>NC_138884.1:132318573-133721474 GCF_965194825.1 Balaenoptera physalus
TGTTTAAAATATTTCATAAGCCAGTTAATCACTTGCTGTAAGTTCACCTAAGACAAATTTCCATGAATAATTCTGAACTTACTCTATAAGACAGTACCTCAAAAATGACAAATCCGGCGATGAATCTTTATGGCTTAACTCTGTTGATTGGCTAATATCAAACAACAGTCTACATTTGCCAGGTTCCCTCCAAAACCATAAATTTTGTACTTTTTTTTGGAAGGGCAATAAAAACACTAGTCATTAATTGAACAAAGAGACTATTTGCTTGATAACAAAATGGTCTGCAAATATATGGAGCTTGAATTTGCTAATCTTTACCAACTAATTTCCAGGGTTCTTCAAGTATGTGTAATAGAGGAAGGATACCTTGCTGAGCAAAAATTGTTTCAGTTTTAGTTTCATTTGTTCTTATAACCTCCAAAACTGTTGGTAGGGTTAATCCTGAGTCACAGATTGTCTAAAAAGAATGAATAAGAATATGTAACTAATAATAACAGTAATAACAGCAATAACATCCATAAATTAGATGAGAGTACAAGGGTTTTTACAGCTGATTGAAAGTGTGTTAGGATTGCTAAAGTCTTTTCCAGAGAGAAGCGACATAAATGACTAGTTGCCAGAATTGCTCGTGCTTATTCTATTTCCTACTTAGCATTTTTTCAAATTTATTTTTTGTATTTTCTTACTTTTACTGTTTAATACTAGGTTAATATTCTGGAGATAATACTGTGTCAGAATATTATATTACATTTTGTTTTTCACTGTTTAAGAAAGATTTGCTAATAATACTTCAGAGCATTGGTCTCTAAAAAGTAAACTTTTTTACTTTTTAGCATGAACCACCGGTATATGCTTATTTATTTATAAATTATATACAAGTACATTATACAACATATTAAAAAGCATATAAACACAGAAATGTAAAAGGATGAGATTTTATATATTAAATATCTGTTCTAATTATCTTAATTTTATACCCAGTGGATCATTTTTCTCTTCCCTCTTATTTTTTAACTTTTTATTTTAACGTAATTATAGACTTACAGAAAGCTGTAATAAATAGTACATAGAATCCCAGGAACCTTTCACCACCTCCCCCTAAATGTGACATTTCATATGACTGTAGAACAATATTAAAACCAGGACATTGTCATGAGTTTAATAGTGTTAATTAGACTACAGACCTGATTTAGTTTTCACCAGTTTTTACATGCATTCATTTGTATTTGTGCATTTGCATGTGTGTTTGTGTGTGTATAGTTCAGCACTGTCTGATCCCATTTATAGATTCATGTAATCACTACTACAATCAAGATACAGCCTTGTATCTTGGATCACCACAAAGAATTCTCTTGTATACTCCTTTATTGTTGAATATTCCCTTCTTCCCTTCATCTCTGTCCCTTGGCAACCACAAGTCTGTGTCCATGTCTACAGTTTTGTCATTTCAAAAATGTCATATAACTACAATCATAGAGCAAATATGTAATCATTCGAGATTGGCTTTTACCAGTAAGCATTATATTCTTGAGATCCATCCAAGTTGTATGTATCAATGGTTGTAACTTTTTTTGTTACTGAGTAGTATTCCACCATATGGATATATCTGAGTTTGTTTAGCCATTCACCTGTCCAAGGACATTTAGGTTATATCCAGATTTGGGCTTTTATGAATAAAGCTGCTATAAAGATAAAGATTTTTGTGTGAATAGAAGTTTTCATTTCCTTGTGCCCAAGTGTGCCATTGCTGGGTCACATGGTATGAAGTTTAATATGTATCTCACTGGCTAAAATCAAGCCGATGGCAGGGCTGCATTCCTTTCTGGAGGCTTTAGGGGAGAATCTGTTTCCTTGCCTTTTCTAGTTCCTCCTGATGTCCTTGCCTAGTGGCCCACTTTTTTTTTCATGTGCTTATTTGCCCTTAATATCTCCTCTGTGGTAAAATGTCTGTTCATATCTTTTGCCCATTTTCTAGTTGGATTCTTTGTTACTTGACTGTTGTGTCTTGAGAATTCTTTATGTATTCTAAGTACAAGTTGTTTGTTGGATTTGTACCTTACAAATATTTTCTCTCACTCTGTAACTTGTCTTTTTATCCTCTTTAACATGTTCTTTTGCTTATGGGAAACTTTATAAAATCTCATTTCTCGCCTTTGAGTGAGTGACGCCACATGCTACAATCATGAATATTTCATGGGGTTTTAAAGAAATTTACATGAGACAGTAATCATTACTTAAAACTGTATTTCAGGTAATACTTTGTGTTGATTTGGATGCATTTAGAGTTGGACCAAGTGATGTGCTAGAACTGGCACTTACCAGTTTGCAAGAGCTGCTTTAAATTTTTTCATGAATGTTACAAATCAGTTTTAAACAGTCAGTACCCATGGTGGGGTATGTCTACCATGGGAATTGTCAATCACTACAAACCACTGTTTAGAGGTGAGATTTGAACCAAGACTATCTGATTGTGAAGTTTATAGTCTAATCCACACCACTAAACTATACGACTTATTGCTGCCTGGTATACTGGAAAATTATAATCCTAAATAAGACAAAGTTGATGAAACAAAAATAAAATAGCAAAAAAATACAAAGCAAATATTATAATCTGTTGCAGAGAATGCCCTGACTTATTTATTTATGATAGATATCTCAATTGGTATTGATTTACTTTTTAAGAAAAGAAAAAACAAATCTCAATTTATTGATAATTCTTTGCCTAGTTCCACTAGTGGTGTGCTGATAAATATTTAACAGCCCACTCCCCAGAAAGAAACAAACAATTTAGTAACTGTTTGACCCTGGGCAATATCGTCTCATGTGTAAAATTGTGATAGTATTAATACATACTTCTACATTATGATGCTCGTATCAGTATAAGATGATGTTTATAAAGCAGCATTTAACAGATAATGACTCAATAAATGTTAACTGTTACTATAATCATCATCTCTATAATCTCTACAGGGTAAGCTGAACACCTTTTATAGTCACAGCAAATTTTACCACAGGACATTCAATAAATTATGTATATAACAGTACTAAGAACATGGCTACCTCCATATGTTAGTCCATATGTTAGTAGAGTTGAAAAGATAAATCAACAGGCTACACATGGGAAAAATTCACCTTATAGGTATGGCACTGGACATAGAAATATATAACAATACAAATATACGTAATAGAATAGGTTAAATAAAAGTCGTTCCTATTTACTGAGTACCTACTATATGCTGTTGGATACCATTCTTTTCTTTTGAGGGAAAAAGCCCTGGGAAGTATAAATAAAACAAACCCTTTTCTTAGAAAATAAAATTAAAGAGATAAGATGATTTAAAAATTACATGACGCAAGCTTTTTTTGCAGTTAAACCAAAAATGCCTTGTTGATATTAGAATATCTTTTTAGTATTCAGGCATTTCCTACCTAACACTTAACATCCTAGAAAACGAGGTGTCCTACTTGAAAACGCTAACCAGGAGCCCATTTCCCAAAAATCCCCAACCAGTTTCTTAAACCCTGCTAAGTCCATATAATGGAATGTTTTTAAATTAGCAAATTATGATGTTAGGATGTAAAATGCTTAAACTGTGCTTCCTGCTGACCTAACAATCAAATGTAGTTGTTAAGGAAAAGTTGCTTGGTTGACACTCTGAGGGCTTTCATAATGTCTACACATGATCTGCCCTTTCCACCGGTTGTATTTGGGCTGTAACATGAGACTTTCGCCTCATACACCTTTTGTTTAAAATGTTATATTACGTTTGAGAAATTTAAGTAGAAAATTTTTCCTGTATAAACATCAGCTGGAAAATGTTGGATTAAGAGACGTATATTCCCTGAGATATGGGTGTTAAAACTAAGAGGCATTCTACTAGGTAAATGTTAGCCATGGAGACTCTCTTCAGTTAGGCCTGTTTTTTGTATTCTGGCTTACTTATTGGGTGAAGTGCAGTATAACAGTAAACCTCTGGTTTAATGCTGCATGCTTTAAATATGTGCACATTTAATTCTCAAACAACCTTTGATGAGAAAATGGGGGTTCAAAGGCCTTAAATTAATTTCACAAAACCATATAGCTCCTCAGTTTCAGAGCTGGGATTCAAATATACTTCTATGGTGATATTCAGGAACAGCTATTAGAAAACTTGCAAAGCAACAAGGAAAACACACTGTAACGTGTCTCAGATGGATCCAGTGTCATGTTGTTTTGGATTAAATGCCCTTTCCATCCCCCCTGCTCCTACAGGAAGTTTTAATCCCTGTTTCCAAATAATCATTATATGAGGCACACTTTTCCATTGTGCTATATATACAATTACCCCGATAGTATTTTTTTACTCATCCTTTAGTAAATATTTCTGAAATCACTATTTGCTGCAAAGAATTAATAAAATGTATTAGGAAGTTTGCTAGAGCTTTTTTACTTCGCTTATCTCATGGAATCAAGCGAAAAATTAGACTTATTGTATTTCATTTACTCAGTAATTCACATGAAAGTCTACTTTAATATGGCAGTTGAACTGAGCATATCCTAACTGCCAGCCTCATGGAATCATTGGGCAATCAGTTTTTAAATTTATGTTAGAGAAGAAGAAATGAATTAATGAGGAAGAAAATCATGAAGGGAAAGTTGAAGCATTATAGAGAATTCTATTGAAAATTAGCTGCTCGACCACTTTTGCATCAAGTGTTCTAGATAAAAGCAGTGTGGTACTTGGTCAAATGTTAAGTCACAGTCTGGCCGTTCTGTTTCCCTGGTAGCACTCAAATTATTTTAGATTGTGTTTCCATATACCAGCAGTGAACAATCAGAAAATGAAATTGAGAGAACAATTTCACTTATAATAACATCCAGAAGAATAAAATACTTAATAGTAAATTTACCCAAGGAAGTGAAAGACTTGTACATTGAAAACTACAAAACATTCATGAGAGAAGTTAAAGAAGACCTAAATAAATGGAAAGATATCCTGTGTTCATGGATTGAAAGACCTAATATTGTTAAGATGTAGGTACCACCCAAAGCACACTACAGGTTAAATGTAATCCCTGTCAAAATTCCATCAGTGTTCTTGCAGAAATGAAAAGATTGATCCTCAAATTCACATGGAACACAAGGGGCCCCGAAGAGCCAAGACGATATTGTAAAAGAACCAGGTAGAGGACTTATACTTTGCTGATTTCAAAACCTAGTGCAAAGCAGTAATCAAAACAGTGTGGTACTAGCATAAAGATAGAGTGTATGTAGATTAATGGAATAGGATTGAGAGTCTGGGAATAAACCCATGTATATATGGCCAATTGAATTTCAACAGTGGCCAAGACTGTTCAGTTGGGAAATAATAAACTCTTCAAACTGGCACAACTGGATATCCACGTGGAAAGAATGAAGTTGGACCCCTGCCTCACACCATATACAAAAATTAACTTAAAATTGATCAATGATCTAAATATAACAGCTAAAATCATAAAACTCTTAGACAAAAACTTGGGGATAAATCTTAATGACTTTGGATTTGGCAATGGATTCTTAGGTATGAAACCAAAAGCACAAGGGAAGAACAGAATTAAAGGAACAGCTTGGCTTGTAAACAAACCCAGACCACAATGACAAAACTGTTATAAAAACAAACTAGTTAGATCCATCTAAACAGATTATCTAGCTATCTACTGATTTGGATAAGTAACATGAGACCAATTTTTTTATTTGTTGGCAGTTAACCTACATATAGTAACTAACCTCCAGGCTTTCTATCTGTAAGCTTTGTCAGACTTCACCAAACTGACCATCAATGGTATTGTGGATAGAATATACCAAAGTCTTTGTGGTAATGTATTTAGATGATGAAGAGGGTTAGGGATATTCTCCAGAAGGATACTAAAGTGATTCTTATCAAACAGTATTAAGAAATAGCCATTGTTCTGATTGTTTTCCTCCCACTCCCCAGCTCTACTCTTGCCTTTATCAGTGTTGCATGTGTATATCTCTACATGAAAGGGAGGGCGAGGTGACCCCTATGGACTGTATAGTCCTGACTTCCATTCCATTGAGTTCAGTGAAAAGCATCAAGAGGAGATTAGATGATGGGAGGAGAAAGAAGTCAGGATATGTCTTTCCTCTCCCATCCTGTGTAGCACTACAGTTCTAGCATTGGCTTTGTCACTTTGTGACTACATTTCCTGTACTTTGAGCAGCCACCCTACCTTCCCAGCAGCTTCAGCTTTATTTAGGTTTTGATAAAACTATCTCCTCCCCCTTACTCCTTCAAGCTCCTAAGCAGTAATAGCTTCCTATAGTTTCTAGATTTTGGGTCCCTCAGCATCCCTGGTGGGTACTCTTAACGTTTCCCACTCTTCTGGAAATGTTTCTTAAACTGAATTATCTTTAAAATCCCTGTAAGAACCCTGGCTAATTTACTGATCTTCCAACACAGTTATTTCAGCAAATATTTACAGAAGCTATGTAGAATAACTTGTATCTGTTTAGTTTTTTTATATAATTTAATACAATATAAATTAATTTACATGTAAATGGTCCTTAAAATAGTTGAAATTATTAATAATCTCACTGTATTTACTCTTAATTGTCCTATCTCATTTTACAAATATATATAAGTACCCTTGGGTATTTTGTTACTAGATCAGTGATTTAAACTGTCAGTACATTTATTATTAATACCCACAAAGGTCACTGGGGTTCAAAACAGCAGTTTAAGCAGTTGAGGAAAAGCATGGGACATTAGTAACACATACTTATTTTAATGTCTTTGCAATTAATGGGAAGTTTAGTAAGCAAAAGAAACAGATTATGACAGAGTTCATAATTATAATATGTTAACAGAGAATTTAGAAGTATGGCATTAACATTGATCTTATTGAAATTATTTGTTTTGACTGGATATTAACTGCTTATTTTTTAAGATATATTTTTAAAAACTTAATATTATGTAGATACAAAAATTAGGTCCAACACTGGTTTTACTTTAATTAACCTTTGAAATAAATTAAAATTGAAAAATAATACTCATTTGTCCCTGCTCATTTTAGATATTGAAAATATATGTAATGATTTCATACATTAAACCCAGTCTAGAGCTAAACCAGTTTAGACAAAGTCGACATAACAGATTTGCCCACTTTTCCATGAAATATTTTAATGCTTTAATCAGGCCCTAAAGTTATCGTCTAATGCTAATTGTAATGATGTGGATCATGTGGGTCAATAATTTTATTTTTTAAATGTTTGAAATTATTGGATAAATTGTAGCTGTTTTAATGACTTCTAAAACAGAGTTTATTTGTACAATAAAGTCTGATCAGAATGTTTGAGCTAAAGAATGTGTTCCATATAGTGGTCCAGTCCCTGTCCTTTTACAGATGAGAAAGCTGAAGCTCCAGAAATAAAGTGAGAATAACTTCGCAGAGGTCACACATAGGATGAGAACAGATGTGCAGATGTGCACTCCAGTCTGTCAATTCCTTTTTTTTTTTTTTTAATTTTTACATCAACTTCATTAGAGAGGTTCTATGATGAGCACTATTTTACACATGAGGAAACTAAGAATATGAAAAAATAAGAAAATCATCTTTTCAACTAATTGGCAGTTTTAACTAAGTATAATTATACTTTTAAGCCTCCCCTTTTTTTTTTGTAATGGCTTAAAACAACACAAATTTATTATCTTACAGCTCTGTAGATGAGAAGTCTGACACTGATCTCACTGGGCAAAGATCAAGTGTCAGCAAGGCACATTCTCTTCTGGAGGCTCCAGGGGAGAATCCATTTCCTTACGTTTTCCATCTTTAATGGCTACTTGATTTCCCTGGCTCATCCCCATCTCCCTTTATCTTCAGAGCCACCAATTTCAGGCTGAGTTCCCATGCTGCCATCTCTCAGTTCCCTCTTCTGATACTCTCTTCCACTTTCAGGGACCCTTATGATTACATTGGGCCCACTGGGATAAGCCAGGGAAATCTCCTTATTTTAAAGGCAACTGTTTAGCAAACTTATTTCCATCTGCCACCTTAACTCATCTTTGCCATATTACCTAACATATATTCATAGGTAATAGGGATTAGGACATACACGTTTTGGGGGACCATTATTCTGTCTGCCACAACTATCTTATCTATCTATCCAATTATGTATACATACAACCTAGGAAATGTCGTGAGTCATTTTAAAAACTGTGTCCGTATCCTACCTCTGCTTTCCCAAACCACAGCCCCCCAAAAAAGAAAGAAAAAACTATCCAAAGACTCAAACCACAGAATGAAGTAGTTCTAGAGTTAAAAAAGTCCAGTTCCTCTTTTGCTGTATGGATTTAAGAGGTCAAGATCTCCAAAGTATCACTTGTGTGGGAGTTTTTGTGTGGGAACCTAAATGCTCATAAGTTATTTCCAAGTTCCTCTCACAGAATGAATAGATATGATCCTGTTATAATCTGCCTACTGTTTGCCTGAAATTCTTTAAGCCCTTTTTTAA
Source organism: Balaenoptera physalus (assembly GCF_965194825.1). Lineage (NCBI taxonomy): Eukaryota > Metazoa > Chordata > Mammalia > Artiodactyla > Balaenopteridae > Balaenoptera > Balaenoptera physalus. The sequence goes on from NC_138884.1 coordinate 132,327,068, forward strand.
ATTGAGGTGTAACTGACATATAATGTTTTATTTTAGGGGTACAACATAATGATTTGATACCTGTATATATTGTGAAATGATCACCCAGTCTATTTTGAAAGCCCATGTTTTTCCTACTACATCACAGTGCCTCCCACCTTTTAACTTCCCACCCGTGCTCCTTCCACATTCCAGATATTACAGGTTTTCCTACCTTCCCTCAACACCCACCAAAGAAAAGTTCCTAATCCCCATTCTCTCTCTGCCTCCAGGGATATTTATTGCCTGAATGAATCTCTAAATAGCATGTTCAAATAGTGTAACAAGATGAAACGAGCATTCTGATGTCAGAGGGGCTCTTTGGGGGGCCAACGGGGCTACTAATGCGAAGGCTATTCTGTCTGAATCTGCCCTAGTTCCAGTCTTGCTTCTCATTATCTCTTGTTCTTTAGTTCACTCCTGAACTGCATGTGGTCTCTAAAAACTCTGGGTGTTTTTCCGTTTTTTTTTTTTTTTTTTTAAACCTATATGATCTCCTAGTAAGGGCAAGAATAAAGGAGAAAGGCTTTTCAAGAAAATAGAGATTATTTTTAATTTGGTAATTAAGTGCATAGCAGACATTTAGGATCCTGAATTTCATGTTCCAAGATAGCAAAAATATATATATAGACAGCACAATGGCATGAGATTTGACCTATGACATGTTTTTCTTGGACATTTCTAGAAGGCATTCTACATTTTTTTCAATATCATATATTTCCATATTATACTTTTGAAAATATATGTAGTTAAAAGTGATTGTGGGCAGGGCTTCCCTGGTGGCGCAGCGGTGGAGAATCTGCCTGCCGATGCAGGGGAGGCGGGTTCGAGCCCTGGTCTGGGAAGATCCCACATGCCGCGGAGCAACTGGGCCTGTGAGCCACAATTACTGAGCCTGCGCGTCTAGAGCCTGTGCTCCGCAACAAGAGAGGCCGCGATAGTGAGAGGCCCGCGCACCGCGATGAAGAGTGGCCCCCGCCTGCCACAACTAGAGAAAGCCCTCGCACAGAAACGAAGACCCAACACAGCCATAAATAAATAAATAAATAAAAATAAATTTTAAAAAAAAGAAAAAAAAGTGATTGTGGGCATAAATTAGCATAACCTTTCTAGAAGGTAGTTAATATGTAACAAAAAAACTTCAAGTGCTCACCTTGTGTCCCACTAGGAATTTATCCTAGGATATAATAAGCAATCCAAGATGTTAGTTTAAAATGTTTGTTGCAGGATTTTTATAGGTTGAATCTCTAAAATAAGACTAATGGTACCCACCTATCTTAAGGGTTGCTTTGAGGATTAAATATTACATATGTGCTATATGTAACAAAATAATAAGCAACTATTAAAATGGTGATATGTACTATATGTATTAACAGTAAAAGAAATCCATACACTATAATTACTGAGAAATAAAAGTATCAATAGGTTATAAAACAGTCATAAATAGCACAAATTTTATGTAAAACAATGTACAGTGATCTGGAAGATTGTTCCCAAAAATGTTAACAGAGCCATCATTTTGTTAATTTTTACTTTCTAATTAATGTAAATCAGTATTGTGTCAAAATTGTTTACAATACTATGTATCATTTTTATATTCACAGAAAGCAGTCCTTTTTATTTTTAAAATAAGCTGAATGTGCATAGCGTTGCTAGTTACTAACAGTATCACTTTTAATTTGTTCTAAACTTCCTCCTGTGTAAAAGGAGAGTAATAATAAACTTCCAGCATAAATGTCAGTTATAATCCCCATCCCATCTTCCTCCCTGTTTATGAGTCCTGAGCCATTCTTGGCTCCATAATAGCTGAAATGAATGAATGCCTTCTCAAAGGATGTGGGGTCAGATTTCTTATCATCAGCTTCCTTAGCACAAGTAACACTGTCAGAGAGGTGGAAGGGGGTGGAGGGAAACCAAGATGTTGACAGAACCGAGGAGAGAAGTCAGCCTGATGATTCAAAGGAGTATTGGCAAAGTCGAGAATTGTGTGGCAATTTTAAGACTGTATTTAGTTTTACTCATCATTTAGAACTCAGTCATGTTTTAAACATTATCTTGGTGAATTTCAGGAAGGGGAGACCATCTCTCATTTGGACTCAGCAATTTTATTTTTAGGAATATATAGAGGAGAAATTCTCTTGGTTAAAAAACTTTTTTTTTTTTTTTTTTTTTTTTTTTTAAGGAAAAACTTTAGACAGCTAGCTGAAGTGAATGGTAAGAGTGTATGTGTAGAGGATGTAGTGAGTGACAGTGTGTCATACCCCTCCCACACACACCAGAACCTTTACCTTGAGACATGAGTGCTTTTGCCTGGCCATTCTTAGAAATAACACAATTTTTTTAAGAGTACTGTATGACCAAATCTGAGGGGTTTAAAAATAGGTGAGACAGGGTATCCTGTAGTGCAGCATATGGATTTACAGGTTTTTTTTTTCTTTCTTTCTTTACTTCCCCATTTAGTTAATACTAGACAGTAAACCCATTTCAGAATTATTCACTGAAAAGGAAATGGCTTAACTACTCACAGCTGTAGCTGCATAGGTCATCAACAGCTCCCTGGGATTTAGGATCAAATCTGAGTTGATATTATCAGACTACTTCTGCCCAAGATAATAAAATTTGAAGTCCTATGTTTTAGGAGGACTGAAATGTGTGCAAATACCTGAGGAAGTTTATTTAAAGTATTATCTTTTCAAAAAGCAGGAGAAGCAGGAGTGCAAGACCAGGATAGTATACTGGGGGCTTTAGTTTAAGATTCCCTTAAGAGTTTCTTTCCCTGAGGAATTTTAGTTCTCTTTAGCAACCTAGCTGTCAAGTTGCTAGTGAATTCACAATAGTGAATCTTACAGAAAATATGAAAATGAAGAAATTCATTTGCTATTTGTACTGGATTGGGTGCAGGTGTAATAAAAGTAGGCATCTGATACAAGAAAAAAGAGAATTCTACTTAATTGAGCTGAAGTGAATCCCATCTCTATATAGTTTGAAGGGTTGTGAGAGGTTTGTGTTATGATTATTTTGTTTAGAAAAGTTATACAGGTTTTGCCTTTAAGAACAAAACTTTCAATTTTTCATCATGATTTGAAACCATTTGTTACCTGTCATCTCCATTCTGTAAGCTTCTTTAAGGTAAGGGTGATATTGCTTATCTTTGATAAATCCAGCACCAGACATAAATATTTATTTGGTTGGCTAATTAATTAATTTTGCTTTTTAATGCAGGTGATTTTGCCTAACAATAGTTTTATACACACACGGGCCTACTTTCTGTTTTCTGCTGCTTCCAACTTCAGGAGTTTGGGAATGGGAATATTTTTGCTACAGCAATTTACAAAGTTTTAGTCTTAAGGGATGAAATTACAATAAATTGAGTGGGAATTGGAAGGAACAGTAATATTGGAAGCTGTTTTTATTTTAATGTTTATTGCTAGAGGATAGAAAATGGTTAGCTGTGGCCTTCACTACATTGAAACATCACAATCTGTGACAAAAATGAATTAACCACCACTCCCCATATTGGCACTTAGTGTGACAAGTGATGCAAAGCATAATTACATAATTACATAATTTCTTTTCATATTTTAATTTCTATAGATAATATATGTACCCATAATTTACATATATGTAAATATAAATATAGAAAAACAAACCACATAATAGTATCTATTTCAGACAGTTGAAATATAATTTTACTTCTATGTGTGGTGTGTGTGTATTTATTTATACATACATACATACATATATACATAATATTTCTAAAAGTAGTACCTAACAAGAAGACCTTAGCTCTGTTTCTTAAAATGAATATAAAGCTCTAATTAATAGACATTTTCTCATATCTCTGAACTTGAATGAGTTGAAATCTTGAATTTCTACTAAAAGTCTATGACAAGAATTTGGGACCCAGTGTCAGAGAAACAGTACAATTCCATTACATATTTCTCTTAACAAGTAAAATCAAATAGTTTACAGGATTACTTTTCTTTCTAACAATTAGTGCCTTTAGTAGATATCTAAACTAGAGTTAAAGCAGAGTTCAGCATATAACTGAACAACAAATTAAAATTTTACTTGAAATACACCTCTGTTGTCACAGATTCTATTTTATAGTGAGTTTTAGCCGTGATCCTTTTGTTGTTGTTATTAATGAGCTAAACATTTTTCAGCTGATAATGGTTAATTTTTTTAAATGAATTTACACATTTTTTAATTTACTGGTGAAGATAAACAAGTCTTTGGAAGAGAAAGATGCTCTCTCATGTGAAGGAAGTTGATGAGACTGGTTAATGCTTTCATAAGGGTAATTAATCCAGTGTCCTAACAATTTAGTTTGTATCTGGGAATAGTTTCTTCAGTGAAGTTCTCCACATACCCTAGAACTGCCTGTCAGTTTGGTAGCCACATGTGGCTACTGTGGCTTGTCCAAATCAAGATGTGCTTTAAGTATAAAATATACTCCAGATTTCAAAGGCTTTGTATTAAAAAAGTACACTATTTCTTTAATAATTTTTACATTGATATTTAAATCACACTGTGGATGTATTATATTAAATAAAATACACTATTAAAGGTAAGTTTACCTTTTTAAAAAACTTTTAAAGTGTAGCTACTGGAAAATTTTAAATTATATATGTGGCTCACATGATATTTCTATTGGGCAGCTCCAATCTCGAGTTTTACCTTTATCGTTGTCGGAGTTTAAATGGATGATGGTCATGATGCTGCAGGTATAATCAGAGTGGAAATCTGGGTCCTGGGTCAGAGGTGGCCTCCAGCTTTTACTTACTTTTTACTGACCTCAATTGTGGCCTGCTTTTTGAAGGAAAATGAATTTTTCCTGAGCTAATAGGATATCAGAATTTTTCTTCACTTCTTTAGATCTGGTAAAATAAGTTAGAACATTATGACAGGAATGGCTCTTTCTAACATATAACACTTTCTTGTGTGTCTGTTACTTTAAATTTCAAATTCTCCATTAAAACTCTGGGATGGGTTTAGGACATGTTTCTCCTTGCTCTGAAAGGTGTCATTTTCAGGCAGCAGAAGTTCTTAAGCACTAATATTCTCGTGTGAAGTTGCTATGTGTTTTATAATATTACTGGTATAGCAGCCATGCATGGTTTTAATCTTTGAGAGGTTATATCTTTATAGTTTTGTCAACGGACTTTCCTCATAATCACATCTGAATGTTTTTGCAGTGACAAAGGTTAGGGATTCATACTGAGCAGAACAAGCCCCCAAATTTCAGAGATGTTTAAACTACTTCTTACATCCTCCTTACTTATTATGCTTATAGATTATTTAATGTTTTTTGTATGCAGATTGTTGGGGGGAGGATTTATAAGAAAGAATAATTTGCAGTATGTCTTTCCAGTTAATTCTTTTATCACATGGCCTTGGGGTGGGGAGATGGGTGCAGAGAGAGGGTAAGACCAGATTGGTCCATGAACTGAGGAAATTTGAGCCAAGAGAATACTCTGCTTCAAGATAAAGGCCAGGTGGACCACATTTTTGTTACTGTTTTTGTTGTACTTCTCCAAATTATTTCCTTCTAAAGTTCTTGAAATTTCTAGTCAACTTTGAACTAAAGTCCAAACTGATGATGATTTGCTTCCTGGATTTGTGAAAGGAAGACTAGAGGTAATACCCTTTTAGCAAGTTTGATTAGGGGTCAGGGAATCATTAAAGGCCCTGAAGCATTTTTGTGAAACTGGAGTTCTTAGTCTGAGTGTCTGGGCCACATAGTTTCAGTAAACTCAATCTTACCATGAAGAATATAGATAGAAAGGCAACCCCTGTATTCTCTTTGGCTAGATATCTGCAGATATAATGACAATTCCATTTGTGTACAGTGATCACACTTTCTTCTATTTACTTTTGAGCTCTTTTCAGTTTCTTACTGAAAATTACCTAATTACAGAAATTACGTAAAATAGTCAGATGCTTTATCTGTTATTTCAAAACCTCCTCCTCAAAAAAAATCTAAACATTTCATTGAAACTCCTTGAATGTATTTAAACTGTGATTTCCACAGATTTTTTTTTTCTAATCTCAGTTTCTTCTGGATAGCATCATTTCATGTACTCCTCGTCTATTTGTTGTTTCACTCTCTTAGACAACAATCTAATATGTTCTCTCTTCAGACTTTCAGTACCGTCTCCTCTATCCTCAGTCTCACCTGATGTCTTTTTAATAAGAAAACTGAATAATTAGCAGGAAAAGCATTCAATAGAAAATAGACCAAAGCTAATAGGGATGATAAAATTAGCGAACTTTAAAGCAGCTATTATAAATGTATTTAAGAATTTAAAGGAAAACATAATTAAGAGGAGATAAATGGAGGCTATGAAATAAATCAAGTGAAAATTCTAGAGTTGGAATATATAGTATCTAAAGCAGAAATTCACTGGTTGGACTTAACAGATTAGGTGCTACGTAACAATAAAACTATCCAAACTGAAGCATAGAAAGAAAAAAATGTGTGTGTGTGTGTGTGTGTGTATTGGGAGTGTGGGTCATGGAAAGAATATAGCCTCAGTAACCTGTGGGATGATATCATGTAATCAGAGTACTTAAAAAGAAATCAGAAAGATTGGGGCAGAAAATTATCTGATTAAATAATGGTCACAAAAGTTTCCAAATATGATGAAAAAATATATATCTTAATAAACCCCAAGCAGGCTATACGTAAGGAAAATTACACAAGGCACACCATGATTAACTTGTGAAAAACTAATGATAAAGAGAAAAATCTTAAAAGCTGCTGGAGAAAAAAGTGATATTACATACAGGTTAACAAGATAATAATCCTGCTGATTGCTTACAGAAACCATACAAATCAGAACCCAGTGGAATGACAAAGTACCGAACAAATAAATGCACAAAGTCAAACGTTTCTTAATAAGGATAGCTTTCATTTATTTAGTACATATTATATACCAGAAATTGTATTAGGTTTAATATACATTATCTCACTTAATCCATAGAACAACTCTGAGAGGTAGTAAAATTACCACATCTTAGAAATGAAGAAAATAAATCTCAGAAAATCCAAATGACTTGGCTAATAAATGTTACACACTTAGCAAATGGAAAATGAAGGATTTGAAACCAGGTGTGATTGACATAAAGCCACTTCTTTCACTATAAACCATACAAAGTAGAACACTTATATAACCTGATTTACTAGGTAAGCCAGTTGGAGGCTATTTGTTGTGGTTTGTGTGTTTGAAAACTACTGTCAGTCAACAAGTATTTATTGAGCACTTAAGATATGCCTGGCTGGGTATTGGAATGGAATAGTAAATGATATAAATATGGTTCCCCGTTCTCATGGAGCTTATAGTCTAGCAAGAAGAGAAATATGGTAAGTCTGACAACCTCTCAGGGTTGTTCTAAGGATTAAATGGAATAATGTATGTTACAGGAATCAGCACAATTTGGGTATATGGCATCTCTATTAAATGTTTCTATTTATTAAATAATTTTAAGTATTTAAGAAAATAGTTATAGGCATTCAGAGTGCTTTGAATAAATACCAAGTGCTATGGAAACATGTAGGAAATGGATTCTGACTTCGTCTGGAAGATTAGAGAGGGCTTCCCTGAGTTGTTGATTTTTTAGCTGAATCTAAAGAATGAATAGGCTGTTAGCCAGAAAAAGAGAGAATGGGGTGCAAAAGATCATTCTGTTCAAAGGGCTCAGCATTTGAAAAGACATAGAGGTTGGAGAGAGCATAGTATGTCCTTTATTGGACGTTGAGAAATAATTGATGGTATTACGGATGTGATTAGAGAGTGTCTGGCAGTCATCACATTTGCATTAAAAAATCATTTCATCATTCCAGCACTCTGTATGACCAGTCTTTGAGGGATGTGACAAGAATGGATGCAAGGATAGCCATGAGAAACTGGTTCAAACATTGGGAATGGAACAAAGTTAGAATCCACAGAATCTGGCAGTTTTGAAAATGGGAAAGGAGAAAGAAGATACACAGTTCCTAGGTTTCTGGGTTGGTGGAAAGGCTGTTTGCTGAGAATGGGAATCTTGGAAGTATCGCAGGCTTGGAAATGAAAATTATGAATTATGTTGGGTATGTTTATATGGATATACTTGTGTGACATCCAAGTAGAGATGTCAAATATGAAAGTTTTACACATGAGTCTGGAGCTCAGAGGAGAAATGTAGACCTGCTATGTAGATTTGGGGAATCAGTTGTCTGTAGATGGTAATTGAAGTCAAGAGGAATGGATGGAAAAGTGAAGAGAAGGAAGAGAAGAAAGATAAGTGTAAGTGCTGAGGAACTTCAATCTTCAAGTTTAGATAGAGGGAGAATAACCAGCCAGCAAGGGTAGCTGAGTAAGAATATCCAGAGAGATGAGAGGTATGGTGTAGTGTCAGAAACCAAGAGAGAAGTGTTTTAAGAACAAAGGAGTATTTCAGCTTTTTAAATCCTGCTGGAAGCTTAGGCAAGATATGGGCAGAAAAAGTATTTGTTTTTTAATTTAAAAATCTGGAAGTCACTGATGATCTTAACAAGGGTCAGTTTGGTGGTGTGATAGGAACAGATTGGATTCAACTGAGAAAGAGTGACAGGTGAGGGCTTCCCTGGTGGCACAGTGGTTAAGAATCCACCTGCCAGTGCAGGGGACACGGGTTTGATCCCTGGTCTGGGAAGATCCCACATGCCCCAGAGCAGCTAAGCCCGTGCATCACAACTACTGAGCCTGCGCTCTAGAGCATGCGAGCGACAACTACTGAAGCCTGCGTGCCACAACTGCTGAAGCCTGCGTGCCCCAACTACTGAAGCCCGCACGCCTAGAGCCCATGCTCCACAACAAGAGAAGCCACCACAATGAGAAGTCAACGCAACTCAACGAAGAGTAGCCCCCGCTTGGTGCAACTAGAGAAAGCCCGCGCGCAGCAAGGCAGCCAAAAATAAATAAATAAATAAATTTATTTATTTTAAAGAAAAAGAGTGACAGGTGAGTAACTAGAGACAGCTAGAGCTTAACTCTTTAGCTGTGCATCGGGAAGAAAGAGTTTGGGCAGTAGCTAAAACATGATGAGGTGTTCAACAAGCGTTCTGAGTAGGTCAGAGGTATCTGAGTATGTTTAAACCGTGATGGAAAAAAGCAAATAGAGTAGAACTTGAAGTTATCCCAGAGTGGGGATAATTGTAGTGCCATGTGTTGGCAAGAGGAGGTGGGGTTTGGAGGGAGTACTGCTAGATAAGGAGAATAGTTGATAGAAACTTAGATAAAATAGGTAAAAAAGTCTAAACATCTAGTCTAAATGTCAGTTCTTACCATCACACTGAAATCAGGCAAGGACTTTGCTTGCTATTTCTAAAGGAAATCTTTCTTGTTAGAACAAAAGACAAAACTAACCCAAAAAAAGCAAATGAAGATACTGAACTGACATCAAGGAGCAATATCAAGTAATGAAAAACAAAATTCATTTATTGTTTAAATCATTAAAGCAGAATTGTCTATTTGAGTTCTTTTATATCCACAGTCCTATTAATTTTAATGCCTGAGGCAGTGCTAATCCATGACCTACATGAAAGGGTTTTTTTAATGCTTTGTTAGAGAATGTGGTGGACTTTAGTTGCAACTTTCAAACTCTTCTTTAACAGTTCGTAATATTTGGCTAGAATTCCATTTTTTCTTTTTTTCACACAAAGAAATCTCTGCCCTCCCCCACCTTCAGAGTAAGATTTGAGATGATGCAGCCACATCTGTCAGAGCTGTGCTAACCTCTGTTGTCCAGCTGTTCTGGTAATAATATTTTCTTTCTCTTTCCTCTCGTCTCCTATTCTCCCAAATCTTAAAAAAAAAAAAAAAAAAAAAAAAAGGTAGAGAGAAAAAACCAATTGTCTCTCTTTCATATTGATACTTAAGATAAAATAAAGGTAGTTATAAAAGCATCTATCAACATAGTACTATCTTGCCAAGCTAAGTATTTGGGTTGGAAATCATTCTTTCCCAACTGCTTAAAAACAGGAAATATCTCTGTTAAATTATAGATAGCTCCCTGATGCCGGAAGGGAAGGTCTCTTTCATTTCTCTCTACATTTTTCAGTAATACAATGAGTTCTGCAGTTTCATACATAAGAGCCAAATACATACATACATACATACATACACATAATATATACATACATATATGTGTATGTATATATATATATATATACACACACACACACACACACACACATACATATATTGCAAAAATCCATTTGCAGTATGTATGCACACATACACATCCGTACAGGCATACCTCATTTTATTGTGCTTTGCTTTTTTTGTGCTTTGCAGACGTTGCAATTTTTACAAATTGAAGGTTTACAACCGTGCAAGTCTATCAGCATCATTTTTCCAACAACATTTGCTCATTTCAGGTCTCTTTGTCACATTTTGGTAATTGTCACAATATTTTAAGCTTTTTCATTATTATTAAACTTGTTATGGTAACCTGTGATCAGTGATCTTTGATGTTACTATTGTAACTGTTTTGGGGCACCACAAACTATACCCATATAAGATGGTGAACTTAATTGATAAATGTTGTGTGTGTTCTGACTGCTCCACCAACCAGCTTTTTCCCTGTCTCTCTCCCTCTCTTTGGGCTTTCCATTCCCTGAGACACAATATTGAAATTAGGGCAAATAGCACCCCTACAGTGTTCCAGTGAAAGAATCAATTGATGTGGCCGACTTCAGTGTCTTGTTTTAAGACACTGCCCCAGCCGCCCCACCTTCAGCATCTGCCCTGGTCAGTCAGCAGCATCGACATCAAGGTAGGGCCCTCCACCAGCAAAAGATTGGGACTTGCTGAAGGCTCAGATGCTGATTAACCTTTTTTAGCAGTAAAGTATTTTTAAATGAAGGTATATACATTGGTTTTTTAGACATAATGCTATTACAGTTTTAATATGCACTAGGAAACCAAACAATTTGTGTGACTCACTTTATTGCAATATTCACTTTATTGCAGTAGTCTGGAACTGAACCTGCGATATTTCTGAGGTATGCCTGTATATGTAAATATATGTTAAAATACCTTCAAAGGTTTTAAACATAGAATTTCTTTTCATAAGCCAGCCCAGGCACATCTTATCCAACAATTCAGGCAAAGCTTTTGGATCTGTCAGAAACAGCCTATAGGTTTGCACTGGGTGATTAATTGCCAGGAGAATCTGGTTCTATATTTCATTACATATAATTGTTATCTTTTCTAAAGGTGTTCTTTTACTAAGCTCCTACCGTAAACAGGGGAAAACACACACACATAACTTACATTCCTGATGCTTAGCACTTCTTACAAAAAGAAAGAGGAAAACTTTAGCTTAATCCAGTAACAAAGTCCTGTTCGTCTTGGTTCACAGATGATTTTTTCCCCAAATTTTTACTAGAACTTTAATAATATTTTTAATTGCCTAGAAATTTGTCTTGGGATAGCAGTGTGGAATAATGGAATAATAGTTTAGTTACCATGATCTGAGGGTATGGAATTAAACCTTAGTTCAAATTCCAGCTTTATTACTTAATGTTCCTCTGACCTTTGGCAATTATTTAACCTCTTCAAACCACCATTTTCTGTCTTATAAACTGGGTATAAGAATACCTCCTTCTGAGTGTTATTGTGAGGATTATACAGATTACCATAGTAAAGGATTTATCACAGTTGTGAATATATAGTAGGAGCTCAATAACGTTATCATGTTAAACATATTTAGAATGCTTCTAAGTCTACCACTTAATCATGTATAACTCTTGACATTAATTTGAACTCTATGGACCTACATCTTCTCAGCAAATGCAGGAGTTTAGAAATGAAAGAAATCTTTATGACACTGATACCCTGTGAGTTTCTAATTATCTTAAATTCAAATTAAGAAAACATATTTTTGCTTTAGATACAAATTATTCTTGCCCTCCCCCATAACTGACGAAGCAAGGAACCTAGCTTCTGTTTACAATGTAATCTTTGCATTACTTTGAACTATGAGTATTCAGTGGGATGTATTTTGGTGTAGTGGTTGAGTGTGGACTCAAGAGTGAGACTACCAATATTACCCCCAGCTCTACTACTTGCTAGCTGTGTGACTTTGGGCAAGTTATTTAACCTCTCCCTACCTCAGTTTTGTTATCTGTAAAGTGGGGTTAATAATAGTACCTAACTCATAGGGTTGTGAGGATTAAATGAGTTATTTTATGCCAAGGGCTTAAAACTGTCAGGCATACAATGACTTCCACGTACAGGTAGTATTTATTGTTATCATCATCCTCATCCTGGAACAGCCTCTTCATTGTCTTTTAACCATAGCCTATTATACCTATTATAACAGGTAGATAAGGGTTTGGTTTCTCTGAAATACAGAGATAGAGCTGTAAGCTTTGATATACGCTACCTCTTGTTTGGGACTGAGATCTCTAAAGATGCACATACACACCAATAGGGTGAGAGAAGAAAATATTAGAAACTTATATTCATAATTATTTTATATAGCATTTTTTAAATGTGCATTTGTGTATGTTACATAATATACACAATATGTTAATACAGGGATGCATGTATATACTTTCTGAATAAGTATAGGAATACTGGGAGAAAGTGTTCAAATTGATTTTAACAATATGAATGAATGATCAAAATAGTTTGAAGACAACAGTCCCAAGAGCCAGTGTCTTCCAAACTGACCTAGCTGTCAGTCTCAATTGTCTACCCTATACTAGTTAGAGATGAACATGTGCTGAAGAAGCAAATCAAACTTCTCTTCATAACTCCAGAGTGCTTGGAAAGACCATAGCCAGTGAGTGGTTCTTTGCCAAAGATAAGGTAAATGCATTGTGGAATCTGGGTTACTCGGGGTGTGTTGACCACTTGATGCGACTGAATAATGAGATGTCTGAAAAATGTCAAAAAAAAAGAAAATCATTTCTTTTCAGTACTCATATTTGGACTTGACCATGTAAGAAATTCTGTTGTTCTCAGTGTCCAGGAATCACAAAGATACACTTTGATAGGATAACCAAATTCCTTTTCTGCTTATATTTAATGGCAATACAACTGGGGCATTTCTGACCCATTTAAAATTTTTGTTTATAAATATAGTTACCTCCATAGAAGTGAGGAAACTATTATTAATTTTTTACTTACTCTGTTTAGAAAGCACCAGGAATAAAGGAAAGCCAATAGATTTATTTCTTAAATGGATTCATTTTAAATGAGGGCAGCAGCATTTGGAAATAACTCACAATGGATTTTTTTTCTCTCCATAGCAAGTTTTCATAATGGGTTGTTAAGGCCCATGTCCTAGGATGCAGATACTTAGGGGTAAGTGACTGCCCTAATCTCTTTGGAGAGTGGATTCTTTTGGGAATCTGATGGATATACTCTCCTGGAAAATGTGCATACGAAGTTTTTACATACCAAAGTTGGCCTACAGTTTTAAGAATTTACAGGTACTCCATTCTCTTAAGACTGTCCATGAACCTTTAGGTCATTAAGATCCTCAAGACAGTGAAGGGGATATAGCTACATTTGTACTCCAACCCATGAGCTACTGTGTAATCACTATGGTATTGACCCCTTTCTGTAAACCCTTTATTTTCCACGTTTGACTGCAGAAAGTCATTGGCACAATTCTTAGTTTTATGTCTTGTTTTTACACTTGAAATTGTGTTGAAATAGTGTATCTGCATTATCTGCTTGTTATGTGATAATCTGCTTATTATATGTTGATTATCTAAATTTTTTAGAAGGCCCTGTTGGTTATGATCTGAATCCACCAAAAGACATATCATCTTAGATTTGACCAGAGAATGAGAGTTGACAGAGCACTTCTTACAGCAAACTTATGAGGTAGGCAAGGCAGAAAAAGAAAGAGTTCCATTTTACAGATGAGAAAACGAAGACAAGAGCAATTAGAGTGATTTGATTCATCACTGGGGTGGGGACAAAGGACCATCCAAGTTTACCTGAGTTTTTTTCAAGCCAACTTCTATAAGCCGTATCTCTCAAATTCTGTTCTATGGACTCCCTGCATCAGAGACAGCTGGTATACCTATTAAACATGCAGAGTCTAATCTCTCCCCCCCAGACCTAATGTATCAGAATAGAGTATAAATAGGGCACGAACTCTCCTAGATTAACAAATAAGTCAGATGATTCCTCTGCATGCTGAGGTTCGAGAAATGAGAAACCACCTGAGCAGTGGTTTAACTGTGACTGCACATTGGAATTACTTGCAGAGCTTTGGAAAAATAATTTGCCCTGACCTGGACTGATAGAGTAAAAATCTCTGGAGGAAGGAGTGCAAGGAAACCTGCTCTTTAAGAAGTTTACCAGGTGATTATAATGCACAACGAGGATTAAGAACCACTTTCTAAAGGATTTGGAAACTTTTTCTGTAAAGGACCAGATAGTAAATATTTTAGGTTTTGCAGACTATATATTATTGGTTGCAGCTACTCAGCTTTGCTGTCCTAGCATGAAAGCAGCCATAGGTAGTACTTAAATGACTGAACATGGCTGTGTTCCAGTGCAACTTTGTTTATAAAAACAGGTGGTGGGACAGATTTGGCCCATGTGCTATGATTTGCCAAACTCCACAGAGGTACATGGTTCTTCACCTGCCTCATTGAGCCACTGTTGGACTGTGTTCTCAGGTACTTTGGGTTATTTGACATGAAGGTTGAAACTACTGTATTAAAATTCAGTTAGTAAGTAATAGAGCCAGAATTTCAAACTCTGTGAAGGAAGGAGGGAAGGGAGGGAGGGAGGAAGGAAGGAAGCAAGCAAGGAAGGAAGGAAGGAGAGAGAGAGGGAGGGAGGGAGGAGGGAACCTTGTAGAATATATTATCAAAGATAATATCAAAACAAAAAGGCATCAGGTACTAGGAAGAAGAAAGGTACACTGAACAGCCAAAGCAGATAAAGTAGATACAGTACTGACGGTCACAGAGCTCAGAAGTGGGCTAGGATCAACCTGAGAGTTTAAAAAAAAAAAGGCAAAGAAAAGGATAAAACAGTCCTGCACTCTCAAGTGGTGGGATTGATAAGAAATAGCTTCATAGATGTTTGTATTTTGTACCTTAAAAAATTTGGGTGTTGGCAGGAGTGGAAAAGAGAAACAGTCGTTCTCTTTGGGGTGAGAGGCAGAGTAACATTGCTGTTCAGCTCAGCGACTGTAGAACAATCATGAACCTTGCAAATGCAAGCAGGGAGGCCATGTGTAGAGCTCTGTAGTGCTGCTCTGCAGTACCCATCAATCCTGTGGTGCCCATTCCGGTCACACTGTATAAATCTGTCATGCTGCATCTCTATCCTTGACAGCTACCTTTAGCACAGAACAGTGCATGAGAGGGGGAAAACTTTGAGTCAACAAGAAAAAGTTCATTTACATTTACCATATAATCTGTTGTATATAGTATATATCAGATTTCTATTTTAACTTTTTAAAAAGGTTTGTATGTAATGGTTAAATACCCCAGCTATCCAGAAAATTAATATTCTCAGCAATTTGTTTGTACCACCTGATATGTCTTGTATGCCTGCTTCTGCATCTGGTAGGTATCTGTAGGTGGATCACCTTACATTTTGACAAACTGATTTTTTTTTAATTTGGAAAAATACATGTCCCTTGAATACCTTCCAGTCCAGTGGGGGCATTAGAACATGTAAACAAATACTGTAGTATAATGTATACAACAGACATGTAAACAATGTTCAGAAGTAATATAGAGAAGAAAATGACTATTCCTTTGTGTATGCAGAACTGATTTGAGGAAAGAACCAGAATTTTCATGGAGTACATGGCATAGAGATGGGTAGGACTTTCAGAAAGATCAGCATGTACAGAGGTGTGAAGGATGTGCTATTTTCAGGGAACTACAAGGAGTTCAGTATTGGTAGAAAACAAAGGGCAGAGAGGGGTCAAATGATGGGAGCTGATTGTGGGAAAATAAGCAGGGGACAGATCATTTCTCCCCTGACAATCACCTCTCACTCTTCTCCCCATTAACAACCTGTGGGTTTATTTATATTTAAATATTATAAAAATTGATGTTTACATGTAAGGAAGTTTCCACCCCTTTTCAACCTTATGGAGAACTTTTAAAAGAGTGAATTTTATAGAGATATTGGAAAGATTAATTGCACTATTTTCAGTTTTCCTCTATAGTGTATCAAAAAGCAGATTAACTTTTTACAAGAGGAAGAATTAGGATTAGTTCTACATAAATACTGTTTTAGCTTTGTAAAAGGGCTCTTTAATAGAAGTGGGTGAAGAATATATCATTCTAGTAAAAGAACTTAAGTGTGTGTGTGTTTGTGTGTGTGTGTGTGTGTGTGTGTGTGTGTTGAATTATTTTTGTTCTGTTTTCTTCCCTCTTTTGTGCTCCTCATCAAGTACTGCCATTCACTATGGTACATTCTTCCTAAACACCTGCTGTCAAATGCATCAAGTCTTTTCTTGCACGGTGCTACGGGTTTCTACAGAACTGAGCAAGCCCAACATTCGACAGATAGCCTACAGACTGATTGATTTATTTGTTTTAATACAAACGCATGCTCAGATGTTGTCATACAGAAATCCTTTTTAGAAGAATTATTTTTCAAAGAACAAAGAACGTTGTAACCCTAGCACCTAACCCTGTGCCTGGCACATAGTAGATACTCACAAATGTTTGTGGAATTGAACTGTTCTGTGAAGTCTCAAACTGAATAGTAAAAACTCCCTCAACTCTACGAATAACTGAATATTTTAAATAGCTACAATATGAATTGAAATGTTTAAAAAGCATTTCCAGCAGTTGAAAAATGAAGTTGTGTCATATTGTAAGATCCAGATTTTAATTTGGCAAGTATTGTTCTCTTTGCAGAATACAAAACAAATCTATATAAAAGAAATCCTGCTTTATCTTTATCTTTCTTTGCAAAATGGGAAGGCATTGTCAAAAGGGGGAAATGTCTAATAATAAGTTGAAAACTTTGGGCAGTTCTACTTCAAAGATATCTCTTAAATTGTGCTTTTCGGGTTCACTGCCTCTGTTATTATTATGTTCTAATTTAAGACCTCAAGATTGTATTCTCTTCCTAACTGGAAGCTGAACTTCATTCCTGTGCTTCCTCCACACTGCAGCCAGAATTATTTATTTCCTTAAACAGAAAATTGAGCCTGTCTTTCTTCACCTGATTACAAACCTTTCACAATTTCCTATGGACCATGATGAGATAAAGACCAAAGTCCTTGGCATTACCCACCATATGTAATAGTATCATACCTGTAGAGGGTATTTGTTTGCTTGTTTGTTTGTTTGTTTTACTTCATCTACCTTCATAGTCCCATGTTTCCAAGAAGCCTCCACCAGTGCTTCCCAAACTTTTCCATGATATGTCACACATGGTAATAATAACCAGACAAAATTGCTGTCTGACTGCCTAGGGCCTCTGGCTTCTCTGGGCTCCTGGCCTTCCTGAGAGCTGAAGGAAACAATATCCTTAGCACACCTGTAATCCATTCCTGGTGCAACTATTGGAAAGGTGCAACAGAAAACCTTGTGCCTTCCCAGAAATGGTTTGTACATTGCTGCACCCTTAATTCTTTGGACGTAGTATTTACTCTGCCTTTCTCACCTTCTCAACCTGGTAAATATCCCCTACTTGCCATTTAAGGCCCATCTCATTTAGATCAGGGTAATGTTTCTAGATTTTTTAAGGCAGTTTGAAATTTCTCACTTCCAAAGTCTTATCTCAAATCAATTAATCTTGACTCTTGGAACTTCTCACTTTCCATTATCTGAATCAGTTGTAATAAGTACAACTTCACTAATAATGATTTTATGTTTTAAAAATACAAATAAAATTTTTGTTTCCTTGGATTTTTTGGAACGATTCTTTCCCGCATAGATTATATTCTCCATGGTTTCAGATACACCCATCTCAAAAGGGTTACTTATTTAAAGGATGATGTGTGTAGTACAACTATGTATCATTACTACTTAGTTATACTACAAAATTAAAAGATCTCAAATTATTTCTTATGAAAAGGTTTACTAAGCTAAAAGCTGTAAGAAAGGAATTATGAAGATTGGTTAGAACCTATTGCTTGTTTTAAGTGTAGTTGATCTCTAACACATTCCTGTCAACTCTTTCTGCCTTTCTAAAATGTTTTGTATATGCATTAGGTAAATATTGCTGGTTTTATCTCATCAAATGAGTGGCTTTTAGTATCACAGCATCCATCAAGTTGCAATTTTATTCTCAACTCATCCTTAAATTATTAAGTTAGCACTTATTAAATATTTTGTCATCTTTTCTACTACTGTCTTAGCCCACTGATTAAGACTTACTGTATTTAATTCTTTGTATGTTGACTTTTCTCCACTTTTAAAGTGTAAGTTCTTAAAGATTAGGTCCGAGTTGTATGCTTGTTTGTATTGCTCATAGTTTGTATTGCTCATAGTGCACAAAAAAGTAACTCAAGTTGGTGTTTTAAAGTTACTTTTAAAATATCACATGGGTAGTTAAAATTTTGTTATTCAGATTTTGTAAAATCTGTTTCTCTTTTCTGATTTCTATTCAGCAGGTATTTCCCCCAACTTAAGTACAATTTATATACTTTCTCATTGCCCTAAAAGCTTAATTACCAAATAATATAAGGCAGAGTGTTCCTTGCAGGGGCTTGCATGGTTTTTGCTAAATATTGCTTATTTTATTGGTCTCTAAAGCTATTCTTCCTTCAGTCTAATTATACTTTTAAAGATTATTAAATTTCATAGAAGATATTAAGAAATTGTATTCCTGAAACATTAAGAATTTCAAGACTTAAAAAGATAGTAGCTACAGTGAAATAAGCCAGACAGAGAAAAACAAATACCATGTGGTATCATTTATATATGGAATCTTAAAAAAAAAAAGCCGATTTCATAGAAAGAGAATAGAATGGTGGTGGCCAGGGGCAATGGAGGTGGGGGTATGAGGACATGTTGGTCAGAGGGTACAGACTTTCAATTATAAGAAAGTTTTGAGGATTTAATGGACAGCATGGTGACTGTAGTTAATAATATGGTATTATACACTTGAAATTTGCTGAGAGTAGACCTTAACTGTTCTCACCACACACACACACAAAGAGTTAACTAAATGTGAGGTGATGGATATGAACTTGATAATAATTTCACAAAGTAAATGTATATCAAATCATCACATTGTACACTTTAAATATATACAAGTATATTTGTTAATTTTCCTCAGTAAAACTGGAAATAAATAAATTTAAAGATAACAGCAAAATTCAAAGATATAAAACATTTCTGTACCAGCAAATTGGACAACGTAGAAGAAATGGACAAGTTTCTAGAAACATACAGGCTGCCAAAACTGAGTCAAGAAGAAGCAGATAATTTGAACAGACCAATCACTAGAAGTGAGATAGAATCTATAATAAAAAAAACAAAACAAGACAAAACAAAACTCCCTGCAAACTAAAGTCAAGGACTGGACGACTTCACTGGGAATTCTACCAAACACACGAAGAATTTATACTTATCCTTCTCAAACTATTCCAAAAATTGAAGAGGAGGGAACACTCCCAAATTCATTCCGTGAAGCCACCATCACCCTGATACCAAAACCAGACAAAGACACTAAAAAAAGGAAAATAACAGACCAGTATCTTTGATGACTATAGATTCAAAAATCCTCAACAAAATATTTGCAAACAGAATCCAACAATACATAAAAAGGATCATACACCATGATCAAGTTGGTTTCAGTCCAGGGTCACAAGGATTATTCAACATACAGAAATCAGTTAATGTGATACACCACATTAACAAAAGGAAAGACGAAAACCACATGACCATCTCAATAGACACAGAAAAAGCATATAACAAAATTCAACATCCATTCATAATAAAAACTCTTACCAAAGTGGGTATAGAGGGAACATATCTCAACATAATAAAAGCCATTTTTGACAAACCCACAGTCAACATAATACTCAAAGGTGAAGAGCTGAAAGCCTTCCTGCTAAATTCAGGAACTAGACAAGGATGCCCACTCTCCACTTCTATTCAGCATAGTACTGGAAGCCCTAGCCACAGCAGTCTGACAAGAAAGAAGAAATAAAAGGTATCCAAATTGGAAGGGAAGAGGTAACACTCTCACTATTTGCAGATGATGTGATACTCTATGTAGAGAACCCTAAAGTCTCCACACAAAAACTATTAGAACTGATAAACAAATTCAGCAAGGTAGCAGGATACAAGATTAACATACAGAAATCTCTTGCATTTCTTTACACTAACAATGAAATATCAGAAAGAGAAAGTTAAAAAAAAAAAAAATCCCATTTAAAATCACATCAAAAATAAAATAAAATAAAATACTTGGTAATAAACTTAACCAAGGAGGTGAAAGACCTATGTGCTGAAAAATATAAAACATTGATAAAGGGAGCTGAAGATGATTCAGAGAAATGAAAGCTATCCCATGCTCTTGGATTGGAAGGATTAATATTGTTAAAATGGCCATATTACCCAAAGCAATCTACAGATTTAATGTGATCCCTATCAAAATAGGGACATTTTTCACAGAACTGTAACAAATAACCCTAAAATTTACATGGAACCACAAAAGACCCAGAATTAATTGCCAAGGCAATCCTGGAGACATAACCCTTCCAGACTTCAGACTATACTACAAAGCTACGGTAATCAAAACAGCGTGATACTGGCACAAAAGTAGACATATGGATCAATGGAACAGAATAGAGAGCCCAGAAATAAACCCACACACCCACAGTCACTTCATCTATGATAAAGGAGGCAAGAATTGATAAAGGAGGCAAGAATGTACAGTAGAGAAAAGACAGTCTCTTCAACAAGTGGTTCTGGGAAAGCTGGACAGCTACATGTAAATCAATGAAATTTTAACACTCCCTCACACCATATACAAAATAAACTCCAAATGGTTTAAAGACCTAAATACAAGACATGACATGTAAAATTCCTAGAAAAGAACATAGGCAAAACATTCTCTGACATAAATCGTAGCAATATTTTCTTAGGTCATTCTCCCAAGGCAAAAGAAATAAAAGCAAAAATAAACAAATGGGACCTAATCAAACTTAAAAACTTTTGCACAGCAAAGGAAACCCTCAACAAAATTGAAAGACAACCTATGGACTGGGAGAAAATATTTTCAAATGATGCGACTGACAGGGGCTTAATATCTAAAATGTAAAAACAGCTTACACAGCTCAATATCAAAAACAACCCAGTCAGAAAATGGGCAGAAGACCTGAATAGACATTTTTCCAAAGAAGACGTACAGATGGCCAACAGGCACATAAAGAGATGCTCAGCATGGCTAATTATTAGAGAAATGCAAATCAGAAAACACAAAAAACATTTCCAGGACTTCCCTGGTGGCGCAGTGGTTAAGAATCCACCTGCCAATGCAGGGGACGTGGGTTCGAGCCCTGGTCCGGGAAGATCCCACATGCCGAGGAGCAACTAAGCCCGTGCGCCACAACTACTGAAGCCTACACACCTAGAGCCCGTGCTCCGCAACAAGAGAAGCTACTGCAATGAGAAGCTCGCTCGCCGCGACTAGAGAAAGCCCGCGTGCTGCAACGAAGACCCAACGCAGCCAAAAATAAACAAATAAAATAAATAAATTTATAAAAAATAACACACACACACACACACACACACACACACACACACACAGAGCTAGGATCCCACATTTAAAAAAACATTTCCAGAAGTCAGCTATGTTCATCTCTAGGCTGAGTAATGTGTATCAGCAACATGAAAAGATTTAATAAATACAGGCATGTTCTAGGGCCTCCTCTCTTAATGATTCCTTTATCAGATTTCTATTGAAGAGAGCAAGCCTACTTCTATAACTTCTCCCTTCTCTATTACGAGAGGGCTATGAATTGAGCATTTCAGAGACTATGATAAGAAGCAGGGAGAGGAAGAGGCAAGTAGAGACTTGTTAAATAGTAATCCTGTTTAAACATTGAAATATAAATATAAATATAAATCAAGAATCTGTATTTTAACCTGACTTGTCTACCATTATTCTAACCTCGTGGTTTTAGAACATTTATCAGTTCATTCATTCAAAGAACATTAATGTCTACCATGTGCCAGGTATTAGGATCCAAAGATAACGAGCATTCCCTATATTCAAGGAGCACAGTCAAATACTGGGATAATTATACAGGAACAGTAACAGTGATAATAGCATCTAAATTGAAACATGCATGCCATGTGCCAAGCACTGTGCTGAGCCCTTTATATAGATTATGTCATTTAATTCATAGGGTCATCCTCTGAGTAACTAGTACTGTTAAGGATTTTAAGGTACCAAGAGGTTTAAATTATTTATCTAAACACACAGCTAATACATGATGGAGCTAGAATTTTAACCCAGTTAGGCTGATCCTTTTGCCCTCACTTTTTTTTTTTTTTTTGGCATTTATAAAATTTATTTTGGTAAAATATTAATAACATAAAATATACCAATTTAGTCATTTTAAAGCACACAGTTAGGTGGCATAAAATATATTCACATTGCTCTACAACTACTGCCACCATCCATCTGTAGATATTTTTCATCTGCAGATCTTCTTCCATTTCCCCCAAATAAACCTCCATACACATTAAACAATAATTTTCCATTCCCCCACTTGGTTTGCTTCCACCTTTTGTGTATTGTGAATAATGATACTATGAACATGGGTGTACAAATATCTATTAGAGTCCCTGTTTTTAATTATTTTGGGTATATACTCCAAAGTGGAATTGCTGAATCAAAAGGTAAAAGTCAATTTAAAATTTTTTTCACGACCACCACATTGTTTCCGTAATGGCTGCCCATTTTACAATACATTCCAACCAACAGTGCACAAGGATTTTCTGTATATCCTAACACTTGTGATTTCCTGTGGTTTTGTTTTAATGATAATGGATGTACATGGTATCTCATTGTGGTTCTGATTTGAAACTCCTTAGTGATTAGTAATGTTGAGAATATTTTCGTGCGATTATTAGCCACCTGTATACATCTTTGGAAAATTCATGTCTTTTGCGCATTTAAAAAATCTGATTGTTTCATTGTTGAGATGTAGGAGTCATTTATATATTTGGATATTAACCCCTTATCAGATATATGATTCGATAGTGTCTTTGGTGCACCTTAAAAAAATATTTATGTATTTCAACTTATCTGTTTTTCTTTTGTTGCCTGTACATTTGGTGTCATAACAAATAAATTATTTCTAAATCCAAGGTCATGAAGGCTTTCCTGTATTTTTTAACAGTTTAACTGTTTTAGCTCTTATGATTAGGTCTTTGATCCAACTTAATCATTTTTTTAATAAAATGTAAGGTAAGGATCCACCTTCATTATTTTCCATGTGGATATCCAGTTTCCTCAATAAGATTTGTTGAAAAGACAGTCCTTTCTTCAATGACTGGTCTTTGTATCCCTTTCAAAAATCATATGACCACATTAGTGAGGGTTTTATAAGGGGCTCTCCATTCTGTTCCATAGGTTTATGTAACTCTCCTTGGATAAGTAACACAGTGTTTTGATTGATGTAGGTTTTTAGGAAGTTTTGAAATTTGGATGTGTGAGTCCTCCAACTGTGTTCTTCTATAACAAGATTGTTTTGGCCATTCGGGGTCCCTTGAAATTCCTTATGAACTTTAGTCTTCTAACTCTACAAAAAATGCTATTCTCACATTTGAATCTGTGGATTGATTTGTATAGTTTTGACATCTTAACAAAATTAATTCTTCCAATCTTTGAAAATAGATGTCCTTCCATTTGTGTCATCTTTAAATTTTTCAATTTTGCCCTCACTTTTAACCTGTATGCCAAAGTACAAGTTATATAGTACTCAGAAGAGTTATAGAAGGTTGTATAAAAGAGAAGACTTTTAAGCTGAAACTTGAACAAGAGGCGGAGCTTACCTGATAGGCTATGAGATAAAAGCATTCAGAGCAGAGAGAGAATTATGTGTGAGAGCAAGGATGCAGAAAGCAGCGTGGAGTTTGGCTAACTGTGAGTGCTTAGAGTTCTTGGAGCCACAGGGTGAAAAACGAAAAGTGCCTGTAGTTAAGTTGGGATAGTTACACCAAAATTATAGAAGCTTGAAATATTATGCTTGAATTTGACTTTTTCCCTTGAGGTGCCCTTAAATGGTTAAAAAATAGGACGTTACAGTATTTGCAGTTACAGTGATCAGTTTAGCAGTGATGTAGATAGAGAGGGAGAAGAAGGAAAGAGTAAGACTGCAGGCAGGAAAAACAACTAGCAGGGTAGTTATGGTATTCTAGACAAGAGATTATGTTAGCATGACTTCATTGAGTAAACATGTATTGAGTGCCTTGAATGTGCCATTGCTGAGTTTACAGTGTTGAATAAAAAAATATGATACCTGCCATTACATACTGCCTGCAATCTATTGGGAAAGACAGACAGGAAACAAACAAATATATAATAAAGAAGATGAAATAGAAGTAACAGTTTCAAGAGAGATTTAAGAGGTAGCATTAACCACACCTATTAATCAGTTGAATTTAGAGTGAGAGAGAGATGCCTAAAGTCCAGGGTTTCTTTGAAATAAATCAGAGCTGTTACCAAGGATCCACCTCTCCCCCTAGTTTCTGGAACTGTTTTCTCCATGAATCATAATATATTGATATGTTTTCATTAGAGTAAAATGTAAAGGCTCAGTGCTGCTTTTCTTTATAAAAGAAAGACATTCCCTACACTCACATACACACCCTTGTTGATCATTTTATTTATTTCTTTTAAAGGGGGTAGGCAAATTATGTTTTTTGAACACCAACCTGTGCCAGACACAGTGCTAGATGATCTACATACATCATTTCCCATAATCCTTCTAAAAACCTTGTTGATCATTTTAAATGAATGAGAGCCAACGGAACCTGATTTTTCAAAGTGTCTGTTTTAATGCTTTGGTATGAACAAGTATTTCTCTGCTAATTAGATTAGGACATTGATAGAATATAAAATTACAAGTGTTGAACTTCAGAATTTATAAAAAAAGAAAAGGTACCCCTTTACCTCTGGTGTAGGATTGGGTCAGTAAGAATACATAACATGAAATATCAGAAATGCTTTTGAGCTCATTTTGTAAAGGTCAGAAGAAGAAAAGGTAGTAGTATTAGTTTAATTAAGTAGTGTAACTACTAAAACTGTAGTAACACATTTTCAGTAAAGATCATATAATGTAATCAGGCATTGCCTTGAGTAAGATAATATATGGAATTGGGTCTAGAAGGCCCATTTAAAAGGTCACCTAATACAGTAATTCTTACTGTGACGTGCACAAGCAGATTTCACTTGAACTCAATGGAATTATTTGCAGAATTGTGTGGGGATGTTTTCTCATCTTGTATGTTTTGAGGGAAATTCTTGTCAGAAGTATATAGGCCTCTCTGATTAAAGAACCACCATCACTTTCACACATGAGGAAACTGAGGCTGTGAGGGGTATAGAGACTTCCCCACGGTCTTGAATAAGTCCTCTTGAAAAGGCAGTTTGCCCGACAGTTTTTAAAATAGAGTTAATGTAAGGCTGCAGTGTCTATGACCTTGCAGCCAGAAGCGTTCAGAGTATTAGGAAACCCGGGCTTGTTTCTTCATTAGAATTGTCATATGGTGAGTTTAAAATATCAGAACATGCCATCATTCAGAATACATTCTTTCACCCTAATATTGCAGAACAGTATCTTTAAAGAAATTCTAGGAAGGGTGTTAACTCATTCAGGATTTTACAGGAAGGAAAGCTCTTTCCTACCTTTTTTTAAGCTAACTTTCACTGACAAGATCAAGCCAGAAAAAGCCTAGCTGGCTGTTGGCCCAGACAAAGTTATAATCGTTGAAGTGTCCTCAACCTGCATTGCCCAGGGACAGCTACAACTTGGGGGGTGGGGGGGGCACAGATGCATGCTGAGTGTTGTTCCAGTGCCTTAGATGATGCGTGCGCTCTGTATCCTTTGCTGTGTTGTTCTTGCAGCTATTAGAAAGGAAATTTTAAAATAGCCTAGAATGACTAGTTTTCCCAGAAAGGTGAAAAGGATAACCTCAACTTTAAAAAACTAATCAAGCCATTCGCAGCTGTATCCCCAGCAGCTAAAGCAGAGCCTGGCACAGAGTAGCTGTGTAATAATTTTTTTGATGAAAGAAATATTTAAATTTATTGTGTTACCTGTGTCATATTTCAGAACAAGAATTTTTTTTTTCTTTGTCCATTGATACTGAGTATCATATTGTACTGGCAAGATAGTAAAGTAAAAAAGGTATGATTCAATATTCAGAGACCTCCTGATTTCAGTTCAATTTCTGTCATTTATTGCATGATCTTGGGCCTCATTTTCTTTTTCTTAACGGGGGTATAACAATATCTAATTCACAGAATTTAGAGTCATATTAAATGAAATACACTATGTGAAAATTGCTTTATAAATTCTTAAGAGCTATATAAATATTAATGTTATTCATCTTAAATAATATTTTTAATAATTTGAAAAAATATGTTTACTGGTATCATCCTAATTTCCTAAATCCTGTATTTATTTGTTTTAGGTAGGGAAGAAGTGATCCCCATGATTGAAATACAGCTTTTTGTTTTGTTTTTTTAATTTAATTAATTTATTTATTTAGTTTTGGCTGTGTTGAGTCTTCGTTTCTGTGCAAGGGCTTTCTCTAGCTGCGGCAAGTGGGGGCCACTCTTCATTGCAGTGCGCGGGCCTCGCACTATCGCGGCCTGTCTTGTTGCGGAGCACAGGCTCCAGACGCGCAGGCTCAGCAGTTGTGGCTCACAGGCCTAATTGCTCCGCGGCACGTGGGATCCTCCCAGACCAGGGCTCGAACCCATGTCCCCTGCATTGGCAGGCAGATTCTCAACCACTGCGCCACCAGGGAAGCCCTGAAATACAGTTTTGAATTCTATGATAAAGTACATTTCAAGGAAGATGATCATGCATCATTTCTACCTAATGAACTAATGTTAGGTGTGGGGAATAGTCTGAAAATAATTAAAGCATTCATTTTTAAACAAAGGCACTGTATTTACTATGCATTTGTTAATTGACTTTTTGCTGGCTAATTTGTACATGACTTAAGAATTAATAGATATTTGATAAATGCTCAACATGTTCTAGGTATTGTGATATGTGCAAAAAGTATACAGCAGCATTTTTCAAAGTGGAAATGTAATATTAGCTTTTGAGATGTTCTGTGATTAGAATTTGGGATAGAATTTCTATCTGCTACTGCAGCTCTCTCTTGGAGATTTTTCATACCCATTAGTATCGGCTCCAAAAATTCCTGCATATAGAAACCTGTTTAATTTTGTTTCTACCCAGTGTTTCCCTAACTTATTTTAACAAGAAAATCCTTTTTTTCATTATATCTGCTAACATTTACCCAAGCATTTTATGAAACACCTGTATAAGATATATGGTATGGACTCCATGAGTTTTAACGTTCTGTTTGGAACTCTAAACATAAATATAAGGTAATTAAAAAAAAAAAAAGAAAAGAGGGAGAGAGAGTCCAAGAAAATAATCTTTTCAAAAGAGAAGATCTGAAAACATCTCTAATGCCCTTAAGTTTACTGATGTATAATACTGAGAACCTAACAAATGCAAGTTTAATCAACTTTATTTAGTTATAATTTACATACAATAAACTGCATCAACTTAAAGTGGACAATTCAGCTAATTTACATATATACTATATGTAAACCTGTGAAGCCACCTCTGCAATCCAGATGTAATAGAACATTTCAGTCAACCTAAAAGGTTCCTTTTGCTCCTTGGCAATCCATCTTTCCCTCTACCCCAGGCTCCAAACAACCACTTGTCTGCTTTTTATATAGATTAAATTGAATTTTTAAGTATCTTATGTAAATGGAATTTATAGAATGTATTTTTCAATGTCTGGTTTCTTTAACTCAGCACAATGATTTTGAGACTCGTGCATGTTATTGTGTGTATCAGTAGTTTTTCTTTTTTATTGCCGAGTGGTATTCTATTATATATAAATACATATTTTGTTCATCCATTCGTGAATTGGTAGACATTTGGATTATTTACAGCTTGGGGCTATTGTGAATAAAGCTGCTATGAACATCTATGTACAGATCTGCATGGCTATACGTTTTTGTTCCTCTCAAATAAATACCTAGGAGTAGAGTAGCTAGGTTGTTATGGTGGGGAACTTTCTAAGAAACTGCCAGTTTTCCAAAGTAGTTGTACTGTTTTAATGTTCCCATTAAGAGTGTAAAAGTCCTAGTTTCTCCATATCCTTATTCAGTCTTTGGTGTTGTCAGTGTCTTTAGTTTTAGTCATTCTTATGAGAAGGTAATGATATCTCATTGTGGCTTAAATTTGCATTGATCTGATGACCAATGATTCTGAGCAGCTTTTTACTCAACACTTACTTGCCAACCCTATAGCTTCTTGTATCTGAATCTGTTCAGATTTTTTGCCCACTTTCTACTGGGTTATTTATTTTCTTATCACTGAATTTTAAGGGTTCTTTTTATATTTGTATACAAGTTTTTTGTCAGATATAACTATTGTGAATGTTTTATCCCAGTCTGTGGCTTGCCTTTTTATCTTCTTAAAGGTATCTTTAGAAGAGAAGAAGGGTTTATTTTTATAAAGACCAGTTTATCAATTTTTTTCTTTTATACTTCTAGAATTTTGTAGTTTTAGCTCTTACACTGAGATTTATGATCCATCTCAAGTTAATTTTTGAGTATAGGGTGAGGTAGGGGTCAATGTTCATTTTAAAAATATGAGTATCTAGTTGTTGAGCATCATTTCTTAAAATACTTTCCTCATTGAATGCATTAATAATAAAAATCAATATGGATTCTGTTCTATTAATCTTTCTATTCTGTTCCTTATTCTGTTCTATTAATCTTTTATTTCTGTCTTCTAGACCTTATCACACTATCTTGTTTCTCTATTAGCATTGTAAGTTTTGAAGTCATTTAAGTCCTTCAACTTTGTTCTTTTTTTAAGTTGCTTTCCCTATTCTCAGTCATTAGCATTTCCATATAAATTTTATAATCGGTTTGTCACTTTTTAAAAAAGCCTTTGTGTAATTTTGATTGGAATTGCATTGAGTCTATAGATAAATTTGGAAAGAAAGAATATCTTCATAATTCTGAGTCTTCCAATGAACATGGTATATCTCTCTGTTTAAATAGGTCTTGTTTAATTTCTCTCAGCAGTGCTCTGTAGTTTTCAATGAAGAATTCTTTTGTTAATTTTATTCCTGTCTTTTATATTTTTTATATATTTCCATAAAGTGGACTTTTTAAACTTCATTCTGTAGTTAGTTTGCTGCTTAATACATTTTTTCTAATATTAAACTTGTATCCTGTAATCTTGCTGTTAGTTGTTTTGTAGATTCCTTAGGAGTTTTATATAAACTCTCATGTTATCTGCAAATGAGGATAGTTTTACTTTTTACTCTTCCAAGTTCTATACTTTCTTCCCCCCATACGCTCCCTACGCTGGTTTTACCTTATCACAAAGGCTAGTATCTCTATTATAATGTTTGGTGAAAGTGGTGAGCTTTTTACCTTGTTCTTGATCTTAGGTAGAAAACGTTGACTATTTTGACAATTAGTATGTTACCTGTAGGTTTTTTTATTTTATTTTATTTTTATTTTATTTATTTATTTATTTTTGCCTGTATTGGGTCTTCGTTGCTGTGCGCAGGCTTTCTCTAGTTGCGGCGAGCAGGGCTACTCTTCGTTGCGGTGTGCGGGCTTCTCACTGCGGTGGCTTCTCTTGTTGTGGAGCACAGGCTCTAGGCACACGGACTTCAGTAGTTGCAGCACGCAGGCTCAGTAGTTGTGGCTCACGGGCTTAGTTGTTCCGCGGCATGTGGGATCTTCCCAGACCAGGGATCGAACCCATGTCCCCTGCATTGGCAGGTGGATTCTCAACCGCTGTGCCACCAGGGAAGCCCTACCTGTAGGTTTTTGTAATACCATTTATTATATTGAAGAAGTTCCCTTCTATTCCTAGTTTGCTGAGAGTTTTCTTATCATGAGTAGATCTTAAACTTTGTCATTTGTTTTTTCTGCACATATTAAATGATCATATTGTTTTTCTCCTTTATTCTCTTCACTGTGGTGAATTATATTCATTGGATTTTGAGTGTTAAACTAACCTTGCATTCCGGTGATAATTCTTACTTGGTTATGATGATTTATCCATTTTATATATTGTTAGATTCTATTTGCCAATGTTTTTAAAGGATTTTTAGGGCTATATTTATGAAGGTGTCATTAATCTGTAATTTTCAATTTTTGTAATATCTTTGTCAGGTTTTGGAGTAAGTATTATGCTGGCTTTATAAAACAAGTTGAGACGTGTTCCCTTCTCTGTATTCTAAAATGATTGTATAATTTTGATGTTATTTCTTCTTTGGTAGAATTCAGAAGGGAAATCATCTGGGCTTGGATTTTTCTTAACACATTTTTGACCAGAGACATATTAACAGCCACAGGAGTTAGTTTCTGCAAAAATCCCCCAGTCAGTAATGTGTTAGTGGAAAGGTTGGTTACGGTGGATTCAATTTTTTGATGAGTTCAGTTCCATTTTTAAAAATAAATGTAGGACTATTCTGATTTTCTGTTTCATTTTGTGTCCATTTTGTACCTGAATTTTTCAAGAAATTTGTTTCTTTTTATCATCTTAAAGTTGTTTATAATATTTTATTATTATCCATTTACTATCTTTAGGATCTGTAGTGATAATGCTTCTTTCATTTCTGATGTTGATGATTTGTTCTCTCTATCCTTGTTCAGTCTAGCTAGAATTTAATCAATTTTTTAAATCTTTGTAGACAACTACTCTTGCCTTTGATTTTCTCTCTTGTTTGTTTCCCATTTCATTGATTTCTGCTCTCATGTTCATTATTTCCTTCCTGTACTTACTCTTGAAACTTAGGTCATTGCTTTTAGACTTCTCTCCTACTATAAGCATTTAAAGTTATAATATTGCCTCTAAGCACTGCTTTAACTGTATTCCACAAATCTACATATGTTAGATTTTCATTATCATTCAACTTGAAACATTTTCTCATTTCCTTTGTGATATCTTCTTTGACCAATGGTTTATTTAGAAGTATGTTGTTTAATTTCCATTGTGTTTGGGGTTTTCCTCTATGTCCTATTTTTATTCATGTCTAACTTACTCTTCTCATAGTCAGAGTTCTACTCTGTATGATTTCAGTCCTTTTGAATTTGTTGAGTTTTGTGTTATGGCTTATCGTATGGGCTGTCTTGATGAATATACCAAGTGTACTTGAAAGGAATATGTGTTCTGCAGTTGTTGGGCATAGAGGCCTATAAATAAATATCAATTAGGTCAAGATGATTGATGGTCTTGTTAGATCCTCTCTGTCTTACTGATTTGTTTTCTAGTTCTATCAATGCTAAGAGAGGAGTGTTAAAATCTCCTATTATGATTGTGGAATTATATATATTTATCTTTTTAAACCTGTCAATTTTTGCTTTATATATGTTGAGGCTCCATTATTAGGAACAAACGTATTAAGAAATATGAAGGTTCTGAGACTTCACCCTATTTGAAAGCTAACAAGTTAGTCTGCCACAATTTCATAGAATCTGGCAAAAGACTTGAGACTCCTGAGTCAGAGACAGAGGACAGTTTATTACTCACAGAATATCATCATTTTTTGCACCAGTTCCCTAAGAACTAAGTCCCACAGAGCAACCATATGAGGTTTCAATGTTTGTGTTTTCTGTAGTGTTTAATGTATGGTCCCAGCTACATTTTCAGGATTTGGGGGTTTGTTGTTGTTGTTGTTGTTTTAGTTTTTATTATTAAAAGAAGTTCATGTCTAAGTTCTTATCTTCCTTACTTTCTGTATTCTATCACACCTTCTTTCTGGATACTTCATATTCATAAGTACACATATAGAAATGTGCTGTTTTTCACTCTTTATAAGTGAGTATCTCCTAAATATTCAAGGATTGCTATTTCTGATTATGCCAGCAAGAAGAGTAATTTTTTTGGAGATGGAAGGAGTCTACATTTTTGGGGTATATCATTTCTAATCCTTTTTATTTCTTCCTGAAGATTCAATTTTCCATCTCATGTCATTTCCCTTCAACCTAAAGAACTTCCTTTAGCATTTTCTGTAATGCAGATCTACTGGAAACAGATTTCCTTGGTTTTCTTTTATCTAAAAATGACTTTATTTTTCCTTCGTTATTGAAGAGTACTTTCACTGGGAATAGAATTCTGGCATGACATTTTTATTCTTTCAACACGTTAAAGATGTTGTTCTACTGGTTTCTGCCCTCCATTGTTTTAATTGAGAGTCATTGGTGATTCAGTCATTGTTCCCTGTATTCACTCTGGCAGCATTTAAGATTTTATCTTTGGTTTTCAGCAGTTTGACTATAATGTGTTCATGTATGGTTTTCTTTGTATTTATTTTGTTTGAAATTCACTGAGCTTCTTGATTTTGTGAATTTATGGTTGTTTACCAATTTGGGGGAATTTTCAGCTTTTTCTTCAAATATTTTTTTCTACCCCCTCTTCTCTTTTCTTTCCTTACTGGACTTTTATTAGACCTTTTTTTGTCCCACAAGAATGATCTTTGCTTGTAAACCTTACCATTTCACCTTCCTACTTAAAACCTTCTAGTGGCTTCTCATTGCAAATAGAATGCAGTCCAGACTCTTCACCATGTTGTTTAAGACCTCATAATCTGCCTGTGACTATCTCTCTAACCTCATTTCCTACGTCTTTTCACTTTATTCACTGGTTCTACCACAGTGGATTTTTTCTGTCTCTGGAACATGCCAGTCATCTGTGCCTTTGTACTTGAGGTTTCTTTTACCTTGAATGCTCTTTCCCAGATCTTTGTATGGTTGTCTCCTTTGGATATCTGCATAAGTTAACTCCTCAAAGAGGCTTTCTCTGACTACCCCAACTAAAAGCTGTCCCATCCCCTCAAAGCACACACACACGCACACTTTTGACCATATCTCTCTTAATAGCTTTATGGAGATATAATTTACATACCATAAAATTCATCCACTTAAAATATAGAATTCAAAGGTTATTAGTATATTCACAGACGTGTAACTCTCACTATACTCAATTTTACACTTATCTATCTTATTCATGCTGTTTCCTAGTACCAAGAACAAACTCTGGTATATAGTACAGCTCAATAGTTTTTTCTGAATAGATGACTTCATTAGCTCTAAGATAGTTCAGGCATTCGCCTTCAATAAAATATTAGGGAAGTTCATTTGACTGCCGTCAGCTCTAGAAGTATTCTTTGATCTGAGCTATGTTATTTTGTGGGCTCTCTGAAAACAGCTTAACCCATATTTGAAGAGTTATTTCAGGAAGTTACCAAAAAAAGCCTTTTGATATGATGAATGCAAGTCATATACACATTTCCTTAAAAGACAGTAGTCGTCTTTTACTGACCTGACAGTTGCTGAGGAGCAAAAAGCCTTTCAGAAATCCTGCTTTTCTATTTTCAAAAGTACTCTGACATTGTTTATTTGTTTGAATCTTTGAAATAGATTTTAGAATCTCTAGTACTTGTTTTATTTACTAATTATGATAATAGTGAGATATTCATGAGATTCTGGGCATCCTCTTGCCTTGGGTTCCTTCATATGGAATATCAATTCTGAGCTTGGTTAATCTTTGTTGCCCCTTCTTCTTTATAGGCCTTGATGCGGCCTGGAAGAATTGATAGAATCATCTACGTGCCTTTACCAGATGCAGCAACAAGAAGGGAAATATTTAACTTGCGGTTTCAGTCTATGCCAGTCAGTAATGATGTTGATCTGAATGAACTCATCCTCCAAACAGATACATATTCAGGAGCAGAGGTAAGGTAGTTCCCCTTAAAATACGTTGGTGGGAAGAAAGCAGTGGCTTGGGGTCATTTGCAAAGAAAAGATTGCTTGATGCCAGCTGTTTTAAATAACCGTGTATTAAGTAATCTTAAAACAGGAAATACACTACATTGACAGGTAGTCACTAAATTAAATTGCATTTTACCTGGCCTCTATTATATTTCAATTGTTTTTACCTAGCTTATCTTATTTCTCAAAATGTAGTCTTCAGAGAAGCAGCATAATATAGTGGAGAGAACACTGGACTAGAAGTAGAAGATTCTTCTTTTGGGGCTTTTTGTTTTTGTTTTTTGTTTGTTTATTTTAACATCTTTATTGGAATATAATTGCTTTACAATGGTGTGCTAGTTTCTGCTTTATAACAAAGTGAATCAGTTATACATATACATATGTTCCCATATCTCTTCCCTCTTGCGTCTCCCTCCCTCCCACCCTCCCTATCCCACCCCTCTAGGTGGTCACAAAGCACCGAGCTGATCTCCCTGTGCTATGCGGCTGCTTCCCACTAGCTATCTATTTTACGTTCGGTAGTGTATATATGTCCATGCCACTCTCTCACTTTGTCCCAGCTTACCCTTCCCCCTCCCCGTATCCTCAAGTCCATTCTCTAGTAGGTCTGCATCTTTATTCCCGTCTTGCCCCTAGGTTCTTCTGACCATTCTTTTTTTCTTTTTTTTTTTTTTAGATTCCATATACATGTGTTAGCATATGGTATTTGTTTTTCTCTTTCTGACTTACTCCACTCTGTATGTCAGACGCTAGGTCCATCCACCTCACTACAAATAACTCAATTTCGTTCCTTTTTATGGCTGAGTAATATTCCATTGTATATATGTGCCACATCTTCTTTATCCATTCATCTGTTGATGGACACTTAGGTTGCTTCCATGTCCTGGCTATTGTAAATAGAGCTGCAATGAACATTTTGGTACATGACTCTTTTTGAATTATGGTTTTCTCAGGGTATATGCCCAGTAGTGGGATTGCTGGGTCGTGTGGTAGTTCTATTTTTAGTTTTTTAAGGAACCTCCATACTGTTCTCCATAGTGGCTGTATCAATTTACATTCCCACCAACAGTGCAAGAGGGTTCCCTTTTCTCCACACCCTCTCCAGCATTTATTGTTCCTAGATTTTTTGATGATGGCCATTCTGACCGGTGTGAGATGATATCTCATTGTAGTTTTGATTTGCATTTCTCTAATGATTAATGATGTTGAGCATTCTTTCATGTGTTTGTTGGCAATCTGTATATCTTCTTTGGAGAAATGTCTATTTAGGTCTTCTGCCCATTTTTGGATTGGGTTGTTTGTTTTTTTGAAATTGAGCTGCGTGAGTTGCTTGTATGTTTTGGAGATTAATCCTTTGTCACTTGCTTCATTTGCAAATATTTTCTCCCATTCTGAGGGTTGTCTTTTCGTCTTGTTTATGGTTTCCTTTGCTGTGCAAAAGCTTTTAAGTTTCATTAGGTCCCATTTGTTTATTTTTGTTCTTATTTCCATTTCTCTAGGAGGTGGGTCCAAAAGGATCTTGCTGTGATTTATGTCACAGAGTGTTCTGCCTATGTTTTCCTCTAAGAGTTTTATAGTGTCTGGCCTTACATGTAGGTCTTTAATCCATTTTGAGTTTATTTTTGTGTATGGTGTTAGGGCGTGTTCTAATTTCATTCTTTTACATGTAGCTGTCCAGTTTTCCCAGCATCACTTATTGAAGAGGCTGTCTTTTCTCCATTGTACACTCTTGCCTCCTTTATCAAAGATAGGGTGACCATATGTGCGTGGGTTTATCTCTGGGCTTTCTATCTTGTTCCATTGATCTATAATTCTGTTTTTGTGTCAGTATCATACTGTCTTGATTACTGTAGCTTTGTAGTATAGTCTTAAGTCAGGGAGCCTGATTCCTCCAGCTCCGTTTTTCTTTCTCAAGATTGCTTTGGCTATTTGGGGTCTTTTGTGTTTCCATACAAATTGTGAAATTTTTTGTTCTAGTTCTGTGAAAAATGCCAGTGGTAGTTTGATAGGGATTGCATTGAATCTGTAGATTGCTTTGGGTAGTAGAGTCATTTTCACAATGTTGATTCTTCCAATCCAAGAACATGGTACATCTCTCCATCTATCTGTATCATCTTTAATTTCTTTCATCAGTGTCTTATAGTTTTCTGCATACAGGTCTTTTGTCTCCTTAGGTAGGTTTATTCCTAGGTATTTTATTCTTTTTGTTGCAGTGGTATATGGGAGTGTTTTCTTAATTTCACTTTCAGATTTTTCATCATTAGTGTGTAGGACTGCAAGAGATTTCTTTGCATTAACTTTGTATCCTGCTACTTTACCAAGTTCATTGATTAGCTCTGGTAGTTTTCTGATAGCATCTTTAGGATTCTCTATGTATAGTATCATGTCATCTGCAAACAGTGACAGCTTTACTACTTCTTTTCCAATTTGGATTCCTTTTATTTCTTTTTCTTCTCTGATTGCTGTGGCTAACACTTCCAAAACTATGTTGAATAATAGTGGTGAGAGTGGGCAACCTTGTCTTGTTCCTGATCTTAGTGGAAATGGTTTCAGTTTTTCACCATTGAGGACGATGTTGGCTGTGGGTTTGTCATATATGGCCTTTATTCTGTTGAGGAAAGTTCCCTCTATGCCTACTTTCTGGAGGGTTTTTATCATAAATGGGTGTTGAATTTTGTCGAAAGCTTTCCCTGCATCTATTGAGATGATCATATGGTTTTTCTCCTTCAGTTTGTTAATATGGTGTATCACGTTGATTGATTTTTGTATATTGAAGAATCCTTGCATTCCTGGGATAAATCCCATTTGATCATGGTGTATGATCCTTTTAATGTGCTCTTGGATTCTGTTTGCTAGTATTTTGTTGAGGATTTTGCATCAATGTTCATCAGTGATATTGGCCTGTAGTTTTCTTTCTTTGTGACATCTTTGTCTGGTTTTGGTATCAGCGTGATGGTGGCCTCGTAGAATGAGTTTGGGAGTGTTCCTCCCTCTGCTATATTTTGGAAGAGTTTGAGAAGGATAGGTGTTAGCTGTTCTCTAAATGTTTGATAGAATTCGCCCGTGAAGCCATCTGGTTCTGGACTTTTGTTTGTTGGAAGATTTTTAATCACAGTTTCAATTTCAGTGCTTGTGATTGGTCTGTTCATATTTTCTATTTCTTCCTGGTTCAGTCTCGGAAGGTTGTACATTTCTAAGAATTAGTCCATTTCTTCCAGGTTGTCCATTTTATTGGCATAGAGTTGCTTGTAGTAATCTCTCAGGATCCTTTGTATTTCTGCAGTGTCAGTTGTTACTTCTCCTTTTTCATTTCTAATTCTATTGATTTGAGTCTTCTCCCTTTTTTTCTTGATAAGTCTGGCTAATGGTTTATCAATTCTGTTTATCTTCTCAAAGAACCAGCTTTTAGTTTTATTGATCTTTGCTATCATTTCCTTCATTTCTTTTTCATTGATTTCTGATCTGATCTTTATGATTTCTTTCCTTCTGCTAACTTTGGGGTTTTTTTTGTTCTTCTTTC
This sequence comes from Balaenoptera physalus, assembly GCF_965194825.1. Taxonomy (NCBI): domain Eukaryota; kingdom Metazoa; phylum Chordata; class Mammalia; order Artiodactyla; family Balaenopteridae; genus Balaenoptera; species Balaenoptera physalus. The sequence continues at coordinate 132,364,616 of NC_138884.1, forward strand.
TCTAATTGCTTTAGGTGTAAGGCTGGATTGTTTATTTGAGATGTTTCTTGTTTCTTAAGGTAGGACTGTATTGCTATAAACTTCCCTCTTAGAACTGCTTTTGCTGCATCCCATAGGTTTTGGGTCGTTGTGTTTTCATTGTCATTTGTTTCTATGACAAATGACTTCCTCTTTGATTTCTTCAGTGATCTCTTGGTTATTAAGTAGTGTGTTGTTTAACCTCCATGTGTTTGTATTTCTTACAGATTTTTTCCTGTAATTGATATCTAGTCTCATAGCGTTGTAGTCGGAAAAGATACTTGATATGATTTCAATTTTCTTAAATTTACCAAGGCTTGATTTGTGACCCAAGATATGATCTGTCCTGGAGAATGTTCCATGAGCACGTGAGAAGAATGTGTATTCTGTTGTTTTTGGATGGAATGTCCTATAAATATCAATTAAGTCCATCTTGTTTAATGTATCATTTAAAGCTTGTGTTTCCTTATTTATTTTCATTTTGGATGATCTGTCCATTGGTGAAAGTGGGGTGTTAAAGTCCCCTACTCTGATTGTGTTACTGTTGATTTCCCCTTTTATGGCTGTTAGTATTTGCCTTATGTATTGAGGTGCTCCTATATTGGGTGCATAAATATTTACAATTGTTATATCTTCTTCTTGGATTGATCCCTTGATCATTATGTCGTGTCCTTCTTTATCTCTTATAATGGTCTTTGTTTTAAAGCCTATTTTGTCTAATGTGAGAATTGCTACTCCAGCTTTCTTTTGATTTCCATTTGCATGGATTATCTTTTTCCATCCCCTCACTTTCAGTCTGTATGTGTCCCTAGGTCTGAAGTGGGTCTCTTGTAGACAGCATATATACAGGTCTTGTTTTTGTATCCATTCAGCCAGTCTAGGGGCTTTCTGATACAGCAGCTTCCAACCAGTTATACACATCCCTGAACTTTGATTGCTTTACCCTATCACATGGAAATGGTGTACAACTTGCCCTACTGTTTTCTCATAGAGATCATAAAAATGAGATTAAGATATCATGTAAGCAAGCACTCTGAAATACAAAAGACTTGGCAGAGAGATTTTATTATTATCTTTTAAGATTTGGGAAAATTATCTCAGTCTACAAAGATTCTCTCATAAAAACCATAAAAGGGACAGCCAGTCTGCCCTTAATAGTAAAAGTATACTCTCAACAAGAATAGCAAGACCTCTGTGAAAATATGAAAATTTTAAGTATGGCAAATAAATATTTTTTCTGTCCTTAGCAACGCCTTACTTAGGCTGTTTTTATTTACAGAATAAAATTGCATTAAACTATTTGTGCAGCTTTTCTACATGTATTTCTTAAGAAAAATTTGGACTATATATTCCTCAACACAGAAATGTCTTCTGAATACCACTGATATGGGTCTGTACTGGGAAATTAATACTTTCTAAAGTAAGAAGCTGTAGATTCTTTTCATTCTGAATTATCCAGCAGGCCGGGACTCCACATTCTGTTTTGCTTGCTATTATTTTTTATCTGTCTTCTGTAAAAACCAAAGAGATTAACACATAATAGATCATTAGTGGTACTCAGAGAGTCTTGTAGGTAAATTTACATGTGCAATTGGATTTAGTATATCATGTAATCATAGCTAATAACAACAACCAAAATAAATCTCAAATCTACTCACTGTTTTTTTCAACTAGTAACTATGTCTGTTTGATTTTCCCCCTTTAAATTTTTAAATTCCACTGGGGTGGAAAATCCATGTAGAAAGTAGCTTGAGAAGCAGTTAAAGTGCGTTCACCTTTAAAGTCCTGTCTGAAACAATAATCTTTATGAGCATCTCTGTGTCATGACCATCCATTAAATTAAAATGAACATACAGTTACTGCTAACTGACTGCTCCAGCATTTCTAGAATTTAGTTTTTGATGTGAGACCAAGGACTGTGTATGATATGTCAGTTTACAGGAAGTAGGCAGGAAAAGAAACCATAAATCTTTCACTTGAGTTGAGTGAAGTGGAAGAGTAGTTAGCAAGGTATAAATATGCCTTTCTCACTTTGAAGTAATTCATGGTAGTAACACAGAAGTGCAAAACAAAAAGCAAAGCCAGTGAGGTCCTGTCTGGCTGAAAGGTAAAAACTCACTTGGTGCCAGGAATTATTGTACCAGCTTACTAGTTCTTATGTAGTACATGCCTAATTCAGTCTGAAATATAGGCAAATTCATTTCTGATTAATTTTTATATCAGATTTTCTAAAAATAGTCACAGAGAAAGTAGCAGAAAATTCTGCCCCTCAGTTTACATTTTTATGTCCCATATTGCTTGGGTGAGGGAAGGGTATCTTACTGTGGTCCTGGTTATAATCAGTATATTATTACAGCTTCATAGGCATTTATTCCAGAGCCATATCTTAGTAGTTCTAGGGTTTTCAATTTGGACAAGACAGGTTTGTTCCACGTTTTTTGTTATGGGTGGGGGGTTTGGTCTGAATATTTAAGTAATTCACACAGGTGCATTATTGTTTGAGGAAAAATATTATCTTTTTAAAGTCTCAAAATTAATCAATAGGAAATTTAAGATAGATTAAACTTAGCTTCATATAAAATATAAGATCTCTCATCTTTTTTTCTTCTATCAGAATTAAAATGGCACAACAATGTTTGAAAGCCAAAACTAGTTTTGATCTTTTTTTTTTTTTTTTTTTGGCTGCATTCGGTCTTCGTTGCTGTGAGGGCTTTCTCTAGTTGCAGCGAGCGGGGGCTACTCTTCGTTGCGGTGAGCGGGCTTCTCATTGCGGTGGCTTCTCCTGTTGCGGAACATGGGCTCTAGAGCGCAGGCTCAGAAGTTGTGGCGCATGGGCTTAGTTGCCCCGAGGCATGTGTGATCTTCCCAGACTGGGGCTCGAACCCGTGTCCCCTGCGTTGGCAGGCAGATTCTTAACCACTGCGCCACCGGGGAAGTCCCTGATAGGTGTTCTGTTTTTGTTTTTGTTTTTTCTGATAGGTTTTTAAATAGTAAAACAAATTGAAAGCTTGAACCTCAGTCATCTGATACCTACAAGCTCAGTGCTTTACCACTGATGTAACTAATTTATTTCTTCCCCCAGCAAGGCCATATCCTTCAGCACAGAACCTACTACATAGTACACACTTAACAAACACTTAATGAACTGAAAAAAAGTTAGATTTAGGAAAAATAGACTTTCCCTTCTCATTTGTCATAGAGGAACCTTCTTGTAACAATGCACCCTGCTATAGGCACAGCCTCTTTTTCAGAGTTGGGGTGTCTCTGTGGGCACTTTTGGTGTAAGAATGAAACTACTGACTCAGTTCATTGTCTTCACGGGAGAGTAGTATATTCAGTATTATATAAAATTAATTTTATTTGACTGTACAGTATCAGCTATACGAACAAGAATTTGGCTGGGTGAGCCAGAAATGAGGAAATTGCTGACACTCTGTTTTTTAGAAATATAAAATGTTTATTTTAACTGTAGTGAATATTTTATTTTTAATTAAAAAGTTGTTTAGAATGTTTAGGATGGAGATGATACTGGCACTCATTAAAGGACTGGGATAGGAGGGTTAATTTTTTAAAATATTTTCTTGTCACCTGGTGCTTTTGCCAGGTCAGCATTGTTCCGTAAAAGCTTACAGACACCCAAAGTTTGAAGTAGCTCCTTCTACCCTTCTGAGTTACTTCATTTTCCCTCCTTGGAGAGGGTATACATGGAATTAAAGCATTATTTTAATCCTCAGGAGAGTCCCAAGAGGAAGTTTGTCACCAGCTGAAAAGGGAATGTGGTCCCTAGGGAGCAGCCTCTAAGGAACGGCCTAAGCAGGCAGCATCCTTCAGCCATCTCTGCCGCCTGCAGCTCCCCCGTGGCCAGAACCTCATTGTCTTTGGCTTCTTGGCTGTAGCTCCCAGTTAATGGAAAAACATGTTGCCATTTAAAAGCAGATGGGAATTCACTTCAGGAGGAAATAAAAAGTCATTTTTGGTTATAGCTATTGTTTTCTTTTGCCTTTGATTTTTGTTTTTTAAGTTATTTGTAGCAGATTCCACTTCATGTATTTGTCTTATATCAAATTATCCTAGCTCCTTTAAGAAAACGTTTATCTTACCCACTGACAGGAAATCAGCAGTCACAAATAGATGCATATGAAGCCATGACGGGGCCCATTACCCATGTGCCATGTGCTTGAGGACAGAGGTGATGAAGAAGATACATAATTTCCTCTCTGTATAGGAATTTGCTGACACAGACTGACAATTAATATCTAAAATTTGGATTGAATGTTTATTTGCATTTGGATGTTATCCTCCTTTTAGTGATTATCTCATTAAAACTGACAAACTCTCTAAGAGCCAGGTATCAGCTGTACATTTTATAAATAATATAGGCAATGATAGCATTTATTTCATATATCAAGATTTGAGAATTCAGCTTTCAAGAGAGGCAATAAAGTAGGGGGAAAAAAAGAATTTTAATGCTGCAGTTGAGTAGACTTTTAATTGAACTGTAGCTCTTTTCTCTTTGGGTGGTTACAGGCAAGTTATTTAACTTCTTTGAACCTCAGTTTCGTCATTTATAAGATATCTATGTGACTGAAATTGTTTTGAGGGTTAAATGAGATAATAAATGTAAAAGCACCAAGAAACAAGGCCTGACACATAAGGAGTGCTTCATAAATGTTATTTCCCTTCATCCTTTCCTCATTTTATCAGTTCAGTATTTATATTTACCACTACAGTATTGGATGATGCTGCCATAAGGCAGTTTTCATTGTCTCAATAAGCAGATAATTTATCTGAAATTATTATTTATAATAATTGAGTTTGCCTCTTAGTCTTTTCTTCAAACCGTAAAAATCTACTTTATATGGTGATTTTTAGGGTCATCTTATGAATCTAGCTCTAGCAATTTGTTAGAGTTAAATAATTTCACATTAATTTTTCATAAAGCTTTAACTTCATGTAAATTTAGTGTACTTATCTCTATTTTACTAAAGTGATGTGTCTTGCCCTGAATTCTGTTTTGTAGTCTAGGCCCTCCTGCGTCTCATAATAGCTCAAGGTCTTCATGCCAGGTTGACATTAAAAAATCACCTTCCAGTGTGCCTCTTTAATTCAAGAAGCGTTCCTTTCACTGTGCTTGAGTTATTATAGCTAATAAAGGGAGAGACTTAAATTACTTTTCTGTCTTGCTGATTATTATTCCTTCTGATGGCCTCTCTCTTTTCTCCTACCCAGTGAAAACAGAAGGAGCAATTATAACCACGTAGGATATCTGTACTCTTCCTACATGAAGCTTCTTGTGACTGTTCTCCCTAATCTAAAAATCAGGATCAATGTACTAGAACCTGGCATAGATTGACTCTATGTGACCAGCCTAACAACACATCTAAGATAGGACTAAAGATCCTAAGGCAGGACAGGACACGTTTTGGCCTGGTCTCAGGCTACCTGGGTAGTGCTGGTAGAGAGCAGCTAGCAGCGGTGTTCCTATCTCAGAGTGAAGCAGGGCACTGCAGGACTTAGCAAGCGCCTGTAGACACAGGTGCAATCTGCTTGTCCCGCCTTATCAGAAACTGCCCTATGAAATCATGCTGTTGTTACCAGCTGGTCTGCTGTTCTTATTTGAGATCTTTGTTTTCTCTACTCTTTCTTGTGCATTTACCCTAAAATTCTATATCTATAGCCCAGAATTTCAAAGTACTCTTTGTTTATACAACCTACTGAAATCACTGCTTTGTCATAAAACCATCATGACAACTCCACCCAGAAATGGCTTCTCCTTTTGAACTCCTTTACTCTGATTTCTGTTTCACTTGTTTAGCTCTTAGGATATTTTTGTGGTTATTTTAATATGAGCAGCCGCCTCATGTCCTGTCCCCTTCCCCCGCCCCCCCCCCCACCCCACAAACAAACTGTAAGATTCTCTATGGCAGAAACCAGGTTTTCTACTTATTGGAGTCCAGCAAAGCAACCACTCTGTCCACTGAATCAGTGGACATTAATGTTGGATGGATGATTTATGTGTTGATTCTTAAGTAATTCTGATGAACAAAAATATCAGTTTTAACGTTCACTAAAGTGACACTTCTGGTTTTAAACTTTTTTTTTTTTTGATATACGTTATCTGAGTGCCTAACACTGTGAGAACACTGCTGTAGCAAAAGAACTAGAGCCAAGCAAAAACAATTGATATGTCTGAAGTCCCACAGCAAATAAGTGACAGACCCAGAACCAGAACCTGGATCTTTCAACTCCTCCTGAAAGACTCTTCCTGCCTCTGAGTCAACAGAAGAATCTTTGAAACTGTTTCTTAGTTCCCCTTAACATCTCTGAATCTTTGATAAAGATTTGCCTGCTCTTGTGGACAGTGGATATGAAACACCTTTACATTTTTTTTATATGTACTTTTCTGACAGTTGTTGTCTTTAGCTACCTCGATGTCATCTTCGCAAAAATTGTAAGCTACTTGAAGTTAGGAACTATGTTTTTCTTTATTCACTTACATTATTTCCCAGGTATTGTGAATAAGGTCTTTAGTTTAGAGGGAAAGACATATAAACAACTAAGTTCTGTATAATGTGTTTTATGTGGCATGATGTAATGATGTGCAGAATACTAGGGGAGAAAGAAGAGGATGTAACTCACGCTAACTGGGATTGAAGGTGGGGATAGTTGATCTGAGTCTTAATAGGTGAATAGGAGTTCCCAAAGTAGAGTAGGACTGGAAAGGGGAGCATGCCTGGCACACAGAAAGGCAGCGATGCGTAAAAGAATATAGTGTGTTCTAGATTCAGTTAAAGGTTAAAATATGAGTAGAAAAAGAGTCTGAGAGTGGAAGTAGTAGGTGATAAAGCAGGAAAAGTAGGTCAGACAAATGTGAAGGACCTTGCACATCATCTGGACTTGTTTTTCTGCTTTAAGCAGTGGAGAACCATTGAAGAATTTAATAAGAAATATTGTGGTCAGATTTGTGTTTTTGAAAGATTGGTGGCATTTGTGTCCAAGGCCACCACTAGCTTAGCCTATGGAGCACCTTTACGTGAATTAGAAAAAGATGCTCCTTTACCCCATTTGATGACAGATTCCTGTGAGGGCAGAAGGCTTGTCAAGCAGAACATGAGCTTTCATGAAAGTCCCTATTTCATTAAGTCCTTATTCACCCCCTCAGCTGGGCATCCTTGTATATGCACAACCTTCACATCTGTACAGGGTCGTCTCATTTTTTGGCTTATCCACCTTTAAATATCCCTCACAGTGCCTACTAGCACAGTACCTCATATAAAGTTTATATGTATTCATCAAATAAATAAATTTAGATTTTAATTCCAAGAAGATAAACTACTTTCTGTGACTTTAAGATTTGCCTCATGAGCCCTTGGACAAATATGTTTTGTGAATGGGATAAATGGGGATTTAAAGATGTCTTTTGTACAACATTAGCACGTTAATAAACCTGCCATGAGGTGCAGCACCTGATATGAATGTCCAAAATATTAAAAGTCAGGTGGATTATGTCTTCTGAGCCATATTACCACTTGTAACTTTGAATATAAGCTCCTAGGGCAAGTACCTTATCTCTGCAGCTCTGTTCAGTGGCTAAAATGTAGCTACCCTGCTGTAAATGAATCATGATAAAACCTTCCAGAGCAAAAATCAGATACACTAAAAGCTTATATTTAGACTGTAACTTTTAAGCCAGTCCTCCACCCCTCTCCCTTACCATTTGGTAAAGACCAAGACCTAGACTTAAGTACCATCTTGACCATTTACTGCAGTATTAGTTTGGCCAAATCAGTTACCATCTCTAGAGCTCAGTTCTCGTATTTTAATAAGGGAGTAGAAATAATGGCCTTTATGATCCTTTCTAGTGCTAAAAATGTGTGCCTACATACCTGTCATAGATTAGATTAATTGTATAAGGAATTCTTTAGGGGTTGGACCTCCAGGGACATAGAACATGGTTATGTTTTCCTTACAATGCTTCTAGAAACCTGGGATCTTGGGGTTGTGGTCAGTGTCTCTGAATACTTGCTTCTGTGGCCTAGAGGTCCTAATCATGGCACCAGAGGAATGGGAACCTTGAAAGACTCTGACAGTTCATAGAATTTGGATTTTAATAAAATTCTCCTAGGAATTCCCTGTCAGCCTAGTGGTTAGGGCTCCATGCTTTCACTGCCGAGGGCCCCGGTTCAACCCCTTGTCTGGGAACTAAGATCCCGTAAGTTGCATGGCATGGCCAAAAAAAAAAAAAAAAAAAAACTCCTTAGCAAACTTTAACAATTTTCCACTGAATGGAAATGAAAGTTTTAATTGCTCAGAGATTCCCATGCCCAGTGATTTTTTTTTTTTCCCTGATACTTTTGGTTTTTCTGCTTTTCAGTTTCCTTAAGAACAGCAAGTCAAGTTCAATATCTATGATTCTGGAGATGTTAGGATAAAAAGTCTTATAAAACGGAAATATGCATCAGCCCACTTTTTCCCTAGACTCTTTGTTAGGAAAGTAAGAAAAAGCTACAAAGTTATAATGTTCATTTTAACTTACAGTTTTTAAAACTTACAGCATATGGAAATGTAACATTCTCTATATTTCCAAACATGAACTTCTACTTAAATTGGCAATAAAAAGAACCTTAATTCAGCTTACCTGAGTCTGTTTTAGATAGGATGTTTACACCAAGCAAATCATCCTCCAGAACACCTTGTGCTGCCATACCTGTATTACTGACTTCTTGCCAGGTGTTTAAAACTGCTGTCAGGTTACAAGAAGCATTAGTCAGAAAGGAAATGAATATTGAATGAGAGGCTGGCTGGCAACAAACTTAATACAGCATTTTATTACTGAAAGTATAAAGTACTGAAGCCCCTTTATAAAGAGAAGCAGTATATCGAGGCAACAAGTTCATCAAGACCTACCTGATAATCTAGTCCCCAAGCCTGGTATCCAGGCTAAATAAGTATCTATGAAGAATTACTCAGGCCAATAATAATGGCATTTTAATATTCCACCTTGTTTCTCCTCTTCCAAATTCTCAGTCTCTCTATTGACTCATGCTGGTTCTCCAGAATTTTTGTACAGACATTTAATATGTGATTCTTCATCTTCAAATGTGTGATAAATTTGGGGGGGTTCTACCAACTTGAAAGGAACTCATGATTTTAAAAAGATGTGTAGGGACTTCCCTGGCAATCCAGTGGTTAAGACTTTGCCTTCCAATGCAGGGGCTGCGGGTTTGATCCCTGGTCGGGGAGCTAAGATCCCACATGCCTCAAGGCCAAAAAACCAAAACATAAAACAGAAGCAATATTGTAACAAATTCAGTAAAGACTTTTAAAAAATGGTCCACATCAAAATTAATTAATTAATTAATTAAAGGATTGTAAAGCATGGTACTAATTCTATAGTATAGATTCTGGTAGGGTTGGATATTTTCGTTTGGTTATTTGAGGTGAAGGTAGGCTAATTTCTAATAATGATCCTAATTGATCTGTATACGAAAAGTATGCCACCAATGTAAGTGAAAACTTTTTCTTCTTTTATGAACAGTTTGTACTATGTGAAACTGCATTACAGTTAAGCAAATGAGTTATGGAATGAGAAATATCTAAATCCAAATGCCAGGTTTGACCATTTCCTAGATTGTGACCAGTTTCCTTATTATGTAAATTATGTGAGAGATCGCTCCTTTATAGTTCTGTTGTCCAGAATAGATGAAATGATTCATACAATAAGTAATATGTGTACTTATCCTAGTACATATAGCAAGTGCTCAATAAATCATTTTGGTTTTTTTTAATAAATCAGCAAAATCAATTTAATTGATATCTAATATAAAGAATTTACAATTTGCTTAATTTTTCCATATTTTGTTGCCTTAGATTTTATTAATACTCATGAGTGTTTCACGTGTATGTCATGTTTTTAGTTTTGGTGGTGTGTTCTTTAAATTCAAACTATATTTCATATTTACATGCAGCATTTATTTCAGCTGGTTTATATTTATAAACATCTGTAATTCCTATTTTTATTTGTTCCTTTTTAAGCATGTATACTATTTTTTTGTTTTCAAGTGTAAAGCTAAACGTTTCTTTTCAAACTGTCTACATAATATCCCTATTTTAGTATATCTGTTAAGGTAATTCCTAGTTCCTTGCATACGACTTAAATTTTTTTATATAAATTTATTTATTTTATTTATTTATTTTTGGCTGCGTTGGGTTTCCGTTGCTGCGCGCGAGCTTTCTCTAGTTGCGGTGAGCCGGGGCTACTCTTCTTTGCCGTGTGCGGGCTTCGCATTGCGGTGGCTTCTCTTGTTGCAGAGCACGGGCTCTAGGTGCACGGGCTTGAGTAGTTGTGGCTCGCGGGCTCTAGAGCGCAGGCTCAGTAGTTGTGGCACACGGGCTTAGTTGCTCCGCGGCATGTGGGATCTTCCCAGTCCAGGGCTCGAACCCGTGTCCCCTGTATTGGCAGGCAGATTCTTAACCACCGTGCCACCAGGGAAGCCCATGACTTAATTTTTTAATGTAAGTTTTATTAATTAAAAAGAAAAAAAAATAGTGAAGCTAGCATTTCTACTAAAACGATGATTTAGGAAATACGCATACCTAATTCCTATGCCCTTTCATTTTAGCTAAGGGTTGAACCCGAGTGCTTAGGTAAGTCTCAGAAATCGAACGCTAAGGACAAAAGTACTGCAGGTATGTCATGTGGTGTTTGACGGTGACATAGGGATGTTCTTGTTCTTCATCCTCAAGAGACAGTAACTCTGAGTTCTGAAAGGTATCATTCTATTACAGTGTTACTAAAACTCTGTAAAATCATTGTTTAGAGTTGCACTGCAGTCATTAAATTGTTCTTAAACATAACCTCTACTGTGTTTTAGGGATTTAAAAACTGAATCTAATCTTGCCTTAGGCTTGAAAGAAAAGTAGAAATAATTAAGATTTGCATGTCTCTCTTTTGTTTTGTTTTGTCTATGTTTTTAACCTCCAACTATTATTTCTGGTGTTCTTTAATAATAGCTAGCTCTCTTTTTGCTTAAAATCTGGAAAATGGGTTTTGCTTTTATATTTGTAGGAAAGTTCCCCTGTTCATTTAGAAGAAAAAAAAGAATTAGGTATAATCCACATGCCACTTTTATGATTTTGAATGTTCCAAATCATAAATTAGTCATTTTCTCTTTTTCTTCAGAATTACAAAAAAAAAAAAAATCACTTAAACTGTTTTTGGCATTTGGACAAGACCTACTTTCAGTGATAGCAAAAGTAGCCCTTTGGCATATTTTTATTCACTTTAAAAGAATCCTTAAGGAGTGGTTTTATATTTAAAAGCAAGAATTGTATTTAGTTTGCCTAGCATTAACTTCTTGCCAGAATTCTTAAAAATATGAAAGGTCAAACAAACACTCTGAACAATAGTAGTCCCCAGCATTTCTTTTTTCTTTTCTTCTCTGTGTCATAAATCTGGGTCAGAACTGGAGTTTAGGGGGGAGATGAATCAAAAGTTGTCAATTCAAAGTGAACTTTCTTGTTGTACAACTGAATTGGTCATAATGGGCATGAAGTTTGCATGCATGCAAACATTTCATTCATGGCTTCTACCATTTCATTCATGGCTTCCTTATAGTTTAATAATAGATGTTTATGCTATAAAATTAATAGTGTGCACCTGCTGTGTACAGCACAACAAAACTTTTTGCCATGTCTAATTTATTTTTGAACCCTCTAGGGATAGTTTCATGAGCAAATTATACCCTCAGTGCTTTTAAATTACATATTTTAAAGAAATATTTCTTTACAAAATTTTAGAACATTTATTATATAAAGCAAGTTACATTAATATTTTCATTCACTTTGTACTTGTATATAAAACTATAAATCAATAATTGAATTTTAAGAACATAATAAAATAACTCAAGTTAAGTATAAGACTTGGTTGATATTATACAACATTCTAAATTATGTAAAAATTGAAACATATCGAAGTCCAACTGGAACATGATCTAGCTTATTATAAAATCTGGTTTAATGTGGGCATGTCTTGGATCCTACCCCAAGTGGTTTATTGCAGTTAGTACCCTAAAACCTCAATATAATAATTTTTTCTATAATAATATCTTATAGCATGAAGTAATATATAACTATGTTCTATATTATTTTGAACTTTTATTTTTGCTACTCCTGTAGTGATATATCCTGAGGACCTCCAAGGGGCCTAAATATAACTTTTACAGGTGTTTGAAGAATCAGGTGACTTGCTGGCTGAACCAGCTACGTCTGTAAAGCTTTGTTTAAATATAGCTCTACATGTAAACTGATCATGCCTTCTAAGCTAACCACCCATGAAGACTGTATGTTTTCTTCTTTGGTAGACAGTACTTTAGATGATCAATATATAATCCACATTTATAGTCATATAATAGGCAAAATGTAGAATAAAGTAGAAGAGAATGTTTCTCTCATTTTATGTGCTTCACAGAGAGACCCACAGGCTAATTGGGAAAGAAAAAAAACAAAAAGAGAGTGAGAGAGAGAGAGGGAGAGAGAGAGAGGTCTTAGTGCCTAATAAGCTTGAAGTTGTCTTTCCTCTTTTTCCTGATAGTAATCGCTTATAATTTTTTAAAGAGTCACTATGAACTAAATTCTGTCCCTGCAAAATTCACATGTTGAAGCCCTAACCCCCACTGTGGCAGTATTTGGAGATAAAGCATATGAGGAAAGGAAGTAACTAGGATTAAATGAAGTGATAGAGTAGGGTCCTAATAAAGCATCCTGAATGTACAGAGGAAAGGCCATGTGAGGTTACTATGATATTTGCGGCTGTCTGCAAGATAGGAAAAGAGCCCTCACCAGGAACTGACCATGATGGCATGCAGTCTCAGACGTCCAGCCTCCGGGTTGTGAGAAAGTAAATTTCTATTGCTTCAGTCACCCAGTCTATGGTATTTTGCTGTGGTAGCCCAAGCTGACTAAGACAGAGTCCATTACACCTTGCATCATCATAGCACAGATCATGTTCTATTTTTTACTTCTTTTTTTCTAACTAATAAAGATGATTTCTGTTAATTTATAGTCATTAATTTCATCCTGAATTGTCTTTGAGAATCAGATGAGTATAGGCAGTTCCTAGTTTACAAAAAGTTTACTCTAAGTTGCCTTTTGAGAATTCAAAATAACATTTATTTCAAGCAGTGCTTCCAGAAGCATTGGTGGATAGTTTCCAAGCTAGCCCCCTGACATGTCTTACACCCTAGTATAGGTAACCTAACAGTAGTAGGCATAAGTTTTAGATCCTGGAGGAAGGAGAACGTGCACTATTAGAGCCAACCAAAGGAAAAGGGGAGATTTTTTTTTTGTATAGCTTTTCACCCTTCATCTTCCAAGATCCCCAGCATCCTCTTGACCTACTTTTCTGAGTTCTTTATTTTGACAGTCTCAGTCACTTGTCTGGTTGGAACAGTCTGATTAAATCAATTCACTACATAATGCCAAATAATCAAGAACACTCCCAGAGGTATCTGCATTTTTAAAAAATTTTACTTTCCCAAATGAATCTTTTAACTGGTGGATTTGGGGGTTATATAAAAAAAAGTGAATAGAAAAGAACTCAGAAGTATTCTAGTCTACTTTCTATAGCTTTTCTTGCTCTTTAACCCTTTACCTTTCCTCTTCTGCTAACTTTCAAGGTACTTAAAGGGTTTTACAAGGCTCCTTGTAAAAAAGGATTTATTCTACACCAAAAATTTTTACACATCCATTGAACATAAACAAATTTATAATTTGCTGAAAGGACTTCCAGTCTTTTCTGTTATATGCAATTACATTTTCACATGGTTATACTAACATTGCATGACACATTTTATTGACTCCACTGTATTAGTCTACTCTCATCTTAAACACTGCTATTCCATTTTACTGAGGCTTATTAGCATCAGGGACTTTGGAGTGGAAGCTGAAAGGAAGGTAATAGTAATAGAAACTTCTGTAGTAAGTGATTTTGTAATTGGAAAATATTTATATTTTAGAACAGTTTAAAGCTGACTCTAAAAGCACCAGGGTTCTTTGAGGTTGTCTCAAGCCCAGGTCATAGGAGCAAACAGGAGGAAGAATCCTAGGGTCCCGCACCTGGACTTCATTGCGGGGAGCAGCTCCACTTAATCTGTAAGATTTTGTTTTATAACAGGGATTTGTCTCTAAAAAATTTTTGGTTTAAGGCCCCAATTTAAGAGGAAATTCATAGTTAAAAATAGAAAAAACTGGGAATTTCCCCTACAAGCACCAAAAAGACAACTGAGTTAAAGAATAAAATTATAGGGAGGGTGGGAGGGAGGGAGACGCCAAGAGGGAAGAGATATGGGGACATATGTATATGTATAACTGATTCACTTTGTTATAGAGCAGAAACTAACACACCATTGTAAAGCAATTATACTCCAATAAAGATGTTAAATAAATAAAGGAAGAATAAAATTAATAACCAATTCTGCCCCTTGTAAGAAGTTTTTCTTTGTTAGACATTTTTATACAAAATTTTTGGAAATGTATTAGAAGGCATCAATTAAAGAATTTCCAAAGAAAAATATTTATAAATATTTGGTCACCAATTCTTAAACATGACCCCTAAAACTAGGACATACGTGCTTAAGATCATATTTTTCTAGTATTTATATACAAAATCTGAAAAGTACCATTTTCTATTAACAAAGGACCAAAATTCTCCCTTTTTTTTTTTAAGTGATGCATTTTTATAACTTGAAAGCTATATATGGGAATCATATCTCCAAACATTTATCTCACTAGAAAAATTAGAACTATTTCTTCTACATTACTAAAAGATATGCTTTTAATAGCTAGAATTATCTCTTACATAGCATTTTTAATTATATGTATATTTTATTAATAGATTTTATTTTTGAGCAATTTTAGGCTTACAGAAAAATAAGTGGAAAATATAGAGTTCCCATTTACCATCTCACCTCCTCCTAATTTCCTTTATTATCTTTCATTATTGTGATATATTTATTAAAATTGTTGAGCCAGTATTGATAGAGGGTTTTTTTTTTTTAAGATTTATTTATTTATTTATTTATTTATAGGCTGCGTTGGGTGTTCGTTGCTGCACGCGGGCTCTCTCTAGCTGTGGCAGGTGGGGGCTGCTCTTTGTTGCGGTGCGCGGGCTTCTTATTGCAGTGGCTTCTCTTGTTGCGGAGCACAGTCTCTAGGCCTGCGGGCTCAGTAGTTGTGGCGCACAGGCTTAGTTGCTCTGCGGAACATGGGATCTTCCCGGATCAGGGATTGAACCCATGTTCCCTGCATTGGCAGACAGATTCTTAACCACTGTGCCACCAGGGACGTCCCTAGATTATTATTATTAACTAAACTCTATAATTTATGTTAGGGTTCACTCTTGGTGTTGTACTTTCTATGGATTTTGAGAAATATATAATGACATTTGTATCCACCATTACTGTATCATATAAAATAGTTTCATGGCACTAAAAATCCCATGTGCTCCGCGTATTCATCCCTTCCTCCCTGACTCCAAACCCTTGATCTTTTTACTGTCTTCATAGTTTTGCCTTTTCCAGAATGCAATATAGTTGGAATCTTCTTTCACATAGCATTTTGCATTTAAGGTTCCTCCGTGTCTTTTTGTAGCTTGATAGCTCATTTCTTTTTATTGTTGAATAATATACTGTTGTCTGCATGTACCACAGTTTATCTGTTCACCTGTTGAAGGACTTACAAGTTTAATGAATGAAGCTTGAATACAGCTGCTATAAACATTTATGTGAAAGTTTTATTTATGGACTTAAGATTTCGTCTCTTTGTGGTAAATATTAGGAGTGTGATTGCTGGATCATACGTAAGAATATGTTTAATTATAAGAAACTGACGAACTGTCTTCCAATATGGCTGTGCCATTTTGCATTCCCAACAATGAATGAAAGTTCTTGTTGCTCCATATCCTCATCAGCATTTAATGTTGTCAGTGTCTTAGATTTTAGCCATTTAAATACATGCATAGTGATATCTCATTGTTAATTTGCAATTCCCTAATGACATATGATGTTTAGCATCTTTTCATTTGCTTATTTGCCATCTATATATCTTCTTTGGTGAGCTGTCAATATTCACATGTTTTGCCCACTTTTAACTGGGTTGTTTTCTTATTTTTGGATTTAAGAGTTCTCTACATTTTGGATACCACTCCTTTATCAGATTTGTGTTGTCTAAAGATTTTTTTCTTAGTTCGTGGCTTATCTTTTCACTCTAAACAATGTCTTTCATAGAGCAGAAATTTTTAATTTTAATGAATTATCTATTTTTTCTTTCAAAATACATTTAATAAGGTATTAAATATATTCTTTCTTTAAAAAGTATCTATTTGGAATCAGTTTATGCTTTGTAAATGTTTATAGATAAAAACCACCATATTTGCTCAATAGTTTACTTTTGTCCTCATAATTGTGATGATTTATAACTTTTAATGGCAAGGGAGAATTATTCCCTCAAAGAACTTGTTAGCCATGAAGAAAACCATTCTCTCTTGAACATTATGCTACTGTATTTGAATCAGATATTTCTGCCTGTATGAACAGAAAAACATTCTCCTCAGAAACTGGGACTCAGTACTCAACAGGAGCGGTTTTAACTTGGGCACATGCGGTATTTTACATGTAGATCATACACTACACAATGGCAGTACTATATGGCCATGTTTTAAAACACAGGATAACTGTGCTAGGAGATGATAGATGAGGGGAGGGACCTTTTAAATGAAGAAGTACATTATAGAAAGAAGTTTTTACGTTTTTAAAGTTTTGTCTGATTCAGGAACCTTGTCACATCACACACTGGCAATGAGGTGATGGAGTTTATATATTCAGCAATCTCTTTTTATTGGCACAATTTAAAAAATACCCTAACAAAATACTACAGTAGAGTAATACAGAGCAATCTAGGATAATTTTTCTTTTTACATTGACTTAGCTTTACCTGTATTTTGTGGGTCTTCTGTTGCCACAGTGCACATATATATATGTATGTTCGCCTACACATCAAGCTCATACACAGATCACAGCAATTAGAACTTAGGACTTAGCTGAAACTAAATTATTTTTCATATCAGGCAGTTTCCCACAATTAGCAGAGCTACCTTATAGGAGTCATATAGTAAACTGGAGCCATTTATTACACTATTAGAAATGCCCATAGAATGGGTTGTGCCCTACATGTTACAGCAGCTTTAGAGAATGAAAGCTTAGCAACTTTAGAGAATGAAAGAAGAAGCAAATACAGTTATATTTGGGTGGCAACAACAGATAGACTATCGTCTGGAGTCTAGTATAGATAATAAACATTCACCTTTGTTTTTCCTACTCTCCCTCTCCTACTTTCCTCTTTTCCCCCCCAGCTTTATTGAGATATAATTGACAAATAAAAGTATAAGATATTTAAAGTGTACAGCATGATGATTTGATAAACACTGTGAAAGGATTCCCTCCATCAAGTTAATATCAATACACGTATTTTGTGTGTGTGTGTGTGTGTGAGAGAGAGAGAAATTTTAGTTTCTACTCTTGGCAAATTTCAGTTATACAATACAGTATTATCAACTTTAGTCATCATATTATACATAGATTTTCAGACCTTTTATTCATCGTATTACTGAAAGTTTGTACACTTTTACCAACATCTCCCTATTTCCCCGACCCCCTAGCCTCTGGAAACCACTTTTCTATTCTCCGTTTCTATGAGTTTGGCCTACCTTTTATTTATTTATATATTTTTAGACTCCACATATAAGTGATACCATGAAATATTTGTCTTTATGTTATTTCACTTGGCATAATACCCTGCCTGTTTATTCGTATCACAAATAGCAGGATTTCCTTCTTTTTAAAGACTGAGTAATACTCCATTTTATGTATATTTATAAATATATAAATATTTATATATAATATATATATATATCACATTTTTTATCCATTTATCCAGAGGCAGACACTTAGGTTGGTTCCATACCTTGGCTGTTGTGATTAATGCTCCAATGAACATGGGAGTGCAGGTGTCTCTTCAAGATAATGCTTTCATTTCCTTTGGATATGTACCCAGAAGTGGGATTGCTGGATCATATGGTAATTTTATTTTTAAGTTTTTTCGAGGAACCTCTATACTGTTTTCCGTAGTGACTGTATTAGTTTACATTCCCACCAACAATGTGCAAGTGTTCCCTTTTATCCACATCCTCCATAGTATTTATCATCTCTTCTCTTTTTGATAATAGCCATCCTGACAGGTGTGAAGCAGTAACTAATTATGGTTTTGATTTGTATTTCCCTGATGATTAGTCATGTTGAGCACCTTTTTATGTACCTGTTGGCCATTTGTATGTCTTTGGAAAAAATGTCTATGTAGGTCCTTCACCCTTTTTTAAATTGGGTTCTTTGGTTTTTCGCTGTTGCATTGTATTAATACTTTGTATATTTTAGATATTAACCCCTTTTCAGATGTATGATTTGCAAGTATTTTCTCCCATTTAGTAGGTTGCCTTTTCGTGTGTTGTTGGTTTCCTTGCTATGTAGTAGCTTTTTAGTTTGATGTAGTCCCACTTGTTTATTTTTGCTTTTGTCACCTTTGCTTTTAGTGCCAAATCCAAAACATCATCGCCAAAACCAGTGTCAAGGAGCTTACCCCCTATGTTTTCTTCTAGGAGTTTTACACTTTCAGGTCTTACATTTAATCCATTTCAAGTTGGTTTTTGTGTGTGGTGTAAGATACGAGTCCAGTTTCATTCTTTTGCATGAGAATATCCAATTTTCCCAACACCGTTAATTGAAGAAACTATCATTTCCTCATTTTATATTCTTGGCTGCTTTATGAAAGTTAATTGACCATATATGCAAGGATTTATTTCTGGGCTCTCTATTCTGTTCCATCAATCTATATGTCTGTTTTTATGCCAGTACCATACTGTTTTGATTACTTTAGTTTTGTAATATAGTTTGAAATCAGCAAGTATGATGCTCCAGCTTCGTTCGTCTTTCTCAAGATTGCTTTGACTCTTCAGAGCCTTTTGTGGTTCCATACAAATATTAGGGTTGTTTGTTCTATTTCTGTGAAAGGTGTCACTGGAATTTTGGTGGGGATTGCACTGAATCTGTAGATCACTTTGGGTAGTATGGACATTTTAACAATACTAATTCTTCCAGTCCATTAACACAGTATATCTTTCTATTTATTTGTGTCTTCTTCAATTTCTTTCATCAGTGCCTTATAGTTTTCAGTGTATAGATCTTTTACCTCCTTGGTTAAATTTATTCCCAAGTACTTCATTCTTTTTCATGCCATTATAATTGGGATTGTTTTCATAATTTCTCTTGCTGATAGTTCAAAGCTGGAGCACCAGATGTGTGTACAGGATCCTTCCAGGGAGATACTGGCAACTTGGTTTCATTGTTTGAGCTGGCCAAAAAGAGAAGGTGGGAGAAGTGTTTGCGGGCTTCCCCCAGAGATTGCAGCCAACTCCTAAATGTGTGCATAACTACAAGCTGGACCCTTGGGCAGCAGTTTGTAAAGTATGCATTTAGACCCCTTTCAGGGAAGGACTGGGAGAGATAGGTGTTTTTTTATTTCTTCCTCTGTGCTGAGTCCTGGGGGGGATAACTACAGTGATTACATATGTACACATGAAGCACTGCTTCTTTGTTTGCTATAATCTTATAGGTCTTATGCACACAAGCCCTGTTGGCTTCCAGAGCTAGGTATTTGGGAGCCAGGTGGAAGTCTTAAAAGTTGAGGCCTTAAATGTGCAGTCCAAACCATTGCTGCTCAGGGAGAAGCTGAGAGCTGAGAGTTAGTTCTCTTCAGATTGTATGGCTGTGTGCCAGAGTGGGGTTTATGACAAGAGTGCATCTCAGCCTTTCCTACCCATTTCAGTGTGGGTATTTTCTTCTTCATCCTATGTATACTATGTATACAAGTCTCTCAGCTTATTTCTGGATTTCTTTCATAGGTAATTGCTCCATGTGTAGCTGCACAGCGTGTATGTGGGAAGAGGGAAGTTCAGAAATCTCCTGTGTTGCCATCTTGGTCAACTCCCCTCCTGCTTTCCTTCTTATAGTATAAAATCAAAGTTCTTTCAGTGGTATCAAGCAGTGAAAGGGGTGAGCAAAGACCAGACCAGAAATGGATGTGTTTCTTTGCCAGGGTTCTCTTGCCTACGTTAAAAACTAACAGATGCCAAAAAGGAGTTATAATAGAACAGGATGTAACTTATGGTCTAGATTCATCTTTTTGCATTTTTTTAAATGAGTAGTTTGGAAGCTTTCTTTGAGGACTGGTGAGTTTAAGCAAAACTCAGAAATAGGGACTTCCCTGGCGGTCCAGCAGTTAAGACTCTGCACTTCCACTGTAGGGGTCACAGGTTCAGTCCCTGGTTGGGAAACTAAGATCCCACATCCCACATGCCGTGTGGTGTGGCAAAACAAAAAACAAAAAAAAACCCTCTGAGAAATAATGTTTTTTTTTAATCTGGGAGACTGGCTCGTTTGACTTTGCTTAAGATTGTTCAGTTTCTTATTTCTCTGAAGAGACACATGGACTTCATTTGCTGACCTTATTACAACAGTCTTCATTTATATTAGCATATTAAAGGTTGAAGTTTCACCTGCTATCAGTTTTATTTCCTGTGTAATACCTTGCCTTTAAAGCATTATGTTTTGCTTTTCCTGCTGCCTATCAACTGCAGAGCTGCTGTTGTCTCCCTTGTTTTAAAGGCTACATTCTCCCCACCCATCAAATGGGGATAAATTATCTTATTGAACGAGGAGAACAAGGATATTTAAATAAACATTTTGTTATATAGCTGCAGCTTCATGGAACTATTTGTTTGAGTGTTTTGTACCCACTCAGCTTAGAGATAACTTCTTCCAGAAAGCCATTTCTAACCACTTCTAGCCCAGATTAGATACCTTTTCTATGTATCCCATAACACTTGCATATTTCCCTTTCTTATCTAGCTTTGGGGTTTTGTTTTGCTTTTTAAGCTTTGTTGAGACAGAATCAGTAAAAGTAGCTGTAGCTGGTGTTGAGAATCTTGACTCATGAGTTAAGATCTATGTAGGCCTGGTAATTTTGGTGACTTTAAGCTAAAAATGGGTTCCTCAACTTAGCACTTGATGAAGATG
This sequence comes from Balaenoptera physalus, assembly GCF_965194825.1. Classification (NCBI taxonomy): domain Eukaryota; kingdom Metazoa; phylum Chordata; class Mammalia; order Artiodactyla; family Balaenopteridae; genus Balaenoptera; species Balaenoptera physalus. The sequence continues at coordinate 132,385,816 of NC_138884.1, forward strand.
GGAAAAGTTGTTGAAAATATCTTAACATATGCAGTGTAATAAAGCTCTAGGAGATTTTACTTTCATATCTTTCTTGTAATAGTTTCTGATAGTTTCTTATTCCTCCAGTATGGCTATGGTAAATATTTTGGTTCACTTTGGAAGCTCAACCACATGTCTTGATGCTATTATCTCATACCCTCTGAGTCCACAAGTCCTCTTTTCATTTCAAGGCTGTTACTGCAAAGTCTTGAAATGTGTGCTTCCTTGGCATACCCTTTAAGAACAAAGCCCTTAAAAAGTAACTCCAGAAAGGGCTTTAATTCTCTAACTTGCTCACCAAAATGCTAGTTATGCCTGTGTGGTGCTACAGCTCTGTCTGTTCTGACTGAAACTCTATGTCTGTGTCCTCTTTGATGACCACATCCTCCCTTTTGGGCCAGCATTCATCTGGATACTGTGGCAAAAGGAAAGATGTTTACATCCCTTTCAGCAAAGAATTCCTTCCATGGGCTCTAAACTGAAGTCAAACCCCCCTATTTTACAGAAATATGCAGACCATGTAACTTTCAGTGTGATACTATTAAATATGTCCCCATAATCAGTATATCCAGCTATTGTTTAAGAACTTCATGGCTTCTGTTAACATGGGCCACAGGAACCTGCTCAACACACTGTATCCTACTCACCTTCAACTGCTGAATTATAAGCTTCCCCAAGGTAGGATCTGTGTCATATCTTTGTATCCCCAGAACTTGAGCACTTAGGAGATGCTTCATAATTTTTTTAATAAAAGAATAAATGGCAGAATGAAAAATGAAGTGCCTCATAGGTCCAGATGCTGTGAACTTCATAATGACTTTCTCATCTCACTTTCTTTAGAAAATAGCAATCACACACACACACACACACTTTTTTTAAGTAAACAAAGCAGCAACTCATTAAATGCTGTCTGGTGATTTTATATACTTTATGATATATTAACATGCTAACCTATCTTAACAGAATAGTAGAAAAAGATTAGTGGGAAAGTATTTCATCATGCAGAAGCATATTGGAAAAATTATTAAGAGCAGCTAAATTATAAGCACTTAGTATCTCTTAGCCACTGTTCTTACTTAAGACTTCATAAGCATTATCTCATTTGTGTCTTTTAGCAACCCTTTCAAATAGATACTACCTTATACCTTTGATTCTAAGATGCCATCAGTTGTTAGAGCCATCATCAAATTAATCATAGCTTTACAGTGACTCTGTGTGTTGGAGGCATAGAGATTGCCACTTTAATGTTCATGTCTATTTTATGACAGATATTAATTTTAAATGTTAAACATTTAGAAAAGCATATCTTAGTAAAATCCTTAAGTACTTTAGAAATTGAGGTCCAGGCCTCAAGATACAGCATGCTGGCCTGGTTCTACATGTAGCTGGCTCTGCATGTTGAGGCTAAGTTCTGAGACATAGATGTGTTGAACCTGTGGGGTGACCTGTGGAAACCGAACACCTTTAAACAAATTTATGAAACTTCTCATTACGCATGGTAACCTAAACACACTCATTTACATCTGCTTCCTTCTGAAACTTACTAAAATAGAAGTAAAGAATAAGAATGGCATAAGCCAATAATGACAAAGAAAATGAGAAAGTTGATAATCAATGAAAAATAGAAATAAAATTTTTGAAGCTGGACAATAAATGTACAGGTTAAGAGAATACTGAAACCTGTAGGCAAGAGAAATGAATAAGAAGCAGCTGATTTCACAGTAGGTCTCAAGACTCAAGAAAGGAATTAGAATATAGGGCACCTCTGAAGAAAAAGGGGAAGGGCCAAGAGCAGGATTTGTTGCAAGTCTTTACATAGAAGAGGTGGACTCCTAGATTGTTTTCCAGACTCCTCACAGATGACCCCCAGCAGAAAATTGGAGCTTTGTTTTCAGAAAAGTTGAACTACAGAGGTTCTGAACACGAAGATACCAATTCCATCTGAAGATGAGGCAGGGGTGACATGTCAAGCGAAAAACAGGGTATTAAATGAAAATCTGTATACTTCATGCTGAGATTTCCAAGCCCCTTCCCTTGCTGTGCTCCGGTCATGCTGGCAGCCAGGCAGAGTCCTGGAAGCTTGCCGTCTGGAGAAACTGACTATTAGTCTAAGAGAACAGCTCTACAGATACTTACATTTGGGAAAATTACAGCAGTGAAGATGACCAGCTGACAAGCCTCACCCATGCACACAGAGTTTCCAATTGAAATTTTAGTCCCTCATTCCTAAATATGAATGGAGAACTGGGTAGGGATCACCAATATTTTAAGAAAGCTTCTAATATGAAAGACACTCTAAAACAAACACAGGGAAAATAGAGACAATGAGGGAGCAGATGAAAAAAACAAATAAGAAAAAGATAGTACAAGCAGGGATTTCCCTGGTGGCGCAGTGGTTAAGAATCCGCCTGCCAATGCAGGGGACATGGGTTCGATCCCTGGTCTGGGAAGATCCCACATGCTGCAGAGCAACTAAGCCTGTGTGCCACAACTAGTAAGCCTGCGCTCTAGAGCCCACGAGCCACAACTACTGAGCCCGTGTGCCGCAACTACTGAAGGCCACATGCCTAGAGCCTGTGCTCTGCAACAAGAGAAGCCCCTGCAGTGAGAAGCCCACGCACCACAACGAAGCCTGCATGCAACAAGGAAGACCCAACACAGCCATAAATAAATAAATAAATAAATTTATTTAAAAAAAAAAGAAAGAAAGAAAGATAGTACAACCAGGAAACAAGCACCGGAGGGTCTAAAAAAGAATATTTAATCATTCCTTAATTGAAATTTTAAAAAGTTCAGATAGTTACAACATTGTAAATCAACTCTATGTCAATAGAAAAAAAAAATCAAAGAACAATAAATAAATAAATAATTTCTAAAAAAACTTTTAAAAAATGTTCAGATAGAAATTTTTTTTAAAAATGCAATAGAAGCATTGGAGGAAAAAGTTGAGTAAGTCTCCCAGAAGATAAAACAGAAAGACAGGGAGATGAGAAATGGAGACATGTGACTCATAGGGGTTTCAGAAAGAACAAACAAATCAGAGGAAAGAAAACTATCAAAATTTCTTTCCACAAATTGACTAACATAAGTTTCTAGATTGAAATGCTTTACTAAGTGTCCAGTCCCAACCCATCACATACAGAGGACTAAGAATTTGGACTGTCACAAGATAGTCTAGAGCAGCAGTAGAAACCATGAGACAGGAGAGAAACTAATGGTTTTAAATTTCTGAGGGGAAATGATTTCCAACCTGGAGTTCTTTATCAAGCCAAACTATACAATCAAATGTGAAGATGAAATAAATACATTTCAGACATGCAAAATCTAAAACAAATTTATCTCCACGCACCTCTTTTTAGGAAGCTACCAGTGGATGTGTTCCACCAAAAACAAGGAAAAGACATGGCATCTAGGAAACAAGCAGTTCAACACAGGAGAGTAGTAAAGGGAATTCCCAGGGTGATGTTGAACAGAAGTTACAGAGAAAACATTTTTAAGCTTCTCTTTGTAAGCTGACAAGGAAAAGTCATTCTTTTCAGGTTGTCACTATTTGTCTGACTTTGCTTTTCAATTGTGAATAAATAATAAGAAAGACTAGTAGGTAAAGATTACATCAGTTACACTTAGAAATTATAAAAGCAAAATATTGTCTCAAAAACTTATCATGTTCTTTCCGTCTCTTCGTTCTAATCCAGAGCTATGTTTCTCCATGAAAGTTTTGTTTTAGAATTCAGTGTTAATCTTTTCTATCATTTTTGAAGCTAAAGAAGAGTAGTTTCTGAAAGATTTTAGTAGCTGAAACTTTTTCCCTCCCTCAAATAAAACCTTATGTAGGAAGACCATTATATAGAAGAGATAAGAATGAATCTGCTTTGGTTGGGGCCTGTCCCACCTACATACCTTTCCCTCCTCCTGCTGTGACCTCTAAGGCACGTGGGAGACTCTGCAGAGCATTTTAAAAACTATTTCGCTAACCAGAAAAGCTACTGAACAACACGTGGCCATTCTTATTTCTCAGAATTACAACCTGAGTACTTATTATCTTCATGAACTTAAGAAGCAGAACATTGTTGTGAGGTTGTGTACCTTGTCTGTGTGAAATGCACACTAAAGTTCCATCTTGACAAGTTTGCACCTATCTGATTGTAACAGTCTTGTTTTTAATGAAATGTCTTTGCTTGTTTCAAATAAAATTTGGAACTTCAGTTTTTACATTCCTGACATTTTTAAGTTTGAAATTAGTAACTCATATTTCCTTTCCCTTGTAAGCATGAGCTTAGGCAAACATTGAGCAGTAACACTGTGTTTGGGGAGGGGGAGCGTGCATGGCAAGTACTCCTTGTACTGCACCCTTTGTCCCTCTTAATGCTGTCCTTTCTTTCTCCCACGTCACCCTATAAAAGAAACCGTTGACAGATTTATAGTTTTCAATAGCTTTCCAGATACAATCTTCTCTGGTAAATAAACTAAAAGATGAGGTTAAAGAATAAAAACAGATAACTTAATGCTATGAGAATTTGAGTTTTTGTGTGTAGTGTGGTCATTACGGGATGTATTTCACATCGGAATGGAACCTGCCTGCTTACCTTGAAAATGTAAAACATAAAATAGCAGAGCCTGGCAGTAACTTTTCAGTTTGAAAAATGATTTATCATTGGGGAGTATTAAAAATGCCAACTTGATTGTCTTTATTGCCTATATACTTTCTAGGGGAAGGGTAGTCCCTAAACAAACTTGTTGTGAACTGGTTAATGTTTAATATTTATTTGTAAAGCTTAGAAATATAATGAAGAAATAGCTATAAATCTTGCATGCTTTGTGCATCAAAGAATTTAGGTTCGTGTTGCTTTCCCATTCACCTATTCTTTTTGGGTTCTTCAACTAAATAATGCAGAAAACATAGCTTATGAAATTAAAAGAGGAAAATAATATTTTTAAAACTCCACCTTTTATATCCCTACCTATAATTTTGAGAATTAAAACCTTGAACAAGAGTGTATCTTGGCAGGCAAATTATTTTAACCTGAAGCTTGATCAGAGTACAATTAGAACAACACTCTGAATCATAGCTAGAGATATTATCTTCTTATGCTCAACCTAAAAAGCAGATGCACAGATTACCATTTCTACTCAGAGGATGTTTTTATCTTGAAAACCATGAAAAGTAATTTACATGGGGAAATCAATACAACAGTCCATCATTTTTATCCCTCATTCATTCTCCAAAGACAGTTTTTGTGACACCTGTGAAGAAGCAGTACCATGGGGTCATGTCCACATAGGTAACTGGATGTACGCAGGTTTAGCGTGATAGATGAGATCCTTGTAGTCCACTGCAGCACGATGCTGGAGAGTGACTAGCACTCCAGAAAAGTCCCTCACTTAGGGGCTACTTTCAAGGTCAAAGAATTAATTAAACATACCTTTAAGGAAAATTGTGCCTTCCCAACTTGGCAAGAAAATAATGGTTGGAATAGCTTGAAGATGTTCTTCAGTTCTTTATCATCTTCCGGTTTTCTTCCTGTAGAAAGAGTTAAAAATATCCATCTGTTATTTTTCTTCATCTTGTTTTAATTTAGTGAGGATCTTTTTGTTATCAAGGTTGACAGCACTGGTAAATTCCTTCCAGCAGGAACACAGCAGTGCACAGTTCCAGGGGGATCCATGTGAATATCACCCCTTGACTTAGGCAAGACTCAGTCCCTGTGGCCTTATTTGGTGTCCTTGCCTGCCAGCCTCATTTTATATTGCTTTTCATGCAAGGTTCATGGCTTGAAGGATGTCCTGATCCCTGTGGGTTAAGCTGTCCTCTTATTCCCCTTTGGTTTATAGCTGGCTTACCCACTACTGAGAACAAAGATCTCTGGGTACTTGACACTCACTGTTCATTTGATGGAACTGTGATGCATGTACAGTTGAATAAATTTAAGCTTTTCATTTGAAATTGTAACTTATACTGAAAAGTCATTCTGGTCCTACAGTTAAAATTCTACCCAGGGCATTCTTAATATTTTGGTGGTTTTTTTCATGCTCCAAGGTGATACTGATAATTTTGGTTTGCTCATTGGAACGTGAATATAATTTACCTATAATAATTTTGGAAAGACTTCATATGCTAAGAATCATGATGTCATCAATAATGCACTGTAGTACACAGTGAAATTGTTTGAGGTGTTGGCAAGAATGATCTTTCCTATCAACTTATAAATGCTTCCACCAGTCAGCAAAGGCAGTGCAAAATTTCATCACTCAGTCTTGATGCTCAGATAATACCGGTAGTCAGGGTGACATTGTTGAGCTTCTGTCTGCTAGTAAATGTTTTGCTTTTTGTTTTCAAAGATGGCTGTTGACAGATAACTCATTCTCTACGTGTATGGATGTAATGAAAATGCCACTGTGGGTTTAGTAGACCCACACAAAGTCCATCTTCAGGATTTGGCTGCATATTTGCAAAGCTTAGTTATGCACAACTGTGTCTCCAACCTGTGAACTTCCGCTTCTCATTCCTTTATGCTGTTGCTGTATAACAATGTATTCCCCCTCAGTCTCCGACATTGGATGCTAAATGGCTATAAAAATTAGTTTGGAGTTGCTTTGTTTATTGTCATCTCACATCAGAACCCTATTTATCAGCTTCAGTTTTTTTCTGGATGTTCCAGAAGAGCTGGAACTTCAGGAATTAGAGGCAAATTACAACCAAAAGGAGAACATATCCACCTGTAGAAACATAAGGACATGTATGACCTCCACTTGAATTAGGTCATTAATAATTTGTATTGGGAAAAAATGGTAGATAAATCCGTAGTCACCAGATTCTCTGTTGGCCTTTATTATACATTTACTAATCAGGTAGTATACTAGTAATATTAGTAATGTTTGCCACAATTTTGTTGAGCATTTACTATGTGCTAGACATAATAATAAGTCTAGCAATATCTAATAAGTCATATAATATCTAATTTAATACAATAACCCTAACTTAATCTAGTTATGAGATACAAAATTGTCTAATTTAATACAATAACCCTATGAGAAACAAAATTAGTACAGGCATTTTACAGAGGAAGAAACTAGCTTAAAATAATGTTTTCAAGATCTCACAGATAATGTCTGGTAGATCCAAGATTTAAACCCAAGTATGACTCCAAAGCCTATGCCCTTAAATCCTAATTTCCTTGGATAGCCATTGTTTCTTTAGAATGGTTTTGAATGTTTTCAGTAAGAGTGTGTGTGTGTGTGTGTGTGTGTGTGTGTGTGTGTGTGGCAGGGAGTTGGGAGAAGACAAAGGTACTGACATTGGAAAATTTCCTTCAAAATATTGAGGAAAATTATCTTTAACCTAGCATTATATGCCAAACCAGACTTTAGAATTGTGAGGATTAAATAAAGGCATTTTCTAATATTCTAGAAGGGACTCAGCATGTACTCTTTTTTACAAAGTTACTTAAGATTGTATACCAGCTAAACAAAGAAATAATTCAAGAAATAGGAAGACATGGGAAGAGTAATAATAGAAAGCCTTAGGATGAGATCTGTGCTGCAGGTCTAGAGAGCAGTTCGTCCATATGGAGCAGGAAGGTGTAGGGTTTGAGGAGACAGGTGTCAGGGTAAAGAGAGAGTGGGCTCCATAGACTAGGTATAATGATTGAGATGCCAGAAGAACCCAAATTTTGAAGAAGGAAAAAAATATTAAAAGTGTGTGTTGGGTTAGGAAGAGTCATTAGATAATATGCTTAAACATTCTTTATTGATTTTCAACTTCAGAATCAATCTATAGACAAAGCTTAATTATGGTTACAGAACAAAAGGTAAAAGTTATTAACACCAACAGTAATAAAATTGAGATGAGGAAGGGGACAGAGAAGTACACTGAGGAAAATGACATTAATATCCTAATCTTGCAAAGTAAGGAATCAAGATATATACTGTCTGTAGTTAATGGAACAAGAAATAGAGATTAAAGTAAATTGTTTAATGTGACTAAATAAAAAAGGAAAATGGAGGTATAAATAACCTAAATATACGTATATATAATATGATATCAACAGATGATGTCTGAAGTTGATACATCAAGATTTAAAGATAAGCAACCACCAGAAGAATTTTTTTTTTTTTAAGTGTTAGAAATTGTCAGTCTGGGGAATAGAATAGAGGAGAGGAAGGGGCTACTGCTTTTTAAAATAACCTCTTCTTTATTTATTTTAGCCATGTGCATGTATTACTGTAATTTAGAAAAGTACATTTTCATTTTAGGAAAAACTGAAGGAAAAAATGCTACCAGATTATGGACCTGCTTCACGTAATCTTCATGTATTTCTAGGGTAATTTGAAGTACCGTGACCAGAAGAGAGCAAACCAGTCAAAACCTCAAGTTGGCAAGCTCTTAGTTTATCATGGGTAACCCATGGAAAAGTTCAGGTTGCCTCCAGAGGTTACCAGGATGAAATCTAACCCTCACTGAAGGGACAGATCTCAGAAGTTTCAAAATAAATGGTGAAGGAAATTATGAGAGCCATTGAAGAAGTCCAGAAAGGGAAATAAATGCAGTGAAACTTAAAAGGAAATAGGGAGGCCATCCAGTGGGGGACTATCAAAAAGTCTTTATGAAATACTTAACATTTTGGTGAGCCTTTAAAGGATAAGTAGAGTTTTATAAGGAGACTATGGAAGAGAATACCTTTTAGGCAGAGGGAGAGGCAGAGAAGGATACAGCTTGCTAAAGCCTGGATATGCACTGAGAAATGGGCTGTGTCGAAGAGCGTTTGGAGGTAAGGTTCTAAGTCAGGTAAGGATTATATTGTAGGGAACCTAGAATATGCACATGGCTAGAAGCTTGTTATTTACTAGGCAGGCACCAATGAACTTTTGAAGAGTTTTGAAGTGATATCAGAGCTATAATTTAGAAAATTTATTCTGGGAACAAGTTGGCTAGTCAGGAATCTATTACAAGGTGAGTAGTATAAAGTAGAAAGAAGACAAATGAAAAAAGAAAACAGTCAAAATAACAATTACAAAAGTTAGTAATTGATGGATAAAAAGCATCAAAATTGACTAATATTTTCAGCCTGATGAGTGGGCAAACAGTATTTCCATATCAGCATATATAAGAATATAGGAGTTAAGTTTCTATTTGTTGTAAGTAAGAAAAAACAGCTGGAACTGACTTGAGCAAAAACAAAGGACGTTTTCAAAATAGACTATGATCTCACAGTATTTAAGGAATAGGCCTTTGTAAGGTCTGGAGCTAGAAGTATACCACAATCTTCAACAACAGGAATTATAACTACTCTGCAGCCATGAATGTGAATCAGCTACCTACAACTCTTCTTTGTGTCTCTCAGTTCCAGAGTCCCTAGAGAAAGAATCTGATTGGCCCATTCTGAGTCATGTGTCTGCCCCTGGACTAATTAGCTGGGTTGGTGGGGAGCACACAAGGTCATAGCTTTTAGACGGCTGCTGGAAGACTGCTTTCCCAGAGGAGAGGGAAGTATTTTGAGATGAGCCATATATAATTGATGAAGTGTGTATATTCTATTCTTGAATGAATGCATAGATTAGGCACATTTACCTTCCCATACTTCCATCTGTATGTGAAACATGGTACCTTGTTATTTGTAAATAACTATAAATGTACTGTGCCCTCCCCAACTAAAGAGAGCAGCTAGAAGTAACACTATGTGACTGTTGTTTTCCAAGTTCATAATCTCCTAGTGATCTCCATTCTTTCTGTGGTTTCATCCTGATCTCATCTTGCCTGTGGCCTTGCAAGATTCAATAACCTAGGGATTAAACTGCAAATTTAAGTATTGCCAGTATCCTCTGTATAGAATAGTTAGGGAAAGGAAGAGGGTAGGGGAGAAGCAAATGACAAAAGAGAGTATCATTTAAAAGGAGGAAAGAAAAAAGGAAAGGGATTTTTCCTTAGGTACTCTAGCCATATATAAGCAAGGAAGAAGTGGTAGAGGCTATACTCATAGTTTTTGTGTTTGGTTTCTCCACTGACACTTCATGTTCTTCTTTGCCTTTGATTAGTATTTCACCAAGTCAGAGTAGAGTTCTTACTGTTGGCATGACCCAAACCTACATTCCTGAAGAATCTGAGCTCTGGATGAAATTGTTTGTTTAGTGCTGTGACGGTCATCCAATAGTCCTAACCAACAGTCATCAAAGTACAAGATGTTCTGCCCCAGAGGTTACCAAGGTTCCACTCATACCCTTCTGAGCCTCTATTATGCACTGTCAGTCCTGACCTCTGCCTGCCAACACTGTGGATCTTTTCCTTCGTCCCTCCCTCCCTCCCTCCCTCCCTTCCTTCCTTCCTTCCTTCCTTCCTTCCTCCCTCCCTCCCTTCCTTCCCTCCTCCCTCCCTCCCTCCCTCCTTCTCTCCCTCTCTCTCTCTCTTTCTCTTTCTTTCTCCCTTTCTTTTCCTGTTCTCTCAGTGAGAAAAGAAACTCACAACGGCTGGGTAGCACACTCAGCTCCTGCTTCAGTTGAGTCTTATGTTTGCAGGTGGAAGCATTCCTCCTTTGGAAACAAACTTTTAAGACCTTTTGTTATGAAGGGGAAGCAAAAATTCTAATCCTGGGTCTTTAGATCTCTTCTACCTCATCCCTTAATTTCTGGACTCTTATATTCTTATATTCTTGTTGTAGAAGTGAATACAGTGAGTATCAGCTCATTACTTTCTTAAGTGACAATTGACTTTATTGAACGTAGGCGTTACCCTTGGGATATGTCGGCAGTGCATTATGTCGCTGTATAGTGGCTCTGGGAGAGCTATGACAGGTAATCCAAATTCAAATCCAGAAGAATTGTTTTTCTAGTGATTAGAAGATCACTGTGCCCTTCATAATGGAAGGGGCTCAGTGTAGATGACTTAACTTCTGTCATTGGTTGATTCTCTGAAGAACTACCTTTGGGTCAATTTTTATTAATTAACATTGTCCAGAAATAATGCCTTTGTAATACAGTGTTAAAGCTTCAGAATCTTAGAATGAATTGATTGATTGAAGAAGACTATGAGTGCCTGGGCCACAGTTTGTGTTAATACTTAATAAATGTTTGATGAGTGAAAGACTGAATGCATGCAATGTTATTTTTGTGAAATTTTACCTCACTGAACACTCTCCCATCTTCTCTGGAAAGAAGTAGTATATGTTCTTTTTGGAATATCTGAAACTGTTTTATCTTAACTATAGTAACAATCATTTCTGTGAGTCCCAGGCATTCACCAAGGCAGTCACGGGAGATAAAGAGACTTCACTTACTTCCTTTTCCCTTGGGTATGAGTTTTGATAGTTGCTGATAACAAGTTGGGATCAGTGCTGGGTTGGGCAAGGTTCAGATTAATTATTTAAAAGAGTACATAATTTTTTAAACCCTATCATATCCTGTTACCCAATTCTCTAGTTCAAGTGCTTTAGGCACTGATTTAATCTGGAAATGATAATTGGACTGTCCACTAGAATAGGCCATGTGTTTTGAGAGGCTATCTGGTAATGAGAGGATGTCATTCTTATATGGAAGAACTTGAGGCAAGAATCTAGGATGAAGGACTCTAGTTGATCTCACCAGAGTACTGGCAGCACTGTGATCTGAAACATTTTGGTCAAAGTCAAGTTTACTGAGGGTCGTAATTTTCAGTAAGAAGAAGAACCCCAGAGTAATTTGCTGGATGGGTCGGAATAAAAACACAACTCATAGGTTTCATGATTGAACACATTTGCTTGTATTTCTTGAGTTGTGCAGATGTATTTGCTTTCATATCCAAATGTGCTGGAAGCACTTTGTATTTTAATTGAATTACGTTTATCTTAATTTTCTCTGCAGTACTTTTTCCTCAGACAGACCCTTGGATGGTTGTCTTTTTTTTTTTTTTACCCCCTTCAGTTTCCACCATCTCACCTCATGTGTGTTCCAGTTAAATGTAAAGAGCCACACTCTGTAAAATATCCCATTTCTACCCTTGAGTCTATGCATTCACTTTTCTCTTAAGTGACTTTGGGGTCCTGCAGAAACCAGGTGGTGAAACCGGAGGTAGTGCAGATGTATTTGCAAGTAGTGTTTGCATAAAGTTCTGGTAGCCTCTTCTGTCCTTGTTTGGTTTGATCTTTTAAACTCCCGTACCTACTGCTGTGTTTTTGTTTTGTTTTTTCATTATTTTAGTCTCTTTAGGGCCAGGGAAATGACTTGGAGGGATAGGAAAGTCCTGTGGCAGTCCAGCTTATATGCTTAGCTAACTGATTTAATTGGCTTATTTAAATTTTGTTTATGAAACTATAAAAACATAAAGCAGGTGATAAATGCATAGTTACAGTACTGATGCTTTTCCTTGATTATGTACATTCCATAAATTAGTTATGTTTCCACATTAGGGTGAGTTGTATGCTAAAGTTTTAAGGGGAAATTTTATGTCTTAATCTGTGTGTTTCTTATATAAATGGCACCTTGCATTTTGTGGACATTGAAATAAACCCCAGGATTTAGGACCATGGTAAAGAAACCTGAAATTACTAATTTTTCCCTTACTGTGAGTTTAATTATCTCTGGTTAAAAAGACAGTTTTTTTTAAGCTTCAACAAGAAGAAATGTATATAAAAATACATACAATTGGAAGTATAGCAGAGAGATGAAGAACTCAGTGTCTGAAATTAGGCAGTCCTGGATTTGAATCCCATCTCTGCTATTTACTAGCTCGGTGACCCTGGGTAGTTTTCTCGTATGTGTAGTAGTTGTAGTAATAGTAGTTACTTCGTAGAGTCACTGTGAAGATTAAATTATTATCTGAATATTTTGTCTCTCATATTAGCAAGCAAATAGCTGGCAAAATTTTTAAAAGATATATGAGTCATATTTTTTTATAATACTGGATGCACCAAAAAACAAACAAACAAATGTGACTTTTGGGGTGTTAAACCTGGATTAAGCATTTGAATCCAAAGACTAACAGATCTTCAGACCTGCAGGCTGCCAGTGAGGAGAGCAGTACCTTTAGGCGGTAGATGTTGGATGCTGGGCTCAGACAAATGCACAAGGAAGTGAAAAATGCTGTGGGCCTTCACTTAACCTCTGGGCCTCTGTTTTTTCATAGCTGTCTTGAGGAGTGTATGGGTTGCTATTTAAGACCCTGTCTGTTTTTGACATATTTTGACTTTAAAGCAGAAGAAAGAAATTAAAATAAAAGAAGAATCAGTACAAAAATTGTGGAAGCAACCAAGATGTCCTGCAGTAAGCGAGTGGATAAATAAACTGGTACATCCAGACAATGAAATATTATTCAGCACTAAAAAGAAATAAACTATCAAGCCAGGAGGGGAAGGGGAGGGTGGGATGAACTGGGAGATTAGGTTTGACATAAATACACTACCATGTGTAAAACAGAGAGCTAGTGGGAACCTGTGGTATAGCACAGGGAGGTCAGCTCGGTGCTCTGTGATGACCTAGATAGGCAGGATGGGGGAGGGCAGGAGGTCCAGGAGGGAGGGGATATATGTATCCATATAGCTGATTCACTCCATTGTACAGCAGAAACTAACGCAACATTGTAAAGTAACTATACCCCAGTAAAAAAAAAAGAAATGAACTATCAAGCCATAGAAAGACATGGAGGAACCTTAAATGCATATCACTAAGAAGCCAATCTGAAAAGGCTATATACTACATAATTCCAACTGTATGACATTCTGGAAAAGGCAAAACTATGGAGACAGTAAAAAGATCAGTGGTTGCCAAGGGTTAGGAGGGAAGGAGGGATGAAGAGACAGAGCACAGAGGATTTTTAGGGCAGTGAAACTACTCTGTATGATACTGTAATGGTAGATACATGTCATTATACATTTGTCCAAACCCATGGAATGTACAATGCCAAGAGTGAACCCTAGTGTGAACTCTGGACTTCGGGTGATAATGATGTGTCGCTGCAGGTTCATCACTTGTAACAACTATACCACTTGCTGGGGGATGTGGATGGTGGGGAGGCTGTGTGTATGCAGGGGCGGGGGTGTCTGTATTTCCCACTCAGTTTTACCGTGAACCTAAAACTGCTCTAAATAATGAAGCGAAGTGTACTAAAAATAATAATAACAGTGCAGATGGGAGGAAATGAAGAAGGAGAGAAGAAATAAAAAGGCTACTCACTGAGCCTGCCCTCAGCGCCACTGCCTGTTTTACACACTAGGCCTTTCCACTCTGCGGCTCTTCCTCTCCTCCAGCCTCAGTCATTTCCATGTGGATGGCTGAGGCAGCATACCTCCCCACATTGAATTCCTAGAAGCAGTGCCATAAAGCAGACCACCGCAAAACAGATCGTTGTTGGAAGAATTATATTTCCTTATACAAACAATAATATAATAGAGGATTGCTATCCTGCGCAGAACTTGCCATCAAATAAAAAAATATGTTCCAAATTCTCTAAAACGAGCGTGAGTATACACTACACATCGATCGGGATCCTGTGTCCCTTGAGTGATTGGTTGATAAAAATACAACTCTGGAAATAATCATGTTTTACAACCATTTTGGGGTAGTATATTCCTTTCTAAACCTTCCTTGGATCATTGTTACCCTTAGGATACAACCTGTCTCAACCAGCTGGGTCATGCAGCTACCCCTGTGGCCCGAGGTACAGGGCACTGTGACCAGCTTGTAAAGGGTTGGCGTGGCTGAGGAGCAGTTCCCTAAAAAAGAAGTCCTCATTTGTTCCCATTACTAAGGAGAAGTATCGGAAATAAACACACACACACACACACGCACACACGCACAAAGGAGGAAGGAGAGGAAGAAGAATGCTGTTTTCTGTATCAAGGTAGTGAGGCACCTACCACGATGTTTTATAAGATTTTCCCTTTGAATGCAGAAAGAGAAAGTCAGTGTTTGTTCTATAACAGAATATTTAATGTATAAAAATTATTTTGCTTCACAAAAACTATGAATGTAGATGCCTTGCACTTTTATATTTCCTTTGTTTCTGGAAGTCTAGGTCAGATGCTCCATAAAGTTTTTATCACCATGTGATCTGTAAAGCATATGTTCCACCAGAAAACGCTTCTAGTCACCAGCTCTCTGGTTTCCATAGAGGTGATGATGGAAATTTATGTGTAGTTCCAGACTAGCCTTATGCTGCAAAGGATGTTTATAAAATATTAACTTCTGATAAAGGGGATAATATTTTAAAACATTCTTGATCCCCAAATAATGTTGCATATTAATGGTTATATAGCATTTGGCTTCAGAATTTCATACTGCATAAACTTTGATTTCATACTTGTATAAGTATCCTGCTAGAAACAAATAGATGCTTGTCTTTTTCACAGGGTTAGAGGGAGTCTGCTTCATCTTCCAAATAAATGCTTTTGACCATTACTACCATTTTTTTGTTCAGCTACTGACAAAAAAAAAAAACAGCAGTTTTTATCACCCAGAATCCCAAATTTGAGTCAAGCCCAGTTTCATAGGAATATTCTATCTAAACCAGGGGGGTCAGCAAACTACAGTCTGCAGGTCAGATATGTCCCACAATCTGTTTTTGTAAGGCCCGTAAGCTAAGAATAGTTTTACGTTTTTAAGTGATTGAAGAAAAATCAAAAGCAGAGGAAAAAACATGAAGTTCTAATTTCAATGTCCATAAAGCTGTATTGGCACACAGCCACAACTCATTCATTTACATACTGCCTATGGTTGCTTGCACACGACAAGAGCGATTTGAACAGTTACAGGAGGGCCCGTGTTCTCCACAACGCCTAAAATATTTGCTCTCTGGCCCTTTGCAGAATAAATTTGGTGGTCCCTGATCTAAAGAATTTTTCACCATCTGCCACTCTACCCACACACTCATATTCATAGTCATTCCTCCCTCTCTCCCGCCCTCCTTTCCTCCCTTCCTCCCCCTCTTTTCCTTCCTCTTCACATGCATATATCATTTTGAATCTGGCAATTGCAGTTACAAAGAAATCAAATTGTGAGCCTACAGTAAATGCTAAGCGGAAACAAGTTTTAATTTCCCTTTGACTTGTCAACTTTCTCCTCCCTGTGTACTTTCCCTTTCCTCTACTGCCTTTATATAGAATTTCTAAGGCCATGCCATTTCCCAAACGTAGTTTGTTTTTAAGGTGGGGGTTGGAGCTTGATACATTTTTTAACTTCCATGGAAAGTTCCCTGTTAGTATGTGGTCCCATTTTTAACCTATTTGTAGACACCCCCGATTATCTAAAATCACTTTCACATGGGGCTGAGGTTAAGCTTTATTTCTCTTGGCATGTCCCTGCCATAGCAGACACTTCCTCTTTGCCTTGAAAGGACAAAACGATGTTCAGCTGTCTGGGCTTAGGCCCAGTATTTGATTTATACATTATTTAATTTCCTCCTGAAAATTGGAAGCAGGACTTTCAGGAATGGAAGTCAGTATTTTTCATTTGTTTAAGAACACTTTTAGGTCTAATATAATCATCAGTAGTAGATGTCAGCCTGATTAGGGGGTGACTTAAGGTAAAGCAAATAAAACATGAATACAAAGGAAAATTATTTGACAGTGGAAAAGATCTGAAGTTTTTGAATAACCACGTTGTATGTGTTAGTAGGTTTTTTGTGTGCTAGTGTTCATTTAACAAACTTTTCTGTGCTGCATTTTGGGGCACCTGTCTTTACCCACTGGCGGAAAGACCTCTAACCATTATGTTATAGTTGAAATTGGGGGATTAGAAGTTTGAGGAGAACTTAATGTAACCATTCCAGTAATTTTACAGAGGATTTTTGGTTTCTGTCTGAGCTGCTACTGCAGTTTATCTCCACAATTAAGTTCATACGCATGCCAGGATATGAATGCCAAAATGGTTTGAAATTCTTACGGCAGTGGACTCAGGAAATTAAAAATTAACTCTGGAAATACCATTTCTTGTTTTACATCCACTTTTGGATAGTGTATTCCTTTTTAAACCTTCCTTAGATCATCGTTACTCTTAGGTTACAGCCTGTCTCCTTTTTGCACCAAAGTCCTTAGAAGTCTGGCACACCTCCTCCCTCCACTTCCTCACTCCTAACTCACTCTTCAAACCTTGGCAGCCTGGCCCCTCCCTCCCTCCACACTGCTGAGCTGATCTCACCCAGGATTTCCTCATCTCCAGCCCAGTAACCAGCTCGAAGTGCTCGGCTTGCCTGGCCTTTCTGCTCCGTCTGCCAGAATTCACACCCCGTTCCTGAACCGCTCTTCTGGTTTTCCTGTGAACGCTCTTAGATTCCTGTAGTTCTTCCTGTCTTTACAGACTCTCTCCTTGTATCACACTAAGCCGGAGTGTTCCCCAGGTTCTGTTCCCTGGATCACTTCTTCCCCTACACTCTTAGCCTTTCCCTTCTCATCCTTCCTCAGTACCTCAGACATTTGAGGAGAACCTGGAGGCAGCAAGGAGCATACTTTGAAAACCACCCCAGTCCTGTGAAACTACTTTTGAGTCTCTGAATACAGCCCACACTGTGCCACCTCTGTGCCTTGCTCAGGAGTGTGCCTTCCCGTGGAGTGCCTCGCTGCCAACACCAGCGTTTTCACGTTCTCACATTCCTTTAAAGCTCATTACCAAGGGATCTCCTCTTTGATGTTAGTGAGCTCCGGGTAGATATTTTCTCTTCCTCGTCCAAGCTGCGGTGGGGGGCAGCCTGATATACTTAGAGCAAAGGTACTGGGGTCACCACTTACCTGATTGTGTGATATTGGGCAAACTTACCTAAATGCTTTAAATGTCAGTGTCTGCATGTATAAATTGTGAGGGAGGGGGAATGCTGCCTACCTCACTGGACTGTTGGATGGATTAGACATGTGAAGATCTAGAACATTTGGGAGTCCATCAGTAGTGGTACTGGTGGTGGTGCTGACGGTAGTAGTGGTAACTGTTACCAGCAGCATCAATATTATTCTCCCGCGCCAGCATCTTAGGTTTCTCATATGTCAGTTATTTCACTTTCTGGAAAGCATTTACTCAATTGTCTTATTTCCCCTTCTGAATTCTAGGCTCCTACAGGTTGTCTTTATATTCCCTTCCCAAGAGCATTGAACAATGACTTGTGCATAGGTTTTCCTAAATGAATTGAGTTGAATAGAATAGCCCTTCTCCTCCCCTAAAGAAATACTAGCTTCACAGTGTGCTTGGGATTCAGAGCTGGTATGTTTGTAGCTATATCTTCATATTTCCATCAAATATTAGCATACTGAAAAGTCTCTGCCTGTTGTTATATTTTGTCACACTGAATCTTGAAACTAGCCTCTAAGATTATTGCATTTTAATTTCTCAGAGACTTAAGGACCTATATATTTAGAGCTAGTCTGAAATAATTCTTATTTTTGAAAAAAAACTACTAAACTACTTTGTATTTGATACTCAAATGCTATCAGCTAGTCTGAAATAATTCTTATTTTTGAAAAAAAACTACTAAACTACTTTGTATTTGATACTCAAATGCTATCAGTAGTAAAATATTTAAAATAAGGTAAATTAATATATATTTAATGTTTCTTACATTAAAATATTTCTGTCTTTTGATTTTATACTTCTGACATAAAATCAAAGCCAACTGCAGTTTTTTTGGCTTATATAACTAGCAGTTTTTCTTCTTCTGTTATGTTTTTCCTTACAAAACCCTTACTTTCTGTCTCTAAACATATTTCTGGAAAGCAGATTTTCTGCTTCTCAGAAGCATCACTTCTTCACAGATCACACATTATCCTGGTTACAATAACCTCTAACTGCTTTGTTGTTCAGAGGACCAGGAATGTAGAACAGGTTCTGCTGATGATTTTTAAAGGAGAAAGTAGAAGAAGAGTTGTTGTACTGTTGCTGAACTGAACTTCTATAACAGGGGAGTCTGAAGCTAGTGGATTTGACTGACAGATCAGGCAGGCATTGAGGCCTTGGGAAAACAGCGTAAGTTCACGTGGAGTACTTTTTAAAAGTACCAGCAACCGAAAGTCACTAAGATCTCCCCTGATCAGGCGTTCATCAGTCAGAAAGCCTTTTTGGAGCTGCAGTTTTGCAGAGCTCAGTATTGGGTGGTGTTCTCAGAGCTTTGAACCAGGTGTGCTTCACCTGAGTTAAGCCTACCTCTCCGGCGAACCCTGGGTTAGGGTAGTGATGGGGTCAGGGAAGGGAGGGGGTGGCCAATGGACAGACTGAATTTACACTTCAAATACTTTCAGGAATTATTTGCAACCACTCGGGAATATAAAATAGTATCACAACTGAGAGCTTTATTTCACATTCCATTTAGCTCTAATCTCTACTTAATCTCTACTGTTTTTATTTGGTTACTAGGTATTTAGTGCAGCCCCATTTTGTGGAAGGCTGGCCAAAAGCACACTTGAAATCAATAGTAGTCAAAGCTAGCTCTACTGAATCTAGATTAGAACATGAGCATAAAGGTTCATTGGTTCTGAAGTTTGTGGGATAAGTTGTTTTGTATTTTTGTTTTTTAAGTCTTAACAACCTGCCTAAGCAGTATAAACAATGTAAAGTGATAAATACAGCACCTGATCTAAGGCATAAATCCCACATGTGGTAAAAAACCAAACTGTTAGGACTAAAGTCCTAACTTTAGTTAACATTAAGTCAAATACCAGACTTGTCCTCATTCATTCATTCAACATATATTTACTGAGCAACTACTATTTGCCAAGTAAGTTTCCAGGCACAAACAAAATAAACAAAAGTCTGTACTATTTGTGGTCTTCATTTTTGTGAGGAGAAAGAAGACATCAACAAAATAAGTTAAAATGTAATATATTAGATGACAATAACAGAGGAGGAGCAAAATAAAGCAGGGAAGGAAAAAAGGATTATAGGGAGGAGGCCACAGGTTTAAATGAAGGTGGCCAGGGAAAATCTCACTAAAAAAGGTGACAACTGAGTAAAGACCTGAGGTAAGTGAATTGTGCAGTTAGTTATCCAAGAGAAGAGCATTCCAGAAGGGGACCAACAAGAGCAAACGATCTGAGCAAGACTGAGCTTTCTCCATGTTTAAGAATAGTCAGGAAACCAGGGTAGCTGGAGTGACGAGAGTGAGGTGTTCCAGTGTCCAGTTGAAGAAAGTGGAGGGGGTGATTGATATCAAATGATAGATCAAGTAAGTTGAGAACCGAGGATTTACCATTGGATTATGATCTTGACAGAGAAATCCAGGTAACAGGTGAATGAGAGTTCGCTGTACATTATTCTCTCTACTATTGTATATGTTTGAGTTTTTCCTAGTTAAAAAAAATGTTTAAGTGAGAGGGGGAAAAAATATAATATTATTCTCTCCTTAAATGTTCACTAAGGACTCAATCTCATTTATCTCCCCTTTCACCTCTATTCTCAAGAGAAAGAGTTGGTCAAGTTTACAAAGTGGGGTGGAGCTGGTGTGAAAGACACTTAAAATCATTTTTCAGACACTTAGAATGGCAGAATTAAGGCAAAGTTTTCCAAACTTGGAATACTGTCCATTTCATTCTTCCCCTCCTTAAGTCTTGTCACCGCGCGGTTCTAGTTACATGCACAATTTTAATTGAATTTAGGGACTACTCTCCAAATAAAATTTCCATTAACTTCCAAACTGAACAGCTCCAGACTCGAGCTTTGTAATCTATTAGCTATATCACCCCTCCCCCCACAAAGGAAGTTGAGTTTTTGTTTGCTTTCTTTTCTGATTTTCATTGAGACTTCTCTAGTTGCTAAGAAAGAGAATGGATTTAACACAAAGATAACATCTGTCTTTGACCATGACCCATGTTAGAATCATCATTCAAAAAACTAGCTTTAAGTTTTCCTGTAGATTCCATAATCATTACCAAAGAAGTTGGACCTTGAGGTTTTTCAACTTTATCATATTTTGTATAAGTACCGCGTGCTAACCGATGGTGCCACTGGAGCTCCATCTTTATCATATTTTGGATGATAACCTGTGATCCGAAAATCAGTTGTACAGCCCAGAAGGTTATCTGGACCCCTAATGAGCAGCATGATCTAAGAAAACGGCAGCTAGAAGCAACTGGCCCCGCTGAGGTATGCTGAGCACCGTTGTTTTGGAAGTATGGTTGGCAGGGAGGCAGTTGCACTCTGGGCACGAGGTCCATCTGGCACCTTTTCAGCAGAACGTTTTGATAATTTGTTGCCAAGACAGCATTTGAAGCAATGCATAAGTAATGCAAGGTTACATATACATAGAGAAGAATAGAGGACACTTTTTAACATTCTCTCTCTCATTCCTTCAACCAGCCAACATAGGCCTGCTCCAGTCGCCTATACTTCCAGGGCCCCAAGGATCTTCACCTTCTCCCCCCAAAAAACTACAGAGTTGTCATCACAACGTGACAACACACACATGGTTGATATGGTGCAGAGGAAATGACCTACCTGAATTTGGCTCTATCATAATGCCCTTTCCCCAGCCACAGTGATTGGGCCAAGCCACTCGGAGACGTGCCACAGGAGTTTTGGTTACTAAAATGAGAATATGAGGACTCTCTGGTGGCTAAAGCTGTTAAGATATAAAACATAGAAACTGTGCATTGTCGTGTTTTCTACCACGTGGAGAAAACCACTCTGTAGTGAGAGAGAAATAAAGGCGAAGTACACAGAGAAGCATAGATCAAAATCGTGGACAGAGAACCAGTCCAGGTGGTCTGTTGAGGCCCAGCCACACTACTGTCCTCAGGTTCTGTTAGATCCAATACTATCCTTATAATGAATTTCCCCTTTTGATTCAAATTGAGTTTCTATCCCTAGCAGTCAAGAACTAATATACAGCAGATGTCACAAATGATTGCAAATATTTGGAGACATAAGAGAAGCTGAGGCAGAATTTAATCCACCTTGCTAAGAGGCGTTCACATATGTAGTGTGAAAACTACTCATTAGTCCCTGTTGATTAAAGTTAGCCTGGTCGTGTTTGTTACGGCAATTAAAGAATACATGCCTTAAAGTCTTTTCAAGACTTGGGTTTCTTCTTAAAGAAAATAAAAGTGTTCATTAAAAGATTGATATAAAAAGTTAGTAATTCTGAGGTTAACCCAAAACTTAGCATAATCTTCCTTGGGAACATTTGTATATGTGTTGGGGGGGTGGTTTAAATTCCACAAATATTACTAAAATGAGCAATTGGCAGAAAGATGGTTTAAAATATTTTGTTTCAGCATGTAAAATCTCGTTTTATTACAGAATTCTTTTGTTAAAGGCACGGCTATGCTGGGTTGCTGCCAGAGTGATGGGATCTTAACAGCCTAGTTAATTTTAAAAGATTTACAAATGCTGGGCTTCGAACTAATGATAGTAAAATATACTTCACACTTTAATATAGTGCTTAAACTCATGCTACATCTTGTGGACTTAATATTGCATCTGCAGATGAGGGGGGTTGTGGGTGTGTGAATGTAGATATTTTATTTCAAAGAGAACAGAGTTGGTGGGGGAGAGCAGGACAGACCTGTAAAATAACTCAGAATTTCTCCTGACTGTCACATTCTTCAGTGTAATTATAAAATATGTACAGAAGATATTTGAACACACTGTATCAAAGATGGTATGGGTTTATTTCCAGTTAGATGCCAGCACAATAAAACAGAGGTGCTTGTTACCAAGGTGTAGCCTATCTTAAGTTTCGTGATTAGATCTCCAAGTGAAAAAGTACAGCCCTTAAGAGGAAATTCTTGGCACTTGCTCCTCTTTACAACATTATAGGGTGCTTTTATGTGTATATTTTATCATTCATAATAGAGAATACATTGACTAAGATTGCAAAATAGTTTCCATTGTATCGTAATCCCCTTGTGTCCAGTTGACTCACCTCCATGAAAAAAAATTCTGTTCAGTTAGAAATATCTACTGGTCTCTTTCCAATGATATGTTTTTTGATGGTTAGAAATTTGATGGTTAGTTTAAAATGATGAGGTAAAATGTATGGGTACAGTCATGAGATTTACTAAATAGACATACTCAAATTCACTAAGTTTTACATTTTAGATTTTAAAAACTATAGATGAATAATCTATGCTTTAAAAATTCACCATTAGCTCCTTAAATATACCAACTGTTGCATTTCTGATAACAAACCAATCCCACCAAGTGACAATTTAATACATCTTTTAAATTAAAAAAATGTTGAATGTGATTTCTTCATTATCAACAAGTAGTTTCATCTGTTCTCCTTTTTTCACAACCCTTTCCATATCTGTGGATTGCTTTTATGGCCTTTCTCACAGTTTTTAGTTTATTCTTTACAAATGGAGACTTTCTGGCTCTTTTCATTGCTGAACTTGTCACAAATCTTGTTCTCTCATTAGAATTCTTATAAAGGAGTTTAGGTAACAGTAGTTAAGAAAGAATGTTTAAGTTTCATAGGCCGTTAAGTAATGGACTTAATGATCAGAAGAAAAAAACGTGAATGTTTTGGTAAAGCCTTCATAAACTGAATCATCTTTATTCTTCATCTGCATCTGGATTAAGAGTAACGGTAATGAAAATGATTAGCCAATGTGGCTTTTACAAGTATTTGTAATTTCTTTTTAAGTTATATTACATATATAATTTTTTAATTGTTAAAAGGCAAGCACTGTATCTTACTACTGGCTTTTAAATCAATAAAATCAGAGATCTTTTTTTTTTTTCCTTTTTAATGGACATTCAAGAAGTAGTTCAAAGTGCATCTCGCTCCTTATAAGACAACAGGCCAGATAGTTTTTCAGATAAGGAAACAACTTCCTCAGTTTATAAATACCCCAGTGTGTAATGTTATTACCAAACATCAAAACCTACATATATTTAAATTTAAAAATTCACTTAATGGGTAATCTAAAATTACACATAGTTATTAATACGTGCTACTTGTAAATGCTAATCTTAACTTGGGAACTTGGGTTTTGTATTCCTTAACTAATATGCTTAAATTTGCGGTCTTAGTGTCTTATTATCCTACCTTTTTTTTTTCAATAAATGAAATAGGATATAGATCTTTAGTTCCTCTTCATGTCAATAAAGACCTAAATAAGCACTTAGTTATACCTAGAGGCAGTTGTTGAATTGTTCTAGGGTACAAGAGGAAGGTCTGAGAAAGTAAAAACTACTTGTCTTCACTGTGATCAACTCTGCTTTGTAACTTCTATACTCCCCAGCTGTGGTAGTTCTAGCCCAGTTGCATTCTGGCCTAAGTCATCTGGAAAGGGGAAGATAGATATTACAATGAAGGAGTCATAGGATTTAAGAGGATTTGAAGGGACCTCCCTGGTGGCACAGTGGTTAAGAATCTGCCTGCCGGGCTTCCCTGGTGGCGCAGTGGTTGAGAATCTGCCTGCCGATGCAGGGGACACGGGTTCGAGCCCTGGTCTGGGAAGATCCCACATGCCGCGGAGCAGCTGGGCCCGTGAGCCACAATTACTGAGCTTGCGCATCTGGAGCCTGTGCTCGGCAACAAGAGAGGCCGCGATAGTGAGAGGCCCGCGCACCGCGATGAAGAGTGGCCCCCGCTTGCCACAACTAGAGAAAGCCCTCGCACAGAAACGAAGACCCAACACAGCCATAAATAAATAAATAAATAGATAGATAGATAGATAGATAGATAGAAATGACAAAATTTAATTAAAAAAAAAAATAAAGAATCTGCCTGCCAATGCAGGGGACACAGGTTCGATCCCTGGCCCAGGAAGGTCCCACATGCCGTGGAGCAACTGAGCCCGTGCGCCACAACTACTGAGCCTGCGCTCTAGAGCCCACGAGCCACAACTACTGAAGCCCACGCCTAGAGCCCGTGCTCGGCAACAAGAGAAGCCAGTGCAGTGAAGCCCGCGCACCACGACAAAGAGTAGCCCCCGCTCGCCGCAACTAGAGAAAGACTGCGCGCGGCAGCGAGGACCCAACGCAGCTAAAAAAAAAAAAAAAAAAAAAAAAAAATTTTTTTTTTAATTAAAAAAAAAAAAGGATTTGAAGTGTAGTTACTATAGAGCAGTCGTTCTTAACCCTTTTTGGGGTTATGGTTCCTTCTTAGAATATGATGAAAGCTTTGAACCGTCTCTCTACATATAAAAGTGTTCACAGGTTTCAGAATATTCTTAGACCCATCTAGCTATCCAAGGACCCTAGGTTAAAAATCTTTCTTATAGGGGGCTTCCCTGGTGGCGCAGTGGTTAAGAGTCTGCCTGCCAGTGCAGGGGACACAGGTTCGAGCCCTGGTCTGGGAAGATCCCACATGCCGTGGAGCAACTAAGCCCGTGAGCCACAACTACTGAGCCTGCGCGTCTGGAGCCTGTGCTCCGCAACGAGAGGCCACGACAGTGAGAGGCCCGCGCACCGCGATGAAGAGTGGCCCCCGCTCGCCGCAACTCGAGAAAGCCCTTGCACAGAAACGAAGACCCAACACAGCCAAAATATAAATAAATAAATAAATAAATCTTTATTATATAGCCAATAAACACACAAAACTGGTGAAGTAATACTTGAAATAGCATCCAGTTCGTGTAACAAATAAGACAGTGTTGCTTTATTATTATTTGAGTTTAAAACAAAATAATATAATGTGAGCTTCTAAACAAATGGCTAATAAGCAACATAAGGATTATCTGTCAGAGGAAACAGAGACCACCTTAAAAATGTAAAAGTACAGAAGATATGTGAATATATACTGTTAGGTGTTTTAGAGTATCCTATTTGATGGTGATATCACTTAATATAAATCCATTTTTATTTATTTATATGCTATTGGGAAAGAAGAGCTTTCCTTTCTTTCAGGACAATACTACTGTCAATGAGAATGACATCTGTAAAATGAGTGTAAGATAAATAATCATGTTGTCTTCTCACTCCCTGTCATGAGCTAATGGTATACTTAGCGTTTGCTCACTGGGACCTGTCTTCAGATGCCCCTTAGCTAGCTAAGTATTGTCAAGTCATTTTTTTCTATTTAACACAGATAGCCATTAACACCATACCATACTCTTTAAAATGACTTTAAGGATGCCAAGCAAGGCTGCTGATTGAGCAGGACCAGCCTGCAGCTGCTCGGAGGATGGGAAAGGAGAAACGAGTTCATTATATATATTAAATGGGTGTGGGGGGTGAAGGCAATCAAAAGGTAAAACTTCCACTTATAAAATAAGTAAGTCCTGGGGATGTGTAGCGCACAGCATGGTAACTATAGTTAATAACACTGTATTGTGAATTTGGAAGTTGCAGGGAGAGTAGATCTTAAAAGTTCTTATCACAGGAAAAAGAAATAACTGATTGTGGTGATCATTTCACATCATATACATATAGTGAACCATTATGTTGTACTCCTGAAACTAATGTAATGTTCTATGTCAATTATATCTCAAAAAAAGAAAAAAGGTGGCGTAAAAGGTACTAACTCCCGAATCCTCCATTCTGTGGTCAGACTCCAGAATCCCAAGCTAGACAAGATCCAGGGAAGGCTGCCCAGGGCATCCCCGAAGCTCTGGAGTTTCAAAGGAGGCATTTTTCTGTGTGTGTTGGTGGGGCATGATGTGGGAGTTTGCAGTGAAGACGGTTGACAGATGATGAAACACGGGGTATATTAAAACTGGCTTAACACCCCTGCTTACACCCTCCCCCAGCCACTGCTTCCCAAGCTCCCACAACACTGGCAGGGAGGATCCAACCCTCCAGACTTCGAGAGGAGTCCTAGAGCTAGCTTAACTTTGCTTGGTCTCCTCTCCCTAGAATATCCCCTGTTGTGCTCTTCTCTCCTCTTTGCGGGGGGTCCTAGCTCTCCCATTCCTAAGTGCTTTTTACCCAAAGTTTGGTGCCTCTTGCAGGGCTTCAGTAGCCTTCTGAGCGTAACTTGGTCATCAGCACGCCCCGCAAGGGCTCACAAATACACACCTAGGATGACCCATTGTGCCCCAGACATTATTGCTTTTTTAGTCTACAGTAGGCAGTTATCTTGGCTGCAGTTGTCACAGCAAGAGCTGCATGTGTATGTGTGTTTGTGTGTATTTAAAACAAAAAAATGTAAAAACCACTTTATATCTCTGTTCAGAGATGAGCTCAGCAGTAGACCTTTTTGTAGACTCCTGAAGGTCAAGGGGCTTGGTACGTTTTGGGAGTACAGCAGGGCCAAGGCTGGCGAGCCTACATGGAACTTGTAATCTAGTGAGGAGGCAGACATTTACCACTAATAACTCTCTACCTGACAATTGTGATATGACAGAACAGTAGTACAGGCTGCTACCAGACCATAAGCCAAGGGGTCCTAAAGCGGCCAGGCGTGGGGAGGTAGTGAAGTTGCCGCTGGGAGCGCCTCTCAGTGGAAACAGTCACACTGAACCTTGAAGGGTGAGTACGTTAAACCAGTACTTTGCACAATCTTGTCGCATGAAGGTGGGACTTTGTTTTCTTCACTGCTCTGTTCCCCAGGGCCTGGAACCTTGTAGGTGGTCAGTAAAGATTTGTTGAATAAATGAATGAATGGAGGCCTCCCAACATCTGTTTGCCTTCTCACCCCTCTCCTTCCCTACCACGAGGTTCTTGTTCTCTCTATACCCATACCAGTTGGCGTGTTCTTTTTCAAAACTAAAAATACTCCTTTCTTTCTTGTTATGGGTTCAATTAATGTTAGAAACTTTTAAAGTTCCCACAGCTGCAGATGGTTGTAGAAACAATAAGAATAAAAACCCCAGCTCTCTCCCTCTGTGGGATGATCAATTCATTTGTAAATTTTTAAAAAACAAAAACTATTACGGGTTTCTCCATGCAAGTAGTAATGACCGGATGTACATATACTTCAGCTATATATTTTAGAGACCTCATAATAACTTACATCAGCAAAATTAAGCAACCCAGGGGGTTTTCCCCCTTCTCTAACATCACTAGGCTTCTAGAAATTCTTTTCTTTTGACTCTACTCTGTATGGCACTCTAGATTGTATGATCTTAACATAAACCCAGATGGATTCGTATCATAAAGCTTATTTTGCAGACAATCCAAGGGCAGTAGTTAGGTGATTCCTTAAATCTGAAACTTGCCCTCCAGAATTCTCACGTCTAGCCTCCCACGCTCGGTGAGGTGGTATTTTAAAGAACTTGAAATAAACGCCGCTTGCTTTCCTCCAGTTCCCTTCCCCGGCTGGCGCTGTTCTGCGCTCTGATCTGCGTTCTTGGCAGTTCGGGGCACCCCTGGCCGTGTCTGTGCCTGTGACAGTCTGACTCCATCTGCGGCTCTGTGGCCAGGAGCCTGCTGCGCTCCCTTCAGTCACATCTGTGAGGCCCGGCCATTCAGCCACCTTTCACCGCGTCTCAATGGGGCCGGGGAGAATGGGTCCTCGGCGTCCGCGTGAGCCCATAATCTCCCAGGTAGCCTCCTCCTTGAAGCACCTCCAGTGCAGGCTATTCGCAAACAGCAGGACTCCACTCTCTACTGGGCTCCTAATCCCTCAGACACGTAGGGGAAGGAGGTCGCGGGGCTGTGAAAGTGAAAAGAAAAGCGAGGGGGCGGGGAGCTGAGCGCGCACCGTGTCCCCCGCCCCTCGCCACAGTCAGCGCCAGCTGCAGCCCAATTAAGCGCAACAGGGCACAGGTGTTGCAGACAGAAGATGCTTTTAACAAAACCACTTTCTTGAAAATACCTAAGGCCTTTAAAAGCACTGCAGAGCATTTCTTTTGGTGAATTCTTTAAAGCTGTTTAGTACACTTGACATACAAAGAAGCTGAAAAGCACATTTAGGCCTCACTGGAAGGCGAGCTTTCTTCGCGCCAAACATCAGGAGCGGCGCAGAGAGGGGAGCTCTGCGTCTGTGTGGATCCAGCGTGTAGTTGCCCAAGGAAGGGCTTGGGGCGTCTCTCTTCTCCAGCTCCATCTCCCCATGTAGTCTACTCTGTACTGTGCAGCTCACCTACTCATGCATGGCCATGTCCTTGTACCCATAAATTACTGCCCCTAGGATGCAGCTGTAGTTTTCCTGTGAATTCTTTAAAAAGCAGCCCTGACATGTGCTGATTAAACTAGGTAAATGAACTCAGCTCTCCGGAGCCACATTTTTATCATCTGAGGTCTCCCTATAAATAAGCCTCCTCTTCTGGCACATTTAAAATCACTGACTTCTTTTTCTCCACGGATCTGAGTACACTCAGTGCCTGCAGAATGGGGTGATGGGAACCAAACAGAACTTCAGTTGGTTGTTTAAGCCACCTTCGGAAGTTTGTTACCCTTCCGTTTTTTTGGAGGATCCGGATAAGCTCTGAGAGGTAGTTAGGAGCTTAGTGGTGGTGGTTACGTTAGAATTTCAGCATCCCTGTTGGAAGTGAGCAGCTCCTAGGCCTACTTGGAGCAGCAGCCCTTCTTCCCAAGCTTACATGCCCTCAAGGGTACGTGTTCCTGTTGTCATTGTCGTAATCTGTTTACAGTCAATAGAAAAGAAGTGCAGGTTACTACCCAGGCCTTATCTGGAATGGAAATGACTGTGCTTGAAGTTTTATTGGGTTCCTCATCTCAGTGCACCAGGAAAACAGGTAGTGCTGCTGTGAAGCTGAAAAGAACAAGGGAAGGGTCACAGCACAGGAGGAATGAATACTCAAAATAGTGCCCGACATTTTCAGGTTTTCCTTCCTGTTGATTAGTTTTTGGTAAACAGTTTTTGCCTTGACTGTCATTCTTAATCACGTCGTTTTAAAAAATTGCCGCTGCCTGTTTAGAAACCATGTTGGTTTTAATTTTCGCAATAAGCCTGTTTCTGTTTCACAAAGCTGAGCCACCTGTTTAAACTCTTGTTTCGTGGATTGAGGGAAAGAACCGTAGGCTGTGTATAAGAGGTTTCGGTTTTTTTTCCACAGTGAAGTAAGACATTGTTCTTACTCTTCGTGGCATTCAGAATTCTGCACAATTGCCTCTTTTGCCCTTTTGCATTTAAAAGTGAGGTAATTAGATTTCCCAAGGTTCAATGGTCAAGAGCCTTCTCGTCCTGGGAAGTTGCCTCCCCACACCCCTCACAGGGGGAGTTGTCTCACGTAATCCAGTTATTGCTGTATTGTTGTTCTAAAGGCACTGCTTTTTCAGAGGACAAGCATAGCATGAAAATTCATACTCATATGTCCCTTTGCTTATATTGCCGACTTACGTTTTTTCCAGCAATTGAAAACAATTACTATTTTCCTCAGTGACTTTGTTTTGAGGATTTCAAAACATTTTCATAAAAATCTTTTCCTTTCTTACCTTTTAGGAGCTCATCTCAAATATACCTAAATCTTTCATATAGAGATTTCCTGCTTATTTTGTTATTTTTCAGATATCTGATAGATCTATTATTACTGCTGAACGAATGGAAAGAGGATTTGTGACGTTAGCACCAAAAAATGGGTGTCATGGCCTCTGAAACACAGCCTGTCTTAGTCGCTCTGAGTGAGACCTTAGGCCCACTCTGCTAGTCTTTTGTCTTGTTTACTCATTTCCCCAAACAGATAACGTTTTCACCTTTCAGCAAAGCACATATATATTTTTTAAAACAACACAGAATACACGCTCTGTGTATTCTGTAAACACACGCTGGCTTTACAGAGCCAGCCAAGACATTTTGCTTTTACAGCCTAATGGCAAAAGCAACCTAACTGGTAATTGGCTAAAAATTCATTTAAATGATCTAGTCTGCAGCCTTTGGGGGAAGAGGACAGACAAGATGGTGAAGGGATTAGGGGAAAGCCTCCAGAATCCTTTTTGCCAAAGATGTTAAGGCGCCTAAGTGCCAAGAGTTTTCTTTCTAAACGGGTTAAACATTCCAGACAGTCTGTGACTCAAATTTGTATGTTCATCTACACCCCTCAGTGAGGTTCTTCTGGGGGCCTCATGGGGAAAATTCATCTGAATTCCCCCATCACTGAAACAGTCCCAGACTCCATGTGATCTCAGAAGTGATGCCAGCAAAAGGATGAGCTGTGTGGCCCCTGTATGTACTGTAGATGCAGATACACATATACATACCCTCGTTCAGCTTTCTTACAGACTTCAGAGGGAGTAATGAGAAAGGTCCTAGTTTAAACTGAAGGGCCTTCTTCTCAGCTTCCATAGTATTCATTCCCAAATAGAGAGGTGTATTAGCACATTTATCTGAAAAGACCTCACCTTTCCAAGCTTAATACAGAAAAGTCTTCAGTAATTAGCTGATGCCAGATTACTTTCATCAAGTGAGACAATAGATAACGATTTGCACAATTTTTTAAACAAATCTTCCATTTCAGTTCTGTAAACCAATATTGTTGGTAAATTTGGGGGAATTGTTGGTAAATTTGGGGGAATCTTTCTCAATTAAAGTGTAGTTTTCTCCCCCATGACAACACGGGAAAAAATTTCCTGTCCCTGTATAACAAATTTTGATACCTAAGGAAGCATCCCTCAAACTAACAGGCATACTTGTATTCTTGCTAAAACTTCTGTTGCTCCTAAGGAAAGAACTAGATTCAAAGTAGTGCCCCAGACCGAAACATTTGCTTAAAATGAACATATATCACAGTGTTAAATAATTTTTCTTACTGAGTTTATCATTCCAAAAACTTAAATGTAACTGACAAAGTCTAGGTCATATGAAACTTAAGTAAAAATATTACAGGATATTGGCCAAATGTTAGAAATATGTATATAACATGCACTTTGGGAAAATCTGTGGATAGTTAAGGAACTGTTCAATTCAATTCAACAAATGTGCATGGACTACGTGCAGGTCCAGGGCACAAGTGCGTGCTGTGGCTGCTGCCTTTTGACCCCGTTCAACAGACTGGTCCTCCTCCAGTCTCTCTTGCTCAGCCCTTTCCCTTTTCTCTCGATTCTGGAATAGGTGAGAGCAAAAGATAAAAGGATATAAGCTAGGCAAGAGCCATATTGTGCCTAGACTGAGCTGCTTGGTGTGGGTGAGCACCTCCCAGAGTGCGTGCTGAAGGTCAGCAGTGGCCCTAAAGGTAACCATTTATAGGTGTTCTGCCAAAAACAGAGGACAGGTAGAAGTTCTGTGGGAAAAACATCAGGTTAAAAAAGTTAAGCGGATCATCATTGCTAGGCTTCACAGAAATCTTTAGCATTCTACTGTGCTTTGTGGGAGACAGAGTATATACAGTGTTACCTAAAACCTATTTGATCATGAAATACTTCTTCCTCTGAAAAGACAGTAATATGTCAAGGGGAATGCTGGCATGGGCCATGAAAACAAGCAGGAAAGCTGCACTTTTCTTGGGAAGCATGGTATCTTGGAACTCACGCCAAAATAAATGACCCAGGGTAAATAGAAACCAGCCATCATGAAATGGATCTCCTAAGAATACTTGCATTTCTGGGCCTGTCTTCTTATTGGAGTTAGGAGAGAAGAACCAATAATCTGATTAATGTTTTTCCTTTTGGAATTTCTACTAAAAAGCCCTTTTATGGGGAAAAAAATAAAAACAAAGGATCTTCTAGGAGTTATGCTCTGTCAGCTGCTAGCGCATCATCTGCTTGTGACTTGGGTTTAGAGCATTAGAGATGACTGTCATTGGCTAGCCTTTACTGTCATTATGGCCCACGTGACTTCTGAAAACTATCATTGTTATTTTTAGTGACATTTTCATGACAGAATTACTCTTTTCTTTTTTTTCCCCCTCCATTTTGGATACTGAGGCTAGATCCTTGTAATTCCTGGTCTCTTTCTCCCCACCTTGCTCACTTTATTTCTTCTGCTCAGAATGCCCCTTCCTTTCCCGTGTGCATATCTAAATTCTGTCTTTCCCACTCCAGTTTATGAACCAATAATTTCTTCCTTCTTTCCCTACCAAAGCACTTTCCTTTTGCCTTGCTAGTGGTACCTCTTAATACTATGTCTTGGACATCTCTGGACCCTCCAGCTGGCCTCACCTAGTTGTTGCGCAGAGTAGCCATTCAGTGGATGTTGATTGATGAGTGACGGGTTAATTATGAGTAGAGTTCTATTTCCTCTCAATTACTTGTTGTATATTGCTAAGCAAATATGATAGGAAAATAAAAGTGGCAGAAAGGATTGCCTAATTGACTGGTTCTTCAGGGCATCCCTTGTAAATAAAAAGAAACAGGATAAGGTTTATTGAAGCAAGTGTTGAATTCAGGCAGCCCTCAGCCACCCTAGAACTGCAAACAGCTGGGCTCCTTCTACACAAGGGAAGACAGCTTCATATGAGGTGCTTGAGTACCAGTATTCAGCTGCTCTGTTTCCCTTGTCATTGTCTCCCAGAGATTCTAAAGGTCATCTCTGTGTAATCCAAACACATCTTAGTGCTTTAGTCAAAACTCTGTCCAAGTTTTCTATACCTCACAATTCTGTAGAAATTTTTAATTAAGGGTCAGGCCAGTATTAAATATAGTTGGCAAATTATTGTGAAATGTTAACATATACCGAAGGCCCCAAGTTACTAACATCCAGCTTTCAAATGGCAGTTACTGCTCTGACCTCCACCAGTGCCCCCCTCTGCCACTGCCGTAGAAGCTAAGGGCAAAGAGCAGTTTATAGCTTAGAGAAAAATCTATAGATGCAGATATGAAGGAAGGAAGGTTGATCTGCAAAGAGGAATTGCTCAGGGGAGCCGACCCCAAGGACGGCCTTCGAGGCCTCAGTGACCTCTCTTCCCACTACCTACATTTCCCTACCTTGACATGTTAGGCTACCTGAGATTCCAGTTATTAGAGGAGTATAATCATTTCTTCTCCCAGTTTGATTACTGTGTACTGAGAGAGGAAGCCTTACTAGACTGTTGGTTCACTTTCTCAAATGTGCCAGCAATATTAGCCACCCGGCCACATGAACCAAATTCCAGGAATTTTGAGAGGTTCCAAGCAGCCTTGCGCCTCCCCTTCTTTCCTCAACCCAACCCAAGCTCCCTCCCCCGCCGCTCACCACCACTCCATTTGCCATGCTTCCATCAGGCTCCACACATACCTCTGCGATGGGGCCACTGCATGTACAAAACCTGGGGGCACAAGTCCCACAGCAGTTAATTAGTGAAGTCATTAGTAATTGTCTAGCACACATGGTAGGTGTTCAGTAAATGTTTGTAGTCATTATGTGCTGGGTCCGGTATTCTCTGAGGGAAGTGTCAGGTATGAAGTGTGCAAGACATGGCATTGGCCCAGTGTTGGTAACCTCTACTCGGCTTAGCCTGAGGGGGGAGCCACACAGTGGAAACCTTTCCTGTACTGTCTCAGAGAAGCAGCTCGAACTGCACCAGCGAGCAGGAAATTCAGTCCTCTGTGCCTCTTGCAGTGACTCTTCTTCCTGCTTTTCAGCCTTGCAACCATCGCTTCAGATTCTTGCACAGATGAAAGAAGTGCTGCTCAGATGGAGGGGAGGAGGGGATTGAGCTCTCCGTACTTGGTCCCTTCACCTCCTTCTGGAGGTCCCCAAGGTTCCTTTGGAACAGAATAGAGCCAGTTTACCATGGGGGCGTTTTATGTGCTTTTATTGTGCTTATTAAATATCACATCTGATTTTCAAGTAGCCCTTTTTGCACCAGAATATGTGATGAAGTTGTTTCACTAATCCCTAGAAGTTTTGTTTTTTCCTTCAACAAGTTGGTAGCCATTCTTTTTGGAAAAGCATTAACATGCATAACCACTATAGTCGACTTCAGTGCTCATTAATGAAGCCCAGAACTAACAGTTACATTGTCGTAATTTGACAAAGCCATCTAAATCTATGCATGTTTTTTTGAAAGCTCCCTAAACATGCTGCTAAATCCCCTAAAGAGCTACTAAACTGCTTTGGCAGCCATTAGCCCAGCATAAGCAGAGGAACTCTTTTCAGTAAGTGAACAAACAGAGAAAATATGCTGAATGGCTGGACAAATGTGTTTCAGCTGGCCCTTTCATTTACCGATATAAGGGTGCAGTCAATATCAATCACTGTTTTCCCTGTTGCCCTGAAAATCACAATATCTCTTTTCATCCCACAAGCTCTTTTCACCACAGTAATGTGTCTTTAGAATGACACTGGCATCAGCCCGCTTCCGCTGTCTGAAGTCCGGAGAGCTTAAAACACATTTCAGGATTCAAGACTTGAACCTTCCTCCCTTCCGTTTTCCTACCTCCCACTCTCTCCTCCCTCCCTCTGCATCCACTCCACCGCCTCCCCAGATTCTTTTCAATTCTCCCAGCTTTCCTCGCTGAGTAAACAGAATTCACTTCTCTGTTCTAATGCAGCTCTCCAAAGTAAACGGAGACAACTCTATCTGATATTCCTAAGATTTAAGAACTCATTAAGGAGATGCACATAAAGAAATGCTTTTACATGTTGGTAATAGATCACAGGTTGAAAGGAATGTGGAAATTCTGTGCTATGACAAGGTGTGCTGCTGTGCAGGCCCTCACTCTCCATCAGTGCCTCCTTCCGCGGCCCTCCCCTTATCGCTGGGCTTCTCCCCCGTCCACCCACCCCCCACAGACATCCTTTGTCGTCCCGTGTTAGAGGGCTGCGCCCTGCACGTCCGCTCCACCTTTACAATTGTAAGCTCCTTAAGAGCAAACGCCATAACATGTATCTTTTTGCCGCTCCTGGATCTCAGTACTTAATATGTTGTTTTGAAATGAAGGTGATTACTTTTTATCCTTTTGAAGACAAGTGGAATGACTCCCAAAGATAAATTTTAGGGATAGGCTTATAGTTGTAGAAGTTACCACGGATGAATATTTCAAATGTTAACATTTCTAAAAAACAGTATTGATTGTTTTCTCTCTCCTTTTTTTTTCGTTTTTGTTTTTGTTTTTGTTTGTTTGTATTGTTTCAGATTATAGCCGTATGTAAAGAGGCAGGCCTTCTGGCTCTGGAAGAAGACATTCAAGCCAAAAGCATTACGAAAAAACACTTTACTCGAGCCTTGAGCATCGTGACACCCAGACTTCCTGAATCATTGAGACGTTTCTATGAAGATTATCAAGAGAAGAGTGGGCTGCATGTGCTCTGAGAAAATATACATATTCATTTTGCTAAAAATACTTTCTAGAGAAAACTTGTTTCTTTTTTAAAGAGTGTCAGAATAGCCCTTAATAAGCAAAATGTCTGAAGTATGTTGACTAGATTGAGGGGCTTCAGTTCTTATAGACATTTTGAATCATATGGCAACAATGAAAATATCCATGAAAAATCTCTGGACAAGAGTTTAAGTCAGTTTTATCCGGAAATGTGTGCTGAGTTTTAAAAGGCAAACTTTTAGCTTTTTCATTATTTGACCTGGTTCATTCCTCCCATGGAATGCTTTCCTTACTCCAGAATCCATTTCAGTGCATTTCCAAATACCAAAACTGTGGGCATCAGTTTTATACAAGAACATAGAAAATGCGTGTAGATGAAAGCACGGTGAAAATTATTTACAAACCTCTAATTTTGAAGGCCAGCCCATGAAATGGCTAAAGCACCAGCTAGGCTTATGTGACCTTGTTTCCAAATACGTATTTGTTCTCATTATAATTCAGACTTAACATTTTCGCTTTAGCCTTCTTAACCTGTACTTATGGCAATTTAGAAAAGAATTGAGAGTTATTTCACATACTATAATGCCCTTTGAAAGTTTAAAAAATTGGAAATATAAGCCCAGTCCAGACCTAGAAGTACTTGTGTTTATTTTTTCTTTTTCTTGTTTTCATAAAAATGCTATAAATTAACCATATGAGGTATTCATGTTTTAACTTGTATGCATTTCCAGGTTACCAATAAACTTCTTCAGTTCAAAGAAAAACCAACTTGTACTCTTAATCATATTGTCTTACGTTGCATTCTAAATATCTATTTATGCTCCAAATTATTTATCCTTGAGATTTCTTGACACTTTAATACTCCATAAATATCCTTGAAAAAGCTGTTGGAAACTGATTGGTTGACTTCCAGTTCAGAAGCTGGCAATGAAAAGAATGTGTACTTAAACCCAGTCACTGTAGATCTTTGAAAATTCCCAGAAAGACAAGTCAGGCGAGAAATACCTGATTATCAAAATAACAGGGCTGTACAGTTTTGTGGTGGTAGATATTCTGAAATCACATCTCAGCTATTTCATCCTTTGACTATCAGAAATAGATTTGCGGGCTTCCCTGGTGGCACAGTGGTTAAGAATCCGCCTGCCAATACAGGGGACACGGGTTCGAGCCCTGGTCCGGGAAGATCCCACATGCCATGGAGCAACTAAGCCCGTGTGCCACAACCACTGAAGCCTGCGCTCTAGAGCTTGCGAGCCACAACTACTGAGCCCACGCACCGCATCTCCTGAAGCCCGTGCGCTCTAGAGCCCGTGCTCCACAACAAGAGAAGCCACCACAATGAGAAACCCGCGCACCACAACAAAGAGTAGCCCCCGCTCGCCACAACTAGAGAAAGCCCGCGCGCAGCAATGAAGACCCAACACAGGCAAAAATCATAAACAAAAATAAATAATTTTTTTTAAAAAGTAGATTTGCAAGGTGTTTTTACCCAGACTACATTGGTTTATTAGTACATAAAACCACCCAAGGGACGAAGAATATTAGTACTATTTAGGAATGTGCTGGGAATTCCCTGGCCATCCAGTGGTTAGGACTCCACGCTTTCACTTCCAAGGGCTTCCACTTCCAAGGTTTCAATCCCTGGTCTGGGAACTAAGATCCCGCAAGCCATGTGGTGCGGCCAAAAACATATATATATAAATGTGCTGTCAAATAAAATAGTCACTAGTCACATGGCTATTTGAGATTTTAACTAAAATTAAATAATATTAAAAATATAGTTCATCAGACATGTTAGCCACATTTCAAATGTTCAAAGGCCACATGTGACAAGTGTCTGCCATATTGGACAGAATAGATTGTAGAACATTTCCATCACTCAGAAAGTTCTGTTGGACTCTCTTGATTTAGAAAATAAGGCTTAACATTGAAATAAATAGAACCTCAAAGTTACTTTTGTGCTTCCCATTATCCCTTTAGTTATTAGGAGACCGTAACTTCCCTCTAAGTGCTGGGGCACAAGAAAATAAGAGGAAAACTTATCCCCAAAGGCCTAAACAGGAAAATTAAATACCGTTGCCAATAAACGAAAAACCAGAACAATAAGCTTGAACCAACACTGAGGCTCTCGGGCTGGGGCTGGGCACTGGGGAGGAGGATGGCCACCTCATCAGCAAGGAGTTTAGGTGTTAATGGCCACTCAGACCCTTCAGCCCATACAATGTTGGAAGTTGAGACTGAGCCTCGTACATAATGTTCAGATCTTTAAAGACCAACACCTTCAGTGTAAGGGCAGACGAGACATCCTCCTACAGGCCAGGGAGACCACAAGGGACTTCTCTTGACTTGGTCTGTGCCTTGGAATGAAAAAGAGGATTGACTATGGGCTCACCCGACCATGGCTTCAGGGTTTGAATTCATACAAACTCTGACACAGAGCTCAAAACCTAGAAATAAACATGAAGACAGAATCCAAGCTAGAAATATCCTTTGGGTGACCAACAGTTGCACTACTTGGAGGAATATATCCTCACCCTGGCCACAGAGGATTCCAGCAGCTAAAACCCTGCTTACAGAGTTCATAATCCCAAAGGATATGGAGCGGTGGAGCGTCACGCTCTGCTGGCAGAGTATAAATTCGTGCAGCCACTTTGGAAAACAACTAGCATGTCTAATAATGTTGAAAACCCTATAATCCCAACAGTCCTTCAAGTGTATACCTCAGAGCAAGCTATTCAATAAAGTAATGAATGAGAAAATCATAGCACCATTATTTGTAAGTAGTAAGAAACTGGAAACAATCTAAATATCCATCAGTAACAGAGTGGATTTCTATGGAATACTCATACAATACAGTACCCGTGGCAGTTTAAAAAAAAGAAAAAAAAAAAAAAAAGCTGTGTGTAAAACAGAGGAATCTCAAAAGCAAAAAGAATGTTTCAGAAGGATACTTAACAATATTTATTTAAAGTTTAAGACATGCAAAATAATATGTTGTTTATGCGGACATGTAGTAAAAGACTACATGAATGGAAACATAAAACACCAAGTACTGGAAAGGAATTTCCTCAGGGGAGAGAAGTTGAAATGTTTCATATCTTAAGCTGAGTGATGGGAATACAGATGTTGATTGTAATACAATCTATACTTTTTGTATACCTAAGTATTTTATGACAATTTTTAAAAGATGACTTTAAACTGACATGTTATGGTGCAAGGGCAAAATGTACCTATAGCCATGTTCTGCGTCCTAACTAACATCACAACCCTATTCACCCCGTTCCAGTGCAATCCACAATGCCCACAATTCCATGTGTCTGGAAAATCAGGGGTACTGGGTATGATGGAATAAAATGCAAGCAGGTAAATAAGAGATCAGGCTTTTATGACCCAGGAAACAAGCTG
The DNA here is from genome assembly GCF_965194825.1 of Balaenoptera physalus. Classification (NCBI taxonomy): domain Eukaryota; kingdom Metazoa; phylum Chordata; class Mammalia; order Artiodactyla; family Balaenopteridae; genus Balaenoptera; species Balaenoptera physalus. The sequence continues at coordinate 132,425,146 of NC_138884.1, forward strand.
AAAGAATTTTTTTGTTTTCTACTAGCTTTTTTTTTTTTTTTTTAATTTTTATTTATTTTTTAAGTATTTATTTATTTATTTATTTATGGCTGTGTTGGGTGGGTCTTCGTTTCTGTGCGAGGGCTTTCTCTAGTTGTGGCAAGTGGGGGCCACTCTTCATCGCGGTGTGCGGGCCTCTTACTATCGTGGCCTCTCTTGTTGCGGAGCACAGGCTCCAGACGCGCAGGCTCAGTAATTGTGGCTCACGGGCCTAGTTGCTCCGCGGCATGTGGGATCTTCCCAGACCAGGGCTCGAACCCGTGTCCCCTGCATTGGCAGGCAGATTCTCAACCACTGCGCCACCAGGGAAGCCCTCTACTAGCTTTTTTTAATTTCCAGTTTTATTGAGATATAATTGACATACAGCACTGTATAAGTTTAAAGTGTACAGCATAATGATCTGACTTAACATCATGAAATGATGACCACAATTAGCTTAGCAAACATCCGTCATCTCAAACTGATACAAAATTAAAGAAATAGAAAAACAATATTTTTCCTTGTGAAGTTGGAAGAAATTTGTTGGTGAAAGTTAGTGTTTAGGTGCTACATGTCTTGCAGCGGGTGGGAGAAATTAAATCTGGGAGTCAGACATCTGTTTCCATGGCACTGTGATCCTGCAAAGAGTTGGAATTTAAGAACTTTAAAAGATTTTAGAGCACTACATCTTTAGTCTGTTCCAAACCAATTATTTTTTATATCTTTAGGTAGCTAATTATTACCGTTGAAAAGGCAATGATAGTCCTTTATTTGAAGTTTGTGCCCTTTCTACAACAGTAACAGTAAAGGTCTGAGCCACAAAAAAGAGCAGGTCAGGTGTTGCTGATTAGAGTTTGCCCGGCTTTATCTCTATGGTGGTTCGACTTCTAATTCCAGAATCTCATGTTTATGGACTTAAAAATAGTGTATGATCCTATTATCTGGGATAGTTTGTGATTGAATACACAGTATAATTCACGGAAAGTTCAAGTTCAGCAAGGAAAGAAGATGCCTAGCTTCCTGTCTTTTTGGTATTTCGGCATCTATTTGGTCAAAAGTTTGTCATTGGTTCAGATTCTTTCCAGGGTTTGGGGATATTCACATTGACAAGCTTTTTGCAGCGTGCCAAGGGATTTTAGTTTGAATAGTGAAATTAACGTTTCCTTCTAACAACAAAACTTAGAAGAATGGCTTCTAACTTTTACTTCTTTGTGACCAAGAAATTTTATTTATAAGCTTAATACCGAACACCCTAACTTAGTTTGAAAAATATGTAGTTCTGTGTTATTTCTAATGTGTAAAACAGGTTTTAAAAATAATGTATATATATAAAAAAATAATAATAATGTATAGCTTTCCATTTTGGAAAAATAATTATTGAATTTATAGAAAAACCAAACCTGAGTGTATGTTTAATTTATCTTAATCAGGGGAAGGCTATAGAAAAGTTGCTCTAAAGATAGAACAAAATGATTTCCCTGGCCTGTTGTTACTTAAATTCCTGAATGTGAGGTTGTTAGAGTGTTGGTTCATTTTGTCATGTTTCTCTGAGTCCTTCCTTTAAAGATGGGCACACACCAAAGCACTTACTGAATTAGCAGGAGTTTCCAAATACGGTTCACGTAGAAATTCTAGTTCTCCAATTGATTTGCTTTCCTTCCTTCCGTTTTCATTATACCATCTGTGTGCATGGATAGACTTTACCTAACGTCTATGTCAAATATAACCCAGTAGCCTGTATCTTTGGTGGGGGTCTCTTTTGGGGAACAGAATTCACTAGCAAATTGAAGCAGAAAAAGTTACAAGGTTTTTGATGGTTCACAAAATCATTGGGAAATGTGTAGACTCTTCTTTCAAGACTTAGTGATAAACGTACCTGGAAAGATGTTTAAAGTATCACACACAACACACACAACAAAACCCAAGGAAATTAAAAGAAAGAAAAATAGAACTCATCTATGCTGAAATTAGAGAACAGATAAACTGCATGTTAAATATTTCAAAGGCTATCTGTCAGGTACAATTTGGACCAACTTGAAAATGTGCTCTATAACCGCCATGTAATAAAACTGAAAATAAGAAATGTAGAAACAACAATAACAAAAAAACCAACTACTCAGAAGTTCAAAATTCATTTTGAAATAATTCTTTGATCAAAGAAGAAATCAAAACCAAAATAGTGGAATATGTGGAAAATAATAATGAAAATACTTACATCAAAATTTATGGTTCATTTCCATATAGCTACCTCTCAAAAAATTTTAAGCACATATGGTTTTATAGGCAAAAATTCATTTAGATCTTCAACCTGATCATTGTTATGCTATTTAAACTGTTTCAGAGCATAAAGAAAAAGAAATCCGAATTCTTGCTATGACTAGCATACTGCCAACCCCCCCTTACTAGCTACATATCAAAATCTTTAAAAGAAGTACTTTAAAAAATGATTACTCAAAATCAGATAATAATTTAGCATATTAATAGATCAAAGTAGAAAACAATGCACTCAGTTTTATGGAATTCAACATCCGTTTCTCATTTTTTAAAAAAGGAAAGATAACATTAGCGTGCTAAAAATAGTCATCCTAAACCAATGGGCAGTAACATAATTAAATATCAAAAGTGATTTTCTAATTTTGTTGTAAAATCGATATCCCCATCTGTGCTTCATCCAGGACAACTTGGAAATAAAAATATTTTTAAGTGTGTAAAAACTAATAATAAATAAATAAATATCAGAAGCTAGAGCAAATGTTCATCTTAATTCCTTGAGTGCTAGCCAATGAAGGCATACATGGAAGTAGAGTAAAAAACCCCAAGATAATTCACTGAGGGATTATGATGCAACTGATATGGCCTCAGACTTCACTGGCTGTTACAACAAAGTAAGTTCGCATTTTCTTTTGTACCCAATTTATGTCTTTAAGCCTTCATCCTCCAATAACCAAAAGTCCATTCTACTGATTTTGCCTCTTCAGATACTTTCTGGGGCTCCCCCATTAATAGACTTCAATGTTTGTTAAGGACATAATGGCAGTAGCTTAATACCAGTTCCCCCCGCTGCCCACTCATCCCCCACCCCGCCCACCTTGTCCCTGCTGTGAGCTACTCCCCACCCCTGGGCCCCTGATGCTAGCTTCTAACAGGCTCCTGCAGCTCAGTGCTGCTTTCCCTATCTCTTCCCCCCGGTTTAGACAGCGACCCTACCTCAACTCCCCCGGTGCGTAGGCTAAGGCTAGGCTGTGACGTTTTAGAAAACTGATAATAGAGAACAATTACAATGATGAAAACATTTTAGTTTCATATTGGATATCAGGGCTCCTAGAGTCTGTACCTGTGTTCCTCCATGGGCAAATGATCTCTTTCTACTACCCTGTCAAAAGAACCAGCCTATCACATACTAACTGCAGTGTCCTTCACTGTGTGCCCCAGTCAGGACACAGAGTAATTTCTGCCATGCTGCCCACCATGGAAGCCACTGTCATCTATGGTGCAGAGTCATCTAACTCAACGGCCCCCCAAATTTTCATTCTAGAAAGATTTTTGTTTTAATTTTTGAATATCTAAAATTTACATGAAGATTTTTTTTAAAACCAAAATCTTTCCCCTAGAGGTAAACTTCTCTTCTACCTTGAGAACAACAGTAAACAACATCAGGAAGTTTCAAAACTGCTCTTAGATTATCAAGTTTCCAGAAATATTATATTCCAGTCTTAAAGGAGCCTATTACCTTTACAGGCCCTAGAGTTCAGTAAAATGGATCCTTGACTAGTCTCTCCATGAAGGGAACAGGAAAAGGAAGAGAATATAGGGAGCTCAAAAGGATACCTTATAAGTGGAAAAAGAAGACACTTTCAAGAAGCAGAGACAAAGGGTCGGTGAGGAGAAGCAAATTCAGTGAACATCATTGGATTTAGTCCCTAGTAGTTCATGAATGACCTTTGAGGAAACTATCTCAACGGAGTAATAAAGGTTAATGGTGGTTACACTATGTTACATACTTACGTGGCTTTTTCCAAAAGAAATTTTAATACAGTAAGTGTGTCAGTTAAGTTCTTTTCTGCCATCTCCAAACTCAACCTTCTAAACTTTGCTTGGTGGTGCTGAGGCTGGTACTCAAGTAACCACATTCCTTCATTGCCAGCTGATGCCCTAATAGCCGTGCCAGTAGGAGGCGCTAGAGGAAGACTGCGAGGCTGGAGTAGACGATGGAACTTGTTCCTTTCTGTTGTTTCCTGTGGGCTCCCTGTGTCCTCCCTGCCTGTTTCCTGAACATCACCTGAGCACAGTTGTTTGTTTAACCCCATCAGTGGCAGTTCCTTCCCGCAGCAGTTGAGTCCAACATTTGCAAAAGCAGCTTCTTTGCCCTCTTCCTTTCCTCAGAGATGCCAGCACTAGGAGAATGTTTGTGGGTATAGAGTTTAAGGATATTAAACCAAGGAGGATTTAGTGTAACACTGGATTGAGCTGAATGTATGATATACACTCATTTATCACAGATTTTGGATTAAATGTGTTAAGTTTGTTTAGCGGCAAGTGGATGTCATAAGCTACTTCTTTATTTTACTTTGTATTAGTTTATTGTTTCTCTGGTCCCCACTGCTTCACGTGTGCAGGGGTTTTTCTCTGTTTTGTTCACTGCTGTATTCTCCCCAATTTCCACTGTAAGTGAAGAAAATTTTTTGGCTTCGCTGCCACATTTTAAAAAATAACATCTTTTCTAATTTGCATGTTTCCACAAAAAAAAAATTTTTCGTGGCCTTCTGTGCTTGCCCCCTCTGTATAACTTCTCAGGAGGAATTCTTCAGAAAACTTGATGAGAGCGATTGAATGAATGCAAAAGAGCCTATTGGCTGAGAGTTAAAGGACAACAGTTTGCCATTTCAACTGCTCCTACTAACCTTTCTGAGGTTCTGTCAAGAGAGAAATCTGGTCTTTTGTCTCCTGCGTTCACCTTTAACAATTCACCCCTTTATTCCTCCATGTCGCTCCCATTTTAGTAATAAAATATCTAGTAAAATCTAGGAGTTGGTGGAATCATTCAAATAGATATAGTAATATTAACACACATTTTTAAACATTTTGTTCACAAAGGCCCACACTTTTGGAAAATCTTGCGATTTTTGGTAGGTTTTCTCCCAAAAAGTTGGTGTTCCTGAGAAAACATTACAGTGAAGTTTTAGCACAGAGCCAGGCTGTACCAACCCAAAGAACAGTAAGGATTTTTCCAGTGTCTGCTGGGGTAATTTGTACTTTTCACCCCTTTGGGCAGGTTAGAGTTTATCATCACAGGGCCCATCAGCCCCGGAATCACAGGAATCACAGCTCAGAACCACGGGAATTCGTTCAACGTTCTGGGCAGAAATTGTCTGTCATTGCCGCCCCGAATCAGGCTTCTCCTCTGGTCTCAGGGAAGAGAAGGTCCGCATGCCTTCCCTCCTCTCCCCTTCCCTGGAAGGTCGGTGGAGGTGGTGACCACCAAGCTTTGTGTACGCCACAGTTCACATCTTTCTTTCGTGTTTCCTTTTAACAAGGTTCGTTCTTTACCATGGTCTTAACTGGCCAGCCCCGGTGGACTCCAGGTGAATTCCATTAGAAAGCACACTGGGAAGAATTTTGGCAAAATCACGAAATGTGGATAGTAATATACCAATTGCAGTGGAACACTCACCTATCTCACGGGGGTGCTGTGAGAACCAATTAATGTTTGTAAAGGCCTTTGAGTTCCTTGGAGGGAAGGTGCCACCAGAGCACGAAGCATTATTGTGAAGGGATTATGTGCACAAATACAATACCAGGAGCCAGGATATTACTAAAAATAAAGCAGAACTTTCTGTGAGGAAGGTAAGGAAGGAAATGCCTCACTGAAAAAAGCTTAACTGTCTCTTAATACAAATGCTTAGGCTACCGGGTAATGGAACGGCAAATCCGAGATTCTATTCTAGGTAAAGGATGATGTTTCCTCAGCATTGTCAAGGTGCTGGGGAACAAAACAAAGTGGCTGCTTTACCCGAAAGAAAGTTATAGTCTTTGAAAAAGAGATTAAGAGGGTGTTTGGCTACTGCACTGTGTCCATCCGTGAGGAGAAAGGCAACAGAAAAGCAAATGTTTGTTTGCTTTCCGGGGGAAGGAGTTTAAAACATTGGAAGAAAGGAGACTGCTTCAAATTTAAATACTTGTTGATGGTGGCTCCCAATAGATCTAGTGATGAGGATTAAAGCTTGTTAGAAACCGAAACACACTTTTCATTTGCTTCTTTCTCAAACAAGTGCTTTAAAACCTATGTTTGAAATAGCAGAAGTAATATCTTCTTGCTTGTGCGTTTACAAAAGTGATCACATTAACTGCGTAAAAAAAAAAAACAAAAACAAAAACAAAACAAACAAACAAAAACCCTCTACTTTGTCCGTGTTATAAGTACAACATGCTATATTTACGGAATGGGTCGTATAGTGTTTTCGAAGCCCTCATTAGGCACTGGGTTAATAAACTCACAGCAGAAACGGGCGTGAAAACTGTCTCCTCCCAACCTCTCTTTCTGACCCTTTCTTTCTCCTCCACCTGCTTATTTTATAACAAGGCCTCAGGAGCCTGAAGCAGATTAGCAAACAAATATATCCTTTAATGTCATGACATACTTTCCCCAGCATAAATGGGATTAATCTGCCAACCCAGCAAATTCTACGTTGCAAATACCTCAGCTGCATAATCAGCCACTTCCGCCAACCCCCTAATTTACGGCACAAAGGTCATTTTATTTTAATGTTTGCACTGGTTAGACTTTCTTTCTCCATTCTTCCCTCCCATTCCCTCTCTCACTCTCTCGTTTTCTACCTTTGAAAAGTCCTGTATGCAGCCTTTAGACAAGCATCAAAGAGCACAAACCTGTGCTTCCCAGAGAAGACAGTAGAGTGAAAGAATGTGGAACCCGAACTGCCCTCCAGCAGCCCCAGAAGATCCAGCTCCAGAATTTCCCAAGGCGGCCTCGGTCTGGCCCTGGCTGGACAGCGCAGGGGTGAGGCCTGAACATCATGGCCAAACACAGGCACTCTATCGCCCCCAAAGCTTGTTTCCCCCGGATTTTACCATAATAATGAAGAAAAGCTGGGCCGGTTCCCTAGACCCTACTCAGACATTTTAAGAACTAGAAATGTGTTGAGTTCTGTATGAATGGAGAAGGCAAGCAGCCCGGTCGCTGATCTCAGAACCAGAAGGTGTGTCCAAGCGCCATTGACTTCAGTGACTTGCTCAAGGTCACAATGTAAGAGGAAGGGGCAGGCGGGTGGTCTACAGTCACTATAGCTCTTCCGCCCACCCAAGCCGTCCTGCTCCTACCAAACCACACTGCTTCCCTGAGGAAAGGCTCACCACGCTGCTCTCATTCAGGAACCTGAAGGGAAAAGGGCTATTTTGGGGTTATTTACTCAAAACCATTGGGTAAATTCTGAGTCATATTAACGTTTCCCTTTACTCATCCTTTGAAACCTGATCAACGTGAGTCACTAAACTGTTCTATCCTCTTGGTTGGTGACCAAAGGGAAATGCTTCATTTTAAGAAGTAGGTCGTCCTGGCTGTTGTGGATGCGTTTCTGAGAGTCACAATGGACAGAGATGTGACGAATAATGAGGCCGGAAGAGCCGTGCAGCTGTGAGCCCCCGAGTCCTCATGGCACGTGAGCCAGAGAGACTCCTCCTTCCTGAAACACAGGGTCTCCGTCAGGCCTTTAAGCTAAAATAGTAGGAACAATGGGTTAAGGAAGAGTGAGAACGTAAGCATGTTTCTAAAGAACGGTCATGACGTCAGGACCTTTTATTGCAAAACAGCAAAGGAGCCTAACAAATGAAGCACAGCAACGTGCGACACAATGGATGAATCTCAGTAATAGGATAGTGAGTGAAAAAGAGTGTCCCCGAAGATTACATACCACGTAATGCCCTTTATATAGGTTAAAGCAACTAACAGTTTTTTTTAAAACCATGAGCAGTTTAGGAATACAATACAACTATATAGAAAGAAAAGCAAGGAGTTGACGGGTCCAGGATTCAGGGTGATGGGGGGGAGGACAGTAGTGATGCTGGTGGGAGAATGTATGAATAGAGGTGAGCTATTTTCCAGTCCTATTTTTGCTTTGGGAGATGGGTTCATAGATGCTAAGTACATTTCCATAAATTATTTACATACCTAGGATTTAGCAGGTACATTATCTATACTTAATTAAGGTAAGTAAATAATTCATGTACTAAATTATATACATAAATAAGTAAATAACTAAATTTAAGCTGAACATTCGCAGCCCAGTGATAACAATGTATCATGAATCAAGGACCCTTGGCTCACAGACGGCCATCTTCTCCCTGTGTCTCTTCATATCCTCTTCCCTCTACGCTGTCACTGTGTTGAACTTTCCCCTTGTATAAGATACTGGCCATACCGGACTTAAGAACCACTCTAATGCCTTCATTCAAACTTGATTACTTCTCTTGAGACGTTTTCTCCGAATGAGATCACATTCTGAGGTACTGGGGGTTAGGATTTCAACACACCTCCTTTTGGTAAGACACAATTCAACCCATACAACAATGCACAATACTTGACTGTTAAGATCCGTGGCATTGGGAAGGAGGGGAAACAGTTATTTTAATTGTGCATTTACAATGCCGTTTTCAAAGTTTTTTCTTCATTTTGGCACTGCTGGCTTAAACACTGTGAATGGAAGAAAGCATAGAAAGATTGTTGAAACACTCTAAAAGAGAGACAGAGAAAGACAAACAGACAGACAGAGACAGAGAGGAATCTCATTCTCTGAGTCTTTATTTATTTATTTATTATTTTTTTAAAATTGAAGTATAGTTGATTTATAATATAACAGTTTTAGATATACAACATAGTTATTCAAAATGTTTATAGATCATACTCCATTTAAAGTTATTATAAAATATTGGCTGTATTCCTTGTGCTGTACAATATATCCTTGTAGCTTGTTTATTTTATACATAGTAGTTTGTACCTCTTAATTCCCTACCGCTATCTCGCCCCTCCCCCCTTCCCTCTCCTTACTGGTAACCACTTGTTTTTTCTCTATGTCTGTGAGTCTGTTTCTGTTTTGTTATATATGTTCATTTGTTTTACTTACTAGATTCCACATATAAATAATAACATAGATTATTTATCTTTGTCTGACTTATTTCGCTAAACATAATATTCTCTAAGTCCATCCATGTAGCCGCAAATGGCAGAATTTCATTCTTTGTATGGCTGAGTAATATTCCATCATGTATACATACACCACATCTTCTTTATCCCTTCATCTGTTGCTGGGCACTTAAGTTCCTTCCACATCTTGGCAATTATAAATAATGCTGCTATGAACACTGGGGTGCATGTATCTTTTAGAATTAGTGTTCTCATTTTCTCTGAGATTTTTTAATTGATCACAAATATTGATTACAAAACTTCAAGCCAACTTTGATTCATTCTGCTCCTTAAAGCAGCCACTCAATGCTAAGTACCCCTTCTATCATGCAACATCTATCAACGTTTAAAATGCATCAGCTTCTCTCTTCCTGGAATCTATTTATAACATGAGTTTTTAAAAGATGTCCAAGGCTGTTTATGGCAACATTGTTTGTACTAGCAAAAAAAAAAAAAAAACTAGAAACATACTAAAGGTGTACCAGTAAGGGAATTGTTGAATAATTTATGGTATATCCATGTTGTGCAAGCATTTAAAAAGAACAAGAAAGAGTCTTATAATAGTAACCAAGCAGTGGGGAGCATTCACTCAGTGCCAGCCCTGTGTTAAGTGCACTTATACAGATCGTCCAATTTATTCTCGGCCAGTCAGTCACTGGCCTGGGTACAGTTGAAGAAAGAGGGAACTAAGAGACCTGAGTGGTGAAGTCACTTGCCCAAGATTACACAGCTAGCTCAGCTAGGATTCAAGCCACGAAAGTGAATAAATGAGAAAAAACGTTTTGAAAAATATGTACCAAGGTTCGAATAGCAGTTATCACTCTAAAGTGGTGGGGTTGGACTTCCCTGGTGGCACAGTGGTTAAGAATCCGCCTGCCAACACAGGGGACACGGGTTCGAGCCCTGGTCCGGAAAGATCCCACATGCCACGGAGCAACTAAGCCCGGGCGCCATAACTACTGAGCCTGCGCTCTAGAGCCTGTGAGCCACAACTACTGAGCCCGTGAGTCACAACTACTGAAGCCTGCGTGCCTAGAGCCTGTGCTCCCAACAAGAGAAGCCACTGCAATGAGAAGCCCATGCACCACAACGAAGAGTAGCCCCCCTCGCTGCAACTAGAGAAAGCCCGCGAGCAGCAATGAAGACCAAATGCAGCCAAAAATAAATAAATAAATAAATAAATAAATAAATAAATAATAAAATAAAGTGGTGGGGTCATGGATGATTCTGCTTTTCTTTTTCAAAAAGACAGCGTTTGTGTCTCTCAGGCCCGTTCCTTTCTTCCTTTTTGTTCCCGTTGCTCCCAGGTAAGCCCAAGTTTCATCATCTCATGCTTAGTCTACACACTCATCTCCTGGTCTCTGGTTTTCCTCTAAATATCCTGCACGACCCTTGGATCTGGCAGTCTCTTCAGTAGGTACCCTGCCTTCCAAGGAAGTCCAGCTCTTCAGGCTGGAATTGCCTGGCCACCTCTTAATACTCCAAACTTTTCTTCCTCTAGGGTTCAGCTTGACCAGCTCTGCTGCAAGAAGCCTCGTCTTTTTCCTGCCCCGCTCCGTTCCACATTTCTGCCACCTCAGTGTCCTTACATGATGCTCTCATCCACAGGGGCCCCCCTTTCCTTCTTCGCTGAACAAAAGCCTTCCGCACTCAGCCAAACACCATCACTCCATGAAACCGTCCCTCCCTGGCTCTGCCAGCCTTCCGTGCCCTCCCCTCTGCATGCCCTCCTGCGGCATCTATACCATTCATTTTGGCACTATGTTCTTGCAGTGCCATTTTACTGTTTAATATGTGCTTTATTCCTTGTTGGAGAGTAACTCCCAAAGGCAGAGTGCACCTATTTTCCTTGTTGGAAACAGTGTACCATTCAGCACTGTGTTGTATCTCTACCTGGTGTCCAAGAAACATGTATTTAATAATGCCAATGAACTAAACTGCCATGTTTAAAAGAGCAAGCTTATGGATACTGTCCATAAACGAAATCATAGATGGCTTACCTAAAGCAATATATAAAGCGTAAATATTGCCTCCGAGAAATACTGCCCTGTTGTTACACCAGTTCCTCCGTGACTGACCTTCTCATCCCTAAACTGAACCTCCACCATGAATGTGCCACCATCTGCCTGGCCGGACGCCCATGGGAGCTTCTACCTAGAACTCACCTTGGACTTTGGATTAGGTCTGAACCTTTAGTTAATGGCATTTATTTTCCATCACCAAGCTATCTAGGGGCCCAGCCAGAGTCACCTCATTAGCATAAACTCAGGCATGGTTGAAAGGGGCTAATTGCGAAGAACACAAGATGCTTCGCTCACCCCTAACACTCAGGAAAGTCCGAGGGTTTTAGGAGCTCTGTGCCGGGAGCCAGGGGTGAAGACCAAATATATATTTCTTATTATATCACACTATCGCACTCTGAAGCACAAAACTCATAACATCTACCTTTTAAGGTTGTGAAGGATAAAATGAAATAACATGTGTGAAGTGACCCAGTCCTCGTCTTTAATGAGAGCTCTTTGGCCTTCCCTTCCTGCCTCCCTCCCAGCCCTGGTTCTAAGCACAGGGCACGGAGGCCCTGCGTGTACATCCTTCTGCCCTTTAAACACATCCTGTGGAAATTTGAACAATTCGGAGAAGTTTTTCTGAACAGCCATCACCTGTTCTTTTTCACAGGGATTATTTATGTGTTCGATCTGACACTGGTGCTTTTTGGCTTTTTTTTCCTTCAGAGTTTCCCTTCCTTGTGAATCATATTTCTGGCCAGCACGGGCATACCTATCATTTTTCTGAACTTTCTAAAGCCTGTTTTCCAAAGTCCAGGACTCACGTCAGCTCAGCCTGATATTCCCTTTCCTCTGTTTGACCAGGAATGACGCAGTCGTTTTTTTCTCGAGGTTCCTGGAAATTACACAATAGCCAGCAAGTGCTTTTTCGTCAGAATTAAGTCAAGAATAGAAGTTCCCTTGTTGTTTCCTCTGTTTTCTTGGTGATGAGGGGATTGTGAAGACTGGCAAGGACTTACCACATGGTTTACTTTTTTTTTTCCTATACCTTTTTTTTTTTTTAATTGAGGTATAGTTGATGTATAATATCACATGGTTTACTTTTAGCAGAATAAGACTTCTATTAAAACCTGAACCTTTGAAACTGGTCTCCACCATCACCTAAGTTACCTGTTTATTATCTAGTATTGATAAAGCATTTTCCCACTTCACTTTAGGAATAATAAAACAGTAGCACCTTACATTTACTGTGCATTTTCAATGTGTGTACCAGGCACTTGCTAAGTGCTTTAAGTACATCATAGTTTTTAGGCTTAAAAACAACCCCACAGCCATATATATATATATATATATATATATATATATACACACACACATACACACTGCAATATTACTCAGTTTAAAAGAGAAGGATATCCTGTCATTTGTGACCACATGGATGGACCTTGAGGGTATTAGGCTAAGTGAAAAAAAGTCAAAGAAAGACAAATACAGCATGGTATCACTTATATGTGGAATCTTTTTTTAAACATCGAACTCATGGAAACAGAGAGTAGAAAAGGGGTTGCTAGGGGCTGGGGAGAGAGGGAAATAGGAAGAGGTTGGTAAAAGGCCATAAAGTTTAATTTTGTGACTCTAGTTGATAACGCTGTATTGTATAGGTGAAATTTGCTAAGAGAGTGGAACTTAGATATTCGCTCCCCCCTCCGGCCGCCAGAAAAAAAGGGAAACACGTGAGGTGATCGATGTGTTAACTCGATGGGGGGAATCCTTTCACCATGTACACGTACACATATCAAATCATCACACTGTAGACTTTATATACCTTGCAATTTTCTTTGTCAATTATACCTCAAAGCTGAAAAAAAGGCAAAACCAATCCCATAAGGTAGGTGCTCTAATGAGTTCCCATTTTACAGATGTGTAAACTGAAGCACAAAGACATGATGTAATTTGTCGAAAGCCACGTGGCTTGCACGCAGGACGGCGGGGATTCTAAGCTGTCTCCCAACCGCTACCCTCTACTGCTTCTCCCGCTTGGATTCTAACGCCAGCTCCCTAGCTCACCGGCTCAAAGCCTGTGTCTCAATTTCCTCATTTGCAAAAATATGGGAACAACAATATCGACATCGTAGGGATTGTTATGAAAATGAAGTGAGGTACCACGGGGGCAACCGGTAGCCCCGGTCCCGGTAAGCGGGGCGCACGTCAGCAGCGCCGTCCGGAGCATCCTTCCTATTCCGGCCGCCGCCGCGTCCCCTCTGCTCGCAAGCTGCTCCCTTTCTTCACACGTTCCTATTTCTGAAGTCAGATTCCATCATATAAGTAGTACACACACACTTTACCTTTTTCCCTACCCTAAAAAGTTACTACTTGGTGGTATGTCTTCCCATAAACGGCATCTACGAATCAAGGCAATAGAGCATTTCCACGTGTATTTGTTTTGTCTAGCTAGTTTACGGATAACTTAAGGGCAAGAGGAATATCTTGAATTTGTCTGAGTTCTCTCAGCGCCCAGTACCGAGTCTCACACTCTCTAAATACTCAATAAATAGTTGCTGGGCACAGTAGTATTTGTCCAAAGCTCAGAATTCGGCAGCTCTGCGCTGTGCTGAGTAAAAGATGCGCCCCGCCCCCCTGTGCTCCCCACCCCTCCCCCCTGCAATGCAGGACGCGGAGTCGGGGTGAGGCGGGCAGCGTGTGTTTCCCTCCAGGGTCTTTTTTCCTTCCAGCAGAGCGGGGCCACCCAGCGCTTCCTGAAGGGCGTGGAGCAAACAGCCGCCCGCAGCAGCCCTGGGCTCGGCAGAGCCCTCCCAACCCCGTGCTTCCCAGGAGATGCTGCCGGCCGAGCCGAGGAAGCCAGCAGCCGGGGGGCGAGGGGAGGAGGATTTCTCTGCGCCCCTGCGCTAAGCGCCGGCGCTGCGGGGTGCGCAGGAGGAAGAGGAGAAGGGCAGAGGTGCAGGCTCCCCTCCGAGGTTTGGGGTGCGTGTGTGCTGGGCTTTCGCACCCCGCCCGCCATCAGGACTTGCTGATGCAAACGTCCTGGCGGGACCTGATAAGATAGCGAAAGCGGCCCGGAAGCGGGCCCCGCGGGGACAGGGCCGCTGTCCGCACCAGGTACGGGCCGAGCGCAGGCAGGAGTTACTGGGAACAAGAGCACCGCGATGGTATCTTTTGGTAGCAGTTTCCACGCCTCACCTTTGCAAGACTTTCATGACTACTGCTCGAAAGCAAACAAATGAATAAAAATGAACTCGTCCGAAAGGTGGTTTGCTAAACCTCAAGCTGGAGATCATTTTTTTTCCCCCTCAAATTAATAAAGTTCCTAAATTATTGATCTATAAACAAGTGAAGTCCTGTCCTGGCTATGGGGACATTTTTACTTGCACTTTAATGGCTTCAAAATTAGAGAGAGTAGATTGCCGGTTGTACTTTCCCCCAGGATTACCTCCTTCTTTTTATTAAGAGGGTGACAGAAAGAGCATCTGTGTGGAACAAACTTCTGTAGCATATATACTGGTTTATAAATATTTTACAAAACTTCGCTGATTGGATTTTGAAAAAAGTTGAGATGTCCAGCCCCTGTTGTACACAGAGAAACGTCCCCTTGGGTTTGCAGGGGTTTTCTCTGTTTTTCTTTGAGTTTTCTTCTTTAGTTTGTTTTGATTGACAGGGCCCAATGCTGGAGTTGCTTATGGTGGGAAACCTGCTTTTCTTCATGAATTTACAGACATGGAAACATGCTTCTGGATGAGCTCTGCTCCCCTAATGAAAGGGAGCTCTTTGTTCTGCGCCTCGTGTCACTCAGCTCACGTTGGGAGCAGAGGCGGCCTGGACCGTCCTCACCATGAGTGACCCGTGGGCGGAGGTAGCATCGCCCAATCGGTAGGGATTATTTGGTGTGTTAGTTAATAAAAGGTAAAGTCTTCTGCACTTTTTGCTAGAAATTTACAATTACGGCTCTTCTCAGATGTTGACCTCAGCCCTCTTCCTGTGTGTTCTGCAGGGCAACTATGTTGCCAACTCCAGGGCCTGTGTTCCCTCTGGGTTCAACGCTTGGAGTCTCCGGGCCGTGCAGCCCCTGCGGGGAACATTATGGTAATGTTACGTGGGAGCAAGTGCCTTTCTCCCCTCCCGCGAAGTTTCCTTTCTTTCTATCCTGTTCCCTCAGGACCTCCAACACCCCTCGTAGCTCTTCTTTCCTCCCCTCTCTGGAACTTTCCCCCTTCTGCCACGTATGTCCCTGAGGCCCAGCTTTACTGCATCCCTCCTTGGATGAGACTCGAACACCATGACACAGACTTTGGCAAAGTATTTGAGAGTCATGTTTTCCAGAGGGTTTACCTTGGGACATTTGTTCTGAGAAATGCTTCGCAATAAAAGGGTTTTCTGGACCTTTTGGGAGAAGTTTCATAACATCTTTCTTTTGGATAGTCAATTAACCTTGTTAGTCAAGGTTAAAATAAGCCTGGGAGAAGTCCTGTGTTTGAAAAATAACGAACGAACCAACAACAACAGGAGCAAAAGTAAATGTGATTTAACTTTGATTAACCCACAATTTCCCAGATGATCTGTACTCATTTGTTTCACGCCACTGGTGGCCCCCAGGACAGGCTTTGGGAATTGCTGTCCTAGAGCATCCTGGCCACCTTCTAGGTCCAAGGAAGTCATAGCAATTTAGCAGAACTCTTCGATCAGGTTCCATGGAGCTGTATATGATCTCTATTATGTTTAAACTTTTACGTTGTTGTCCTAAAGTAGGCAACACCTGGAAATCAAGTTGGGTTATTAACTATTAAAGCCCCATTATGCAGAGACCATTCTGCTGGTGCACATGAGAAATGACAGTTGCTACACTGGCCCAAGTCTAGGTGGTGAGATTGGAGAGAAACAAACTAGAAACATTGTAGAACAGGCCAGATGACAAGAACAGCCTCTTAAGGAAAAAATACCCAGATCCTGTCCTCAGTCGCATTCAGGTCGAGAAACTTGATTTGGTCAGTGCGCTCAGGTGATCAGACTCAAAGCTATTAATTCCCATTGAGAAACTTCACACACAACACCAAGTGCTGGCGTGGGTGTGGAGCAATAGGAACTCCCGTTCATTGCTGGTGGGAATGCAAAATGGTACAGCCACTTTGGAAGACAGTTTTTCAGTTCCTTACAAAACTAAACATACTCTTACACTACGGCCCAGTAATTGCATTCCTTGGTATCTACCTAAAGAAACTGAAAACCTATGTCCCCACAAAAACCTGCACATAGATGCGTATAGCAGCTTTATACATAATTGCCAACACTTGGAGGCAACCAAGATGTCCTTCAGTAGGTGAATAGACATACTGTGGCACATCCAGACAATGGAATATTATTCAGCACTAAAACAAGATGGTCTATCTAGTCATGAAAAGACACGGAGGAATCTTAAATGCGTATTACTTAGTGAAAGAAGCCAATCTGAAAAGGCTACATACTGTATGATCCCAACTATATTATATTTTGGAAAGGGCAAAACTGCACGGGGACAGTAAAAATATCAGTGGTTGCCAGGGTTTGGGGGTGGAGGGAATGAATAACCAGAGCACAGAGGATTTTTTTGGGCAGTGAAACTACTCCATAAGATACTATAATGATGGCTACATGTCATTATAAGTTCGTCCAAACCCATAGAATTTACAACACCAAGAACAAACCCTAAGGTAAACTTTGGCCTTTGGGTGATTATGGTGTGTCAATGTAGGTTCATCTGTGGTAATAAATGTATCACTCTGGTGGGAGATGTTGGTCCTGGGGGGGCTGTGCATGAGTGTGGGCAGGGAGTCTATGGGAAATCTCTGTGTATTCCTGGCAATTTTGCTGTGAACTGTCCTAAAAAACATCTTAATGGAAGTCTTTCATTAAGTCTTAGAGAAAAAGAAGGCAACTCAAAAAGGAAAAGAAAAACAAGAAAGAAACCTCACACACAAGATTGATACATAAACCAGAATGCTGAGGACTGCTGTTTAGTAAGAATAGCAATGTCAAGGCTTGCCGTATGGTCACATTGGCTGGTCAGTACACTGTCTTCCTGTTGGGCAGCTGCATGGAAGCCAGAAATTATAATCCTAAAATTGCTTCGTGAGCAAGAAATATGAACAAGGAAATTTCATTGGATAGTGAGGTTCGCTAGAAGGGTAGACTTGCCAAATAGAAGAACATTGGCAGACGGAGACATACCTCTCTCCTGGAGATGCACTAAAACATTCTTCCTATGAAAGACCCCCTTTTACTGCACTCTGAAGACTAAATCTATTGGGAGAATAGAAAGAAAGTTTCCAAATTGGACTCCAGGCCTGACTTCCAGCACCCAGGCTCTAGTTATCTGGGTTGCACTTGGTACTTCCCTAGATCACTTGACGTGATATTTCCAGACAGTCTTCAAATGGTTGTCTTCTGCAGATGACTGATCCCCATCCCCACCCTTCACTTTCAGAGGTTATTTCCATGTTTGGGCTGCATTATTTCACCCCGTGGGTCCTGACTATGCTGTGGTCCAGCCTGAAAGGTCTCTCTTTGACAGAGACAGGAGCAGAGATGGGGGGAATCGGTGGATAATGTTCCTCATAGATTTGCCACCCATGAACTTTTCTATACAGACAACCCTTCTCCCCAGTCTGTTATGCTTCTTGGGTTAATTGAAGGCAATTCAAGTCAACAAATATTTGTTTACTGAGTATTATGGTGTATGGTCGGGCCACCCAGAATGGCTGTTCTCTTGCTCTCTGTAAATCCCCTGCTCGACCAGTGCCCGCTTCACCTACACCTCCTTCACATGGCTGACCTTCCTATGTACTTGCCCCTGCGCCAGCTGGTGACTGTTCTTATCAAAGGGGCAGTGAGGGGCGTGCCCCTCTGCTAGTTTCCTGATGGTACCACCTGATGTCAATTCCCCCTATAACTGGCAGCCTCCCCTTCCGCTCCGGAGGGAAGAGTGTCCTGCCTGCTGTCTGCTGCACGTGGTGGGGAGTCGCGCCAGGACCTGGCTTCACACATGTAAGCTCCCCCATCCATTAAACCACTGATGTCTCTGTTGCTGACTCCGGGCTCTTTCTTCGGTCTTGAAGCTGGGCAGCCACAGGGCTTGTAGGCCTGCAGGGTGCAGCCCAACGTTTGGGCTGAATGTTTACATCTCCCCAAATTAATAAGTTGAAACCCTAACCCCTCACCCCCGACAGGATGGTACTAAAAGTTGGAGCCTTTGGGAGTAATTAGGTCAAAAGAGTAGAGCCCCCATGATGGGATTAGTGTCTTTAGAAGAAGGCAAAAGCTACCCTTCTCCTCTTCACCACGTGAGGATACAAGGAGAAGATGGCCATCTGCAAACCAGGAAGAGGACTCTCGCCAGGCACTGGATCTACTGACACCCTGATCTGGGACTTCTCAGCCTCCAGAACTGCGAGACATAAATCTTTGTTGTTTAAGTCACCCAGTGTATGGTATTCTCTGCGAGACATAAATCTTTGCTGTTTAAGTCACCCAGCGTATGGTATTCTGTTACAGCAGCCCGAATTGACTAAGATACCAAGCGCCTATTATGTCTAAAGCAGTATGCTTAGTGTTGTTGAGGAACTAGAAACAGAAAGTCAGGAATTCTGACCCGTATTCCAGGATTTTGCTCACTTACTGAACCTAGCAAATAGTTACCTAAATATCTTTTGAGTGCACACAAATTCTATTTGCACTGAAAAATTGAAACTGCTTCCTCCCATCTGTATCATTCCATTTCTCTGTGACCTGTACTATCCAGTCTTGTTTTGTTTCCAGGTCTCCTAGCACTAGACCTGATGCTTCAAACTTTTAACTTCTATAACCACCCTATCTAAAGTAGGGCTCCATCACTCCCCATCCTTAGTTTATTTTTAGAAGCACTTATTATTATCTGAAATTATTTTGTCCATTTGTTAATGGTTATTTCTCTGTCTTCCCCATGTAGAAAATCCAAGCTCCGTGAAGGTGAAGACGTTCATTGTCCGTCATTTAGGGTGGTATTCATATGTCGCTAGTCCTGGGAGCAGCCTTAGTACATAGTAGGAGCTCAGTCAATACACACTGCCGAGGAGGAAGTCAGTGAGGCTCGTGCTGCGATCAGCACACCTGAAATCTTCCATCAGAACCTGATTAAATCCAGAAGCAGGGCGTGCACGTTCCCTTGATTCTCGAAAGACAGCACTGCTAGCAGGTGTCGCAGGGGCGCTATCTGCTCCATCAGCAAGACGCGCTCGCAGCCCCTGGCGTCTGGCAGCCCCGCGAAGCCCATGGCGCCCTGATTCACGTGGAGCTGACGGGAGAGGACAAGTGAGAAGTGCCTGTGCCTTGCTCAAGGGCAGAAAGGTGTTAATAGGAAGAGGGAAGAGGGACTAAGGTAGAAAGGGTAGTAGCAAGGATGGAATAAGGAATTATTAAGTCATCATTGTTGGGAGCCTTCAAGGACTCCAAAGGCAACCCTCTACCTTTGCTGGCCTCTACAACTGCGGTCCCCAACCTTTTCGGCACTAGGGACCAGTTTCATGGAAGACAGTTTTTCCACCGTAAGGGGTTGGGGGTGGGAGACGGTCCAGGCGGTAATGCCAGCGGCAGATGAAGCTTCGCTCGCTGGCCCCCGCTCACCTCCTGCCGTGCAGCCCGGTTCCTAACGGGCCGGACTGGTACTGGTCCGCAGCCGGAGGCTTGGGGACCCCTGCTCTACAGCGAGCCTGAAGAGGGGCTGTCTTTTCTCAGTACAAGTTCGCCCCACGATGGGGAGTTTAGTACACAGTGTTACTAACAGCAATTGACGTTGATTGAGCGCCTACTGCGTGCCGTGCTGGGCCACCAGCTCTGCTGTGCTGCGCGTGCGCGGCGTTTGCAGAGGCCGTGACGTGAGTGGTGGCTCCCGACCGTGTGCAGTGATGCACGCTGCGCGCTGGGGTCGTCAAGTTCACGGGCGCCACCCAGCCCGGCAGGCACGTGTGACTGGCGCGAGGGCTGGGAGCTAAACCCCAAAGAAAAGCCTCCCTAAAGCGGAAATCTGACCCCTTGACACCCACTATCTCTGCGCTTCCACCGGGCGGCCCTACACACACACACACACACAGACACACACACACCACACACACACACCACACACACACACCCCTACACCACACACACACACCACACACACACAGACACACACACACACCACACACACACACCCCTACACCACACACAGACACACACACAGACACACAGAGACACACAGAGACACACACAGACACACACACACAGACACACACCACACATACCACAGACACACACACACCCCTACACCACACACACACACACACACCACACACACACCCCTACACCACACACACACACACCCCACACACACACACCCCTACACCACACACACACACAGACACACACACACAGACACACACCACACACACCACAGACACACACACCCCTACACCACACACACACACACACACACCACACAGACACACACACACCCCTACACCACACACACACAGACACACACACACACCTACACACACACCACACACACACAGACACACACACCACACACACACACCACACACACACACCCCTACACCACACACACACAGACACAAACACAGACACACAGAGACACACACAGACACACACACAGACACACACAGACACACACCACAGACACACACACACCCCTACACCACAGACACACACACCTACACCACACACACACACCACACACACACCACAGACACACACACACCCCTACACCACACACACCACACACACACACCTACACCACACACACACAGACACACAGACGCACAGACACACACCCACAGACACGCAGACACACACACAGACACACACACCTACACCACACACACACACACACCCCCCACACACACACACACCCCACACACACACACCCCTGCCTGTCTCGCTCATTCTTGAACTTCTCCAGATCCTTCAGTGGCTCTCCCTTGGTCTTGGACCTAAGGCCAGACTCCGCCCCACGGTTGTCCCCAAGGCCAGCGTGACTTACCCCGCCCACCTCCCCGTTTCTGGCCTGAGCGGCCGTCTTCCGCGCTTGCTTCCCTGAGGCCACACTACTCTACTCTAGGGTCCAAACACACCACACTCTTTGCCGCCCAGAGCCTTTGCATTCTTGGGTCCTCTCCCTAGCGTGCTCTCAACCTCTCTCTTCACGTGCTAGTTCCTGTTTCTTTAGGTCTCAACTTAGTATCACATTCCCAGAGGGGCTTTCTCTGACCACCATACCTAGGGCATTTTCTGTCTCCTATGTTCTTTTCTATCTCATTTTCTTGTTTATTTTCTTCCCAGGATTTTAAAGCTCATGTGAGCTTTAAAAACAAATCATCTGCTTACCTGTTTTTATCATTCTCCTCCCCAAATGTAAACTCAGGAAGACAAACACTGTGGCATCTTGCTTACCATTGAATCCCCACTTTACCCATAGGAAGCATTCTATGAATATTTATTGAGTGAACGAATGAACGAATGAACGAATGCGTGAATGCCCTCTAAGCATTTGTAGACAGTTTTCTCTCATGAGTCTGTTCTTTTCCTGGACAAAATGTGCTCAGTTATTTCAGGTATTCATGGTACTCCCTGGGCACAGAGTAATTTTTCCAAGTTGTCCTTAAAGTACAACACTCTGGGTATGATTGAACTTGCACAGGATACAGTGGGATTGTCCCCTCCCGTTTCTATCCATGCTGGAGCCCAAGAGGTAGCTTCTGTTAGGGGAGGTAGTTGAATGAGCTAGCTAACTACCCTCACTGAGTACACAGTCACTTCAGATGTTGCCAGGTTCCTGCTCCATGGGGCACTAGTTAATAGTTAGTAACCAGCTGTTTTCACCACCCACCCCCACCCCCCACCAAAGCCATGATCTGTAGTTCTTGCCAGTTCAGGGGTGTAAATACTCCCGCCATGGCTGACTTCAGGCCACCAGAGCGAGGCCGCTGGATGTGGATTTGGGGAGAGCTGCTGACTCTCAAAGAGCCGGTGGTCGCACACTGCCCCTCCTCCAGCTCCTGCCCCTCCCCCCCAGCTGCCATGTTCATTGAGAAACATCACCTAAGAGAACCCATGCATCTGCCTCTTGCAAGCTCTGTGTTCCTCCATAAAGCCAGAGTTCTTTAAAGTCCAGACATAAAGGCAACTGGAAGGGAAGGCAGGAACGTATTAAATCTCTTTCAGGTCTGCTGCTTGCATCTCATTAGGCCTTTGGGCACATGGACACATGCCTATTTTCATGGCTTCCCTAAAACACGTTGACTTATTAAAATTCCTTGTTTTCTTTTTCTGACCAAAACTGGTGGGCAAAAGAGAAGTAGTTCTTCTGTTGTTGTTTTGGTTTCTTTTACTTCACGACATTCATTTCTTCCCCCACCGCCTCAACTCTCGCAACAGGTGGTATGATTTTAAAAGACATCCTTCAGCATCAAGCTCTTCAGTGAATGTGCGGATGTGAGGTGTTCCCACAGAGGGCTGTGATGTCATTCGAATGCCAGGTTGTGTGTGTGTGTGTGTGTGTGTGTGTGTTTTGAGAATATGCTGCAGAACTGTAATTTATTTATCATGTTTTTATTTGGGTCAGTGGGAAAGGACTGGCAATTAGTTATTTTGGCAAAGGTTCAGTTATGCCTGAAAAAGGAACACAGACTTAAAATGTTATATAATCACTCTTAAACCACCTCTGGGAAGTTCTCCAAGCCCTGTGTGTCAGTCTGCAATGTGCATGTCTGGACACAACCTCTACAGGAATTCCTATTTTATGAAGCAGGGTGGAGAAGTGCTGTGAGACAGAGCTGAGTGTAATTGTGAGGTTGGCTTGTTAGGGGAGAGCTAAGAGGAAGGGCTTAGCCTATCTTGAGATCCACCACATTCATCGTTAGGCAACGCTGGGGCACAGACTGTCTTCCCGAGCACTGGACTCTATACTGTAAAATGATTTTACTTCAGAATTGAATTATGTCTATGGGTGATTTTTCATTTTTGTGTGGTGAACTTCTTAGTTAAGTGTAGATGCCTACAGAAAAGTATGCAGATCATAAATATACAACTCTAGGGATGATTACGAGGGGAATATAGCCATGGAACCACTCCCTGGGGCAAGAAATTAACATGATCAGAAGCTCTCACCTCCTCACCTAGGTGCCACCTCCCCAGAGGTGACCGCTAACACCTCTTTGGAAAAGTTTTCATTTCACTTTTCTGATTCGAAATCAAAGTTTTGATTTTTTTCCCAATAATTGTCTAGAAAGACTCTAACTTACTTGTGATTTTCAACTAGAGATTGGGAGCTGTGGAGCGTGTGTTGGGGGCATCACTGAGTCAGATGTTGAAATCTGTGCAGAGGTCAGGGCCACCCCGAGAGCAAGCAGGGGTCTGGGTGGACATTTTTTGCTAGGACCCCATCTATATAAACAATCTAACTGAAGAGTATACTACAAAATTAATGGTGCCATGAGAGGTGTAGTGATTTATCATGAAGATTTATAATAATGGTTAAGAAGAAGAACTTAAGTGTTCGCTTAGTGTCCAGTCGGCGCTCCTGGAGGGTCTTCGTTAGTACTGTCCAGGCACCATCTCTTCCTCTTCAGGTCCAGGAAATATCTCTTCCTGTTCTTTGTTGTCAAATGCCTTGTTTCTGGCTCATTTCACATCCCCCATCACGAGAAAGGATAGCAATGCTGTTATTACTCACAAATTGCCGTGGTTCTTCCCAACCATGAACTAATATAACTCTTCTTGCCTGTTCCTAATTCCACTTATTTCATTCTGGCCATGTCGTTACTTGTGATTCTGCATCATCCAGTGTGCCATCCATGAATACTGGCTTCCAGTGATGCTCTAGTTTCTGTGCTTTGCTGATGACGTCCATGAATGCAGTTCTTACCCCAAGTGTGCAAGAAATTGTGAATGATGGTTTGTTTTCTGGTCATGTTGAATTTACCACTGGGAATTTTACAGCCTTCATATACAACAACTCGTCTTCCAATCATGCTTTTTTGTTTTGTTTTGGTTAGTCTCTCCTCTAATGCCTTTCCTTCTTCCTTTCTCAGTCCTTAAAGAACAACTTCAAAGAACATCTTAAGCTGCTTTTCCCCCCCACAAAACACTTATTATTTAACATACCATATACTTGTACTTCACTTCTTTATCCTGTTCATCGTCTGTCTCACTCTATACAATGTAAGCTTCATGATGGCAGGGACTTTTTACTGTTTTGTTCACTGCTCTAGTCCCAGGGTCTAGAAAAATACCTGGCACAGAGTAAGCACTCAATACATGTTTGAATTAATACATAAAATTCCACCTACAATACATACTTGAATTAATACAATTTCACTCAGTCTATGAAGTTCTCCTTCATGCTACGATCTTTTTTTTTTTTTTTTTTTTTGCAAATCTAAACATCTGGTCTGTTTAGCACCCAATCAGGCTGTAATTGTTTCATGTGTTCTATTTTGTTTCTCTGAGTTGTAGGATTATTTGTATATGTTTGTCTGTATATATCCAACTTCCTTTCCTCCCTACCTGTTCTAGAAATATACCTGCCACTGTATTCCACCTGACTGCACAGAGGTGGACATGAGGCTCAGTATGGGTCAGTTGTAGAATCCCATCCCCCTGGCCATAGAGAATGGTCAAGGGATGGTTGCCAGTTACAATGTGTGGATAGTTTTTCCCCACACCGCCAAGCAATTCTTGGACGACGGCTGAGTGTCCTACAATTCAACTCAATTCTGATACTGTCTACCTGGAGATAATATCAGATTCCAGAGGTTAAGAGCTCAGTCCTACAAGACCACCCCCTCAGCTGTTTCATACACCAATCATAGGTCCAAGTTGTCACCTGTGCTTCTAACTAGTGAGCTATAGACTGGAGGTTTTCACGACCTCCTCCTCAGCTTGGATGAATTTACTAGAGCAGCTCACAGAGCTCAGAGAAACATTTTAATTGCTAGATTACTGGTTTATTATAAAAGGATATAACTCAGGAACATCCAGATGGAAGAGATGCGTAAGGCAAGGGAAAAGGGAGAGCTTCCATGCTCTCTCCATAAATCTTCACCAACCTGGAAGCTCTCCAAACCCTCTCCTTTTGGGTTTTTATGGAGTCTTCATTACAGAGGCATGATCAATTAAGTCATGGGCCATTGGTGATTGAGTCAATTTCCAGCCCCTTTCCTCTCCTAGGAGGTCAGGGGATGGGACTGAAAGTTCCAACCCTCTTAATCACGTGGTTGGTTCCCCTGGCAACCAGCCCCCATCCTTAAATACTTTCCAAAATTCATCTCATTAACATAAGTTCAGGTGTGGTTGAAAGGACTTGTTATGAAAATCAAGACACCTTTATCACTATTATCACTTAAGAAATTCCAAGGGTTTTAGGAGCTCTGTGCCAGAAATGAAAGGACTACCAAATACATATTTCTTGTTATAAATCACAACATCACACACCCCATTCCATCAGACTCCACAGAGGTGGACACGGGGCCCAGGCTGGATCGGTGGTAGAACCCCATTCCCCTGGCCACAGAGAATGGTCAAGGGATGGGTGTAAGACTTACGCAGGGAGAGTTGGAGACCTTCCCACGACTTCACTATTCAGGCTCTTGTGAGCTTTTCCTTCAATTCCACTAGCTACCCTTCCAAGAAATTCCCTTTTCTGGCTTGAATTAGGTTTCTGTCATGTGCAAATTGAAGACCCTGTCTTGTATATTTCTTATATTTTTCAACTTGCAGGCCAATACATGCATTTGGTTGTATATAGACGTCTACTATATTCTAAATTACAGGTAATTCAATACAATATCTTTCTCCCCTTGTTATACTAGCAGTGAATTACTACAATGAAAAAGTGTATCTAATACCTGGTTATGTGGTCCAGCATAATCTATGAGAAACGTAAGATAATAGCAATGGCAGTAATGATGGAAGAAAAAAATAAATGCAAAAGGCTACTTTTAAGTATATTGTAGACTGTACTTTTTATGGTTCCATTTTCCAGATGGAAGAATTTGAACTTAAAAAAAGCAAGTATAAGGTCTGGCTTTGTAGGTGCTTGTTGCAGCTTTCTGAGTTCTATAATACTGTCGGACCTGGGTGAATTCTGGTTCAGCTTTTTAACAGCTTGGCTAAGTTACTTACCACCAATATTCTCATTTTTCTCATCCATATAAATGAAGATGACAACCACTTATTTTTCAGGATTGTTCAAGGATTTTTTTTGGAGGTAAACTATATACCTGATTTAGCCTAATTTCCCTAGGAAGCAGAGCTTGAGGCAGAAGCTTATGTGCTAACACTTTCATGGGGGATGCAATCCCAGGGAAACACGTATGAGGGTTAAACGGCAGAGAGGCCAGGAAGGAGAGAGACAAACCTGCCGGTGCGTTATCAGGAGGCCACAACTTTGAACCAAGCGTAGCTGTTGCTTATTCTCATGATTCTGCTTCCCAAGAGTCTGCAACTCTTGGTACAGTCCGTCTGGGTAGAGGAAGGGAGAAAAAATTATGTGTTGGTTCCCACTCCCAGTGGTCAAAGTTTGCCCACAGGGTGTCTGCTCCCGACACTTCCTGGGTGCATGACCCGCCCCCTCTGGCAGCTGACACAGGAGGCTCCGTAGCGTGAGCCCCAGAAAGTCACCGGCACCTCCACCTGCCTATCCGCGCCCTGCAGCCTGGTGGGCCAGCCAGGTGAGCTGTGCAAACGGGTGCACCGAGCGGGTTCCATCCCACCAGAAAGGCAGCAACAAGCCCCTCCTACCAGCTTTCTAGGCTGGGCCCAGGGTGGTGAGCAAGCCTCGCCTGGCAGCTTGTGCTGTTTTTGCTTTTTGTTTTTGCCCTGACACAGGGCATGTATGATCTTAGTTCCCCCACCAGGAATGGAACCCACACCCCCTGCTTTGGGAGAGCAGTCTTAACCACTGGACCACCAGGGAAGCCCGTGAAAGATGCTTCATGGTGTTAATGTCCTTCCTTCCTTAGGCGGCTCAGACGTACTCTGGGGTGTCTGTAGCTCTGACATTATTAAAATGAAATTCTATTAAGAACAAACAATGCAAGATGGCTTAAGTTGACTACAGTGGACTTAGCCTTAATATTTGTGAAGATGAGTGAAACAATATTAGGGAAGACCTCAGCATTCCTAGTTGGTGGTAGGTGAGCCATCCATTTGGAGAATATGCATATTGTTGACAACACACTTGCCAAAACTCGTCTTTTCTAAATACCACCACCACCAATGATGTCCAAGATTTCATACCTATCTGGGGGAAAAAAGTCTCAGTTTCTTAGACATTTGGCTCCTTGGGGTGGGTCCTGAGGCATCGATGACTTTCTAATTTCTATAATGGTCTGGGGGCTTTTTACTTCTTTTCCCTATTGAAATCTCTGCCAGAGGTGGGTGATTTTCAAGAACGGACTCCAGGAAAGTTTGGAAAGGAGGCTAGTTTGATCCTGGTTTTTTTTTTTTTTTTTTAATTTATTGATTTATTTATTTATGGCTGTGTTGGGTCTTCGTTTCTGTGCGAGGGCTTTCTCTAGTTGTGGCGAGCGGGGGCCACTCTTCATCGCGGTGCGCGGGCCTCTCACTATCGCGGCCTCTCTTGTTGCAGAGCACAGGCTCCAGACGCGCAGGCTCAGTAGTTGTGGCTCACGGGCCCAGCTGCCCCGCGGCATGTGGGATCTTCCCAGACCAGGGCTCGAACCCGTGTCCCCTGCATTGGCAGGCAGATTCTCAATCACTGTGCCACCAGGGAAGCCCAACCCTGGCTTTTAAAACACCTAGAGTTTAAAGACAACCTTAGGAACCTGATAAAGGGACATGGCAACAACAGGACCTATGAACTAGGTGACCCCACAAGATGTCTTTAACATGAAGTAGGCAATTTCTCACGTAGACCTTTAATCTCCCCAAATTCCACACAAGTTTCCCCAAATCTGGCCAAGTAATATGAGTAGTAGTATGAGTTACCAGCTTTTTCCTTAACTTGGGATTATTCGTAGTAGTTCTAAAACCTGCCTCAATGTGTGACTTTCCTTGCTAAAGGAAGAAAAACAGGACTTAAAAGTTCCGACTGCCTGACATTTTCTACTTTAAAAACATTACATGAATTAGGAAGATAATGGTACATGGCTCATGGTAAACAAACATCAAACACATATCTTAATCATTCTGTACAGAAGTCAGGAAATTATATGAATCTCTGTAAAGGAATTATCTAGAAAGGGAAAATAAAGTGTATCCAGAAGACAAATTTGAAGGTTTTTTTTTTTCAAATTATCAATTTGTATAACTTCAAACAACCACATCAATCAGAATCAGTCAGAATATAGATAAAAGAACATTTAGGTATCTTGAGATCCACCCCTGTCCCACCAAACTATGTTTTAGTTAATGAAGTATTTATTTATGAAACTCTCCATTAACTTTTTGCAGTCCCATCCTATTTTGAATGATTAGAATCATAACCCATCACTCCTATAAGCAACATCACTAAAATCTATCGAGTGCTACCTGTGTATCATGCATTCTGCTTGATGACGTGGCAAACAAGACGTGTAAGTTATCCTTGCCTTAATGGAATTCTTGATCTAGTTACAGGAGTGGGTATAATGTGAAAATTCCGTGTTTTATGAAGCCGTAGGGGGCTAGCTTGGAACAGGGAAGGAATTCCTCTAGATGAGGTAACCTGACATATCTCCTCCTAGAGACAGGTCGCGGTGGCCAACACAGAATGGTGGCAGAAAGTTACTCAGAGCTATTAAAAAAAATTCTCATATAGGGTTATTATTTTTAGTAATATATAGCTATATATATTACCCCCAGAAGAATATAAGTAGCTTACAATGTTGCATAAAATATCAAAAGCACATACATTTGGAGTGAAAGAAGAAAAATAAGATAGGGCCCAAATTGGAACGAGGAATTAAGTGAAAGCAAAAATGTATATTTGATGATGTCCTAGATGGGTGACAATATTGAACTTAAGCTTCCTATTAGTTATTATGCAAAAGGGAAATCCAAGCAGTTCTGCCTGGATTCACAATGTACCTGTGCTTAATACCTACCAAGGGCTTAGAAGTGGAACTGTTCTTGAGAGGAAGATCAAAGAGGAGTTTCTTCTCTGGTAGCTGCTGAAGGCAGTGAGTGAGGTCATGAGTAATGCCCTCTAGAAGACATTGTTAGAGTCGACACAAAAGTGAATTTTCGCGCTTCCCTGGTGGCACAGTGGTTAGGAATCCGCCTGCCAGTGCAGGGGACACGGGTTCGAGCCCTGGTCCGGGAAGATCCCACGTGCCGCGGAGCAACTAAGCCCGTGAGCCACAACTGCTGACCCCACGTGACACAACTACTGAAGTCCACACGCCTAGAGCCTGTGCTCTGCAACAAGAGAAGCCACCGCTTGCTGTAACTAGAGAAAGCCCGCACGCAGCAGCGAAGATCCCATGCAGCCAAATAAATAAATTAAGAAAATATATATATCATATATTAAAAAAGTGAGTTTTCTAGGGCTGTTTTCTACATTACCCTCTCTCTTTTTTTTTTTTTTTTATAAATTTCGTTTATTCATTTATTTTTGGCTGCGATGGGTCTTCGTTGCTGTGCATGGGCTTTCTCTAGTTGTGGTGAGCGGGGGCTACTCTTTGTTACGGTGTGAGGGCTTCTCATTGCGATAGCTTCTCTTGTTGCAGAGCACGGGCTCTAGGCACACAGGCTTCAGTAGTTGTCATACACGGGCTCAGTAGTTGTGGCTCACAGGCTCTAGAGCACAGGCTCAGTAGTTGTGGTGCACAGGCATAGTTGCTCCACGGCATGTGGGATCCTCCTGGACCAGGGCTCAAACCCGTGTCCCCTGCATTGGCAGGAGGATTCTTAACCACTGCGCCACCAGGGAAGCCCCTGCCCTCTCTTAATACATGTCCAGGATACCCCACAAAACCTTTAGGAAGGAGTTAGTTCTACAGGCGTATGGATGTCGAGGAGGGGAGCAGAGTGGAGAGGTGAGGGAGATGGCATCCCAGGTACACACACAAGATTCCACACACCTGGCTTAGCCTGGGCTGATTTTTAACTAGTTTTCTAGAGCCTTGTGATTCAGCATGTGGCCCTCGGACTAGCAGCGTCAGCATCCCCCGGAGCCCGCTGGAAATGCCAGATCTCAGGCCCCACCCCAGGCCTATTGAAGTAGAATCTTCATTTTAACAAGGTTCCCAGGTGATTTGTAGGCACAATAATGTTTGAAAGTCACTGCTCCAGAGGATGGAATGTACATGTTCTCGGAGTATTGTTTTTCCTACCTAAGCTTTCAATAAGTAAAACTTTAGCTCGTTCACCATTGCGTCTTGTGTCTAGTTCTCTACCTGGTGTATATTAGGCCCTCCCTAAATGTACATTGAGTTGCTAATTATTTGACCAATATAGTTGTCGTTTGGGAAAGTTTTAAGGCAAATGTAATTAAATACACTTTGTCCTGGCTATTAAAAATAAATTAGAATCAAGATGGTCCCTACCTCCTAACCCAGGACTGTTTGCAAAGATGTCCTCCTTGCCTTCTACCTCTTTTTGTAACCTGCATGCACTGACATGGAAAAGGGTCCCAGAAGCCATCAGTGTGTCAGAACACAGGTGACAAAAAGATCCAGGGGAAGGAAAGGACCCCAAACTCTCCTTGAGGGCCACTCCCTCCACCTCCAACTCTATGGAACTCCTCACCTCTTGCTTAACCCACTTTATTTAATAAACTCAAGTGTCTGTTGTGAATATGCCCAAGGCTGAAATGAGCTCTGCTCTCCAAGCCTGTTGAATTCCAGAACTTGGGAAGCAAAAAAGAGATGCAAAACTCCCCCAGCTCTTTTCCTGGTCTCTCCTACATGTTTGTGGTTCTGTGGGCATCTCTCTCTCAGGGTGTCACCCACATACCTTGGAAGCACCAGCTCACTTGTCCATCATCTCTATTTGGCCCTGAGCTGGATCAATATTAACTAAGTGATGGATGAATATGTCTTCACCTTAATCCATAAAATCACCCATGACATCTTAAGCTTCTGTAAAGTTAGAAACTGTCCCTCTGATTTTATTTTAAATTATACACGTGAAAGTTTTTATGTCACTGGGCAGGAAACCAGGAGAGGGGACCAGAGGCTAGAGGGCTGTTTATCACAAAGAAGTTTATCATTAAGGATTACAAGGGTGAAGCCAGACTTGACATTTTTACCAAGACCAGTGTTTCCACCTTAATAATTATAAGCCAGCTTTGATTTAATATAAATGTTTCAGTTATAACTGAAACTCAGTATGAAATTTAAGCATTTAAACAGAACTTTCCGACTACCATAAAAGTCATTGTTATAATCTTAAAAGCAAGACTTGTGTCTTTTTCATCTTTGTATTCCTAACATCTAGGACAGTGTTTAGAACATAGTAAACACACAATAAATATTTATGGAGTGAATGGATAAATGGGTAAACTCCTTCAGTGAAGGATCTGGGCTAGAAGACAGGCTGTCTCCTTAGGGACACTGAGCTCTACAGCCTCTGGTCCCACCAAAAATTGTGAATGGAAATCAACAGAGACTCAAGAAACCAAAGGTATTACAAACCATTTTTAACGTAACTCATGTGAGACTCATCAAAGTGATAATCGGAAATTATCAAAAGGTAAATGAAGTTTTAGCAAGTTACAGTGATTTATGCGTTCACATTCCTGACTACGAGAAGTTCTGAAATAGATTTTATATGGCTGCAGGGTGTACACTTTATAACTGCAGTTAGCTGGAGCACGTGTGGCTTGGGAATTCTGACCTCTCTCTACAGTTGTACTTGGAAGAGTTGGGTGCACGCCTCGAAGACATACATACCTAAAGGGGTATTTAGAATACCACTTTCATGGGGCTGAGAGTCATAGCATCTCTGGTAACTTGGTGTTGCCCACCTTTATAGCACAACATGAAAGTAACTTGGAGGAGAACTCGGGAACTCTGATAGTTTCTGGAAAATTAAGGAGTATCTTTTGCAAATAGGCCACTGAAGGCCAGAGTGGAAGCTCAGCAGGGCTAGGATGGATTTGTGTGCCTTCTGAGCGTGGTCAGTGACAGAGGCAGACACCTGACAAAGGGACAGCTTCTTTGCCCAGAAATCCTAAGGGACGTGATTCCCCAGGGTGGTGGAAAGCAGAAAACACAGAAGAGTTGCAGGAAGCAGAGAGGATGGAGTTGAAAGGAGGCCCTGTTTAATCAGCATCACGCAAAGAGAACAGTCTTTGGTAAATGTTAGGGAGAGAGATGGGGAGAGACTTTGCTGACTGGTATAATCTCCACACAGCTGCACGGCTCAGGAAGAACTCCCAGGACTTCTCATAAAATGCCAAACCAAGAAAGGCATCTAGAAGCAGCAAAAGTGGACCCAAAGGTCATAAGAGCTGAGTGTGAACCCTGAGGCCACAGAGAAACCCAGCAGAAGACAGGGCCAGAGCTTGCCTCACCCAGGGAGACACTTGGTGGAGCGTCTCCTCCATGTTAGGACTGAAAGTTCCCGAAGCTCCTGTTTGAACTAAGCGTTTCCCCCAGCCTGTGAGAGGCACTCGGAGCACGAAGCAACTTTGACTGTTGTTGCACAAGATCGAAGATGGTGAGTTTTCTTCTCTTTGAATAAAACCACCCTTTGCCCCATGGTAAACATTGTGCTTGCAAGTGGGGAATGAGTGCCAGGCACTTACTGTGATCTTCAGGGAGACAACTTCACTGGTTGCTCACAAGGGCCAGAGCCAGCAAATTGCCCCATCCTTGCAAAGGGACCTGGACCCACAGAGGCTTTTTTCCCCCCATTTTTTAATTGATACATTTTTTAAAGTTTTTATTTTATATTGGGGTATAGTTGATTTACAATGTTGTGTTAGTTTCAGGTGTATAGCAAAGCGATTCAATTATACATATACATCTATTCTTTTCCAGATTCTTTTCCCATTTAGGTTATTATAGAATATTGAGTAGAGTTCCCTGTGCTATACGGTAGGTCCTTGTTGATTATCTCTTTTATATACACTAGCTGCAGAGGCATTTTTGTGCAGTACTTTTAGTAGTAGGATCAACGTCTTTGAAATTGCTGGCATGACTGTGGTACATTGACATAAATCTCATCTCCTTCTCTACGTGTCTGAGTCACACACCAGCGGCTCGTGGGTCACACTGTCTTCTTTGGCATGCATAGTATTTTGCAAAATGAAATGAATCTTCAACATTCAAAAATCAAGGGGCTTCATGTTCAGAACCTTGATGTCCATTTTTTTCTGCAAAACTTGGAAGAGCTGCCCACACTGGGCCCTGGCTTCCGCATGGGGGCATTTGGCTGGAGCCAAGGAGCAGCTGCTTCCTGTAGAAGGGGCCGCAGTTTTCATTTTTTTGAGGGGGGTGGGGGAGCGCACTTTTCAATTCAGCACAAGGCCCACCCTCCGGATTCGGTACCTGACCTTGAGGCTGAGGGGGGCCACCATTGATCAGAGTGTTTGTGTTGTTTTTCCTAGAGCAGAAAATTTCTTGGTGCCCACACCTTTATGAAAAGAGAAGAAATAAAAGCAAACTGATAGAACCATGTGTTTCTTACCCCAAACCCCCTTCACCCTTATACAACACCTGCCTGGGCCTCCATAATGTAGCCTAAGATGTCCTCAGGATATTTTTCCCATTCAATATTTTTAGTATTAGTACCAGCATTCTCTAGTCTTTTCTCCTTACACCTGCCTCCTCCCACCCAGGAAGAATGCCTAATTTTTTTTTTTGGATTGATTTTTATTTCTTTTTTTTTTGGCTCTGTTGGGTCTTCGTTGCTGCGCATGGGCTTTCTCTACCTGCAGCGAGCGGGGGCTACTCTTCGTTGTGGTGCGCGGGCTTCTCATTGTGGTGGCTTCTCTTGTTGCGGAGCATGGGCTCTAGGCGTGTGGGATTCAGTATGTGGCATGCAGGCTCAGTAGTTGTGGCTCGCGGGCTCTAGAGCACAGGCTCAGTAGTTGTGGCGTACGGGCTTAGCTGCTCTGCAGTAGGTGGGATCTTCCCAGACCAGGGCTCGAACCTGTGTCCCCTGCACTGGCAGGTGGATTCTTTTTTTTTTTTTTAAACATCTTTATTGAAGTATAATTGCTTTACAATGGTGTGTTAGTTTCTGCTTTATAACAAAGTGAATCAGTTATACATATACATATGTTCCCATATCTCTTCCCTCTTGCATCTCCCTCCCTCCCACCCTCCCCATCCCACCCCTCTAGGTGGTCACAAAGCACCGAGCTGATCTCCCTGTGCTATGCAGCTGCTTCCCACTAGCTATCTATTTTACATTTGGTAGTGTATATATGTCCATGACACTCTCTCACCCTGTCACATCTCACCCCTCCCCCTCCCCATATCCTCAAGTCCATTCTCTAGTAGGTCTGTGTCTTTATTCCCGTCTTGCCACTAGGTTCTTCATGGCCTTTTTTTTTTTCCCCTTAGATTCCATATATATGTGTTAGCATACTGTATTTGTTTTTCTCTTTCTGACTTACTTCACTCTGTATGACAGACTCTAACTCCATCCACCTCATTACAAATACCTCCATTTCATTTCTTTTTATGGCTGAGTAATATTCCATTGTATATATGTGCCACATCTTCTTTATCCTTTCATCTGTTGATGGACACTTAGGTTGCTTCTATGTCCTGGCTATTGTAAATAGAGCTGCAATGAACATTTTGGTACATGGCTCTTTTTGAACTATGGTTTTCTCAGGGTCTATGCCCAGTAGTGGGATTGCTGGGTCATATGGTAGTTCTATTTGTAGTTTTTTAAGGAACCTCCATACTGTTCTCCATAGTGGCTGTATCAATTTACATTCCCACCAACAGTGCAAGAGTGTTCCCTTTTCTCCACACCCTCTCCAGCATTTATTGTTTCTAGATTTTTTGATGATGGCCATTCTGACCGGTGTGAGATGATATCTCATTGTAGTTTTGATTTGCATTTCTCTAATGATTAATGATGTTGAGCATTCTTTCATGTGTCTGTTGGCAATCTGTATATCTTCTTTGGAGAAATGTCTATTTAGGTCTTCTGCCCATTTTTGGATTGGGTTGTTCGTTTTTTTGTTATTGAGCTGCATGAACTGCTTGTAAATCTTGGAGATTAATCCTTTGTCAGTTGCTTCATTTGCAAATATTTTCTCCCATTCTGATGGTTGTCTTTTGGTCTTGTTTATGGTTTCCTTTCCATGCAAAAGCTTTAAGTTTCATTAGGTCCCATTTGTTTATTTGTGTTTTTATTTCCATTTCTCTAGGAGCTGGGTCAAAAAGAATCTTGCTGTGATTTATGTCATAGAGTGTTCTGCCTATGTTTTCCTCTAGGAGTTTGATAGTGTCTGGCCTTACAATTAGGTCTTTAATCCATTTTGAGTTTATTTTTGTGTATGGTGTCAGGGAGTGTTCTAATTTCATACTTTTACATGTATCTGTCCAATTTTCCCAGCACCACTTATTGAAGAGGCTGTCTTTTCTCCACTGTATATGCTTGCCTCCTTTATCAAAGATAAGGTGACCATATGTCCGTGGGTTTATCTCTGGGCTTTCTATCCTGTTCCATTGATCTATATTTCTGTTTTTGTGCCAGTACCAAACTGTCTTGATTACTGAAGCTTTGTAATATAGTCTGAAGTCAGGGAGCCTGATTCCCCCAGCTCCATTTTTCGTTCTCAAGATTGCTTTGGCTATTCGGGGTCTTTTGTGTTTCCATACAAATTGTGAAATTTTTTGTTCTAGTTCTGTGAAAAATGCCAGTGGTAGTTTGATAGGGGTTGCATTGGCAGGTGGATTCTTAACCACTGAGCCACCAGGGAAGCCCAAGAATGCCTAATTATTATGAAAATGTATTTTGCTTACCAACTAACATACTCTGTGGCTGCTCCATATCCAGAGACCTGTCTGAGTGCGAGAGATTATTTTCTCCGGTTGATAAATCTGAAATCTGAGAGTAGGAAGCATATTTGAATTATAAAAGTTGGCACCTTCGGTTTAGCTCCCTGAAAAGTGCTTTAGCAAAAGCAAAGAGTCCCCAGGGTGTGGTGTGGGAGCAGGGATGAGGGACCGAGGCACCGAATCATCTTGTTTTCCACAGTCTGTGGCGTTATGTTCATATTCATGATTTGCTAGTCATGAGATGTTTTCCTGTCCCGAGGATCTTTCTCGTTTCTTGAGTTGTTGCAAAGCGATTCACACCAAGAAAGAAATCTGGATCCATCTCTGGCTTTACCAGGCTCCAAAATTTATCTCTGAGGATCAGCTGGAGATAAAAATATATTACCTTTCTTTACATTTGACATGAAACAGTTTTTCTTTGAATGCCTGTCCACTTGCTGTTGTGTGTAAAAAGGTAGTCACCAGGGAAATTAGGCGGAGGATAAGTATTTGTTAATTGAATGAATGAGTGAACATCACAGGTTATACCTAGAAGACTGACTCATAGCCTGGAGCATATTGGCAGCTAAGGCTGAAAGGCAGAGGGTGGTGTAACGAAAGGCCTGCAGGGGTTATGATGGCCCAGGTGAACTATGCAAATCCGGTAGCCTCAGTTACTAACCAAAGACGGAGGAGGTGGGAACTGGGAAGACAGTAAAGAAATGAGAGAAAGAGGGGCAAGTGACTGACTTTGTCAATTCTATGCTGTATACGAGAGATATATCTAAAAGAAGATTATTCCAAACACGTTGAATATAAAGAATGAGGAAATGTATGTCAGGCAAATGCAAGCAAAAGGTAAGCACCATCATTGTCTGATTGCAAGTATCAGACAAGGTGGGATTCAGGACACAAACATTATTTAAGGCAAAGAAAAATTTTAAAGTGTACAATTCAAAATAAAGCCATAATAGAAATGACTTTTATATACCAAACAACATAGTAGCAACATTCAGAAAGAAGAAATCATAGAAACAACAAGAAAAAATACTAGTAGTAGATTTGTTTTCTTTCAGTTCATAAAAGATAAAAGGTTCAAAAATATGACAAGACATAGAGGACCTTAAAATATCATTAATAAGTAAATAGTTCTACAATATATATCAAATTTTCTCTCCTAATAATGGAGAACATATCTTCGTTTGAAGTATCCCTGAACTGATACCTTATATTAGCCCACAAAGGAAACCTCAACATATTCCCAAAAGTTAAAAGAGTATAGGCAAAATTCTCTTATTACAATGGAAACAACCCAGAAATTAATAACAATAAAAACCCCTACTACCTGGAAATGAAAAGCAGAAAACAATCTGTAATTCTTGGCTCAAAGAGGAAATACAAACTGAAATATATATAGAAAATATACAGAAAATACAAGGAATAGAAAACCTTCATATCATAACATATAGAATATAGCTAAAGCAGTTTTTAGAGGAAAACTTCATGGCTTTACATGCGTATATCAATAAACAGAGTGAAAACAAGTTAAGCATCTTTAACAGCAACATGATATGCTGAGAAATGCAAAAGGTATATAAAAATAAAATAGAAATTAATAAATTGGAAAACAGAAAAACTAGCAAATATAATTACATTCAAAATAGGTCTTTGGAAAATACAATAAAATGGACAAACTGACAGCTGAACAACTAGTTCACAGGAAAAGAAATATACATATAATTTAATGTGTACACATAATTTACTGTATTTACAGAGTCTTTTAAGATATTCTGAAAAGATGTTCAACCCTACTACTGTTCTAAGAGAAATATAAAATAAAACCACACCTAGGTACCGTTTTTTACTTATCTGATTGGCAAACATTCAAAAACTTGATGACATACTGTGTCTATGACACCCTGAGGAAATAAACTCTCTTTAACAGGTCTAATGGGTGTGAAAAATTGTACCATCTCTTTTGATGAGAATTTGAAAATATCTAGCAAAACAACAACTTCATAAACCTTGCCAATCCATTTCCAGGATTTTATCCTGCAGATACATTCATGCAAGGATGAACAAGTTTATCTTTTGCCTCTCATAGCAAAAGATTAGAAAAAACCTAAATGTCCATGGTTTAATAAACTGTAATCATCTATGTAATAGTATACCATGCAGCTGCAAACAGGAGGGAGAAAGTTATCTATACGCTGATATAAAAAGATTTCCAAAATATAATGTCAAGTGAAAAGGGCAATGTAAAGAGCAATGTGCAGAATATTTATCATTTCTATAAAAATGGTGGACTAAATGGAAAACAGATATATATTCATAATTTGTGCAAGCACTAAAATATTCTAAAAAGGAAACCGAAGAACCTAATAGCTGTGGTTACCTGTTTGGGAGGGCCAGGAACCAGGTAGAGAGGGAATGTACACATTTTTATACTTTTCAGTTTTGAACCATGTAAAAGTATTATCTAGTCAAAAAAAAATTCAATAATTTTTTTAACTGTAAAGTTTTGGAGTTTGATTTGCTGTGCTAGATTGAAGTAAAAATTAATATTTTTTATGTGAAAGGAAATTTCCATAGCAAATCATTTTGAAATTTATTTCTTTCATGATCAGAGTCTCTGTGACTCAGAGATGCTATTTCTCAGTAATAATTTAAATAACTGGAAACTTAACTATAGATGTGGACCTCTTGCTGGAACATGAAGATTAGACGTTGTCTTAAAATAAGATAATTTTGAGTAAATGAATAAACATCATGTGAAATCCATGATGCATACCTATATTTTTCTACATTTTAATAAGCTGATATCCACCCCCATGGTGTGTTTATAAATACACATATAAAATAGATGATCAGCACCAGGCTCTGCAGTAGATCAACTAAATCGATGAGTCTCAAATTATATGTGAGTAGAGAATGGGCACTGCTAAATGAGTTGTGTTTTTAGCCTTTGTAGCTAGAAACTGGGAGCCTTCAATAACAAAGAAGCCTGATTGGCCATGCCAGACCCTGTTGCCTAAGAAGGTGGAAGAGTCCAGCTCTAATGCAGGCTTGGCCCTCTGTCTCAGGAAGTAGACTGTAGACCCCCTGCATCCAGGTTCTAGAAGGTGCGTATAGAAATGCAGATTTTTGTGCCTCACCTCATCATCATAATCTCTGCGAGTGGGATCTGTGAATCTTTTTTTTTTTTTAATAACTTTATTTTATTTATTTATTTTTTGGCTGCATTGGGTCTTCATTGCTGCACGCGGGCTTTCTCCAGTTGTGGTGTTCGGGGGCTACTCTTCGTTGCGGTGCGCGGGCTTCTCATCACTGTGGCTTCTCTTGTTGTGGAGCACGGGCTCTAGGCGTGCGGGCTTCAGTAGTTGTGGCTCGCGGGCTCAGTAGTTGTGGCTCACAGACTCTAGAGCGCAGGCTCAGTAGTTGTGGCACACGGACTTAGTTGCTCCACGGCATGTGGGATCTTACTGGACCAGGGCTTGAACCCGTGTCCCCTGCTTTCGCAGGTGGATTCTTAACCACTGCGCCACCAGGGAAGCCTGGATCTGTGAATCTTTAACATTCTGATTATCTCTGCCCTATGGAAGGCTGAGAAAATGAATTGAATACTAGCTTTTTTAGGAATAATAATAGTGACTCTCAGCTAATATTGGCTGAGAACTCAGTTTATGCCAGGCATTGTCATAAGCACGGAGCTCATGTAATTTTCCTAAAGGAGATTTGGATAAATAAGCACATGTCTTTAATACTGAAACTTACATTTAAAAGAAGGCCATGGCCAATGAAATTTAAGTACTACCATGTTACTGAGCAATGGAAACAAAAATGCGCATGCAGCCTTAGGTAATCTAGTTTAAGTTAAGTATATATTTAAAAAGTCTTAACTTTTGCAAAAGTGAGATGCAATGCCAGAAATAATGAATGTTTGTAAGGATGACATTATTAAATAATGCATTAAATAAACTCATGGTAGAATGCAGATCTGTGAAAGATAGTTGATTAAAGCTAGAAAATGGAATATGAAAGCATCCTTTGTCCTTGAATCAAATGAGCAAAAGGAACTGGAAGCTATTAACAAATCTTTTTTGCTCCTCTTGGGTAGAATGAACAATTTCATTCCAACGGGCAAAGATTCATTTCGTCTGTCATTTTATCGGTCACACAAGACTCCTATTCTATATTTAAGAAGTAGAAAGGGAGACTTTCTGTTTAAATTTAAAGAAAAGAAATAGCATATATGTCAATAATTTAGTCTTCTAATTTCTATAATAATACCTGAAATTATTAATGTGGTTAGTGAATATGGAAAAATTACCAAGTAATTATGTCTCATGCAAGCAAGGCAGTACATATTAATATATTCTATGTATTAGAATTTCTAAAGTAACTTTGTTTTTCTGCCTAAAATTTAGGAATTTTGATTCAGAGGACTGGAAAGAACACTGCACTGAGAGCCAGGAACTTGGAGTCTCATCGAACCTTTGGTACTCATTAGCTGAATGATTTGGGGAAAGGTTTTTGGTTTTGGTTTTGTTTTCACTGAGGGGGAGAAAGAGAATTGATGGAACATCTATAATATTTCAGACAATTTACACATATCTCATTAAATTCTGAGAACCACACAGTGATGTAATTGCTCTTTCTATTTTGTAAAAAAGCCACCAAGGCTCAGAGAGACATGTCACTTGTCAAGGTTACTCAGGTAGTTAATGCCAGACAGGTTTCAAACCCTGCTCTGATCTGTCTAACCTTAAAGGGATCCCATGTGGACTCTCGGGGAGAGTCCTTGCACATGTTATTGTTAATGTATAAAAGTACAATTGATTTTTGTCAATCTTATGTTCTATCCTGCAGTCCTGCTGAACTCATTTACTAGATCTAGGAGTTTATTGTAGATCTCTTGGGATTTTCTATGTAGTCAATCATGTTATCTCAAATAGGGACAGTATTATTTCTTCCTTTCCAATCTGTGTGGATTTTATTTCTTTTTCTTACCTTTCTGCAGTGGCTAGAACTTTCAGTACTATGTTATAACAGTAGTGAGAGTGAACATCCTTGCTTCGTTCCCAGTCTTTGAGGAAAAGTATTCAGTTTTCACCACCAACTATAGGTTTTTTGTAGATACTCCTTACCAAATTGGGTTAATTCTCCTCATTCCTAAGTTTTTTTGTTTTTAATCAGAAATGAATGTTAGATTTTGTCAGATGCTTTTTCTTCATCAATTTATATGATGATGTGATTTTTCTTCTTTAACCTGGATTATACTGACTGATTTTCAAAGGTTAAACCAGACTTGCAAACCTGGAATAAATCCCACTTGGTCATGAAATAAATAAACAAATAAATTAAAACATTCTTTTCTTCTTACACATTGCTGGATTGAATTTGCTAATCTTTTTTGAGGATTTTCTGCATCTGAGTTTACGAGAGATACTGGTCTGTAGTTTTCTTTTTTGTATGATTTTTGGTTTTTGTATGAGAGTAATACTAGTAATCTGCCTACCATCTACATACAATAATGTATGTAAGAGTGTTTTGCAAATTTTAACACACTCATTTAATATTGACCAAACATCAGCTATATGCCAGATAGTCTTTCAGATGCTAACCTCAGCTAAGTTTTCTCTGCTGCAAAGAAATACTTGGCTCCACCCCCATGGGCTTTTTCA
Organism: Balaenoptera physalus; assembly: GCF_965194825.1. Lineage (NCBI taxonomy): Eukaryota > Metazoa > Chordata > Mammalia > Artiodactyla > Balaenopteridae > Balaenoptera > Balaenoptera physalus. The sequence continues at coordinate 132,467,018 of NC_138884.1, forward strand.
TTCTTTTTTTTAATATAAATTTATTTATTTTGTTTTATTTATTTTATTTTTGGCTGCGTTGGGTCTTCTTTGCTGCACATGGGCTTATCTCTCTCTGGTTGTGGTGAGCGGGGGCTACTCTTCATTGTGGTGCGCAGGCTTCTCATTGTGGCGGCTTCTCTTGTTGGGAGCACAGGCTCTAGGCACACGGGCTTCAGTAGTTGTGGTTCGCGGGCTCTAGAGCTCAGGCTCAGTAGTTGTGGCACATGGGCTTAGTTGTTCCGCAGCATGTGGGATCTTCCCGGACCAGGGCTCAAACCTGTGTCTCCTGCGTTGGCAGGCGGATTCTTAACCACTGCCCCACCAGGGAAGCCCCGCTTTTTCATTCTTGACAGTAAATCTCATACCTCCTTTTGTAAGCAGTATAGGGCTATTAGAATTCTGCAAATCCATCAGGCTTTTCCAAACTTGCATGACTTGGAAGATGTTTGTTTTTCCTAGATGGTCACTTCCTGGCCCTTCCTTCTGCTTAATCCGGAAAGCCTACCTCTCCCTCACTATTTCCGCCTTCAACCCCCCAACCCCGTGATTCTGATTGCAGATGCCTGTATCACCCTTAGCACCCTTAGAACGACCATGGCTAGTTTAACATTTCCACACTGTGTTGTAACCCTTGGTTTACTGCCTGACGTCTCCACTAGATGTATAAGGTATATGAAAGCAGGGACTGAGTTTTTATTTTCTTTTTATCCCCAGTGCCTAGCACAATGCCTGGAACAAAGCAGGCACTATAATAATACAATCATCTTTTTGCTGAATGTAAAAACAACCCCTAAATCCTAAAGTTTTGTGTTCAACCTTTGCTGTTCTTTTCTTTGTTCTCTCCCTTAGGGATTCTCTCCATACAGTCAACACTCTGCTCTGTGTATGAGACTCGCATATCTAGGTTCACATGTTACTTCTCTCCCAAGTTTTTAGTGTCTGCTGCATGGACCTCCACCGTCATGGAATTCCCCATACAATTTCAAAATCACCATGTTCAAAACATAATTCTTTTTTTTTTGCCAAATAAGCTCTATTTAAAATTTAATGTTATTTTCACCGCCTATTGGTTTGAAGTTTTCACATACCTTGCTTTCTCTCATGTCCAATCCGTTGCCAAGTCTCATGAATTACCTGTCTCCCAAATCCCCTCTGTTTTATTTCTTCTGGAGTTCCAGGCCTCATCATACTGTACATGGCTATTTCAATAACCTCCTAATAAGTCTCCTCTGGTTGTTCCTCCTTTTAATCCAGCCTACACCACCGGACATGCTTCCTAAATGTAACAACAATCAAACCATTATTTTGCTAATAAACCTTCTAATGCCTCCCTATTGTCTTGTGCCAAGTGGGTTCTCCATAAAGTACAACCCTCTTTCTACTATCATATTTGCATTTTTTTGCCCTCTGCTTAAACGGGACTACTGTGGTAGGCGGAATCACTAGCCCCTCCCCTCAAAATGTCCATGACTTAATCCCTGGAACCCACGAATATGTAACCAGACAGGGCAAAAGAGATTTCACAGATGTGACTAGTTTAAGGGGTTTGAGGTGGGGAGATTATCCAAGTGGGCCCAACGTGAACAAAAGGGTCCTTATAAGAGGGAGACACAAGGGTTTGAGTCTGAGGAGCAGGTGTTATGATGGAAGCAGAAGTCAGGGTGAGGTAGGGCCGGGGATCAGGAATCGGGGAATGCCGAGTGGCCAGAAGGAATGCAGCCCTGCTGGCCCATTTCGGATTCCTGACCTCCAGAACTGGAAGATAATGCATTTGTTCTGTTTTTAAGCCACTAAATTTGTGGTAAATTTTTACAGTAGCAATAGGAAACCAACACAAGTACTTCCCTGTTTTTCTCATTCTGAAATATAGTTCAAGTTATTTCTTAATAGTTTTCATGCCTCCTTCCCATGTTTCCAATTGGTTGAGTCTATCCACCCCAAGTTTCATCTCAAATGCTACCGTTTCTTTCCTGAGCCTTCCTGCAACTTGATCTGGGGGCACATCATTCAGGGACACTTTATTATTTATCCCACCAACTACAATAACCTCCAGTTTAGTCACCTCCACTCCAGCCCTCATACTACTGCCTAAGACGCAGATCTAAGCTTCTTACTCCTACCTGGAGTCAGCCAAAGTCGAGGTTCAGGGTACAATCTTCCAGACTGCCAAGACTTCTGATACTAGTCCGAAGTTCAGGGCCCCAGGGACTTCCCTGGTGGCGCAGTGGTTAAGAATCCGCCTGCCAATGCAGGGGACATTGGCAGGCATTTGAGCCCTAGTCCGGGAAGATCCCACATGCCCCAGAGCAACTAAGCCCGTGCGCCACAACTGCTGAGCCCACATGCCACAACTACTGAGCCCGTGTGCCTAGAGCCCGTGCTCTGCAACAAGAGAAGCCACCGCAATGAGAAGCCCGCGCACCGCAACAAAGAGTAGCCCCCACTCACTGCAACTAGAGAAAGCCCGCACGCAGCAATGAAGACCCAACGCAGCCAAAAATAAATAAATTTATTAAAAAAAAAAAAAGTTCAGGGCCCCAGAGCCACTGTGACTTCAGACCAGCTGACTACAAATTCAGGGGTCTCCATAGCCCCCGTCAGGTTCAATGATTTGCTAGAATGACTCACAGGATTCATGAAAGTGTTACACTTATGATCACAGTTTTATTACAGTAACAGGATAGACATCAGAACCAGCCAAGGAAAGACATGCACAGGGTGCAATCTGGGACTGGGAATGACCTCAGGTGGCCTCGGCCTGCAGCGGCTTGAAGCAGGATTTTGGTTCCTGGCCAGAGATTGAAGTCAGCCCGTGGCAATGAGAGCACTGAATCCTAACCACTAGACCAGTGGCCGGTGACAAGGCCCTGGCCCGTACAGCTTTGCAGAAAATGAGTTTCCACAAAGAAACAGAAAGGAGTCAAACAAGTAAAGTGTTTATTAGGAGGAAAAGGAGTACATGTGAATAGGCACACATGGGCGGGATCAGAGAGAGAGTCGTGCCCTCGTGGTAGTTTGAATCACTTATGTGGGGCATTTCTTCTGGGTTTCCTTTGGCCAGTCATCTTGCTTTGCCTGGTTCTGAGTCTGTATTTGGTTTATCTCAGGGTCCTCCCATCTGTGTATGCACATCTCTGGCTAAGATGGATTCTAGTGAAGAGGCCTATGGGTAGGTTGACATCACTCCCTTTTTTGACCTCCAAGGAGCCTTTCTGTGCAGGTGTCCTCGGGAAGGTCTCCTTGACCTCGAGGATGAGAAAAATGTGGTCTCTTATTCTTTTATCTGGGCAGGGCTCAACCTCTCTTGCTATTATCTTCCTTTCAGAGTGTCTGTCCCCAGGGGACAAACTCCGGCTCCTCAGCCTGGGGCCCATCTATCTCCTGCCTCCGGAAGACGCCCAGTGTGAAGCTTCTCATGTCCTCAGGGACACATTATCCTCCTGGCATCAACATGTGGAGGTACCTACATGGAGAACTGCCAACCCAGGAAGCTCACCTGAGCTCCCGTGTTCAGAGCTTTTATTGAGGCTTTGTTAAGTAGGTGTAATTAATTAAACCATGGCCCCTGTGTTTGAGCTGGATTTCCAGCCTCCCTCCCATCCACAGAGGCTGGGCTGATGCCACCTGAAAAGTGCCGAACCTCTCATCCCATGATTGGTCTTTCTAGGAGGGCCCACCCCCTACCCTCGGACTAGGGGTGTGGCTGGTCCTACTGTGAGCCATCCAGTTAGCGCAAACTATTGAGGGCCTGCTATGAGACATCTCCTTAGTGTAAAATATCAGATACGGTCTCAGGGGCCCGCCATGAATAACAAAGACACTCCTATCACTCAGGAAATCCCAGTGTTTACAGGTTACCTCCGGGAAACTGGCATTGTCAGGTCAGTCAAGTTCTTTATTACACACTCCCTTAATTTGCTCCCTTACTTTGAAAATGAAATGCAAACTACTTAATAGGCTATTCCAGGAACTTCATGAGAAGCAGCCTGATACAATGGGCTTAAAAAAACTTCTTTGTAGAGAATGGAGGAGCTAATGTTCACTGCCTGGCATATGGTAGATACTAAATAAATTCTTTTAAAATTAATTATTGACTGATGAGAAGACAGAAGGAAAAGTATAAAACAAGCAATCAAGATAAATTGCTTAGACTAGAAAACTATTTACCAGAGTACTAAGAAAATTCTGATTTTGCAGATGAGATGGTGGAGAGAGAAACAGAAAAATAACATTTATAAACTAAAAAGGGACAAATAATTTTTCAAGAAAAGAAAGCAAAAACAATAAAACTTAGATCTCCTTTCCATGGCTCTTGGAAATTGAATGTTTTAATTAATAGTTTTTTATTCTGGCTTCTAGTTTTAGCTTAGAGTCTAAAGATTTTGTCTCCTTATTTCTAGACCAACATTAGTCTGTCTCTTTTTTGTCTTTTCATGAAGTTACTATATCTAAATAGTGGGAAGTAAGATCACTATAAAATATTAAAATAGACATTGATTCTTGAAATAGATATCCAGTGTGTACAATAGAGACAGGAATTAGAAATGTGTATCCATGAATACATTGCTAATTTGATATTCTAGATCCCCTACCAAGACATAAGAATAATGTACACAATGTATAATAAGACTTTTGGATGATACTATCTTTGCAAAAGAACTTTTCATGCAATTGCCATTTCTTACTCCTATTACTTCAGACAAACAGGAAGATGTCAGCTTACTAGTTTTACTACAATCACAGTTATATTGTTTGATTCTCTACTTTGTGTAGAATAAAAAGATGTAACTATGGAATACTGTGGTAAAAGAGGATATATACCTAAGATACTTGACAAGAGGAAATTATATGGTATAGATGTTATAACATGAAGAATACAATCTATATTTTCTCCTGTCTTACCCAACATTAAGGAATTTTTATTAAAGTAAATAATTTCTTTCTATATAACTAATACTTTAAAGAAAATGATTTTCATATTTCAACAAAGAATTTAAGAAATTTTCTTACAACTCAGGCCTAGCTAGGGTAGATTGGACAAAATTACCTCTTCCTATTTTAATACTGGAAGAGAAGGCAAGATAGGGAGCCAGCCTTGCTGGTAGATGAAAATGAAGGAGCGGGGTCAAAATCCTTCTATGTGTTATACCAGTTTCCCCCCATCACAACCCCATACATTTCCTTCCAAAACATGTAAATCTGATGTCAAAATAACATAATACAAACTGATTTGTGCAAATGATTGCAACTACTTTATAATTAAACATCTAGGGAATTATATATGTGAAATAGATATCTCTGTTCCTACCAGGGATTTAATTACATCCTGGATTAAAAGAAATTTCGACCCAAGATTGAAAACAGATGGTCAGTCACCTCATGTCCCAATGGTTGCTTTGTAAGCAAGTGACACTGGATTCTTCGCCTTCAAGAACATTTCCCCCACCTCATTGTTTTTGTCAAATACTCATTAAAGAAAAAAAAGACAAAGAACTCCACTGTTAGATTTTGCCTGGGTTTCTTGAATGTTAGAAATCAATGGGATTAGCAATGTTTGATTGGAAAATTGTCTTAAGCAGTTCCCCTCATGATTTGTCTCTAATCTGGAAGGAAACAGCTGACTTATTCAATCACCATGTTACATCTCTTGTCCTTCCCACTGGTGAAAAATCCAAAATCTGGAATTTAGACTGTGGTTCATCTCATTTTCTACCTTTATGTTTTAACTTTATACAAATGAGCAGATAGTATGAGATAGGGATATGTTTGATATTCTTCACCTTCTTTTGCTGGTGAGACAATGAGGCTCCCCCCCAACAAAAGACACAAAAATGTATTTGAATAAAGAAACATACAAGCAATTCTTGTTAATTGTTGATATGATTGTTAGAGTAAACAGAAATAATTTGAATTTTCTCCTTCAGTCAATGAATTAGGTTTTTCATATAAGAGGGAAATCCTTTGTTTAACTGCACAGTATACGTTGATGGAGTCTCAGACACTATATGGATGCCGGAGATATAATGGTGACTAGAACATACACGTCGTGGAGGCTTAAACAGTCTAGAAGGAAGAACAGGTTTCAAACAAATGATTAAAAATAATTACAACTGTGTAAAATTATGCAAGGAAGTACAGTGTGTTGAAACAGCATGTAACTGAGGAAGAAATAATGTGCAACGCTTCCTGAGGTTAGAAAAACCTTGGCACATTCAAGGAACTAAAAGACTTCCAAAGTGGCTGCAGCCCAGAGGACAGGGATGTGGCTGGAGAAGAAGGCGAGGACCCGATCTCAGTGACCTGAGGCCAAGTTGCAAGTTGGGATTGGAGCCTGTGGACAATGGGAAGCAACTGAGTTTTTTGTTTTAAAAAAAAGGGGGATCAGATTTGTGTTTTAGGAAGATCACACCGGCAGCAGTATAGAAGCTAGTCGAGGTAAGAGTTGACAGCGCTTGCTCTTGGGGGGGAAACAGTGGCGTTCCTGGAGAGAAGCGGGGCGGGGAGGGCTTAAAGGAGGTATAGAAAGTAGGAACTGTCAGAACTTACTGTTTATTGGATGTGAGGGGGGAGGAAAAGGCTTTTGATTTGGGCAAGTGGTTGGTTGGATAGAACTGCCTTTTACAGAGACAGGAATTGCTAGAAGAGGAGTACAGCTGAGTGTGGATGAGAAAAGAGGATATCGTATATTCTGTTTTGGAGTTACTGAGTTGCAGGTGCCTGTAACACATCCAAGTGGAATAAACCTTTATCTCTATGGGTCTACGGCTAAGAAGTGAAGTCCAGCCTGGAGATATTTGGCCATCATTTGGGTAAATATGATAAAGAAGCCATGGGCGTGGTTGAGATCACTTGGGGAGAGAGTGTGGTGTGGGAGAAGGACATGGCCCAGGAACACGATGACCATTAACCCCAGTTTGCCTGGAATAGTCCTGGTTAACACCCACTGCCCAGGTATAATTATTAATTGCATCCCTTTCACTCCCAAAGTGAGTCAGTTTGGACAATAGATATATAGTCATTCTATTTAAGGCAGAGCCAGAGGAATGCCAACGTTTAAGGCTTGAGTGAAGCAAAACCACAAAAGGAGCCAAAAGGAAGTAAACCAGGAGAAAGCAATGCCGCTGAAGCCAAGGGAAGACAATGTCTCAAAAAATTTTACATAAGGCATTGCATAGAGTTCGCTCTTGGATTCCATAATGATTGCATTGCAGGGTAGCCAAAACCTCAGACAGGACTGAGGGTGGAGCAAAGATTAGTTCAGGAATGCAGGCAGAGGTGGGGACCATGCTGATCAGTTCTGAAGTAAGATTAGTGCCACTGGTAACCGAAAAAAGTGCATAGAGCTTAGACACTAAAAATACAAAATAATTTTCTCATCTTGGCCAGTATATTGGGGAGACTATAGGAATGTTAACATCCACTAACTGGAATAATATTAATTACTTTTAGCTCCTCACTCAAGCCGGGTGGTTTCTTGTTTCCAGAATTCTGAGTTTTCCCCAGCCTGAAAATCCCTGACCCTCTATCTTCCTCTTTACCCCCAAGATAAGGTTCTGGTGTCACCTTTTCTGGGACCCTTCTTCCTCTAAGATTGGGTTCCCTCCTCTAGCCCATCTCTGTCCCCACAGCTCCTGCCATTTTACAGTGAAATTTACTTGTCTCTCTCCTTCACCAGAGTGTAAATCCTCCTTCTTAGACTTTACATTTCTTAAAGTCAGGGACTGGGTCTTATTCTTATTGATTTTTATATCCTTGGCCACTATATAGGATTTTGTACGTGGTAGAAACTCAATCGATTAATATTGAATTGAATTAAAAATGTTGGAGATGTCAGAATTATTTTCTTTTTATTGAAGTAAGATTTACATACAGTGAAATGCATGGATTGTAAATGTGTAATTATTGAGTCTTGATAAATGTATTTCAATGTAACTACTATTCTAATAAATAGACCATTTGTATCATCCCAGAAGTTTTCCTCATGCCCCTTGCCAGTCAATCCCTACTGCCTGTCAAAGGCAGTTACTATTTTGATTTCTGTTCTTACAGATTAGTTTTTGCCTGTTCTAGAACTTCATCAAAATGGAATCATATGTTATGAGCTCTTTTGTGTCCAGCTTATTTCGTTTAGCATTATGTCTGTGAAAATGATCCCTTTTGATGTATGTATCAGTCCATTCCATTTTATTGTTGAGTGACAGTTCACTGAATGGCTATGCACAATTTGCTTATACCTTCTCCTGTTGATGGACATTTGGGTACTTTCCAGTTGGGGCTATTATAAATAAAGTTGTTATGAATAATCATGTAGAAATCTTTTTGTGGACATATGTTTTCATTCTTCTTAGGAAATACCTAGAAGAAGACTTGTTGGGTCATAGGATATGTGTGTATGGGGGGTGTGTGTGTGTAAATAAGAAACTGTCAAACTGTTTTCTAAAGTGGTTGTACCATTTTTACAGTTCTGCCAGCAACACATGAGCATTCTAGTTGCTCCACTTCTTTACCACCATTTGGATTGTCAGTCTTTTATAACTTTAGCTGTTCTAGTAGGTGAGAAATGGTATATTTTGTGGTTTTATCTCCATTTTCTTGATGAGTAAATGATGTCAAGCAGTTTTTTGTGAGCTTACTGGCCATTCATATATGGTCTTTTGTGATGTATTTAAGTATCTTGCCTATGAAAAAATATGGTTATTTGTCTTTTTTGCAATATATTTACAGTACCTTATATAGTCTGGATACAAGTCCTTTGTCAGATACATGTATTTCAAATATCTTTTCCCAGTCTGTGTCTCACCTGTTTATTTTCTTAATAGTGTCTTTTGATGAGAAGTTTTAAATTTTGATAAAGTCCAATCTATCTTTTTATGTTTAGTGCTTTTCATGTCTTCTTTATGAAATCAGTGCTTTCTCTAGGGTCATATTCTGTGTTTTCTTCTAGAAGCTTTATAGTGTTAGCTTTTATGTTTAGGTCTGTGATCCATCTTGATAAAATTGGAGTTGGAGACATGTTTAATAATTTATATAGAAAGAGCAGTGGAGTCCTACTCCATTTGATTGACCTTATGAAAAAAACATAGGCTATTCTCTTGTAAAGAGACTGTGATCATAATTTTGAATATTGTGTGGGCCTTATATTGATAAAACATAATTTATCCACTGTTAAAGAACATTAATATGCCTGGACAGAGAAGCAACAGACTGGGAGCACAATCCCTGTGTTTTTCCCTAAACCTTTGTATTAGTCAAGACTCACTGAATTCACTTTGATTATCATGTCTCAGTTTTGTTTGTTTTTTTTTTAAACTCATTTTGCGTTTTTGGTTTTTCTTAAGTTAATTAATTAATTAATTAATTAATTTTTGGCTGTGTTGGGTCTTCGTTTCTGTGCGAGGGTTTTCTCTAGTTGCGGCGAGCGGGGGCCACTCTTCATCGCGGTGCGCGGGCCTCTCACTATCGCGGCCTCTCTTGTTGCGGAGCACAGGCTCCAGACGCGCATGCTCAGTAATTGTGGCTCACAGGCCTAGTTGCTCCGCGGCATGTGGGATCTTCCCAGACCAGGGCTCGAACCCGTGTCCCCTGCACTAGCAGGCAGACTCTCAACCACTGCGCCACCAGGGAAGCCCTCATGTCTCAGTTTTTGAGTAAATTGTGGTGGTACCATCAGCTTAACTTCATACCATTGGAATGAGCATAGAAAATGATCATAAAGCCTTTCTGAAATATCAAATTATATTATGAATCTGCATCAGTTAACAATGATGATAAATTGTGAACTGTATAACAGTTGCTTATTAAGTTACAGACTCTGTCCATAAATGAAAATAACAGCTTGGTGCTGAATATCTCTTAGGACTCCAATGTAGACAAAACTGACATCTTTTAAACCAACATAGCTGTGTTAACTCTCCATGACACTGTTACATAATGAACAGTTTTAACCCATAGTCCCCTCTCACAGAGTAAAGATTGCTGTAGTGAGGTATGCTCGCCATCTTTACGGTCACAGTGAACTGAGAAGGAGCCCAATTAGTGGTGTTTGGAAAGGGCCTTATAAAAATACACCCATCAAATGGCACATAGTCGCTGAGGGAAGGGCCACTCATTAATAAAACTCCTACCCCAGCATCAAAGCCCTTATACGGTGTAAAAAAATCTCATTAGCTCAGAATCCATTTTGGAACTTGTAATAATTCAGACCTGGTATATGTGATTCTTTTTCAGTAGAAAGTTCATAGTTCAAAAGAGAAGGCAGAATTCAGAGTGACTGTATTAAACAATTATGGGAGTATAGACCATTTTGAGATTAATTTTACTCTTTTTGGATATTTAGTTTTTGATATGTAGTGTACAAGGCATAAGCCTACATTTATTTTTAAATGTAATTTACTGTTTAGACTTTTTACCAGGTAAAACACCCCTCTCTTTTACCTCCCTCACTTCCTTCACCCCCAAACCCAAAGTCCCAGAGTGCATGTGACCACACAGACTCACCTGTACCCAGAGGGAAAGCAAATTAACATGGGTAGGAGGCTAATCTGCCCTGTAATAATGAGGTTTTCCGTATAAAGATAAAGCTTGAATAAGATACAAATGCATATTAAAAAGTAAAACCACACACTAATTTAAAAAACATCTCCTGACATTTGTGTTTTCCTCATTTTTAATCAGCATTTTACTTGGTATAGTTTTTATTATTCAACATAAATCCCTTAGAGTCAGGAAATGCTTCTTGCTTGACAGATCACATAATATAAAACATTTCAAGGCCAGCGCAGTGGTTCTAAATGCTTAATGATTTTGCTTTGGTGAGAATGTAGGCACTTAAAGATGGGGGGGGGTCTTTGTCACAGGGGAGGCTGAACACTCCATTTCTGTGGTCACATCTTCATAAAGACACCACCAGTGACATGTCACAAGAGAAAGGGCTTTTATGGTGTACCTTTCAGTCAGAAAACACACAGATTTTTCATGCATTTTAGTCCCACATGGAAAAAATTTTACAGCAGCTCATAATTATCATGTCTGTGTATACATTATGCTCTCTTGGTTATATCTGTTAAATAGAGAGAGGGTAAGCAAATTATCTACCTGAGGAAGAAATCCCCCCAGGAATTGCATCCCATACTCAGGTAAATTTCACTTATTCCTGGTTTAGGTTTCATATCATCTATCTGGGAACTATATTTCCTGTATCTGATTATCAATGCTGTGCTGTTTTTAACACTTAACCTCTGTGTGTATGTGTGTGTGTGTCGGTGTGTATTTGGTGGGCGGAGGGGGCTTGGTTAATTAGGGGAAGAGCTTCTTTTTACTTCCACGTGTCTCTTGATTGAAACCTTCTGATTATTTCCTGTATTAGGTTTCACAAAAATAGGTCTGAATTCAAAGGTAAATTCGGAATCTTAAGTATAGTACTTCAACCATTAACACGCACATGTACACGAAGGGCCCTGAACAGGAATAAGTCATCTTCAGAAGAGTGGGTTATGCTTGTGATCTGCCTCACAACTGTACTGCAGGTGAAATTCCCTGAAAATTCCCTACGATGGGCATGGTAAAAGAAAGAGGTATATAGGAAAAACCAGAGATGCCAAAGCTCCAGACGCATGGTCTTTGATGTGAGAAATTTCCCATCCCCAGTGACGTCATTGTTCCCACTACATGTGGCTTAGCAAGCAGGGTTGGGGTGGTGGGTGGTACCCCGCAAGATAGTGAAAATCAGTCTCATGAAATCTTGATATCAGAGTTGAGACCCAGTACCGTGGAAATTTGTGCTTTTTCTTCTTAAAATTTGGGACTGGAATATTTAAGTAAATTGTAATAGATTCTTACAGTGGAATATCAGCATTTATTTAAATAATGTTTTTGGAGGGTTTTTTGGTTTTTTTTAAATTTATTTTATTTTATTTTTATTTTTTGGCTGTGTTGGGTCTTGTTGCTGCGCGCGGGCTTTCTCTAGTTGTGGCGAGTGGGGGCTACTCTTCGTTGCGGTGCGCAGGCTTCTCATTGCGGTGGCTTCTCTTGTTGCGGAGCACAGGCTCCAGGCGCGTGGGCTTCAGTAGTTGTGGCACGCGGGCTCAGTAGTTGTGGTGCACAGGCGTAGTTGCTCTGCGGCATGTGGGATCTTCCCGGACCAGGGCTTGAACCCGTGTCCCCTGCATTGACAGGCGGATTCTTAAGCACTGTGCCACCAGGGAAGCCCTGGAGGGTTTTTAAGTAATGGAATCAAGAGCTGGTGTTCTAGAGTCAGACAAATCTATTTTCAAACCTGAGCTTTGTCACTTGCAACTTGTGTAGCTTTGGGAACATTATTTAATCTCTCGGAGCATCAGTATCTTTCTCTATAATCAGAATATTTAACTGATATCATTTTTGTATGGATTAAAAGAGATGATGTATATAGAATTCTTAGCAGAGAGACTGGCACACAATAAACTTACATATTATATATAATGTATAAAGTATTATAGATTATCATTATCTTATAGCATTAATATAGCAGGAGATAAACTTACATACCCATTATCATCTCATTATGTAGACCCATCAGAAAACATGCCAGAAAAGACATCTACCATCACTCTGTGTCTTCCCAGTTCCGCTTTGTGTATAATTAATTGTACTTTGTTTTCTGTCCTCAGATATTTGTGCGGTGGTTTGCTGTCTGTGTATAAGAAATCCCTCTTCACTTAAACTTCGCTTGCAGTCTAACCCTAAGACATGGCGTTCTTTGTTTCTGAGCCTCTCCCCTGGTTGGCTGCAGTGGCTTCCTAGCGGCCGGCCGAGAGCAATGATCAACTCTGCCCCTGCATCCTCTTTATTACTGTCAAGATGATCTTTCTTATGTTACTCCTCTGGTACTGCATTTTAGCTCTAGAACTGGATTTCAAGTTGTGTTGTATGAAGCTGCTTTTGGAGAGTCTCCTCCCCCTACTGCATCCTTGCTTTTTTGGTGCAGCGCCACTTTATGTCATATATTTTAGAGTTTCATGGAGCAGTTTTTGGGAAAAAATAGGTCACTGCTAAAACAAATTTAAGAACCACTCTTCTACAGGATAGCATACAATTTCTTTAGGCATGGTGTCCCCATGTGTTCTGATCCCTGCTTTCCTACCCAGTCTTCTGTTTACTTCTTCCACCTCCTAACTTTCTGCTTTAGCAACTTTGAATGCCTTAAGATATTCCCCAGATGTGCCATGATTATTCTGCCCTTTGTACCTTTGCACACATATTTAGCTCTTCTAGAATGTCATCCCTCTGTCTCCCTTCCCACAGCCCCAATTGTGTCTACCATACAACAAATCTAAGCTCAGTGTGCCCTTCTCTGTTTAATATTCCCAATTCTCCCAACCAGATTTCCATGCTTATATTTATTAGGATCATGAGTTGTAAGGAGCAGAGACTGAGGCCAACCCAAGCCAAGATGGTAAAAAGAGAGCTAGGAATCTCATGGGAATCCAAGAAAAGAAACCTTAGTATGGCTGGGCTAGCCTGAAAGCCAAGGAGCTTTGGGGACATCAACAGTAGGCTGGTGGCAGATCTTCAATGAAATATCCTATTATCATAGCAATTCAGCTATCCTTTCTGGTCTACACTTCTTTCTAGCAACTAACTTCCTCACCCTTGACTCTATATACCTGGGTTCAAATCTTTGTTCTACCACTTGTCGGCTAGGTAATCTTAGACAAATTATGAAACTTCTTTGTGCATCATATGTACAAGGAAAGCACAGATTATTTTAAGGATGAATTGCTCTCCACTGTAATCACCAATTCAAGATGCACATTTTCATCCACACTTTGATACCTCTGAAATCAGGATGCATCTTACAATTACTGTCGGCCAGACAGGAGTCAAGTCATGAGGTAGTTACCGCCTGCTCATGAGCAAATGTGGTTTTTATTCCTGGCCGGACAACTGCAACCTCTCCATGTTTGACTTGGGAAACTATTTATGAACCATTTGAGGCAAGTCTATGAATCCTGGCTGTTGGCTGAAAACCTTCTACTGGCATTCGTTGATAAGACATCAGTAAAAAACACTCCAGTATCCAAACTTGCAGTAAGTGTTAATGGCTTGGAAGAAATCCTGAAAACAATGGTGGAGCATTCTTTTAAGAACTGTTGCCCAGGGTCCTTGATGGTCAGAGCATTATGTTATGTAGAAAAACACTAGCATTGATGACGGCATCAAAAAGTGATTCAGAAGAATTTGACTCTGTGAGGAAGTTTCAGGACCCTAAGCAATTTATTTTGCTTCTATTTTCCTTTTCATGTGTGCACAAGAATGAAATATGATAAAATCTGTGTGTAGGGCTTTCCTGGTGGCGCAGTGGTTGAGAATCTGCCTGCCAATGCAGGGGACACGGGTTCGAGCCCTGGTCTGGGAAGATCCCACATGCCGCGGAGCAACTAGGCCCGTGAGCCACAACTACTGAGCCTGCGCGTCTGGAGCCTGTGCTCCGCAACAAGAGAGGCCGCGACAGTGAGAGGCCCGCGCACCGCGATGAAGAGTGGCCCCCACTTGCCGCAACTGGAGAAAGCCCTTGCACAGAAACGAAGACCCAACACAGCCATAAATATAAAAATAAATTAAAAAAAAAAATCTGTGTGTAAACCATCATTAAAAAGCCTTTCAATAAGTGTAACTCTAGGTGATAAGAAAATTAGTGTCATGTATTAATTAGCAGCATTTTTGTCTTTCATAATAGTTCATAAAATAAAAGTGTATCGTACAGGTAATGACATCTTAAATTTGATGAAATGTGGTTTGTGTTATTATTACCTAATAACATTTGTTTGCTCATAATTTTTGCTCACTTGTGGTGAGTAAAAATTTGCCTTTTTCTTCATGACTTTGTAGCTCTAGTTCACAAAAAAACTGGCTTATTCTCTCCATAATAACCAGACTTGCTCGTTCTTTTTTTCTAACCTGTCTTTTGGTTTTTTTCCTCACCCAGGACATTGTTTAGGCTATGGCTGGGTTTAGTTCCTGAGCTAACCCCTAATCCAGTCAACTGTGGTGGGAGAGTCATGCGGTCCAGAACACGGCTGCTAGGGCTTCCCCAGGAGTTTGTTGTCATCTTTGTATCCTCAGCACGTAGCACAGTACTAATACATGTTTGTTGAATGAATGTATAAACCACAATGATCTTGTAAGAGAGAGAAGTCCGTGACTCACTTATCACATACAGTTCGACAATAAATTGTACAGTTTTTAAAAGTTTTTTTAAAAATCACAATAGTATCTCGAACTTACTTGCTATTATAAATATTTGATTTCAGTTTTCTACAAATGTAGTATTTGATATCTTTCATGGATTAAGTTTTTCTAGTACCTACACACTCTTCCGACTTGGGAACATTTTCAGTTATCATTTCTATGACCTAATTAATTAACTCGGTAACATACTGCTTGATATCTATATGATATAACAGCATAATATAATCAATATCCATTCCTTGGGTTGGCCACATGTAGCTATAAAGGTTAGTGATGTCTTATGAACACATTTCTCCATGAAAACATTTTTGCTTCTCCTCCTGTTTCTTGCAAAATTGGATAGAAGAGAATGGAAGAGATGAGTAACGCCTCTTTAACTTCACTGATGAATTGTGGATCCCTTCTTTCACTCTGAAGGTCCATAACATTGGGTAAATCCTGTAAACTTTATGTGTTCAAGTCTCCTTATGTGACTGGCTTATTCCCAAAATAAGTGTCCTTAGTATGACTGACCAGTTAGGTATATTTTACCATTCTTTAAGGTTTCATTAAAGCTTTGTGGGCAAAACTTCAATCTATTGTTATCATATCATTTAATGAACAGGCATGCGATGAATGTTTATATTATGTTAGATCCTTTCCCTCTTTCTCCACCGCCGCCAGATCCAAGGTATCCCTGCTCCCCGCTTGGATTAGCATATTCATCTCGAAGGCAACTCTCTGACTCCAGCCTCTTGCTGCAATCCACAAGGTTGGATGAATCTTCTAGGAAGAGATTATTTCATCAGGTAACTCCTTTGCTCTAAAACTTCATTTTCCTTGGGATCAAGCCCAGATCCTCATCAAGGCATTAAAGTCCCTCTGTGATTCTGATAACTGTGATTTTACAAAAGAAATCTCCTTTTCCAGTCATGCCAGCCCTGTAAATCAAATGTGATTGTGATGTGCCAATTGCCTGTTTCCACCCTCTGGGGTTTCCTTGTGCCATGTCCTAAGGGTACATTGTCTTTTTCTTTTTCTCTCTTACAAATTCTATTTATTCTAGAATGAGGTTCTTCTTCTTCCTATCATAATTAATACTCTCTATTTTATAGCAGCATATACTTTATACTATGTGTCAACATAAATAATTTCCTTTCACTGTTAATTCTCCCCACAACAGCCAGTGATCTTTTAACAATTTTGAACAGTTTTGTTATTTTTATGTTGGCACCTTGTTTTTCTTCCCAGACTTACTCAGCTTGAGCCCTCATCTTACTCAATACAAATGGCTCCTATTGACTTATGGGTTAATAAAATCCAAATCCATCTTCAAAAGGGAAATGTTTTTCTAATATTGATATTATTTATGATATATACACTAATCCATATACAATATTGGTATAAAAGATTGAGATTCAAACGAATGTGATGTTTAGGCCCAGATGATGTTTTCAATCAAGGATTTTAAAGAAAGATCCATCCAAATGTGGCACCAATTGGTATAAGTGTACAGCTTTTCTAAGTAACTACTTTGAGTAGGAAAACACCTTTTTGGATCTATTAATTCTAATATGTTAGTCAAAAGTCAGTATCACTTCTTTATTATGTTTACCATTGATATTGTAACTTCAGATAGACACAGTGTTTTTATGTCTTTTAGGTTCCTCAGAAAGCATCCAATGTATATAATGCATCTTTTGCATTTTTATTGAAAACTAACACACTAACTCATATCGCAATATGGTAATGTAAGGGAAAAAAATGTACAACACTGACCAATGTGAATGCCCAAATCCAAGACTCAAGCGCCTTTTTCAAGTTTTGATTGAAATTTGAAATGACTTATTTTCAACAATAGGTGGCGCTTCGCGGGTTTTTTGTTTGTTTAGTTGAAATGCTTTGGCTGTATGAAATATCTCTGCTATCAATTTAAAAAATTAATACAAAACATAAAGATTCAAATAGTACTTTGGTAATTACAGGAACTATATCCACTACCAAATCTGCTGTATTTATTATCAAAATTAACATTCTAAGAGCTTATCAAAAAGAAGCAGCAATAAACATAATTTTTGAAAATATATAGAAGGATCATTCGGTTTTTTACTTTTCTACTGATTTTCAACTCTTTAAATGTAATTCAATTACTTTTTAAAAAACATGTATTTTCTTTATTTACTCTTAATGATCATGAAGAGTTTACAGATCTTATAGAAGGGATTTTTAATATTTGCAGTGACCTTTATCTTAATGGGAAGCAAAATGTAAACAATTAAAAATTCTGGGTAAATATCAAGGTGATCAGGGCTCATTAAATTCCTTAATCTGAAATTATTAGCAGATAGCTGCTCCAAAATCCCACTTCACATACACACACACACACACACACACACACACACACACACACACACACAGCAATACAATTATTCAAACCTGAGTTCAGCCTTAGAAAAACAAAAGTTAAACTGAATTAACTTGAAACAATTATAAGACAAATAAATCCAGTATTTAGGGATGAAGCACCCGGAAAGAGGTGGCCCTGAAACATTTCTTCATCATACAGTGTGTTTGAGGCAATAACACGCTATATGGCAAGAATTTATACAGGGCTTTAAAACTTACAAAGCACTGCATATACATTGAGTCCACAGTAGGACTACAATTTGGGAAAGTGAAGTATTGTTATTAACTTCAGGTTATTGATGAGAAAGCAGGCTGAAAGAAATTAAGTGAAGGTCACCAAGCTAGAAGTGGCAAAGCTGGGACTTGAACTTCATATCATCTGACCCTACATCAGGAACTCTTTTCTCTATACCATGCCATTTTCATATTTGTAATATTGGACATGGGGACATTATGGGCAAATATGGCATATTAGCTAAATTAATAGACTATGATATAGAAGAATGATATAATCAAAACAGATTTTTCAATATGTGTATCCTACCAAATATGATAGACCACATGAAATGTTTTTATAAATGAAATTAAAATACTCCAAGAGAATTGCAAATCAAAGAAGCCCGAGGTATAAATTCTTTTTTTTTAAAAAAGAAACCTCCTGGAAGTTTTTGTGTTTTCTTTTTTCAATATTAAGCATTCTTATAGAAGGCATGCCTAGAGTCATTTCATCAAATAAATATTCTACTTTTATTTTCCCAAACAAAGGATAAACTATAGCCTTTGGCATAGGTTATTTCAATAGGAAAGAAAGATTAAAGCAGACAAGCCCCAGGAGATGTTTTAAGTTGTTTTTGTTTTAATGAAAACATGATTTTGTTTTCTTCCTGTTGTATCTATGAGGGCAGTTAAAGGTTTAAATTAACCTAGGTTCTTATGCACTTGTCTCTGAAGATGAAGTTAGCAGTACATAGTTGTGGAAATGAGAGATTAATAACTTTTGCTGACCAGAATCAAAGCGAATACCAGGTGATCATTATAAGGACCATTCCACTCCTAGGTTCAGAAATCAAATCAGCAGAAGAGATGGCTAATCCTGTTTTCTTGTGGAAATGAAGAGCAAGTCAAGGCTTAGAAGGGCACATTTAATAATATGGAAGAGGAAAGAAGACAGGATTTATTCTTCAACTAGGTAGATAAGAAATGAAGACTGTTTTGTACTAGGGCAAAGATGTTTCCTTAGACGACCTTACCATATGGCTCTAATTAGCAAAATCTTTGATATGTAGTAGTGATGCAGTTTGAACTCTTGTTGCTTTGATTCTCTGTAAAGGAATATAACACTTAAGGAATGAAGGGCACTAATTCAGAGCCCTTCCATGTGCATTTCTTTCTTTTTTTACAACTTGTAGAAAAACAGAATCACTTGTGACAAAGAACACAAATGGTTAGTTGTAGAATTACAGAGCTGACAGGAACTCTACAAATCATTCAGTATAACTTATTCCATGCATTGTTTGATTTGCCCACTTCCAGGATTTGAAACCAACACAGAACATTAATATTTCAAATAGGGCAGAAGGATGAGAATTACACTTACGAAAATGAAAAGAATGTTTATGGAAAATTTACAGAATAGGTTGGTCTATTTCTGTCAACTACAAAGATTGTTTACAAAAGGAAACTGAAAATAAAATGGCTTATCCTTGCCAGCTTTTCCTGGGAAGTATAGTAATATAGTGACTATTGCCCTAAAAGGAAAGTAAAGACTTAGTTTCCATTCTTGGTTCTTCATTACTTTATTAGATACTTATAGGGTAACTCACCAATTTCTGTTATTGTTTCTCAACAAGATAAAAGATTATATTTATTGTCGTGACTTCACAGAAACACTGGGAGGATTAATAAGGTATTATTTTTCAAGAGCTTGGAAAACATTGTGGTTCTGCTAGTTTGGCAAATAAAGTAGGTAAATGAGCAAGTTAAGCCTCAGTACTACACTTTTTTCTTCTTTTTTAAATCACTAGCAGTTGCCAGGAGTTACCAGACCTTTTTTTTCATTTTACTTTATTATTTTCTCAAAAGTCAAATCAGTAGAAGAAATGCCTAATCTTGTTTTCACATGAAAATGAAGAATGTAAGGGTTCACTTTCCATTCCACCTTATTTTTTTAGATCTTAATATAGTAAACTGAAAATTATTGTAAGATTTTCTCATGGATATTTACATTGTTTTTCCTTTTTGGGAAAATTTCATACTCTAGCTATCCATTTCTAGCCAAGGTACACTGTAATTAAACTTCCTAAATAAAGAACAATGTCTATTTTAAGCTTTAAAATTTTAGAATTTCTACCAAGTCTTAGAGTTGTAGGCAATCAGAAGAAGGGGCAGGTTTTATTAAATGTCTTCTAGATCCAGGACAGCAAGGCTATACCTATATTTATTTGTAATGTACTATTTAGAGAAAAACATTGATGCATTTTAGTGCTAGATGATGTAAAGGGTCATCGGTCAACTTCGTGCAGCATACTGTTTGATTTCTAAGTAGAACATGACCCATGATGATGGTGTTATAGATAAAACTTCATGGATTTTATTTATTATTGTAATTTAAAAAATACTTAATCTCACGCAAATTGTAGTTTAATAATGCACCCGTGGTTGAAATAGTTTGAAGTTTATTTGCAATAGAAATCTTTCAAATATATTGTTGTAGGATTTATGGAAGTAAAATATTCAGTGCTCCCTCTCCTGGTTTTATCATATTGGTGAACTGACCTCTCGTCCTCAAATTGTGGCGATAGAGGAGAAGACAATTTTGAAGACCCACGTAAGATACTCTGATGGAATGTTCTATTTCTGAGTTGACTATTCCAAACCCGTTCAAATCGGGCAAGAAACTTATCCACTGGTTAAAGTTCATTACATCCCCAAATATAATGAGGTATATGAAAAAATAGAAAATATGTACAATAATGTTGATTTTATCCTTTGAAACAGACTGTTTTATTACAATTTATATTATTGAGTGAATAGGTAGCTTCTTGGTTTAATTCTTGTTCTATGTTATTTTCTAGTGATGCTTTCTTCTTCTTGCTGACGGTCTTAGCAGTGCCCTAGGGTCCTGAGAGGTCATTCCAAATACAACTTTAATTTTTTAAAGTGCTCAAACATTTGAAAGTCTAGAATAGAAAAAACCAGTTTCAAAAGAATCACTTGCTATTAAAGAAGGAGATTAAAAAATTACTTTGAACCAAAAATGTCCGTACTCAAATTTATATATGATTATTTTTTCCTGGAGTTTTGCTTTGTTTGTTTTATTTTGTCAGAGACTTTAAGCTACTTCTGATATGTAGTACCTGGAGAAAATATTTCCTTTCCACTTACTATATGTTTTTGGGTTTTAGGTATCTTTTAAAAGTCTCTGTGGAAACTCAAATTTCACATATAGTTACCCTCACTGCAGCATGAAGTACACGATTTTGATAATAAATGTCTAAAATCCAGTAGTTTGTAAGGAAACAAAAAGCAAGTTTCCTACTGATTAAAATGCTTTTTTTTTTTTTCAGTGACGCATCATTTATGCTTAAGAATTATACAACTTCTTGGAAAATTATTTCTATTTTAATTGATTGCCATTTAGCTGATTTTTAAAAATAATTTTTTTTTTCAAAATTATAAATATATTACAAAATTGAAGGAGTTTGGGATTTTTAAAATTTGATTTTGGGGAAATTATATCACAAATCAAGATAGAGCAATTATTATAAAAACTACAGCAGGAGATTGCGCCTTAATGACATATTGTTACGTACATTTGCAGTAAGGAGTGCCACCTTTTGAACTTTGACGTTTCACATATTCTGAACTTTGCTTTAAATAGGAACTAATGTTATATTATCATCTTTTTTCTATCAATATACATTCTCTCACTGATCAGAAGTGATGGCTTGATATACAACTTTTTAATCTTTTATTCTTCAAAATTGTTTTCTAATTCAACTTTAAGGATAGAGTCCACCAATCCTTTTACTGAGATTGATGACTAAAGACTGCTGACTAAATATAAAGGTATTCTTTCATGACAAACAGCATTTGCAGGATTTTTAGAGGCAATCCACATTTTTAGAGGATGTTTTTCACAGGAGTGTACAGGGCAACATTTCCAAGTGAGTACTCATAAACGAAAGAGGAAACGACTGTTGGGGAAATCCTGCTCCAGGTTTTCAGGCAGCCCGTATGATTGACATATGATATCACTGGAGGCGTGTCCTGGAGTGGAGGTGGAGGTGGAGGCGACGAGCTGAAATTCTGCGGAGCCGGAGTGGGATTGCTCTGTAAGGCACTGAGTGGTTTGCAGAGTGATAGCTGCAGACAGAACTCCCTGCCCTGGATAAGGAGCAGCTACAGTCGCTGTAAATGTGCCTGAAAAGCAATTTCCAATCTTTGCGTTAGGTAAGAACTGTTTCCTTCCTTTCCTTCCGCAGACATTTTAGGAAAGATCAGGTGAGAAATGTTGGCTTTTGCAAGGAACTGGTTATTTCTTTGAACTCGCTTTAGATCTAAGATTACTGGTTGCATTTCAAATTACCAGTAGCATTCCCACTACTAAAACTAATGCTCTTAAAGTAAATGCTACCACCAAAAGAAAAAGCAGGGTCCCTTTCCCTCCCCCCACCCCGTAAGCGAACTACTTAACAAGGTTAAAGTCTGAAACTGTCGGATGTGTGAAAAACTGGGTGGTTTATGCCGAAGAGGGGCTGGCATTCGGGTGTGTGGACCAAATGCGTGTTTGTTTAGGCATTGTTGGCGACCGAATCCCGAGAAGCAATTGTCTAAAACCTGAATTTCCCGTCCCTGTGTATTGATTTCCAATGCGCAGAGGCGTCGCTTGAACGTTGTTTGAACTCCTAGGGCATTCCAAGGGGCAAAAGCACTTCGGCAAAAACGTGCAAGACTGCATGTTACTTTGGTTCGCTGCTGACACG
Source organism: Balaenoptera physalus (assembly GCF_965194825.1). Taxonomy (NCBI): domain Eukaryota; kingdom Metazoa; phylum Chordata; class Mammalia; order Artiodactyla; family Balaenopteridae; genus Balaenoptera; species Balaenoptera physalus. Next base: position 132,489,637 of record NC_138884.1, read on the forward strand.
CCGACTGTGCGCCCGCCTGTCAATCACTGGGAGCAGCAACAGCCAGCACATGGCAGCGGGTGCGGGCGGCTGGCGAGCTGGCGAGCGGCCCGCTCCGCTCCACTCTCCTCCCGGGCGGCGGAGCGCGCTGCGCGTCCAAGTGCCTGGAAAGAAAGGGAAATTAACGTGTTTTTCTCTCTAATCGTCTGTAGCAGGCATTTCGGCCGTGGAAGAGGAGGGTCGGAGGACTGGGAGTGAGCGCTGCCCGGGAGACGCTGACTGCCAGCACCGGAGTTCCCGGGGACGCCGTCCCCCCACTTGCCCGGCGTGCGGGTTCGGGCAAGTGCCTGGAGCTGCGCGGGGGCCAAGGGACTTCGCCCCGCCTCCTCCCCGGAGGAGAACCCCCAAACCTCGCTGCCTCAAAAAGCCGGTAAAAAAAAAAAAAAAATCCACCCCCTCACCCCCCCCCAACCCGCGGAGAGCGGCGGCTCGGCCTCGCAGGCGTGTGCTCCCGCTTGCCTGCGCGGCTCCGTGACCCGCCCGCGGACGCCGGTTCGAGCCCCGTCCCGGGCGCCGCGGAGCCTCGAACGTCCGTGACGTGGATTTTCACGCGTCAGGAGGCCGCCACTCCCGCCTTTCCCGCGAGGAGCGACTGAAACCCGAGAAGAACTCTGGTCCGAGCCCGCACTCTTATCCCCGCCGCTCCCTCGCTCGCTTTCCGGAGAGACCCGGAGAGCCCTCCCGAAGGGAATTTTTTTCTGGCTCTCGGAGGGGGCTGCAGGAGAAGAGCCCCGGAGGTGGATGTTACTGAGCTGCGCGGCGCACGCGAGCTGTGAGGAGTCTGCGCCCGGCCGCGCGGAGTCTCCGGAGGATTGTCCCCCGCAGCCGGAAGGGGGCCGCGGGGAGCGCTCCTGCCCGGCGGGGGCGGTGGAGGCCGCGGGCCGACCGGCCGCAGCTCGGGCCATGCCTCCCCGTTCTCCTCGCCGCGGTTGATGCGGGGCGTGCACGCAGCCGCCCGCACCGGGACCCGGGCCGGGTTGCACGGCTTTGCCCCCCGCCCCCGCTTCGGCCTAGGTGAGTGTGGGGCGGCCGCGGGGGCGGGAGGCGCGCGGGCGGGGCGGGCCGGGCGGCAGGTGCGGGCCCGGCGGAGCAGCGCGGGGGCCGGGGCCGCGCGAGGGGAGGGAGGGCAGGGGAGGGAGAGGAGGGCGACCCCCTCCCGCGGCGCGGCCCTCCCGCCGGGGCGCTCGGGGCTCCGGAACCGGGCGGGCGACCTTCCGCCTCCGCACGGGATGGCGAGCGGGGCCCCGCGTCCTCAGTCGCCTGCAGCGGTGGCGCCATGACCCGGGGTGTCCTCTCGGAGGAACCGCCCCCCGGGGGAAAGACGCTTTCAGGGAGGCTTTGGGGGGGGGTCAACGGGGCAGGGGGGGCCGCGGAGCTGTTCGGCGGGTTTTCTGGGTCGGAGGCTCCCTGGGACTGGGGCCGGGAACGGCGTGTTTGCGCCCGCGTGTGCCTGAGCAAAGCCCCAATTCGCCGGGGACGCCCTCGCCCGAGTCTGCGTGCGCCCGAGCGAGCTGCCACTGTATTCTTGTAGTGAGAGCGGTGGAGCGGCGAGGGGAGGGGAGAGAGCACTGCCACTTTAAAAGTGGGGAAGTCCGCCCTCCTGAGGTAATGGTAACCTCAGCCTCCTCCCCTCCTCCTGCCCGAGAGAGAGAGAGCGAGCGAGAGAGCAAGAGCGAGCGGGAGAGCGAGCAAACTTGTTTTCATTCATAACTTTTTCCTTTTCCTTCCTCTCCGTCAACTCTTTATTCCCCGCTTGTCTCCGCGCGGATTGCAGAGGGCGCAGCTCCACCGCGGTAGCCGGCGCTGTGGCGACGCCGCTCTGCAGCCCCTGCCCCTGGCTCGCTGCGCCCCGGCTCTTTAGGAATCCGGCTTCTCCTTTAAAGTGTAGACAGCTATTTATTTATAACCCTCCCTGACGTGGGCTTGCTTTTTGGCGCCCGCGTCCGCTCTGAAGGCTCTCCCCGATTTGTGAGCCTCCCTGGTGTGGCATACGCCAAAAGGTTTTGGAAATCCACGGTGATCCTTAGGATGTGATGGGATTGTCCGAAAAGGTATTCGACTTCGATTCGGGGGTTTCTTGGGGAAGACAGTCCGCCGAGAGCGTGTGAGCGTGTTTGGGGCTAGATCGAGGGCTGTCACTGCTGGAAGAGGGGCTTTGCTTCAGATCAGAGGCGGCTGAGTGTCTCTTCGCTCTTTCCTTTTATCCGGTGGTCTCTGCCACCGGCCAGCGTGAACTCTGCCACAGCTAGCGTTGAAAACTCAGATTCAAGTGCCTGGTGTTTTCTCTGCCCTCTTCAAATCCACCGTTCTTCCTTTCGTGTGGAATCCGCCTTACTACCTTTAGGTACTCTTTGCTTTACAAGCGTTGGGTTAAAAAGTGCTTTGCTAGGAGGAATGATACTGTGCAGAGTAACGATGGAATCTTTTGAACAGCCCTTAAGGATTCCAGGACGAAACCCAGCAGGTTGCGAATGTGTTTCTCCTTCTGTACGGAGAAGGTAGAAGAAAGTAGAAACTCGAGGATCTGAGTTGGGAGAATGAGGGAGGGGAACGCCAAGAAGTTAACATGTAAGACTTGGTCCGGGGACATTCAGTGAAGTTAACAGATGAAATGGACTTCTTTCCGCTTTATTCCTTAAGCTGATGTGTTTTGGCTCAAGGTGGTAGTGGGGAATGGGCATTTTTTTTCTTTTCATTCTTGAATTGGATCAAATCTGTAGGCTTTGGGAGGAATTTGTGTGAAAAATGTTCTAGTTTACCATTGACTGAAAACAGAAACGTTTTTATGTTTGATTGTTTTATGGAGAAGACATAAATTAGAAACTACTATTGGTGTGGAAACAAATGTTTATTTTTATCAGGATATTACTGTACTTTATTACAAGAAGCACATGGATTCAGAGTTGTCAGTGCCTTTGAAAATCAAGATCTGTCATGTAAATACAGATTTTTAAATTAGAGGAAATACAGATCATTAATATGGCCAGGATTTCCCCATACTACTAAAGGCCTAACACTTACTTGTGTGTGAAAGTTATCTCGTTAGGTGAGTGAGCCCTTATTTAAACTTAAAAAAAAAAATCCTTTCATGATTTCAAATGTGAATACTCTTAATGTTCACAGAACTGTACATTAAGTTTTGTGTGTGTGTGCTTTAGAGGCTATAAAACACCCAAGAACTGTTGTATTTGTCTGCATTTGCATCTTGTACATTAATAATGAGCTAGCTTTAAAATTCTGGTTTCTCCTGAAAAATGACCTCTTATTTTGAGATTCCTTTTTAGTTTGGAATCTCTTTGATTTTTTTTTTTAAATGCATGAAGTATATACCTTGACTAATTTCCTCACCATTAATCTAATGCTTGTAACAGCAAACAAATAACAGAAAGCAACAGCACCAAAGCCATTCTTAATTTTTTTAAAGAGTGGCTGTTTTCCTTTATGGAAAACACCCATGAACTGATACTGAGCTCTCTTTAGATGAGAGCTGTTTATTAGTGCTTATACTCAATACTCCCCACGAGGGCATACTCCATTTTAATTGTTTGTTAGGTTCACAAACAGGAAGACATTACCTCCTGATTCTGTTTTTTAAAACTTGAAAAAACGTCTAATTCTTATGGCATGGGGACTCTTGCTTACATTCTTCTTCTATGATGTGGTCCTCAGCCTCTCTTAGAATTGGACTCTGGCCAGGACCCCAGCATCATTGTAATCCACTGATGAGGGAGATCATTACCAGGTGGTTTAGGCAATTTGTGACTTGACAGGATTTCTCGCCTCCCCCCCTCCCCCAAATGCTTCTCCTCATTTATTTTTTGTTTTTTTCATCCTTGATTTCCTTTTAGGATTTCAGATGCATGCCAGGTTTCCACTGATTGCCAGAATTCAAGATCACTACACATGGATCCCCAAAATCAACATGGCAGTGGCAGTTCTTTAGTTGTGACCCAGCAGCCTGCTTTGGACAACCGTCAGAGATTAGACTATGAGAGGGAGATTCAGCCTGCTGCTATTTTGTCCTTAGACCAGATCAAGGCCATCAGAGGCAGCAATGAGTACACAGAAGGGCCATCAGTGGTGAAAAGACCTGCTCTTCGAACAGCACCAAGACAAGAAAAGCATGAAAGGACTCATGAAATCATACCAATTAATGTGAATAATCACTATGAGCATAGACCTACCAGCCACCTGGGACACGCAGGACTCTCACATAGTACCAGAGGCCCCATACTGAGCAGGTCAACCAGCACTGGGAGTGCAGCCAGTTCTGGGAGCAACAGCAGTGCCTCTTCTGAGCAGGGGCTGTTGGGAAGGTCCCCACCAGCCAGACCAGTGTCTGCTCACAGGTCTGAAAGGGCAGTCCGGACCCAGCCCAAGCAGCTGATTGTGGATGACTTAAAGGGTTCCTTGAAAGAGGACCTGACACAGCACAAGTTCATTTGTGAACAGTGTGGGAAGTGCAAGTGCGGAGAATGCACAGCTCCCAGGACCCTGCCGTCCTGTCTGGCCTGTAACCGGCAGTGCCTTTGCTCTGCTGAGAGCATGGTGGAGTATGGAACCTGCATGTGCTTGGTCAAGGGCATCTTCTACCACTGCTCCAATGACGACGAAGGAGATTCTTACTCGGATAATCCTTGCTCCTGTTCACAGTCACACTGCTGCTCTAGGTACCTGTGTATGGGAGCCATGTCTCTGTTTTTACCTTGCCTACTCTGTTACCCTCCTGCTAAGGGATGCCTGAAGCTGTGCAGGGGGTGTTATGACTGGATCCATCGCCCAGGGTGCAGATGTAAGAACTCCAACACGGTCTATTGTAAGCTGGAGAGCTGCCCCTCCCGGGGTCAGGGTAAACCATCATGATTTTTGGAGGTGGGTTGGACCTCCTGAACTTCTGGCTTCCAAGCTGTGGCTGTTACGAAAAGATCCTGTTAGATACTGGTTTTATTTTCTTTGCGGTTTTTCCCTGTTTCCCACGTTCTCTCCCCCTCTTCCCAAGGTTTGACTCATGGATTTTACTCTTCTCTAATGGACGATCTTCAGTAACAGTGAACTGTGAAACTGCACCTGGCTCCCCCTTAGGACAAGAGCCTCTGCCATCCAGTCGAGAGGATATTGAGAGCCAGTGGGCTTTTGTGTAGCCTTTTTGTTCTGCAAGCAACTTTCCAAAGTTGTACACATGAACATACCCACACACACACCCAGACTACAGTGATTTAGAGCTGTTTTTGATTGGGTACTCTGGGAGCAGGGAAATTGGTTTTTTAAAGAGGCAACCATTTAATTGCTTAAATAAGCTATGTATTAAATCTGTCTCCAATTAGGGCTCTCTTCATAGCATTGGACCCTTAAATAGCAAGGGGGATATGTTTCTGTTATAACGTTAAAATTCTCCTTTAACCACTGCCCTCTGCTTGCCCCTCAACGTTCTCTCCCCTCAGTTTTGGCATTATCTTATCCTAGAGATGCCAGTTTTGTTTTTTGGGGTTTTTTCCCGCGTAATTTTAGATCCGCTTTACAATGTAAATCTTCACATTGGAGATATATTAGTTGTATCTTGCTCATCCTCGTTCAAAGCTTTCATATTTGTGAAGGACTCAACTCCCTTCCGTACCCCACGCTTTTCACCAAATTACTCTTGTCACTGAGGGCACTTGGATGACTGAAGTTGATATTTATAGCTGATCGATCTATACATGTCACAGAACTATGCTGCCTAAAGTGATCTTGGCTCCTTAATGGTTTTTGGACCCTTGGTTAGTTAACAGCTGAGTAGTTCTAATCTTTTCTGTTTTCATTGCCTTAACCACAAATTGTGGTGCTTTTTGTATATTTTATGTATAAATCACAAAGTTGAATTCTGACTATTTTTAAGACAAAAGTCTGTTAAACTTTTTTATTGTAAAGAATATTTATTATGCGAATCTATTATTTTATGATATTTATTGCAAAAACTGTTGAAATGTACTCATGTCTGAATATAACAAAATATCAATACATAACGGAAAATAAGGTGACACGAAGAAAGTACATATGTTAACTATAATGCAGAAAATATATTAATTAATGAACCTGTCTCTTGATTTCTTCATTTATTAGCCTGTACTGTTGTGGTGATTTTTGTCATTTGCTTCGACTCTTTCTTCATGCATACCCATTTTCTTTCTTTCCCTTAACATACCAAATCTAGATGCAAGTGAGCTCAAATTTTGAACTAGATGTTTCCTGGAAAATGCATTAATCAAGATTTTGTAATCCAAATTCTGTTTCAACAAATGCCTAAGTAAATCACTTTACAGAGTGAAAAAATTTTTTTTGTAATTAATGTTAACAATTCCTGCCTCTTTTGGCTATTTTGTAAGCAAGGGGTTTTGTGTATGTCATAGTTTCTTGCAATGGGACGTATTTGTAAGTTTTAAAAAATGTTTATCTTAACTCTCTTGGATTAGTCAGAAATTAGTTTTCATCCGCAAAACTTAAAGGACTTAGTTCTGTAGGCATGCTAGGAGTCTCTGGCACTGTCACTTTAATAAAACATTCTAAAAGTTAAGAGTGCACCAAGGGAATAGTTAACATTATCAAAGAGATGTTTTAAAAACATTACAGTCCTTACCTTTGCATTTCCTTTCATAAGTCTCTAATGTGACCTGATCAAATAACATTTTGTCATGTTTTATGGAGTAAGAAATCTGAGGGCCCTGAAACTTGATATAAAAAAAGTAAATATTTTTAGTTTTTAGTCTGCTGAAGTCACGACATAGAATCTTTGGGTCTGATAAAATTTTGTTCATGTGACCCAGACTCAGTTTCACCAACTCCTCCCTATGCCTAAGTGATATGTTAAAGCTGAATAACCTGCATTTGAGAATAAGATGTTGACATAATATGAGCCCAGGATTTAGGCTGTCAAAACTCTTACCCAGCTTTTTTGTTTTGGTTGTCTCTTTACATGATTTGGCTACTAGTTTTGGAGTACTTACTCCTTGTAAATAGCCTTTGATTTTGTTTTAATCTGACAAGACATAAGTGATAGAAACTTGTTTTAATGCTTTTCCATCAAGCCACTAAACTATTAGTTGGCATTGTGACGTTTGGTATAATCAAGTCTTTTCTCTATGCTCTGAAAGCAGGAACTTTTTTTTAATGAGTATTTGTGTTTTGGAGGCCATTTCATAATCTACAGTATTTCAAAATGTGAATTTATTTCCTCTTGTACTCAAGTTATGTGATGATATCACTGATCCCTTAATATTGAATATTTCATTGAAGTTTGGCTCCTTAATGAAGTGTATAAACAGTCTCCCTCAAAATACTGTGTAACTTTTTTCTGTTATTTAGACCCTTCATATAATTAGGAATTGGTATAAGGGCTGTCTGTAGCTATGCTAACCAGACTAAGAAGCTGTAGCTTTTATTGAAAGAAATTTATAACTTCTATGAGAAATCAGGTATGCTGTGGAGTTTTAACTTCAGTCTATACGGGGAATACATTAAAATTACAATATTAAGACGGTAGTCTCAGGCCTGTATTTGGAAGTAGCAATAGGTTAGAGGTTCAGACTTCTAACAGGCTTGTCAGGTGCAAAGCATAAACACTGATTCAAAACTGCCTCCTTTGTGATGGTTTAAACCTAGAAGGAAAAAATATTAGGGTGTGTCTTCATGAATGCTTATGAGTCCTATGCTTTTCAATACTGATGATCATTTTAAAGTGCTAAGGCTTTGAAAGCATCAGCAAAGCTGAAATTTCTTATAATTCCACTGCCATTTATTTGGTACTGCCCAGTGAAAAATACCAAATAGATGGGTTAACCTTTCCTTTTTTATTCCACAATTTTGTCCCTCTTCCTCAGCTACTACAGCTTGACAGAATGAATATTTTTGTTAAATAGTTCCTTTCCAGCATATTTTCTGAGTGCCATTCTTTTCATTCCAAGAAGTTTTATTTAGATAATTTAATTGTGAATAAAACCAATGCAGGATTGCTGTAATTGAGTAGTTTCCCGTCAACAGTTTATAAAATGTCACTCAGCAGAAAAATGGAATGTGAAAAAACAGATCTGCTTCTTTTTGTGAAGGCCTAAGGTGAATCCTTAAATGAAAGTCTGTTATAATTATTATATGGTTTTCAAAATCCAAACCATAGAATGAACATTCCAGTTATGACTAAGAAAAAAAAAAATTAAAAACAGTGGTTTTTAAAGTGAAAGGAAGGGAGTTAAAAACTAATCATGTTTTTACCCTAAAGTTAGTATTGGAATCAAACTCAGGGTTCATTTCCAGAAGACTGATTCAATTTTTGAAATTGTCTCCTTTTCCTAAATCTTTTTTTGTTGAGTGATGTATTTCATGGCAGTTTTTATGTATAGCTCTTTAGCAAAAAAGTACAATCCCATTTTAAAACGTATATATATATATATATATATATATATATATATTGCAAGAGAAAGTTTGGCATCATTTTTTACACATCTTGAAAACAAAACTTTAAATCCCCGTTTTGGCCAATTGACAATTGGAGGACTGTTTTTTTCCATTATTTCACTTATTAGATAAGACAGCCATGTACTTAATTGACAAAGTTATTGCTTCTTCTGATAGTCTCTTGGACTATTACCAAGCCATTTTGCTACATTTATTGAACCCCTACTATGTGCATTATTCCATATGCAGAAGAATTCTAGAGCTAGAAATAGCTATCAGAATATACTTGCTTTATGTTTCTCAACCATATATGAAAGTAAATACGTCACTAGTTAAAAAGTTAAAAGTCAGAAGTCTGTGTCATAGCTCAGACCTACTCTACCAGAAGAATCTCCAGGAGAGGAGCTTGATATTCTTAATTGCAAAAAGCTTCTTGGGTGATTCTATCAGGCAATTTTGGAATCGCTTTTTTAGTGTGATGTCTTCATTTTGAGAATGGAGAAACAAAGGCCTGGCTTGAGACGTGTTCATGATAGCTAGCATAGAACCAGGACTCTTCAGATACAGGATTTTCTTCATTTCTTGGCAGCAAGCCTGGTACCTTTATGTTACACATTAGCCTTTACCATTTCATTCTTTTTATCAGAATGTGTTTCCTTCATAATTAATCAATTTAACCATAATTTAGGAAATGGAATTTTTTTTTTTTGAAATGGAATGTTTTTCTGCATATATTATTTGCACTTAGCTATCAGGAATAAGTAGCAAATGACTTCATTGCCATGATTATTTTTCATATGTTATTGTTAAAGTTAACAGCTTCATCTGAAAACAGCATGTGTGCTTCCCCTGGCCAGGTGCATATGGTAATAATGGAACAAACGGATTCGATCAGTTTGTAAAAGATAATAGTAAATTGGCATCTAGATTTAAGAACTTGTGTGATGGCACTTCTTACTGTTATTCTGGTCGTTTCAGGATTACAGTGATTAAAAAGCAGATTTGAATGTTCTATTTTGTACTATTAAAAAGATTGGTGTTAAAGTCAGATAATTGAGTCATACTAGGTATGGCAATAACTCTAAGAGTGAAAGCCATCAGAGAACCTAGAACTGTTTTGAACTAGGTAATTTGGGAAAATATACTAAAAGCTTCTATCATTCACTAGTAAGTAGTCCAAGAGCTTGTTTTGATAATCATAGAATCATACTTTTAGTGATACAAAGAAACTTAGAGGTCATCTATTGCATCTTCTTTAGAGATGAGAAAGCCAGGTTCAGAGATGTTACTTACCTAAAGTCATAATCTAATTGCCAAAATAAAATAAACTTTATTAAAAACTGCTTGCTACATATATACGTTTGTTAAAAGATTGGAAGAAAGGAGAGGTTGGTTGGGGGGGGTGGTGGGCAAGACCAACCTCTAAACCAAAGTTTCAGGTTAATTTGTAAGTTATAAAATTTAACAAATTTGTGAAAGCACAATGGACTAACGGTAGTCCAAGGCAGAGAAATAAGTGCCGTAAGAAAGGAATCAGACAAAACGAGCTGAATAAATTTGATGTAAGAAAGCAAGGTGAGTATTTGAGAAAACTGAGTTCCAGTTTGGCTAGCAGCAGTTCTCAACTTCAGCTGTACATTAAAACCACCTGGAAGTAAAACAACAACAAACAAAACCTGTGCCCTAGGTGGGGCTTTGTCTTTTGTCTGTCTTCCAAGCACCCCAGATGATTCTAAGGCACAGCCACAGTGAAGAGCTTCTGAATTAGATTATAGGTAAGTGTAGAAGAATTATGGGAGATTAAAACGGCAGCTATTAAGGTAAGAGGCCAATTTAGAAAAAGAAAGAAGTATTAAGGGTCAGAACTAGCTTGGAGGTTAGTAGGAATGGAAAGAAGGAGGCAACGTGAGAAGTAAACCTAAAGGGCTTTGCAGTTATTTGTATGTGGGGTTGAGAAGGAGGAAAGAATTGAAAATGTTGCTGAGGTTTTGGACCAAGGTGAATAGGCAAACGGTAGCTCTCTTAAAAGAAATGGGTGGAATTAGTTTAGGAGGTATGTGGGGGTGGGAAAGTTATGAGTTCTATTGGGATAAACTCTTAAGTGCAGGTGAGTTGCCAGAAGGTCACTGAGAAAAAAGTCTAGAATTTAAGAGAGGTGGGCGATGGCCCATCACCCACATGGGGGTGAGGGGGAATCTGTAGCATAGATTTTTTTCTAAGGGAAAGAATGGAACTAAAAGCAGGCTAGGAACAAAACCTTGAGGAACATACCTACATTTAGGAGGCATAGCTGGGATTTAGAGCCAACAGAGGGGTGGTCAAAGAAGCATAGGCACTGAAGGATTGGTATGTTTTAGAATCCAAAGGAGACTTTCAAGATGGAAATTAGTAACTAAATGTCAAAAGCTGTGCAGATGCCCAACTAAATTTGGTGGGTGGTACTTAGGAGAAATTGTGGTAATAAAAACCAGATTGCATGGGATTAGTGGGTGGTGAGTACAATGCAAGTAACAGCTTTAGACTATTCTAGAAATTTTGAGATGATAGGAAAGTAACTAGAGGCAGGTAACAGCTGAGGAGGATTTTTAGAATAAGAGAAACCTGCGCCTTTTTGTAGGGCAAGAACAAGGGCAATTGAGAAAGATGGGGCAGAGGAAAGAGCTAAAGGAACGCAATTCCAGAAGAGAGAGGAGGGGATAGAAGACAGCACAACGAGGGCTCTTGAACCTTGGCAACAATGGTTCTTCTCCCAGAGGAAAGAACAAAAGGTGAGAAGGAAGAAAAAGACACAATGGAACTTTAAGAGGCAGAAGAGGGACATTACAGAAATGGACCCTGATTTTGGTAAATAGAGGATGGACTTCTCTTGAAAGTTAAGGTGCATTAAGGGACTTACGGGTTCTTGAGAGCAGAGTCTGGAATGGCTAGAGGTGGGGATGCTAACGCGTCGTCAAGAGCAGCTGATGAAGTGAAGAACAGTGCTTAGGGCTCAGCTCACATGGAACCGGAAATTTTGGGGGAGCCGCTAAGTGTTTTTCCAGATTTTATCAAGACAGTCCTTGCAGCTGGTTAGAGGGGCAGTTAAGGCAGAGGATAAGGGACCATTAAGAAATGGTGAATTTGAAAGAGGTCAGGAATTTTCGGGCGGCAGTCTGAGTATTGGATGAAATGACAGGGCAGAAGAATTGGATGAAGGTTCCAATGAGGAGGAAATACAGGCTTACAGAGAGTATGGAAAGAGCAAAGGTAGACAGCTGAGGACAGAGGAGAATTTTCAAGTCAAGATCTTAGAAGGTGGGCCATTTTCAAATGCTCAGGATATCTGGGGTTTCTCTGTGCTCATGGGTAGCTGAGGCAGAGAGGAGATTTTTGGAGCAAAAGATGAAGAGGACGAGAAAACAGAGGCCAATGTGTTAAAAGAGTTGTTAATTTAAGTATTAAAATGCTGGAGCTGGAGAGGAAAATTTAGAGGCTGGTGTTTATGTTTGGAAAGGATGTTTCTGGACACTTTAACTTGTTTTTAAGCTAATGGATTATAAATTAAGTAATTAAGATCTGATAAAAATGTAAGATTTCTTAAAAAGGAATGAACAAGTGGAGTAGAATTTATTTCAAATGGGACATGCTCCATTTATAGCACAAATGATCTGTTAACAAAATCTGTTACTGAATAAAGAAAATATCTTCATGAAAATTGATTGACCAGTCAATTCCGTCAAAATAATACACAGAGCCAAAAGACCTTCTGCCTTCCCCATTCCCTTCTTTAAGCTTTCGCACGCACACTTCAGAGGCACTTCAGAAAGCAAAGAGATTGGGTCCAAGATCTTAGTCTTGTCTGTTTCACAAAGTTTGCATGTTGCAGATTTGCAGTAGAAGCTGTGAGTGAATTGACTCCTTAACAGAAATACATTTTATTCTCCTGGGCCACCCAGAATCTGCCTTCTACTCCAGATGTAGAGAGGCCTATCTTTATAAAGAAAACTGACGGTGTTAGAGGTATTTACAGACTATGTGGAGTTCTAATTGGTTACTTTGTGGTTTATAAACCTGCTTTTGGAATTACCTGTAATTTCCTCTTGAAATCTGCCTTTGGCCATTTTTGGCTATTGCCCTTTAGGAGTACCAGAAACAGAATCCAATTAGGGAAGATAAAATAAACACAAAGATGAAACTAAAATTTATCAGTTTAACTTCTTGCTATCTAATACCTAGAACAGTGCTTGTTACAACAGAGTAGGAGCTCAATAAATATTTGTTGTCGATTGCCTTGCTAGATTTATTCATAAAAGCTTCAGAGAAGGAAAGATGCTTAGATTAATGACCAAATTGAATTTTTGTTTTTGCAAGGTTTTTGATACTGTTTCTAATGTTAACAATATTGGCAATTTTGAGAGAAAATTAAAATTGCTTGGCTCTGTCAACCATTTAGTCATTTATTTAACAGTCGTATTTTAGGTGCTGAGAATTCCAGTCTTTGACTAGTACTGCATACCTTTTTAACCATGTGATTGGTGTTACCATATCAGTTGGTAACTGGGCCTATGGAGACACTCTGGGAAGAGGCACCACATCTGTCTCTGCAAGTCAGGGGAGGCTTCACAGAGAAGTCATGAAAGATGAGTAGTAATTCATCAGGTAGACAAGGGAGAGAAAAGCCTACCAGATCAGTACAAAGGCATATTAGCGGGAATAATCATGGCATGATGGGGAAATTGCAAGTAACTTAGAATGTTTGGAAAGTAAGGTGTCTGTGGGAGGGAGAGGAGCCAGCCATGGAAAGTGTGAATGTCAAGTTGAAAAGTTTGAGCTCCATCCTGTGAGTGAGAAGGAGTCACGGAGAGGCCAGATTATAAACAAGAGAGTGACATGACCAGATTAGAGTTTCAGAAAGATTCTTCAGGCAGCCCTGTGGAGGACAGACTGCAGTGGAAGCGGGAGACCAGCTAGATCATTAATATAATTGTCAAGATGATTCATGTGACAAGGACAGTGGAGACTGGCAGGAAGGATGGGTTTGAGATGATGGGTTGAGGAAGATGAGTGAGGACGGATCTAGGTGACTAATCACTGCACCAACTCATAACTATTCCATAACTGGTAACATAAGGCAGACAGGACATTTGTATAAATAAAATGCATAAGCAGACCAAAATTTTACACACTGAACATTCTACTAATTGCACAGATTTGGGAATCTTTTTTCCCCCCTAGGACACATCTCTCCCAGAACAGTTAATGAGTGATGAAGTGGACCGAAGGCAGGAAGCAAGAAGGCAGAGAAGAGAATCAAAGTCTTTGAAAATCAAGCAAACTAAATGATTAATTCTTTCTTACACCCTGGCTCCCCAGACAGAGTTCACTGTATATCACTGAGAAAAGTGAATTATGTATCTATCTGAACATTGTTGTCAGAAATACCAAATTCTAGGATAGAAAATTCAGCAAGCCAACTGTTTTCTCCCGATTATCTAAAAACATTAACTCCCCTACTCCCCCACTCTGCACCCTGGGCACGCCCCAGCCCAGGCATTACATTTTAAATCATTGGAGTATCTTAAAATAATGTTGGCAACTTCAGTGTCCTGGTTTTCCTTATTCCTTTTGTTTTTCTCTGTTGGTCAAAGTGAGAAACGGTAGTGAGGATGGACAAAGGAAGAAGGGTGATTGGGGAATATGTATATTAGGTGATTGGGAATTAGGATTAGAGAATAGTTTGAAGCCACTCAAAGTCAAATCTGGGAGGGCCTTAAAGACTACTTAGTTCCTTTCCTTCATTTTAAAGTAAATACTATTGAACCACAGAAAGATGAAATGACTTTCTTAAGGATAAACAGCTAACAGGAAAGAGAACCAGCTGAATGAGAAAAAGATGTGAAAACTACTTTTAAAAGTCCTATACTATTTCTATTATGTAGACCTTATCTATACTTGAAGTCTGGGAGTTTAATTTACAATTCCTAAATAGGATATACCATAACAATAGGCCCAGTTAGTGAAACCCAGATTCTTGCAGAAGCTGTAGAAAAAAAAAGTACAAAATCATTTGGGGATTGGAATCAGTCATTTTTTTCTTGTAGTTTGAAATGCTTGTAAATGAGAGTATTGGAGTTAAACATTTTCTACATTTTATAAGTGGTATGTGGCACATGTAGAGACTTGGAAATGCTTTTTTGAGAAGTGATCATTATAAAGCGGAATAACTTGAATTTGTGGGAAGCTGGCATTGCTTGATTTCAAAAGTTTAGTTAAAAAAAAAAAGTCAAGTGTGAAAGTCCACATTTCTCCATGTCCTATGTAGATAATGGGATTTTATTTTTTCTCCTTGGCACTGGAATAGGTACCATAGAGTCCCTTAATTTCTTAAGTAAAAACTTCAATTAAGGGGATTCTCTTAATCCTTATGGAAAATATGCTTCATATGGTTTGTAAAATCAGGCAAATTTTGGAAAGAAGAAAAGCAGGCAGTACTCTTGAAAAACAAAAATGGTCTGCTTGAACTTGCCTTTCTTGAAAAAAACAAAACCCAACATTCTTTCATAAAGCATTTTTTTCAAAAGTATTTGCCCTTGAGCATTTTTTCCTACTTACCCATGCTTATCTTTCAAAACAAACATTTATTCCTTTCTACTATATAGTGTGAGGAAGTTCCTTTGAGGTTATGCCCTACAAACTATCCAGGCAGTAACTGTCACCTCCTTCCTATGGCACAAAAAATGACTAACTCAACCGCAGGCCGTGCTGAGCACGGTGCGGTGATTTCACGACGGGGGCCGTTCAAATGTTACCAATGGGACCGTTTCTCAAGGGGAAAAAACACAGAACTGTATTTTTGTGTGCAAATAAAATTTTGGGTCCTTTTGACCCAATGGAAAATGTGTGTCTGCCGGTGGCTGCCAAGTTGGAATATGATGATTTACACTTGGAAACATTTGTGTCATTTATCATATGATGTTACTGGCCTACAGCATGACTGCATAACAAATAACCATGTTAAAAATTAATCTTTTCCAGTACATCAGACTGTATGTCTTTTGGAAGCCCCAAGTTTTCCCTTTCCTTTTTGCCCTATCCTCTTTTCCTGCCATCACCCTTTACATTAACTATAGGATTAAGTTAAAAACGCGTGCACTAGGTATTCATGTCTGTGCTTTCAGACTCCCAACCTCCCCTTTCGCCCTTCTTTCCTGCTTCTCTGCAACATATATCTTCTATCCAGTGGAATTGGTTCACTCTCTGTCCCTGAAACACACCTTCAACTCCTGACCTCAGGGACTACCTTTACCTTCTTAATCCTATTCTTTTATAGCTAGGTTTAAATCCTACTTCTCTGACTAAATCATGCCCAAATAATCTCTCCCAGAAATTCTTTAGTAACATCATTTTGTAAACCGCTCATTACTTTTAATGTTTACTTTTTAATATTGGAGAGGAGGCAAAACTTTACCGCTACCTTCTTAACATCCCTGGCTGGGCCTGAGAATTAAATTGGCATAAAATGGATTAACAGGAGAAAAGTGTACAGATTTTTTTTTTTGGTCTTTGTCGCTGCGCGCGGGCTTTCTCTAGTTGCGGCGAGCGGAGGCTGCTCCTCGTTGTGGTGCGCGGGCTTCTCATTGCGGTGGCTTCTCTTGTTGCGGAACACGGGCTCCAGGCACACCGGCTTCAGTAGTTGTGGCACGTCAGCTCAGTAGTTGTGGCTCGTGGGCTCTAGAGCACAGGCTCAGTAGTTGTGGTGCATGGTCTTAGTCGCTCTGCGGCATGTGGGATCTTCCCAGACCAGGGCTTGAACCCGTGTCCCCTGCATTGGCAGGCGGATTCTTAACCACTGCGCCACCAGGAAAATCCCGCATGCAGATTTTTACATCTACCTAGGAACCCCATAGGAAGATGAAGACCCAAAGATGTGGCCAAGCCTAAGTGTTTATATACTAGGTTGAACAAAGAGAGACAGGTACAGAAAAGTAGCTAAAATACATGAAGAGACTAAAGGAAGTTGAGATATTTTAACAAGGTCTGTTTGCACAGAGTTCTCTCGGCCTCCACTTCCCATCTCTGGTGGTAAGAATGTTCCTTTCCTCCTGGTACAGAGAGGGCATCCTTCATATATGAATTTTTATCTCCTGCTTTCAGAAAGAAAAGGGGAGGTCGGAGCACCCTTCTTGTACCTGCTGCTTTTCAGTGCTTTTATTTTATTTTATTTTTAAATTTATTTATGTTATTTGGCTGTGTCGGGTCTTAGTTGCGGCACACAGGATCGTCGTTGAGGCATGCGGGATCTTTCGTTGTGGTGCGCAGGCTTCTCTCTAGTTGTGGCACGCAGGCTTCAGAGCGCACGGGCTCACTAGTTGTAGCACGTGGGCTCTCTAGTTGTGGCATGCGGGCTCTAGAGCGCGCAGGCTTAGTTGCCCCACGGCATGGGGGATCTTAGTTCCCCGACCAGGTATCAAACCCGCATCCCCTGCATTGGAAGGAAGATTCCTAACCACTGGACCACCAGGGAAGTCCCCTTTTCAGTGCTTTTAGTTCAATATAATCCGTATGCTAAAGTGGCATATTTTGGAGTGGGAATTTCTGCCACTGTTCAAAGTTTATGTCTTATCTCTCCTTTGATATTGTAATTCTTTGAGACTGAGATTATGCTGTATAGACTTATCTGTTCCCCAAAGGTGCTTTGTCAGTAGTAGGCACTGAATAAATATTTATTGATATTTTCCTGCATTTTACAATCGAGTCACAAAAGCCCATGTTTGAATCTTGTTTTTCTGACCAGAGGAACATTTACTACTTTAATAAAATGTGTATTCTGATATGATCTGTAATCTGCTTTAAGCCATTTTAGTCTTGCATATACTAGCGAATAGAGTTCTTAAACATTACGTAATTATTTACTGTGGAGAATTTTGGTAACATCATCGATGATGTTAAAGTTTCTAGAAGAGAATTTTTTCAAGAATTGGAGCAGTAACATTTTGGCATTGGAAGATATAGACAGTAGAGGTCACTGAATCATCCTACCTTTCTCCTACTGTAGTAATGCATTCTCTCTATAACATCCCAAATAGGCCCTGACATGGAAGTCCCTGGAATTATTTGCTCCTTCATTTCACTAATCTAGTCTTAGTTATTCATAATACAAACCACTTGGTCTTTTCCGTTAAGAGTCAAAAGTATCCTTAAGAGTAACTAATATTGAGTTGACTTGTGAGTCCCGGAGGATGCCAGAATCCTTCTCGGCTTCCTAGGTGCTAATGCTCTTTCTCCTGGATACTAAGCTATTGCTTACTCCTCTTGCTGAACTTGCCCTAGGCACAGAACTCTTCAAAATGTCCCTATTTTCAAATGTACAGTGGCTATACTATATATGCTTTGGAATGCTCTTTGGATAGATCTATGATAATACCACGTAATTTATCACTCAAAGTGAAGTATCGTTGTCAGTAAATACAGTAATATCTCAAGTTGTACATGGCACATAGCATTTTTGTAAGTACCTAGGTGTATAAACTTTTGGTATTTCAACAGACTTGTGAGTTAAGGAGGGACCAAATTATTAGCCTAGTTTTATAGATAAGGCAGTTTGACACAGGGAAGAAATATGATTTTCCCATTTCTAGATAAAGTTAGGATTGGAACCTAACTTCCCTGACTCTGTTAATTCATTCTGCTGTCTTTGCAATGTCCACTATGTGAGAACAAGTGGGTATGCCACACCAGCTCATGAGGCATTGGTGTTCTGCCTATGACTTTAGCTGTGGTGAAGCATCCAGTTGAAAAAACAACCCCTACTTTTATGCTTGAATTTTACATGGAGTTTCATTCTAAATTGTGCTATGTTTTATGAAAGATAATCTGGCCAATTTCTTAATTGCATTCCATTCCTATGGTTTAGAAAAAAAATGTTGTTGCATTTACAAGGAATGTGTATGGCCCAAATACATAAAAGCATATTTAAATTGCTTTGGATTTTGATTATTTTAGTATACTAGTTTACCATAACTCAGCAATCTGTAGTGAACCATTGGCCTCTGATTGCATTGTCCCCTCCAACTCCATCCCTGCTCAAATTATTAAGTGGAAAGAATTCTAATTATATAATCTCATTTTGGGGAAAATTGGGAAGAGTAGGTAGAAATCTAAATGATGTATGTTACTCTTGAAGAGAGCTAGGAAACTAGAGCCAGGTCTCATGGCACTCTAATTAAAACTTTTATTTCTGCAGATTTATTCTGTGGTCCTTACTGAACAGATCTGCCTTGGGTTTCTGCTGGTGAGTTTTTCAGCAGGAATGCGGGCTTTGTTTCTTTGAATAGTTGAGTGCAGATTAGTGGTATGCCAATTTCCTGTGGCCTTTCAGAGCTGCAATTTGAGCCCTGTTTGCTCCTGGCCCTTGCACAGCGGAAAACAATGGGTGACTTCTTTTAGGTTTCACTTCAGGGCTCTTAGAAACAGGGGAAGTGGCTAAAGCCCTACTTTACAGGTAATTAACAATAGATAATGTTTGCTCTGCATTTTTTAGAGCCGATAAAAGGTAGAAGAACATATTCAGCTCCTGATTTAGACACTGTGCAGTGGTTTTATGGATACAATAGCTGTCTTAGCATCAGCAAGGTGGCATTGAAATCTGGGTCACATATATGACTGAGCACAAAACTTTTAAAAAGTAGAAGAAAAATGAATAGTATTAAAACACTGATGGGTAAGCAAGAAAGCACTCAGAGCTGTTGAAGAAACTGTGTCACTTCAAGCCATGCGTTTTGGTTAAGGGTGCATTTATTATATCTATATCCGTTTTATGAGGTGAACAGTTTTCATCACTTGTTGATACTTAGTCAAGATAATTTTTTATGTTCTATAAATTCAACTCTAGAATCCATCTGTTTGTTAAAATAATGCCAGCTTAAGAAGTTTTTGTTTGCCATCACATTTAATCATTAGCCACAGGTATTCTTATGAAATGGTCTTAGACGCCTAATATGTTGTAGAAAACAGTGTATCTTATGCTTTTATTGTATATTTGGTAGCAATAGCATTTTTATTTTAATACTCTACTCTGAGTAAATAACATTTTCTTAGACTACCCTTCTCCCTGAAACATATTATGTCCCCGTCGTGACAAAGTAGGTTTGTAGCCATGCTGACAGACTGATTGATTTATTCAATCTTCAACAGTTATAAAATACCTGCTCTGCCCTCACATACTGGCAGAAGCACTAAGGATAAAAAGACGGTTGGGGCCCTGTCCTTAAAAAGATTAAGGCCATCTTTTCCCCAGCATTGTTGCCAAAAGAAGGTGGAGGCTTCTCTTTGGAAAAAACTAATCTCAATTTTAATACTTAAAATTTACACCTATAATTGTAATGTGTAGGCAGCGTTCTTCATAAAAATCTGAAGACTGGGTCATGTCTGAGATCCCCAAGTAACTTATTTTTAGAGTGAACATAACTCTAAACCCAAAGTTAGTGGTTTTTTGTTCCAAGCCACTTCTAGCTAGCGACATGAAAATGTCACCTTACTCATCTGCTCTTTGGAGATGATGAATATGGAGAAGTGGCTTTAGCAGAGAATTTATATACCGTTTAAAACCAGAGCAGCTCTTTCTAAGTGTGTTTAGACACCCTGGAGAACCGTGTTTAAGTACAGAGGTGTACAAAGGTGAAGGAGCCCTACATCAATTAATTAGTCAGTCCAGACTTGCTGAATGCCCGGACCGTGTGCAGCCCCGTGCCAGGGCTGTGGGTTTAAGGAAAAAGTATAAGCTGTTGATCTCCACTAAGAGCTGGATCAGGAGGCTGACCTGGCAACCGGAAATAGGAAAGCACTTAAATCCTCTTTCCTGCTGATACAAGTAACATGTGTTTATTGTAACACTGTTTTTGAAAATTTAGAAAAAGAATAAGGCAGAAAACAAACAAAAACAACACAAAATCCTACCACCCATTTCTGAGTTACAAAGGAACTGTAACATTCTCTGCATACTCTCTTCACCTATCTGTTTTCTTTACTTTCTAAAATAAAAAAAATTTAGAAGTAGACACATGCCTCTACTTTTATTCTCCCTTTATTGTCTTGTATTACTCATTGAATCTTTCGGAATAAAGGCATTGGTTCCAAAATATGGTGTAGACCAGAGCAATCTTTCAGAAAAGAGTCACTCTGAAATGAACCAAAATTTGTCTTTTACTTCATTTACTTCCCTCCTTTCTATCTTCTTAGTGAAGTGGAGCTCTTTGCAGAGTTGAGAAGGGGAAGAACTCAGCTTGTCCTTTTCAGCTTTCCAGTACTTACTCAGCTAGGCACATTTATTGGAGGAAAACTAAGATACTCGAAAAGATAAGAAAAAGAGAACTAAGAAAATTCGGATTGCCAGTGAAAGCATAAAGGCTCAGTGGCAAGAATCCAGGACTTTTATTTAAAATAAACTATAATTATTTGATATTGCCAATAATTTCAGCAAAATAATCTTATAAAGAAAGGACTTTTTAAAAAATGTTGACCGTGGCTTTGCTGTGAGAGCTAGGTAGCTGTTCCTTCTCTTCCCCATCTCCCAACTTTTATGTTAACCACACTAATGGGGCGAATAACTTACCTTAAGAAACTGTGTCTCTGAAGACTAATGTTCATCATTTTCCCCACAGTGACTGGCTTGGAATTATGTAACCAAGTTTATTATCACTGTCATTAAAATCAGTGTATATTTCATTCCGGTTGTACAGGAAGTGATTACTTAAAGGATCCATTTAAAATATGACTTCATGTTTAGATAGTGAACTTGTATGTTTATCATGTCAAAGCCTCAGAGTAATATTTTGTTTTCCTTAAGTGCTCTAAATGGCTGCCAGGTTGCACACAGTTGTGATTAGCTATGTGTACACCCACAAAGTTATCAATATTGAAATAGTAGTGCCAAAATGATACTATTAGAGTGTTCAAGTTCTCTTGTTCCTTTGTTCCACAGATTGAAGAAATGTTTGGAGTTGTAAGCAAAGTAACTTCTTCAGCGTACATAATTCTCATACTAGAATGCTGACATCTTTGATCTTTCTCGATGAAAGAACTCATTTGCTGAAACAACTGATGCACTTAGGAAGAAGTGATGATCCTATTTTGATTTTATTTAACCTTTTACAATGACTCCTAGATAGGTAAGTGTTCTGCCCACAATTAAGGTATTTGAAAGCAGCAATGAGCTCACTTAATTTCTCTATTTTAAACAGAGTGCTTTTGATGGTTTACTAGACACGACATCACAGCTTCCTGTTTCATATTTGAGTTAAGCAGAGTTGGAGAAAACCATTTGCCCTAAGTTTTGAAACTCTAGGGACAAAAAGCCCCTGACCAGAAGCTTCAGAAGCACAGTAGCTTTTTTACACTTTTAACAGTATTAAAACCTCAGTACTGATGAGCCAAAGAAATATACAACCTCCCTCCTGCCTGCCCCCCAAAAAGAAGGGTAAAAGTGAAAATAGAGGATTGAATAAGGCAAATGATTAATTAAGCTCTTCACTTTTAAGGGCTCACAGGTTTTATTTAAAGAAAATATTTTCCTTCTTCCTAATCACAGCTAGCCTAGCACTTGGCATGTTGGCAAAATTGTTTTGTCTTCTCAACTGAGAAAGGGACATTTAAGGGAGAGTCAAGCTTAGGCTCAGTCAGTCACTCGGAGTTAGAATTTAGCGCTGATGGTGGCTACAGAAATGATGTGTTTAGTAGTGTGGTAAATAAAGAATGATTGAATCTCTCCTGCTCCTTGGGGAATAAAAAACATATTTGGCATTGTGTATTGCTCTTGTGCAATAATTACTTATAATTATTTTATGACTTTTAAAAAAGGCAACAAAGGAACATATTACAGAAAACAAGACACTTCAGAAACCTGCGTAAACCACTGATAACTTAAGATTCCTAGAGAGGAAGCTCTACCATGTGACAAATTAAAGTTATAAAGTATGACAGTTTTAAAAGACGGAATACAATAATTTGAAATAATTGGGAAATTCAGCAAAAATGTTTTGTAAGCCCAACCTGTACACATCCATAATAAGGAATTGGAATGCACTAAGTTCTCTTAGAGAAGCAAATTGAAATACTGAGTGTGTGGAGAAACGAGTGACTATTTACTGGGGTGAGGTAGCAAGCACATGCTGGGAGAGGAGCCGTGGGCCAGCTTCCGAGGTCATGGTGTTGAATGAGACACATATATTGCTTCCAGTTTGCTCTCTTCTTTTCTCCTCTTAATTACAGGAAGAAAAACATGTTTTTAAAGGTGGGGGGCACCATCACAGTTTCAGCACTAGTAGCCTAATAGCTCTGTATTTCAGATATTGCCACCCTTAAGAGGTGAAAGTTTTCTTTCTCTTCTGGGATTTATTCTTCTGTGAAACTCAGAAAGACTAGACCTATTCCATATAGGAACCCAGGTCACAAAGTAGTGGAACCCTAGGCTGGGGTCCTTGTCATTTCAGTTCTTATTACCAAATATGGCATTTGAACTCTTTGCTTATTTTGTGATTGACTTTTCCTCCATGAAAGGTTACTAGCGTTTCTCTGTAATCTCCATTTCCTGAATTTTCAGTTTGGAAGCTGTATATTTATTCTTATGCATATTAATACTCATTCCCAGATAATTTACTTTTTTGTGATTTGTTTTTCTCACTGTATCTTAAGTTTCTCCGAAGGATAGATCTCTCTTTTCATATCCATTCATTATATTCTGAGCTCAAATTTATTGAGTGCTTACTATACACTGGGGTAGCTGGGAACTGTTCTAATAACTTTATGTGAATTAATTTATTTGATCTTCTCAACAATTGTATGAGCTAGGTACCATTATTATCCTCTTTTATCGATGAGGAAACCCAGGCAGAGGGAAGTGACGTAACTAACCCAGGTTCCCGTGGTTAAAACTTGGGGAACCAGGATTTGAACTCTGGTTACCTGACTCCAAAGCCTGTACCTAATGCGTGAGTTTAAGATCTACCTTTGATTATTTTAGCCACAGATTTCCAAGAGAGTGGCCGTTGCTACTTTTCCTTAGAAATGTTTGTGATGCCTCCAAACTCCTTTGTTAAATCCTAATGCCCAGTGTGATGGTATTTGGAGGTAGGACTTTGGGGAGACGATTGCATCATGAGGGTGAAGGTCTTATGAATGAGATCAATGCCCTTATAAAAGAGACCCCAGAGAACATTGTTAGTCCTCAAAGTATTATCAACCGGATAAATGGACACTGCTCTAAAGGAGCCTTCAATCTAATTGGATAAGACCAATACACAGAAAACAACCAATAAATGCTATGGTATGAGATCTAGTGAAGTATTATTTTAAAACAAAGCTCCCCAGGTAATTCTTGTGATAAGCCAGGTTTGGATTCCCTAGTCTAGTTCCCAGGTTGCCAAATGTATTTTCTAGTAGAACTCTTTTTTGACCAAATAATGTTACCTAAGTCTGTATATACTGATAAAAGAGATAATAGGTAGCCACTTCCACTGAAGAGAGAGGGGTGGTGGGCGGCCTTTCTTCCTCCCCACCTCCTTAGCTTTTCCTTTCTTCTTCTCCCAGAACATCCCCAGAATAATTTTAAAACCATGAATTTAATGAGCATCCATGGAGAGCCTTCAGGGACCAATAAAACTTTTGAAATAGTATGCACAATTGTGTACGTGTGTGTGTTTGTGTTTTTTTCTTGAGGAAGAGTCCAGGGTTTTTTCAGATTATTAAAGAATCTGTCCCCAAAACGGGATAAGAACCCACTGCCCCACCTACAGAGAAGGTACTTTATTTTCTATGTATAACCTCCTTTTTTGAGGCAATTAGTGAAGATTGGATAATTTATAACAAATATAAGCATAAGGTTTTTAAATGCTGCCCCTTATCATTTGGAAACTAGAGGGGGACCATTAAATGATTCCACCTGGATTATGTTCATGTAGCAGTCAAGTGGTAAGTACTTCACCATTTTTTTCTGTGGCTGCATTGGGTCCAGAATTTTTGTTCCTGATCCCCTTGAATCTCCAGTTTCCAAATAGTCTTCTATTACTGAAAAAGAAATTCAATTTCAAGACTTTTTAATAACAAGTGCAAGATATCCTTGCATTCTAATACAACTGTGCCTTTTTCAAAAGTTGACTTTACCTGTAGTTTTTTAATTAATTAATTAATTAATTAATTTTTGGCTGCATTGGGTCTTCGTTGCTGCACGTGGGCTTTCTCTAGTTGCGGCAAGCGGGGGCTACTCTTCGTTGCAGTGCGTGGGCTTCTCATTGCGGTGGCTTCTCTTGTTGCTGAGCACGGGGTCTAGGCGTGCGGGCTTCAGTAGTTGTGGCATGCGGACTTCAGTAGTTGTGGCTCGCGGGCTCTAGAGCGCAGGCTCAGTAGTTGTGGCGCACGGGCTTAGTTGCTCTGTGGCATGCAGGATCTTTCCAGACCAGGGCTCGAACCCATGTCCCCTGCATTGGCAGGCAGATTCTTAATCACTGTACCACCAGGGAAGCCCCTACCTGTAGTTTTTTTTTAATGTTCCAACCAAAATAGATATTTTTAAAAGCTTCATAAAGTTTGATGCTCAGCTATTGCTTAACTCAGTCTTGGGTTTTCCATATTGCCAGATCAAAGAATACTGGGAAAATACAGAGTATATACAATTCGATTCTTTCCAGGTTTCCATTGGAAAGCTATTCCAGAATTAATATGAATATGTAGATTAGTTTGGCACACTGCCATTACTCCTAGTACTGAATCACTATATTAAAGTGATGAGCTCATTTGTAAAATGTTCACTTAGGTTACTACGGTGAGTAGAGGCAAGATAGATATGTGATCTACTGATGCTGTAGCCACTCTTTCAGATATGGCACTTACTTCATCACTTAAGTTGGAATTAAGTCATTCAATTCAACAGATTTATCAGGTTTTTGCTAGAGTTCTGGAGATTACAGCATTGAACAAGATAACTACAATTTTTTACCTCGCAGAGTTGATGCTCCAATAAAGAGAAATAGACAGTTATAAACAGGCAATACTAATATGTTATAATAAAAGTGCCATTGTGCAGTGGTAGTAGAGTGTGGGATGTGAGTTTGCTAAACAGATGAACAACAGTTTTTCTGAGATTCTTGGCTTTTCTGTCATGAAATATGGAAAAATAAACATATTGTCTTAGTCCGTTTGGGCTGGTATAACCAAATACTATAGACTAGGTACTTTATAACAACAGAAATTTCTTTCTTACAGTTCTGGAGGCTGGGAAGTCCAAGATCAAGGTGCTGACAGAATCAGTGTCTAGTGAGCACCTTCTTCCTGGTACATAGAAGGCTGTCTTCTCATTGTGTCCTCACATGGTGGGAGGGGTGAGGGAGCTCTCTGGACTCTCTTTTATTAGGGCACTAATCCCATTCATGAAGACTCCACCCTTATGACCTAATCACCTCCCAAGGACCCTACCTCCAATTGTCATCATGTTGGAGATTAGGCTTCAACATACGAATTTTGGGGGCACACAAACATTCAGTCCATAGCAGTAAGTATATATTTAACTTTGTAAGGAACTACCAAACTTTTCCAAAATGGTGTATCATTTTTGCATTCCCACCAGCATTAAATTAGAATTCCTATTGCTCTGCATCCTTGCCAGCATTTGGTATTCTACTAATTGTACCCTTTCTTGTTTTCCAATATTCTTCAGGAGTTATTCTCTCCCATACGATCTCTCCTCTTCTTTCAGAGGGCTTTAGATAGGGAAGGTAGATCCTTGTGCTCAGTCTCCGTCTTGATCTAATTTTCCATACATGGTTTAGCCTAGTCTTTTTCCCCTACTTTGTAAAAACTTATTTTTCCAGAGACCTCCTAACACTTCCCTATCAGAATGTAAGTTACTTTAAATTATTTTTCTCATTCAATTGAGACCACAATATAAGACAGAGTTTTTATGGAGGTCTGTCCTATTTGTGTAGAATTTCTGGAAGACCTTATCCAGTTTTTTGCATTAGTTTCCTTTTGTTCAACAGATCCCAGAACATATTGTTTTCTGACATCCATACATGATTGATAGATTTTAAATATTATCTTAACACATGTTGCTGGTATTTTGTAATTGCATCCTCTGGATTTTTACACAGCATGTGCAAAACATTTGTACAACATAGTGCAACATGATATTTGAAGGCACTATTTTTGTACCATAATAAAAGAACTAAGTGTTTTTGTTTCTGATTTCTTTGACCTCTCCTTTCACAAGCTCCCTTTCCAGAAACTACAGTTTCTTTCTAAACCTTAAAAAGCTCAGCTTTTTCTTAGGCATTAATCTTATCAGCCAGAGGCCTTGAAGTCATATCCTAGCACATGGGCAGACTCAGAAGGGGCATCTGTCCTTTGCCTCCTGGGTGCTCTCCTGTTGCTTTTGTTTAATCTTTAAACTGCATCATCCAGCAGTGGACTACCTCTGATAGAGGTCCAGTGCAAAAAACAGTGGGCTCACATCAACCACAGGGTAGGGCTTATCTCCTAGCAACTATTACTAGCTAAGATAAAGGTTCACTTTAAAAACTACCAAACAGTATGAAAGTTAATTTACATATAATGGCTCAAAAGTATCCATTTACTCTGTTGGGAGCTTTATCTTCCACTTTTAAATGAGCTTTGCTACTTTCAGAGTTTTATTTTCATATTCATTGCTAGGTATTCATTTTTCTGGGTATGGTGAGTGAAAACCTAAGGGGCAATCAGGATTCTCTTTTTTGGTGGTGACTCTCTTTTTAATTTTCCAGGTATTTTTTTCACAGAATTCAATAGCTGCCATCTGATTTTTTAAAAATCTGGTTTAATCTTATGAAGATACTTGTAGTACCAGGGGTTTACTTTAATGTGTTTAAACACTATCTTTTTCCATGAAAAGGTATTTTTGAGCCAGCTAAAAAACATAGTAAGAGAATTGTTACTAAAAAAGAAATAAGAGAATCAGGGTTAAAAAGCAAAACATGTAAGAGGATGATTACAGGTATAAGCAGTTAATAAATTTGCTATGTTTGAGCTTCCAATATGATCCAAAATTTCCTGCCAGACTAGAAGAAAAAGTGAAAAAATTGTAGTTTGAGATGCTTGAGATTTTTAGGAATTATAGGAAGTTCTCATGGAAGACAATTTTTGCCCCGGCACTAAACTCTAAAAGACAATTCTCACACAGAGCTTATGTAGAGGGAATTGAATTTTGTGAATGGACAGTATCCTTAAAAAAAGGTAGAAAGAGTTCCTGTAGTTATTTCTCATAGCAAACTTCAATGAAAGCCAGAGATATAAAACTAAACCATATTTTGGTGAAGGGAACCGATTTCTTTTCCCCCCAGGGAATTTACAAGGGCCTAAACTTTGTGGACCAAGTCATAATCTTTTGATGGTGGTAGTCTTCCTTAACTCTCTAAACGTAAGGTGTGTGTTATGGATTGAATTGTATTCCCCCCAAATTCATATGTTGAAGTTCTAACCCCCAATATGACTGTATGAAAGGAAAGGCCATGTGAGGACATAGTGAGAAGGCGACCATCTACAAACCAGGAAGGGAGGTCTCACCAGAAACCAACCCTGCCACACCTTGATCTTGGACTTCTAGCCTCCAGAACTGTGAGACCATACATTTGTGTTGTGTAAGCCACCTAATCTGTGGTATTTTGCTATGGCAGTCCTAGCTGACTAATACAGTATGGTTTCTGGATAGAAGATAATTCTTCAAAGATTACAATAAGGATTCCTTGGTCTGCAGGTACTTCAGTGACTTAGCTGCATGCAAAGGTGGGTAGTGGCGTTATAGCAAACATCCATTAGGCAGCTCTGTAACTTTCATAAGAGGTTGCCAGCCCTACCAAGGCTCCTGACTTCCAAAGCAAATGGATTGCCTTCAGTCGGCAATGTATTGCTTACTGTAGGTTAGTTCCAACTCTCTAACTAGTTTATAAGCTCCTCTCCAGTGACTTTGGGCCATATATAACTAATCTTTATTTTCACTATTTAGCAAGAGAAAGATTGTTGGGATGCATGTTTTGCATTGCTAAAATATTAAGACGGTGAATAATATATTTTTCCTCCCATAGTTTCATCAGTGTAAGTACTTAGACCGAAGAGGAGATGGCAGGAAAAAGAAGCTTGTGGGATAAAAGATGTGACTTCAGTCTTCTGAATTCTCCTCTAATTCTCTGAATAACAGTTTCAAGGAAGTAAGAATAAATAGTATACAATAAATCTCTTATATTACATTTTTTTAAATCTTATAATTTGCTGTGTCCTTTACTATTTTACATTGCACATATAGGCAGTGGGGTAAATTTTCCCAAGTTTACCTGAGATAGAAGAATTGAGTCTAAATATCTACAAACCTGAGACTAAAATTGTATTAAATCTGGCAAAATTTAGACAAACTCAATAATGCCAGGGGAGCGCTTCCCTGGTGGCGCAGTGGTTGAGAATCCGCCTGCCAATGCAGGGGACACGGGTTCGATCCCTGGTCCAGGAAGATCCCACATGCCACGGATCAAGTAAGCCCGTGCATCACAACTACTGAGCCTGCACTCTAGAGCCCATGAGCCACAACTACTGAGCCCACATGCCACAACAACTGAAGCTCGTGTGCCTAGAGCCCGTGCTTCACAACAAAAGAAGACACTGCAATGAGTAGCTCCCACTCACCGCAGCTAGAGAAAGCCCATGTGCAGCAATGAAGACCCAACACAGCCAAAAATAAATAAATAAATAAATAAATTTATTTAAAAAAAAAAAGAATGCCAGGGGAAAAAATTTCATGAAATGGACATGTTTTGACACTTTAGATACTGTTTTATTAATGTTGTGAGTATCAGATATGCCTCTTTCCATATAGCAGCTATTTTAAATGCACAGGTTATAAATATTTGGTCTGATGGGTAAATATGGAAGATCTAGGAGTGGAAGATTATACCCTAAATCTCATGGTGGCCAAAGGCACATTGATCAGCTGTCTGTCAGTCTATCTACCTATCTAGCCAGCCTCTCTATCTATCTATCTATCTATCTATCTATCTATCTATCTATCTATCTATCTATCCATGTTTTTATCTACAAAATTCTTGTTTCTCACTGCAAGAGGTTTGGGTTTAAGTATTTGTGCAGTAGTAAAATATCTTACAACTTAAGCTAGAGCAGTGTGAACTGAATACACAGGAAACACAACAAAAGTTCTTCAAACTCTCTATACTAGAAGCCAGTTATCAGTGAGATAACAGGGGGAAGGAAAGAAAAAGGTGCTTAGATAAGCCCCTAACATTGAGTATCAGGCCTTGATTGATTGCTAATAAGTTTTGCAGCTTATAACAAAATACTTTTTTGTTCCTTTTTTTTTTTTTTTTTTTTTTTTTTTAGGATGTTGTAAGTTATTTGGCTGCCCTGCATTGATTGGCTTAGTTTGGTTTAACAGGTTTGTCAGTGTCTCACTAGGTGGATTCAAGCAGGTAAAATGTAAACCAGAAAATAAGGATATGCTTGCCTTGTCTTATGGAATGAGAGTAACAGGACTGGGCCGTGCCAAAATCACGCCTGTTTTTCTAGATTCATTGTAAGTTGTGAAGTGGCGTGATGCGATGTGAATGTCTGGACAAGCATCCCTTTTGTTGTTCTCAAGGGGTTATGTCCTGGATTTGTTCCTTTGCAAACTCTTTGCAGTTTACATAGCTGTAGAGACTTAACGCCTTGGCAGGAGCACAGGGCTTTTTTTTAAGTTTATTTATTTATATATATATTTTTTTATTTTTGGCTGCATTGGGTCTTCGTTGCTTTGCTTGGGCTTTCTCTAGTTGCGGCGAGCGGGGGCTACTCTTCATTGCAGTGCACGGGATTCTCATTGCAGCGGCTTCTCTGTTGTTGTGGCTTCAGTAGTTGTGGCTTGTGGGCTTAGTTGCTCCGCGGCATGTGGGATCTTCCCGGACCAGGGATCGAACCCGTGTCCCCTGCGTTGTCAGGCGGATTCTTAACCACTGTGCCACCAGGGAAGTCCCAGAGGCACAGATTTTATCTGTGGGTTTTCCCTCTTAGGATGGCAGGCAGTTAGTTTATGTAGGAACTGCATGCTTTTTGCCTATGGGTTAATTTCAATGTTTTATCACTTATTTCTTCTTTTAATCACATGCCAAAACAATATTTCAGATGCCCACTAGGCTTTCAGAAGGAGCAAACAAGAAAGAGAGCTCTTTTGGATTTCTCCTGTTCTCCTTAACCTTCCGTTCAACACACAGTTCCTCTTTTCAGAATGTGCAATCACTGATTTGATTCTTTAGGTATTTGAGCACTTGTTACTGAAAATACTAGGCCGTGTACATTATGTTCACAGGTGAAACAGGTGAAGAGAGCACGCACGTTCTTCAGGATCCTTCTAGATCTTTCCCTTAGATACATTGTTGTAGCCACGACCATCAGTAGTTTGATCAACAGCAGAATCAAAGTCCCCTTAAAGAGAAATTGTAGAAATCAATAACTGTCAGTAGGGATTGCTGTACTGACTGTAAGAGATTTCTCTATTTCAGTAGCTACTTTGACAGTGACTTTAATGATCTTAGAGTCAAGATTTTCTTAATCTGGTTGATACTTCTTCAGAAAATCTAGTTGAGAAATTCAATAACCAATATATCCTGGGCCAAATAAACTTGCTTTACAAATATTCTAACATATTTCTTCTGAATTCTTATTATATATGCAAGTTTAAAACTTGATGATATTCTCTACACAGTTAATTTTCATGAAATGTGTTTCAATAACTAGATTAGAAACTTTCAATGCCTCAGTGATCTTTTTTTTTTTTTTTTTTTTTTCTCAGTGATCTTTGATTCCACCATAAGGTTTAGTACTCCTTGACTCAGTATTCTGAAGTACCTGGATTTCAGGCAGAGGTTGGCTTCTAATTTTCTAAAACACTTCTGTGAACCTGAAGAACAAATCCTTGAACACCTATAATAATTCTTTGGCGCAAAGCCAATCCATTTTTCCCTATAGAATGCACTCTGAAAGTCTTATTTTACTCAAAGTCACTGATTATCTGGATGTTCAATACTCAACAATTAGAAGCAGGATGAAGGATGATAGGAAGGAAGGGATTTTTTGAAGCAGAAAAATGAGAATAGAGAGAAGTAACAACTGTTGTTGGAAGATGCCCTCTGGGCCTTGAGTGAAGGATTTAAGCAGTTCTAAGCACCAAAACTGTTCCTGAGAGTGTTGGTGTATTACAACACAGTATGATGTTTTATTTTCACAAGTGATCTTCAATTTACAAAAAAAGTGTCTTTATATTTCATCATAAAAAGAATATAATATAATATATATATAATATATTTTAGATAAAATTCAAAATAAAAACCTTAATACTTGGGAGAGTCGATTTCAGTTATTCAGAGAATTATCCTATATATAGTAATGTACCTCAGGATAGTGTTAATAAATGAGCAACTCAATTAATCGATTAGTTCAAAATAACACAAAATGCATATTTCTTAGATAAAATGATCATTTCTCTGCTCAGATATCTAAGGTGGCTTCTGTTTATGTTGTGTATAGAATCTGGCTTACCATTTCTTGAGTTTGCTGTTACAGTCACCCAATCAGATGGCTACTTTGTTCACACCTACTCTCCCAGTGGCAGTCTCCATCCTCCCTCTTTAATTTGTGCTTTTAATGGGGGCTTTTCACTTCCCTAGCCACAGTGATTGGTCCAGGGGATGAGCATGTGACCAAGGATAGTCCAATCAGAGTCTTTCAAGCAGGACCAAAGGAAAACCTCTTTTTTTGTCCAGTTGTGAAGGTGTAAGAATGTGTGTCTGGAATCCCATTAGTCATAGCGTCCAGCAGAGAAGTTACCATGCAGAAATGACAGGCCAAATTAGAAGAACCTGACTGCACTGGAGGTTTTAGTTTCCATTGTTCCTAGGACCAGCTTCCAGCCTTCTCCCTCTAGCAGTTTGCTTCAATAAGCCAATAAATTCCCTAAGCTACATCATTGGTGGTTCCATTTCTTGCAACCAAGAATACTAGTTAGTTCATATTCCAAGTGGTAGGCACTTTACATTATTTCTTGTATTTATAAACCTAGATTGTGGATATCATTATCCCTGTTCTATAGTTGAGGAAATTGGGTCTCAAAGAGTAGGTATCCTTGGCCATGCTCAGATGGCTATTCAATGAAGATCATCTTTTTTAAAAAAAATTCTATCTTTACGCACTTTTTTACTGTGGTAAAATATACATAACATAAAACTTATCGGTTTAACCATTTTAAGTGTACAATTCAGTGGCACTAGGTACATTTGCATTTCTGTGCAATCATTACCACTATCCATTTCCAGAAGTTTTTCATCATTCCAAATGGAAACGTTATACTCTGCGATGAACATGGATGTACAAAATTCTGTTTGAATCCCTTCATTTCAATTATTTTGGGTGTATACCCAGAAGCTGAATAGCTAGATCATGTGGTAATTCTATGTTTAAGTTTTTGAGGAACTACCACACTTCTCTCTACAGTGGCTGCACCATTTTACCTCCCTACCAATAGCGCATAAAGGTTCCAATTTCTCCACATCCCCACTGACACTTTTAATTAAAAAAAAAAATCCATCTTGATGGGTGTGTTCTGGTTTTGATTTGCATTTGAAGCCCATGAGTTTTAAACAAGACACTTCCGGGTGCCCACCTCTCCCACAGGCCCTCCCTCTCTGAACTGTCATCATCTACCATATCTCTTTAGTTCAGAGCATCACCTCCGGCTGACCATTCTCAGATTTTGTCATTCCCCCTTTAAACATCCTTGGCTAGAAAAGACCAATGTCTTCTTCACTCTGCCAAAGCATGTGTTTACGCTGCTTTAAAATTCTGTTTGAAATTCATCTCAAAGGTCTTCCTCAAAGGAATCTGGCCTAAACCAGTGTACATTTTATTCCAGTGTCCCTTAAGCATTAAGGAACAATTAGTATTATTTAGATATTCTTTGGCATGTTTTCCAAGTGGGTTTATCGCACCCACTTTTAGATTATAAGCTTCCTGAAGAATGGATCCAGGGTAACTTTGTGTGGCAATCCCATTATACCTACTGTTCAGAGGTCAATGTGCAGTGGACACTTAATAAAAGTCGCTGATAACTACCACCACCGACATCATCATCATCATTGTTACTTATTTATGTACAACATGGCATTTAAATTATCCTATGGTATTCTTCTCGAGAAGAAATCTTCATAAATATATCTTTGTGTTACAATTTTTTTATAATGTCATTTCAATATTTCTTTGTAATATTTTTCTCATGCTTATGTGGATGTCAAAAAGCAAGTTCCAATTTTCTTATCTACGTTTCTGTTTCCTACTTACATGAAATTTCCTCTGTAGACCAGTTTCTCAACGTGTTCTCTTGGGACCGAGGGTTAGCTGTCTTAGGAGAAGTAGACATTTAAATCCTCAATTTTCTTCCTAACACGACTGCTGGAGTGGTTGGCAGACATTTATTCCAAACCCCAATTCTTGGACACAGCCATTTTTAAAAGATGTTCACATTTAGAAATATGAATGTCATCCTGAGGCCCACCCTGAACTGTATCAGATCAGCTGGTCTGTTAGACATGCTGCATCCCTCCAAAAAAAAAAAAAAAAGCCTAAAAATGATTAGGCTTCCTGTCCTGTGGATTTGGAATTACTGTAATTAGGATCTCATGTTTGCAGCCGCACAGCTAGCCCTGGTCTCTCAGCCTGGGCGCTTTCTATTTCAGGTGGTAATTACTCAGTGGTTAAAAGAAAAAAAAAAAAAAAAATCACAGATGAGGGAATTGAGGACATAGTTGACTTGCTACTGACTCTTTTGGGTGGTGGGGAAAATAGGGTACACTGTAATTCTAGCTTTCCTCAGACCAAGGCATCTAGGCTGAATGTAATAGGGCTCTTGACTTTCTTTGCACCCTTTCCAAGGTGCTTCAGCAAGAACAAGGGAGAAGACTATAGATGGGAGAGGACTGGGAAGAGGGGAGGGAGTAGTAAAGTAGAAGGAGGAAGAGTTTAGTTGTCCTGGGAGGGCAGAGGAAGACATTAGTACAACTGTTCCATTAAAAAAAGGATTTGATATACTTTTACAAACGATGCGTCTCTGGGTGTGTGTTTTAACTTAAGGTTTAATTCAAATAATAATTAAACTCCAGTGGCTGGATCATCTGCTTAGTAGTTATCAAGAGGGTTTATTTACTGATATGAGGTGAAAAGCAATGCATTCTCTAGTTAGCATTTGTGGAGAAGTATCCTTCTGTTTGGAGAAAGATTTCTTCCCTCTTTCCCCGCCTTTCTCTCTCTCTCTCTCTCCCTCTGATTTTTCTATGCCTGAGAAAGCTGGTTTTTATGCTATTAAAAAGTTAGAATCGCACGGCCCAGAGTCACTGGCCCCTTTAAAGGGGACTTTCTCTCTTGTCTTTAAGAACAGACCTCGAAAGGAGCCAGATGGTTCCCGTCTGCTGCCTTGAGTCAATGCACTTCCTCTCACAGACAGGAGCCCTTTTGCCCTCCTTCCTCCCCAGCCCCTCCCCACTTTCTACCCCCCACCCCTGGGCCTCACTGTTTTGTCGCTAGAAATAATCTTTTATTGCCCAGTTGTTCGGAAGTGACCTTTTGCCCTTGATTAGATAGCACCAGGCTCTATCACCGGATTGCTTTTGAGCTGGCAGTTGCTTTTTTGTGTCGGCTGATCCGGTGTCAGGGAGAACAATACAAGGCTTTGCAAAATTTTAGTATAGCTCAGGCGGGTGGAAGAGGTCGGGGTGGGGAGTTCGGGGGTTATATAAAGCAGCCTGGTGGGTCCTGGTTGAAAAAATATCTTTTCTCTAGTAAACTGAAAAATAAATGGTATATTTTAAAATTCATTTGTATATATTTAACTCCCTCCTGTTTAATAACCATGCATTTCAGAGCAATAGATTACTTCAAGATTTCATTCTACAGTATTAAGTATATTAATATACTATTAAACTGGCTGGAAGGTATAGTCTTACATTAAAATATTAATCAAACATACTACTGAATTGCTCAGAGAGCAATTTTCCAGAAGGTCCCAATTATTCTAAGTAACAAGTGTCATAAACCATGAAATAGAGAATGTGCTTAATCACCGAAAGCGAACTCATTTTTTTATTTTAAAAATTAGGGAAAATGTCCATGACTTTACTCGCTTCCTGCATTAAATACAGGAATTTGTGATTTTGTATCCTTCATAATAGTTCTCAAATTCTTTTGATTTCAAATTCCCAGGAACATCTGCTAGAACCCTTAGAGTGGGTGAGTTTAAAATTTATGTTTTAAAACGTTCAGTTTTACTCTAGAGGTGAATATTCTCCTGGATAGGTATGGGAAATTCTTGCAATTCTTTTTGAAGTTTATTAACATATTACTGAAAATTTGAAGTGTCCTAGCCCTCGACCAGAGGGAGGAAAATGTCTTGTTTTCCTCATTCCTACCTTCCTACAACTCATGCAACCCTAAATTTTTATTGCAGGTGATTCTTAATGCTAATGGCCATACTGTTCTTAACTCTTGGCCTGCCAGTTGTGGTGGCTTAAAATGAATGTCACCTCTCTGGTTTATTTCAGGTGGTCTAGTCCATTTCTTATTTCAGAGATTTGTAGTGGTGGGCGGTGATACCTGAGAAGTTACTGCAACTGTTTTCCAGTGTCAAAGGAGGGACTATCTTTTTATACGGTGTGGAAATATGTATATCAGCCTTCACCACAAAGGAAGTTAAAGATGTAAAGAGCAGAGTGAGTAAGTATTACCAGTTTCGTTTTATAGATGAAGCAGCAGGAACTCTCAGTCATGCAAATATTCTAGGAGGACCCAGACCAACTCCAGGGTTCCTAATCGCCTTGTTTCCAGGCTGTAGGAATGGTTGTTTTCATAAATGTTGTGTGTATGGGTGTCACAAAGAAAAACGATTAGTGTGTTCTGCCTTTTCCAGTTTTTGTTATTTGTTATTTGCTTTATTGATTAAATATCTTTCTCTCAAAAAATCAACATGAAACATGTTGATGAATAATTTTGAGAATATGGTGATACATATGTATATGTGTGTATGTACATATGTGTGTGTGTGTATCTCCATGTTTTTAAAAGAGCAATGGATACTGTTGATCCAGTTTATTAGCAGACTAGATAAACAGTTTGCCAGATAACTTGCCATTTGGTGGGTTTCCCTGGTTGAGCCTAGGAAATGAGTGGGGAATGACCAAGGCAAGACAGATGTTGAGACATCACTGAGGGAAAAGAAAACATGCCATTCACGTGTTTGTAGATTTCTTTTGGTTTCAATTGTCTGTCATTAGCAGGGACAGACCTCTGAATATCTCTAGACGGGTGATGGTAAGTCTGAGTGGTAGCATTTGAGCTTTTAAAAAGCTCAAACCAACTAGTAGATGGTTCTAAGTTCTTCTTCCACTTTTGTTTTTATTCCAAAGAAGGGCATCCTCAGCTCTGGTACGGTTCTGAGAATTGGTCAGATTACGTGAATGCCAGGGGAGAATATTGGGAGGTTCCTTTGGGGCCTTCGGGTCAGTAGCAAGGGGAATGCTGAGTCTGTTTATGATTGTGGCTTACAGACGACAGATGACTGGGTCATTGTAGCGGTTATCTTACTTTATTTTCTTTAAAGCCCTCCTGTCTGAAATAAGGATACTTCTCTTTTTATTTATTTAATGGGGTTGCTGTAGAATCTAATAGTTTCATAAATAGAATAGTAAATTCTGTATGAGAGGAATTTAGCTTATATAGGAACTTGAAAAAGAGTAGAGAGACTAGAATTCAGCAGACCAAGATTCTTCTGTTGACTATCTTTTAAAAAGACTAAAAACGTTCCCCAACTTACACTATTGTTAAAACAGTGAGCTGTATGTGATGTTTCTGACAGCCCCACTCTAGCAACAAAGAGGCAAAAACAAACTAGCAAACAAAAAAACTACGTAGTCATAGTGTTCAAGTCAACAAATATTTATTAATTATCTCAATATTAGTACAGCAATGCTATAAAAAGTTTAAATATATGTTAAAGCTGTAAACTGTATTATCTTGCTGTCATGCTCAGAAAGCTGACTTTCTGCATACTTAACATAGCAATGTCTACTTTTAACTTTTATAGGGAATGACATATAAATGCAAAGATAAAATTATAGTTTCCCTGAAAAAAGTACCGTACTAGCGAATTATTGATGAGGTTAACCTTAAGGAGGGCAGAAAGTCTTGGTAATAAAGGCCACAGAGCAGGTTTGCTGATTATTATGTATATAATCACAAAAAATCATTAGAGTAAGTCAAAGTAGACTCTTGTTTAGGAAGAAAATTAAAACCCATTATTAAAAACTGATTAAAAGTAAAAGCATGAATTAAAAGTAAAGTCATGGTAAAATATCATGTAGAAATAGCAGCCTTCAACCAATGAACTGGATGTTAGATTTGTCATGAAATTAAAAAAAACTTGCCGAATTATTATAATACCAATATTTCCTAATATTTAATTTCACCCATGCCACTCTACAATTTGAGTTTCATTCCCTTTGCTGAACTGGGTGTCTGAAGCTCTTCTAAATCCTTTTGCTGGTGCAATTTTAGATCTCTCTGTCTTCACCCCTCTGACCTGGGTCTTAGGGACACCAGGGTCTCTGCCTCTTTATATAACTCAGCCCACACATTCACGGGGTCTTTCTTCAGTACTGTACTTTCTATCACCTATTAATGCTCAAGACTTTCAAAGCCCCAATCCTTGTCCTCTTTCCTTTTCCTCTGCTATCTCTCCGTTGTGGTATTCAGAAATAAAGTACCTTACCACCTTTTTTCAAATGACACTAAGCTTTCCTTCACCTCCTTGCCCTTCCAGTTGCCTTACATCTTACTTTGCAGGACAGTACTGCTCAGATATTCTACTGATGATCAAAAGAAAACATCTTTAAACTTACATCTCCCATGAGAACCTATTCTTACTTACCACCATAAGAGTTTATTGGGTGATTTTGTAAAGGGTGTTAAATAACTTGCTGGGTAGATGTGGGGAAAAAAACCCCACAGACTTGTTGGCTCATAGATGAAAAGCCTCAGAAGATTGTAGAGGACATTGTAGGTGATAAAACCTAGGAAGGGTGAGAAAGATATAGCTCCTCTGTAGAACTTATTCCAAACAATGTCCTGTCATTTAATGGAAAGAACACAAGATGGAAGTGGAGGGTAGACTCCCTTTGTTCAAGCCCTGTAAAACTCTCTGGACCTCAGTTTCTCCTTTGTCACAGGGTTTTACTCCCTAACTTTTCTGCTAACATGAAATAAAATACGTGAAAATGGCATGACGTACTAAGCAATATAAATAAAAGGTAATTATACTATACTGATCAGGTTGGGGATGTGTGGTTGCTACAGTCACAGTGAGAACACTCGTACCATGGTGGTAGTTAAGTGTTTATTTGCTTGTTTACTTGTTTATTGCCATTCTCCCCAACTAAATTGTAAACTCCATTGGAGCAAAAGGACCATGTTTGCTTTATTAGCCACTGTAATCCTCTTATGTAGTATAGTTTCTGGCTCTGGGAAGCACTCAACAAATATATGTTGGAAGGATGGATGGATTATGATTAATAGCCTCAAGAACATTAATTAGTGAAGTCCAAAAGGATATCAGAAAATCCGTGCATGAAAGCTAATAAACATTATGAATATTTGTAGGATTTCTCAAACCTTCTCTCCAACTCAAAGTTTAGTTTAGAGAGTTTGAACAAACCTGACTTTCTAGTTTCCCAACTTATGTAAAACTGGAGGCTGACAGTCAGGAGTTGCTAAGGAGGAACCCAGAGGAGACACTGTTACCAGCAAGAAGTGACAGGCAACCACCTGAGTGAGTTAAGAAGCAGAAAAACTGCTATAGGAACTCAAAAAATGGGGCAGTCTGGGACCACTTAATCTATATCAAGTGGAAAATTGTGTGCATAAAAGCTTTGTGATCTGTACAACCTCACGCAAAGGCATGGTGTTGTGTAAGGGGGAAGCAGCCTACCTACTTCATCGTATAGTGGTGGATGCTCATAAGGATATCCCTGAGGCATCAAGAAAATTAAATTATGTTTACTTTCCTTAACAAGGGTGGGGAGTATGTAGGTCACTTTATTTAAAAAAAAATTTTTTTTCAGGACTGAATTTTTGTCAGTTTTATTGAGATATAGTTGGCACATAACATATTGAAAGTTTAAGGTATACAGTGCTATGATTTGATACACGGATGTATTGAGAAATGTTTACCACAGTAAGGTTGGTTAACGCATCCTTCACCTCACATAATTACCGTGTCGTTGTTGTTGTTATGGTGAGACCCCTGAAGTTCTATTTTTATAGAAACTTTCAAGTATACAATACAGCATTGTTAACTATAGTTATGATACTGTTCGTTAGCGCTCCAGAACTTATTCATCTTATAAATGAAAGTTTATACCCTTTGACCAACATCTCCCCATTTAAGCCATTGTTGAGCCCCTGGCAATCACCATTCTAGTCTGTTTGTATGAGGTCAGCGTTTTTAGATATAGGTAGGTCACTTCAGATTTCGGAAGACTTCTTTCAAAAATGGCCAAAGTAAATAAAATTGGAATGCCTTATTTCTGATAATACTGCATAAAAGAGGTATTATTTTATTCATTAAACCAATGTTGTTTTCTAGATATATCCAAATCAACAACATTCTAAAAGTTAGGAAGTTATATTTTCTAACTATTGAAACATCCTGAAGGCCAGCAGATGTAGATGCTGAATAAATTAGAACTACTATATTAAAAGAATCAGTCATTTTGCTAAGTCAAGGTGGCCAGCAGCATAATTGGTTTAAATTAGTGAGGTTTTATTTTTGCCATGCATTATATTCCTCTGGTATCTGAGTTATACCTTAATAATAACTTAGGTGTTTAAGATGTTAAACATACTTTGGTGGCACTAGGTAGCTAGATTTACATAGTCATAGGGAGAGTGGAATTTTCTTTTTGTTTCTTTTTTAAAAAATTTATTTTATTGATGTATAGTTGATGTACAATGTTGTGTTAATTTCTGCTGTACAGCAAAGTGATTCAGCTATACGTATATACACGTTCTTTTTCATATTCTTTTCCACTGTGGTTTATCAAGGATATTGAATATAGTTCCCTGTGCTATACAGTAGGACCTTGTTTATCTTATTTTTGTTTTAGTCTGATATTCACAAGTGGCAAATTTTGAGACCTTAAAGTTGATTTTTAATTTCATGGATTTCATAAAGTACTTACTGATGACACACTAAAAGACAGGTGGCACGGGAGACAGATGATGAGGAATACAGTATCCCTTCTCTCAGGTTTTGATACTCTCAAATGGAGAAAAGCCCTCTCTGCATCCATGAACTTTAAACTCTAATGATATTTGGGGAAGAAAATGACAGTCATTATCAATAAGAGTGAACAAAGAATAATTTTAAAAGATCCAAAATCCTCAGCTTAATATAAATGAATGTGAACTCTAAAATATGTCACATTAATTGTTAAAGATATCAGAGAAGTAACGTTTATCTTGAAGAAAACATGTCAATTTTATTTGTTGGGTTTTTTTTCTGATTATTTTGGATTATAATGATTTTTCTAAATAGGAAGGAAAAAAACCCTGTGCATAATTACTAAATTCTCTTAATTTAAAAATAGTTTACTAAGGAATCCATGTATAGTTAGGTGGAAGAAAATGCAGATGAAAGTAATTACAGAAATGACGTTCGTATCACAACAATTTCTACCACACATTTACTTTTTAAATTTAGCTTTCTTTCTTTTTTTTTTTTTTTGAATCTTTAAAGTAGGTAATTCTAAGTGAATCTTTTAAAGGTCTTTAAAAAGAAAGCAGTTATAAATCTCTTCACCGCTTAGGTTTTTAGTGTCCTGGGTTACTCGAATCCATTAAATCAGCCAAGAGCAAAATAAAACCATTCAGAATGGAACAAACCATTAAAATAATAATTTTATTATCTGTCTGATAAAATAATAATTTCCTCAATTGCAAAAGAGGTCTGCTACATCGGATAGTAGGCGATATCCACTGCTCACTCTCCAGTGGAGGAACCCACACATGTGCCGTTCCGGGAGAGCTGCCAACGCTGCAGTCATGCCTGGTAGCGAGAAAATGAGAAAAGGGCATGATTAAAAGATTGGCTTGTAAGTTGCTCATCATTAGTAATTTGCATATCCGGCAGGCAGACATAAACAAAAGCAACTCTCTCATTGGCATATTTGCCCTCCTCCATTCTCTCTGATCCCCTTAACCACAGAGGTGTGCTGGTCTGTTGGAGCTGGTTTTTCAGTCTCTGTAGGCATTTTTGGTTAGATTTATGTTTAAAGAGAAGGGAGGAAGGGAGGGAGGAAGGTCGGCTGCTACCGCATGGAGACTGGAATTGGAGAGGGTAATAGTAAAGGGGGAGAGTTCATTTAGGAGGTTAGTGTCAGTTGGTCGGACCAGAAATAATCTGTAGGCATTTTTGGATGCTTGACTGAAGCACGCATGCCCTGAGCTCGTCCACTCCTCCTGACCATCTTGGCTAAAACAAACAAAAGCCTCCCTCCAGCCTCTATCACAATCTTCAGTTGCCTCCACCTGAAATGTATGACATACTTTGTGTGTGATTAAGTGTTTTGCAGTCACAAGTGGAAAAGATGACCACAGTGAAAAGGCCAGGTCAACTGATAGGGGCAAACGTTGCCCTCCTAGAGGTGAGCAGAAGAGATGAGTATTTGATAAATGGAATCAGAGGAAACACCCACAAAAAGGAAAATGGCTTTGTTAAACGATGAGAGTGAAGAAATTGTGGTGACTTTAGAATGACGAAAGTACAGGATGACTTTTTTCTTTTTAAGACATCTGAATGAAGATGAAAGAAAAAAGCGACTTAGTGAAGAAAAGAGGGAAAAAGTTAAGTGAACACAGGCTGAGGGAGGAATCCCTTACGCACGGCTCTGGAGAGGAGGAAGGAGCTAATTAGCCGTTCGTCGTCACACGTGAAATGCTGAGTGACGCACCAGGGCACTGCTGTTACTCACAAAAGAGAAATTGTGGTACATCTTTCAGGCTAAGAAGGTCCTGCTGGAACCCATGCTCTGTGCCAGGCTCCCTTGTGAGAGGCTGTCGGCAAACCTATTTAGAATCATTTTTTGCTGTAGGAAATTGGCCCTATGGGACAAGGAATTCCTGCTCCTCCCAGGTACCCTGGAGATTTACAAGGAACTGTCGCATGGCAGTGCAGCACCCTTGTGTTTCTATTTCCAGTCATGTTTTCTGACACGGAAGGTGATGGGGACACTTCTGAGTCCACCTAAAATCTACATTCCTAGGGGGACCTCTAAGGGGGTTAGGTAAGTCTAATTCTAATGAAAGCAGATTCAGTAGCTCAGGTTTCTTCTTCGGCAAAGTAATGCAACCATTCTGAGGAGGAGAAGTTATCTATGCATAAACTTCTTCCTTTTTAACTTCAAGAAGCTCAAAGTCCTTTCCAGAACACCATAGCCCGTCGTCTGAAACCACGGTACCTCTATAATGCACATAAGTTAAAGATAAGTAACGTGGGTTTAGGATTGGACAAATATAGGCTCAAGGCCAGTCTCTGGAACTTGCAGGGGACAATCTCTATTTCCAATACTGCCCTTAGACCTGAGCACCCTGGCCTTACTTATCCTGACACACTGTCCCATCCCACCTTAGCAGACCCTGCTCTGTCCTTTCTCTGACCTCGTCTTCCCATGTGGCTTAGAGTCTGTGGGTCCAAGGGGACATGGCCACTCTCCCAGTGCCTGTGCCTC
Organism: Balaenoptera physalus; assembly: GCF_965194825.1. NCBI lineage: Eukaryota > Metazoa > Chordata > Mammalia > Artiodactyla > Balaenopteridae > Balaenoptera > Balaenoptera physalus. Next base: position 132,532,956 of record NC_138884.1, read on the forward strand.
TCCACATTCTGGGTACCCTGGACCAAAACAGCAGGGCTTGCTTTCTGGCAAGTACAGGACTCTTTCTCAGATCTGCCTTCAGAGGGTAGACAATGGTGCCCTAATGCTGCCATCAAGGGAAGGGGTAAGAAGAAGGGGTTGAAATAGATGGAATTGGGATGTGGGGGGCTGTGGTGTCCGCACACGTGTGAGATGCCTGTGGTGTGGGACAGAGGCTGGGTGTGGGAAAGACCCCGTCACTTGTACTCTGGACCACACCAGCAGATGTTAGAAGTGGGCTTCTCCATCTAATAAAGTTACTGTGATGTGTAAAATGGGCTAACGTATGTCAAGTGCTCAGCGTAGAGATTGGTAGACTGTGGACATTCAGTATGTTTTTGTTCTGGGATGGTTTCTGTTCTAAGTTAAACCTGACCTAGCCTCTTCTAAATTCCCAAGAAAAACATGTATCCAGAGGCTCAAAATAAAATGAAACCTCTGTAGCAACACTGAAAGATGAGACTTGTAGCCATCCTATTGTTAGAATCTGGGGGGAATTTACAAACAATACAAAACCTGTGGAGCACAAGGAAGAATCAAAATGTGTGTTTTGGGTCATTGATAAAAAGTACAACCCACTCTATGGAAAAAGAAGTCATAAACCTGAATAAACTGAATTACATAGATATTCTGATAGGAATACAAATCAGTATATAAAGTAAAAAATACTAGAAATATATAGAGCAATGAATACAAATATAATTATAGTAGAAGGTAATACACATTTTTTCAGCTTTTGACAAATCAAGTAGGTAATATACAGACAGAAAATTCAATAGAAAAGTTGAATTTACAGCTAATTATTGTACTTAGTGAAATTCAAACAAAGAATATACTTCTTTTTATTTGTTTATTATTTTTTTTTAATTTTTTATTTTTAAAATTTATTTATTTAATTTATTTATTATTTTTGGCTGCGTTGGGTCTTCATTGCTACTCTACGTTGCGCTGCATGGGCTTCTCACTGCAGTGCCTCCTCTTGTTGCGGAGCATGGGCTCTAGGCACACGGGCTTCAGTAGTTGTGGCACGCTGGCTCAGTCGTTGTGGAGCCCAGGCTTAGTTGCTCCACGGCACGTGGGATCCTCCCGGACCATGGCTCGAACCCGTGTCCCCTGCATTGGCAGGTGGATTCTTAACCACTGCGCCACCAGGGAAGCCCACTTCTTTTTAAATGTAGGTGAAATATTTTTAGAAACTGAAAATAAAGAAAATCTCAATAAATTGTTCTCAAGTAGAAAGCAAATGGGCCATATTGTCTGATCTTATGCCATAAAACTAAAAACTAATAACAAAAGATTAAGCAAATTGATTAATTGTCCTGGAAGACGCCTTGATTGTCACACACATCTCAACTTGAGTTGTAAAGTGTTTTACAATTAATGAAATGCTTTACCTTCTGGGTCAAAGAGAAAATGGAAAATTTACCAAGGAAACAAAGCCACTAACATGACCATGGTATATGACCAAAGCTCTACAGTGAGGTGTATTCATAATGTTAAAATGCTTTTTACAAGGAAGGAAGAAAATAAATGAACCAAGTACTTTATTCAGGAATAGTTTCTTTTTTGCAGTGGAACCACCATTCCTTTTCCTGAGAGACTGTTATTAAATCTAGCCACCATGTCAGACCTCTCCCTCTTTGTGAGTTTCTTTAATCTTAGGAGCCCAACTGCCTCTCCTTGAAATCGGATTTCTGTTGTTTAACTTTTCCTCCTTCCAATTCTTTCACTCAGGCATGTTTTATATGGTTAACCTCAATTATATAAACAATTTAAATATTTTAAAATGAGGCTCCTAGGCCCGGCATAAATCAGATGGTGTGGTTAGATACCATCATGAAGTAAGTATACCTGAGTTTCAGTCCTAACTCTATAGGGACCCTAAATGATAAAGAATGTCCATCCCAAACCAAAAGGCAAGGTAAAATTTAACAATGGAACCCTGAAGGCAAAATCAGGGACAAGACAAGAATATAACTCATTATTTAGTATTATTCTTCTGAAGTAGAAATAGGAAGTATAACTTACGGAAAAGGAGGAGAACAAGTTACTGTTATTTATGATGAAAATATAAATATAAAATATAAGGGAATCAACTTTGAAACACTTAGTGTAAAAGATGACCATAAAGAGGCCAGGTAATGGATCAATAATGAATAATTTATGAGATAAATATCCCCACATCAATAGCTTTCCTATTTGGCAGCAAAAAACAAGGCAAAACAAACACATGAGAGCAACAACAAAAAACTAAGAAGATATAAGGAAGGAAAAGATTTGACCAATAATAATAATAATAAAGTTTTAAGAGAACATTAGGAAAATGTAAAGGTTTATTTTGCTTCTGGATGGAAAGATTGAATATGATAAAGTTCATAGTTATTTCCAGCTTAACTTACAGATTTCATGCATTCCTAATCACAGGGCCAACACAGTTTCCTTTAGAAACCTGAACAAACTAAAGTTTATCTGGAAGACTAAATGTGAAAATGTCCATGACTTATTATTTTAAAGAGTGACTGATAACTACCTCTCCTAAGAGAAGTGACAAAAATTAAATAGCATGGGACCAACACAAGAATAGACAGACAAGCCAACGGTAGAATAGGGAGGTCTGGAAAAGTTCCTCATATTTATAACTACAGTTCATGATTTAAAAATAAAGTCTTGGATAAAGGACAAGTTGGGTGGGAGATCAGACCAAGAATTTGGAGAAAAAATAGTCAGTTTCACTCTTTTACTATAAATTATAATAAATATTAAATGAATTAAAACTATAAAAATTCTAGAAGAAAACATGTATTTAACTAATGATGAGATGAGGACGGATTTTCTAAGCATAAAGCAATGTAGTAAATGCAGTGAATAAATTATAAAAGAAAACTTGTTCAAAAGCATAAGTAAAATGATGAAAATAATATTTGCAAAAAGCATTACCATCACAGGTTAGTTAAAAACCTTTTTAAAGGGGCTATTATAAATCAAAAAGAAAACCATGACTACTCTACCAACAAAATTTTCAACTTCACTAGTAATCAAAGAAATAGAGATTAAAACAATAATGATATGTTTAAAAATATTTGTGTATATAGTATCTATATGTTTTATATATCTAAATATATTAAAATACCTAATATTTGCTATTAGCAAGATAAGTACATTGCTTGTGGCAGTATACATAGATAATCCTTTTGGAAAGCAAATGTGCTTTAGGTAGCAATGTACTACATATGTTTATATATTTTAACTCCCCTAAAAATTGATCCTGAGGAAATAACTAGAGAGGAACTGGAAAGTGCATGGGATTATATAAATGGTATAATCTTCTTTTAATGGAAATACTTATATTTATTTATGCATGTACACATATACATAATACAACCCCTGAAACAGTAATTATTTACAGATGATAAGACTTCAAGACTTTAAGTTTTGTACTTTTCAAAGTTTACATAATCAACATGTTTTACTTTCGTAATTGGACAAAAAATTGAACGTTATATTTAGAAGTTAAAAATATTCTCAGGCTTCCCTGGTGGCGCAGGTGTTAAGAATCCGCCTGCCAATGAAGGAGACACGGGTTCGAGCTCTGGTCTGGGAAGATCCCACATGCCGCAGAGCGACTAAGCCCGGCCGCCACAACTACTGAGCCTGAGCTCTAGAGCCCACAAGCCACAACTACTGAGCCTGTGTGCCACAAGTACTGAAGCCCGCGTGCCTAGAGCCCGTGCTCCGCAACAAGAGAAGCCACCGCAATGAGAAGCCCACGCACCACAACGAAGAGTAGCCCCCACTCACTGCAACTAGAGAAAGCCCGTGTGCAGCAATGAAGACCCAACGCAGCCAAAAATAAGTAAAATAAATAAATTTTTATTAAAAAAATATATATATATATTCTCGTCCTTTTCCATGTAATCTAAGAGTTGTGAATAAGTGATCTGATCCCTTTTTTTCTGGTCTCCCTGTATCTCCCAAGACACATTTTACATTTTCTCATAAAGTCCTATAGCTCTTTAGTAAAGAAAAATAAATGATATCCTTGTAATTATGAATTTTTGCCTTAACTTCTTTACATAATATGATCATCAAGAGTCCCAAATCACATTTCAGTTTAATATTGCATCTTCTGCTAAACTCTTAATTGATTCCAGTGGTAATAACCATATAAGTACTTAGGTGAGATTATTTTGGCACACATCTGAAGGTAAAATTAGATATTGCTGTTAGAATATTTTTAAAGGTAATTTACACAAATTCTTTCTCTTGACTGGTAAATCACAATAATTTCAGCAAAGAAGAAGCTTTCCAAAATTCAGCTTAAGCTAAAGTCTATTTCTCACTTTCTTCATGGTCTCCGTTACAGTTAATATCCACACATTCTGAATACCATATGTGATTTACAAAAAATCTTGCTCGCCATTGTGACCTTAAAGCTGATCTTTAATAAAGAATATTTTCCTCAATGACAGGTTCTTGGATTTCATTAAGAGTAAAGGAGCAATTTAAATTAATACACTCAACTTGTGAGATGAGAATGTAGTCAGGCATGTACCAGGCTAAAGTCAGCCAGACTTTGTGGGAGCTGCGTCAGTTTTTATGGAAGGTCTCGCAGGTTGAGATATGGAGTCCTTAGGAGTTAACTTAGGTATTTATGAGAGTCCTTGAATTTATTTTTAGAATTTCAAATAACTTAATGGAATCATACCTTTTCCCATGGAAGGATTACTTTTTCCTTTTTCTTTTTTCTGCCTTTGCTTTTGGTTGAAACTCAATTATTTAGCCCAGGTAATCTTGTACCGGTTAGATACTGTGGCAGCTCTACATAACTCTGACTAATAAAAGACTGCACAGGACATCATTTGAGTTTGACAGACAATTTCAAAACCTGTGGTCACTGGACGGGAGTGGAGTTTGGCCCTGCTCCCCCGTGTCCCACCATACAGGTCAGGAAAGTTCTTCACTTAAAGGGTTTTAGTTTCTCTGTGGTAGAATTGACTTGCATGTTTTCCATAAACAAACGTTCAAGAACCTTAACAAACAATTTGTGTATAGGTGAACCTCCTTTAATATGTATCTAATATGTTAACATCTGAGTATACACAGCAGTACATTTTTCTTGGACTGGCTTTGGGTGACAGTATGCATGAAGGCTCTAGAATTTACTTGTTCCTCTAAGAATTCTTTGTATTGGGAATAAATCTATGTTGGTCTGGCTTACTTTTGGGGACATCGTTAATGGGCACAGATGTCTCAATCTCAGTTGCACCAATGAAGATGTACATTTTTGAAGCTGGAAGGTACATGAGTCCTTCAGAATAATGCTATGAGTTCAGTGGACAATCTGCTTTTTGATGAATGATCTGGAAATCTTCAATAGGTATTGGTGGATCCTGAAGCAGCTTGAGACAGATTTTGTCCTCTAGGTGTCTCCAAATTTTACTTTGGTCTTAGATGCTCCAGCCAGCTACTTTTGAATATACAAATGGAAAATAGACAGAAAAAAGTTATTAATCTATCATCAACTATGCAGAAGACAGATGAGACAACTGCAGGTAGAAATGGGGTTGATACGATTAGGGACTAAATTTTTAAAAACAAATGAGTTTGAACACAACATAATCAAAGTTTCCAAATCACTATGTCATTTTCCCCATCAATTCCATTCTTACTTTTCTTCCCATGATAAAGAGCAAACCTTAGAAATAACAAATAAGTAAAAGAGAAAAAAATATTTTCAAGTGAGCTTTTTGATTCATATTTGCTGTTGTTGTTTAGCCTTGTTTCCAATAGTTGCTTTTTTGAGCTTTTAGGGAAATAATTAATTGAAATCCATCATTTTTCTCTTGGACCTATCTAAAATTGTGTGTGTGTGTATGTGTGTCTGTGTATGTGTGAAAAATGTTCCTAGGATCAGCTCTATTTGCATTGGTATTTCCAGTGGAAATGTCAAGTGTGACCTTTTTCTTGTTTGGGTGTCTAATCCTATTTTAAAGCCGTGTCACGCCCCTGCTGAGGGTCAGTGCCCTTGTGAATAGAACCTCTGCACCTGCTCCCCCTTTCTTCTCCTCTTCTTCCCCTCTGCGTGGAACTGGAGGATGTTCCGCTTGGCGAACAAAACAATACTATGCTTCAGTGACTGCAGTGACAGAAAATAACTCCAGACTTGGGAATTTGGTAGAGTAAGTTTTGAAACCATGAGAAAATAAACACAAAAATCAGCAAACCTGAAAAGAGGAAAAGACAAAACGTGCAGGAGCATTGCATTTCATTGCTACAGATATCAGGGCTAACCTTCCCTTGAACTTTTCAATTGATAAGATAGGGGCTCTGATAAAGGATCAGCTATTGCGAATACAGGATGCTAAAATCAGTGTCATTGACATTTCACCTGTAGGGAAAAAAATTATTAACATGAAAGAACTGTGGGAAATACAACCAAGGAAGCCCAAATTACCATAGTGACTGGATTTGGTTTGCCTATTTACCAAAGTAGAATTTCAAACAGTTATGCTCAGGGGAGCTGAATTAAGCACTAAATGAATATAGAAGATTTGAATAGTAAAAGGTTTGTACATTCAGGCTTATTATCATTTAAAGATAATGTTCCATAAAAATCAGCTCTTTTCACCAGTGCTTGAGTTGAATTATAAATTCCTATCACAGGAAGTAGTACGGAATAAACAAAGAATTGCTTATTGGATCCTAACCAAATTTAAATCTGTAATTTGCCATTATACTGCATTTGTTCTAAAGTTAACCAGGAGGGGAAAATTCACACTGAAACACTGCTAAAACTATAAAGTTCAATATCAACAGTTTTCCTTGACAACACATTGACCACAAAATCCCCAAGTGAACCATATTAATGTTCTCACTATTTTTTCCTAAAATCCTGCTAATTTTCATTTTTTTTTCTTATGAAATAAAGCCTTCATGGTGTTCTCTAAGCTTGTAATACAAATGCATTTTATCTTTCATTTTGTACTATGCTCCCAAATCCAGTTTGGGAGGCAGCTCTTCAGTAAATGTATCTCTACTCTTCTCTCATCACCTTACATTTTTTAAAAAAAATTAATTAATTAATTAATTAATTGGCTGCATTGGGTCTTTGTTGCTGTGCACGGGCTTTCTCTAGTTGCATTGAGCGGGGGCTACTCTTTGTTGCGGTGCGCTGGCTTCTTATTGCAGTGGCTTCTCTTGTTGTGGAGCACAGGCTGTAGGCGTGCGGGCTTCAGTAGTTGTGGCACGTGGGCTCAGTAGTTGTGGCTCGCAGGCTCTAGAGCGCAGGCTCAGTAGTTGTGGCACACGGGCTTAGTTGCTCCGCGGCATGTGGGATCTTCCCGGACCAGGGCTCGAACCCGTGTCCCCTGCATTGGCAGGCGGATTCTTAACCACTGCACCACCAGGGAAGTCCTCTCACCTTACATTTTGACCCTGGGATCGGTTACTAGCTGGTTTCCTCACCTGCAGCCCCCCATCTCCACCCAATCCATCCTTCAAGCCACCACAAGAGTAATCTTCCTAAAGGATAACATGACACTCTTCCTCAAATACCTCCAAACCCAAGAGATAAATATAAAAATGTAATTGACTTCACAAGGAGCAACAAAGCTAGTGAAGAGGTGAGTGGAAGAGATAAAAAGTGCTAGGGTTCAGGATGCTTCAGAGATCACTGGAAGTGGGAATGATCTTAGAATCGGGGGGAGGTGGGCTTGAAACAAGCCTTGAAGAAATGGAGAGTATTTGGCTAGAAGTGAAGTGGCGAGGGAACACGTGTTGTCTTCTAGGGAACAGTGACCGAAGGTACAAAAGTGTTTTGGAGCTTGGCTAATGGAGCAGTCTGACCCGAAAGAAGAGTTGTGGCCGGTGAATCTATAAAGTGTCTTAGGCCCTGATGATCAGCTTATAGATGTTTGTATGTTTGGGGAAGCCGTGGAAGAAGTTTGGGCAGGGTGATGATATTATCACGTGGAAAGACTCATTTACAGGAAACGTGCAGGACAGATCGGGTGGGGATGGAATATCTGAGGCAGAGAAACTGGTTAGGAGACAGTTGCTGTGTTCTAGGTGTGTGTAAAGGCCTTGATGAGGTGAAGACAGTGAGAAGAGGAAAGTGGAGACAGATGTGAGAGACAATGGCAAGGGAGTACTTACAGGATTTGGAAATTTGTCTAAGCTCGGAAAGGCTAAGGTGTTATGAGGGAACAGATTGAAAAATGACTCTGAGATTTCAAGTTTGATGAGTAGGAGACATGGAGCAGCCAGGAGAAGAATCTGGGGTTTTGTGTATAAGTAATGAACTTTTTTAGATGCGATGTTTGAAATGACTGCAATTCATTGCATTGGTAATGTCACATAGGTGGCTTGGGTTGCAAGACTTGGGTTCCAGAGTGAGCCCTAGCTAGAAATGGAAATTTGGGAATGATATTGAGTGCTAGTTGAAGGCCTGGGAATGATATTGAGTGCTAGTTGAAGGCCTGGAAATGAATAAGATCACTCAACAAGGACTAGATTTTGGAAACTAATCATTTTCTGAGGTGGGAAAGAAAAGGAGAAAGTAAGGAAGGAGATTAGAAATAGATGGCAACAGGGTAAGCATTGTTCTATTTAAAAAAAAAAACGGAGACAGTGGCAGAAAGGAGGATGGAGCAAGCAAAGACAAAAGAAATCTTCAGAGAGGTTCACTGCAGAGAAAAGGACGCCTGAGACTAGACCACTGCATCTGTAAACTGGAAGACCATAGTGGGCTTTTGAAAGTATGGGGTTAGATGCCGCATTATGAATGCCTTAGGAGAGAAAGCAGAGGCAGCAATCGTGAAAACTTATGAACTTTGGTTACGAACAGGACACCCAGCTCATGTGGAGGACACTGGGTGAGGCAGGCATGTGGCTGTTTGAAGTCAGAGTATCAAAAGCCAGGAGAAGTAAAGGACTGCAGGTGTCAGGGAAAGCAGCTTGGGGTTGAGAAAGCAAGTTGAGTGACTATTTCCTGCATATGAGTAATGGAATGAATGAATGTGATGTGTAACTGCGTATATGTGAGGGTTGAGGTGACTATTGAAGTTTGTCCCTGCAGGGGTGTGTGTGGGGGTGTGTGTGTGTGTGTGTGTATGTACACGTGCGTGTGTGTAGGCGACAGGGATGCAGGTAGGGATGGGTGTCACTGCTGAATAAATCAGAGCGGAATGCTCAATGGTGGGTAGAGCAGGTTGTCTAAGCTTGGAAAGGCTAAGGCGTTCATTTGTGCCCACAGATGCTGGTTCCCAGGGCCTTGTGACACTGGCGAATCTGCTGTGTTCTTACACTGTAAACAGAGTCCAGGTGAGTGGACCCTAGAAGGCAAAGGTTTCATTTTTAGGCGGTTTTATCTTTTGGTGTGATGAGATGGAAGGATGGAAAATCGAATTGCTTCGCTGGCTGGTTTTTTTTGTTTTGTTTTGTTTTGTTTTGTTGCTGTTGTTCTCTTAAGTTCCTGGTCCTCCTTACGCGGACCTCATTGTGTTGTGACCGTGTTTGCTTGTCCCTCTCCCCATCCCCAACTCCTCAAGGCAGCACGCCTCTGAATCACTAGTACCATGAATGTTCCTGGCACAAAATAAGCAGACGATAATGCCTGCTAAATAAATTAGGGAGGGAACGGAGGTGTTAGCTCTGGATGGGAGAGATCTGTCTTCCTGCAAGGCAGGAGGGAAAGGAGAAGAGAGGAAAGGAGAGCCATGATTTTAAAAGTTTAAATCAAAGTAAGAGACCGCTCATGCAAAATGGTTTCTGTTTCCTCAGTAAAGTGGTACCCAAGGGGGTTTTCTGAGTGCAAGAGATGGCAGGGCCTGAAGAAGCCATGGAGTGTCTTCTATGATGGAGGTACTATGTAGGCACTTTACATACACTTTCTTTTAATCTCCACAACAGCACTATAAAGTCTTTATTATACCTATTTTGCTGATAAGGAAACTGAGGCTTAAATAGTAATATATTTACTTGTAAGCTCATATTAAACTCCAAGTATCTTGATTGCAAAACCTGTATTTCCTTCCGTATACCCATTATTAGAGCAGTTTTAGGAAGTGTGAAAAGGATTTAAAAGATGAAGAAAAATATTGAGCAGCAGCAAGGGTCTTGTAAGGGTGAGTGAACTTGAACTTGCTTACCGTCGAGGCGGAGAAGTTCCGGGACTGAGAAAAACAGAGGAAACAAAAATCTGTGGAAATCCAGACTTTGTACCTAGTGTGGTAGAGGAAGTTTAAGTGAGGAGGATGTGACCAAGGACAGTATTGGAGGGGCTGTTCATTAATCATTTCAGGTCATTCAATCTAGTCTCTTTAATAAGACTGGAAGCCTCTGGAATGTTTTCTCATTGTGCCTTGCAGAGTGTTAAGGGCTGATTCAATACCCAGTAGCTGTTTGTGGCCTGATCAACATAAAACACTGTGGAAACTGAGATTAAAATGGAGATTGTACTAAATAAACCCAACATTGTTTTAGAGTTGTGTGCTTTGCCTATTAAGATGAGATTAAGCCAAACAGTGATTTTAATAATAATAATAATAATAATAACAACAACAATAAAGCTCTTCGTGAAGGTAAAACTGGCTGAATAGACATGCCTGGATCAGGCCAGCTGCAAGAAATCAAATAGCCAATCTTTGGTGAAGACTTTGGCTAATGTGTCGCCTCATGTGTTGCTCTAGGAAAGAAAATAATAATAACGAATATTTTTGAGCATGTGTTTGTTCCAGGTAGTGTTCTAAGTACTTCACGTACACTAGGTCCTTTATCCTCATAATGACTCTAGAGGTTAAGTAGTATGGTTCTCATTGTACAGATAAAGGAAACTGAGGCCCCAAAAGTTAAGTGCCCAAGAATACACAGCAAATTAACAGCAAATTTAGAATTTAAACTTGATGGTTGGCTCCCAAGTCCACATTCCTAACTACTCTGCTGTTCTCCAAATTCTGACATTTTCTATTTTATGGTACAAGCGGCTTCTTTGTGTTTGATGAGAAATATGAGTAACCTTTGACAAATGTGAAGTGCATCCTTCCTTGGCGGTTGGATAAATTCCATTTTATCCAGCACCTGTTCTGTCAATTGTGTTCAGAAGGAAATCCTCTGTCTTACTCATTAGTGTGACATTTGTATCTCAGTGATTCTTTGGCAAAAATGTGCAAAATCTAAAGAAAACCCCTATGACAAAGGATGCCTTCATATGTTTCTCCATCAATAACAGCAAGGTTGAGTCTGTGAGTTGTCAGATTTCACCTTTCTCTCAGCTTTGACCAGTTTCCACTCATTTGGCTTTAGAAATGGTATGCGAGAAGGCTTTAAAAAAGGAAGTTAATCTGATGACCACTGTAAAGTAATTCTTTAAAAATTAATTAATTAATTATTTTCCCAGCTTTATTGAGAGATAAGTAGCATAACATTGTGTAAGTTTAAGGTGTTCAGCGTGATGATTTGATACATGTATATATTGCAAAATGACTCACAAATAAGACGAGTTAACATGTCCATCTCCTCACATAAGTTCAGTTGTGTGTGTGGTGAGAATATGTAAGATTCACTCTCATAGCAACTTTCAAGTGTGCCGTACAGTAGTGTTAACTACAGACACCATGCTGAATATTACTTCCCCAGAACTTACTTACCTTATGACTGGAAGTTTGTACCTTTCGACCAAAGAGTAATTCTTTATTAAAAGAATTGTGGCAACTGACAAGGGATTAATCTCCAAAATATACGAACAGCTCATGCAGCTCAATATCAAAAAAACAAACAACCCAATCCGAAAATGGGCGGAAGACCTAAATAGACATTTCCTCCAAAGAAGACATACAGATGGCCAAGAGGCACATGAAAAGATGCTCAATATCACTAATTATTAGAGAAATGCAAATCAAAACTACAATGAGGTATCACCTCACACAGGTCAGAATGGTCCTCATCAAAAAAATCTACAAACAATAAATGCTGGAGAGAGTGTGGAGAAAAGGGAACCCTCTTACACTGTTGGTGGGAATGTAAATTGATACAGCCACTATGGAGAACAGTACAGAGTTTCCTTAAAAAACTAAAAATAGAACTACCATATGACCCAGCTATCCCACTACTGGGCATATACCCAGAGAAAACCATAATTCCAAAAGATACATGCACCCCAATGTTCATTGCAGCACTATTTACAATAGCCAGGACGTGGAAGCAACATAAATGTCCATCTATAGAGGAGTGGATAAAGAAGATGTGGTACATATATATAATGGAATATTACTCAGCCATAAGAAGGAATAAAACTGTGCCATTTGCAGAGATGTGGATGGACCTAGAAACTGTCATACAGAGTGAGGTAAGTCAGAAAGAGAAAAACAAATATAGTATATTAACACATATATGTGGAATCTAGAAAAATGGTACAGATGAACCTATTTGCAAAGCAGAAATAGAGACACAAACATAGAGAACAAATGTATGGACACCAAGGGGGGAAAGGGGGGAGGTGGGATGAATTGGGAGATTGGGGTTGACATATATACACTACTATGTATAAAATAGATAACTAATGAGAACCTACTGTATAGCACAGGGAACTCTACTCAGTGCTCTGTGGTGACCTAAATGGGAAGGAAATCCAAAAAAGAGGGGATATATGTATATATATAGCTGATTCACTTTGCTGTACAGCAGAAACTAACACAACATTGTAAAGCAACTATATTCCAATAAAAAATTTTAAAAAATCCTTAAAGGGCTTCCCTGGTGGCGCAGTGGTTGAGAATCTGCCTGCCAATGCAGGGGACACGGGTTCGAGCCCTGGTCTGGGAAGATCCCACATGCCACGGAGCAACTGGGCCCGTGAGCCACAATTACTGAGCCTGCGCGTCTGGAGCCTGTGCTCCGCAACAAGAGAGGCTGCGACAGTGAAAGGCCCGCGCACCGCGATGAAGAGTGGTCCCCACTTGCCGCAACTAGAAAAAGCCCTCGCACAGAAACGAAGACCCAACACAGCCATAAAAATAAATAAATAAATAAATAAATATTAAAAAAAAAGAATATTTATAAAAATAAATAATGTTTAAAAAAATCCTTAACAAAAAAAAAAGAATTGTGAAGTACGCCATGTTTATCTAGGATTTCAATTTGGGGGGAATCATACATTTGGATTATCTTTGTATGTCCAAGGGACAGATGACACGCTGGGTAGTTCTGAAGGAGAGCTTTTAGCTTACGTATATTTTCTTAGAGCAATAGGTAGAAACCAAGGAAGGACTCTTTTGGCTTCTTCCAGTCCTAAATGTATTACTCAAAGTTGATGAAGAGAAATTTTTAGATTTAGTTTTGAACATTAATGTGAAGTGTGTATTTTGTCACTGTGGTCTGTCAAAATTTACCTTTATAAACTGGATAGTAAGAGGCATAATATTAATAAAAATATATGTTAAAGAATAGTTCTCTTAAACTATTTAAAGCTATTGTTTAAATTCTTACCAAAGGCTCTTAAATATCTCATTCAGTGTTTGAAATTCAGCTCGAAATTAATTTAAGGAAACTGTGATTTGAGTTGCTCACACTACCTTCCAGAATGATTAATACATGCATGTAACAAACTTATTTCCGGTTGGAATTTGCTTGTTGAGTTTCCACAGCAGAACATTATGTCTGACATAAGTAAGGATTTGGTCGCAGTTGTTATCTACTGAAGAATTTATAGAACACATAAAATTAAATTCTGTTGGCTAGATTGTTGCCCAAAAGAAAAGTATCTTTTATCTTGAAGACCTTTTAAAATTTCTTGTTTTGTTTGATTTGTATTGCTAAGTTTATACCCTTCTAAGAAGAATTGTATAAGACAGATCCTCTTAACGATACAAACATACCTATGCCCAGTGTGCCCATATGTGCAAATGTGTTTCTCTATTTCCAGTATGTCCATGTGCACATGCAGAATTCTCTCATTCTACATTATTAACACATACATTTTTTGTTTCTATTTGCCTATGTACTTACAACCTTAAAGTATGATCCATAAATAATTATCAACATGCTCAAATTTTTAAATAAGCATTGTTAAGTTTAACATGTATTTAAATTTTTTTCCTAAAATTTCTAAAAACACAAAATGTTTGACAAATAGTGCTAAGTAATCGATAGATAAAGTAAACAGTGAGTTGCCTGACAAGTAGGATTCCCCCACCCCAAGTTTCTTAATTTTATACTAGAATGATTTTAAACATATGTGGTTATAAGATTTCCAAAAATGAGCCTTCTATGAAAATCACACTGGGCTCCTCAGCTGTGTTTTCTTTCATTATTTATAGACAAATCGAAAACAAATGTTCTTTAAGAAAAAGTACAATGAACTGAAACCATCTGTCAGGATGCACTTTTTCTCTAGAATTCATCTGTAATACAGACGTGTAGTGAACCAGAGCCTCGGTCTCATGAAATCATACCATATTTAATGGTAGTTTTAGTGTCAATTCAGAGACAAAGTGTTAATGTCTGTTGCAACAAGACCTAAATGGCTCATTTAATTCAGTGAAGGTTATGATTAAAAAAGCCAGTGACATGGGGGCAAATGCAAATATTTTCATTTTGGATGTCTTAATTTCAAATATACTTGAAAAAGAAGACAATTTTTGAAAACTCACTTGAAGTAATTTAATGAATATTATAAAAATAGTTCTGGATGTTTCACTCCTACAGCTATCATAAGCTACTGAATAGTCCACAGCTACTGAACGCTTGATGATAAAACAAAATCACAGAAAAGGTAGTCAACAGAAAATCTCAGAAAATACATGCATAAAATGTTGGCTTGCTTACTTGTTCTAAACATAAAGAGTTATTTTATGTAATAAAAACATTTCATTTAGAAAAAGCATATTAAATTAACAGGAGATTATTTTTAAATTGAATATTTAGTCTATTAAGATCTATGTTTTTTGGTTTTCTTTTTTTACTTAAAAAGTATTATCCTTTCTGGATGTGATACCTTGAGAAGGACATAACATCACTTACCTAAAATTCCTGCCAGGAATGCATAATCTGAGTTTAATCATGAGGAAACATCAAACAACTCTAAATAAAGACCATTCTATTAAAAAAATAAATAAATTCTTCAAAAATATCGATGTCATAAAAGACAAAGAAAGGCTAAAGGAATTTTCAAAATCAAATGACACTAAAGGAACATGACAACTAAATACAACACCTAACCTTAGACGGGATTCAGTTTTGAAGGAAAAAAATGTTATAAAAGACATTTTGGGGGCAAGTGACAAATTTGGAATACAGATGATAGATTAGCTAGAATATTGCATCAATGTTAAATTTACTAAAGTTGGTAACTGGACTGTGGCTATGTAAGAGAATATCCTTATTCTTAGGAAACACATACTGAAGTGTCTAGGGTAAAGGTCCATGAGGTATGCAATGTAGTCTCAAACGGTTGAGAATGATAAAGAAAATGGGGCAAAATGTTAACGATAGGAGAATCTGGGTTAAGGGCATATGGTGCTCTTTGTACTATTGCAATTTCTTTGTAAGTCTAAATTTATTTCCAAATAAAAGTTAAAAATTACCTTACTTGGAAAAGAATTTCTGGGGAACATGAACTCTTTTTTTAGATAAATGCTGTTGTAGAAATACCATGCCTGAAACTACTAGGTGTTATCAAACATTGGTTGAATGAATCTATGACTGAAGGAAAGAATACAATTGGCATGGTTTGAATTAATATAGATTTTGGTTTCAAATTCCATGGTAACTGACATGAAAGAAAAAGCAGAGTGCATTGATTCAGTCTTTCAGTGACCAAAGAGCTTATTTTACTATACACCTCCTTTTGTTATGCTGTGAGTTTCAAAGGATCTCTCTTTGTCATTTCCCTCAGCTGGTCATCAAGTCCTGAAGGAGTCTAGTAGCCGTGAAATTTCTCTCCAGGAGATATGTATAGATCCTTTTTCATATGGTCACATCTTCTTCACAATTTTATCAAAAATTTGTTTGCCTATAACATATCTCATGAGTGCAAATTTTAAGTATTTTTACTTACATCTGATCTGCCACCTGAGAAACCCAAAGCCCTTCTCCTGGAAAATAATGGTAGGGAGTGTTGTCCCCATTACAAGACAAAGGAAGTAAAGGGCCACTCTACCTAGTTTTCTGCTTTATTTTTGTTTCACCAATTGCTCCATGCTCAGCTATCTCCTCCCCATTTCTTTCCTATTTTTTCCTTGTTTGTGGTAAAAATCACTTTAAAGATTCAAACACATTAAAATATGTATTTTATGCATTCTATAAAATCAGCTTGTAATTAGTGATGAAAGGGCTGCAGAATGAGAAAACATTGTTGGCTTTGCCCGTGTGATTCAATGTTTTTACATGATTGGATCGGCAGACGGCAAGACATAGTCTCTTCTAAAGCTTCCTGCACAAAATGTCTACAGATTAGCAGTGTCAGCATCAAATGGGGCCTTTTTAGAAATGCATAACCTCAGGCCCCAGCCCCGATGTATTCAATAGGAATCTGCAGTTTAGCAAGAGCCCCAGGTCTCCCATATTCAGGAACACTGATAAAACTTCAAAGATATTCATTTAAAAATGTTCCTGGGGGCTTCCCTGGTGGCTCAGTGGTTGAGGGTCTGCCTGCCAATGCAGGGGACACGGGTTCGAGCCCTGGTCTAGGAAGATCACACATGCCGCGGAGCGGCTGGGCCCGTGAGCCACAACTACTGAGCCTGTGCGTCTGGAGCCTGTGCTCCGCAACAAGAGAGGCCGCGATAGTGAGAGGCCCACGCACCGCGATGAAGAGTGGCCCCCGCACGGCGATGAAGAGTGGCCCCCGCTTGCCACAACTAGAGAAAGCCCTCGCACAGAAACAAAGACCCAACAAAGCCATACATACATACATACATACATACATAAAAAGAATGTAAGCAGACAAGAATAGCATTAAAAAAACAACAACAACAACAACAAAAAGTTCCTGAAGAACTTAGAGGATCCAGTGACCTGCGTTGCTATCAGCTGTCTCATTACTGGGATCACTTTGAGAAGAATAAAAATAAAGGCTCTCGTATCTCCTTCATAGAACCGCTCTTTTTTTCTGATTGTTATCATTTTATTCTTTCTAAGACTTCTCAGTCTTTTTAGTTCTTCTTTTCTCATAAATTATTTTCGTTGCTCATCCTAATCTTGATGAATGTTTTTTTCCTAGACACAATTATCTTGAATGTTTTTTCATTACCTGCCCACATAAGCACTCAATGTTATTTCTTTTCCATTGTGGCCAGAAAACGTTTGCTGTAAGATTTAAACTTTTTGAAACTCATTGAATTATATTATGGCTCAGCATATGGTCTATCTTGGTGACCATTCTATGTGCTCTGGAAAACAAATGTGTTTTCAGCAGTTGTTGGGTGTAATGTCAGTAAACGTTAATTAGGTTAATGTGATTGATTGTGCTATTTAGATAATCTATACCCATCATGAGTTTGTTTATACTCGTTCTATCAAGTATACTGAAAGAGGAGTATTAAAATCTCTGACTAAGTGGATTGGTCTCTTTCTCCCTTTGAGCCTGTCAGTTTTTGCTTCATGAATTTTGGTGTTCTGTTATTAGGTACATACATATTTAGGATTGTTATGTCTTTTTGACAAACTTCTTTTATTATTATATAATATCCTATTTTATTTCTTATAATACTCTTTTTCTTGAAGTTTACTGTGTCTGATATTAATATAGCTGCTCTAGCTTTCTTACATTCACTATTTGTATGACTTTTTAATTACCTTTTATGCCCAAGTTATCAATTTCTTTACATTTAATATGTATATAGTTGGATTTTGCATTTTTATCTGGTCTGACAATGTCTGCTTTTAAATTGGGGTGTCTAGTCCGTATACACTTAATATAATTATTGACATGGTTGTAAAGACTCTGGATTCTGTTATCTTCCTGTAAAGTATGTTAATTCCTGTGTTTGCAGGCAGTTCAGTTTTGGCCAATTACCTTGAACTTGTATCTCTGGAAAGTTTAAAGTACATCTGAAGCTCCTCTAATTGGTAAAACTTAATCTCTGTCTTCCCTACAGATCTTGCCTAGGCTAGATTTTAGGTTGGTTAAAGCAGGTTTACAGCAGGTTTTACTAAGACATGGACTTCCACTGTTTCAGATGAATTCCAAGGGTGTTAATGGGGTGTTAATTAGATATCTCCATTCTGGCAGGGCCGGGGCTTTCACATCCCCCATCAGCTTTCAATTTCTAGTATCTTTGTTATGTTCTCAACTCCAGCAGCTGCTACCTGGTAAGCCTTGAGTGAGATCACTCACTCACCCTGTGTGTACAACACAACCCTCAAACACAGACTCATTGGAGACTCCCACATGGACTTCCAAGGCCCTCATTCTGCACAGTTCCCTCCTTTCCAGTTGCCTTGCCCTGAAAATCCCAGCCATTCTAGCTGCCCTGAATCTCTGCTCTCTGCTTTCTCAGCTTAGCCAAAATACCACAGCTTAGCCAAAATACCACCAAAATACCAGTCTGCTTGGACTCCCTTTCTCTTCATTTTGGTGAGGAAATTTTGAATATTCCCTCTGGGATTACTGTCTTGTACTGCCTGTTAACCATTTCTTGGAAACATTTATTTTGTTCAATTTTATAATTATTTTGGAGAGAGGAAGAGCTATTTTGGTTCTAGTTACTCCATCATGGCTGAAAGCGCCTATAGTTTTTTTTGTTTTTTTGTTTTTTCTTTTAAATTTATTTATTTGGTTGTGCCGGGTCTTAGCTGCAGTAGGCGGGCTCCTTAGTTGCGGCATGTGAACTCTTAGCTGCGGCATGCATGTGGGCTCTAGTTCCCTGACCAGGGGTCAAACACGGGCCCCCTGCATTGGAAGCACTGAGTCTTACTCACTGTGCCACCGGGAAAAAGTCCCTCCTATAGTCTTTTTTTTTTTTTTTTAACACTATTTTATTTATTTATGGCTGTGTTGGGTCTTCGTTTCTGTGCGAGGGCTTTCTCTAGTTGTGGCAAGTGGGGGCCACTCTTCATCGCGGTGTACGGGGCCTCTCATTATCGCGGCCTCTCTTGTTGCAGAGCACAGGCTCCAGACGCGCAGGCTCAGTAACTGTGGCTCACGGGCCTAGTTGCTCCACGGCATGTGGGATCTTCCCAGACCAGGGTTCGAACCCGTGTCCCCTGCATTGGCAGGCAGATTCTCAACCACTGCGCCACCAGGGAAACCCCCTCCTATAGTCTTTATATTGAGGAATAGAGAGAAAAACTCCCTACCCTGATGGTTATTTAAGGATGAGTGACCAAAAAATGGCAGAATTTTGTTCACTAAAGCTCATGTTTGATGTCTAGAGTTTAATAATTATAAGATAATAGAAATAATATCTTCCCATTATTAAAATGTATTACTCCATTTAGGATTTGAACTTTTCAACATTATTTTTTAAGCATGTTCTAATATAGGTAATGTTCTATCTAGGTTATTTTTACTGGTGCCCTCATTAATTGTTCTAGAAATATTATTTAATAAAGAAAAACAATTAAATATTTTAAATTAAACATGAGAGTTTCTATAAAGGCTAAGGTCATTCTTTTGTGAATAAAGGTGTGCTGTAATTGAATGTATTGCATTATGCAATATATATTGCATAATATTTGCAGCTGGGTAAGATACAGGACTTCTGATGCCAAAGTACCTAAAAACCTCTCATCAAATTATTTTTCCATTGTTTCAGGGAAGATTTTCAGCCTCACTGTGAAAATGGGTCTGTTTAAGAAGCCAGCTCCCCCTTCCCTCACTTCCAGGATTTTTATGTTTCTAAGGAGAACTGAAAAACCTGGTGTAAGTAACTGGCATGGACCTAGTATGAAGAGTTCTGAATCTTAATAAATTACTGCCTAACTTTGATTTCTGACGCTAAATTTGAATTAAGACTATTGTCCAAGAGTCTCTGCAGAGACAAATAAGTAGAGGACTCTTTAGGAGGCTGGCTTTTATTTATAAAAGTTTTTCAGGATAAAGCTGGCTGTGAATGAACTTATTAAAAAACTCTCTAGCCTCGCTGGTAATCAAAGATATGCATATTAAAACAACAATGGGATACTATTTCCCTGCTAAACATAACGACAAAGAGGTTTTACATGCTAGTCTTAGAGCAATTGAAGGTGAAGTGAAGTAGGTAGCTCTGTTTGGAGTGTAACTTGGTACATATTTTCTGGAGGGCAATAGACAAAAAAGAGTTTCAAAAATGTTTATGCTCAAGAATGTTCACACAGTTGTTTATAGTAAAGAAAAAACTGAAACAACCAAATGATGAGGGACTATTAATATTTTCAGAGAATATTAAGTAACATGGGGAAATGCTTTTGATGCAATATTTGTGCTTAAAATAAGCAGGATCTAAAAATTGTTTATTTAGCATTAGAATTTTGATAAAAATTCAAAGTAACATTTTAGAATATTATATCATATACACCTATCCATTACCATGTGCAATGCAGATCTATATATATGTATATCTTTAGATAGATAGATATTTTTAAACCATAGGGTTTAAAAAAGATTTCTTTGTTTGTTTAGCAGGGAATACTCCAAAATATCCAGCACAAATAATAATCCATTCGAAGGTCTCTAGGGATGGAAATTCTGTGACTATTTGTAGTGGTTTTTATCTCTGATGGTGAAGAATGTTTTTTTCTTAAGTTTAACTGAAATCTCTCTGATTTAATTCAAATCCACATCCTCTTGCTCTGTCCGGTCTTCAAAACTGTAAAAACATTTTTTGACATTTTTCCTTCTTAAAGGAAAATGTAGAGACACAAATAAAACCACATTAGACGTCTCTTTTTATCAGATTAAATATTTTTATTATAATATTTTCCTCATTATTTAGCATTTACCATTTTGTAAATGTCTTTTTCTCCCTTGAATCTGCTTTGATCCTGTACATTCACTGGTAGCCCGTACCTTAAGAAGGATTAGGAACCTGCAGTAAAAAGAAATTCATATATTTGTCGTGAACCCCTGTCCCCTCTTACTCCTTCACATTCATTTCCTGCCTTTGCTGGGACATGGAAGACTTTAAGGGGATCGCAGGAATAGTTGCAGTAATAACAATTTGGTTTCTTTTAAATTTCTTTTTTATCTTGGATAATTTAACTGTCTGAGTGTGCAAGGGATGGGTTTATAGTTGCTGGACTATAGTGGCAGCACTGTGCAAGGTGCTTTACATGTGTCGCCTCCGGCAATTCTACAGCACCCCTGCAGAGTAGTGATCGTTGTACCTATATTAGGAAAAGGACATTGAGACCCACACAGCTTAGGTAATTTGCCAGTCAAAGAGCAAGTCTACATCAGACTGGATTTGATCTCAGTTCTCCCTGAGTTCGTGCTGCTGCATAATGCAGTTTTGTTTTGTGATTTTAAAGAATAAAAGCTCAGTTGGTTCTTTCTTAGCTTGATCTGGCATATTAAAATTAGCCCTTTTAGTATATAATTAAAGCTTTCCATTAGACAGAATTTACTTTTTGTTGACTTGGTCTATGGTGAGTTAAAACCCCTAAAACAATGATAGTTTCCACTTTATTTATTTTGCCATATGTCTCTCCTGGTGGTTACATATTACCTAGTTACCTACAGCTGCCCTCCATGGCAAATGGCAAACTATGGACCAAGGATTTGAAATATAACTTCTAGAACAGCCTGGCTGTGGATCCATCAGGATGGTCTTGGTGAAGTTCAAGGTCAGGGAGGTCACAGATACCAGAGCTACAGAATTCTGCAAATTGTTCAGAAGGGGGATATAGTGGTGAGGATGGCAGTGAATGATGGGGTCCCTCCCAGGCCACAGCACCTCTTCCTTCCCTATCTTTAATCCCCTTTACTGAGGATGACACCAAAGCTGCAGAAAAAGTACTTTAAAAATTATTTTATAAAACTTGTTATTATGAAAGAATTAGGCATACAGAAAAGCATAGATAGTGATACAATATTTGTTGGCATTCTAGCATTCTACCTAAGAAATAGAGCATTGCAAATACAATTGAAACCCTTTCTGTATCCACCCCAATCCTATCCCCATCTCCCCTCTTTCCCCAGGGGTAATATGTGTTTGAGATTTATGTATGTTAAAAATTATAGCTTTAATTTCTTCACTTTCATTGATGTGTAGTTTTCCTCTATATGAATATACTGTAATTTATTTACATTTAGGAGACAGGGGTAAGGTTGGTGGGGGAATATGTGATTAGATGTGAGTTATTTTCTAGTTTTATTTTTGTTTTGGGAGATGGGTTAAACAGATGTTTATTACATTATTAAAAATAAGTAAGTGAATATAAGCTGAACATGCATCATGGACCAAGGATCATGATTAATCCAATTACGATACACCAGATTATGAAAAAAAAAACGACAACTGTATTAGTTCGTTAAGGCTGCCATGCAAAGTACATGGCCTGGGTGGCTTAAACAACAGAAATTTATTTTCTCACAATTGTGGAGGCTAGAAGTTCAAGATGAAGATGTTGGGCTTCCCTGGTGGCGCACTGGTTGAGAATCCGCCTGCCAATGCAGGGAGCACAGGCTCAAGCCCTGGTCCGGGAAGATCCCACATGCCGCGGAGCAACTAAGCCCGTGCGCCACAACTACTGAGCCCACGTGCTGCAACTACCGAAGCCCTCATGCCTAGAACCTGTGCTCCACAACAAGAGAAGCCACTGAAATGAGAAGCCCGCGCACCGCAACAAAGAGTAGCCCCGGCTCGCTGCAACTAGAGAAAGCCCACGAGCAGCAATGAAGACCCAACACAGCCATTAAAAAAAAAAAAAAAAAAGATGAAGATGTCGGCAGGTTTGGTTTCTTCTGCGGCTTCTCTCCTTGGCTCGCAGATGGCTGTCTTCTCCTCCCTGTGTCCTCCCATGGTCTTCCTTCTGTGTGTGTGTGTCTGATTCCTAATCTCTTTTCCATATAAGAGTACCAGTCATACAGGATTAGGGTCCACACTAATGACCTCATTTTAACTTAATTACCTCTTTAAAGACCCTATTTCCAAATACAGTCACCTTCTGAGGTACTGGGAGTTAGGACATCAACATATGAATTTGGGGACACGTAATTCAGCCCCTAGCAACTATTATAGACAATGCTTCAAAGCAAAGTTCTCCTTGTACACATAAGTGCAAGTTTCCCTGGGGAATCCACTGTAGTATGGAAGGGTGAGGTCATATGACGGAGTACAATTTAAGTGGATGGTGATGATGGTGTCTGCAGGGTAAGAGTCTGATAAAATAGTGATAATCGTAGTTAGTATTTTTCAAGTGACAATAACTCTATGTTATACAAAATTTTATTTAATTTTTACAACATCCATTTGAGTTAGGTGTTATCATTATTCCCATTTTACCAATAAGGAAACTGAGGCTTAAGGAAATGAAGTAATCTTTCTAAGGGTCCAGAGGAGCCAGTGATAAAGCTGGGATTCTAACCCAGGTCTGTTTGATTCCAAAGCCAGTGCTTTTATACACTGTAGCTTCATTTGAGAACACACACACACACACACACACACACACACACGCACACACCACACACACTACCTCAATGAAGTGTTGCCCTGCGGCACAGTTAGCCACTAGTTCAAAAATCCCTTCATCAAGCTGTACTACATGCGGCTGGGAAATGAATGACAAGCGTGTGAGGACAGCCCAGGAAAAGAAAGGAGGTACAAATTCCCTGAAAAACAGCTCCCAGAGAGGCACATCTGTGTTGATGTATAAAAATAGAAAAGGGTAGAATCCTTGCGGCTGTGGAGCCCTTGCCTAAGAGCAGCAGAACGGCATCCTGTGACGTCAAGAAGTGGTGGCGGAAGTCGCTGCGAACAATGGCCACAGATGCCAGCCGAGGAGAGAGCTCTGCTGGGGGAAGACGTGTGTGTCACCCGGCAGCTGCGGGACGTGCGCAGGAAGGAAGTGCAGGGCCCGCGGCAGCGCTGGCCTCCCTCCGAGGGCTGCCGGGAGCCCCAGGCGACCTCAGGAATGCGGGGCGCTCAGCACAGGTGGTTTATCGTCATTGTTGTCATGCCCTCCATGTGGCCCATTTCCCGCAGACACACGAGACAGAAACAGCAGCCTCTCTGAAAGAGGCGGTAAGGGGCTTCCCTGGTGGCGCAGTGGTTGAGAGTCTGCCTGCCGATGCAGGGGACACGGGTTCGAACCCTGGTCTGGGAAGATCCCACATGCCGCGGAGCAACTAGGCCCGTGAGCCACAACTACTGAGCCTGCGCGTCTGGAGCCTGTGCTCCGCAACAAGAGAGGCCGCGATAGTGAGAGGCCCGCGCACCGCGATGAAGAGTGGCCCCCACTTGCCACAACTAGAGAAAGCCCTCGCACAGAAACGAAGACCCAACACAGCCATAAATAATAAATAAATAAGTAAATTAAAAAAAAAAAAAAAAAGAGGAGGTAAGAATTAGATTAATCAGCCCTCCATTAACATCCCATGGTGGAAGTGTCTGCTCCATTCACCTAGTGAACCGAACCTTCGCATAACTTGTGCAAATAGCTCCTGGACAGCCCTTGGGAGGGAGATGTGCTCTTCTTCTTGACTTTTATGACATGAAAAATCCGAATATGCTGGTCTTGGCACCCTAAAACAAGCCGGAAAGGGAAATTCAGATTTCACGTGAAGCACAAGCAAAAGTGATTTTCCGTAAATGAAGATTCAACTCTTAGGGTGGGGATACTAATTACACAGGTCAAGTGATTTGAAAAGACTTTTACTCTCTTTTTTTGTTTGTTTTCTCTCACCCCTTCCATCTCTTCAGCCCAACTGGAATTTCTTCCCTTGAAAAGTTCTAAAGGATCACAGAATGAGAGGTAAGAAAGATTAGGTCGTCGAAGCCATCTTTCTGCTGCGGAGATATTCCCGTGGTACAGTCTGTAATGCTTTGCCTAGCGTGGCTTTGAACGATGTGGCTTTTCTCAGATGAACGGTCGTGGAGGTGGAGGCCTGAGTTTCTGTGCCGAGCAGGTACGGCCCGGGAGGAACGAGGAGGAGGCATGCCTCCCTGTAGCGGCCCGACCTGCTGGCGGGGGACTCAGGCGAAAGGCTAGTGAGCGCTCCGCTTTGATGTGCTTCGCTTTCAGGCCCACTGCTGTGTGGTTGTGTGTTTGTGCACTGGGGCCAGGGCGAGGGTGATAAATACCGGGGAGAGTTTTGCAACACATGCCTATCAGCTGAGCACTGAACAAACTTTTTTACCAGTGGCTGTTTCCCTGAGGCTGCTGACAGTTTGTTCAACTTGTGTTAAGACGTTCCTGAAAGAGAGGAGCATTTGTTCAACTTCTATAACTGCTTTTTCTATCGTAAGACTCAAGCAGTCCTTCCAGGCCCAAGTCCTGTTGAACGGAGCCCAAGTGAAACTTCTCTCCTTTCCACACTCAGAAACCTGACGACCTGTTTGAATTCTGCCTGATAGCACAGCTTAAGGTTTGCTCGCGGTCCTTCTCGGGCCCTCCCATACGCCCAGATTTCGTAATGACATTCCTCCTTCCTCTTGTAATTCTATCTAATTAAAAAAAAAAAAAAAGCCAAATCTTATGATTGAACAATCTCTGCAGTGTATTCTTAAATTGTACGTGTAAAATGGATATATATATATTCTTTTAAATTTTTATTTATTTATTATTTATTTTTGGCTGTGTTGGGTCTTCGTTTCTGTGCGAGGGCTTTCTCTAGTTGTGGTGAGCGGGGGCCACTCTTCGTCGCGGTGCGCGGGCCTCTCACTGTCGCGGCCTCTCTTGTTGCGGAGCACAGGCTCCAGACGCGCAGGCTCAGTAGTTGTGGCTCACGGGCCTAGTTGCTCTGCGGCATGTGGGATCTTCCCAGACCAGGGCTCGAACCTGTGTCCCCTGCATTGGCAGGCAGGCTCTCAACCACTGCGCCACCAGGGAAGCCCTAAAATGGATCTATTTTTAAAGCGTACGGGATACTGTGTGATTCTGGAATTGCAAGGTAGGAGTTTAGCTAGCGGAGTTTGGGGGGCATCACCATGTGTGCATAGCAGGGGACACCACTGCTCAGGAATATGGGGGATTTGCCTCCATGCACTTCCTGCCCCCGGTAAAAGAGTTAAATAAAGCACGTGCAACTTCTTATATTTGGTATAACTTTTTTTTTCCCTGCCCACTTCTTTTTTTGACAAAAATGCTGACAGGTTATGCTTTGATTTGCCTCTATTTAGAGGTTTTCAATTCAAACTGGTTTAAGGCATTATGATTGAATACAAGTTCTCTGATAATCATTATTCCACCCCAGTGATTCCCAGTACTTCTAATTCTGTGGCCTCGTAAGATTTCCAATTCACCAAGGCAAGCCCGGCCGGTCGGGGAGTGACTTACACTGGCTGTCTTTTGTTTGGGGGTATACAGTTTACAGTGCGCCTTCACCTAGGTGTTCTCACTTGCTTTACACAGAGCTGATGAATAAGCAGCACCGGTGTCATTAGATTCGTCTGACAGAGGAGGCCACAGGGCTCAGGGAGGCGAAGGGCTGTGGCCCAAGTCGCAGTTGGTAAGTCGCATAGCAAGGCTCCTTTCCCCCAAAGCACTTATTGCTGAATCAGTGCTAGTTTCCACTAGTGTTATGGTTGTTCCCACGTGCCAGTTACGGTGCTTCGTGCTTCATGCATGTTATTTCAGTTACTACTCACTACTACTGTAAGAGTTGGCATTAATCATGACGAAAGACGAATATGAGACTCGTGTCACCCGGTCTTCTCATCTGGAATCAGCCTACCTGATGCAACCCTGGCGCTCTTTAACCCCTAGCACTCTCACGAACATCACCCTGTGTTTCACTAAATGTTCAGTCCCTTCCCCCTTTCCATCATCTGCTGGGGCTGGGCCTTGCTTTATTTAGGATAATGTAGATGAAAGAAAGTGAATGCATGGGCACAGCACGTCAGTGGAGGAGATTTGGCTGTCACAGGGATGCACGGTGAGGGGCTCTGAAACGTACACATGGGAAACCAAGCACCGGGACACCGGTGCCACCTGGGATGGGAAGTGAGAAAGACACGAGCCATCTGTAGGCATTGTGGCAGCTCCCAAGGGAAAGAGGCCAGTGTGAACCCCAGAAAAGTCAGGGTCTCAGAGCCGCGTGGCTCTGTGTTTATAACACCCTGAGGTTCTCGAACACCCTGCCTGGAGAAGCCTGTTCCATAAATCCACAAAGGGAAGGGTCACTCGGTTCTCAATTTGGGGTAATCTTTTTAAAAAATTTGTATTGTTTTTTTCAATATTGTTGCTACTGCTGCAGCCTTGGCATTATCTGTGAGCAATCTTGTAGATCTGGCAGACGTTGGGACCAACTTGCATTGGGAAATGCCACAAGTGGAAAATTTGAGTAAAAATTTTCAGGAAAATACAATAAAATATTCCTGAGAGTTAAAATTAATCGTGGGGACATCCCTGGAGGTCCAGTGGTTAAGACTCTGTACTTGCACTGCAGAGGACACGGGGTTCGATCCCTGGTCAGGGAACTAAGCTCTCACATGCCTGCATGGTGCGCCACCCCCCCCCCCAAAAAAAATCGCTTGAATATGTGTGGCTCATATTCTTAAGTTTAAAGTTAAGTTTCAAGGGGTGTCCCTTATAACATTCATATAAAAATTACCATATTTTTGAAAGCTTCTATTTCAAATGATATTGGGATTTTAATATTATTCCTAAGGAATGTGATATATCAGAGCTACTACTGGCTCTTACATGTCTCAGCTTTTCCTATAAATGGGAATAAAAAGATACCTGCTAAGAGGTATGGATTCATTTTAAGTTATTGGTGATGCCCAACTAAACTATCATCATGAATTAAAATGCATTATTATTCAGAAATATTGAAAGCTTAATAAGCGGAACGAGCTTGATATCTTAAAGACTGACTGAAAATCAATTATCTTATGTGAAAATAAAGTGTTTTCTCTATGTGACTGGTTTCTTTTTGTGCAAAAGGAAAGTTAATCTGGAATCATTGAGATGGAATGTTCCAGAAATAGACACTGTTCATGTATGTAGGGGCAGGGTAAACTCACACTCCCTAATTGAGTGGACAAGTCAGTGTTTGGCCAGGAAAACAGAAGCGCCTCTTTGTGTCCTAGATATAAAGAGGTTAATTGAGAATTAGGAACTTACACAACTTTTGCAAGAGCTGGGGGTAGGGATAGTGAGGTGGGGTGCACCAGTACAGAGCTGCCCTCGAAGGTCAGAGGGGTTGACACTGAAGCCCTCTGGAGCAGTTTTCAAAAGCTCGTCTGCAAGCTGCCGTACTTCCTGGGAATTTCTGAGACACTCTCACTGTGTCAGTCCGTTGGGCCAAGTGGGTGGTTCTCAAAGGCTTGCCTGTGCATTTGTGTGCAAATGCCTCCAGAGAATCAGCGAACTGGCTTCACCTTGCACATTTATTCCAAGCCCTCTCCAAAACTGCAAGAAGATTCCGGGGCAGTTCCTAGGCTTAGAAGTGGTTGGTGGTGGTGCCTACTTCTCTGAAATCCTGCAGAAAAATAAAATTTGATATAATCACAGAACAAAAATAGACACTGGCATGAGTTCCTTCCTTCCTTCCTTCATTCATTCAACAAAATGCGCTTTGAATAGTCAGGCTATGTGTTGTATGCTTGGAATGCTATTGTATAGAGACAGACTTAATCCCTGCTTATTCTGGTTGGGAAGACCATTAACATGCAAGTAATCCCCGCAAAAAAATAATAATAGGTTTTGATAGTGTGAAGGACATAGGTGCTGTGGGAGGTGGCATTTTAGATTGAGTGGTGCACTTTCACATGATGCCTTGTATTAGGCTTATCTGGATATATTTCTTACTTCCTCTGTGAGGTTTTAAGCCCTTGGAGAACAGGAAAGCTAGCCTACTTATAATTTTACTCTTTACAGGTCTTGCATAGGAGAGTAGGCACCAAGTAATATTAGTTAGACAAAGGTGGGACACAGTTCAGAATTCTATACAGAGTCAGGAGGTTCCGGGCAAATCAGATGGGTGAAATGTTTTAGTTTTGTGTGTGATTCACATACTTATGTAGACAAGGGTTCATGGTAGGGATTGGTCACATATTCCTCTGATTCTTTTGTCAATTACCTGGGATCTCAGCCTTAACACTCTGGTTCTCAGAGTTCTGATTAAACAATCTTCCTTTGAGGGGATGAGCTCCTCCAGTCTAACTGCCTGAAGGGGGCAGAGTCAAAGGTAACAGAAACTATCAGAAGATAAAACACGTTGATTAATATATTAGACTAGTATTCCATTACACTGGCATCCTAAAAGATGCAAGTGAAAAATTAAAGCCCGTCACAAATTCAGGAGAATAAATATTTTAGTTTGAATTATTCTGATTAAACATCTATACCCAATGCAGCAATTGACATGTTAGTGGACTAATTGTATACATCTCAGGAGAATGCCCCATGGGGCGAAACTTATAAATAGCATAGACGTAGGTTTGTTCAAGGTTACCTTTTGGGGATAATGTCAAAAGCCCACATCTTCCTGAAAAGCAGATTATCTAGTGAATTATGCTAATTATTTCTTCTCACCTGTTGTTTGCAAATGTAAATGAGATTTATAATCTCTTCCTCTATTTTATCAAAATAAACACAATCAGAAGGAGAAATATGCCAAGTTAAGTTTCTCATCTCTTTGGCTATCTCTCCACAGAAACATATCCCAAATCATCTCTTCTCCCTGTGTTTGATTCTCCCTGGTAAGAAGGAAACAGTCTTGGTACCCGAGATTGATTGGGAAGAGTAAGTTGCAAATTTTGCTGCTGTCTGTAAGCAGATTGTTAAACGCGGCTAGTTAGAAGGCAGCTAATTCTGGAGACCTTTCTGTGGCTCACCATTTCCTCTTCTACTTCCCAATCTCCCCAAAACTATTAATGGCACATTTTGCCCCAGCCTGTGTTGTATCCAATGATAAACAGATGGATCTCAGCCATAGCATGAAGATGGGAAATCTGTTTGGGACAATATGTTTCATATTTCTACCCAGCTGCCTCCTGCTTCCGTCTTCATGAGGTCTGCTAAAAATTTAAGATTTCTCATTGTGATCTGTGAAGGAGTGTTCTCCACACCCCCCTTCCTCCTCTGCCACTATAAATTATTTCTCCAGTAGTGATTTATGTAGTGTCTTTAAGGAAGAAAGTCTGTGACAGCAACACAAAGAGAAAGATGCTCCGGATGGAAAGCCGCAAGAGCTCCCCTCATCCCACCAGGGTAGTGTCCCGGAGCATTAAACCATAGTTTTCTTTGATTTTTTGACTGTGAAAGAAAAAAAAAAAACTTATTCCCTCTCCCACATCCTTCTCCTCAATTCAGACCAAAGTGCATTTAATTACCTCTCAGTGTCATGTCAAGATGGGCTGATAATTATTACAGAAAAGATCAGCTTAGACACAAGAGCAGTGTTACCCGAGTAGGCCCTTGTGTCAGGGTCTGCATGTCTCTTTCAAGCATGTTGAACCATTTAACCTATCAATTTGGCTTCACTTAATTTGTCTCTACTAAGTATATGATGGAAGTACTATGGTAAAGAAACATTTCTGGGGGGTTTCAATATTTGAAAATTATGAATTGCTGTGTTTTGATTTTATTTGCTGTGACAACCTATCAATCAAAATGTTTACTGAGGGACTTCCCTGGTGGCACAGTGGTTAGGAATCCACCTGCCAATGCAGGGGACACGGGTTTGAGCCCTGGCCCAGGAAGATCCCACATGCCGCCGAGCAACTAAGCCCATGCACCACAAACTACTGAGCCTGTGCTCTAAGGCCCACGAGCCACAACTACTGAAGCCTGTACGCCTAGAGCCTGTGCTTCACAACAAGAGAAGCCACCGCAATGAGAAGCCCGCACACTGCAACAAAGAGTAGTCCCCACTCGCCACAATAGAGAAAGCCCGCATGCGGCAACGAAGACCCAACACAGCCAAAAATAAAACTAATCAATTAATTAAAATAAATAAATAAATAATGTTTATTGAGTGCCATGTGCTGTTGTGAAATCTACATCATACTCTGGAATGGCAATGATCACTTAACTATCTATTAGATTCTTTTTTTCTGTAATGTATGTAAAGACCCACCCCTGCTTCGAGTTTAGAGCAGTGTTGAGCACATTGTAAGCAATTTTTTTAAAAATTTATTTTATTTTATTTATTTATTTTTGGCTGCATTGGGTCTTTGTTGCTGTGAGCTGGCTTTCTTCTAGTTGCGGTGAGCAGCGGCTACTCTTTGTTGCAGTGCACAGGCTTCTCACTGCGGTGGCTTCTCTTGTTGCGGAGCACGGGCTCTAGGCGCACAGGCTTCAGTAGTTGTGGCCCACAGGCTCAGTAGTTGTGGCTCGCGGGGTCTTGAGTGCAGGCTCAGTAGTTGTGGCGCACGGGCTCAGTTGCTCTGCGGCATGTGGGATTTTCCCGGACCAGGGCTCGAACCTGTGTCCCCTGCATTGACAGGCGGATTCTTAACCACTGTGCCACCAGGGAAGCCCTGTAAGCAATTTTGATGGGGGTGTGTCTTATAGTATGGAGAAATAATCTTACTTTATAAAGATTAATATGAGAAGCTCTATTTCCAATCAGGATAGTGAATAAACATGGAATTGGCACAAAGGGAAATAGTTTCAAATAGAAGACTTCAAATGTGGTGAAGTAGAAGAGCTGTTACCTAAAGGAGGTCAGATGATTGTCTATCAAGTAGCCTCACAAGGTGGGATTTACTTTCATAAATTCATAACGATGTGAACTTGTAGGATTAGAAACTTGACTTTATCACTGCGCTGAAAGTGTGTTCTTTCTATAGAAGCTGACTCATCTGTGAAGCTCATAGAGACTGATGTATAATCACAATGTCAGTTTATTAATTTAGATTAAGAAATAACTTGCAGAGAGATCCAGATTCTCTTTATAGGTAGATATAGTTTTGTCATGTGATGCTAATGATACCCAATTAATTTAAGCCACTGTAGATGATTTTTATTACTTTGCAACCAGATGTAATCTTGATATTTCTTGCTCTTTAGTCAAAAAATGTTTCTCTTGGATCTTTCCTCTTTCATATGGATTTTCAGGTCAGCTGAACAAGTTAAATGCATAAAAAAAGAGAACAATCTATTGTGATTTTTAAATTTGCATTGCATATTATTTAAAGATTAATCTGGGGAAAATAAATATATTTCTGATGTTGGGTATTCCCATCTATTAACATTATATATATATAAATATAAAATTTTAGGTATATTAGATATATATATAAATACAGATATATTTTCAAAATCATCTTATGTCTTTTTTAAAAAATAAATTTATTTATTTATTTATTTTTGGCTGTGTTGGGTCTTCGTTTCTGTGCGAGGGCTTTCTCCAGTTGTGGCGAGCGGGGGCCACTCTTCATCACGGTGTGCGGGCCTCTCACTGTCGCGGAGCACAGGCTCCAGACGCGCAGGCTCAGTAGTTGTGGCTCACGGGCCTAGTTGCTCCGCGGCATGTGGGATCCTCCCAGACCAGGACTCGAACCCGTGTCCCCTGCATTGGCAGGCAGATTCCTAACCACTGCGCCACCAGGGAAGCCCAAAGTCATCTTATGTCCTTTGATAAAGTTTTCAAACTTTTTCATGTAGGTCTTGCTCATCTTTTGTAACATTTATTACAAAGTCTCTTAAATCGTGTTTCAAAAAATTACATTTCTTTACTATTTATTGTTGGTGTATAGGAATGAAATTGATTTTTATA
Source organism: Balaenoptera physalus (assembly GCF_965194825.1). Taxonomy (NCBI): domain Eukaryota; kingdom Metazoa; phylum Chordata; class Mammalia; order Artiodactyla; family Balaenopteridae; genus Balaenoptera; species Balaenoptera physalus. The sequence goes on from NC_138884.1 coordinate 132,565,801, forward strand.
CATTGTTACAAGTAACTTTGCCATCATATTAGTTCTGATAGTATATTCTATATCAGTTTAATAGGGTATACATTCTCTTAAATTTTCTATATAGTCATATCATCTGCAAACCATGACTATTTTTTCCCTTCTGGCTGTGGTAGGGACATTTATGACCCTCTGAATATTCATGTGCTCCCTAACATTTCTAGTCCTTTGCAGTCCATGCTTGTGTCTAAGTTTTCAAATTTAATTTTTCATATTTGTCTCTTCAGATTAAAAATCTCTACTGTACCTGTAATGTCCCCTTTTAATGTATTTCTAATATCAACAGTGAAGACCTACATGTCCTTTTAAGTACCTACCTTAGCTTATCCTGCATGTTTTGATATAAATGGCAGTACTTTTTCTTCAGTTCTAAGTACAATTGACCTTTGAACAACGTGGGTTTAAACTGTGCGAGTCCACTTATACGTGAATTTTTTTTTCAATAAATATATTGAAAAAATTTTTTGAGATTTGTGACAATTGGAAAAAACTTGAAGATGAACTGTGTAGCCTAGAAATATCAAAAAACAAATTAAGAAAAAGGTATGTCATGAATGCATAAGATATATGCAGATACTGGTCTATCCATACATAGGCGTGGGTGAGTGGTATTTAATATAAAATTAATAATGTGTTAGTTTTCTTATTTTACAACTTTGCTTTCAAAGAATTACATTACCATGTGGTATGCCTCTCCCTCCCCCCCGCCCCCTCTTTCTCTCTCTCTCTCTCTTAACTGGAGAAACTGCATTATCAGCCTATCATCACAGGTAAGTGGTTTTAAAAAAAATGTAATAATGTTTCCAATACTGTATTATGAATATGACTGCAATACTGTATGGCATAAAACATTTATAATGATTTATTCATTAGTGTATAGGCTAGGCTACCATGAAGCAACCGTATTGATTACACTAGGCAGTCATATAGGTGCTTCTTCATTATCAACTCATGAATCATTATACCTGTAAATAAATATGAACTTCTTTTTCACATTATCTTTTCATTTTTGATGTCTAGTGTTAGTAATACATATAACATCTGCAGTGTTTTGTATCATATAAGACAATACTGATCTAGGTACTGGCAGACAACTCATCTTGCAAACAAAGTGAACTTACCATATCGATAAATACAGTACAGTACTGTAAATGTATTTTCTTTTCTTTATGAGTTCCTTAATAACATTTTTTTCTCTAGCTTACCTTATTGTAAGAATACAGTGTATGATACATATAACATACAAAATATGTGTTAATCGACTATTTATGTTATTGGTAAGGCTTCTGGTCAACAGAAGGCTATTAGTACTTAAGATTTGGGGAGTCAAAAGTTATACCTGGACTTTCGACTGAGTGAGGGTTAGTACCCTGAACCTCCACATTGTTCAAAGGTCAACTGTAATTTTCTAGTTTGCATTGTGATTTCTTCTTAAGCCCATGATTTAGAACTATTTCAACCATGAATTTTAAAAATCACTTTTTCATTCTTCTAATTTTATATGTCTTCAGGAAATATGGTCTACCAGATGCCAAATCTTTCTTATTAGTTGAGACTTACTTTGTTGTCCCATGTGAAGTCATATGTTCTAAATATTCCATTTGTGCTTGAGTAAAATTTTTGTTTTTTAATTGGCAGATGCGGTACACTAGATATTCATAAAATTTTTGATATCCTTATAGATTTGTTTTTAATAGCTTTTTTGAGGTAAAATTTACATACCATAAAATCCATCCATTTAAAATTGTACAATGTGATGATTTTTAGTAAATTTACGAAATCATGCAAATATCATGATAGTAGTTTTAGAACATTTCTCCTTAAAAATATCCCTCCAGCTCACGTGCAGTGATCTCTGTTCCCATCCTGATTGATCTGTGTATCCTTCATCCACCAGTTTAAGAGAGGTATGAATGTAGGGTGGTTTTGTCAGTTTCTCTTTGTAATACTGTAAATTTTTTTTTACGCATTTTGTGGCTATTAAGTACATACAAACTTAAAATTATTATATTTTGTAGGCAAAAATTGCACTTAACCATTATATAGTATCTATCTCTAAAAATTCCTTTTTACTTAAAGCCTATTTTGTTTGCTCTTAACCTAGCTACAACAACCTTCTTTGGATTATTATTTACTTGGTATATCTTTTTCATCACATTAGTTTAAGTATTCATGTCTTTAAATTATAAGTATGTCTGTTGGAATCAGCATATAATTGGATTTGGTCTTTTTGTCTAATCTGACAATCGCAGTCTTTTAACAGGTTAAACTGTAAACATTCAATCTGATTGTTGGCATATTTGCATTTATTTCTACATATTATTTTATGCCTTTTATTTACCATGCATTTTTCTTTCCTTTTCTTCCTTTCCTCCCACCCCCTTTCTTTTCCTGCCTTTTTCACTTGACTGAACTTTTTCCCCAATTCTCCACCAATTCTGGTTTGGAAGTGATGCCTTCTATATACATACATACTGTATATGCATACATATACTTGTGTGTGTGCACATATGTATTTGTAGGCATATAAATGCATGTGTGTATGTATATAAAATCCTTGAAAAGCCTACTTTTACTTAAAGTTATCATCATGTAGCATTTTAGTTCCATCTTGATTTTTAGTCTTAATCTGCGAAGTATTTTTAAGATTTACACACATGTTTACCATTTCCTGGCATAAAACTATCTCTTGCATCTTATTTTTTCCTTCTGAGTTCAATCACTTCTTTCTGAAGTACACATTTTAGAAGTTTTTCAATGAGACTGCTAATAGTAAAGGCTTTGATTCTTTGTGTGTCTGGAAATGTCTATTTCATCCTTACTATTGCATAAAAATTTGGTTGGGAATAGAATCCTGAATTATCTGGTATTTTTTCTCAGCACGTTGAAATTATATTCCATTATCAGTTCATTTCTTCTGTTAAGAAGTCTGATAAAAGTCTATTTATCATTCCCCATCAGGTTTTTAATATCTGCTTGCTTTTATGATCTCCCTTTATCTAGATTTAATTTATATTTATTTACTCAGTTCAACACTCACCATGCTTTCTGAATGTGAGAATTCATAACATTTATCCATTCTGGAAAAGCCTCAGCCACTATGTCTTCAAATTTTACCTCTCCCTCATTCTCTTTTATATTTCTGGAAATCCTAGGATGAGCTTTTGCATTCTATATTCTGTGTCTCTTAAACTCTCATATTTTTAAATCTCTTTCTCTCTGTTGAATTCTGAGTAGTTTTTTTATAGTCTTGTTATTTTAATGTTTTAAATTGTTTATTTTATGTCCGTAATCAATTTAAATCTATTTATTTAATAGTATCTTAGAGTTTTCCATTATTTTAATTTTGCTGTTTAATTCTGTTGTTTGTTGTGTTTGCTGACTCCCAAAGGTGATAGATTCCTTAAATATTTTGTGATTGTGAATTGTGTGAAATCATTTTCAGTAGGGCTCTATCTATCTATGTGAATTTGTGCATCTTGAGTTGAGGGTGTATTTCTCCAAAGAGTTTATATTTCCCCTGCCAGAGATTCCAGGGATTTAAAGGCTTGGGGGCAATTTGTATGTTAATTTTACGGTTTGGGGTTCTGAGACTATATTGGTAGTATACAAACCCCAATTTCTAGTTATGTGTGATGTAGACTAATGGTTATTAATATATGGGTTAGACCTTCATCCCCAGTTGAGCTAAACAGGTTATCTGCTGGTTAGTGGATTTTTTAGTCCACCCAGATTTTCCAGCTAGTTTTATTATCTTTTTTTTTCTGCTTTAACCCAAACTCCCCCCCTGACTGTTCCTGCCTGGAGGCAGAGACCCTTATTCACATTGCCAGCCCAAGGACAATGATGTGTCTGGATGGCCCGTTGCAGTATCCCAATTGGTCAATCACCATGTATCAATAGCTTGACCCTTCTTCCAATACTTCCAAACATGAGGATGCTGTTTAATTCCAGAGTAGTAGCCTCCTGGCCATGTTCTAGCCTGTGGCTCCCTTCTCCCATTCAATGATCACGCAACACCAAAGATTAGTGTCTGACTGAATAAATGGGGACTGTAGCCTAGCCAAGTTGACACATAAAACTGAACATCACAACTATCTCCACGGGAGAGCTTGTAGGACATTACATTACCAAAGCAATTCAGTATACACTGGTAAGCGGGCAGTGGCATCACTGGGAAATTTAGTGATGTCTCTCTTTAAAGGGGAGGCTTAATGAGAGGAGATGGCTTCATAGAACTGGATTCTCTGAGAGCAACGAAGATGACAGGATCTAAAATAATAGAGTTTAAGTGGTGATGCTGAACAAATCAAAAGCAAGGTGGTTGCAAGTATAGAAGAGTGGCAAGATCAGGGTGGCGTCCAAGGGTCTGCACCCACAAAGAGCAATGGAGATGGGTAACACAACAGGGCATTCCAGGGGCAATATCAATGGAAAGTCAACAAAGATATGCTTAATTTACAGAAAAGAAATTAAAGGTGAATAATCATGAGGCTGAGGGGAACCACTCCAATAAAAATTACAATCCCTTTGCCAGTTTCCAGACCTGAGCCAGTTTTTTGGCCTCTAACCCACTGACTGTATGAGAGGACAGGTCCCCAGGAAGAAGGACCCTGCAACAAGATGGCAAGACTACGTAGAGTGATTCCTCCCCGTTCTTCCCCAATAGTCACGTACTACTTAGGAAACCATACACTGAGGCAAGGGAATGCCCAAACCTCCCAAGGGCTGTATTATACAGGATCCACATTGACCTTGATACCTAGGGGTTTGAAGTCATCATGACTCTCCTGTGAGAATAGGGGCACATAGTAATCAGGTAATATATGTGCTGGCTCAAATCTGACCCGCAGTGAGTCCAGTGGTTCCATGGAGCAACTAATGATCATTTTACTGGTCCCCAAATGTGTAATTTGCATGGACATGCTTGGTAGTTCCTTGGTCTATGGGGTAAAATCTATTATAGTGCAGAAGGCCAAGTGGAAGGCTCTGAAATTACCACCTCTTCCACCTCAGCCACAATATAGCATCCCAGGAAAAATGGCAGAAATTGATTTGACCGTGAAAACGTAATGGATGCAGGTGGGTGGTCTTCATTATATCTCCATTCATTTCACCGGTCTGGCCCTTACGATAACTAGATGGATCCTGCAGGATAACAGTTGATGACCACAAACCAAACCATGTAGTAGCCCAAACTGCAGCTGCTGTGTCAGATGTGGTATCTTTGCTAGAGCAAATTAACACTCCCTCAAATACATGGTATGTGGCCATTGATTTGGTAAATGTGTTCTTCTCCTTCCTTATCAGAAAGAAGAATTAGAAACAGTTCACACTTTGAATGAACAGTAGTAGTACAGTGGTGCCCTAAGGCCGTGTTAACCTCTCACTCTCTGTTATAATACAAGTCAAAGAGTCTTGAACCATCTAGACAGCCTCCAGAACATCACACTAATTCACTCTACTGCTGACATCAGCTAATTGGACTTGATGGTCAGTAAGTGGCAAGTATGTTGAAAATCTTGATAAGAAAAATTTCCTACAAAAGATGGAAGATAAACACTGCAATGATTCAGGGCCCGGCCTTGTCAGTGACATTTTTAGGAGTCCAGTGGTCTGGTGCATGCTGAAACAGCTTAATAGTCGTACCAACTTCAAAACAAAGGACAAATTATTGCATCTCACAGCTCCCATCACAAAGAAGGAAGCCTAATACCAAGTAGTCCCGATTGGGTTTGGAGGGCTCATATTTCACATCTGGCAACGCTGCTCCTGTCGGTATATTAGGTGACCCCAAATACCTCCAGCTTTGAGTGGGATCTGCAGTAGGTCCAGGCTGCAGAACAAGTGGCCTTGCCATTTGGACCACATGCTCCAGAAGACCCTGTAATATTGGAGGAAGCTGTGGTGGGAACTGCCCTTGACTGAAGAGAGCCCTTGCCCTGACTGAAGATGCCTGGCTCCCTTGCATGAACTCAAGACAATTCTGAAGAACCATCCTAGTTTCAAAGCTTCCCCGTAGAGTTGGCTGAGGCCTTAGATGACACTGAATGGAAGCCCTACTTTGTCCTCTGCTTAGTCCTGCTTCCTTTTTTCCCTCCACAGATGTTGATCCTGAGAGCACTCCCTAGTAACTCCCTACATGCTAACCTCCATTTCAGAGTCAGCTTCTCGGGGAAACTTGAAGCAGGAGTAGATGCTAGCTGCTGCCTAGAAGAACCAGATCTGCCACTGTCCTTGCCAGAAGATCTGATATCTGTGTGTATGGCTACCACCTCACACTGCTTACTTCTACATCCAAATCTCAGGTTGGGGTGACTGCTTGGAGAAACTGTAGTTAAAGAGAGTCTTGTAAATTTAGTATTTAGCCTTCCATCCTAGGAAAGGGTTTGAATGGGTTTAAGGTGGGTGAGACAATTTACAATATCTGCCATAGTCTATCCCTATATTATTATTATTTTTAAAAGATTTATTGATTGATTGATTGCTATGTTGGGTCTTCGTTTCTGTGCGAGGGCTTTCTCTAGTTGCGGCAAGTGGGGGCCACTCTTCATCGCGGTGCGCGGGCCTCTCACTGTCGCGGCCTCTCTTGTTGCGGAGCACAGGCTCCAGATGCGCCGGCTCAGTAGTTGTGGTGCACGGGCCCAGTTGCTCCGCGGCATGTGGGATCTTCCCAGACCAGGGCTCGAACCCGTGTCCCCTGCATTGGCAGGCAGATTCTCAACCACTGCGCCACCAGGGAAGCCCCGTTGCTGTAGTCTTTGAGGGATATTTCTTTCTTTTTAATTGTGGTAAATTATACATAAAATAAAATTTACCATTTTAACTATTTGTAAGTATATAATTCAGTGGCATTAAATATATTCATAATGTTGTGTAACCATCACCACTGTTTATTTCCAGAACTTTTTTATCATCTCAAACAGAAACTCTGTACCTCTTAAGCAATAACTCCCCATTCCACCCTCCAACAATTGCCCTTAGTGACCGCTGTCTTTTGAATTTGCATATTCTAGATTCTTCACATATGAGTGGAATCATACAATATTTGTTCCTCTCTGTCTGACTTATTTCACTTAGCATAATGTTTTCATGGTTCATCTATGTCGTAACAAGTATCAGAATTTCATTCCTTTTTATGGCTGAATAGTATTCCATTGTATGTGTATATCCATTTTATTTATCCATTCATATGTTGATGGACATGGGCTGTTTTCACCTTTTGGCTATTGTGAATGTTGTTATGAACACGGTGTACCAGTAACTGATTCCCTGCTTTCAGCTCTTTTGGGTATATACCTAAGAGCGGAACTGCTGGATCATATGGTAGTTCTATGTTCAACTTTTCGAGGAGCTATCAAACTGTTTTCCACAGTGGCTGCACCATTTTACATTCCTACCAGCAATGCATGAGTGTTCCAATTTCTCCATATACTTGCCAATACTTGATATTTTCCATTTTAAAAATTATAACCATCCTAATAGATGTAAAGTGGTATATCATTATACTTTTGATTTGCATTTCCCTAATAACTAAGGATGTTGAGCATCTTTTTCACATCTTCCATTAACTTTTATGACATAACTAAAATGAACCTTAGAGGATATCCTGGGTTCAAATGTACCCCTCTCTATGCCCATTGGGTACCAGCTATCTTTTTCCCCCTTTGGATTATGGAACAATCACTCCAACCAACATGACACCCGAATTTTGTCTGTTAATTCAGAGGTTCAGGAACTCCAAATGGCCAGGTAGCAGTCATAACTTCCAGTTTGATTGGAATATTGTTATATCCTCCTAGAAAAGAAAACATTCTATCTTTGGTTAATAAAACCTTTAATCCAACAAAAATAAAGTCAAGGAGACTGGAAATAAAAACATTTTGCAAATGAGTCATTAGCTATAACAGAGGGAGACCACCCCATTTTCCATTCCATTTTTATTGGAGCCATGTGTCCTGGCTACTGAAGGAACAGTACCTTTACTAGTTGAAAGAGTATACCACTTCTTGTAGGGCAGCTCCCCAAGTGCACAAAGTGTCTCCCAGACAGTACTGTGACTGAGTCTTTAATAAGCCATACCACAATTATTATTATTATTATTTTTAAAAGTAAATTTATTTATTTATTTATTTTTGGCTGTATTGGGTCTTCGTTGCTGTGCACGGGCTTTCTCTAGTTGCGGTGAGCGGGGACTACTCTTTGTTGCGGTGTGCGGGCTTCTTATTGCGGTGGCTTATCTTGTTGCAGAGCATGGGCTCTAGGCGTGTGGGCTTCAGTAGTTGTGGCATGTGGGCTCAGTAGTTGTGGCGGACGGGTTTCATTGCTCTGCGGCATGTGGGATCTTCCCGGACCAGGGCTCGTACCAGTGTCCCCTGCATTGGCAGGTGGATTCTTAACCACTGCGCCACCTGGGAAGCCCCACAATTATTTTTATCTGGCCAACTATTTGGGGGTGGAGTAGATAGTGAGAACAGTGAATCCTATTGGCATGTGACCATTGTCTTACTTTTTTTTTGGTTTTCAATAAATTTACCTCCTTGGTCAGAAGCAATGATGTATGTGGGATACCATGCTGGTGAATAAAGCATTCACTTAACAGATGCAAATGATCACACAAAAAAGCAACTGCAGGCAGGGTGGCCAAATCCATATCCAAAATAAACATCTGTGACTACAATAACTATGCACTTCATGATGTAAGGGATTCAGTGTAACTGGCCTTGCCAGGTGGCTGGCTAGTTCCTTATGTTAAGGTGGTCCTATTAGGGGCTCAGCGTTGGTTTCTGTTGGTTGGAGATTGGAAACTTAGTAATAGCAGGAGATAGTTTAGGCTTGGCGGAGGAAAAACCATGTTGTACCCGTACATAACCCCATACATACAATCTCTTATTTCATAAGCCAACTAAGCATGGCTGAGTGAAGAGAGCTGACAAATATCTACAAAATAGGTCATCTTAATGACCTGATTATTGAATGCTTCCTTTGTAGAAGAATCCATTGTGAATATTGACATTGAACACAATTATCTCCATTCTCTTGGTATATATTCCAAATGGCCTATCTATCTGACTCTTTCCCAAGTCCCCTTGTTACCAATCTTCCAAACTTGTTTTTCCCATACATCTGACCAAACTATTAGCTGTGCCCATCATTTGAAGAGATTTCTACCTCCACTTATTTCTCCTAAGAGTCAAAGTGCACAATAGGATGTACTGCCCAAAGTTCTACCCACTTGTAAGCATTTTCCATCCTCTGTATTTTTGAGTCAGTCTTGGGTGAGACTGAAGTAGAACACTTACAGCTTGAGTGAGCATACTTATAGAACCTTCTCTAAACAAGGTTGAATATTTTATCCTCAGTCACCTGGTTATGGGGAGTTGCCAATGAGGTCCTAGATGTATGTTGGTGAAAGGATAAATGGGAGACAGGAGTAATACCTTGGGAGTGTGAAGCATCTGTTTGTCTCAAAAGGAAAATATCTATTTGCTGAAAAGACTTTGCTCCAAAATCCTTGGAGCTTTTTTTTTATATTATAATTATCCTATAGCCACAGTCTCCATATACCGTCCTGATCCACAAGGTCATAAGAGATAATAGGATTTATTGCCATTTAGCCTGGAAGAGCTGCTGAATCTTCTGTTTCTCTGGACTTTCACTACAAGCTGTAGGGGCTATTTTGTTAATGGGCTAGAATGGAGCACCTGAATCCCGAGAGACCTACCAAGCACTGTGGTAGGGAACAAAATGTTTAGCGAATTATTTCTTACTTTGGAATGAAGATACTGACTTTCTTGGACCACTGAAACCCCAGAAACCTCATAAAGAATAGATCTCTGAATGTACTTGGGTTTTAGCTCCCACCCTATGGCACGTCCACATCTTTCCAAGACATCTAGAGTACCTGTCACTTCCAATTCATTAGTCCTATTGGCACATTATCATCAATGTAGAAGTCCAGAGAGATGTCCTGTGGGCTGGTGATGATCAAGGTCTCAGCAGACTAAATTATGTCATGGGACCAGGGAGTTGACATAGCCTTGAAGGAAGTTGGTGAAAGTATAATGCTAAACCTTCCACGTGAAAGCAAACTTTCTGTAGACATAAAGGGTGAGGGGAGCTTTTTCAGGATAAGTAGGTACATTCCAGATGTTGATTTGCTCCCGTGATGAGTTCACACATGAAACATACCTGTTATGGAGTCATCAACTGAGAAAGCTTAGTAGTCTACTGTTATTCTCAAAAACAAATATATTTTCCAGAGATTAAGTCAAACAAATAAGTTAAAGGAGGTTATCATGGGAATAACTATACCTTGTATTTCATTTCTTTAATGATGGTACTATTCTCTATGATCCTCTAAGTGGTAACAGTATTCATTTTGGTTTACATTTTGGAAAGTGAGGGAGAGGTTCCAGAACTTCCACTTATCCTTTCCTTTTCTAGGAGAGCCCTGCTCAGAATTCCAATGTAGGGGATTCATCCAGTTGCCTGGAGTAACTGTTACCACTATTTGGGGGGAAACAGCAAGTGGACAATCTATTGTGATCTTAAAAGCTCAGTGTTCAATTAGCTACCTTCAAAGATTCCTACTGTTCAAACAATTCTGATTCTTACTTTGATTCTGATGCCTGTTTTGGGAACTACATCCACCTCACCGCTGGCAGTTAAATGTTGCTACTTGGTCTCTGCCATCCCAGGATTTAATCATCCTCATTTAAACAAGAAAGCCATTTTCAATAGGGTTTTCTCCCACCTTCATTTCTGACCTGTAGAGAACAACTACCACTGCACTTTAAAAAACTGTTGACAATTGTCCCTTGCCAATGCACTGCTTAATGTCAAGGTTCAGTGAGTATTCTCTGGGCCCTCTTGGTGGGTATAGTTAGGGAGTGGGCAAGCATATTGCACATGAAAATTCATCTCAACCTACCTATTTCCTTAAATCTTTAGGTTCGTCCCTGAACACTGTATCAAGACATTTCTGGCATCTCAACCTCATTTCATGTACACCACCTCTGAGTCCAGGTTTCAGAAAAGCAAGTGAACAAACAAGACCGCCATCTCATTAAGCCAGAATCACTGGTAAGTGCAGTCATGTTGATTAATTCAACCTGACCTATAATTATTTTCCTCCCTCTCTGATCTAGAAACCTTAGATGCCGTTCCCCCATATATTATGTACGTTCTTGACGATCTAAATTAGGAAACTGTTACAATCATGTTTGTCTTTTTTTCTTAAGCTTCATAAACTCAGGAATGCTGGAATATGACTGTAGTTACTTGCCTGGAGGCAATGAATGGTGGAAAGGGAGGAGGTTAAGGAGAATTGGCATCTACTGCAAGTTATTTACCTGTGGTGAGATTATTACAGACTCTTAAAGAAAGATAGTCACAACTTCAACATATAGGAGGGCCCAGCCTGATGCTAGGGGGTAGCTCAGTGGGACCTGGCAATTCAGGTACTCAGTGTAGTTAAATCCTCCCAAATATCCCCTTTCCAGTTATGGGTGGAGGTGGCAGGGTACCAAGCAATCCAAAATTTCACATCAGGGAACTAATATGAATGTAAATTCACTTATGTCATAATTCAGAGACTCATAAGATCAGACTCTACCTCTCATTTCTGGTTATGTTGCACAAAAAAATGTGGCTGTCAAGAGATCAAATGTCTTCAGGGCCATTACAGTAACTTCTTGGTCTCTGACCATGCCTGCAGCCAAGAACTTAAAACCTTGATGTTACCTTTTTCTTTCTTTAAGCACTCCAGTACAATTAGAATTAGTCAATCCACCACATAGACTTTATATTTCTTTTTTTCTTTTTTTTTGGCCACGCAGTGTGGCATGTGGAATCTTAGTTCCCCTAAGGATCGAACCTGTGCCCCCTGCAGTGGAAGCATGGAGTCTTAACCACTGGATCACCAGGGAAGTCCGGGACTTTATATTTCTTATGTCCCTCCATTCTGTTCTCTTTTAGCAGCATTCTAGCGCATCCGGTGACCACATGTAAATGTTTAGGCAACTTTCACTGCTGAGCCCCATCCTCTATCATAATCAGATCCTCAGTGCCTTCAAATCCAACCCAGTCAGACAACCAATCTCAGATTTCTACTCCCCTCACCTGAAAAGCCCCCTCTGTTACCAATTACTTTATCCATCAGAATTCACTCTAATCAGTTTAAGAAGACACTAGGTAGTTTAAAGAATCTTCAGGAGGGCCAGAGAACCAGGCTTGGATGATTGCTACATAGAGAGGAACACAGCAGCTTTGCGTAAGTCCTACATAGACATGTTTTGAAGAAAACACTCCTGGTATTACCTTCTGTCATTTGGAACCTGTAACCATAGGAACTGTACTCCAGAAACTCTACCATAGCTGCCCTGGAAGAATTGGATGTTTCTGCTTTCCAGATCTGATCTCCCCCTTCATGTCCACTGCTCACATTGTTCACTTCCACCCTTGAGTTCTGAGTGGTCATGTCTGCTTGGCAGAAGCTAGATCTCATGAGGACCCCTGAGCTGCAAGGGAGTCTGGGAAACGTGGAGTTCAGCTTCTGGACTCTATAGTACAAGAAGTCAAGCTACAAGGATGTTATATAAACGTTTAGGTGCTCAACTTATTGTTCATACTTGTTAAAGGAGCTGTCAAACCTCTGACCCTTTTCTCCATTTGATTAAACTCAGCAGATAGTATAGGCAGGTCAGGTGAGAGTCAAGGTGGCTGAATTAGCTATGGGTCATTTCTTCTTAAATATTAGAAATCTTAAAGAAAGAGTGGAGCTATCAACAAGGCACTAGAATTAAGATATAAAATAGAAAGCAGATATATCAAACATTACAGCAAGGAAGGAAAAGAAGTCAATATTTACAAAACAAAGAACTAATGGCATTTTTTCCCAGTCTTCTAAGGTATGACAATGGTACAACCAGGAATAAAAAAGAATGGGAACTAGAAAAAAATGAATTGCAGTTTCTTTTAATTTTCATTCATATATAAATCCTCTGTTCTTAGATTTTAAAATAAAAACAGCAACAGGAACTTAGCTTTGGGAAAAAACTGGAAATAATTCACGTGGTTATATTGATACTTCTTTGAAAATAAGATTTAATTTTTTAAGGTTCAAATAAATATAATTCAAAGTAATGTAATGATAATCATGAATGAATGACAAGTGGAAGGGGGACATCTTAAATTGATGATAAGATGGTAATTATTTTGGGGGCAAGTTCCTATTTGCTACATCTAGAAAGTTAGAATCATAAAATCAGGATATGAAAATTAAAAGGAACCTCAAAACCAGTCTAATTTTTCACTGCAAGGCAGAATCCTTTCTATTGTCCCCTGACGCATGATTCATCTTCTATCATCTACCTGAATATTTCTGGGAACAAAGAACAAATTGCTGAATTGGTTATCAAATGAGAAATCCATCTGATTTGGTATAATTTTTTCTTAGTGAAGTCTTACTGTTTGTTATCCAGTGATTATTGTTTTCTAAGTTCTCATAATTTATGTGATCTGCTCTTTTATTTATTAATGTAGTTAACAAACTTATTAAACTTCTCAATAGGGGTGAAAAGATTTTTAAAAATTAATTTCAATGTGTCATATATCTTCTACTTATAATCAAAATTAAATGTGTTAAGAGGATTAATCCCTTGGGTAGTTTCCAACCTTGCCACCTAAACCCCCATTTAGTTCTCTAACTGTCTTAAACAATGGGCACTGCTAAGAGAAAAGTTTTCAAATCCCCAAAGAAAATAAAAATTCATTCATGTATTTTATTTTAATGCATTATATACTGAAGAAGAAAAGACAGGGGGAAGTACAATAGTTGTTGATAAGGTTGATTTATACTGATTTACCTGTTACTGAAAGGATTATGAAACTGCACTGATATCGAAACCCCAGATAAATTCAGTTACATAAATATCATCAATTGTGAGATTTACCTCTTCCCACTGTGCAATCGTTCTGGTTAAGATTCTTTTGGATTGCAAAGGACAGAGAATCGTTAAACTGGCTGATTCGAAAGAAAGAATTTATTGGCTCTTATACATAACTGAAAAGGTGATTGATTCAGACATGGCTGAATCTGGGTGATCCAATGATACAATTAGCAATCACTCTGATTCTATCTCATGCACCTTTGGCTGACTCTTCCTCATTGATGATGGTGATAGTCAAGTGCCACCATTTAATCACTCCACTAGAAAGTAAGAATGCCTCATTTCTAATAATTCCAGCTAAACTTCTCTGGCTAACTTTCACGAGCTCAAGGCGGTTCACATGCCTGTTTCTGAAACTCTTCACTCTGGCCTGAGAAGTTGAATAGGCTGATTTGCCAGTGTGAGTGAGCGTACTGCTGCGGATAGGAAGGACTGAGGATAAACGCGAACTGTACAAAGCCTCCAGCTGGCCAGGCGGTGCAGCCCCGGCTATCTGCTGGGCAAGCCTGGTGTTTTGGTGCTGCACATGGGCTTCATCTGCCTGGGGGGAGGGGTGTATTACTTGAATCTGCACAAAGGCATCCTATGGACTAGCTGTGGCCCTGGAGCCATGGATGTGCATCACTTGGAAAGTGAATGGGAGAGGGTAGTCCTCTGGTTGAAAATCAGGTGCTGTTTCTATACTAAGGAAAAATGGACACTGGGCAAACAGCTATCAGAGGCACACTACAGAAAAAATGCCATCACACGACTGCCATTAGTGTAAGTCTGAATGTCTTGTAGGTCCCACTCAACTCAATTTAAACCTACTCAACTCAGTTTAATCCAATCCAACAATTATTGATCTCTCTTTTTTTAATTTTTATTTTATATTGGAGCATAGGTGATTAACAGTGTTGTGTTAGTTTCAGGTGTACTGTTGATCTCTTATAGGCCAAAAGCGTGTTTGTGTCTGTGTGTATGTGTGTGTGTGTTGGGTAGATGGGTAAGGAGGCACTACCAAAAACAACAACAACAACAAAAAAGCAATGGACAGAAGAAGACTGTTCCTTTAGGAGCATCAAAAATTCTACTTTTGGGCTTCCCTGGTGGTGCAGTGGTTAAGAATCCACCTGTCAATGCAGGGGACACGGGTTCGAGCCCTGGTCCGGGAAGATCCCGCGTGCTGCGGAGCAACTAAGACCACGAGCCACAACAACTGAGCCTGCGCTCTAGACCCCAGGAGCCACAATTACTGAGCCCACGTGCCACAACTACTGAAGTCTGTGCTCTGCAACAAGAGAAGCCACCACAATGAGAAGCCTGAGCACCACGACGAAGAGTAGTCCCCGCTCGCCGCAACTAGAGAAAAGCACGCACGCAGCAACGAAGACCCAATGCAGCCATAAATAAATAAACAAATTTATAAATAAAAAAATAAAACTCCCTTCTTAAAAAAATTTCTAACTTTGTCAACTATGAAATTTTTTTCTTTTTAAAGTCTACTTTAACTAATAATTTAAAAATTCTCGTGCAAAATCAAAGATGGTAGAGTGTAAATATTCCTTTAGTTTCTTTTTAGAAAATTCATGCATGTTTAAGTGAATTACACATTATATGTTCAAATATGATTACACTCTGGTAAACTTACAAAATTGAGGGATTTAAAAATAAATATTTACTCCATTATATTTGTTATCGTTATATCAGTCCTTACTTCCTAACGTTACCAAGTCCAAGCGTGAACTGCTTGCCACACGACAGGCCGATAAATCAAGAAACCAGGTGTCGGGGCAAGGAATAGTGACTTTATCTGGAAAGCCAGCGGACCGAGAAAATGGCCCAAAGAACCATCTTAACCAGTTAGAAGTCAGGCTTCTTTTACACTAAAAGGGGAGGGGGCGTGACTGGTTGTTACCCACGTCTTGGTGCCAACTCCTTTGTTCCTGCAGCCGTCCCTGTAGGTGTGCTCACAATGCTCCTATTAACCCAGCACAATTGTTTTCCGTTCTGCAACTTTGTATCTTTACATGAAGGGTACCTTTATATGAAGGGAAAAGTGTTATATCTTTAAAGGTCAGAGCCTTGAGGGTGGGCTATCGTGTATATTTCAGGCTATAGGCAACACTGTTTCACCAAGACGCATAGCTTGCATGACTAAGCACAGGCAACAGAGCACAATGCTGGAGCTAAAGGAATAGGTCCAATATGGAGTCAGGCTTGTTCTTCTCTCTTACACTAGCGGTCTGAAATAGCAGCCAAATATGTAGCCGGTAGGTCATCTTATGTCTTCACGTGATCTTTAAACACCGTTTAGCTTTATTTTAAGATTATTGCTAGTAACTCAGTTTGCTTTAAACATTGAATTAGCCTTTTATTTCTGTGAAGAAAAAAACTCAACACCCAGAGCGTGCGTTAACTTTCAACCTTGGGGAAAGCACAAAATAAACAGCAAGTTGATAATATTATCTAGTCAAAGTAAAACAAGGGGGAGGGGCGCGTGGGGAGAGAGGGGCGGGCAGTAATCAAATGCCAAATGCGATTTGTTTTTTTTTTTATTTCAGCACTTAGGGAGCATCGGTGAGAACTCCCTCCTTCAAAGTCAAAAAAATATCTAGCACCCGAAAAAATTTACGTCTGGTTCTTTTTAGATAAAAGAGAACAGGATTTAAGTGAGTACATACTTAAGGTTAAGTGAGTAAATCCTTGCGGGGTGGGGGGGAAGGTAACCACCCCTGTGGAACTTTGGAACTTTTGTCTTTTACTTGAAACGCAGCAGCGGCGTGAATTTTTCTGTTCCTTGGTCGGTAATCGGGCGAACCTGCGTGCCAGGCTGCGGACACCTTGTTGGGTCCGGGACGGAGGGCGACGATGCTGTCGAGGACGTGATGACGACGTGCAGAAATGAAAGCGATGACAAAAGCTCGCGAGGCCTGAGCGCTTCGGTGGCCGGGCCGCTCCCGCGGCCGCAGAGGCCCCGGGGCCGCCGGGCCAGCGCGCGGCGGGTACGGCGGGCGCGTCAATGGGCCCATTCAGGCCGGCGCGGCGCGGGGGTTGAGAAGTTAAGGGGCGGGAGGTGGCGCGCCGAGGCCGCGGCCGCGCCATTTGCATTTCAATGAAACCCGCCTGTTGACTCAGTGCCCGGCGCTTCCGCAGCTCCCACCAGAATCTGCCTTTGTTGGTTTTAGCTCCGGTCAAGTCCACTTCTTGCAGCGGGGGAGCCGCGCTCATTGAGTTTGTGTAGTCAGGCAGAACACTCGACAGGAAGGAAGGAGGAAGGGGTGCTCCGCGCGGCCATTGTCTGGGCAACCGGGCTTAAGCAGCCGAGTGACTATTTAATCTAGAAGGTGCACTTGAATCCCTTGCAAATCCTCTCAGTGTGGAGCAGGGGGCACCCAGGCAGGGACAGATGGTGCAGGACCCCTTTGTTTAAAAATATGGAAATACGCTTTTTCATTTACTTAAGGTAGCCCCGCTCTTTTAACTGTTGCTATTCCCCCGTGTTGCATTGTGCAGGAGAGACCCGAAGCGGCTAATGGGTCTGGTCAGCCCTGCCCGAGCGGCCCCAATTTTTTTTTTTTTAATGTAATAGCTGGAAGTGAGTTTGCGATGTTTGGCATAGTTACAGTAAGAACCCCTCTTACCTTTCTGGTGTCTTCTGAGTTGGGCACAGAGCAGCCCAGGGACGTTTGTTTAAAAGTCTTGCAAGATCTCTTTTCAGAGGCCCCCTCCCTTTCTTTTTTCACATTAAGCATCAAATTCAGAGGGCTCAGGGTGCTTCACGTGCAGCGAGGGGCGGAGGGAGAATGTCTTGTTCTGTGTCTCCTGCTGCTTTGCCGTGACCTCTTGGGCCATGAAGCACGGTGAAGGGTGACCCACTTGGGTTTCCAGAGCCGGAAGGACGCTGTGGCTCGGGCCGCACATGTGGTTCTGCTTCCACAGCTGTAATTTAGAGTATGTTCAACATCAGGCTTTGGAAATGTGCACACATGCTTGCAGTATATTAGAAAAGAGGAAGATTCTGCCTACAGAGCCCTTGAGCTTGCTGACATGTCACAAGATGGATTTTCTGATTATCCTGACGACATAGAGGACTACATTTTTATCGGGTCTCGGGGCACATTTGGGAACATTAGAACACACCCCAGGTTAGTCGGAAATGAGGTCAACCAACTGTCCACACATGTGACCTATTTTTCCTGTCCTGGCTTTTGTTTAAAACATGGCAGTCATGGCCCTGCCGGACTCTTCTAGCCACGGTAATACAAATCAATTAAAGGAAGAAATTTGAATAGATAACTGGTAAAAAAAAAAAATCAGATGGTTTTCCATTTCAGCACAGATTATACAGGAAGCAGATTATTGTCTTGTGGTTTTGAAGGTAGGATGAAGCTGACACATTAGAAAATAGATTGTTGAAGTATTTTAACCTTGAGGTGTTTAAATGTTGGGCATCTTAATACATTTATATAAAGAAACAGATGTCTCTTTGGTGTGTAATTCAAATCAAACGTTTGACTCTGTGAAATGCTCATAATCCAACTGTCTCTTACCTGCCATGACTGCAGACTCTCTGCCCTCAAGTTGTTCTGACATGCTTTCTCTAAGAACACAGACAGCGTACATACAACACCTGGATCTGTGAATTAATTACTACCTAGGCCAGCACCAAGAGCCTTTCTAAGTGGCCAAGTGCAAGGATCTTCTGTTTCTTATCCAAGTATCAAAGCCCCAAGTCCATGAATTGACCCTTTACTATGAATTCCTGCTTCATTTCTATTTCGCTCAGCCATTTTAGAGGAGGAAAGAGCCAGAATCAGGTGTCAGCCAGCAGGTGTAGCTTATAGTTTATATTTTTTGAAGAAAAATCTGCCTAAGCTGGTTTCAAGTTATCAAAAGATATAGAAATTAAGAAGTTCTAAAAACGTGTGGGAATTAAAACTGGTGGGGTGGAGGGTGGGAGGGTCAGTGATTTTACATGCTTAAGCGTTGCTCAGTAAACAAATTTGTTTAGAAGTTCAAAAGTCAAAAGAGAGCTTTGCTTGGAGTTTGAAAATTTTATAGGTTTTCCTTCCAAATGGTGAAAAATGGAATATGATATTATTATTATTCCACAGGCAGGTGTGAGCTTGAGCATATTTTCTTGGCTTCCTTTTTTTTTTTTTTTATTTATAAATTTATTTATTTATTTATTTATTTTTGGCTGTGTTGGGTCTTCGTTTCTGTGCGAGGGCTTTCTCTAGTTGTGGCAAGCAGGGGCCACTCTTCATCGCGGTGCACGGGCCTCTCACTATCGCGGCCTCTCCCGTTGCGGAGCACAGGCTCCAGACGCGCAGGCTCAGTAGTTGTGGCTCACGGGCCCAGTTGCTCCGCGGCATGTGGGATCTTCCCAGACCAGGGCTCGAACCCATGTCCCGTGCATTGGCAGGCAGATTCTCAACCACTGCACCACCAGGGAAGCCCTCTTGGCTTCCTTTTGATTTTATATAATGAGCCTTTCGTTGGACTTCATGACAGTGATGGTCTCCCTCTCTGATCCTGATTAAAACCATGAAACCCCACATACTCACTGATATTTGTCATTTTATTTTGGTTGGTAAGTGAATTTTGGTGATAAAAGTGTGAAGCCACAAGTTCCCCAAAGCACTGGAATGCAGTGAAAAGGAAGCTACCCCATCTAGCAAAGGTTTGGATTTAAGTTGAACCTGAGGCTTCATGCTCACTCACAGTTCACAAATGATGCCCACTCACCTAGCCCAGGGGGATGAAACTGGGGGCACCCACATTCAATTGGGTGAAGGATTCTCAGAATGTTCCTAAGGCCAATGTGTTGTATGGGACCAACCTGGGCCTCTGTTGAAGATCAGAGAATGAGACTGTGTATTCCCATAGGGAAAGGCAGCTTCAGCAACTGACCCTATTTATGGGAGAGGATTTGGCCAGCGGGGACATGAATTCAGAGGCTTTCGTTACGAATCAATTCCTATGAGACTACCACAGCTGGGTTGAAGGTGTTCAAATGGAAGTGTTACTTTTAGTTTCTGCATCGCTTGGGTTTGTCCAAGTACTTACGGTGACCTTCCATGCCAGACAGAGGATTGTTTAGAAGTGTGCACCAAAATTTCCATTCGGGTGTGGACTTAGTTTAGGAAAGTTCTCCAAGTCATAAGCTGTCTTCCCCCAAAGCAGGACACATTCCCAGATGCCAGCCATATAAGATACGTGTTGTGTCTTACCTGATCTCTGCAGTGGTTGGCGGTATTGACTGCTTCCTCTTTGAGAAGCACCTTCCTTGGCTTCGATGACAGAACTCTCTCCTGGCTTTTCTCCTACCTCTCTGGCCTCTCCTTCTTAGTCTTCCTTGCAGGCTCTTCGCCCCTTTGCTCATCCCTTATTGTGCTCTCGTGAGGGTTCTGTCTTTGGTTCTCACCTCTTCTGTACATTCTCCTTCGTGAGATTTCTAGGAGACCTTTCTTAAATACACTATGTGTCCTCCTGCCTCAGGGCCTTGAACATGTGGTTTTCTCTGCTTAGAATGTTCTTTCTCCAGATACCTGGCTTATTTCTTTATTTAGTTCTCTACTCAAATGTCACCTTTCAAATGAAGCTTCCCTTGTTATCCATAGAAAATAGCAGGTATCCAGTCAGGGTCAGGACTAGGATAAGGCAAGCAAGGTGCCCAGGGCACACAATTTAAGGAGGCGAGTTCAGGGTCAGCACCTGAGAATGTGTGCCTCCTTACATTTGGTACCCCGGGCATCTTGCTTACCTCACCGGTCCTGACCCTCTACCTGTACTGAGTCACTCTCTAGTCTCTTAGTTTATCTTTCTTCACAGATATTATTATAACTAACATATATATATAATTGATAATTGTATGTCTCTCCACCCTTGTCCCACTCACACCATTAGAATGTGGGCCATGTTGGAGGAGGGCCCTTATCTGTTTTGGTTTTTGCTCTATCTCCTGAGCCTAGAACAGAGCTCAGAATGTAGTAGGTATTCATCATACATTTATGTTTAAATGAATATAGTGTATAAATGCCTACCACTCATATTATTGATGACTCAAATGCACAGGGACTTCCCTGGTGGCGCAGTGGTTGAGAATCCGCCTGCCAATGCAGGGGACACGGGTTCGAGCCCCGGTCTGGGAAGATCCCACATGCCACGGAGCAACTAAGCCCATGCGCCACAGCTACTGAGCCTCTGTTCTAGAGCCTGCGAGCCACAACTGCTGAAGCCTGCGTGCCTAGAGCCCGTGCTCTGCAACAAGAGAAGCCACCGCAATGAGAAACCCACGCACTGCAACGAAGAGTGGCCCCTGCTCGCTGCAACTAGAGAAAGCCCACGCACAGCAACAAAGACCCAATGTGGCCAAAAATATATAAATAAAAAAACAAAACAAAACAAAAAAACACTCAAATGCACAAAAACAAGGTTTGTAAATGGACCTCTCCCCTCGGATGTTCCACAAGCTTTTCAAACTCAGTGTGTCCAAAACTGCATGTATCACCTTTCACTCCCAAACCTACCTCCCGCCTAAATTTTCTTAGTAGCTGCATCTAGCTCAGATTAAAATGCTAGAGATGCGGTGACTCGGGCCTATCAAGTTTGCTCCCTAAATAACTCTTGTCTTCCTCCGCCTCCCTCCCTGTTGCCCTGCTTTAATTCGGGCTCTCCTCCCTTCCTCCTGGAAAAACTGCCGGTCCCCATCCAAGTGATAGCTTCTTGTTCTCTGCTTAAAACGTCTGGCACACTGCTGTGAAGTGAGCTCTCTAAACCACCTATCTGATCATGCCACTTCCTTATCTTCAGATCCTTCCCTGTAGCCCTGTAGGTTTGAAGATACCATTCACATTGCCATCGGTCTGCTGACTCTTGCCTGGGAGTCTCCTGCTGTGCCCTCCCTCTCTTCCTGCTCCTGTGATCTACCCTCCCTCCCCCCACCCCCCCACCGCAAGGCACACACTTGGTGCCCAGTCACAGAGGATTTGGAAGTTTGGAGTACTCTGTCCTCCTAACTGCTGCTCTGCCGTTGCCTGGCTAACCTCTACCTATCCATTCATCCTCAGTGGAATGGGCAATTTGAGCTTCCCTCTGCCTCTCAAGTTGTTTTGTAATTTTCTGTTTACCTATACCCCGCTCCCCATCCCACTGAGAACACCTTAAGGACGGGAACTGGGTCTTTCGTTTTTGCACACCCAGTGTAGAGTGGACCCTCCATGTCGTTTGTTGAATGAATGTATAAATTCATTTCAAGATTATTTTGTTATGTAGGGTAAGGTACAGCTCTAAATGACTTTTTCCTTACTTGGTATCTGTTGATTCCGACATTATTTTAAAAAATCCTTCCTTGCTCCCTTGCGTGAGGAGCTTACTTTGTCATATGTTACATTCTTACAAATAGTTGTATGTAATTCCAGTTTTCCCTTTTGTCCTCTTGATTTACATATCCATTCCTACATCAGTAACACTCCAGTTTAGACTTCCTCAGCCACTATTTTACCAGAATATTCCTGGGTTTCGTCTGTGTTTATTTTTCTAAATACATTTTGGTATCGGATGTTTTATTGATTATTTTACTACAAAAATCCAGTTAGAGTTTTAATTGGAGTAGTTAACTGAAAATTAATTTTGAAAGAACAGGACTCTTCTTCATTTTATCCTCATTGTGAGGTTGGTTAGTTGCTAGTTTAAGAGTAATCAGATAACAGAAAAACCACATCAAAAACTGGTGTCAAGGAGTTCCTGGTGGCCTAGTGGTTAGGATTCCAGGCTTTCACTGCCCTGGCCTGGGTTCACTCCCTGGTCGGGGAACTAGATACTGAGTGCCACAGAGCACGGCAAAACAAAAACCAAAACAAACCCCCCAAAAAACAACCACCAAAACCTGGTGTCAACTGACAGCCACGTTTTTAAGCGAATCGCTCTACTTCCTCATGACAGAATTCATAGCCTCGTGCTTCTCATGTCATTATATGCTCTTGCCTTCCCAGGAGTATATGATCTGTCCAGCAAGCTAACATTAATTGTCTTTTAAAACTCCCTAATAGAGATAGGCAATGTCTTTCATGTACCGTTTCAGTGTTAGATAGAATATTATGGGTGGAATATTCTTGCCTTTGTCCCATCCTAGTATTTGAAAACAAATTCATCCTATTTTCTTAGTGGAGACGTGAAACAGCTGGCCACCATCCCGTTTCTACAAACTCTCCTTATGCTTTCAACTGGTAACAGGGAAATGCCTCTTTAGCTCAGTTTGTCTGAACATTTATTTTGTGGGACCTTCTAAACATCCATAAATTTTACACAAACCGTTTGAACATTTTACATGATTAATCTTCTATTGTTTATCTAATGCAGGACGCCGCACACTACCCGAAACTCCGATTATAAAGAGAGGGCCATAACCTTGGGGGAGTCTGGGCTTAGTGTTCACTGTGTCATCAGCCTTTCTCATCCCCTTGTTTGTATTAAGGGATTAAAATCATAGTCATTTTGTTTTTTGCCTTGCTTATTTTAAGTCTCTAGTTTTGTGTGTGTGTGTTTTTTTTTTTGCTGGGAATAGAGTCTAAACTTTCTAATTTAAGCGAAGGGGTTTATGAGCCCCTGGGGCAAAGATTTCATTCCATAGCCTCGAAGTTGGAAGCAGGGAGATGATTTGGTTCATTGATTTCTCTTCTAAGTCTGTTTCTTTCTAGTTCTCTAGCCCCTGATCCCTATCTGCCAGGGGAGTAGTTAATAATTTTTACTCATATCCTCTGGCTTTCAATTAATAAGTACTCAGGTGATCTGATTTAAGGCATGCTTTAAGTTTGTTTAGCCACTTCCATGAGCCCACAGCTGCAATGTATTTCAGGTAAAGTCATTGATAGTGTATAAGGATGACAAAACTTAGTTTACATTATCATGGAATTATTTAATTTTTGAACCTGGTTAATTTTACAAAAATAGATTTTTTTTAAAAAGTTACCTAGAACCATAGCCATGGAAACCCATTCTCACTTCGACTTCCATGCGGTGTATTTTTTAAACTGCTTGAGACAGCTGAGTTTTAAACCACTGTCAATCAAAAACAAACAACAAACAAACAAACAAACCAAAAACAACCCAACTTACCCAGTTGGACCGCGGGTTACCTGCTTTTCCTCCATTTCTCTGGCAGGAGAAAACAGCGTCCTATGCAGAAACATGAACAGTGCAGGTCAGTTTTTAAACAGAAAACAACTTTATAAACAGTGAGTGCATTCAGGGTGCACGCCCTGGGCTACATAGGTCCGGTCCAGCACATGTGCAGAGTCTGTAGGAGACTAAACAGAACACAATGTGTTTGTTCTACAGTGATGACTTTGGAGAGCTCTATACTTATTTCAGGGATGCTGCCATTACTGAAGATTATTTTTTTGTTTTTTGCTTTTGGAACTCCCCTCTAGGAAATGCTTTTAAACTTTCTAACCCAAAATATTTCCCAAATCTGTCCATTTATTGTCATCCCTACAGCCCATGTCCTAATTTAGATGCTTACCATCTCAATCTTGATTATGGAAACATCTTCTCAATTAGTTTTATGCCCGGTTATTATACTCCTACAATTAATTCTTTGCACAGTTGCTAAAATTATCTTTTTTCTTTTTTCTGACCATATCCCTTAACATGACATTCAAGGCTTTCCACAGTCTGATCTTGTTCTACTTTTCTAGCCTTTTCTTCTCTCTATCCTCTTCATACATCCTATTTCCAGCCAGGTATTAAAATTTAGACTGACCTTGCGTTTCCATTTGCCTGGGACAGTCTGGGTTTGCATCTGCTGTCCTGGGGTCCTGTCTAGTTTAACATTTTTAGCACTTTCAAAGGTGTCCTAGTTTGTTAATAAATTATATGGTCACTCCTTGGTATTTTTTTTTTAAGATTTTTTTATGTGGACCATTTTTAAAGTCTTTTACTGAATTTGTTACAATATTGTTGCTGCTTTTATGTCTTTTGGCTGTGAGGCATGTGGGATCTTAGCTCCCCGACCAGGGATCGAACCCGCTCCCCCTGCATTGGAAAGCAAAGTCTTAACCACTGGACCACCAGGGAAGCCCCACTCCTTGGTATTTTTAAACAGCTTTATTGAGACATAATTACGTACCATTAAGTTTATCCACTTAAAGTGTACAATTCAGTGGTTTTTAGTATATGTACAGAGTTGTGAAACCATTACCTTAATGCAAATTTAGAACATTTTTATCACCCCAAAAAGAAACTTTGTACCCATTAGCAGTGATTTCGCATCTTACCCCCACTCTCCCCATCCTATCTCCCAGCCTCAGGCAACCACTAATCAACTTTTTGTCTCTACAGATTTGCCTATTTTTAATATTCAACGTACCTGGTATTATACAATATGTGTTTTGTGTGTGTGTGTGTGTGTGTGTGTGGCTTCCTTCACTTAGCATAATTTTTTAAAAAAATAAATTTATTTATTTTTCTTTCTTTATTTTTGGCTGCGTTGGGTCTTCAGTGCTGCGTGCGGGCTTTCTCTAGTTGCGACGAGCAAGGGCTACTCTTCGTTGTGGTACACGGGCTTCTCACTGCGGTGGCTTCTCTTGCTGCGGAGCATGGGCTCTAGGCACGCGGGCTTCAGTAGTTGCGGCTCGCGGGCTCTAGAGCGCAGGCTCAGTAGTTGTGGCACATGGGCTTAGTTGCTCCGCGACATGTGGGATCTTCCCAGACCAGGGATCGAACCCGTGTCCCCTGCATTGGCAGGCGGATTCTTAACCACTGCACCACCAGGGAAGTCCCTAGCATAATGTTTCTGATGTAGTATGATGTATCATGTGTCAGTAGTTCATTCCTTTCTATGACCAAATTATGTTCCATTGTATGGCTATATCACATTTTATTTATCCATTTATCAGTTGAAGGACATTTGGATTGTTTCCAGTTTTTGAGTACTATGAATAATGCTGCTGTGAACATTAGTGTACAAGTCTTTGTGTGGATATATGTTTTAATTTCTCTTGAGTATATACCTAGGATTGGAATTGCTTGGTCAGACGCTAACTACGTGTGTAACATTTTGAGGAATTGCCCACCTGTTTCCCAAAGCCGCTGCCGCTCCATTTTATATTCCCACTGGTAATTTATGAGAGTTCCAATTTCTCCACGTCTTCACCAACACTTGTTATTGTCTGTCTTTTTTCTTATAGCCATCTTACATGTGAAGTAATATCTCATTGTGATTTCAATTTACATTTCTCTAATATGTAATGATGTTGAGCATCTTTTCAGATGCTCGTTAGACATTCATTTATCTTCTTTAGAGAAATGTCTATTCAAATCCTTGGCCTATTTTTAAATTAGGTCATTTGCCTTTTAATTATTGAGTTGTAAGAGTTCTTTATATAATCTAAGTCCCTTATCAGATATATGATTTGTAAATAGTTTCTTTCAGTCTGTGGGTTGCCTTTTCACTTTCTTGATGGTGTCCTTTGAAATTCAAATATTTTTCATTTTGGGTTAGTCTGACTTACCAGTCTTCTCTTTGATGGCTTGTGCTTTTGGTGTCATATCTAAGAAATCATTGCCTAACCCAAGGTCACAGAAATTTACTGCTGAGTTTTCTTCTAAGAGTTTTATAATTTTAGAGCTTTCATTTAAGTCTATGATCCTCTTTGAGTTAGTTTTTGTGTATGATGTGAAGTTAGGGGTCCCAATTCATATTTTGCTTGTGGATTTCCAGTTGTCTTAGACCATTTGTTGAAAAGACAATTCTTCTTCCATTAAATTGTCTTGGCCCCCTACCTCTATGCATTTTTATAGTTTAATTATTTATATTATAGCCTTGGGCTAGAATTGTTTTATATTATTCTTCTCTTCCTATTGACATCTTACTAATTAATTCCTTCAAGATTATATGCATATATATATATAGATATATGAATATATCTATATCATATATATAGATATATACATATATCTATATATATATATATGCCACATCTTCTTTATCCATTCATCCATTGTTAGGTTGTTTCCATATCTTGGCTATTGTAAATAATGCTGCAATGAACGTAGGGGTGCATATATCTTTTCAAATTTGTGTTTTTGTATTCTTCAGATAAGAATACCCAGAAGTGGGATAGCTGGATCATATGGTAGTTCTAGTCTTAATTTTTTGAGGACTCTCCATACTGTTTTCCACAGTGGCTGTACCCAATGATAGCATTTTCGAAAGAATTTCTCCAGATTCCCCCACTAAGGAGGACAATATGAGGTGTAAGATCAGGGTAGGAGTTATGACTGAGAGGTATTGCCAACCATTCCTTTACTCACCTGTTGTGGTGCTTTCCTCCCTACTCCTTGGCCCATGAGCCCAGGTTTAGTGCCAGTATTTCATATGAGACACGAGAGGCATCATCTCCAGAAGGTCACGTTTAGAAAACAAAGCCACCACTGGGACAGCACATTCTGTTTAGTCTTTTCCTTGGTTATTAGCAGAACTTAGTTGATCATACTTGGCTGTCATTATTTAGGTTACTTTGGAGGACAGGAGGTGGCAGAAATCTGAGGTGGTTTGTGCTAACAGACTTTGTGCCTTATATGGATGTTATAAAAAAATATACTCCTCTTTTGCAGGCATCTAGGATCTCCTGGTCCACAGCTACAAAGACAAACCTAAAGAGCTAATGGTCAGGAAAATCAGACTCAGCTCTAAGCCTGTGCTTAATCAGGACTTGTAGTGTTAAGGCAACTAGTGCTGAGATAGTAAAATTCTATTGTAACCTACTGTCCAGAGATGAGAAAACACCCATGTTATTGGGTTCCAGTGTCACAGTGAGAGAGCTCACTTTACACTACCACGTACTCTGGGGATGTGGTTTAATCCACAATGTTACTGAATCCCCGGAAAAGTCACTTGTGGTTCTCATATGGATTTTTACTGTATTTATTCCAAATAAAAGCAACAAAAATTAATAAGACTTTTGTAGATTGTCAAAAGAAGAGTTAGTCAAGTTCAACACTGTATAATCACATCCTTCTCAAAGTATGTATGTGCCCTCTGAACATTGGCAAAGCAACATTACAATGGGGGGAGGGGCTGAGGGGGAGTTTGGTGTTTTGGAATGAGCGAGTGGTAGCCAGATAGCATAAATGGCAATGAAAACTTTGGACATTGAAAACAGTATTCTAAGTGAAAGAAGCCAAATGCAAAAGGCCACGTATTGTATGATTCCATTTGTATGAAATCTATAGAGACAGAAATTAGATTATTGCTGAAGACGGATCCTCTGCTGAAATGACTAACAACACTTGTCAGACCAGCAAGTAGTAACCACGAAACACCCATTCCATGGGTTTAAATTCACATTTATTAAGTTAAATAATTGCTAATTTATGTAACAAAAATTTAATTCTTATATTTTTCAGAATTGATACAAGGCTTAATGTAATCAAGAACTGTAGCTGAATAACACATATCTTTATCAGAATTAAAGATCAAATGCTAATCATTATCCATAGGTGGAAAGAATAATTGGAAAGTTATCAAATTGTTTAGAATTCTACTGTTGGTCTAATTTACATAAGTTAGAATACCCAAGTTGATTAAAAGCGTGTAGTAAATAAAAGAAAGCCTAGATGATTTTCACAAATCTTTCTATTTATCCAAGTCTGGCATGCTTAGCAAACCATAATTAGGAAAGAAGTTCTCATGTGAAAACAGATTTGCTACAGGGCAGACAGCAGAAGCAAGAAGAACTACAATCCTGCAGCCTGTGGAACAAAAACCACATTCACAGAAAGATAGACAAGATGAAAAGGCAGAGGACTATGTACCAGATAAAGGAACAAGATAAAACCCCACAAAAACAACTAAATGAAGTGGAGATAGGCAACCTTCCAGAAAAAGAATTCAGAATAATGATAGTGAAGATGATCCAGGACCTCGGAAAATGAATGGAGGCAAAGATGGAGAAGATGCAAGAAATGTTTAACAGAGACCTAGAAGAATTAAAGAACAAACAAACAAAGATGAACAATACAATAACTGAAATGAAAACTACACTAGAAGGAATCAATAGCAGAATAACTGAGGCAGAAGAATGGATAAGTGACCTGGAAGACAGAATGGTGGAATTAACTGCTGCAGAACAGAATAAAGAAAAAAGAATGAAAAGAAATGAAGACAGCCTAAGAGACCTCTGGGAAAACATTAAACGCAACAACATTCACATTATAGGGGTCCCAGAAGGAGAAGAGAGAGAGAAAGGACCGGAGAAAATATTTGAAGAGATTATAGTTGAAAACTTCCCTAACATGGGAAAGGAAATAGCCACCCAAGTCCAGGAAGCGCAGAGAGTCCCGTACAAGGTAAACCCAAGGAGAAACATGCCGAGACAGATAGTAATCAAATTGGCAAAAATTAAAGACAAAGAAAAATTATTGAAAGCAGCAAGGGAAAAATGACAAATAACATACAAGGGAACTTGCATAAGGTTAACAGCTGATTTCTCAGCAGAAACTCTACAAGCCAGAAGAGAGTGGCATGATATACTTAAAGTGATGAAAGGGAAGAACCTACAACCAAGATTACTCTACCCGGCAAGGATCTCATTCAGATTCGATGGAGAAATCAAAAGCCGTACGGACAAGCAAAAGCTAAGAGAATTCAGCACCACAAAACCAGCTCTACAACAAATGCTAAAGGAACTTCTCTAAGTGGGAAACACAAGAGAAGAAAAGGACCTACAAAAACAAACCCCAAATAATTAAGAAAATGGTAATAGGAACACACATATCGATAATTACCTTAAACGTGAATGGATTAAATGCTCCAACCAAAAGACACAGGCTTGCTGAATGGATACAAAAACAAGACCCATCTATATGCTGTCTACAAGAGACCCACTTCAGACCTAGGGACACATACAGACTGAAAGTGAGGGGATGGAAAAAGATATTCCATGCAAATGGAAATCAAAAGAAAGCTGGAGTAGCAATACTCATATCAGATAAAATAGACTTTAAAATAAAGAATGTTACAAGAGACAAGGAAGGACACTACATAGTGATCAAGGGATCAATCCAAGAAGAAGATATAACAATTATAAATATTTATGCACCCAACATAGGAGCACCTCAATACATAAGGCAACTGCTAACAGCTGTAAAAGAGGAAATCGACAGTAACACAATAATAGTGGGGGACTGTAATGCCTCACTTACACCAATGGACAGATCATCCAAACAGAAACTTAATAAGGACACACAGGCTTTAAATGACACAATAGACCAGATATATTTAATTGATATTTATAGGACATTCCATCCAAAAACAGCAGATTACACTTTCTTCTCAAGTGCCCACGGAACACTCTCCAGGATAGATCACATCTTGGGTCACAAATCAAGCCTCCGTAAATTTAAGAAAATTGAAATCATATCAAGCATCTTTTCTGACCACAATGCTATGAGATTAGAAATGAATTACAGGGAAAAAAACGTAAAAAACACAAACACATGGAGGCTAAACAATACGTTATTAAATAACCAAGAGATCACTGAAGATATCAAAGAGGAAATCAGAAAATACCTAGAGACAAATGACAATGAAAACACAATGATCCAAAACCTATGAGATGCAGCAAAAGCAGTTCTAAGAGGGAGGTTTATAGGAATACAATCCTACCTCAAGAAAAAAGAAAAATCTCAAATAAACAATCTAACCTTACACCTAAAGGAACTAGAGAAAGAAGAACAAACAAAACCCAGAGTTAGTAGAAGGAAAGAAATCATAAAGATCAGAGCAGAAATAAATGAAATAGAAACAAAGAAAACAATAGCAAAGATCATTAAAACTAAAAGCTGGTTCTTTGAGAAGATAAACAAAATTGATAAACCATTAGCCAGACTCATCAAGAAAAAGAGGGAGAGGACTCAAATCAATAAAGTTAGGAATGAAAAAGGAGAAGTTACAACAGACACCGCAGAAATACAAAGCATCCTAAGAGACTACTACAAGCAACTCTGCCAATAAAATGGGCCACCTGGAAGAAATGGACAAATTCTTGGAAAGGTATAACTTTCCAAGACTGAACCAGGAAGAAATAGAAAATATGAACAGACAATCACAAGTAATGAAATTGAAACTGTGATTAAAAATCTTCCAACAAACAAAAGTCCAGGAACAGATGGCTTCACAGGTGAATTCTATCAAACATTTAGAGAAGAGCTAACACCCATCCTTCTCAAACTCTTCCAAAAAATTGCAGAGGAAGGAGCACTCCCAAACTCAATCTATGAGGCCACCATCACCCTGATACCAAAACCAGACAAAGATACTACAAAAAAAAGAAAATTACAGACCAATATCACTCATGAATATAGATGCAAAAATCCTCAACAAAATACTAGCAAACAGAATCCAAGAGCACATTAAAAGGATCATACACCACAGTCAAGTGGGATTTATCCCAGGGATGCAAGGATTCTTCAATGTATGCAAATCAATCAATGTGATACACCATATTAACAAATTGAAGAAGAAAAACCATATGATCATCTCAATAGATGCAGAAAAAGCTTTTGACAAAACTCAACACCCATTTATGATAAAAACTCTCCAGAAAGTGGGCATAGAGGGAACCTACCTCAACATAATAAAGGCCATAAATGACAAACCCACAGCAAACATCATTCTCAGTGGTGAAAAACTGAAAGCATTTTCCTCTAAGATCAGGAACGAGACAAGGATGTCCACTCTCACCACTATTATTCAATATAGTTTTGGAGGTCCTAGCCACGGTAATCAGAGAAGAAAAAGAAATAAAAGGAATCCAAATTGGAAAAGAAGAAGTAAAACTGTCACTGTTTGCAGATGACATGATACTATACATAGAGAATCCTAAAGATGCCACTAGAAAACTACTAGAGCTAATCAATGAATTTGGTAAAGTTGCAGGATACAAAATTAATGCACAGAAATCTCTTGCATTCCTATACACTAATGATGAAAAATCTGAAAGAGAAATTAAGGAAACACTCCCATTTACCATTGCAGCAAAAAGAATAAAATACCTAGTAATAAACCTACCTAGGGAGACAAAAGATCTGTATGCAGAAAACTATAAGACACTGATGAAAGAAATTAAGGATGACACAAACATATGGAGAGATATACCATGTTCTTGGATTGGAAGAATCAGTATTGTGAAAATGACTCTACTACCCAAAGCAATCTACAGATTCAATGCAATCCCTATCAAATTACCAATGGCATTTTTTACAGAACTAGAACAAAAAATCTTAAAATTTGTATGGAGACACAAAAGACCCCGAATAGCCAAAGCGGTCTTGAGGGAAAAAAATGGAGCTGGAGGAATCAGACTCCCTGAGTTCATACTATACTACAGAACTACAGTGACCAAGACAATATGGTACTGGCACAAAAAGAGAAATATACCTCCATGGAACAGGATAAAAAGCCCAGAGATAAACCCACGCACAAATAGTCAACTAATCTATGACAAAGGAGGCAAGGATATACAATGGAGAAAAGACAGTCTCTTCAATGAGTGGTGCTGGGAAAACTGGACAGCTACATGTAAAAGAATGAAATTAGAACACTCCCTAACACCATACACAAAAATAAACTCAAAATGGATTAAAGACCTAAATGTGAGACCGGACACTATAAAACTCTTAGAGGAAAACATTGGAAGAACACTCTTTGACATAAATCACAGCAAGATCTTTTTTGATCCACCTCCTAGAGTAATGGAAATAAAAACAAAAATAAACAAATGGGACCTAATGAAACTTAAAAGCTTTTGCACGCAAAGGAAACTACAAAGAAGATGAAAAGACAACCCTCAGAATGGGAGAAAATATTTGCAAACGAATCAACGGACAAAGGATTAATCTCCAAAATATATAAACAGCTAATGCAACTCAATATTAAAAAAACAAAAACCCAATCAAAAAATGGGCAGAAGACCTAAATAGACATTTCTCCAGAGAAGATATTGAGATGGCCAAGAAGCACATGAAAAGCTGCTCAACATCACTAATTATTAGAGAAATGCAAATCAAAACTACAATGAGATATCACCTTACACCAGTTAGAATGGGTATCATCAGAAAATCTACAAACAACAAATGCTGGAGAGGGTGTGGAGAAATGGGAACCCTCTTGCACTGTTGATGGGAATGTAAATTGATACAGCCACTATGGAGAACAGTATGGAGATTCCTTAAAAATCTAAAAATAGAATTACCATATGACCCAGCTATCCCACTACTGGGCATATACCCGGAGAAAACCATAATTCAAAAAAACACATGCACCCCAATGTTCATTGCAGCACTATTTACAATAGCCAGGTCATGGAAGCAACCTAAATGCCCATCGACAGATGAATGGATAAAGAAGATGTGGTACATATATACAATGGAATATTACTCAGCCATAAAAATGAAAGAAATTGGGTCATTTGTAGAGACGTGGATGGACCTAGAGACTGTCATACAGAGTGAAGTAAGTCAGAAAGAGAAAAACAAATATCGTATATTAACACATGTATGTGGAACCTAGAAAAATGGTACAGATGAACCGGTTTGCAGGGCAGAAATAGAGACACAAATGTAGAGAACAAATGTATGGACACCAAGGGGGGAGAGTGGTGGTGGGGGGATGCTGGTGGGATGAACTGGGAGATTGGATTGACATGTATACACTAATATGTATAAAATGGGTAACTAATAAAAACCTGCTCTATAAAACAATAAATTAAAAAAAGAACAGATTTGCTTTGAAAATAAAAGTAAAACCAAAAGCAATTCATACATATTCTAGTCATTTAAATAATTTTCTATTTGTTTAGTCATATCAAGAAGATGTCATTAGGCGTATACATACCTAGCAGGAAAGGCATATCCTGCACACTAGGTTACCACTAGGTTACTTTGTGAACTTCCTTTATTTACCAACCATCCACTATTAATTCACATTTCTTGAAGTTGTCCTCTAGAGCCAGTGAGGGATGGTCTGTCAGTAACTGTATGAAGGCGCCTGCGAGAGATAGGACCTGGGGCTAGATGAGTGAGTCTCAAATGTTGCGGCGGAGCTTGTTCAAAATACAGATGTCCTGGCCCCAGAGCATCTGTCTTTGACCAAGCTCACCTAGGTGATTCTGGCGTGCGTCAGCGTTTGTGAAATACTCATATAGGTAACCTATAAGATCTTTTTCAACTCTAAGGTTATATGAGCTTATATTGCAAAACAGCAAATACAATGATCCCTGGGTATCGCGCCAGGGGGTGGTGCGGGGGGAGTAGGTTCCAGGACCAACCCTCACCCAGCCAATCCCGCCCCGCCCCCTCCCCCAGCAAAATTCCCGGATGCTCAGTCCCTCTTATAAAATGCTCTAGAGCAGTTGGCCCTCGGCATCCTCTGCTCCAGCATCCGAGAGATGACCCACGGTTAGTTGAATCCAAGGATGTGGAATCTGCGAATATCGAAGGCCCAACTGTATGTGTCTTGAAATATCTCAAGATATAGAAGGTCAGTCCAGGAAAATGATTAACACATTTTGAAAGCCTCTTATAAGGGAAACCAACATTTTAGTTATTCTTCTTTCTTTCTGGTTTTCTTCCCACTGACTTTGTGTTACCCTTGACAGTCTATATTTGTCCTACTTACATGTGATTCCCATGCCTTACACAAAGTTTAAGGGCATTTAAGATAAGCTTTATAAAATGGTTCAGAGTTTAGGGCTCAACTCCCTTACTCTCTGTTGCGTCAACCCACCACCTGAAAAGGGGTGAGTCTAACCCACTGACAGCTGATGAGAAGGTTTTTGTGAAACAAAGTGAAAGTGCTCCTTACTTTTGAAAATGTTGGTTACCCCTTGCTTAGACCTAGTTATGGTCATAGCAAACCGCAGGGGATTCAAATCAGGGACCTTAGGAGACTGAGGGCCCAAGCCTGAGCAAATCCAGACTGTCCTGCCAAAGCCCACATGGAAGGAGATATCATTCCTCTATTTGCTCCTTTCCAGAGGGCTAGGACCTGTTTTCTGTGTTAGTGGAAATTAGATCCGTAAGACATGGCAGTGTAAAATAAAACTCCAGGTGGGAGGGTCAACTTAAAAAAATACCCGTTTTCTAGTTTAACCTTCTGTTGCCCGGGCAATAAGGATATAACCCCAATGAAGGTAACAGTGCATCTGGAATGAAATTCTTTCAGGAACCTTGGAGAAGAGAACATTCCATTTTAGAATGTTGAACACGTCTTTGCCACATGGGTACAACTTGCATAGCCTTGCTAGTGAGGAACAACATTGCTGTTAGTTTTTAAATTATTGGCATACAGTAACTTTATGTTAAAGCTCCTCCAGGAGTTTTATTTCCCTTCCTAGGCAGGACTTGCCCGCATAGGAAGGGAAATAGCTGATTCTGAACAGACCACGGCTTTAGCATCAAATTGCTCACGTACTCTAAAATGACTAGTTCACTTGTAGAACCAGAATATTATGCCTACTTCTCCCCTCATCTCCATCACAGCTTATCGTTCACTCTTATTGCATTTCTCTTAAGGCAATGCAATTGCCTTATGGCAGAAGTCTTTATGCGGAAAATCCAGTTCCCAGAAAACAAAATCATGTGTGTGTATATTTGCACATAATTCGGAGAGGAGAGAAACAAGGCTGAAGGTTGTTTGCTAAGAGAGGGTTATGCTAGCTAAGTTTATTATCTTAATTTCTGCACCTGTGTCATCAACAAGTTAGACTGATTCAACTTATAAGAACATTCATTACAGAAAGGAAATAAGTCTAGCCCATGGCTGCTCAGCTAATGAATAACGAAAATAGGATAATTTCAAACTGGTGAAAGAAGACTGTATCTAACAAGTAGGCTAAACTATATAAAACATCTGAAGTCCTCACCCCAGTCAGCCCATGGACCTAAAACATTACCCTATTCTTTATTCTTGTATTGTGGGGCATGAAGTCTTAGAATGAAATGTGCTAGTACATAAAATAGAGTAAAATTTCATAAATTTAAACTAAGAAAGAATAACTTTGGTATGAATAGTAAAACATATTTAAAAACTATTTTAAAATATATTTTTAAAAATAGATAAAACCGACTGTAAAAAACATGCTTTAATTATCCCGAAACAGACATGAGCCAGAACACATTGGACTTAATTTAGGGGCTTTTTTAACCTGGCAGCCCTCCACCCTCCTGCACGTGGTTTAGAATCACTGCCAGGTGGGCTGATTACTGATGGGAATGTGTCAGACCTGCACTTGGGTGGGGCAGGAAACAAGACTGGGAACGACTGACCCAGACTGGAAAGTCTTAAACCTCTTCCAGACGATCTGATTTGTACCATTCAATTTCTTTCTACGTGGTACAAAAGAAAGCTTCAGCTGGCTGCTGAACTAAAATGGTTATAAATGATTGGAATTATAGGTAATAGAGTTTTAGTTGAAAATTTCATTTTTTTTGTTTTTGTTTTCGAAGCACACATAATCCCATAATCCCACCACCTAGACTCACTGTTGTCATTCTGGGTGTACCTCTGTGGCAGCTAGCCTGGGCTAACTGCCCCAGTTTGTCCAGTACTGAGGGCAGTTTCCTGGACGTGGGACTTCCAGTGCTAAAACTGAGAAAGTCCTGGGCAAAGCACGATGAGTTGGTTGCCTATAGTATTCTCCAAAGTGAGACTAACACAAAATCTGCTTATTTTATCCCAGTCACCCCAGGCAACCAATGGAAAAGAAATAGAGAACAAACTAGTTGTTTTAAGCTACTAAGTTTTGGAGTGGTTTGTTTCTATCTGTCTGTCTATCTATCTACTACCTACCTACCTATCTATCTATCTCTCTATCATCTATCTAAAATTGTGCACAGAGCTTTGTAACTGTGCACAGAGGATTTTAAAAATAACGGTATATTATGGACATATTTTCATGTTTTAAAATTGTCCTCTACGACATCAATTTTAATGGTTGCATGGAATTCCATTGAAGGGGGAGCCACAATCTAACAACTCCAATATCATTGGACATTTATGTTGCTTCCCATTTTTTACTCTGGCAAACAATGCTATCCTCATAGTTAAATATTTGCATACAAACTCCATGACTACCTTTTTAAGATTCTTAGACGTGTAATATCAAAAGATATTAATTTGAAGGGTTTTGATGAGTATTTCCAAGTTGCCCTTCTTTTTTTAAAGGTTTATTTATTTGGCTGCGCTGGGTCTTAGTTGCGGCACGTGGGATCTTGGTTGAGGCGTGCGGGATCTTTTAGTTGCGGCATGCGTGTGGGATCTAGTTCCTGACCAGGGATTGAACCCGGGCCGCCTGCAATGGGAGTGCGGAGTCTTAACCACTGGACCACCAGGGAAGTCCCCCAAGTTGCCCTTCTTAAACGTTGTGCTAATCTGCAGACCCACGGACCATATATGAGAATGCTCATTTTGCAAACAGTGGGTTTGCAGCAGCAAAACAAGCTCCCAAACTCTGTCAACTTGACAAGTTAATGGGACTTTCTTATATTCTACAGTTAGTCTGAGACACACCACAGTGAGATCCCTCTGGTCGGTTTATAACTATGCCATGAGAATATGTCCTGTGCAGCAGCTCCTGATGTTTACATAAATCATTACTTAAACCCTCAACATCATCAAATATTTATTCAACGTCCACCGTGGGTAAGAATTGCAACCATGAGCCCTGGTGCAACTTGGACTCTAGGGGAGAGAACAGAGACATAGTTCATAGTATCTTTGCCTTGGGAGTATTTTTAGTAACTTACTTCTTTTTCTTTCCCCTCCATAGCTTTATAGAATCAAACTATGGGAAAACAATCCTGCAGTTTAGAAAATTAAACATTTTACAGTGTGAAATATAAAATACTTTCATGAAAGAGCACGATACATATGTATGTGTTAACAAATGGTTAAAAAGTGAACTTCTGTGTAACCACCATCCAACTCCAGAAGCAGACCATTACCAACACCTGAACACCCCATTCTCACCCCTCCCGTGTATGTGTCCTTATGGAATTGCAATTCTCTTCCTGCCACCAAAAGGTAACCACCATCATAACTCTATGGTAATCATGTCCTTTCTTTTCTTTCTTGCTCTGCCATTGTCTAGTTTTGCCTGCTTTTAACTTTATATCAAGAAAAATCATAATGAATTATGCTTCGGATTTTCTGTTTTTGCTCAACATTATGTAAGATTCGTCTGTTTTATTGTGGGTAGTTGCATAATATTCCACAGTATAAATATGCCATAAATTTTAATGCATTCTACTGTTGATGGATTTGGGTTGTTACCAATCTTGGGCTTTTGAGCCAGTCGAGGATTCAAGATGTAACCATGGAGCAGATGCTTGGTTAGATTAGATGCATAAATAAATCTAATTTTTAAAAGATATTAGTTCCTTTGCGACCAGTTTTTCTCTTCCAGTACTTTCAGCTTTGATGACTTGCTTAATTTATAGTTTTGATTGTGAATCCTATTATTTTGAATCCTCTTTAGTTGTAGCTGTTGCATGAGGCTTTTTTCCCCTTCCTACCTGTGGGATTGTGTATTTACAGGAAACACTCACAGCGGATGGCCACCACCGCAACTGCCCAAGTGCTTTAACTCCTGACACAGTTGCTGTTCTAGGTGAAAAACTTGGAGAATCCTGGAAAATCTGTGGGTTCAGAAGTGGGATCGTGTTAAAGGAACTGACCTGGGAAGAGAAAGTAGATCCACCAAGTTAGAGATTTATTTAGATTAGAAAAGATTATATTTTAAGGAAGCAGCCAGCTCTTGGAAGGTTGGGGAATCATCAGCACGTGGACAAAAAAGGATTTTTTCCTGATTCAACCTTGGTTCAAATCTGTTTCCACCATATAATGGTTATGTGATAATGAGTGATTTTACTCACGTGAGAATCTCTCTTCTTTTGTAAAACCAGGATGATAAAACCTTTTAAAAAAACATTAGAGAATGAATACAGGTGGTTAAGATGTAGTATTTACGATTTGAAGTATATTGAATAGCATGTGAATAAAATTCAGCTATTGGCCTTTAAAAATAACTTTCAAAGCTTAAGGAATTGTAGATATAAAAATGACAATTTAATTTGGGCTTAAATTCTTCTGATTAGGCATTTTAAAGTGCTTTTAAATCTGACACATTGAAAAGACTATTACTCTGTGCCTTTTATTTTTGTCTCTTTAGGTTAGATATTATACTTATCATCATGAACTTTAATAATGGAATTCCCCACCGGAAAATGATTAGAATGTAAGATTAAAATACAGCATTAAATGCAAATGAAAACTTTGTATATAAAAGATAGTATTATCCATTTTGTTTTACTTGTTTCTTTCCCTATCTTAAAAATAAACACATTTGTACAATAGCTTTAAAAATAATGTAAAGTTAGTGTGGTAATGGGAAAATGTGACATATCTCAGATTTAGGCAGTTACATACAAGCAAAATTTTTTTTATTCCTCTTATTTGTGAGATGATTGAAAGTAACTTAATTGTATTTATATCTTACTCCTTGATAACTGAAGACTGATGTACTGTATACTTAGAAATTCATAGCAGTTGGAATGAAAGTACCAGTTCTACAGTTAACTTACAAATCAATGCCTAATGTTAATAAAAAATGAGGGAGATAATTAATTATAGATGAGATGATGTGGTATCTAGGATTTTGTTTTAAATAACTTACTGTGAAGGGGAGTGGGGAGAGTAAGAGATATAGATACACTATTGGACCAAGAGGGGAGAGGAGAGGTATTGGGGAGAGGTATGGTATGATATTGGGTATGGCAGGTTCATTATTTATTATCTCTACTTTTGTTTATGTTTAAAAGTTTCTATTATAAAAAGTAAAAAATAAAAGGATTAAATAAGGTAATGAATTTGAAGTGTTAATCCCATGTCTAGTACAAATCAATTTAGTATGTATAACCACCTCACCTTCCATTATATCTAGGTGAATGGCATATCATCACTGAAGGAATGGTAAGTTTGATTGTGGAATGTAGAAATGGAAATAAATTTTATTGTGTGCTAATGACTGTGGTAGGTTTTAGGGGTGCAAAGGTGGATAAGACTTGGTCTTTATTCTTTTCATTTTCCTCTGTATCTATATCAGATGATGGATGTTAACTAAACTTTTTTTTTTTAATTGAACTATAGTTGACTTACAATATTATATTAGTTTCAGGTGTACAACATAGTGGTTTGATATTTTTATACATTACAAAATGATCACCACAATGAGTCTGGTCATCATCTGTCACCATACAAAGTTATTACAATGTTATTGACTGTATTCCCTGTGTTGTACATTACATTCCCATGACTTAATGATTTTATAACTGGAAGTTTGTACCTCTTAATCCCTTTCACCTATTTCACATAATCCCCCACACTTCTCCCATCTGGCAACCAGCTGTTCTCTGTATCTATGAGTATATTTCTGTTTTATTTTGTTTGTTTTGTTTTTTTAGATTCCACATATAAGTGAACTCATACAGTATTTGTCATTCTCTGTCTGACTTGTTTTGCTTAGCATAATACCCTCCAAGTCCATCCATGTTTTTGCAAATGGGAACATTTCATTCTTTCTTTATGGCCGAGTAATATTCCAGTGTGTGTGTGTGTGTACACATCTTCTTTATCCATTCATTTTTTTTAAACATTTATTTTATTTTTATTTATCTTTGGCTGCTTTGGGTGTTTGTTGCTGCGTGCGGGCTTTCTCTAGTTGCGGCGAGCAGGGGCTACTCCTCATTGCAATGCACAGGCTTCTAATTGCAGTGGCTTCTCTTGTTGCGGAGCACAGGCTCTAGGCGTGTGGGTTTCAGTAGTTGTGGCGCATGAGCTTAGTTGCTCCGCAGCATGTGGGATCTTCCCGGGCCAGGGCTCAAACCCATGTACCCCGCATTGGCAGGCGGATTCTTAACCACTGCGCCACCAGGGAAGCCCTATCCATTCATCTATTGATGGGCATTTAGGTTGCTTCCATATCTTGGCAATTGTAAATAATGCTATAATGAACAGTGGGGTGCATATAGTGAATGAACTTTTGAATTAGTGTTTTTGTTTTCTTTGGGTAAATACCAAGAAGTGAAATTGCTGTGTCACATGGTAGTCAAAAAAATTTTGTTTTGAGAACCTCCATGTTGTTTTCCATAGTGGCTGCACCAATTTACATTCTCACCAACAGTGCACAAGGGTTCCCTTTTCTCCATATCCTCTCCAACACTTATTATTTGTTGTCTTTTTGAAAATAGTCATCCTAACAGGTGTAATATGATATCTCATTGCAGATTGATTTGCATTTCTCTAATAATTAGTGATGTTGAATATCTTTTCATGCGTGTTTGGCCATCTGTATGTTTTCTTTGGAAGAATGTCTATTCAGGTCCTTTGCCCATTTTTTAATTGTTTTTTTTTTTTTTTTTGCTATTGAATTGTATGTTTATAATTGTATTATATATTTTAAATATTAACTCCTAATTGGACATATTATTTGAAAATATCTTCTTCCATTCAGTAGGTTGCCTTTTTGTTTTGTTGATGATTTCCTTTGCTGTGCAAAAGCAACTTGGGGCATGATGTGCATGAGAAGGAAGGGCATGATAAAAGGTGACAGTAAGGAAACCACCTTTCCCTTCCTGCAATCTGGCTTGGTTTTATATACCTCCAAGGAGGTTAAAGTCTATTTCAGGAAGGAAGCCAGCCTGCACCAAGGCAAGGCTGTGCTGACATGAACCCTGAAGGCACCCAGAGCTAAAACAACCTCCAGCATCTGGCTCCAGAGTCTTTAATTCATTTTGAGCTTATTTTTGTGTATGGTGTAAGAAAATGGTCTTGTTTCATTCTTTTACATGTAGCTGTTCAGTTTTCCCAACACGATTTATTGAAGAGACCATCTTTTTCCCATTGTATATTCCTGCCTCCTTTGTCATAAATTAATTGACCATGTGAGTGGGTTTATTTCTGGGCCTGCTATTCTTTTCCATTGATCTATGTGTTTGGTTTTGTGCCAGTACTATACTGTTTTGATTACTATTGCTTTGTAGTATAGTTTGAAATCAAGGCTTTGTTCTTTTTCAAGATTGCTTCATGGTCTTTTGTGGTTCCATACAAATTTTAGGGTTATTTGTTTTAGTTCTATGAAAAATGCCATGTGTATTTTGATAGGGATTACATTGAATCTGTAGATTGCTTTGGGTAGTATGGACATTTTAACAATCTTAATTCTGAACCATGAGCATAGTATAACTTTCCAGTATTTGTGTTGTCTTCAATTTCTTTCATCGATGTCTTATAGTTTTCAGAGTATAGGTTTTTCATCTCCTTGCTTAAATTTATTTCTAGGTATTTTATTCTTTTTGATGCAATTTTAAATGGGTTCATTTCCTTAATTTCTCTTTCTGTTCTTGATTAATGTATAGAAATGCAACAGATTTCTGTATATTAATTTTGTATCCTGCACCTTTACTGTATTCATTTATTCTAATAGTTTTTTTTGGTGGTGTCTTTAGGGTTTTCTTTTATAGTATCATGTCATCTGCAAATAGTGAGTTTTACTTCTTCCCTTCCAATTTACATGACTTTTATTTATTTTTTTCTTGTCTGATTGCTGTGGCTAGGACTTCCAATATTAAGTTGAATAAAAGTGGTGAGGGTGGGCATCCTTGCCTTTTTCCTGATCTTGGCAGAAAAGTTTTCAGTTTTTCACCGTTGAGTGTGATACTAGCTGTGGGTTTGTCATATATGACATATATGTCATATATGTTGAGGTATATTCCCTTTATACCCAGTTTGTTGAGAGTTTTTATTATAAATGGATGTTGAATTTTGTCAGTTGCTTTTCTGCATCTATTGGCATAATCATGTGATTTTTATCCTTCATTTTGTTAATGTGGTGTATCACACTGATTGATTTGTGGATATTGAAACATCCTTGCATCCCTGGAATACATTCCACAAATTCATGGTGTATGATCCTTTTAATGTATTTGGTTTGGTAATATTTTGTTGAGGATTTTTGCATCTATGCTCATCAGGGATATTGGCATGTAATTTTCTTTATTTGTAGTGTGTTTCCTGTTTTTGGCATCAGGGTAATGCTAGCCTCATAGAATGAGTTTGGAAGTGTTCCCTCCTCTTCAATTGTTTGGAATACTTTGAGAAGGATAGGTATTAACTCTTCTTCAAAAATTTGGTATAATTCCCCCGTGAAGCCATCTGGTTCTGTTGGGAGTTTTTTGACTACTAATTCAATTTCATTACTGGTAAGCAGTATGTTCGGATTTCTATTTTTTTGCTGATTTAGTCTTGGAAGATTGTGTGTTTCTAGGAACTTAACTATTTCTTCTAGGGTGTCCAATTTGTTGGCATATAATTGTTCTAAGTAGTCTCTTGTGATTGTATTTCTTTGATGTTGTTGGTTGTAACTTCTCTTTCCTTTCTAACTTTATTTATTTGAGCCCTCTATCTTTTTTAATTGATGGATAAATTTGTCAATTTTGTTTATCTTCTTAAAGAACAAACTCTTAGTTTCATTGATCTTTTCTATTTCATTTATTTATGCTCTGATCTTTATTATTTCCTTCCCTTTACTAATTTTCGGTTTTGTTTTTCTTCTTTCTCTAGTTCCTTTAGGTGTAAAGTGACGTTGTTTATTTGAAATTTTTCTTGTTTCCTGAAGTAAACCTGTATCACTATAAAATTCCCTCTTAGAACTGCTTTGCTGAGTCCCATAGGTTCTGGATCATTATGTTTCTTTCCCAGGTTAGGGAGTTTTTCAACTATTATTTCATCAAATATGTTTTCTGCCCACTTTTCCCTTCTCCTTCTGGGACCCTTATATTGCAAATGTTAGTACATTTGATGTTGTCTCAGCGGTCCCTTGAACTATCCTCATTTAAAAAAAAATTATTTTTCTTTTTGCTCTTCTGATTGGGTGATTTCCACTATTTTGTCTTCCAGATCACTTGTGCATTCTTCTGTATCATCTAATTTGCTGTTGATTCCCTCAATTTGTGTATTTTTATTTCACTTATTTTATTCTTCAGCTCTGATTTTTAAAAATATTTTCTAACTCTTTGTTAAAGTTCTCACTCTGTACCTCCATTCTTCTCCCAAGTTAGGTGAGCATTCTTATGACTGTTGGCTTAAAATTTTTATCAGTTAAATCACTTATCTCTGTTTCGTTAGACTGTTTGTTTGTTTTTTTTTCTGGGGTTTTATCTTGTTCTTTGGTTTGGAACGAATTCCTCTGTCTTCTTATTTTGTTAGACTTTGTGTTTGTTTCTATGAAACAAAGGCAAAACAGTTACCTCTCCTGGTCTTGTGTCGGAGGACCCTATGTAGACTGTGTGTGCTTGGTGGCTTTGGTGTAAGGGCTGGAGCTGGAATGGGCATGGGCTGGGGCTTTTCCCAGGGTGCACCAGGGGCCACTGCCTTAGCAGGAGGGCTGGAGGTGGAGCCAGGTGCGGGTCTAAGGATGTGCTGGGACAGTCTTGGCAGGCCA
Source organism: Balaenoptera physalus (assembly GCF_965194825.1). Classification (NCBI taxonomy): domain Eukaryota; kingdom Metazoa; phylum Chordata; class Mammalia; order Artiodactyla; family Balaenopteridae; genus Balaenoptera; species Balaenoptera physalus. Next base: position 132,610,325 of record NC_138884.1, read on the forward strand.
GCTAGAGGGTGAGGCACTTTTCAGTCTGTTGCCTCTGTACTGGGACTTGGGGCAAGTGAGTTTGTGTACGAGCCCTTTAAAAGCAGTGAATTGCTTTCCTACAGACTTCTGGCTCTTCTGGTTGTAAGCCCTACTGGTTTTTAATGCCAATTATAGAGGCGTATCTTCCCAGTGCTGGTCCTGAGGGCTGGGGTACCCACTGTGTGGCCGTACGCCTCACTCTTTAGGGATGACCTCCAAGTTTGTGATATCCCCTCCCACTTGTGGGTTGCTACAGTGGGGGTGACTAGACTGTGTCTCTGCCTCTCCTACCTGTCGTTGATGGTGTTTTGTATTTTTTTAACATCCTTAATTGTAGAAGAGCTGTTCTGCTAGTCTTCAGGTCATCCTCAGAGAGAGTTATTCTATATGTAGCTGTAGTTTTGGTGTATCCATGGGAGGAGGTGAGCTCAGGATCTTCCTGCTCCACCATCTTGATCCCACCCTCTCACTTGGTCCCTATTCTTAAGGAGCTCTGAGTTACTGGGAGAGAAAACAGAACTTTTGGAGAACATGGCAGCCTCAGAGTGAGGAGGCTTACGCTAGTATTCAGGAAGTGGGTGGGGTTGTAGAAAGGATGATGTGTGTCTGTCAAAGCAAGCTTTGCCCATTTTAGAGTTTTCCTTTGTACTGGCCTCATGTCCAGAAAAGAAGGTGGGGGGAATCTCTTTCCCTTTTAAAATTTGTTTTTTCTTGAGTGGTGTAGCATTAATTCTAAAAGTCAAAAATTCCTGTTATTATTCTTAGTTTTCTTGGACAGCTAAATTATGAATTAACTAGGAATTTGGTAGCTAACTCCCAAATCTCCCATGTCACTGAAGAAACTCTTATCTCTGTATGAATTCCCCATGAACACTGAAGAGCTATCCAGTAGCAGCTGAAAACAGCCAAACACCATAGCAGGTATCATGTTTGGGCAGCACACCACATGCGTGGAGATGCACGAAGACTCACTTAATATGCCAGAGTAAGAAATGGACCACACTTTCACAATGCGGAGTGCTGTTCAGGTGTGTGGCAAACATGCATGTGAATATTGACATATGTCTGTATAGGAGAAACAGCAGAAACTGGGTGGGTCAGTGGGTATTCACTCAGACTCACAAACTATTGGTCTTAGGTCCCCTTAAAGTATGTAAGAAACTCTAGTAGTTTGGTTCTGGTCCTGTGTTTAATTCAGTTTCTTCGGACTTCCATTCACCTTTAATCATCTGCTCATGTCCCCACTGGGGGGGTTAGAGGAGCATGGGCTTATAAATCATGATGCAAATAGCATTTTCACCACATTTTTGTGGTTAAGTATTTTTCTTTTTTTTTAAACTGTCCTTTTCCAAAGATAGGGATGACAAGGAACAATTTCTAAATTTTATCATTCAATTTTCAATACTATTTGGGATTCTTGATGGAAAATCTGTCATGTGGGATCTATGTCCAATGAACTTGGCAGGAAGATTGACATGAATCAGCAACTGTTCCCAGGAGACTCACTAAAGTTACTTCAGATGGTTTCCATTGTGTGGGGTGTGCCACTAAGAGTCCTTGTAAAATGAGGCTAGCAATGTCTGTCTTATTGGTGGCTTAAAGGACATAATATATGTAGAACACTTAGCACAATGCCTCAAACAAAAAACATTTGTTACTAATATATTTGGAACCTAATAATATATCTTCATTGTTGGTAAGGATAGGCTGGACTTCTGAATAACTATCAGATAAACAGCTGATAAAACTAGCTAAAAAGCTAGACAAAAGATGTACAGCTGGACAGTCATGCTGGTGTTTTGCTGGCATTCTCTTTGGTCCAGTCATGACCTGAATGGGCTCAGTCTTGCCTGTAGGTCTCCCAAATGTGCACCAGCAGCTGGGTTTCTGTTCCTTTTTATTCTTCCCTTTCAGGGCTATTGTTGAGTGGTGCTGTAATCCAACAGGAGTACTTGATGATCCCAGTTGTTGATGAATATCCTGTGTGTGTGTGTAGTGTTCATATATGCATGTTGGTGCATGAACTTAATCTTTGTTAGGTCTATATCCCCTCATCCAGAGCAATGTGCTGACTCCAAAAAAAAAAAAAAGTCCAGTGATACCTGAAATGTGCTCCAACAGAGTATATTTATGTGTGCAGTAAGCCCAGGTTCCTGAGTGACATGCTCATGAATGTTCGACAATGTTTACAGCTTGAATTGCAAAAGTTTTATAGATGGACTTTTCTCACATGCCTTAGATTCTTAGGGGGTCACAGACTTTTTCTGTAAAGGACCAGATAATAAATACTTTGGACTTTGCGGGCTACATACAGTTTATGCCACATATTCTTCATCCCTCCCTCCCTCCCTCCCTCCCTCCCTCCCTCTCTTTCTTTCTTTCCTCCCTCCCCCTCTCCCTCCCTTCCTTCCTTTTTAAAGAACAATACTTAAAAAATGTAAAATTCATTCACTGGGGGATAAGGGAGTAGGGAGGTGTCAAGTGAGAGGTTGTGTATAAGATTGAGGCCAGAGGCCCCCAGGCTGTAATTTGCCTACATCCCTGTATGACATCACAGTAGGACATACTGAAAAAATGTGATCTTGCTAGGCAGGCTTTGGGGAATCAGCCTGATTGATGTCCTATTCGTGAGTCATTCTTTTGGTGACGAGGGAGTTGAATCGGTCAAGTCATCTCCACCCCTCCTTTGTAGCCACATCGTTATGAAGTAAACTCGAGGTGATTGTAATTTTCTCTACAGTACATCATCAGTGAGTGTCATGAGTCCTGTGGTAACAATTTGTGAAGTCATTTGATGTGAAAGGCAAAATCATAAATGTTAACTATAGCCATTGTTTTGATGAAAGGAGGATTACAGAGGCACAGAAGCCTCTAAATCTACCTATTAAACCACACTCCAGCTCTTAAGTGCTTGAATGAAGGGGTTAAATTATATTAGGAAAAAAGTCCATGGGATTCTTCTGTGGTCTGAAGTCTCATAAAAGGCTGACTTTTTGTATGATATTATTTTAGAAATGCCTTCCAAAGCTTTCAGAGTCATTTTCATAAGAAAAAATTCAATAAAGAAACATTTTAAGCTATTAGTGCTTTTCATCAGGAATGCAGTAATAGAGTCAAGTTATTGGAGCTAAGCCCCAGACTTCAGTGTTAAAAGGAACCCCATCTACAGGGTGAAATTTTTAAGGAGGTATAAAACACACTTAAGGCCTTTTGAAATAGTTATGAAAGAGGAGAAAAAAACTTGAATAAACATTTTTCATATTTTATATGTGTTACTATGGAGAAAAATAGAAAGTAACTGAGTGATTTCATTTAGATCAAAATGTTTCTTTTGTGCATTGCTGTACTAGCCCAAAAGCCATAAACTATGCTGGTGGACGGTGCTGATTATTTACCGTCCTTATAAATGTCATCTTTTAAAGTCCCAGTGCTTGAAAAAGAAAAGAGATGATGTGTCACCATGTTAAAGGAAACTTATTTAGAAATAAAGGGACATGGTAAAACTCAGAGTGAATCGGTGGGTGATTATGTTTTAATTTGTACACAGACCTGTAAAAAGATGGAACCAAAGGCTTAGTTTCTAGTATAATTTTTCTTATTCTAAAAGTAAAAATTATAAAATAAGGAAAGTGATTTAAAAAAACCATATGACCCAATACTCAGAAAAAAAGCCACCATTAAAATGTTATCTTTATTTATCCATCTGTTTTGAACATAATTTGTTGATAATGTGAATATTATTTTTTAATTGACATGTCATTGTTTACAATGTTTTAGGTGTACAGCAAAGTGATTCAGTTATATATATATATATATATATATTCTTTTCCATTATAGGTTATTAAAAGATATTGAATATATCTGTGCGATACAGTAGGCCCTTGTTGTTTATCTATTTTATGAATATTGTTTTATAACTAGCTTTTTTTCACTTAATATACCACATCATCTTTGCATGCCATCTATTCATTTAATTTTTACTGAGTTACACTTTGGTAAGATAATTTTAATGGCAACACAATTTTGAGTCTGCGGTCTGCTTAACCAATCCTGTTGGACATATAGGTGTATTGGTCAGAATGCATTCAGTTGCAGTGTTGGAAACTGATATCAAAAAGTTTATCCAAAAAGGGGAATTTGGTGTCTCTCTCTTTTTTTTTTTTTAATTTTTATTTATTTATTTATTTATTTATGGCTGTGTTGGGTCTTCGTTTCTGCGCGAGGGCTTTCTCTAGTTGCGGCAAGCGGGGGCCACTCTTCATCGCGGTGCGCGGGCCTCTCACCGTCGCGGCCTCTCCCGTTGCGGAGCACAGGCTCCAGACGCGCAGGCTCAGTAGTTGTGGCTCACGGGCCCAGTTGCTCCGCGGCACGTGGGATCTTCCCAGACCAGGGCTCGAACCCGCGTCCCCTGCATCGGCAGGCAGACTCTCAACCGCTGCGCCACCAGGGAAGCCCCTGGTGTCTCTTGATATAGGGAGGGAAGAGGTAGGGTTGGCCTCAGAGTCCTCTGGATCCAGAACTGGAAGTATCATGACTGTCTTTCCATTTCTCTGCCTTAAGTCTTGGCTTCTTTGGTACAGTCACTCATTCTCTGTCACTTCAGATGGCTCCTTGAATGGAGCTGACCACAGGCAGCTCCAGAGTTACAGGACAGTCCCTGGGGAAGGCTTAACAAGGCCAAAGGAGAGGGAGCTCTTTCTCTCACCTTCAGGTTGGGGAATCTGTGGAACAGAAAGGCTCAGAAAGGTTCACCTTTGGGCAGGTGCTCACTCTTGGACCAATTGCTAGCGCCAGCAGGCATTACTCCAATTGCCTTGGCCTTGGTCATGGACCTCCCTGTGGTCAAGGGGACAAGTGGGATTTATAGACCCATTCAAATGGGGGCAGGCACAGTTTTTCCTTGTAGGGAGTTGGGGGAGGCTCGTCCCAGAAGACTGGAAAATATGGTGCTCTCCAGATAAATATAAGCCTTGTCCATTATGTAGGCTGTTACCAGTTTATGCCATTAAATATCTGTGTGTATAGCTAAACATTGAGCTAAAGTTTAAAAATACAGATTTCTCCAGATCTCTGTTGCATTTTTCTAAACAACTTCAGAGGATTAGAACAAATTATCAGAGTGATAGTACAGTATAAAAACTGAAGAATTTTAGTTCCCACACTATTCTATTTCGGACCTTAAAAACTGAGTGTTCTAGCTTCTAAGTACTTGGCTGTATGTGCTTTTCCTTTTATTTAATAAATTAGTTTCAATTTCACCAACTCCTGTTTCCTGAATTAAGAACTTCCTGCATTAGGAAGTTCATTATCTGAATTACAACTTGCTATAATCGGTCCACAGAGAAGCCAGCAACACTTTAAGTTGTCCTGTCCTCCTTTCATCTGTTCTCTCAAGAGAATCAGGTTGTGTGTTGATGTAACGTACTGTGCATTGCTGCTCTCATTTTAACCACATTATTAAGCGAAATGTCTTTCAAGATAGTGCAAAAGCCTATGAGGAAATTGGTTGAGACCCAGAAGACTAGAAAAGCTACATCTTAGGAGAAAAGCTTCATGTGATGAAGCATGCCTTCTCGACTCCTTCTCACCTTCTCTTACCTCCAAAAAGCAATGGCAACCACAGACTGCCTTCTGCCCCTTGCCACCAAACCTTCAAGCAGTAGCCGTTCCAAAATAGTTATCTTGTTTATTTCGCTGAGTCTTATTTGAACTTTTATGTATCTTTAACACATTACTTCATTGTTTTTTTTTTAAAATTAATTAATTAATTAATTAAATTTTGACTGTGTTGGGTCTTCGTTTCTGTGCGAGGGCTTTCTCTAGTTGCGGCAGGCGGGGGCCACTCTTCATCGTGGCGCGCGGGCCTCTCACTATCACGGCTCTCTTGTTGCGAAGCACGGGCTCCAGACACGCAGGCTCAGTAGTTGTGGCTCACGGGCCTAGTTGCTCCGCGGCATGTGGGATCTTCCCGGACCAGGGCTCGAACCCGTGTCCCCTGCATTAGCAGGCAGAGTCTCAACCACTGCGCCACCAGGGAAGTCCTACTTCATTGTTTATTTAGCTTACAGTTCATGTTTGTGGCAGCACAGAAGGAAAAACATAACTCATATCTGATTCTGTACAATATCAGTGAGTACTGCATACAAATATATCCACTAATGAGTTCATGAAGTGTGAAATAATTAGATAATTGGTGTTTTTAAATGTTTGGTAGCATGCAGGAACCCTTGACGCATTGTTATGTAGGTGTCTAAGAGTGTTTCCGTGATGTTTGGGAAAATCAGTTGGGCTTTTCAGACACACTGGGAACATATTATTTTTCACATTAAAAATAATGGATGTATAGTTCCTATCATCCAAAAACTAGCTAACCCACTTTGGGGAAAGGATTAAACTTACTAGGCAACGTATTTTTCAGGATTGGATAATGAGGCATTCCTGTCTAAACTAATTAAAATTGGATATTATTTTGATTAAACCACAGCAAATGCCTCATAGCTGAAGTATAGTGCATTATGCGTGATGCCCCATACCCCATCATTCTTTCTCCTAGAATATCTAATCCAAAGGAATTCAATGATTTCATTTTTGCATAAATTCTTTGAGGGGAAGGCCAACATGCTATTCATCTTTGCCTATGAAGGGGGTCAGAAAATGCCACTCCAAAGTATGCCATTTTGGCATAAGGACTATTTTGAGCTTAAGGCGGTTAAGAAACAGCAAACACAAGAAGAGCTCTCTGCCCTCCCCCTTTCTGTCTAAAAGCAGGGCATAAATTCCCCCTTTGTAAAGACAATTTCCATTTGTAAAGAAAGTTTCCATTTGTAAAGTTATTCTCCTCTTTTGTAAATCTCTGGAGATAACTCTTATCACCTCACATAACTTGAGTCTGCATAACAAACCTTCCTAAACAATCCTTATTTATCATACATTTCCTAGTCTTCTAAAGCATACCCCCAGGCCAGAAGCCCAGACTGGCCACCCTCTCCTTTTCTCTGTCTAGTCCCTTCATCCCACTTTATCACCCTTTGTTAAAATGGTATATAAGACACTGGGTGTAACTGTTTCTTTGGGGTTTTCTCTTCTTTCCTGTGAAGTTCCCACATGCACATGAAATAAAACTTTTTTTCTCCTACTAATCTGTCTTTTGTCAGTTTAATTCTCAGACTCTAGTCATTGTACCTGAGAGAGTACAGGAAAGGTTTTTTTTCCTCACCTACACACAGCTTGCAGTGTGCTACATGCAGCATATGCCCAATATATTATTATTATTATTTTAATTTTTATTATTTTTAAAGAGAAAGAAGGTTTATTCAGGGAGATACACACTCCATAGACAGAGTATGGGCCATCTCAGAAGGCAAGAAGCCCCAGGGTACAGGGTTGTTAGTTTTTATAGGGGTGGGAAATTTCATAGGCTAATGAGTGGGAGGATTATTCCAACTATTTTGGGGAAAGGGTGGGATTTCCAGGAATTGGGCCACCGCCCACTTTTTGGCCTTTTATGGTCGGCCTTGGAACTGTCATGGCACCTGTGGGTGTGTCATTTAGCTGATGTATTACAGTGAGGCTCAAGGTCTATTGGAAGTCGACTAGTCTGCCATCTTGGACCTAGTTGGTTCTAATCAGTTTATGTCGTGTCCTCAATGGCTATGCCATTCTTTTAAAGGTTGTGCCCTGCCCCCTTCCTGTCTCATTCCCCCCTCAGAGATTTTACTTCCATAACCTTATGGGAAGCAGAGGGGCGACGGTCTGTCTTCTGTAGCTGCTTCAGGGCTGAGTAGGGACGTCAACCCTGCCTCTCAGGGAGTAGAAATCTCTGGATGCTGATCTAGGGGCCCCAGGGGCAGGACAGCTTCTTGTTTCGAGTCAGAGGGTGGTAAGGGTTGGAATCCTGGAATCCTCGAGTAGCCATCGTCTTGATATGGAGCTGTTGTAACTGCTTCTGTAGCCTTCCTATGAATCTTCTTGAAGAGGAAGCACTTTAGTAACAGCATCAGCTACAATAACTGTCTATAAATGACAACATATATTATTTTTAAAGAGATAAAATGTGTTTCATTTAGTCAGTGTTGATACCAGTTATGTCTGCAAGACACTAAGTGGAAATCTGAAACCTCTTATGTTGATTTTAGCAAGCAACCTGCAAGTGAATTAGGTTGTGAAATTTTGTTTTTATATCTGGGATACCACCTGAAACTACCAGTACCCACTGGCAATTCAGGAAAGCAGGATCATGGCTTTGCTTAAAAATCATGAGGAGTTAAGAGAGTCACCCATCCTTGATTAGTAATGAAATGTGATTGGTTTTAGTCATGTTTATGCTAATACTGTCATCAGTTTTAGAAATGTTTATGCTAATATTGGTAATCTCCTTAAAGGAAGTGATTCCCAAAAGTCAGGAAAAAAAAAAGTGAGACTAAACCATTAGATAAGGGGTTAGAGGCACGTAATGGTGGGAAAGTGACTGGAGAGCAGAGCTGGGGGGCAGGGGGTAGGGGGTGGGACTTGGAGCTTGAAAGAACCTGGGCTCAGGGGCAGCGTCGGAAGCCGTGGAGCAGGGGCAGCACTGGTGATAGACCTGAGTTCTGTTCCTGAAAAACGGAAAAATGAGTGGAACCCAGCAAAGCCGCAGAGGTTTTTTGTTTTTTTAAATTTTTTTATTTATTATTTATTTATTATTTTTATTTTTGGCTGTGTTGGGTCTTCGTTTCTGTGTGAGGGCTTTCTCCAGTTGCGGCGAGTGGGGGCCACTCTTCATCGCGGTGCGCGGGCCTCTCACTGTCGCGGCCTCTCTTGTTGCGGAGCAGAGGCTCCAGACGCTCAGGCTCAGTAGTTGTGGCTCACGGGCCCAGTTGCTCCGCGGCATGTGGGATCTTCCCAGACCAGGGCTCGAACCCGTGTCCCCTGCATTAGCAGGCAGATTCTCAACCACTGCGCCACCAGGGAAGCCCCTTTTTTTTCTTTTTTAAAAAATTTTTATTGGAGTATAGTTGCTTTACAATGTTGTGTTAGTTTCTGCTGTACAGCAAAGTGAATCAGTTATACATATACATATATCCACTCTTTTTTAGTTCCTTTTCCCATATAGGTCAATACAGAGTATTGAGTAGAGTTCCCTGTGCTATACAGTAGGTCCTTATTAGTTATCTATTTTATACATAGTAGTGTGTATACGTCAATCCCAGTCTCCCAATTTATCCCTGTCCCCCTCATCTCCTGGGTGTTTTGATTTGGGTGGCTAGAAGAGAGATGGTTTCAATTGGTATCAAGGGCCTAGGCCTGGAATTGAGGTACAGAGAGTTATCCCTCACTCCCAGCCCCCTCCAGAGGCCATGAGGACGAAGAGAATTATCCTCAGTCCTTGGGAAGTAGATTTGAAGGTGAACTAGTGTCATTACAATCCTGTTCTGTGTCCACCTAGGTCAAGTTCAATAAGCCTAGGTATCTGGAAATTACCCAATTTGTATCCTGTGATATCACCTCAGTGTTCAGAATTTTCTCTAAGCAGTGACCATATGTGCTGTATTTCAGAGGACACAGTACAGGGGTAGGTACTCTAGGAATAAGAATATTTCAGGAGCATGGTCTCTGGTGGAGAAACCCCTCAATTCTTGAGGTAATAATGGCATAAAGTTACCTAAAAGTGGACATTCAGAAGATCAGGGCTTCTTCACAGAGGCTTTGAGAACTATAAATGCTGTGGGTTCTATGTTTCAGATAATAAGACTGTCAGTTCTGAGGGGAAGAAGAAGCTGAAATTATCTTGTTGAGCAAGGGAGATAGAATATTGGAACACAATTTACTTGAAGATTGCTTGAGCAGGACTTATATCTACGTTTCTGAGTGAGTACGGAGGGTTTTGATTAGTTCTAGGAGAAGAGAGAAACCTTTTTATTAACTCTAACAGAATCAGGGGGTAATGTTGATTGGCTCTTGGACCAAAGCTGGGCTGATTTAGCCTACTCAGTTGAAAGCTGTTTCATTTTGGTCATATAATCCCTGATAGGATTTCAAAAAGCCAGGTTTCTCAAGGGCCATGATTTTTAAAGAATCACGTTTCTTAGTGCTATGTCCCTGACGTTCACCAGCAGATGCAGTTTTACAGTTTTGAGCATATTCAATCAGTCACACCAAAAAAGAGTTTGAATTATGTGGTCTAACCATGTTAACTGATCAAATTAACTGGAAAATATTTGAATCTCTTATTCATTTTGTGTTACAAAGACTCAGTCTTTAGCAAAACTTAACACTCTTTCATGCATTAAGAATGGGAAGCCTAAAGTGGGCTGTGTGTCCTAGAAGTAAAAGCCATGGGTTATGGCATCTGGACCAGAGGGATTCCAAAGTACGTTCCATTCCGTTCCATTCCATTCCATTTCATGAACATTCATGGAGCACATGATAGTAGTATCATGCCTACTGTGGTTACGTGCCTGGGTGCCTGTTGTTTTACATATGCAATCTCTGATTCTCAACAATTCTGCAAGAAGGTAGGGGTATTACTATTACCATTTTACAAATGAAAATCTGGGGCTTAGATAACCTGTCTAAGGTCATCCAAGTGGTAAACGACGGAACAAGAAATTTAACAAAGGTCTCTCTGACTCCAGATTCCAAGATCAAACCTCTGTACCTTGCCCAAACCTCTCTCCCTCTCCATGTGAATCTATTACAAGTGAGTACCAAGATTGCCATAGGATGGTTCTGAGGAGTGCATTTTTGCAAGGACAAGTAATTCACCAGTAAACTATTGCTATCCATTTCAGGCCTCAGTTAGGATGCTTACTGTATCTTCAGTATCCTAGTGGTAGCTCACGAGACAAACTCATTTCAGCGAATCACCAAGCCACTTCATCACCATCTGTGCTTTGGGTTGGGAAGGCGCTGGAATGGGGGCACTGTTCAGGATCAACCAGCGGACAGAGTGAAATGTTAGTAAAAGGTTTCCCCTTAGAGCTGTGACTCTTCACTCTGACTTTGGTTTCCCTCTTCTCTACCTATATTTTCAAGTCCATCAGCGCTTCCAATCTGGACAAGAATCACCAACTGTAATAGTTCACACCGAGGTTTAACGGCTAAGTGCATCACTAAACGTTTTTTATTTTCAAAAGAAAAAAAAGATAGAAGACAACGGCTAACCCAGAGAAAGCAACCATTAGCAGCACAGATCTTTATGCATTCATTAGCCATTGGTACCTAACTCTTTAATGTATCTGGTACTGAAGGATGGCAGAATGTGCTTCCCCAAAATATGTCACTTGGGCATATGGATTATTTTGAGCTAAAAGCACTAAAAAACAGCAGGGGCAAGAAGGACACTCTGATCTTCTTTTTTCTTCCCCAAAGCAGGAGATAAAACTCTCATGTGAAAGATGCCCTCCCGGTACCAGGAGGAAAGGAACATTCTTATCACCAGAGGTGGGGAGCGGAGGCTGAGAGAACTCTGTACAAACAGACCTTGTTAAAATAACTCTCATCTTCCTTTGCTCTCCCCATATATGTTAGTTATTTTTCCACAATTGCCTCTTTGTTCAACCTAGTATATAAATGCACTTAGATTTTGCCACTTCTTTGGGTCTTCATTTCCTTCTGAAGGCTCCTGTATCCTGTAAAACTTGTATTAAATAAACCTGTATGCTTTTCTCCCGTTAATCTATCTTATGTCAATTTAATTCTCAGGCCCAGCCAGGGACTCAAAGAGGGTAGAAGTAAAATTCCTACCCTCCTCCTCCCCCCTGACAGTACCTATGTTACCGTGCTCAACCCTGCAAAGTGAGACTGAGTAAAATCCACTTCCTGCCCTCAGCGAGCCTGTCTTCCATCACAGAAGACAGATAGGTCAACACGAGCATGGGAGCATGGCAAAGGCACCACTGGAGTCATGCACAGGTGCCCAGAGTGTAGACGGAGGTGGCAGAGTGGAGGGGGGAGGTGGCAGTGTTACAGGGAAGGCATAGCTTCCTTTTGCCTGACCATCACATTTCTATAAGACTGACGTTATTCAGACCATGAGATGTGAGGGTGAATAGCTCTCACAGCTTTCAGCTCCGTTAGGCGACCTCAATTCAAGCTGGCTGGTGAATCAGCATGTCCCTGTGATCTTTTAGGCATGTGTCCTTGCGTGCAGGACTGAGAGGTGCTGTTCTTCTAAACGTCAAGAGAGCCATCAGCACCGCAGTGGAGGTTTCCAGAGGTTCCTACTCATCCCAGAGTATGGATGTAATGGTGGTAGTGATTTCTTTTTAAAGAACTTTCCAATAAATTAGGATTTGAGGTTAAGGTAAAACTGCTTCCGGCTTCAGAACAATCATGTTAATGACCCCTATGGAATTTGGGAGATGTGGAAATGACTTTTGTGTAGTTGTCAATTCCACCCTTTGGGAGGGAACATTTCTTGTGGTTCAAGAGATCCACACATTCTACTGGTGCTTATTTTTAATTGTTTTGATGGTGTTTCTCTTGATTATTTAGTAGATGGCTTTTAATTTCCTTGAACATAGAAAGTCTGAATCATATGTAATTCCTTGCACTGTGCATAGTAAATGCAGAGATTCTAAGGATTTAGGGCTCCATCTAAGTGTAAGACATTGTCATTTTCAGGGCCAGAAGCCCAATCTACTTCAAACATCTTCTCACTATCCAAGAGTCTTTCCTTTGAATTAAGTCCTCTCTTCCCCCCCTCCCCAATTTTTGTAAATATGTTTGTGTAATTTGGCCATTATCACATTAGCCCATTAAGATCCATAGCTAAATAACATAGGATTATTCTTGCTTTTAAAGAAATCAGAGATCCCAAGGTAGAGGTCAGAGGCAGCATGTGGTGAAGGAAAATTTGAGAAAGGGAAATCTGCTGAGGGCTTCCAGAAAGCATTGGCCAACTCTTGATAAGGAACCTCATGAAAAAATAACCAAGGCTGGGGGCAAACTTTGCCCGTTTTATGGTTTTGCATAGGGTGAGCCTTTTGAGGCTCATAGGGCAGATGATTTTATTTGGCTACTGAAGTTACAGTAAATGGCCACAAATGCTGGTATAGTCAGAAAGTAAATTTATCTTTGGTATTATAATCCGTTCTAAAATGTTTTTAATATTAAAAAAATGAAACTTGATGAAACAATGCATTTAGAATGAGTATATTTAATTTTCTTTTAAAAAACGTGTAGATCTATTTCTCTTAGGGAAATAATTGAACTGTATTAAATTCCAAGTGCAAAAAAGTATACACTCTCACATTCTGTCTTTTGTCCAGCCAGAAACTCCTCCTAACATAACTTAGAGCGGTGGTTCTCACACTTGGCCGATGATCTGAATACCGTGGAGAATTTCATATAAATTCTCAGGTACTATCCTAGACCTACTCTCTCAATGTCCAGGCGTGGGACCCCAGAAAGCTGTACTTTTAAAGGCTGTCCAGGTGATATGGGGCCTTTGACGGATCTGAGAACCACTGCCATAAAACAGACAGGGATTTAAAACTTTCAGTCTTATCTCAGCCTCTCACTGAATATGCTCCTGTAATGGTTTAAGGTAATAATGACCTTGTTGGAAGCTCTTTCCTGTTGATTAATGACCAGCTGGAAGAAGTTGTCTCGAGGATCTTTCAATTCAGACTGCCAATAATTACGCAACTAAAGGTACGCCTGCAGTTCAGATGTGTCACGTGTTCCTCTGGGAGGAACATTGCACTCTTAGGTTGGCTTAATTGCATTCCTTTCCTAATTCATCGCTCAAATGCCACAGTTGCTGCAAAACAGAAAAAACAAACAAGAGGATCAAAGTGTATGTCTCTGCTGGAGCAAACAGGGGCAGAGAGGCATGGGAGAAGATTTAGCTCTTGGGTGGATTTTGCTGAATTGTTCTATTTGTGTAGCAGTGATTTGTACCAGGTAATGTGAACTAGGTTGCCCTTGGTCTCTTTACAGATTACACCCCATTTCCTTTACTGTGCTGCTAAGTAATTCTCAGGGAATTATTCCCCCTCAAACTTCTCTCCGCTAACAGAGTGATCTGCCACATATGCTTCCACTTTATGTACCCCTGGACAGCCGGTGGCTTCAGAAACTGCCTGCCTTTCAAACCATTCAGGCTGGAGCTGCAATCTGTCCACCCACCCCTTTCCCATGAGGTAAAGGGAATGTTCATACCTCAGGTCTTGTTACCAAGCAACATAGTTCCATTTGCCAATTGCCACCATTTCCTTCTCATAGTATTACAGGCCTTATTATTAACATTTAGTTCAGAGAAATTGCTGTCATTATGTGAAGTAACTTCCTTTAGAGGTTATTCATTAACCTTAGGTATTTTACTGTGTAATTATAATTGCCAAGTGCCGCAGGCTTGGAAAACCTTTGAACTCCTCAAGGTATTAGGGGATGGCAGAAAGGATATTATCTGCTTTTTCTTCCTTTTCTGGTTGTTTTAATCTCGAAGGTGTCCCATTTCCCCTGTGGAGGTGTCTGCCTTCCTAGAGGGTAAACTTCCAGATTGCTGACTGTAAACTCAGAAGATAACGATGGAGGAACTGGCCTGGCAGAGTCTGATTTCCCCAAATACTGGAGTGGAGGGAAATGGTTCCTCCTTTGTCTTAAGGAAAAATAGCGGGGATATTCATAAGACCCACACGGTTGGCACGTACACTCGTTCGTATGTGGGGCTCCGTGAAGACCTCGCACAATACCTGCGATTGTATATCGTGCACAACCTCGTGGAAGACCGTCATTCTACTGCTCACTTAATGGCTCCGTAAAAGCAATTTTTCACTCCCCGGCTCTGCAGGAGCCAGGTGTGCTTTCCATAATACGCCTATTATACAGCCATCCTCACTCAGTACCCACTGCTTACACAATGACCCTGTGATTTGCCCCATCACGGCGTGGCTGCCAGCGTCTTTGGTGCCCACCCAGGACACCTTCAGGTACGCACGTCACTTGCATTTGCAGGCAGGGCTGCGGGGAAACACCCCTTTTCTGTCTTTGTTTCAAGACGAACAAAGGTAAATGGCATTTTTCTTCCTCCCAGCCACATGCGCCTGCAGCACGGGTGCCCCCAAAAAAGGAAACCTGTTTCCCTCCTCCTAGGGTTCTGGTTTCCCCACCCGGTCTCCCCACAGTCCTCCACCCCCCCCACCCCCACCCAGTCCCTCCGGCCTCCACTCAGACTGGGAGAAGCGGCCCGACCTTCCAGGTAACCAGATTCCCCAGACGGAAGGGGCGAGGGCCGCTGGGAAGACCTCACCTGCCACGCCAGGAAGGCGCCCCTTTTTCCGAAAGCTCGGGGACAGGCGATCCCCGAGTGCTGTTTTGAATCTGAATTTGAAGCAGGCAGAGTTCCTGAAAGGGTGCTTGCCTCCGCCCCCGACGGCCTCCACTTTGATCATTACCAGGGAAGAGGCACGGCCGGCCGTGGGGTTTTCTGGCGTGAACCGGGCTGCCGGGCAAAGGCAGCGCGCTCTGCGGAGGAAAAGGCCGAGCGGGTGTCCCGGGAGCTGCGGCACAAGTCTGGACGCGGAGGCTGCACGCGGGGAGGGCCGGGCCGCCCTGGCAGGAGACCGAGCTGCAGGCCTCGGCCAGGAACCGCGTCCCTCCGTCACTTCCCCGGCTCTGCCGTCCCTAGCGTGCCCTTGACAGCTCTCTTCTTTGATCTGGAAAATAGGAGAAGTTAGGGGACACTTTGATATTCTTTAAAAGGCGCGGGGATTTGCTGCTTTCTCCCCAAATAAAGGGCTGATAGGGAGTTTCTGGAAGGAACGTGCTGTCACATGTAATCTAATGAGCTTGGCCTCCTCTTCCAGTGCCCATTAATCTATCAGCCAACACCGAAAGCATCTAAGTGTGGATTCTGTGTGCAGTGAAGTAAGAGCACGGTCTCTGCTTTTAAGGGATTTATGGTTTAGCTGGGGAGATGGAATATATATGAGTGTACAACGCGGTAATAGCTAACATTGATTGAGTACTTCCCGTGTGCCACGTTCTGTGTGGCACTTTCCTTTATTCCTCATAACAGCCCATCAAATAGGTACTGTGTGATCATCTCCATGTTACAGATGTTTTAGCGAGATCACGTGCCCCAGGCCACACCGGGTGCGCAGTTAGGCTGTGCATCAGATCTGGCGACTCCAGAGGAGAGAGCTGCGTTTGCAAACCCAAGTCTGTTGAACATGAAGTGACGGTGAGCGGTCCGTTGCCCTTGGCCTCATCCTCTCCACCCCGGTTCCGAGACTGTTCGCCTTGCCCTCTCTCTGGAGAGCAGGCAAACTGCCCAGAGGAACGTTTTTAGCCCCCAGTACCCTTTGGGACCCTACACAAGTTCTGTTTCTTCCCCTTCCTCTGTCTTTTCCTGCTCAACAATCACAGCCCAGTTCTTTTTTCCTTAGGCGACATTAACCTTATACATGCATCTTGTTTGTCCTCTGTGATTTTATTATCCAAGTAGAGAGAAGGGACCTAATTCAAAACAAGTAAGTGTACAAAGCATACAAAGCAGAATCACCTCAATGAGGTAGAACTTGATGGTCTCTTAGGTTCCTTCCCTTGACTTTCAGTGATTCCTTCCCTCTCTGTTTTACACGGAGCAGTGACCTTCCTTAAACACAGTCAGGTAGAGTCAGGGTTTTACCAGTACCCCAAAGGCAAAGGCGGGTCTCACAAGTTAGCATCTTCAACTCAGTTTGCCGCTCATGGTGACTAAAGGACGAAACAGAATGTGGTTTTCTGGGAAGCCAGAATCTTGATAATTTTTAACAGTGTAAAACACTGGTCCATGGGATTTTATGAGTATCCTGGGGAGACACATCTTTTGACCTGGTATATAGTCCCACATCTCTGGGCGCTGGGCTAATTTCAGCAGCTCCTTTGGCCATGGGTGTGAATGGGAAACATGGTGTTCAGAAAATTCCAGATTGACTGGAATTAACCCAGGGTCCCCTGTTCTTTACGTTGTATCCCTAGTCAACCTAGTCGATGGGGATTGAGAAGGCCCAGAAATCCTTGTTTAGTATAATTTCGTCTTCCTTTAACCAGAAATAATATTTACCCGAAAACTTGCTACACTTTGTTTTGCTTTTATTGAGCGCCTCTCTTTGCATCACCTATTGGTAAAAAATAATGAAAAGAACAGAGTAGGTGCTGGGAAACCTGCGTTCTGTTTTCAGACCTGCTGCTAGCCAGCCTGGGACCCGTGATACCAACTCCCATCCATATGGGCCTCAGTTTCCTCACTTTTAAAAAAATAAAAACTTGGACCAGGCCAGTGGTTTTCAAATCACAGCGGCTCTGCTTTTATCTTTTAGGTATTGCAGTTTTGTGAAAGATATTTGTTTACTAAATGGAAAGGGAGACTCACCGACAACAACTGTTATAAACCCACTGCTCTAGAGGCTCGCTGAGGTCTTCAGCTCTAAAGTTCTACAGTTCTCTTGAAGGCCGTAGGTAATGGCCATGCTCCTTGGGAATCACAGCTGTTTCGTTTGGCTGGATTATAAATTGCCTGAAGGACAGAAGTTGGAAGACAAGGCTGGAAAAGAAGTTTCAGTCCAGATTTGGGATTGCCACGGGAGCTTGGCCAATCTGGACATTGTTTCGTTGGAATTCAGGGGCCACCAATGATCTTTGAGGGCAAAATTTGGTCAGTTATGTTGTGCATGCAGCTGTGAGTAACAGAGACCTGAAAAATAGTAGCTTAAGCAGAGAAGAGTTACTTCCTTATATAAGATCCTCCAAGATGGGCGAATTTGGGGCAGGCATGCAAGCTCCATGCAGCCATCAGGGACCCAGACCCCTCCTAGTGTTTTGCTTTTCTGTTGAGCGAAGCAGGCTTTCCTTCTCACAGTTACCTCATGGTCCATGATGGCTGCTGGACTCCACCCACCATGCTTGCGTTGCAGGCTGGAAGGAGGAGTGAAAAGGAAAAGGGGCACGCATCCCAGCCGAGTCAGCTCACTTTAATCAACCTTCTCAGCGGTCCCTCACGACCCATTTTTTTACATCTCATCAGCCAGAACTGAGTCTTATTGCCACACTTAGTTTCAGGGAACCTAAGAAATGTACACTTTATTCCGGGCAAGGATGTGACTAGCTGAAAGTCGGGGTTTTGCTACTAAGAGAGAAGGGAAAATGGATATTGGAAGGCAGCTTGGTGTGGTCTCTGCTACAGAAAATGATCAGAGTTCTGCCCTGGATTCATTTATTTAGTGGCAGTAGCTGGGAAGCTATGGACTAGGTGGAGGGAATGAGAACCTGAAACTGGAGTGACCCTGGGAAGGTGGGACGGGGAATGAGGGGGAGCTCATGCGGAGGAGGGCCAACAGGACTCTCCGGGTTTGACGGGATTTCATCAGCTGTGCGTGAGCATGTGGAAGGATGCAAAGAACACACTCAATTTTAGAACCATGTGAAAGGGATGCTGGTGATGCCAGTAACTAAAATAAGGAAGTCGGAGGAGGAGTTTTCGGGAAGGAGGTCATGAATTAGGTTTTGGACAGGTTGAGCGTGGTGCTGGTGGTACACCAGGACCGGAGCTTTGGGGGAATTTGTATTGTACATTTCCAAGTAGAAAGGAAGTTCACCTAAGTTTTAAAATCCTGATATCTAGGATGTCCTAAAGTCTCAGATGCTTTTGGGGGCGCGTGTTGTTATTTAGGGACATTCTGTTCATCATGATGGAGTAAGGCAACGGGGTTACCTCTTCTCTGCTGAACCCAAGCTCCACAGAGATTCTTTTCCACCGTTAGGCTTAAGGATCCTGAGAGTTATGACAAGGATGGTGTTCTGGGAAAATGACTGTTTCTTAAAAGAGCTTCTTCCCGGAATCCCTGTGTGTTCTTCCACACTGGAGAGCTCAAATACGGACAAAACACAACACTCTTCCATTGTTGTCCCGGGGCATGTCTTAGTAGCAGGTGCCCTTATTTCCCTTTTGCTCTGAGCCTCCATCGGGCCCCAGTTGACCTTTCCTGTTTTAGGCCCACTGTTAGGGTGGCACAGGCTAAGTGGGGCTGCCCTTGCATTGAGGAGGAGTGTACGTAAAGAACCGTGTGCAGCACCTCTGGGTCCTGGAGAAAAGCTTACCTTGAAACTGTGGAGGGAATCTCCTGGCAGTCCAGTGGTTAGGACTCTGTGCTCTCACTGCTGAGGGCCCAGGTTCAATCCCTGGCCAGGGAACTAAGATCCCACAAGCCACATGGTGTGGCCAAAAAAAGAAGAAAAAAAAAGTGGAGGTGAGGGCCCAAATTGCCCTCAATTGGGGACAGATAACAAGGTTACTAGTAAAGGCGGTCAGGAAACTAAAGATTAAGGCAAGGGGTTGTGAGGTCAGGCAGCAGAGTTTAAATCCACTGAACATGGGGTATGATGGGGAGAGCTCTTAGTGCATCT
Organism: Balaenoptera physalus; assembly: GCF_965194825.1. Classification (NCBI taxonomy): domain Eukaryota; kingdom Metazoa; phylum Chordata; class Mammalia; order Artiodactyla; family Balaenopteridae; genus Balaenoptera; species Balaenoptera physalus. The sequence goes on from NC_138884.1 coordinate 132,629,717, forward strand.
TGCCTGGGTAAAAGCAGCTCCTTAAGAGAGAAAACCTGGGCCAGATAATCCCTAGCGGGGGCCTTAAAAAAGCCATGCTCAGTGAGACAAGAGAGAGAAGTCCACCCAGCCTCCATGTCATATAGAGTGTTAGTTACTAGTATGCTTGGTTATATAAACCTAGATTTTGGATATCCCTTCCCTTCAGAATTTTGAAGGCATTGTTCTCTTGTCTTCTGGGTGAAGGTATTGCTGCTGAGGAGTGTGACAGCAATTCTGACCACCGGTCCTTTATTTGTGACCTTTTTTTTCTTTATGGAAGCTTTTAGGATCTTCTCCACTTGACACTGACGTGCTCTGCTGTAAATCTTCTATTATTCAGTGTGATGCTCTCTTAATGGGCCCTCACTTGTGTCCTTCAGGTATGGGACATTTTCTCATATTATTTCTTTGATAATTTCTTCATGCTACATTCTCTGTTCTCTCTTTCTGGAATTCCTATTAGTCACACGGTGGATCTCCTGGACATCTTTTCTCTCCTGTTTTTCATCCCTTTGCTTTATATTCTGTGGCTCTTTGTATTGCCTTCTTTATAGGGTAATTAACAATTATTTTTTCTATTGTCATCAAAAGGCGGTTGTGGTCCAATGAATGGAGATTGAGCGGGGGAGGGTGGGAAGGCTTTTTGGCCCCGGGACATTGTCTGGTGGGGAAGCGCGCTGAATTTTCCCCTCACTAAGTCATCAGCCACGTGGCTCTAGTCTTCCGTGTGATTTGACACAACTGAAATTCATTGGTTCCTTGGATTTCTGAATGGAGATGGAGGCCTTCTTTGCAACCTCAGTTCTTCCAGCTTTCTGTGTCTCCTTGGCTTAGAACATGTGTTTGGGTCCTTAATGTAACTAATGAATTGAAGAAGTGGATGGTTACAAATGCATCACCTGTTGTTATTAGTATACCTAGAGTGGTTTTCGTTCTGTGCAGATCCTGATGATTTAGTTGTATACCTCCAGGCAGCCAACTATCCACGTTGCTTGAATAAAGCTGCTTTTCTGAAAAAGTTAATTTGAGTTTTAGAGTATTTTCACTTGAACATCATATTGGCATAATACGAATTTAAGAATGCTTGTTTGTTTATTGTATTTTTGAGCATTTAACAGAATAAACCAAAATAATCTACTTCCTATTTTTGTCTTATGGAGACTTGGTCTTATAGAGACTCAGGCCTTGCTGGAGATCTAAATGTCCTTGGCCTCCCCGTTATCCCTCCCACCCCCACCCCCGCCCCTGCCCCAGCTTCTTGGCAAACTCTCTTCTTTTTAGATTCTGAACTACTGCTACACCATCTTGGTTCTTCCATTTTCTAGACTGTCTCTTGCTGCCTTCCACGCCTCTCTGTTTTCACCCTTCCTGGTTCTCTTCTTCCTTTCATTCTCTAAGTTAGTGTTTTTCAGACTGTGGTTTATGAACGTCCAGCATCAGAATCCCCTGGGGCCTGACAAGACCAAGCGGATCAGAACCCCTGAGAGTAAGCTGGGGGCGGCTCAGGAGTGTGCCCGTTGATCAAGCATTCCTGGGGCTTCTCGTGACACCTGAGTTCAAGACACGCTGCTCTAACGCCTGATACCCACCAGACTCACTCCCTGACACTGCTGTTTGTTCTTACCCTTTTCGCACGGGGGGTGATTCATACACTGGCCGGCTTCACTTTCCTGGGAGGCACCAGAGGCTCCCTTCCCGGTGGGTGTGACCTCTTATCCCACATCAAATCTTCTATTTCCAGCTATTCACTGGGACTCTCCCCTATGCTGCATGTGACCACTCACACTGGCCATCTACTGGGACAACCTCCCGGAGTGTTAGGTACTTTTCTCCCAGGTCATTTTGTAGATTGAGGACACAGCGCCTGAGAGCGATCTACGTGGTAAGATTGGCTTTGTTAGGGTGAATCATTATAAATGCGTATTGAATGCATGGATGAGAGGACAATTCACCTGAACGAACCACCTTGGTAGACTTTATGTGGGGTCTGGGTGTATTGTTCTTCTTGAATTACTTCTCCTAGAACCACTGGGAGATAGGAGAGGGGGGAGCAAGTGGTAGCGTTCAGCTTTAACAATCACAGTGCAAAAGCTCTGGGAAGCACCCTGGCATATGCCATGGCCAGCCAGGAGTGCCCTATAAAGGAGACTTTACCGATAGCATTTTGGGGGGGAATTGTGTGGTGTTCATTGACTGTTGGTTATTGTAGAACTGGGTCAGTCAGAGGTCAGGGAGGCAGGGAAGGGGGAAGCTGTGGGCTTAGAGATGGAACAAGCAGTTCTACCAATCCCTGCGAGATCTGTAGAGAGAACACAGGGCTTTCAAAAACACATTTTGGGGAATTTTCTTTATAAAGTTATCAGAAGAGTAGATCACTGCACTCTTCATCCTCTGCATGTGAAACAATACAAGTATCATAGGGAAAAGCCCCATTATGAGAAAGCAGTTAGAATAACTGCACATTAGGAGAGTTAGGTCACTGCTGGCCGGTCTGGCGGTGATTTGCATCCGTTTCAGTACGGGGGAAAGGAATGTTTGATCTGACAGAAAGTGGACAAGGAACGCAGCCTCTCCACTTCGCAGGTTGCTGATGGCTCCCCCGGGGATTTACTGCTTCCTCCACGGAGCTCCCACTGCAGCTGGAATAGAGGCTTGTTTCTCCAGCTGTCTAACCTTCAGTGTTATCTGTCTCTCGTTGACCTCTTAGTTTTATAATGAGTCAGTTTATTTGTGTGTGCAAATTGAGTTTTCTTAGAAATAGAACAGAGCTAGAAAGAGACCAATGTTTTAGTCGTTTCCTCTGAAGAAGGAGAAGCCGCCAGGGGACCTGGCACCGCGGAAGGTGCTTACACTCTGACAGCCCCTGTTGTTGGTGTCTTTTAACACCGTGGAGTGAAGTCTAGTGGTCAGAGGAAGATTGTCTCCCTGTGGGAGGTGGAAATATCCGCAGGGTTTACCAGCTAATTACTTCTGGAGGCCCTAGGAGCTCAGAGAATTTGCTTAGCAACTGGCCTGACCGGTCCCCCGACCCCTGCTGTCCCCTGACATTACCCGACTTACCAGCGGGGCTGGTGGAGCAGTTTGGGAACCAAACACGATCAAGCATTTTTGTGAAAATGGTGCCAGTCTTTTCCTCGATGGGACCTGAGCCTGTAACCCAGTCCAACAAAATGAGGGAGAACAAGCCAAAAAAAACTTTTTTGAGAAACAACACAGGCAGTAGGAAATCATACTGGTCAGGGCTTGTTTTCCTGACTCAGGGCCTCATTCCAACCTGTTGCAATCAGCTCTCCGAGTGTCTATAGGGACACCCTGGTGCAGGGGCCCCTCGCAGGAGAGGAACTTTTTACATTTGTGTTTGACTGGGCTCCTTGCCAGGGGCTAAGTTCAAAGTGCAGTTTCCAGTAATTTGCTGGGACCTCTTTGTGGGTTTGATAGGCCAGGACAGAAGGCTGCAAGCCGAAGTAATATTTCCTGATTTCTGTCATTTCTTAAGAAGAGAAGGAAGGTTTGCGGAGGGCCTGGGGGTTGGTGGGCTTTTGTTGGTTCGGAGAGCAGATGGGGCTCCTCTCTTCCTTGGCCCTTTCTCCTCCCGTCTGGGGCCCTGGGCAGCCTGGCACTGGGCTGGCATCACCGGGGCTCCCTCCCCGAGCAAACGTGAGGTGCCGATTCGGTGCAGCCCGTGCAAGGCTGCCTTGATTTACTGCGTGCTGGCGTTATTCGGAGCCATAAAGTTGTCGAGTAATGGCAATATGTTCTTATTTTCTCATATCTGTAGGATGAAAGTGAACATTTTTATAATCCTTCCCTCCTCACCACATTCAGTTCCCCTGCGTTAAACACGTGTGCTTGATTAAAGGGGAAAAAGAGCTACAAAGAGAAGTTAGAGTTTATACTCCTTCCCTCCACCACCCCCTTCCCAGCACGTTGAGGGCAGGGCTCATCTTTTTGTCATTTCATCTTTGTGTCTCCCCCCTGTGTCTGGCAGAGGACCTGACACGTAATAATTCTGAATGAATCTTTATTCAATGAAGGGGTGTGGGGAGCAGTGGAATCTCATTTCAAAGGAGTGTTCGGTAGAACAATGTAATTTCTATGTCAGGTAGAGGCTCATAGGAATGATGCTTTATTGATTTGATTACGACTCATTTTCTACAACAAGGAATTATCTTCCAGAAATGTTTGCTCTGGTCCCTGCTTCAGCCGCTCTTTACTTGGAAAGGACCCAGCTGAGCATGGAGGGCGTTAGGAGCAGAGGAGAGAGACGGAGTGGGCAGTAGTGGGAGCCCGAGTTGAACTCTTCAAGATTCTTTAGCCCCAGCACCAAGTGGCCATCACCTTTCAGTCGTCCTTCCACTACTTCAAACACGCTTAAATCCACAACAACAAAACCCCAGGAAGACACAGAGGGATGGGGGGTGAGAGGTGGGTAAAAGGGCCTGGAAACAGCCTGTGGGAGTCCCTTTTTTCTTTCCTCCACAGAGTTCCTTCCCCAGCTCCCTGAGTTCTCCTCCAACACACTTCTTTTTATTTGCTAATTCGCCTCAGAAAGACTATCTCTATGGCTGCTTTTCCTCTAGTCTGGAAACTTGAATTATAGCAATTTAACATTATAACATAATTCCACTGCAATAAAGCAATTTGGGGCTGGCAGTGGTGATGGAGTGGATGTTGGTGGAAATGGGGAGCCGAGAATTGACTAGAATGGATTTTTTTCTGTATTCGTTTAAGAAATGTTAGGATAAAGCCATGTTAGTATGAAATCTTACTTAAATATTTTAATAAGAGGATTGGTGCTATGTAAAACCATCTGAATATGATGCCAAAAGAACTAGTTAAAAGTTTAAAAGAAGATGGGAGACAGTCTAGTTGTGTGGACTTGTGTTACGCAAATCACAAGTTTGTATAATTTTCCCCCTCTTCACTGAATTGATTTTTTAACTTACATGAATGATTATTTGTTTTTACAATGTGGAATAAAAAGAGTCTCAAATATTTCAGTAGTCTTTAGCTACAATTAAAACAAACAAGCAAACAAAAAAACAACTTGTGGCAAATTGTCTAGAAAACCAGGCTCTGTAGGTAGATCTCAGGGGCATGGAGAACAAAGAAAGAAATGAACTTAAAAATTCTCCTTGCCAAATGACTTCTCACACCATGTAAGGAGATTGGGTAATTTAGATTCTTGAATGAAGTCAAGACAGCTTTATCATCACACGGCTCTCTTTAAGGCAGGGCATGGATTGCCCACAGGTATCTGACTATTACCCATCTGCGTTCAAAAGAGAGATGCCTGCAAAAGACACTAGCTTTAAAGTTGATTTAAAACGTGTCTTACTTGCTCTCAGTTCCTGTCTGTGCTAGATGTGATTAACTGCATCCTGATTCCTCTATCTGTAGTGCTGGCCTTTGGCATTTAGGGAGATAATATTGGCAGTTTCACCTACTCACGAGGTATCCTAAAAGCCCATGATGGTGTATAATCTCCGTCAGGCCCAAAGCTCTGAAATTTCATCCCGTGTGTGGGAACAAGTGGCTTCTGCAGCGAATAAAGTGCCCAGCACCTCAGGGTGATTCTGTGGTTCTTCATGCGTCCCGACTGACGCAGCCCTCAACTCTTGGCAAGTGAGCAACATTTGGTTCCTTGTGAAACATGGACCTTCACCCAAAGTCAACGGAGAGACGGATGGAAATGGCAAGTGAGGGTCTACAAAAATGAAAGTTCTTAGCCAGAAAATACTTCTGTACAATTTTTAATCCTGTATTTTTAACGTCATTAACCTCTTAAGAAGCCTCAAGAGTCACTTAGACTTCTCAAATGTACTTTTCTACATGTTATGGAGAATGCTATATGCTGTAGTGATATTTAAGCATTTAGAATTTGTATGTTAAATAACCGCTTGCGAACATAGATTTGGCTTTTCATTTTTGCTATGCTTATGATATTTTGGAAAATGTTTTTAGGCTATCATGCTGTTAGAATTAATAAATATTTTAATACTTGTTTTGGGACAAGCACTGTCCTAGGCCCGTAGCATTTAAATGAACAGTATTGAAGTGGGTGACATAAATTATGTATTTATAATATCGCAGCTATATAAATGACTAAGTATTCCTTGATTAGAAAGACTTAGAAATTAAAAGCATTAGGAGGCAATTATTCATATAGAAAAAGCATTCTGTGCTGCAAGAGAGGGTTGTCTACAGGTTATGCTTCAGATACGGGTGGTGTTTCTTTGGTTCTTTAACTGAGATTGTTTTTCCAAGTGAAGTACAGGCCACTCCCAGGCAGCTCTTCCTTTTCACCCCTACATCCACCTCTTTTTTTTCCTTTGGGAGTCCTTTCTTCCAACTCAGTTATCGCAGAGTCAACATAAAAACTCGGTGGGAAGGAAGAAGGAACTGAAATGTAATTAATGTCTTCTCTGTTTTACGTACATTAGTACATTATCTCATTTAATTCTCACAACGTCCTCTGAAGTTGATGTACTGCTAACACCCTATTTTGTAGCTGAGGCTCAGGGGTATTAAGGAACTTGCTCTAAGTCACACAGCAAGAAGGTAGAGACATTTACATGCAGATTTGTGCAGCTCTGAGGACAGAGCTCCTAGACACCCCCAGCAGCCTCCAGCCAGGAGGGATTTAGCCTGTTTGTGTTGGGCAAAGGGCATTTCGTGGCCTTGCCCCTCTTCCCCTAAAGGTCTGACCACATCGTTTCATTTCTAGTGAGTTTCCCTGATACACTGAAAAATATGGTTGAATTAAGGAGCATATCTATTGCATAAAGCAAAGAACATCTGATTTCTTTTTTCCTGTGTCTATGAAAGTTAGAATTCATGTCACGCTTGTAGTAAATGCACTTCCCGAAAAGCTACTCTTTTAATGCATGTTGCCTTATTCTTTATTTTCAAAATAATTCCAGACATTTTAGCCCAAAAGCTATACATCTAGGCTATAATTTTAAATTTATCACTATGCTATCCTTCTGAAAACTTTCAACTCAATTTTTCCCCCCCTTGAATATGTCTAATACCACCATTACCTACTAACTGTGGATTGAAATAGCAAGTCATTATGATGTCTGAATTAACATCCAAAACATACTGGTTTTCTTCCAGGGTTCCCATATCTATTATTGTTAAAACATGTAACTTTAAAAACTCAAATGGTTTTCCCAAGCCAATTCTCTAATCACAGACATAAATTTCACTCCATTAAGGAAAGGAAACCAGGCAGTATGACTAAAGTTAGGAATATGATCAAATTTCAAGGGAGGAAAAAAAAAACACAACCATTAGGCGTAGAATTCTTTCCACTTCTTTCGCTTGTGGAACACGGTTAAATTAAAACCCTGCTTTCCTGCACAAATAAGAGCGTGTAGCCCTTTAAAATGGAGGGGCCGGGTTTAGGTATGGAAGCTGCCGTGCCCACACTCTGATGTGGCAGGGCATTTTGCAGAAAGGAGGTATCCGGGTGCTGCTGACTTTTCCCTGGCATGGCTGAAGGGTCATGGAACTGGTGAGAGTCAGTATGACAGGCTCTCCTCCTTCCTGCATCTCAGGGTGATTGGAAGTTATTCAGTTGCATTTTCTCCCATGAAATACCTGTTGCATATTTATAAGTCCTTTAAATAATGACGGTCCCTGAGAACTTGTGATAACCAGACAGGCCTATAAATAAGGAAAGGGATGTGGTGGGAAAGTCTAGCTCCCTAGGCTATGGATGGCAGATTCAGTGGTATTCTTTTGATTGCTACTCCTGAAATACCTCAGCCCCTCAAGGTTGCTTTTTAATGTTTATCAAGATTTTTGTTTATAGGAGTCTCTTTTCAATCTACAAGACTTGCTTCCTTGCTATTTTGTAAAGCTCAGTTGTGTTCAACTAGCTTTTAAAAATGTTTGCTTTCACTATCTGAATTAAGAATAGGAGCAAGACGGTTTTCCACCCCCAGCTCACTAACAAATCCACGTGTTTCCTTCGAGAGTGTTCTTTGAGACCCATATTCTTGATTTCATAGGAATAGCCATACACACGTACACAAAGTATACAAAAAGTGATATAAAAGTACACAGCTTTGTGATGACCTAGAGGGATGGGATAAGGAGGGTAGGAGGGAGGCTCAAGAGGGAGGAGATATGGGGTTATATGTATACATATGACTGATTCACTTTGTCGTACAGCAGAAACTGATATGACATTGTGAAGCAATTGTACTCCAATAAAGATGTGAAAAAAAGTACACAAGTTTTAAAAAGTACATAAAGTAATATAAAGTTAACTTTTGATGATTACCTTGTAGCTGATGTACATTTATATATGTTGAATTTGAAATAGGTCAGCATAGTTAGCAGAGAAAGAAAAATCTTTAAAAACTTTCCTTAGTGAGTCAAAAAGGAAGACAAGAAAAGTTTATTTTTTAAATCTGTATTTCTGTTATTAGGAATGAGATTTATTGGAAATAAGTCGTTTAGGAAGCAAAGTAGCAATAATTATTAAAGTTAAAAAAAACATATCTTTCAACCCAGCAATCTCCCATTTGGGGATCTATGTCATATAAGAAATATCTGTAGTTATCACCAAGTGGCTCTCTATCACATTACCCTATTTTAACTCTCTACATATGACTCAATGGCATTATCTCCTATTTTTCTTGTTCATTTGTTCACTCGTTTGTTCATTTATTCATTTATTGTCTTCTCCTACAAGAATGTGAGCTCTATGAAAACTAGGACTGCATCTGTTTCCCTTACCACTGGAACTCTAGCATCTGGAATAGTTTCTGGCACAGAGTAGGTCCTCAATAAATATTTGTTGGATAAAAGAAATAAAACACCTATAGATCAGGATATTTATTGAAGTATTATTGTAGTGGCAGAAAACTGGAATCAAGAGAATGCCCATTAGAGATGGGCTGGTTGGGAGACCCACCATGCCTGGCTCAGCCATATGGTGTAGGGGTAAACGGCATGGCTCTCGTGTCAGGCTGCCTGGGCTTTAATCCCTATATTCCTCTTACATGTATGATGAATGGCCTCAGGAATGGTGCTAAGCTTCTATGTCTCTGTTTTCTCAGCCATAAAATGAGGACAACAGTGATACCAATCTCAGAAGGTTTTTGTGAGAATTAAGTAAAATTGGCAACATAATATGGAAACAGTCCCTGGCACATAGTAAGTACTCAATAAATATTATTATCTCATGACATATTAAAAAGAATGATTTAAATATCACTTAACAGAGGAATTTTCATAATGCACTGTTTAGTGGGCAAAATATGTGCAGAGAAATGTATTTGATGGCTGCTACTTTTATAAATTTAACAATGAAATGTAAAAATCCTATATATGTATATGTAGTATGTTTATAAGAGCATAAAATTATGAAAGATACATACTAAGTATATAAAGCTGGATATAGGAAGGGCAGGACTGAGGGGTGGGAAAGAGAAGAAGGGAAAGTTGAAAGGCAACAAAATGACTAAATAGTAAGATATTTACATTACCAGCACATTACTGAAAACCATGATTAAATTACAAAATATGTGGGTTTAGGTATTTGTACACGTTGAGGTGCTTAAAAAGTGAGTCTCTTAATATTAATGATGGTTGTCTCAGAAGGATTGGGACTCCAGGTGATTTCTTCCTTATTCTTTGATGTATTTTCATTTTTGACAGTAAGCATGTATTATTTATATAATCAGGAAAAACAAAAAAATATTTTTACTATCAGGAAAAAAGAAAAAAGCAATGCTTCTCTATTTCCATAGCAATGTACTAAGGGAAGAGAGACGGCATTTGAATGCATGTGTCTCTCCTCTAACAGTTTCAGAGCCTGAGGAGGTGTCAGTACCCAATTTAGAAGGATCACGTGGCCATGCAGTCTGAGTACGAGATGGATTTAGTTTTTGGCAAATCACATGCTTGCTACCTCAGTCTTGTCCTGTTTTGGAAAGGGGAACTCAACTCTGAGGGATTATATGACTCGACAGTGTTGTAAACACAGGCAAATGGGCCACAGAATTCTTGAATATGGGAGAGAAAGGAATCACAAATGCCCATATCTGCAAATAATTCAGCCGTAGGAGGCTCTTTGGACCCCAAATCTAGAAATTTTCTTAAAATACTACTTTACTCATGTCAAAGCTTTGTTCAAAACCCTTATTACCTTTGTATCACTCATGAGATAAAGTTGAAATTCTTTTTTTAGTTTTTTTAACATCTTTATTGGAGTATAATTGCTTTACAGTACTGTGTTAGTTTCTGCTGTATAACAAAGTGAATCAGCTATACGTATACATATATCCCCATATCTCCTCCCTCTTGTGTCTCCCTCCCACCCTCCCTATCCCACCCCTCTAGGTGGTCACAAAGCACCGAGCTGATCTCCCTGTGCTATGCGGCTGCTTCCCACTAGCTATCTATTTTACATTTGGTGGTGTATATATGTCCATGCCACTCTTTCACTTTGTCCCAGCTTACCCTTCCCCCTCCCCATGTCCTCAAGTCCATTCTCTAAGTCTGTGTCTTTATTCCTGTCCTGCCCCTAGGTTCTTCAGAACCTTTTTTTTTTTTTTTTTTTTTAGATTCCATATATATGTATTAGCATACGGTATTTGTTTTTCTCTTTCTGACTTACAAAGTTGAAATTCTTTAGGCTGTTGTCAAAGAGTCTGGATACCTGTGCTAACTCTCTCTGCCACGATTTCTTTACCCCAGCTCCCTGCTTGAGTCTGTGCGGTCGTCCCAGTGTCCACTCAGAATCTCTCCTTCCCTTTGTTCATACCCTTCCCCCTCCTTTTCCCTTTTCTGAATCTTACTCATCGCTAAAGCCTCGTCTCAGGTCCATCTTCTCCGAAAGGATTTTGAACTATCCTGGTCGCTAGAGCCTTCTCTGCCTTTTCCCCGCCCCTGTTCTTCCACTGCAGGTGGAAGAACATCATTACCTTTGCCCCAGTCACTTAGCACTCACAGGTGACCTGTAACCATAACTGGCGCATCCAGATTCATATGCAAATGTTTCTCCTTCTTCAACTGGGATACTCTCCTCCCCAGGAAGAGGCTTGTGCCTTTTTCTTCCTTGTATTTCCATACTTCCTACCATGTTAACTTGGGTAGAGTTGGCATGCAGTAAATATTTGCTGATTGATAGGTATGTATAGGTATTTTCTGAAAACCAGAAGTATGTAGTCATCCCATAATCAGTGTCTGTGTTGGAGCCCTTATGTAGAAACCCATGTATTTGCATATAAGCTTATCTATCAAGATAAGAATGCCTGCCTAAATATAGGAAAAAATTTTAAGAGCCTTTCAAATCCTCAGAAACGTGTGTGCACTCAGATATGAATCTATCAATACATTTACCATAAACAGGATGAATGAAAAATGAAACTGAATCAGAGACATTTCATTTTTGAGAACTGGAAACAGTGAAATATTAATAAGGATAATAGTAACTAACACGTATATGGCTTTTATTATAAGCTAGTTTGTCTAAATACTTTTCATATATTTACTCATTTAATCCTTAAAACAACCCTATGAGGTAGGCATATTACTTTGAGCCCCATTTTACAGAGGATGAAACACAATCAATCAAGCTCCCACTGGTACCGAATTTCTTTAAGCTGTTAAATTGAAATATGAATAATTTTATGATTTTTTGACTTGTAAATTTACCTATGTGAATACATCTATACAAAGGACAAAGCCCACACACTCAAGTACTTTGTAGGTGGCATGACTATGATTCTTTTTAAGGTGAGATTTAAAAGTAATAAAGTTGGCTTAAAGAAAAATTAGCAAACATAGCGCAAGGAAAGTTTTGTAAGGCAGACATCTTCTGAAGAAGCTATTTATGTTTAATCTGGGAATTTGGTCACTGCTCTTCTTCAGGACTGTTTTTAAAAGTCAGTACATGCTTCCTAAAAGGAAATTTGATCTCCCTTATTAATAGTTACATCAGGTTTTAAACCAAAGACAGCTTTATTATGTACTTCATTCACATCATCTTGGCTGTGTATGATTATGATTTTACCCTCAGAGGCTGAAGGTTTGCTGTCATCGAAGGGGGCTCACAAGAATTTTCTAAGAGTCTCCAAAGGGAGTTTCAAGACAAGAGTTCCAAAAATGTTGGCAACGTCTTGTTACCCAGATTCTGGGAAGATCAAGCCATTATCCAAGGTTGCACAACTATTCAGGGACAGAGACAAGATGAAGACCCAGGGCTTTTGACTCCCGTCTACTGGTTTTCCTCTAAACAGCACCACCACTAGAGGTCTCAGCGAGGGACTGTGGGCTGGCCATGGACATGGTGCTGGGAGAGAAAGAGCAGTCCCTTGGGGAGTGGAGAGAAGCACGTGGCGGCATTGACCTGAAGCCTCTCCTTCTTTGGGAGCAGCAGGTAGTGCATCAGAATGGTGAAAACTGAAAGGTTGGTCAATCTTTGTAGTCTGTTTAGCTGTTGTGCGGAGGAAAGGGGATTGTTGGATGCCTGTTATGCTCCTCAGTAAGAAGAAGGAATAACAATTTCTCATGAGCCAATCTTAACCATTTAACAGCCCAGAAACTCTAAGCCAAGACTTCATCCAATTTTGTGGATCCTAAAAATGACAATAGCTAACATTTAAGTGTTTACTGTATATCAGGAATTATTCTAGATACTTTATATGTATTATATCATTTGATCCTCATAACAGGCCATTTGTATCATCCCTTTTTACAGATGGGGAAGGTGAGTTACAGAGAAGTTGCACAACTTGCTGTAATTTTCCCAAGATTACATCTCTATTAAGTAGCTGAATTGGGATTCAAACCCAGGCAGTTTGGCTTCAAAGCCTCATCCGTTTAAAAAAATTGATTATGGAAAATTTCAAACATATGCAAAAGTAGAGAGAACAGTGCAATGAACTTCCATTTACCATCTCCCAGCTGTGACAACCATTGGCCAATTTTGTTCTATCTGTATCTCAACCTCCTTAGTGGTCTCCCAGCCCCCTTTCTGGATTATTTTCAAGAAAACACAGACATCCTAACATATCATCCGTAAATATTTTAGTAAGTACTGCTAAAAAAATAATGGCTTAAAAAAACCACACTCTTTCATAAGATGCACATTGTCTCTATTTTTGTGACATTAACAGCTTGGAAGATGATTGTCTAGATCTGTGATATTCTTTCATTTCTTCTTCATTTATTTACTGTAATACGTTCCCAATACCAACAGTTTGATTATCCTGATGTATAGTATGCACAGGAAAGCCCAGATAGATGCTAGATTCACAAACACCTCCCTCTCTATTTCTCTCTCTCTCTCTCTCTTTACTAGTTTCAGTGAGTTGGTTTTTTAACATCAGCCAAAGTTGATCACTTAATGTGTTTGAAGTATCATATTGAACTTATGGATGTTTAAACATATTAATGGCTTTAGTAAACATATTTGGTACTTCTTTGATGGGTTTTTCTTATCAATGCTCAAATTGTCCTGTTTGGGTCAGTGGGAGCCTCTTCAAGTTTGGTTTATGAGTCCTTCAGTCATATTCAGCAGCCCCCTTATTTTCTGGTATGACAAGATGTTCTAGGCTTATCTTGTGTATTTCTTGCCCTAACCGTGGAATTAAGCATTTTTCCAAGGAGCTGGCATTCCTTCATGGGAAACAGTATTATTTAGAGACCACAACCTGGGTATGGGGGGTGCTTATTGCTACTAGGTTGGTCATTGTTTCCTTTTCTTCCTCTTTCCTCCCTCCTTCCCTTCCTTCCTTCCTTCCTTGCTTCCTTCCTCTCTCCCCCTTGCACCTTTCTTCCTTTCCTTCTTTATAAAGAGAAACTAAATAGTGAGTTCTCACCAATAATTAATTATTTGTTTTCTCTGTCTTTATAAATTTATATATAACTATATATAATTAATATTTCAGAATAACAATATAAAATAGTATTAAAATATGATTATCAAAACCAGTTTGAATTTATTGTGTAATTCTTTTCATCTTTAGAGTATATACCACTAGGGATGTACAGTCAAATTATTGTCTTTTTTTTTTTTTTAGTCTTTCATACAATTTTATTTTCTCCCTTCAACCATTATAATATGATACCCGAATTTTGTCTTAACTGGAGGGTCTGTAAACACAGGCTTATCCAGCACACTTATAGGCAAGGTGAATGCTGCTTCTTGAAATGGTCCCACCATGGACCTTCTGGTCATCCAACCCAAGTCGCCCCCTTGCCTGGCTTTATCTTCACTGTATTGTGTGGCCACTTCATTGAATTTCATTCCAGACTTTAACTTTTCCATGGCTTCCAAGATTTTTCCATGTTTTTCACACAGAATGTGTCTGACCTTTACTGCACTGCCACCACCTTTGGGACCCTGAGCCTTCTTGTCAGAACTCTCACTCCCAGAGGCTGCTTTTCCTTTCCCCCCTTTCCCAGAACCGCTTTTTTCTTTCGGCGGCATCTCCGAAATTCGCCGTCGACCTCTCAACTCAAATTATTGTCTTTTAAAGTCACTTGAAATGAATTGTTCTCTGTACAATCTAAAAATGTGCTTGGTGGTTAAATTTATTTGTTTCATTCTACTTTAGAGTCGTAGTGTAGTTACGTTAAATTTCACTTAATTTTGTTTTAAAGTCATGTAAAACAAAATCTATTCAGAGAAGTCTGGCTTCCATTTTTGTCTCCCCCTCCACCATAAGTAATTTTTTAAACTTCATTGTTTATCATTCTTTTTTTTTTTTTTTATAGGAGCAAGTATGTGTAGCTATTGGTTGCTGACTTAAAAAAAATGCACAACGTGAGAGCTGTGAATTAAGTTTTATTTGGGGCAAAATGAGGAGTATAGCCTGGGAGACAGCATCTCAGATAGCTCTGAGAAACTGCTCCAAAGAGGCGGGGGGAAGGTGATTTTGGTGAATGGAGAGTGCATGCAATCAAGCACATATTTTTTGCAGAGGTTTCTGCTAGTGTCGTGAAGATTACTGCTAGCCATGAGGAGCAGACATCACCATGAAGGATTTTAGTGCTTTTCTAGATATGAGGAGATACAAGAATTGGGCTCATAAAATCCTCTCCTGAAAATATCTAACTATCTGAAGACCTGTTCTGCCAGTTTTCCCGGAGCACAGAGTGCCTCATTTCTGCTCTCCACCCTGAACTCCTTTCAGGGGGTGTTGAAAATCAGCAGCTGTAGCAGCACATGATTTAATCCTTGTAGAGGTAGATGGCAAGTGCCAATTTGTAGTTGACAGGTATCTCCACCATCTCCACTTTCTTAGATAAATGTTAGCTTGAGATACATATTTTCCTCTACCTTGGTTTTTCACATTTTTATGCCATGTATCTTGACAGTCTCTCCTTAGCAGATATGTAGACACTTCTCATCCCCTTGAGAGCTGCAGAGTTTATTCAGCCAGTCCCTGAGTGATGGGCAGTCTCACAGTTCTGTCCATATGTGGATCAAAGTCTAAAGATATTTAAATGGGGGGAAAAAGTCCCATTCCAGCAAAGGGGCAAACTTAGATAAAATGTGTTCTACAATTTGGGTCACTCTCCTGGTCATCATGTATATATAAGTTAAGAGAATCTTCCTTGTTCAACAATACTGGGCTTAAGGAGGTGATAATAGGAGAATCATGTGGTTTCTTAACTCTCCATGTGGTTCCTAGTCCTGGAGATCCAAATTGGTGTAAATATGTAAATTAACTTTACATATATCTACATATTTACATATGTAAATGGTAATGTGCTAGGAGCAGCTACTAACTTTCAGGAGACTATATGTGCATATGACACAGACATTACTAATGTACTGTTTTTGGCCTCCCCCTTTTTTCTGTCTTTACTTATTTATTATCTTTTAAAGAATGAATCTACCCTTGTGTATTCAAATACAGTATCACTCCTATGCAAGTGTCCATTTGAGTTCAGGTATTTCTCCACAGACCTCCAACCTAAGGCATCTAAAATTAAATGTATCATCTTGGATATCTTGCATACAGTGTTAAAACACCTGCCCTATTGTCTCTTCCTATTTTCAGTGATGCACTATTTTCTCAGATTTAAAGCCACTGGTGGTACACCTCTTTATTTGTTTAACTTTTACACTACCTAATTTGACCAAGTCTCCTAGATTAGGTGTTGATTTACCTGGGGTCCCGTGGAAACCTGGACATGACACTCATATCCAAAAGAAACTCCTTGAGAGGACTCTGTAACGGTAGCAGTTTGTCCTTGGCCCTTTCCCATGGATCAAGGGATTAGATAAAGATGTAAACACATACTGGTCAAACGTGACTATTTAGAAGAAACACTGAATGTGTGGAACAAAGCACTTGGAAAAATGATTCTAAAAGCTAGAGTAAATGAGCTCCAATTAAACAAAAGAAACCGATTAAATGCCATGGGTGGTCTTGGGAGAGAGAGTGACCTGATGTAAGAGGGGTGAGACCGCATCGCAGCAGAAACACTGAGGTGCTGGGTGTGATCACCAGAAGGAGTGAGGTCGATGGTGAGAAGTCACCGGCACCCTCCAGACCCCCACAGGCTCTCCTGAAGGAGGAGTAGAACTGTCTATCTTGGGAAGCTCTGGGAAGCCGATCCAGCTCCTGGAGATGATAGATGTGTGTCATACAGGGTTCCCCGGGGAAGCAGTGCCCTCTGAGTGTGGGCTGAGGTATTTATTATAGGAATTAAACCTTACATATTGTGGGAGGGTCAGGGGAAGGGGAGGTCCAGAAAGGGGAGCTGGAAGATCAGAGGAGTCACTTCCTTAAGAAATGAGTGAAGCACTGGCCTAGGGGGCAAGTCAGAGCTTGTGGGGAGATCTGAGGAGACAAGCCATGTGGCTGCTGAAGTGGGACTGTGAAGGGGGAACTGGTGGAAAGCTTCCTTGGAAAGCGGCTGCTTCTGGGTAGCTGCAGAGGGTCTGTGACCACGTCATTGGTAGTGGGACACTGGTGGTCGGCAGGGCTCACAATTGGGAAAAAGAGCTAAATGTGAAGAAGAGGGGAGCGAGGACCCCTGGGACTTGTTCTTCTGTCACCACATCCTACTGAAGACTTCACTTGTGCCTCTCAGATCTTGCCCGAAGTCTCTGTTGGTGACTCCAACCTAGAACCCTGGAGGGAAGAGAATCCGGGCAGAGTAGTTGGCGGTCTAACCACGTGGACTATAGCATTCTCAGCACAAAAAGAGGCAGGCGTTTGCTCAGTGAGAGGAAGAAATAAAGGGGTGATTTAAAGTCTGCCCAACACACATGTACAATGGAATATTACTCAGCCATAAAGAGAAACGAAATTGAGTTATTTGTAGTGAGGTGGATGGACCTAGAGACTGTCATACAGAGTGAAGGAAGTCAGAAAGAGAAAAACAAATACCATATGCTAACTCATATATATGGAATCTAAAAAAAAAAAAAAAATGGTTCTGAAGAACCTAGGGGCAGGACAGGAATAAAGACGCAGACGTAGAGAATGGACTTGAGGACACGGGGAGGGGGAAGGGTAAGCTGGGACGAAGTGAGAGAGTGGCATGGACATATATACACTACCAAATGTAAAATAGATAGCTAGTGGGAAGCAGCCGCATAGCACAGGGAGATCAGCTCAATGCTTTGTGACCACCTAACTGGGTGGGATAGGGAGGGTGGGAGGGAGATGCAAGAGGGAGGAGATACGGGGATATGTGTATATGTATAGCTGACTCACTTTGTGATACAGCAGAAACTAACACACCATTGTAAAGCAATTATACTCCAATAAAGATGTTAAAAAAAATAAAATAAAATCTGCCCAAGTGTGGGATCCCTCTAGACACAGTGAAGGAATGCCCACACTGCAAGACACCGTAGAAGGATCCACGTGCTGGACATCTAGTTTGTCTAGTGGTTAAAGAGCACGCCACGTGCTGCCACCATCACATCTACCCTCCTGCTTACGTCAGACCTGTGGCTTTACTTTTTGTTCCTCTGTCCCTCTCCATTTTCTGTGAACTGGTAGTTAGATTTAGAGGTTGACCTCACTCAGGTTAGATATTATATTTTTTCAGCAAGAATAATTCAGAAGATGTGCCTAGTAAGTGTTGTCTCTCTTTTGTGATCTTAGCGGTCACTGATGATCATTGCTTCCTTTGGGGAGAACCAGACCTCTTACCCTCTCTGCTGTTGCCTCTTCTATAAATAGTAACCAAACCTTCGCAATCCTGGCCAGAACAGGCATAGCCTAGAGAAAAAGGATTATGCACACGTGTTCTTATGTCTACATACGCCTGCAGCCCCACGTCCATATCCTTGTCAAGATGAGTTATTTCTGTGCTGTTGCAAGAGAAGGCCTAGGTGACCTTCTTAGGCAACACTGTTGGATGCTGGCCTGAGGAGGGCAGGTAAGAGGAAGTGCAGGATCTGCAAGGAGCAAGTGTAGTGTAAACATTTACCCCTCCCAGAGAATAAGCATATTATCCTGTATGCTTTATTTTCATGCTGTGTTTCTGTACTGGGCCTCCTGGGGGATAAAACCCAATCCTTCCATTTACACTTCCCAGCGAGGTGGGGCTGGGAGAGGTGGAGGGCAGCACAGCTGTGAATGTAGGGATCTTAAATTAAGGCATTTGCTTTCACTGGCCCCTGTGCCAGCCCAGCCTGGGGACCTAGGTGAAGCGTCTTTGATGCTCTCACTTTATGAAAGTCCATAAATACAATTTGGTGGAGCTCATACAGGACTAAACTAGTTTGCAAGCTAAATCACCTGTAATGTCTTGATGGAGATTTTCTTCAGCATAGATGGAACAAACTCCTTTGCTGAGGTGGAAGAACCAGGTATTATAGAGTCTTAAACTGTTTACACTTTGGAAAGCGTTTCTATTGCCTTCACAAGTTAAAAGGTCCTATATTTTTATCGGATTATTTCCCATGGTTTCGGAATTATCCTCTGAAAGAAGCGTGGATTTTTCTGCTCTATAGTTTCTCTGAAACAAAACTTCCCAAGGCAGTTAGAGGATTGACTTTTGACATACAGCTATGAGGGTTGGAAGAAACCTAGAGATGCCTTTCAGGGAAACATTGAAATCCTCCAGAGAAAGAAAAGGTTCTACTTAAAGACACTTTAGCACACCGGAAACCCTTGGGATTTTTCATTCTATTAGTTTGTACATGTGATACTGCTTTTTTTTTTTTTTTATATGTAAAAATGTTTATTGGCTATTTCATACTGTTCAACCTCTCTAATTTAAAGCTATGTTCAGCAGCCATCCTTGGCATTAGTGGATCCAAGCTCTTATGAGTGTGAAATTAAGAGGGAGTACAGTCAAGTAAAAATTGTTACAAATGGGTGAGGAAATGCACTCTACTGGAAAAGAAAATTATAATATCCTGATTTAAATCACAACCCTGTATATGATCTTCTAAGTGTCTGTTCCCTCACTGAGAGTGTCGTATGGCATACCCATTCCTTAAGTTTCTTAGGATGTTAATTGGGAGGTGATTTTGTCCCTTTGTGCATGAATGTTTCCCTGCAACCAGGAGAAGATTTAGATTCCACAGAGCACCTGGACAGTGCTGAAGGAAGCAAGAAAATTGAGGCTGGTACTCTGCCTGTTGGAGCTTAGACTCCTGAGCCTTGGTGGGGGTCACTACTGAGCAGATTTGGGTATTTGACTTTATTATTTTTTCCAGAGATAATAGGGCAGGGGCATATGAGTCTTACTTACATAATTTTTGAGACTAGGTGTTACTTTTTAAAAGGTCAGTTTATGAATTTATAATGCCAAATCTAACTTCTTGATGAATTGGATGTTTGGGTCAGCTGACCAATGCATTCCTGTTTGAGAATCTGACTTAGAAATATGGTAAATATAGTTGAAGTTTTGTTGGATGGTTTTAAAAGTATATTTTCTTCCAGCTACGCTATTCTCTGGAATCAGTTTTCTCCACTAAATAGAAATACTTGTCAAGTAGACAATCTATTTTAATTAGAGCGAGTTTGAGAAGACCATTTCTGTCACCCACAGTGTCAGCAAAACACCACTAAGTTTCTTTATTTTCTCCCCCTTTTATATTTAAGGTACTCCTCTGCTTATATCATTTGACCACCAAACTGTTTCATTCCAACACACTTTACATGTTGTGAGTCTCAAAGGTTTCAGATTTACCAGAAGGTAAATTCCTTGAGGGCAAGAGTTGTGCTTCAGGAAAGCAGGTGTGCACTGGAAAAGGCATGCGTCTTAAGGAAGAGAGGCCTGGGTTCAAACTGTGGATACTTTCGACCACAATTTATGTGTCTGTGACCTGGGAGAGTTGTTTAATTACTCTGAGCCTCAATTCTTTAACCTGTAAAAATATGAATAATAATACCTAACTCCAGGGTTTCATGGGGATTGAGTGGTGTAGCTATGAAAGCACTTTGGGCTGAATACCTAGTACCACGTGCTGAATAAGGGTTGACCTCTTTGCCTCTCTTGTCTTAATCTTCTTTGTAAGGCATCACACATAATAGGCCCTCAGGACGCACTGGGTAATTGATTCCATATTAGGGGGGCCTTTCCTTGATGATGCAGCGTGAGATCCCTTTGTTGGTGGCAAATTATCTCCAAAGCACATTGTAGGTTGGGTTGCCTTGGGGAAGTCATCTTGTGAGTCAGTGCCTGTCAATATTTTGTGTTGTAATATAAAAGCTACCATGAGAGGGAAAAAAAAGCTCATTTATTTTTCTGAGAAGGGCTGTGATTGTTATACTGTCATTGCTGGCAAGTATTACAGGCTTAAAAATTATAGTAGTCCTTGCTAGGACTCCCTGTGCCTCCTCAGCAGTTGAGTGGCTCAGCAGTGGATCACTAATTCCAACCATCTTCTGTGGATTCTGGTTAGTTTACATCAGAGGATGGCCTTTTGTCATGTAGCCTTTGTTTGAGGGTTACTTTTATGGGCTTGTAGTACTTTATGCATTGAGTTCACCACTCAGTGCTAGCATATTTTTATTATTTATTTGTTTGTTTCTTATATGTTTGAGTTTTAAGAGGTTTTTTTTTTTTAAAAGTATGTTCTGTATACTCTCCCTTTATCAGATGTGTGATTTGCAAACATTTTCTCCAATTGTTAGCGTACTCTTAAATGGTTAGAGCCAATGAAACCTTTTTGAAATAAATCTGCCTTGGGCAGTAGATGGCAATTTCTCTTTGAGTAATAGGTGGTTGAAAATCTGATCTAAGTTCACTTTTACTTGCCTACGGATCCTTTGCTCAAACTTTATAAAGCTAAGAAGTTAAAAAAAATTTTAAAGCCTCTGTGAAGATAAAAAACGCAAGATAATATGTGCTTGCAATTGCTTTACCAAGGTTTCAGAAGAAATAAAAACAAAACAAAACAAAACAACCAAGAAGTTTCTTTGTCAAAGGTCTGGAAAATACAACTTTTGGATAGATTTTTGGGAGACCTGTTTTGCATTAAAATACCAAATAAAACAAAATGATGGATTGTTTTGGCACCATTTAGGTTGGGCTTATGTGATGAGAACTGTACATAAAAGACAGCCAGTTATTGTCAGAGTTGACAGATTTTTGGGTACCGTCTACTTGTTCAGTACAGTAAAGTCCCAGGGGTGAGGAACTTTTCCAAAATTCTTATGGCAGGAACCATGCAAACTTCAGCTGTAACAGACTGACATTATCTTCCCAGTTCTAGAGCTATCTGTAAGTTGTGGTCTCGCCTGGCACACCAGATTAGTTCCTGTGACTTTCTGTATGAGTATTATCATTATTGATGTGGCTTCATTTCATTTTTCCCAAGTCTGTAAGTTGCCTTAAAGCAGTGGTCAGATTTTAACAGGAGATGGGTGCAGAGGTTTTCAAGTGGAGCAAATAGCGCAGGCAAAAAATGAGGCAGAGCATGTCCTAGGAAAAGCCAGGTGATTTGTTTAACTAGAGTATAGGTGATCTCTAGGGGGTTTCTGAGAAAGAATACTGGAAAGGTATTTGGGGGGACATATCTGGAAGGCTTTGAGTGCCAGAATAAGGAATAGGTACTTAATTTTTGGCAATGTGGATCAGTTTTAATCTGATGAAACACATGTTGGAAAACTCCTGAGGAGGCCAGTGATCTCGAGGAGAGGTGATAAGGTTTGAATTGGGGGGAACTGATGACAGGAAGCACACGGAGACAGGTTGCCCTCATTCTGCCACATTACACTTAATGCACTTGTAACACAGTGTGACATACGTCACCCAATGGATCTAACTGGGTGCCTATTAATAGAAATAATGGAGGACTGACATTAAGTCCAAGGTTAAATGAGGAATAAATGTGTTCAATAAATATCCATGTGTATTAGGTCACTGGGTGGAGAGGTTGCCACCTCAAATTTACATACCTGTGTGGAGATTTAACTGAAAGTTGACTATTAAAGTCAATCAAAACCTAATGTACACGCTGCTATATGTAACATAGATAACCAGCAAGGACCTACTGTACAGCACAGGGAACTCTGCTCAATATTCTGTAATAACTTAATTGGGGAAAGAATTTGAAAAAGAATAGATACATGTATATGTATAACTGAATCACTTTGCTGTGCACCTGAAACGAATACAACATTGTTAATCAACTATACTCCAATTAAAAAAAAAACCCCGATGACACTTTATTTCAGCACTTCACAGTTTTTAACATTTATTCCCTTTTTTACCTCATTTCATCTTTAGAAGAGTTTGGTGAAGTAACTCCTAGGGTCTTTGTTTTTTTTTCTAGGGTCTTCGTTTTATAGAAACTGAGGCATAAAGAGGATAGATGCCTTGCTCAGAGTATAAAGGTGGCAGAAATCAGACACTAAATCCATGCTTCTGGGGCCCAGGTCCATTTCCCGCCATTTTTCCCTCCTGCCTCAGCAGTCCTTGATGACCCATTAATTTGCAATTTAATGAATTTGTTTGCGAATGTGGGCTGTTCATCATTTTAATCAAAATAATGTTAAAAATCCCCCAGACCTCTTTGTTTTCTACTTCAGCTTCTATGGGCAGTGTGAGAATTGCATCATGAGTCACTTGTTCATGGTCCTTGGCACTGAGTGAAGGAGAGAATGTAGACATGTTTGGATTAAACATATTTGAATGAACCCTCATAGCACTTCCAACGACAGGTCAGAACCTTTAAGCGCTGAATAAATGTTAGTTGATGAGCAACGTTCCTGGGAATAAGAAAGATGCTTAGGAATGTGCCTTAAATGGAACATTAAATGATCCCCTAGTGGCTCCACATTCACTGTGCTTTTCTAAGTGCCTCATTTATGGCCAGGCCCAGGGGAGACCTTAGCTCCTTGAGTTTTATTGTTGGTAATATTTGATATATTATTTGAAGTAAATTGAAAGCATTCCTTGAAATGCTTCTTTCTAGTCTCTTCCATCTTTTTACGCAAAATATAATTCTCAGTTTACTTTTCAGATTAATTCCTGACTTTCAACTGAGTTCATAGAAACAAGATTTAAGATTTATCAATGAGGCGCCTATAGGAAACTCCTGATAAGTACTTGATTTTGATGATGAGATCCTGGACTTCCATCCTGAGCCTAGGCCAGCATCTGGTGCCATAATGGAGGGTTTTGGGAGGGAGTTGAGTCTGTTTTTAATGTGGGAGGTATGTTGGCATTTGTGGCCAGAGGGAGGACTGTGACAGTTTTAAAACATGGCTGCAAATTCATTGAGAGGAGGGGTCTTGTCCCCTCTCTTTGGATCTGGACGGACTTGAGACTGCTTTGAAAAACAGAGTGTGAAAGAAGTGACGCTGTGAGACTTCCAAGGCTAGGTGACCTAAGAACAGGCAGTTTTGGCTTTGTTGACTGCAACACTTGCTCTGGAACCCTGAACTGCCAAGCAAGAGGTGACCACTCTGCAGCTATCATCCTGGAGAGGCTTCTCCTAAGTGTTCTGGTTGACAGTTACTGCTGAGTTCAGCCTTCCAGCTGCCCCTGCCAAGATGCAAGACATGGAAGTTAAGCTGTTGTGGACCTTTCAGGCAAGCGCAGCTGCTATTTGGACACCAAAGAATTACCTACATCGATACACATGCAACAGAAGAATCACCCAGCTGAGCCCTGCCCAAATCACAGACCCACAAAATTGTGAGAAACAATAAAATGGTTGTTCCGAGGTACTTCCACAGATTTTATTTCATTTAGGAAATAGGTATTGAGTAACTTCGACATGCCCAGCCCTGTGTTGGGTATAGCAGTAAAATCCAAAGATACAGACAGTCTTTGTCCTCCAGGAAACAAGCTTATTTGTGAGGCAATTGGTGAGAAGTTAAATAGCAAACAAGAAGTTAAATACCACTAGAAGAAATGCAATGTGCTAATGCGGGCTAAACCTGGGCCATGTTTTAATGAGCTTAGAAGGGTGGGTTATACCAAGGGTCACTGAGTTTGATCTTATTATCTTTTAATTCTGTTATGCATGGTCAGAAAATCTATATTGGTTCTAATGAAAGTTATGAATGGAAAGGATCTTGGACCCTTGAATGCACATTCAACAAACACATATTTATTGGGAACCAGTGAGGAAGGTGTGAAAGTATATGATGTGGTCATACAGCTTGCTGAGGGCCCCAGAATTTCCCACAGACTTGTTTTCACATGTCGCTGGAGTTTGGGCCCAGGGCCACAAGACTCCAGAGACATGCCTTTGACTCCTGTGCTACGCTGCCTGCTAAGAAAAATGAAGGTGGACTCCTAATGGATGCTTTACATGGGGACATGAAAATTGATAAAGAGCTTCTTAGAATCTAATGCCCATTACTACTCTAAGTATCAAAAAGTGATTTTAGCTGATTGAAGTAGAAAAGAAAATTCTTGAAAAGATACTAAACGGCTCACAGACTTCCAGAAAAATCCTAGGCTTGGAGGCCACGTATCCAGGAACAATGCCCCAAATCATACTGTGGGCTGGACCCAATGAAGACACCTCTTTGCTGCTAACCACACCTCTGGCCTCACTGATATGGGTCCTGTTGTTTGAGCCCCTGCTCTGGCTGCCTCTGGGATGAGGACCCAGCCACACACGGCCCACGTGCATGCTGCATGCTACCTACTTCTTTCCGACACAGCACTAGATGGTGAGTCCAAGTCTGGGGCAGGTGATTCAACTGGCAGAGCCTATGCCATGATGTGCTAGTCGGGGAGACTCAGAAAGCAAATACCTGGCACTTTTACCTTCTATGATGATCAGGGACATTAGATGCTGGGAGACCCAAGAATGACAAATTCCACAGCTGCCCTTTTGGTTCTTTTGGTTCCTTCATACTGCTCTCCTGTTTCTCTTCTGTTAAGCAGAATCTATCCATGCTTCAGGGTTCAGCTTTTATCCCATTTCCTCTATGAAATTTTCTCTGATGCCTCTAGTTTTTTGGTTTTATTCCTCTTCTGAACCTCTACATTAGTTACAGCCAGAATGAGTGGTGAAAACCTAATATTTAAGAGTTGACTTCATATCATTAGACCTGAACCTCATTGTCCCAATGAACTGTTGCAAGTAGAATAGTATTTGGTGGCCCTTTTTTTTTAATTGATTTATTTATTTTTGGCTGTGTTGGGTCTTCATTTCTGTGCGAGGGCTTTCTCTAGTTGCGGCAAGCGGGGGCCACTCTTCATCGCGG
This sequence comes from Balaenoptera physalus, assembly GCF_965194825.1. Lineage (NCBI taxonomy): Eukaryota > Metazoa > Chordata > Mammalia > Artiodactyla > Balaenopteridae > Balaenoptera > Balaenoptera physalus. The sequence goes on from NC_138884.1 coordinate 132,655,363, forward strand.
TGCGCAGGCCTCTCACTATCGCGGCCTCTCTTGTTGCGGAGCACAGGCTCCAGACGCGCAGGCTCAGTAGTTGTGGCTCACGGGCCTAGTTGCTCCGTGGCATGTGGGATCTTCCCAGACCAGGGCTCGAACCTGTGTCCCCTGCATTGGCAGGCAGACTCTCAACCACTGTGCCACCAGGGAAGCCCCTTGGTGGCCCTTTTGAATCGTTAGTAGAGAAATATCTAGTCTGTATGGATAGCTTCCTCTCCTTCCACGCAGCTTACTCCCCTTGTTCTCTTTATCTTTGGTCTTTACCTAATAATCAACACTGTTTGGTGTTGTTGCTAATATTTTGTGTTATTTTCTTGTCTCCTTAACTAGGAGGAATTCCCACTCAAGGTAGCAACTATATCTAGTAGTTCTTCTGTGATGTCCATAAGATGGAACAAATAGTATATGCTTACTGATTGGTTGGGAATAAATATGCCTGAAAAATGCAACATTTCATGGCATATGTGGGTCCTTTCATCCAGTAGGTATTCATTCGATGTTAGAATACCTCATTTCCAGAAATAGTAATAAAACTTCCTCCCCTTCCTGTAAAATTTTCCCTTCAAGCAAGGATTGACAGTGGAATATTTTATTATAGGACTGAAGATCCTCTTAGGAACATTAAATCCATGGCCCTCAAAGTCAAGAATACCCTATACGTGTCTATGCACAAAAGTTGACTGCACAATCCTTTAATATACTTTTCAACAGACTGATCTCAATGGGAGTAAGGAGCAAGCTTTCAATACTGAGTGGCTTACCCATCAGACTTGTCTTGGTAGAGGTATATACCTATTCTACGAATTGGTTTCTGTGATAGAAATTATTTGAAAAACTAATACCTAATTGCTCAGAAAAATGTGCATAATGTATATTTTCTATTATGACTTTCTTTCAAAGAAAAAAAGTCCTTAAATGATAAATCATTTTTTTAGTGATTTGGGGGATGTCCATAACCCTTAGATAAAATCTCCCTGTATGCTGCACTTAAATAATTTCCAAGCAGACTTATTAATTTAGATTTGCCACTACCAACTTTTCTATTACAATATTCTAAGCATCTTGTTGACTCACCTGAGGAGGTAAAGGTACAAAGCTGCATCTTTTGTAGATTTAAATCTCATTAGCCCTTTTCAAAGGAACTATTTTTTCCATATGAGATTTCAATTTATTTAAAAATATTTATTACACAGTTTGGGGGAAAATATTTGCAATTCACATATCTGATAAAAGACTAATATCCAGACTATAAAAAGAATTCTCAAAACTCAATAATAAGAAAACAAACAACCCTCCAAAAATGAACAGTATTTCAATAGACATTTCACCAAAGATGTATGGATATCACATAAACACATGAGAAGATGTTCAACATTATTAGTCTCTAGAGGAATGCAAATTAAAACCACAATGGGATGCCACCACACACCTGTTAAGATGGCGAAAATAGAAAGAAACAGACAATATCAAGTGTTGGTGAGGATGTGGAGAAACTAGAGTTCATATATAGCTGGTGAGATTGTGAAATGAAATAGTCACTTTGACAAATAGCCAGGCAGTTTCTTATAAAGTAAAACAGACACTTCCCATACAACCCAGCAATCCTATTTCTAATTATTTATCCAGATGAAATAAAAACTATGTTCACACAAAAACTGTAATGTGAATGCTTGTAGCTGCTATATTTACAACTGCCCCAAACTAGAAGCAACCCAATGTCCCTCAGCTGGTGAATGGACAAAAAAACTGTGGTATATTCATCAATGGAATACTCCTCAGCAATCAAGAGGAATGAATTGCCACAGTAATAACGTGGAAGAATCTCAAATGCATTATGCTAAGTGAGAGAAGCCGTACTCAAAAGGCTGCAACTGTGTGGTTTCATTTGTGGGCGTGCAGAAACTGTATAGAAACAGAAAAGTGGTTTCCAGGGGCTGGGAATGAGGGGAGGAGTTGACTACATGGGGAACAGGAAAGTTTTAGGGGCAATGGAGCTTCTCTATACTTTGATTGTGGTGGTGACATGACCGTATGCATTTACCAAAGCTGATAGAACCATATACTAAAAAGGGTGACGTTTACATATGTCAATTGTACCTAAATTCAAAACTGAAAAATTATGTAGGTTCATCGTAGGACTGAGATAACTGCTAAACACCGAGAATGAAGAGATCAGTAAGATCCGTCTGGCTGAAGAAGGAGATTGGATGGACACCGTTAAATAACAAGTTAGAGCAGGATTTTTTAAGTAGAGGTGTAAGAGTGCTCGGGTAGCACACAGAAGATTGCAGTAAACTCTAATAGTGTCTGTGTGTGTGCTCATCTTCGAGGATGGGAGTCTGTAAGCGGGGAGGGCCTTGCAGAGGAAGCTACATGTGATGGATGGGGAAAACAAGTTCCCCAGGACGATTGGTTGAATGAGGGAGAGGGAGCAGGTCAGGTACATCCAAATCACAGTGACTGATGGAAACAGAGTAAATGAGGAGTGATCCAAAAAATATCGGGAAAGGCAAGTGTGAGTTTTTAATAAAGAAACCAGTTACATTTTGTTTATCCAAAGGAGAAGAAAAACAAATATTATTGGAAACATGCAAGCTGTGTTTTCTCTTAGCTGCAGCTGCTAACCATACAGGCTTCCTGGCAGAGAGCAGGTTATCCATCCGGCGACTATGTGGACACACCCTACGTTAGCCCCCAGGCAAAGAGATAATAATAGTATGCACGCGGGCAGCCAGCGCTCTGGAAGGGTTTATGAGGAGGAAGTCCGCAATTACATATTTCTGGGTAAACATTAACCAAGATTGAAACCCAGATTTGAAGAAAAATAACAGGCTGGAATCTTCAGACATATTCCGTAGCTGTTCTGTGGATTGAAAACAGTAGTCAGACACTGCCGACGCTTAAAGCTAAGGTGAAATATTGAGAAGGCAGTACGTACAACGTGGTAAGAAACCTTGATCACACCTGCCCACGGCATGTGCTCTAGAACACATCTGAATGGTGAGAAGCTATTTACATTCATTACAACAAAGCCAAAGCCACAACACAGGATCTATTGTTCACCTCACAGCGATGACCGAATCTATTTATCCGTGTGGTTTAAGAGCCCACCGCACTGAGAGGCCTTCTCTTGGCAACATCTCCAAGAGCGTCTCAATCACTGTTACTACCATCTGAACAATTGTGGTTCCACGCTGTGGTTTTGTCATTTCCATTTTTAAAACTTCTTTGGCTGAGCCATGATGTGCCCAGTCTAGGTTGGGCATACTTAAAATGAAACTGTTAAGCTAAAATTAGCTTGACATCAAGATGGTGCATGTTCATTTTCCTTATATTTATAGTTGACCACAGTCATTATACAGAAGGCATCTAGTCTTTACCGTGCTCTCTAGGGAACAGGAGGGGCCGTGACAGAAACCAAAAAAAGAACTAAAAGTTTTTCCAAAGGCAGATGGTGGTAACTACTGCCTGAACGGTGCCTGCATCTTAGTGAGGTCAGCCGTGTGGGGAGAAGGACTTTTCATTACACAGCTGTTTACTCTTCACTTATTTTGCAGTTAATCAAGAGTGATGGGACCTTTTCTAAAAGTTTTGCTTGGGGGCCCAGAATTTAACTTACGTCACCGCAGAGGAAGCGTTATGTAACACTTCCTCTTAGACTTTCTTCACCAAGTAACTTATCTACTGCCCCATCCAAGAGGCGAAGATAAATTAAACCAGTGTGATGTAGAGAAAAGAGTTTTTGACTAAAGACAGGAGATCTGAATTTTAGTTCACTTTCCGTGTCTAGCTAGTTGTGTGGTTTGGGCCTTAATCTCATCAGACAAATTCAGAGGGTTGGACGAAGATTCTTCCGGTTCAAAATTCTGATATTTCCCAACTCTTCTGAGAGAAGGACGAGAGTTTTTTGAATGTCAAATGGAACAACTGCAGAGGAAAGAAGAAAACCTTCTATTCACCCCATAAAATCAATATTTAGATTTTTTTAAAATTCCAGAATATCACGTGGAAAGTTACTACACCTCAGGGATAAGATTTCTTGTGAGAGAATGTACATTATCCTTGGCTTTGTGTTGCATTTGACTTTGATATTCTAAGCAATATATTTTTGTTTGTTTTGTGTTATTCTGGTTCTGCTATCAGCTATCATTCATTTGACTGGGACAGGTTAGTTAAGGCAGAAGTGCAAGCCTTTCTGATCATAGGCTGAACTGTATATCATATTTCTTCCTGGATTTTACTAGTTCAGTTTTCAAAGTAACAGCCTTTATGTATGTCATAGAGGAATGCTTAATGGGTTATGTCAAGTATCCCATCTAAAATGAGAATAAAAGTTTACTTATAATCCCTGCTGTTTACTTCTAATGCATTTTAGGAACCTTTTTAGCATTGTCTCTCCCTCAATATTCATTATATTGTGGTTACTAAGGAAGAAAAATCTATGGCGCCCTATGTCCTGTTCTTCTGTGAATAACCCCAGATATGGAAGAGAGGCAAACAAGGAGATCAGGGCCTTGGACACAGGGGGAGGTTGAAGATGAGACTGACAGACTTACAAGACACCAAATTCTAAAGAACATTTTTATGTTGTGACTTGTCATACATGGAAACACTTTGTGACAATTACCACTTATTTAATGACTCCTAAGGGATCTTTTAGGTCGAGAGTTGTAGGACTTTTTCTGCTAAAGGGACAGATAGTAAGTATGTTATGCCTTGTGGGTCATGAGATTTCTGTCCCAACTACTCAGCTCTGCCTTTGTAGCATGAAAGTAGCCGTAAATGATATGTGAGTGAATAGGTGTGCTGTGTTTCAATAAAATTTTATTTAGAAAAATAGGCCATGGGCTAGATTTGGAGCCATAGTTTCCTGAACCCTGATCTAAATTATTGGGATCACCCACATCGTTATCAATAACAAACATTTGCGCCTCTATTATGCAATTTATGGTAGAGTTAGGGTCAGTGTTGAAGTTGAGAAGGAAGGCTAAGCACCTGTGGCCCACAACTCGGTATCAACTCACCCATCAGACAAAGACCAGTTTGGGGGCTTCCCTGGGGCTTCCCTGGTGGCGCAGTGGTTGAGAATCTGCCTGCCAGTGCAGGAGACACGGGTTCGAGCCCTGGTCTGGGAAGATCCCACATGCCGCGGAGCAACTGGGCCCGTGAGCCACAACTACTGAGCCTGCGCGTCTGGAGCCTGTGCTCCGCAACAAGAGAGGCCGCGATAGTGAGAGGCCCCCGCTTGGCACAACTAGAGAAAGCCCTTGCACAGAAACGAAGACCCAACACAGCCAAAAATAAATAAATAAATAAAATTTAAAAAAAAAAAAAGAAAAAGACCAGTTTTTAAAGGAGAAAACTAATGTATAGTAATGAAGATCAAAACAGATTCTCTTTTGATTCTGCAGGTGTACCTTTAGTTGTACCTAAAATTTTTAAAGTATCTGCAGGGATTGATACCTTTTAAATTATTATGTACCTTTCCCTTTTGTATTACTCTATATCCCCCTCCAAGTTAGGAAATTAAAATCAAACTCCTGAGTACTTCTGAATATTCAAGGTCTCTTTTGGAGACATCCAGCTGGTCCTACAGAATGTTTTAAAAATTTCGAGATGTCAGGTGACAAGCATTCTAAGCTAAGCCATGACTCTTTCTTATGGTTGGTGTTGAAATGAGCAAATGTTTGTAAAAACAAGGGTATGTATATTAACTTTCTTCTCTAGCATCACAGGATTGACCCAACCCAAGATAAGGTAAGATTAATTTTATTGGATCCATTTTCCCTGTTTCTACTTTCAAGCCTGAACATCCAGTTTTCCTGGTGATCACAGATGAAATAAAACTCTCATTGTTTCAGGCCATTCAGGAGATGGGTGGACCTGTAGTCCTAGTATAACTGCTTATTTTTATCTTTGTTTTTGACTCCAGTTGTCCTTCATAATAGAAGTCTAAACAAAACTGTGGTTCATGGATGTGATTATTTTCAACACTTTGGCTGCTAATGAGGCTCTAATTTTAGGAGTGATAGACCTACACATAGGGTAAGATTCTAGGGGTGGTGAAAGAACCTATTGTGCAACATTATCTTTTTTCTTTAGTGTTTGAAAACTCATATTTTTTTTTCCTTCGGACATATTCAAAAACATGTATTTTATGTGGTAGAGGGTATTATTGGCCATTAATGTTTCGTCACAAACTTGCTTATATCACGGTGTAGAGAGAGTCCTAAGCCCCAGACAGATACTTCTAAAAAGAAGGAGAGTGGTGATTTGTTCTCTCTTTTACTATATCATTTTCTCACTCCAGTTCAGTAACACTGAAAATACAGTCCTTTTCTGGAATCTGCAACAAATTCAATGTATAATCTCTGGGACATGCTGATCAATTAAAAAATAAAGAAATATAAACTGCTTCATTTTCTCAAATTTTGTTTATAGTCCGTGTAATCTTGATGCCGAAGAAACTTCAGTAATGAGAACAGCTGACTTTATCTGCACTCATTGGATAAAAGTTCTTTTCTGATGGCCGATCAGAACATATCAAAAAGTAGAAATGATTGGAAAGGTTATATGAATTTTATTTGACATTTTGATGTACCTCATCTAAAGAGAAAACAATTTTACAGTAAGAGACTCTGTCAGTAGTTTTGAGGTCTGATTCACTTTTTTTCCCCTCAGTTCTTAAGCTTTCCTGTGCTGAGGAAATTGGTGTGACAACTGAGAGGAAGAAATTGAGATTGTTGTACTGGCAAACCTCGGGACATGTGTAAATTGATAAGTTCTCAAGGGAGAATCCCTCTGTGAAGAGTGTTTGCCAGACCACATTAGCTTTCCCCAGAAGTCAAGAGAACGGCCCCTGGCTAACACTGAGAATGGTCAACCAGGCAAAAGGACGTTTCTTCAAAGAGATAGAGCCCAAGAATTGGCCTCATGCCAATTCTGTGGAAAAGGGTGCATTACAGATCCTGGGTGAGAGACTCTAGGAGTCTCACCAAGTTTGTAGGAAATACTACTTCTTTTTAATTTCAGAAAATTCTTTAGAACAAAGTGATATGGATAAAGATTCTCAAGGAAGGAGATTCAGAGATGCTTTTCTGTTGTCAAAGAGGGCTCTCCCTGGAGCAAGGAAGAAAACTTGTCATGTTCAATACACTGTGAACATTATTAGGAAGTCGTAGTGCAGGCATAGCAAAGGGGTTTCATGGAAACTGTGTTGAGGATTCTGGGAATGTTGGCCTCAGCAGGAAAGAGCAGCTTGATGAATTAGTAATGTCTGCTATAGGTGTGTGAGGAGGAAGTAATTGTGCACACAGTAAGTTTTCTTGAGGTACAATCTTGTGGCAAGTTTTTTGATCTTGTAGAAGAGGAAAAAATTCTTTCCTCCACCCTTTTAAGTTTAGTGAATGGGGCCTGTGAATTAAACTGACAGAAGACAGGTTAACAGGAGAAATGGTCTATTTTGCATGCACATGGGAGCTTCACAGAAAAGAAGTGAAAACCCATAGAAATGGTTAGACTTGAGAGCTTAAACATCATTTAACAAAGGGCAGTAAATTGTGGAGAAGTAATAAGACAAAGGAAAAGGGATTTGGGCTTCTAGGGGGTGGTAAATTGTAAGAAGGTAAATATATGGGGGAAACTAATGGAAGATAAGGGTTATTTTAATAAGGCTTGTTATGCAGACTCAAGGGTGCTATCTTCAGTGATTGAGTCATTCTCCTCTTCCTGGTACGGGAGAGGGGAAGGAGGACAACTTCACAAAGGCAAATTGATGCTCTGCTTTTAGGAAATAAGGGGGAGGGCAGAGAGGTTCCTCCTTGTCTGTTGTTTCTTAATTGTGTTCAGCACAAAATAATCCTTATGCCAAAGTGGGCTGTTTTGGGGTGGCATATTCTGATCCTCTTTAATTTCTTTATCTGAAATAAAGATGATGTTACCTTAAGAACTATTGTGAGAATGGAATGAGATGGTGTCTCTGAAAGCATTTTGAGAACTGTAATGCATTCTACAAATGTAAGGGTTTATTCCCATATTTTAGGTTGCATTTTTCCCCTCAAATTGAAATCTCAGTTTCATATAAATTCATGATGAAATTGACCCAGTTGAAGGAAATGGAATGGAGATGAGAAAAAAAACCTTTATATATCTTTCCAAAAATTCACCAATTCTTGTACTGTCAATAAACAGCGGAGGAAGATAGGAATGGAACTAATTATGTGCAAACATCCCTTGACTCCTTTACTTCCCATCTGAATTTAATTCTAAAAAAAGAGACCCTGATGGATTCCTGCCTTCAGGTATAATTACCTCAAAATTGACTGACGTTTAAAGCACACACGACACTTTTTAGCTTTAATTAGAGTAAATTGGTGGAATTTATTTGACCGGTAGTTTTGGGGATGGTTGGAGGCTGAGAATATACTTAGCATATCATTTCCTGCTGATGCTAAGAGTTAGCCCCATCAGAGAATTCTATATTTAGGATAAAATCACTTAAGAAATGTAACCCAATGATTGTTATGACCATGAAGTAATCAGTCCAGTCAGGGAGAGATGCTCTGAGAAAAAAAAAAATTGCCACTGACAACAGCAGAAACCAAAAATCCACAAAAGTTTTATTTAAACAACCTTGAAGTTTTTCTTGATTTAATAATGTAAAAATTCTTTTGCTTTGCTATGACATTTTTTGACATTGATAATAGGAACACCAAAAAGAAATGCAGTATATGAGAAGTGTCTTAGACCAACTCCAAAAGTATGAATAAATACATATTCGTTCGTCTGAGTGTCTCTTGTGATTGTTTTAAATTTCTCCATATTTGTGGCTATTTCTTCTTCTTTCTCATTTTGTTAACTTTCTTTTTTTCTGGGTTAGGCCAGCTAATGTTTTGTTATTTCATTAATTGTTTCAAGGAATCAGTTATTAGATTTATTTATCACTAATACTCTTATTTTTTTAGTATTGTAAAATTAACCAATTTAATTTCCCTAATTCACTTTTTTCATCCTTTTTACACTTCCTTAATTTTATTTTGTTGTTCTTTTTCTAGTGTATTGACTTGAACGCTCAATTTATTTTCATTCTTTCTTATTTAACAATGTGTTTATGATTGTGGTTTAAACCCTAAGAGTTTTAGGTTGTTACATATTTTTTAGTGTGTAATGTATTTCATTATTATTTTGTAGATATTTCAAAATTTTAGTTTTGTTTTTTTCTTTGACCCAAGTGTTGTTTCAAAGTAAATTTCTTAATTTTCATGAGATTAATTTTTTTCTTCTTCCTGTCCTTTTTCTCCTCTTCCTCCTCTTTATTTATAGTTTAATATCACTGGAGGTCACAGTCAGATTATGTATTCTGTGCTATTTCTATTTCTTTTTGGTTTGATTTATGGTCAGAATTTTATGAATGTCCCATAAATTCTTGTAAAGCAGATGTATTTTTAAAAAATTAGGTTAGTAATTTCTATATATCTATTATGTTCATGTTCATCAGTTATCTAATTGACATCCAACATGCTTAATTATTTTTTTTGTCTAATTGAGTTTCCGTGGACTAAAATTGTGATTTAAAGTCCACTAATCTTATATTTTGGTCTATTTTTCTTTGCATTTCTCATGGTCTATGTATTATGAATTTAAAATAACTATTTGTGCATCTAAACTATACTCTCATTGTCAATTGTATTCTTTATCATAAAGTTTTCTCTTTGTTTTGCTTAACATGTTTGATTGAGTTTAATCTTACCTAGTATTGATACTGTGACGAACATTTATGTTTGTATTACAAATGCAATAATTATAAATTAGACGAGCAAAGAAAACTATAGCTCCTTTATTTTCCCCATCTGAGCTAATTTTCTTCATAGGCCATTTACCCTGCTAGAAAGGAGGGAAACCAGAACTTTGTTAATTAACGGTATCCCAGCCCCCTTGGTTACTCATGCTCTTTTGGGTAAATGCTCAGGTTTTTTGGACGCCCCTCTCCTCTCCCTGCATCTCCTCAATGCGGCATCTTGGTGTAAGAGGCTGTTTTATGGAACGTGGCAGGATCTGTCACCATTCTCTGGATCCTTATCAGTCTGTGTTGCAAGGGTCTGATGAGGTAGGACTGGTCCTCTCTGGGCTTTTGGGTGTGCTGGCACAGGGTTGAGAAATTTCATATTCCGTGGCCTCTACTTTTTCTGATGCTGCATCTCTGTTGTTCCATCTCTGTTGCTCCACTGGCCTGTCTAGATCTTCTGGGTCCCCTACTAGGGGACATAGGAACATCTTGGTCCTTGCAAGCTTTATGCAGACTCTGAGGAGTCACCACCATCCTAGGTTGCTGGGCCCAGCCCCGCCCCTCATCCCCCGCTCAATCAGTCATGTTGCCAATTTTCCCATGTCATGTTGGCATGGCACTAGGCAGTGAGGAGGGTTTTCCTAGAGGCCTGCAGCCTTCTGTAGGTCATGGCGGGGGAAGAGGGCTGCTAGCCCTGGTGTTTACAGCTTTCCTCATACTTATTAGAACGCTTTTATAGCCTTATCCCTTTTTATGTCCATTTTAGAAATTTTGACTCTTCTGAGTTGCTTTGTGCTTTAAGTCAGAGAGAAATCTAAAGCAGAGTTTTTAAAAAAAAGTATAGTGTAACCTGAACACCTTTTTCCTTTAATAAGTATCTTTACCTCAATGACCTGTGTTGCTGAACTATCAGCACATCCTGTTGATTTTATCTTCCAAACCTATCCCAACTCCATCTGCGCTGTCTCCACCACTACCATCCTAATATAAGCTATCTTCTTTTTGGTTTGTTTTGTTTGGGTCTGAAGCAAGAGCCTCCAAATTTATCTTCCTGATTCTAATCTACATAGCAGCCAGAGTGATTATTGAAAAATATGAATGAGATCATGTGAGTCTGCAAGACTCAACAAAGACATCTCTTCACACTTGAAATAAAATTCCAGTTCTCTCCCTGAGTCTACACGGGCTCTGTTCTCTAGCCAACACCTACCTCTGTGGCATCATCTCCTGCCCCTTTCCTCCTTGCTGATTGCACTCCAGCCAAACCACACTGACATTCTTCTGCTCTGGAACCAGACAAGCTCCTTCCTGCCTGTGGCTCTGGGGCTAGTTTTCCCCATCTGTGGAATGCTCTTCCTCCATGACTTCTTAAGGCTGGCTCCTTCTTGGTCTTGCTTTCAGTTGTCACGTCGTTAGAGTGTCTTCTGACCATCCAATCTAAGTAGTCTTCCAAAGATATTTGATCACACTCCCCTTTTTATGTGCTTCACCGTACATTTACTACCTGATTACTCTTTTGATATATTTCTTTATTGGTCTCAAGCAGTGAGATGTAAGCTGCATGAGAGTAGGAATATGTCTGTCAGTTATCACTAGTAATAATAATAATAATATCAGCAAAATAATATAGTATCTATTATGATCCTTCAGTCTAGTCCTGTTCTGAGCCCTTTCCAAGTATTAGGTCTTTAATCATCCTTATAATCTCATGAGGTACTGTTGTTATCCTCTCTTTATAGTTGAAAGAACTGAGGCAGAGAGAATTTCAGTGACTTATCCAAGGTCACATGGCTATTAAATGATAAAGTTGCGATTTGAACCTCGGCAAAGACGCTACGCTGCTGTGTAGTCTCAGGAATTAAAAGATCCGAATAAGGCAGAGACACTCCTCTTGAATACTCAGTATTCAAGAGGAGAGATTGGGAGGATAGGCAAGTGAAAGAAAAATCACAATAAAGCCTGATAAGGTTTATATTCCAGGCATCAAAGGGGGGCTAGGAAAGCATATACGTGGGACATCTTATTTTATTAAAATGCATTAGAAAATTCTGAAATACCTTCATTAGTATGTTTGTTGGGTCATCTACATTTGCTTACAAAGGTACCCGGCATCGTTACTGTAGAAACGGGGAGGTAGCAAGATGAAACACTTTCCAATATAAAACGTACTGCAAAAGAGAAGTCTGTAAGACTGGATTCTTTTTCCAAAATGATTTTGATATCGGTTTCCTATTCCTTTACCCTGGCTAAGAGAGAGATGTTTTAGAAGATGAAAGGGGATTTTAGGGGACTTACAGACGGTGAGGCCAACCATCAGGAGAAAACCATTATTTGCCTGCTTTGAAGAAATCATTTTGAAATAATGAGGCATAATTAATGTCAGTGTTTAGGATTACGTGAAAGTTTGCCAAGATACCTGGTGCAATTCTAATGGCCAGAAATGACAGCTTGATCACAGGTATGCCAAGTAGCCATCCCATGCCTCACTGAATTTAGCAGTAAAATGAGATTAACTGTACACGTCAAGTAATAAATTAGCCTACGATTACCACCACGAATGGCCAGCCTTCATTTCGTGCCAGGAGCTAGTCTAAGGGCCTTGCAGTTTATTGAATCCTCACTGCAAACCTGGTGAGGTAGGTATTTATTATTATCCCTGGCTTACTGATGAGGAAGTTGAGGCCCAGAGAGGTTAAACCATTTGCTGGATATCACACAGCTACAGAGTGTGAATCTGAACCCAACCATTGGGTTGTGTCACTAAAACAAGCAAATCATTACCACAGTGGAGTGGCTCCCATTGGCCTGGTGCAGTGCTAGGCACTTTCATGTGTTTAACCCCATGAAGGGAGTGTTGTGCTTGTACTACAGGTCAAGAAACTGAGACTCAGATAGGGTTAGGGTATTTTCCCAAGGGTATGTAAAACCAGGCCTGTCTGAATCCAAAGTCTATCCCCACTAGTAACTCATTAAACTCTCTAAACCAGAAGGTCGAGTACTGTTTCCCTTTCCAGAATTGCCTTCACCACCCCTGTTCTCCTTTGGTACTTTTCTCTCACTCTTTGTGCTTTTTATGATACACGGCTCAACAATGTGCATAATATAAAACCTGGCAACATTTTCTGAGCCCAGATTAGGTGCTGGGCATTGTGCTAAAAGTTGTTTCCCTTTAATTACCTCCTTTAATCCTCTCAGCAACCAAATATCACAGGTACTCTTCTCAGCACCATTTTATACATGAGGCCACTGAAGGTGAGAGGGATGCCCTTGGCAGCTGTTCTGCGAAGAGTCTGGTGATGCAATTTTCCTGCGAGAAAATGGAGCATTTTAAAGCCTCATTGCATTCCCCTGCCCCGGGAATAAATTAGCCAGCTTCAGAATTCTTTTAGTTCCTGAACCTTAAAAAACACGCAATCCTGTTTTAAAATTTGTTTTTGTTTTTTTGGAAGCAGGGTGGTTTGGAGTTGCATTCTTTGCGGTGTGTTTCTTGAAAAGTGCCGTTGGGCTAATCTGGTTAACTCTGGCCGCTTCCTCTTCCCCTGTCTTTCTGTGGCTCTGTCTTCTGTTCTCAGGACGGCCACCGTTGGCTTGGGTCTCCTGAAGGAACAAGTGGACGGGGGTTGGGGGGTGGGTTGGGGGGGGTAGGGTGCTGAGGCCCTGGGAAACTTGTTTGCATACTTCTTGCTACAAAGGCCGACCACATCCTGGTTAAGACAATGTGCCGCCTGATAAACAGACTGCATCCCCCAGTGTCTGCCTGGAGCTCCGCCAGCGTGTGGTCCGCCTTTGTCACAAGGTGCTGTTTATTCTGCCTGGAAGTCCAAGGACAGGACAACCCAGCTAAATGAACCTTTTATTCCTCCCATCCTCTGGCAGGAATTCCTTGGGTCAAAAATATTTATTAATATTAGATTAAGGGAGAGGCATCCAGAATTCGCCAAAGAAGCTTCCCTCACCCTGTGGAAAGCCTATAAAAGGTTTTGACCTTCCTTTCTGGCTATGAATGCTTTGGGGATTGGGGGAACTAGGGAACTTGGAAGATACAGTGCAAGCGCAACATAAAGATCAAGGTTTGCCAAGACTTTGTGTTGATAAATATTTATTTCCACATCTGTTTTCGATGTGCTCCCTTTCTCTTTTCCTTCCCCTCCCAACCCAACAACACACAGACCAAAGGAAGTGGAGGCTTAAACAATTCACTGATGACTGCAGCACAGGTTATTTAAGAATCTGGACAACAGAGTCCTAGTTTCTCCATTCTCCCTGCAATTTGGTAAATTAAAAAAAAAAAAGATTTTGAGATGCAGTCTCATTTATGGCAGTTAAGGTAAGAAATCTCTCTATGCGACCCTCTTACTGGTTTTTCTTTTTAACGCCCCTCAGAGCAATTCAACATTTCCTGCTCTGCTTAAAGTGTTTTCAAATCTAAACATGGGACGTATTTTAAGATAACTTTTAACCGCCAATTTTATTGGTGACTGTTATCACTGAAAGGAAGGTACTCTGTGATACCCAAGTTGTTTTAATATTTTTAATCAATACTTCCTATAAACAGACTTTGTCTTGGGAGTAGAATATGCAGCTATTTCCTTTCTGCATTTACAGTGACCTCTTAAATATATTACAGCCCCTCATCTGTAGCTAGTTCCACATGTGTAGTGAAGACTTTCAGTAAAGTATTGACCTTACCTCCTGGAGGTCTTCCCGGAGGATGTTTGTTGCTTGAGACAATGTTGCAGAACAGTTTGAAAAAGATGCCAGGTGGCATTTTGAAGGATTACCACCATTTCTGATAAGGCCTCTGAAGAGATTTCTGGCAGCTGAAGAACAGTAATGTGCTAGAGGTTGATAATTTTGTGGCTTAGAAACTAAATACTTGCACGTGGTGAATATCAAGGTTGACCGTGAAGATGAAAATTAGACCTAGATAGAAAACCTTGTGAAGGATGGCCTACGGGGGAGACAGTTATCCGAGCAACATCAAGTTTTCTAGATGAGGAAAGATCACTAAACTTTAGTGAATGGTTTTTCCTTTTTTTACATCACACCAGTCCTCAAGATTCAGGGTCAGCTGCAGCTGCGAGTTTACCAAGGATGATCAGCTGATTTCTACTCCAAAGAGGCAGTTGTAAAAAGAGCAGCCTTGATCAAGGGGGCCTGTGACAGCGCCATGAGTTTTTGAATGGACACGCTTTCCTGTTTGTTGGCTGTGTGGCTTTGGGCATGTTTCTTAACCTATCTGAGCTTCAGTTTCCTCATCTGTAAAATAGAGATACTAATACCTACCTACTTTGCGGCGTTTGGTTGTGAGCAGTAGATATTTATAATATAACAAGGTCTGGCAAGACAGTCAGCCCTCAGCAAATACTATTTGTTTCCCTTCCTATCTCCCTCCCTTGCTCTCCTTAGTTTGCACTTGCTTAATATGTACTTGAGGTTGGGTGTTTACTTCTTTGAGTCTCATTTCTAAAATGAGAACTTAATATTTCTAGGTCCCTCCTGCTTCTGAGTTTGTATAGTACCATGAAGTACGAAAGGAAATATTTGTCGTCCACTATCAGGAGTGTTAATCAACACAGACGTGGCTTTTGCACGCTGAGATGTGCCACCGTCAGACTCCTTTGTTCTGTTTAGTAGCATCTTCATACTGAATTTCACGGAATCTTGGAGTTTGGCCATTTTCATACTCTCTTCGGAATTGTTGAGGATTCAAGTTGTGGGATGGTGAGCTCTCAGTTGGTAGAATAGTTACATATTCTACAGCCCTTCTCCAGTTTCTGGTTTTGCTCTGGAAGACCTTTAGCATCACAGAGCTGAGGAGATCCCTGAAGGTAAGAAATAGGTTTTTTAGTCTCTGTAATCATGGTGATCAACAGACTGCCAGCTAGGTAGTAGGTGCTCAGTCAGAGTTGTGAAATGAATAAATCAAGTTGATATCATTTATTGACCTCATACCCAAGCCAGAGGTTGTGCCAGAGCTTTAGTTACATGATTGTATTTTTTACTATACGAATCAAGTACAAATCATGTAGCAATTTTCTTCTTATACTTTGGAAAGGTAGATGTAAGAAGGCCGTCCACTACCAGATTTCTTCACTCTGCTTCTCCCGCCCTCTGCTTTCCTGTATCCTCAGCCCCAGGGTACTCTGATGACGTGTCACACCGTGACCTGATGTTTGAAAGGACTGTAGGCATTTAGAATGCATGTATTTTATTCCTTCGATATCCAGTACCACAGTGTGATCTCCTCCCTAAGATGTTTCACATCCTGCTGCAGCTGTAGCCTGTTCTTGTAGGATCCTGTGTGTTTTATGTTCTTCGCTGTTTCCAGAAGCCCCAGTTATCTCTTGATTATCTAAGGGACAGTGTTGTTATCTGGCTCGCAGCCTCTTGGAGATTTTATTGCTGTTTAGCGTCTCTACCAGAGGGTGGGAGAGGGAAAGCAAAGAAAGCTGAGACTCAAACCAGCGCATTTTGCTACTTGGTGACAGTTCTGGTAAATGACTGCACCAGAAGAGAAGAAAATTGAAGCTGTACGGTTTCCATAGCCATTTGGCCCATCTCCCAAAGGTTTTGCTGGCCAGCGGGTTTGAGGCTAGGAAGTGGCTAGGGTGTGGTTTCGGAGTTGGATGTTGCCTCTCTCCTCAGAAAAGATGGAATCAAGTCTATAGGTCATTCCTATGCTTGGAAAGCAGTTGACCAGATGTATGCATATGGTTATCACTGGAACATCACATGCAGGGCTTGTGTGCCAGCAGTGTGGCTGTGTGTAGAAGGTGGCATGAGGGTTGGTTGTGGTTGTTTTTATCCCAAGTTTTTTGACATTTGGGGCATGGGACAAAAGTATATAGTTTTGGTTTGGCATTCTATGACTATCCAGTGGGGTTATTTTTTTCTTTCCTCCTCTTTTATGGGGTAGTTTAAGGTTTAGATTTTCTTTTTTTAACCACAGAATCTAATTTAATCGTGGTATTTTAAAAATTATTTTTTGTATATGCGCCCAGAGCTTTTTGGGTTATTGGTAAACTTTAAAAAAATACCACAGTGCATGTAAACATATATAATTTAAGAACCAGTCATGACTGAGGCCTATGACATCCTTTGGAAAATTCTTACTCGAGAGCAGTTCTAATTAACAAGGTATTTTCTGGTTTCCTTGTTGCATGCTTTATTAATAATAATGCTGTTAGTCAGATAGAATCTTTTTTCCTCCTGGGATTTAATGTTTTTCCTATTCCCTTTCTCAATAACTAATTCTATTGCAATTATCTTTAATAAAAAAGTGGTAAACTTATGATAACAAACAACTAACATGATAGAGATAAGAACAATTGGATTCTTAAAAAGTAGGAATATTGCAGATGTTCTTTTATAATAAACTCACTGAAAATGAACTACAGGGAAACCTCATTAAACTGCAATTGGTTTATGCAAAAGAATCTTACAATTTAAAGAATATGCTCTTACCCGCATTAACTAGATTCCCTGACTATTGCTGTTGTTGCTGTTGTTTTTAAATAAGGATATTGGATAACTCGCTTGGCTATTCAGAGCTGTTTTGTTTTTCCTGTCATGTGAATTCCAGGTTAAGACAGTTTCATTCTTTTAAGTAGTGAGGAGACTAATTTCTGAGTGAAATGCTGGTAAAATTTGCTGCATATTTCTAACTGTGCTTTGGACCACAGTGAACAAGAGTGGCTAGGCTGTGAAATTTTGGTATTCAGAGGAAATGGTGACCTGATTCTTTATTCTTGAACACGTCGGGGTCTAGGGAAGAAAACGTTGTTGTGCTGAGGAAAGATGAGATTGCAGCTCAGCACCAAGATTGCAGCTCAGCTCTAAGATGTAAGATGCACACAGTGAGTGAATCTCTGGGTGCATGCACCATAGCTGTTGGTTGCCTTTTTAACTTCAGGCATGGGAGTGTATTTGAGGTATTTATTTATTTTATTTTATTTGGCCGGGGAATTTGTGTTATAAAATTATTATAAAATTATTTAATTATTATAAATTATTGTGTTAGCAAAATTACTTACCTTCATGTCAACTGATCGCTCAGAAATGAATTAAGCTTGTAATATTTCTTGGCGCTCTTTTATGCTGTAGCCCTAGAAACTGAGAACTGCTCAAGGCTTTGAGAAAGTTATACTTGATACAACAGAGCAACAGACAGTGCTAGTGTCAGCATAATTTCTGGAAATCCTTCCTTCAATACCAAAGAATTTTAAAGTATGTTTACTTTGTAAGTGCTAAAAATAATGTCTAAAACATGGATAGCAGCTATTTATTGATGTTATTATGAGAAATAATAAACTGCATAGGAAAACAAGATATTTACAATGTATATTTACTTAATATTCAGTACATGTAAGCCTGAACTCACTCTCCAGCACAGGAGTTTTAGTATGTTCCAGGATGGTATGTCTCTCCTGTTGAAAGGCTGTCTTCCCCAGACACCACTTCCTTGGAAAGAGGTTTTGTGGGTGATAACATGGCAGTGGATCAGAGTATTAGCCGCATTTGATATGGTGTGACCACCACTCTTTTAAACATTTCTCTGCCCAACTTAATGTGCATCAGGGTTGGGGAAAGAGGTGGCAGTAATAGGTTATCATAAATATTAGAGAGAGATTCATCTTTCACAATGAAGTATTGTGATTCTTGAATGAGTAGCTGAAGAAAGCTGTAGGACCTCTAGCCTCTTCTCCTATATCCTCTTTTCTGCTCGTGATGGTCAATGTCTGTTGTGGAATATCCTCTAAACCGGGGAAAGGCTTCATGACCTGTTGTAGTTCTTAATTCAGTTCTTTCTATGTCACCAAGTTGTCAAGGAGCAACTTTACCATGATGTCTAAACTTTTCAATTTTTAAAGTATAAATAGTCATACTAAGTTAATAGTAAGAGATTTTAGGAAAAAAAATAGGTTAAGAAAAATGAGTAGAATTTTGCAAAGTAGTTTAGCTGAGTCAAGATTTATAAAATCCACATTGTGGGTTCTTAGGGAGTATTAAACAATGTTGGATAATAGTATGGACCTCCGTCTCGTTTGGAATGCTAATGAAAGAAACTGATGTTTATTGGTTGCCTGCTATGAACCAGGAAACTTGCAGGGTCCTTATATGCACTTGTGTATTTAATCCCTTGAGGTGGTCTTACTAGGTCTATTTTAAAGATGCAGTAACTGAGATTTGTAAAACTTTAACCAAGTTTCCCAGGTCACACAAGTAGTAAGTGGCAAGCCAATCTTTCGTGAAAACCCATGCCTACAGTCTGTTTTTCTAGAATTCCTAGGTCTGAGCTGCTAGTGAAATAGATGAATTTGGTAAATCTATAGCCTTAGATATTTAAGCAAATTCCCTATGGGTGCAATTATAAAGCAGCATTCCACTCAACACAGATATTTACATACTCATTCCCATCTGCCTCTCCTCTAATCAATCAACTAGCCTGGTCCTGGGCTTCCTCCTTCATGAAATATATTAGATTGATCTTCTCTCTATTGCAAAAGCTAAAATGCTATTCAGGCCCTTCAAACGTATCGCTTGAATGGTTAACTGGTAAATTAATATACTGAACCACCACTTCCCTTAAGTCATCCATTGTCTCCCGGTTGCCAGCAAATAGGTCAAAACTCCTAAGGATGGCATTGAAGGATTTATATAATCTGTCTCCAGACTGCCTTTTCAGAATGCTCTACCACCACCCCTCTATCGGGACCTGGATGCAGTGTTGCCAAGTGGTCTCCCTACATCTCTACCTGGGCGTCATGCTGTTTCTCCTGCCTGTTCACTGCTTGATAAACTTGACCATTCTGACTCCAGTTCAGATCCTAGTTCTTTTCTAAAGCTACCCTATTTCTGAGGTCTAGAGGTCTTTCTTACTTAGGCCACCTCTTGTTAAACCAATCATTTGGCCATAACCCCTTACTGCAAGGCATTGAGAAGAGAACCGGTTTGACTATGATCCTTTTACTTATTGTGTGACCTTTGGCAGGCCATTTAGTATATAAGACTCAGTTTCCTTAAATATAAAATGGGTTATGGTTTGGAACTATCCCCATTTAACCTCCCATGGGGAGGCTTTTCTTTATGGCTCAGTTCCTAAAGTTGTAACATGGAGATAATAAGAGTAACTAACAGAATTGTGTGACAATTAACTGTGCATTAACCAGGATGAGTGAGGTTATTTTACCGGAAAAAACAAACCCAAATCTTAGTGTCTTTTGTTTGTTTTTTTAAAATTTATTTATTTTTGGCTGCGTTGTGTCTTTGTTGCTACGTGCGGGCTTTCTCTAGTTGCGGCGAGCGGGGGCTACTCTTCGTTGTGGTGCACAGGTTTCTCATTGCGGTGGCTTCTCTTGTTGCGGAGCCGGGCTCTAGGCGTGCGGGCTTCAGTAGTTGTGGCACGCGGGCTCAGTAGTTGTGGCTCACGGGCTCTAGAGCATGGGCTGTAGAACGCAGGCTCAGTAGTTGTGGCGCACGGGCTTAGTTGCTCCACGGAATGTGGGATCTTCCCGGACCAGGGCTCGAACCCGTGTCCCCTGCATTGGCAGGTGGATTCTTAACCACTGCGCCACCGGGGAAGCCCAATCTTAGTGTTTTAAAACCACAAAATTTTATTTCTTGCTCACGCTCCGTGTCCATCTCAGGCTGGCAGGAACTCTGCTCTACAGTGTTCGTATTCAGGGACCTTGAATGTTCATATTGCTGGAACTGTCACTAACTGGACTAGCACAGTCAACGTGGCAAGAGGAAGGGGATGGAGTGAGCTGTGCATTAGTTCTTAGAGCTGCTGCTCAGAAGTGATATGCATTTCAATAGCCAGAGCAAATCTCATGCCCCAGCTAACTTCAGAGGGGCAGGGAGAACAATCCCACCAAGTGCTCAGAAGAACGAGGCCCAGAGTCATCTGGGAATGGCACTAATCATGGTCTTACCTTGTGTCATGGGGCCATTTTCTCATGGTACAGCTCATGTTTTATCCGCCCTTCTATGACGTAGGCTCCTTAGTTTCAGAATGAGGGCCGTGTTTTCTGCCCTCCTTTCCCTACAATGATCAGCATAGATCCTCAGTACATGTTTCACTGAATAGAGGACTACAAGTGGTTTTTCCCCAATGGTAAGGAGCAGTTAAGGTTTAAGTCCCAGGATTTGCTTTTGTATGACGAAAAGTCTTAGGTAGAATGACTTCCCTGGTGGCGCAGTGGTTAAGACTCCACGTTCCCAATGCAGGCGGCCCAGGTTCGATCCCTGGTCAGGGAACTAGATCCCACGTGCATGTTGCAACTGAGTTCGCATGCCACAACTAAGGAGCCTGCGTGCTGCAACTAAGACCCGGCACAACCAGATAAATTTTTTAAAAAAGAAAGTCTTAGGTAGCATTTACGTAATGCAAAACCAAGGTGAGGTCTCTGAAAGACCTTACTGTCTCCTGCTATCTTTTTGCTTGAGCCACATGGAAATCTAGACTGCGGACTTGGTGCATCAAGAGAAGTGCTCCTTTAAAACTTCACCTTCCTCTTCTAAAGAACCGTTGCCAAAGGCCAGGATTAATTTCTAATTTTCAGTTGAAATTTTCAGTTGAAGATCACCTGCTGGATAGTCTGAAGTCATATTATCAACATCTTATTTGCGTTTTCTTTTCTAATTATGTAAGACATTTCTATTTGTTATGGAAAAGTTGGCAAATATAGATGGACAAAAAGAAAAAAAACACCATAAAAGGGAAAATTACCCCAAAGAAAAACATCTTATTTCTCATCTTGAGTTAATATCTTTTAAACAAAACACCATATACTCTTTCACTGCTGTAGTGAATGTTTCTTACAACACTGATCAATTAACATACTGTGTTATAGTTTCTGTCACTACACTGTAAATTTACAGACAGTAAATTTACATCATAAGCTTGGCCTGATGTTTTCAAAGAAATTCCTTTTTATTAAACAAATTTTAAACAATACATAACAACTGTCTTTCTCTGACTTAGAATTACAAATCCCAGATGCAAGCACGGCTTTTTAAAAGTCACGAAAACAATCTTTAAGTAAACAAAATGAAGTGGGTCGCAAGGAAGCGGTTCCATGAGTCTGTGGCTTGAAGTGCTCCAGGGATGAGAGAGGCATTACTAAAAAATCAAGATGCTCTGAAAGAAATGGGCAAAGGGCCGTCTCCTCTCTTGCTGGGGCCCTTGACAGGGTGCCAAGGTTGGAAAATGAGTAACTTTACTGCTGTCAGAGCCATTGGAGGAGCCCGAGACGCGGGAGTCCGTGTTCCAGGCATCCACTGCCTTTGGTCTATTTGATCAGCAACCTCAAACTGTAAGTCAGAGAGCTGGCTGGCCGCGGGGAGAAGAGGTGCTGGCGGGCATTCCCTCTGATCTGACGCCATGATGCTCTTCTCCCATGGCCACCCTTGGATCAGAACGTCAGTGGGTAAATGGTGTGATCTTTTTGGGAAACTGGCTCCCTGTTCTCTCAGGGCCTCTTCCCTCCTCCAGGCCAGTGGGGAGAATTTACTGCCTTCAGTTCCTCTTAAAGAGGACACGTTGTGGGCTGGATTCGGGGGTACTAGCCTCACTGCGTAGACTTCGCACGTTGAGGCTGATTAAATCAACACAGAAATGGTATATTAAACGAAATGAAAATGTAAGCTGAGGGGCCTGGGTAAGATGACAACCAATATTTGTTTAATGCATTGTAAGATAGTGTCATTATTACTGTTGTTATTAACTCCGTCTTATAGACAAGGAAATTGAGGCAAGCAGAGGTTAAGACTCTTGCCCCAAATTACATGAAAATGATTTCTAAGTTTCCTTGGAGCTCAGTATTACATGGTGAATGGTCTACGTTTTAATTCCTATAAACTCAACTAATGCTATTTCCTGCCTTTCTCTCCTTCCAGGCCTGTATTTTCACCTCCACACCTTCTCTCTCCCCATAGTCCTGGGACTATGCCATGAGTGTTAGTATCTGGGCCCCTTTGTTAGTATATTGTGCTTTCCCATTCCCACTACTCTTTATTTGCTTAAATTCTATCTTTTTCTCAGCCTTCCCTGGTCTGTCCAGCCCACAGAGATCTCTGTTCCCCGAAAAGCTCCTCTGGCATTTGTTAGCTGTAGTACTTCTTTAGGGCTTACCGAATGCCTAGTAGTGAAAGTTATCTTTGTATAAGTTTATGTGCTAAACCCAAATCTACACTGTAAATTCCTACAAGGCAGAACAACCTTGCGTATAGCAAGCTTCAGTGAACACTCGTGCTTTATCTCATACTTTATGATGTACTTTTCCTCCTAGATAAATTTACATAGAGTACTGTAGATTCTGTAACCTCTGAAAGGAATGGCCGTATGATTAACATCATTATTCATATTGACGTAGTTCATTCAGGAAGCAATCAGAGGAGACGCTAAATTGAAAACCTGAAGCTTGGGAAATATTTATCCTAGCTTCATGTTATTTAGTATTTCTTCAATAACTGAAAAGGATTTATGGATTTAATGGCATATACCAAGATTTATAACTCCTGTACACTTTATTTTGTGCCATGTGCTTAAGCATCAGCGAATTGAAATCACGGACCAGAAAATCAAGCAACATATACTGTTCTGCTTCCTCGAAGTCAGGCTTCTCCCCTGGAGTTGAGCCCCTATTGAATGCTAACCCTATGTCCATTTCATCAAAGCCTTCTTCAATCCTTTTTTAGAGTCAAAAATAAAGATCTGGATAAAACCCAACTATCTGCAACTTAATCCTGTTGATTTCAAAACCCTTAGCACAAAAGGAAAATAAGGCTAAGTAACTTAAGGCACATGCATTCTGCATATGTTTTCTCCAAAGATACAGGGTCTCGGGTCTTAAAAGACTTAAGCCTGAAGTTTGCAACTTTGATAATAAAGGCTGTTTTGTGTTTCAACAGCATCTGATGTTTAAAGATTAATCTGTCTCTAAATCCATCCTGAGGAGAGCCCAGATGTAGTAAATAGAGATGATTCAACCAACTTTATGGGGAAGGATTGGAATTTTGCCTCAAATCCTACCCTTCGGAGACAAAAATCTCCAGTTTGGCAGCATACATTGATAAAAATAAGTGAATAATTTCTAAATCTCCATTTCCCTTTGGTTTGTAAAGACAGTCTTAAAATTAGTTAATTGCCAATAGGCAGATGATTAAAAGGTGCTGCAAGGATTTGCATTAACGGATGAAAGGCAGCAAGAGGTAGGAACAGAGCCTGAAAAGAAAGGACAGATAGTGGATATTTTTCTGAAGAATACATAGCTGGGGTTTTTTTTTTTTTTTGGTTTTCTTCCTTCAAACATACCAGTTCACAGGATAATCATCATCACAGCCGTTTACATTTACATAATGCTTTACCACTTGCTTTCACAGATTTTTATTCCCACTTGATCAGAGGGTGCCTGCTTTGTGCTGAGTGCCTAATCTTGAAATAAATCATTTACTATATGAGGATTTAAACAGGTCTTTTGGATAAAAAGTGCATTACATATTTATGAGCACTGATTTCAAGAATCATTTTGAAAGAACTATTGATGTTGCTTTATATGAGAAATCTGAACTTAATCCCATTTGATTCATCCTTGGTTTTATTTTCCAGAGGTTCCAAATCATGTTTGTAAATCCCTCAGGGTCCATTTCCTCCGTGTAAGAGGAAGAACGTTTAGGTGCATGTCAGGGGTTTACCAACCTTCTGCCGCTATTCTCATTATGTTGGGAAAATCAATTTTCTGAAATTAAAACGGCAGTCCATTTTTCGAGGCAATAATGATGATGATAATGATGCTAATAAAATGTAGGGGTTCTAATTCAGTACAGCAGGAGAGAGGAGATTATAGTCTGTTAAAACAGTCCTTTGGTGTCTGCTGTGAAGAGGGATCCCAGAAACGGTTCTCACTTTTATCATGCATTATTCCTTGAGTGTCCTTGATTTATTTTTTTATTTAGAGGTTGTTTATAAGGGTTACTGCCACTAAACTAGTTGTTTCCTGCATGATCAAATCCCCAAGAATCTAGGAGAAAAGACAATTGCATGTCACTGAAATTATTTTTTGAGCCCCTGGGAAGAGAAAGAAAAAATAGGATAATCATTGTTTACTGATTGCCGCAATTTGACTCCACTCAAAGATTTTGCTTTTTTAAGTTAAAAATAAAATTACTAGGGGAAGGCTTTTTTTTTTTTTCCTCTTTAAAGAAACAAGAGGGGGAAAAAAAAAAGAAAAAATGAAAGCAGGGGCCGCTTTGCAAGGCTACTGGTGCCTGAGTAGAATTGTTAACTGGTTCCCTCTCTCTGTGCTGGGCTGTCTGTATTCACTGTATCACAAGCTTGAAGCCAGACCTCATTTGACTGAGCCAAAAAATGGTCCTTTTGTTGCTGTTTTTTTCCCTAGTGTCATCTCTCATGGTTGCCTGGGCAACCAGTGTGTATCCTTTCAGCATAGGTTACTGGGCCCCAGGAAGGAAGTGCTCCAGTGCTGGCCTGCTATTTTTATAGAACCGTTACATAATACAATCTATTAAAACTTCCTCTTGGTGTTTTATTGCACAAAGGGGAAATTAAGTTTGATGACTCCTAAATGTTGGATGGAGGATGTCAGGTGACTTGGACTGTTTGGCTCAGGCCACATAGCAACAATATTCCTATATGCAATTCAAGGAGAACCAATATACAAGCATGCCCTTGGCAATGATCGCCTGCCTGCGGATCACTGGAGGAAACTGAGCCCTCAGCTGCTCAAGGGTGCAAGTTTTGTCAAAGTGCACAATGCTCCCTCTCTGGTAGGATGGCAGCGGACAATGAAACACTATTCACAGCTAAGGGCAATGGGAATTTTAAAGGTGTAGCACATATGCTTTTAATAGGCGGGATGATTACTGGAAAAGAGAATTGGATTGAAAGGCAGAGGACCAGGATTCTCTTCCCAGAACTGCCACTTCGGCATTGCGTGAATGCTGTGTGCGTACCGCTGTCTCCCCATGGTCGGGTATGCCGCTGGGTCACTCTGAAGTGGTCCCAGGCAGGGGCATCCGGAGCGGGAAGGCACAATAGCTAACTGGCTTTTTAGTGGAGAGCACTGAAGGCCACAGAGCCCTTTTGCATTGGCAACACGACTTCAGGGGTTCTCCACTTGCTACAGGACCAATAGGGTATGCACGCTCTTAACTCTTCCCCCCCACCTTGCTTAGGGGTTACAGTTGACTACCAGTCTGAATTAAAGCAGGTCCAAGTGTACAGTGGGATCAGAAGACCTGTCCTGATCTTTCCATTCCTGGAGCAGAAATGAACCCTTTAACCCCCGGGAGAGACTCATGGCCACAAGTGACCTGAGATTGGGGTTCCTAGGACTAGAGAGGATCTGAGCTGGGCACTTTCTCCTGTCTCTTCAAAATCTTCCTCTGCGGCTTTCTTCACTCCCATCACCTCAACTAAAACCTGAGGCGCCTGACTCTTAAATCGGTGTCTCCAGCCTGCTTTCCTTCCGGGCTCATCTGTCCTGTATTCCCAGCTGCCTGATGGAGATCTTTTTTCTGGCTGTCTCACTTTACCTTGAGCTCAACATAGCTAACGTGAAACACAAATCTTTTGTTTCCCAGCCCAGGACCCTTGCTGTCCCCCTAGTTTCCGTGAATAGCTGGTTTCAGAGAATGTGAAATGTTGCTGATCATCTAGTCCGATCTTTTCATTAATTAGATGAAGCAGATGAGGCTGAAGAGGTTAAGTGATTTGTTCAAGGATACCCAGGGAGCTGAGAACAGAGGGAAGACCTCTGTCTGCTGGATCCCCACTCCCTTGCACCCAGGCTTGATGTCTCTAGGAATTTTGAGCCCTCTTCCCTCACCAGGTCTTATCAGTCTTTCTTTCATGATCTCTCATAATCCAGTCTTTATTTCCCATTTCCACACCTGCCACCATAACTGAGGTTCTTATTTGCCTCAAACTTAGACTATTTTCGTTTCCTAATGGGTTGCTGCCTTTAATCTCTACCCCTTGAGTCAATATTGTATTTGACCTCTGGAAAAACCTCACAACTTTATCATGTCACTTTATTATGCAGACACTTTTGCTTGTTTACATTCAAGCCTGAATTTAACTCTCCATAATCTGACCCTCCCGCCCCCAACTTGCGCGTTTGTAGCTTTATCACCCATCCCAATCAGTGGCCCTCTGTTCAGTAAGGTTTATTTTATTGGCCATCCTTTTTTTACCACAGGTCAGAGATTCATGGACTCTTTTCCTTTTTTCATGTTATTGCTTCAGACAGGATGATTTCTGATGAAGTATTCCCAACCCTATTCTCTAGGGCTTCCAGAAAATCGAAAAGGATATGGAGCTGGTAGAATCGTGATGAATATTTTGCGCAAAACTTCAGTCCCTCATTCAGAACACTTCGCTGAGTGTCTCCATTATGCTCAAGCAGTAACCAAGCAAGATACAGCCCCTGCTGCGTGGGAGCTTATTAAGCGCAGAAGGCAGGCGTTACATAAAAATCACCTAGCCATTAAATACATGATTACACAAAGAACTAATTTATCACAAGGGCTCTGGACCCTAAGTGAGAGTACATGACAGCAAAGAAGGGCGGGGGGTGGAGGTGAGGGCAGGGCAGCCTGGGATTTAATATAGTCTGAGAGGCAAAGGAGGAAGTGACAAGAGGGGTTGGAGAAGCCAAGGGAGTGGTAAGGGGGAAGGAAAGGTCTATCCAGGCTGAGGGAACAGGGTGGTGAAAGCCTCTAGAAGCAAGGGTCTAGGTGCTGTGCAGCACCTGAGAAAAAGGCTGGAAGGCTGAGCCCTGAGACTCCGGGGGAAATTATACTGTACATACAAAAAGTTTTGGGAAGCCCCCCACGATAGCACTCCATCTCTTTGTAGGCTTTACAGTCTATAATAAGTCAGATTCTTTTGTTTTTAGGGGAATCCTTCCATGTGGTAAAATTTCT
This sequence comes from Balaenoptera physalus, assembly GCF_965194825.1. Taxonomy (NCBI): domain Eukaryota; kingdom Metazoa; phylum Chordata; class Mammalia; order Artiodactyla; family Balaenopteridae; genus Balaenoptera; species Balaenoptera physalus. The sequence goes on from NC_138884.1 coordinate 132,683,132, forward strand.
ACTCAGAGAAGTACACAAATAATTGTGCATCAATAACAGTGTTTACTTTCTTTGTTTTAAAGATATACTGATTTAGGGGATTGGGTTGAGCTTTCCCCAAACCCCTGGCTTGGGCAGTAAAGTTACATTTATTATGGTTTCTTTTTTTTTTTTTTAATTATGGTTTCTTATCCTAGGAATTTGACCTTATTTTTCCTTTGGGAAGAAGTTTCTTTAAAAGTGTAAACTCAATTTCATTAAATAGCTGGTTCACTCTGGGACAGTGGACTCAGGGAACTTCTAATTGTTTAACTTATATTCATTAAAATAAGAAAACATGGCCCCTTAGATAAGGTGATGAAAGCAACCTTTTATTTCTATAAATTCAATTGAGTAATAGAAGAAAGTATAAGATATAGGAAAGGTAGGGGTTTAAACCTTGAAGATATTATTTAAAATTTTTTTTCTTAAAAACTTTGACCTAAAAAAGCTGCTCTGTGTAGAAGGGGAAAATAATAGAGCTGGAATGCTGTACGTGACTCTGTTCTATTAACGTAAACAGGAAGGATGGGGAACATTTTCATTTTTTCTTTCCCTTTGGCAAGCTCTCAGCTCAGCTTCCTATGGGTGGAAATGGGCAATAAATAGCAGGGTATCCAGTGGCCTCTTTCTAGGCCTCCTGGTTACTAGCATTGGCAAGAACTTCACTCCCCTTTTCTTTCTTCTTATTTTTAGAGTGTTGACTTTTTTCTTTCTCAGGGTTGAGGGTAAGGCAAGGGCCTGTCATTATCAGACAGTGAGGTGAACCGCAGAGACTGGTTTCCCAGGAATCGGCACCCAGCTGCCAACCTGGTGGGTCAGAATCATCATCTTTAGTACCGCGGGTGGTTTTCCTGTGAAAGTGAGACTTCCTTTAAATCACACACACACACACACACACACACACACACACACACACGCACACGAGTGGTATGCATCCCCCCACCCCTCCATCTGTTAATCTGAGAAAATATACCTCTTGTCCTATTCTCTTCTGCAAAGAATTCTCTCTGAGTTGAGCTGTAAGGAAAATGCTAAGTAATTTCTGAAGATGAGAAATCATTATTTTTTTTTCTTGTGTTTCATGGTGATCCACCAAATACTTTTCTGTGGCTTTGACTAAAGGACAGGATTTCCCTTCTACTAATGACAAGGAAAAGTAACCTCTGGTTTTAAAAAGGCTTTGGAATTCTTGAAAGAAATTGTTGCAATATTGGATATTTCAGCCAGCCTAAGCTATCTGGGGAGGCCAAACGTGGAGAAACAATAAGAATAATAATAGTTTTCTGGCTGATGACAGTCAACCTTTAACACTCTTTAGGTGTAATCCAGTTACACTTAAATATAGCGTTGCTATAAAGATACACGAAAAATATGATAGAGTTACAATTCTTTGTTCTCACTGGAAGAAAAGAGAACTTTATCTTTGTGGGGTACTTCTTCATTTGGGGGCAGGCGCTTTCTTTGCAGGCAAACTGGGCAGAATCCACTCATCCATTTTTTTTTTTCAAGTTAAAATGCAACAGTCCTTTTTCAATGACCTTGGATTCTGTAACTAAATGTGCACCGATAGGGCCTGGCAGCTTGAGCTTGATTATTCTCATCTCCTGGCTGGAGGGCCATTCCTTCCTCAGTTATGTCTCCCAGCTGCTTCTGTAGTTTTATGAGGTCCTTGAACATCACCTGAGAAGCTGCAGTAGAGAGCTGTGAAATAATTAAATATTTGGTGTTTTGGTGGGCCTAGAGGTGAACAAGGTGTTTTCCTGTCCAGGTAGGAACACGATCGTTTTACACGGAGGTGACAGGATATGTTGCCTCTGCCTTCTGGGGGCTGGCAGTTGTAGTTTAATGGGTGTCTGGTATTATGTTTTAAAATACCACTGTCATTTGAGTCCCTCATGTTTTAAAAATGTCTGGTTTTTCCTAAGAGAAATTATAAAGTTGCATCACTGAATTCATATCATTGTTTGGGGACAGGGCACTCATGCTGACTACTAGGGCCCCCAGTTTTATTTCCTTTGTGATTGCATCACTCCTCAGAGTACGGTAAGAATGACTTTATAGACTTTCTTTCTGGCTCCTTCTTTGTAGGCTGCTTGTTAAGACAAACAAGAAAAAGAAAATTTTATAGGAATTGTGCTCCTTTTACTTCCATTGGTAACATTAATAGTTGTCTGAGATTGACAACAAATTCTAAGACCAGCAACCAGTTCTCCAAAGCCTCACACTTTTACAGACCTCTTTCAGTTTTACAAATATGATTATCAGTGCTTTGGGGCATTAGCTGAATAAGATGATGCAAGAATTTTAACTACCATTAATTTCATCACTGGGCATAGTTCTAAAGTCGCAGAACTTCAGGCCTGGACGTTACTTTAAAGGTTTTGTCCAATTTCTTGTTATACAGATAAAGGAATAGGAAAATGAAGTGCCTCAGATAAAGCCACGTGGTCCTTATGAACGCCCGGTTGCAGGCTAGGTGTCATATTGAGACCCACGTTGTACCTTGGTGACCACTTCCTATACAGTCTCACGGAAGCCTGGCACCTGGCCAGGTGTTTTATATACATACTGGCTTCGAGAGAGTACAAGCTTGAATCCCCGTACTAACACTAACCTCCTTAAACCTCATTTTTTTAGCTGTAAAATGGTGATAATAGTAGTCTCTACCTCTTATGGAGATTAAATCAGATATTCTATGTAAAAATTTAGCCCATAGTAAGTACCCTATAAATGTTAGTTGTTATTATTATTAGGCTCAATTTCATTAATCATTTAAAATATTTTTAAACCATTGTGTTATAAATTCTACCTATCAAAACTAGTAAGCTGTTATACTTTCACCCCCTTCATCTAATATGCTTGTTAAATGTCTACTGTGTGCAAGACACTGCTGGGTCTGTTGTAAAATAGAAATACAAATAAGAAATAATCCCTGCCCTCTAAGGGTCTTTGTGTCTGTGTGTACGTGTGTGTATGTACGTGTGTGTATGTATGCATGTGTGTGTATGTGTGTGTGTATGTGTGCATATGTGTGTGTATATGTGTGTGTATGTGTGCATATGTGTGTGTATATGTATGTGTGTTATGTGTGTATAAGTGTGTATGTGTATGGCAGAATGTAAGTAACATGGAATGGGGGTAAAAAATGCTAGAAGTTAAGTTTGGTGATATGATATATTATCTTGCTCTGTGTCTATCCTTCCTGATATTGGCGTATCATTTCTATTTGTTGTTTATGAGCTTGTCTCCCAGCAACTTCACTGTATCTTTACAACTTCCAATGACTTCTTAAACTCTTAGTCTCCCCCTAACAGAGCCTAATCCCACTACATTCAGGAAGACTGCTAAGACCATCAAATGCCCCCCTCTCCATCCCCACCTAAACAGTCTGCAGTTTTTACATGCATGTCGGAGCAAGATTACCTATTGGACGTTAACATTTGTAATATTTCTGAGAACATGATTGCCTGGGGATAAGGGGAGATTTTTCTTACTGAAAACTTTTACCAAATTTTTTTCTCAAAGCTTCTCTACCACAAAGTCACAAAGAGCAGAAATATCCCTCCTTCTATGGAATCTTCAGTCCTCCACCAGTATTTCCGCCCATTCTAGGGCTGTGATTTCTCATTAGGTGGAGGTTATCCTGTCTTGTGTAAATACATACTGAATTCTCACCCTTTTATCTTGAGTACTATCTGCTGTTCTGTTACCTGTATTTTTCTTTTTCTCGCTGTTAAAAATACCTGTGTCTCTTTTGTCTTCAAGAAAGTACCAAGTAATCTCCACACTTTCTTATTTATAATGTCGTCTCATTAAGAAAGAAAAAAGCATATTTATCTCTCTCCTAAGAGTAAGCTCATGGAATGCATGTATACATTTTATACCCACATATTTCCCTACTATCCACCCTCCATACCCCCAGTCCTTACAATCTGCCATTTGACAGAAATCCCTTATACCATGGTCATCTTTTGTCTGTGCCCAAAGTTTTTGCTTCTGATTTTACCTTTTGAAATGTTAATCACTTCTGGCCTAACATTAGTATGGCAGAGTTTCTTATTTATCCTCACATGTTACTGATTTCTTTCTCTCTTCAAACTGTGAGTATCCCTGGCCATCCTCTTTGTTTTCTACCCTAGGAAATACAACGTCTGACATGGCTTCAAGTTATCTGCCATGTCTAGGTGACTCATAAATCTATATATGCAGCTCTTCCTGTAACAGACATATATCCAGAGTAATACACCGTTATCAGAAACCTCGCCATTTGGATATCTCAAAACCTTTGATTGCACCATGCAACCAAAGTAGATAAAAAATGGTCAAAGAACTATTTTATATGATTCAACCTAATAGTTATGTCCCGAAACTGAAGTTATGGCTTTCTCCCAACCTTCATTTCCTCCAGCCAGCCTCTTACTGCCATTGCAGTTCTGGACGCTTGGTTGCCAGGTTTGTTACATTGGAGACATGGGTAGCAGCAGAATTCTCTTTCATCTGTCTCTCTGTTTCTCCTCCGTTTCCCCTGCAAGCAAGAAGGCTTATAGCTGGTCTCTGGTTTTTTTCTTCTTCCTAACCACGTTATGCCTGGAGTGCCATAAGGAAGTTTGCATACCCCTTTGTATAACCTGATTTATGCCCAGGAGCGCTGATTCTCGGGTAATATGGGTTTGTTTATTGTCACTTCTTTGGAGGGTCCTTTGTATCTCTTGTTCGAAGTTAAAAATACTTGTGATTAGATACAAGGTTCTTTCTTGCTCAATTTTTCAGCGTAGGTCTACTACTCTACCCTGGGTCTATTATTTGAGTATAATAAACCACAGTTAAATTTCAGTAAGCTTCAGTTTTCTAATCTGTAAATTGAGACTAATAATATTAACAGTCTCATAATGTAGTGGCTGAATTAAGTTAATACATACAAATCACGTAGAACAGTGCCTGGGACATAGTAAGCCCTTTTAAAATGTAAATTATGCTGAAAATAAAATGAGAAGATTCATTATCATGTGATGGGGTCAAATTTCTTTTGCTGTTTTCTATATTTTTGCAAAAACAAAACGTAACAAAACCACACTCAAAATTCACAGCTTTTAAAGGAGTTATGTTTAGTTCTGGGTCTGTAAAAGAGCTTTTGGTTAATTCTTACTTGTCTTGATTCAATTTCATCCTCCTTAACTGTAGTGCTTTTTAATGATGGTTAAAAAAAAAAAGCTAAAAAAGAAAATCATGTACTCTTTAGGAGGTATTTAATATCAAATGTTCTATTAAAGGGTTGCTATGAAGAAAATCTTTTGGTAAAGGTGATTCTCAATCTTTAGTTTGCTGAAATGGCCTAAGAAATATAGTAAGGAATTTGCGCTGCGGTAATATCTTTGAAGTCTAGTCGCCTGCCTTTAATTTTGCAGTAAGCGCCTAATCTCATTAGATTTCATACACTCAGTGTTTGCACTTGCACAAAAGCTGTCCAAACAAAGCCAAAATGTTGACACCACCGTCCTCTGATGGCATTTAGAATGAATATATTAAACACACTTGCACTAGCCTTGCATTAAGCTAAGAAATAAATTTTGAACTTTGAACTCAGCAGGATAAAAAAGCTTTACTTGATAGCCGAGCAATTGTGTCGTGGTATGGTATAGGGAATTCATTGTGTTGTTCAGAATCCAAACTTGCAAACATTCTCTACATACAGTAGGCACTGCACAAGTAAAGAATTAAAGTAAGGAACAGTCCTCAAATCCTGTTGTTAGGGACCTAAATGGAAAGTAAAGTGGGCTGGTGGATTTGCTTTGAAATTCACTGAATAAACTTTGATTAAATTCACTTCAGAGAAGGACTCAAAGTGAAAGAATATCTTTTAGTTAGTGTGTGAGAGTATGTCTATTCAATTCACCTTGCTAATTTACACGTTTAGAAATTTTCTTTAAAAATCTGGCAATCTTATCTTTTTACTGAAGGTTTGGAAGCTGACGATTATAAAGAGGGCTCAAATAAGACTTGTTTGTCCCTTTTCATAGAATGAAGATAGCAGCAAGGCTGGAATTGAGAATTAACTAAATCTAATGCCTAGGGGTATTTAATGGTTTCTAACTAGATAGTACCTAAAAGAAATAGATTTCCCCATAAAACATGTATAAATGTTTATAAATCTGTGTACCTGGAACATGGCCATCAATTAGGAAGCAGGTGCCAGCAATGTTTGACCAAGGAAAATAGTTATCATAAAGTTCACATATTAAAATTTGTGCATGTTCCTTACTAAGAATCTCATAGTTGCTTAGTCCAATTGCTTTCACTCTTACTTGACATGGTTTTTTCTTGGGTATTTGCTTTTGGCTTATATTAAGGGCTTTTTAAAAGAAACACTATTTGAAATGTATTATACTAGCAACTGTCAGAATACCATTGAAGACGTTATCTATTCTATCTTACATCATCCTTATTATGAACACCATGAAAAAAGTTCTCTTCGGTCTTCATGTCAAGAGTGGTAGTATTTTTTTTTTTTTAAATCCCACAAGGACTCAGAGGCAAAAAATATACAAATCAATTTTCACTGCAAAGTAAAGGAGCTGTTACAGTGGAGGATTACTGGTCTGAATGTCAATATTATGACGTAGTATGAGTGGGTTTCATGTTTGGTAATTGCAATCATTGTTGCTTTTGTTGTGGTCATCCATTTACAATGCTTGGTGTCAGTTTATTTCTCTCTTGTAAAAATAAAATACAGTGTGTGTGTGTGGAAAAAAAAAAAAAGAGTGGTAGTATTTCTTTTAAATAGCTGGCTTGTTTTTACTTTCTGATGGCTGTGAACCTGTAACTAATTGATCACCTTTCCATCCTTGCTTTTGCTTCCAGGAAGCTTAGAGCTCTACTTGCTACTTAGTGCCAGCAATTGTAAGGCAATCTGTGCATGTTACTGACTCTTGGCTTTATTATTTGCCTATTCCTATTTTCCTTTTGTTCAAATTCCCTCAAAAATCATTATATTTTTCATTGCATCATTTTAAAAAGCTGTCACAAATCCTTTGTAGAAAGAGATATGTATACACACATTCATAAATTCATTAGTACATTAGTACATTCACAGATTCATGCTTGTGGCATCAATGGTTTTACGGTTTTCAAAACCACAGCAAATTAGAAGCTGGAAGTTAGAAGGTGAGGGATGACTGCTAGAGAAAGAACAGTAAGAAAGTCTACTGATAAGCTCCATTGAGGACACCAGAAAACTGACAAGAGACAGGTATGGGAACTCAAAAACACAGCTGCCCAAGACCATGCAAGGCAGGGCTGAAACACCCCGTGTGTCTCTCTAATCCAAGAATTGGTAATATGCTGCAATTCTGCACATATTGTTATAAAATGACCTCAGTAATAAGATAAGATTGTAATATATTCCACGTGCTTTGTCTAACAAGGCAGTGTTCTGCTTACTATCCTTTAAAAAGATGTACCTAAAAAAATTGGGTCTCCTTCAAGGACTGAACTTCAGTTATCGAGAAAACTAACTCAGCCAAAAACCTTTCTTCTCAGTGAGGTTGAATTAAGGTGTTCTTATAAAATCACCACATGCGAAATATCTATTGCATGACCAGGTTTGAAATTAGTACTTTATTTCTAAACAAACCACTGCAATCAGCATATTCAAGAAGCTGGTCTGCGCTGTTGCATCACCTGGACTGACCTGCTGTCAAGGACAGCCTGGGCTCATTGAGGGTGAGAATATGAGGATGATTCAAGGGGAAGTTTAGTTACAAGCGCTGAGAGGGAATTTGATTCAGATGTAAGTTGGATAATAGCAAGCTAATGTCTCTTTGGCTCCACTACCTTTTCTTTTCATAAGATGCCAGAAGGTCCTTAGCTCCCTGGCCTGCAAAGGGGGAGGGTGGGTTGCAGTGAGAGACAAAGATATTTGATTCTCCTTGTAAATGGAAAAAAGCAGTAGAGCTATTTCCTGAGCTCACGTGGTACAGTGTTTAAAAGGATGGACTCTGGAGCAGAATTCTTGGGTTTAAATCTTGGTTCCACTACTTATTTGCTACTTAACTTCCCAGTGTCTTTAATGACCTGTGTCATCGGCTTCAAAATGGGGCCAGTAATATCCCATTATGGAAAGGGTTGTCGTGAGAGTTACTATAAATAAAGTGCTTAAAACAGCATCTCACTATGTGCAATATATTATATGCTATATAAATGCAAATATTAAAAATGACTGTTAGTTAATTATTAAATAATACTAAATATTATCGTTGAAGTCAGAAGAAGGGAGAAATTTATTCCACTTCTAAGGTAGAATAAATTGCCCCTTTCTCTTCACATTACATTAAATTTTCTCTTCACATTACATTTGCAAATGTTTGTGAATGTCTTTATTTTATTCTATTTACATGCCACTGAAAACACTTAAAAGACAGTGAAGTGTGGAGGCATGGATTTGAGTCTTGGCAGAAAAAGGTTTTGGGGCTACTAAGAATAATTCCATGTAGTAAAACATAGATCTTACTTTTTAAAAAGTTTATTTTAAATGTGGCTTTAATCTCATTTTAAAAGTAACAGAGCCATGATACAAAAATTTGTCTGTTCTTTACTCAGTTCAATCACATGAACAAAACCACCACTATGGAATAAACTATATGGTGTTTTTCCATCCAGCCTCTTTTGTGTATGGGCATGTATGTGTTAGTAACAGTGACTCTCAAACTACTTTTTCCTGCCATACTTAATGGATGTTTGCTTAACCATGTTCTAAATATTCCTATAAGCATTTCCTAACATGTTGACTATATTCTACCTCTTCACTGAAATAGAAGTAAAATCATTTGTAAATCTGAATATCTTAATAGATTACTTGCAACATCAACTGAATGGGCGAGTTTGTATTCTGTCTTTTCGTTTAATATTATTTATAAGAATTTTCCATGTAATTATGAGTTTTAGAAATTGTTATTTTCAAAGTATTTCAAGCATACACACACACACACACACAGAAGAGGAAAATATAATTAACCCTGCACACCTCTTACCCAGATTAAACAATTATCCACATTTTGTCACAATTGCTTCATCTCTCTCTTTTCTCTCTCTCTGGTGGAAGCATCTTAAAGCAAATCCCAGACATGGTGATATTTTGCCATTTCATCCATAAACATTTCAACATGGGTCTCTAAAATAATTTTCCACGTCACCGTAACCACAACACCTTTATCAAAATGAACAAAACTAACATCTAATTCAGGCCATATTCAAGTTTCCCCCAAAGACTCAGATAGGTCATTCTAAATTGGTTTGTTGCCTTCAGGAGCCAACAAAATCCATACATTGCATATGGTTGTGTGCCTCTTAAATGTTTTTAATCTAAAACTGTGTCATCCAACATGGTAGCCACTGACCACAAGTGGCTTTCAAAATTTAAATTAATTAAAATTAACTGACATTAAGACATTCAGATCGTAAGTCACACTGGCCACATTTCAAGTGCTCAGTAGTTACACATGTCTAGTGATTGCTGTATGAGAACATTTCCATCATTGCAGAAAGTTCTGTTGGACATCAGGCTCTAGAAGATTAACCTCTACCCTGCTTACCCCAGGATCACTGAATTATTGAAGAAACTGGGTCAGTCTTTGATAATTCTAGATTGCCTACTTATGGACAGTTTAAGTTGTTCCTCTCAACCGGGTATTTCCTGTAAATTGGAAATTTTGTCTTAAAGCTTGATTAAAGTTCAACAATTTGTTTTTGGGGGAGCAGGAATATTTCATACTTCATACTTACTTCATAAGTACCTCATACTTCTGTATACTTCAATAATCATGATTTTATGGTCACTTTTTATTTCATTGAGTGTATATACAACAATATTATACTTAAGTTGTCTTTTATTGTTGCATACTTCATTAGTTTCCATTTTAAACTTTATATATAGTATTGTCTTAACTATTTCTATGAATAGAGATTTTTTTCTATATTTCTGTATCCTAAGGTATTTCTTTAAGATAAATGACCAAAAAAGGAAATTCTATATTAAAGCTAATAGTACTTTTATGGTTCTGGATATATGCTATTTAATTAATTTTCAAAGGAATTGCCCCAACTGATGCCGCCCCCAGTAATATGTGGGTGCTATTTTTACCACATCTTCACCAGCATTGAGTATTATCACGGAAATGATCATAGTTTTTTCAATTTAATAGTGCCCTGTGATTTGAATCCGTCTTTTCTCCAGTTCTTCTTATTCCCTCGTGTCTTGGGCAGGCTCACAGCAATGAAGCCCTTCTTCCAACACGGTACAGTTTTCAACATCTTAGATTTGAAGGCAGGATGCACCAGGAGACTTTGCCTTGGGCCCTTCCTGCCTAGATCCTTTGGGCTAATACTCCCTTTTCTCTCTTTATGATTCATTCTGAGCAGGCTTAGTGGTTAATCTTCTATTTCCAGTTTTATGATCTGTTCCTCCCCCTAGCCTAGATCTGAAACATCCTTTCCTTCAACAATTCAAATGTCTTGGCTATTCATTTTCCCCTTTGGTTCAGAAAGCTTTAGTTGTCGATTCTATTCCCTTGTCAGCAACAATTTTTTATTCTTACTGGCTTAGTCAGGCTGTCTGCCCTGGCTTTCTTTATAAGTGTTTTTGTGTAGAATTTTTGCCTCCTAGGAAGCCCACTGTAGCATAACATAATTAAGTGACAATATATGAGGTGCCAGCGCTTTACAAGCAGTTAATGACTGGTTGGAAGATTTATAAAGCAAGAGGTGAAATCAAAGAGAACCAAACGCTCAAGTTCTATATAAATAAAAAAATAAAAAATTAATGTGGTTTTAATTGTTGTTTAACAGATATTTGAAAAGAAGTATGTGAAGACATGCATATTAAGAAATCTTGACATGCAGTTGTGCGGCCACTAACACAACTCCATCTGCACCTTGTATTTCCTTTTCCAGCCTCCCATATTTGCCTGCTTCCCATAACCTTCTTCTTCAGCATTTGCTTTCCAGTCTACTGACCTCTGGCCCTCCTTTGATTCTTCATTGCTCCCTCTTACATTTTCAGTAAAAATAAAACGAGTGTGACTGAGGTCAGAATCTGGCTCTTTATACAAAGCTGCACATGCAAGATGCGAACTAGTGAGGAAAATGTGTATCATGGGAAAGTTGAAATTACAATGAGAAACTTAACTTTGGAATTTCCTGCCTGATCTGTCTCTTAAGTTAATGTTTTAATTCGATGTCCTTATTTGGCTTTAAATGAAAAGTTAGAGCTGAGATAGAAAAGAACAAATCAACAAACAAACAAAAAATACCTACATGCAACTTATTACAGCTGTGATGAAGACCACACAACAGCACATAACTTTCAAATGGTTGTACTGTTTACAAAATCTTATAACATCGACCAGACTATATGACTGAATACTTATAAAAATTGTGCTACATATGTACAAAGTGATTTTTGGATTCCTGATAGCTGTATCCTATGATACCTTTTTCAAATCTTATTTTCTACTTTTTCAGGACCTCAGAAACAAACATGTGGAAAGTTCTGCTTAAAGAACGTTACGCTATGCACAGAAGCAAATATCAATCCAAAAAAATATCCCCACCCCACCCCAAATAAACTTAAAGTGGTTGAACATCTCATACTAGGTTGGAAAAAGGGTTTAGTGATTATATAATCATCTGTTTCCTTCTAAAGGCATCATCTGGCACAAAATTACGAATTGTAAATACATGGTGAGTGAAAATGCAAACGGAGTTGTTGGAAGATGTACAACTCACCTATACTATTCTAGCATTCATGCTTTTCTATTTTTGATGATGAGATTTTAGAGTAATCAACTCAGAAATAAAAACTAAGATTTTGAGAACTTTTCATATTTTCTTTCAAAAGGTTAGGAAAGCCAAGTCTTTGACAGTTGGGTGAGGGAACTGGGGTCTGTGACTTTCAAAACTGTAATTAATTGTGTTTAGTCTTTAGGCCTGTTATTGGCATAACTTCCAGGGCTTTTATTGCTCAAAGGCTGTTTTCAAGATGGTGTTCCATCAGGCTCCATTTTCCTTTCCTTTCCAAAAACTTCTGAGGATCTGTTGTGAAGTACCAGGAAGCCTGACTGCTAAGACAGATGTGGGTCATTTTGGTATTCATCTTTGCAGATGTTTCTGGCTCTGCAGAAACAGGAGTTCGGAGGGATTTGTTCATGGTCGCTAACTCTACTAGTGATTTACTGAAAATTCAAAATCCCACTTTTCTAACGTATAAGTGGAGACACATCTGACCTTGGGGCAAGGTCTTGCCTCATACTAGGTGAGGATTGAGCTGGAACCAAAACACTGGGGTGTATTTTGGGAGAATTTCTGTTAACCTATTACAGCCTAAAATTTATCCCTCTCACCATAGACATTCTATATACTGAAGAAGTAGGGAAAATCCTCTAGAAGCAGAAGCACCTTTTAGTTTGTGCTGAGGATGTTGACACTTTCCTAGTATGAATCAGTCTATTTTTTTTTCAGGTATTGAGTCATGAAAGTTCCCTCCTATTCCAACATTGCCTTATCAGAAGCACATGGACAATTGAGCACTGACACCGCCCCACTGAGACTGGATTGGATGGGTCAAGGGCAAGGGATCAGGGGTGCAGTGTGGTGAGGGCAGCAGCCAGGGCAGAGGGCTGCATAGACATTGGTGTCATGGTGCCACCTCCTTGGGAATTCCCAAAGACTCAGATGGGCATGGGCTCAAATTTTACCACTTGGAAGTACAACTATTGATCCTGAAGAGTTAGAGAGTTAGGGGATTCTTTCCTTCTTTCCTTCTTCCCTCCCTCCCTCTTTCTTTCTTTCTTTCTTTCTTTCTTTCTTTCTTTCTTTCTTTCTTTCTTTCTTTCTTCCTTCCTTCCTTCCTTCCTTCCTTCCTTCCTTCCTTCCTTCCTTCCTTCCTTCCTTCCTTCCTTTCTTTCTCTCTCTCTTTCTTTCTTTCTCTCCCCACTTCCAGCTTTATTAAGGTATACTTGACAAATAAAATTGTGAGATATATAAAGTGTATAACGTGATGATATATGTACACATTTTGAAGGGATTCCCCCATATTGAGTTAATTAACACATCCGTCACCTCACATATTTACCTACCCCCTGTTTTTGCTGGTGAGGACATTTAAGTTCTACAGTCTTAACAAATTTTAGTTATACAACACAGTGTTATCAACTGTAGCACCATATTATACATTAGATCCTCAGACCTTACCTTAAAACTGGAAGTTTATTCCAGGTTACCAACATATCCCTATTTCCCCAACCCCCTAGTCCCTGGCAACCACTTTTCTACTCTCTGTTTCTATGAGTTTTTTTCTAACGATTCCACATAGAAATGATACCATGAAGTATTTGTCTTTATCTGTCTAGTTTATTTCACTTAACATAATGTTCTCCAGTTTCAACCATTTTCTTGAAAATGACAGAATTTTCTTTTTAAAGACTGAATAATGTGAGATCTATCATCTATCTATCTATCTATCTATCTATCTATCTATCTATCTATCTATCATCTCACATTTTCTTGATCAATTCATCTGTTGATGGACATTTAGCTTGCTTCCATACCTTGGCTATTGTGAATAATGCTGTTATAAACATGGAAGTACAGATATTTCTTTGAGATAATGGTCTTGTTTCCTTTGGTTAAATACTCAGAAGTGGGATTACTGGATCATATGGTAGTTCAAGTTTTAATTTCTTGAGGAACCTTCATACTGTTCTCCTTAGTGCCTGTATTAGTTTACATTCCCACCAGCAGTGCACGTGTTCCCTTTTCTCCACATCCTCGCCAACATTTGTTTACTCTTGTCTTAGGGGATAATTGTTAAACAGGTCCCTCCTGGGACCCACAAGCTAGAGCACCTAGAGGATATTTGGATTTTATATTTTTGGTAGTGATTTATCAGCCTCCAACTCAGCCATGCAAAAAGAAAGAAAAAAAAGAAAAAGGAAAGAAGGAAGGAAGGAAGAAAGAAAGAAAAGAAGGAAGGAAGAAAGGAAGGAGGGAAAAGGAGGAATATTAATTTTCTGTAACTTAAACTGGTCTATTTGGGGCCTTTATTCTGAATGGTAGATCTGTTTTATTTCTAGTAAACTGTCAGTTCAATGATATTCAGGCATTCCAGGGGCAAGCACGGTCCAGGTGTCCTTTCTATCTTTATTCCTGTGTTGAGTATAGGGGCAGGGGTGGGCTTACAGCTGTGCAAGGACACTAGTGGGGAGCAGACTTCCGTCCACAGCCTTCCTCTGTCCTCCGTGGGCACCTGCTGACCTCTATTGCGCTCCTTTCCACTTTTGTTCATCACCCTTCTTATGGAGCTTGTTTCCGCCAGCTTCCCTGAAGTTACGCACACATTTCCTCTTTCTTTAGATCCCCCTCAAACTTGTCTGGGGTTTTCATTACCCCTGTCTCCTGGGGACACAGCATCGGGTGGGATGAAGTGATATTTTCTGTCTTCAAGATTCACCAGTGCTGTTCACTCATTTACTCAGGCCACGATCTTCGAATTCATCCTCTAATCCTCTCTTATACCCCTCAGCAATTGCATCAACAGCTCCTGTTTTTTTAATAAATTGTATATTATTTTAATTGTGTTTCCCTCATTGTATGTAAGCTCCACGGAAGCAAATAACTTTTTAACTTACTGTTATATCCCCAGAAGTATGGTGTATGTGCAAAAAAAAATTGTTGAATGAATGCCTGAACAAATCTCCTATTGTTAAACTTATAATTTGTTCCCTTTTGTTATTGTAAACTACTTTGTGTGGACATCTTTGCAGCTTTTTATTAGTACCCAATTTTGCTAGGTGTCAACTCCTAGAAAGAGAATGACTAGATTAAAATATGTGCATATTGAAAAAGTTGATGTATATTGACAAATTTCCTTCAAAAAGTTTACATTGAATTACACTTCTATTAATAGTACATGGAAATGCTAATCTTTCTGGTTTCTCGGAAATGTCCTGATTCTGTTGTTAGATTCTGGGTGAACCGGGATCATATTACTCACTGCGGAATATAAGGGAAACTTCATTGTTGCGTATTAGTTAAAAATAAAACAAAAAATAAAACAATTACTCCTCCCAAAATAGAACTTCATCACATCACTTCTGGAGACTGCCTCCAAGTGACCCCATACGTCTGTGCATCCATTAGTTTTGGACAAGCTTTTGTAGAGCTTTATTCACTCAATCCCTTGTGCTTGAAAAAAAACAACAATAAATAATAAGGATATATGCACTTTGCTGTAAGAAAGCTCCATATATGAGTCTTAATGCTTAAATCGTGGTGAAAGAGAATAATTATCTTATAAGGAGTTCCTGCACACAGTAACATGCGTCTTAAGGGAAAGAATACGTTTATAGACAATGTTTTAATTGTAATGTGTATAATGGGGTGAGACTGGCCCTTGTGCTATGTGTGGGAGCTTTCCGTCCAGGAGAGTAAAACATAATTTGTTTTGTAATGGGACAGAAGCATTCTAAGCCATCCTCTTGTGTCTTGCTGTGCGGATTTATGTACTTTTGGCTAATAAATATGTCCATATAAACAAATGGATGTTTTCCGTGCCTGTAGCTCTTGAAGAGAACACCTCTGTCTCTAGCTCGTGAGCCCTCAAACCTTTGAAACAAATGCTAACATACCACTTTCCTCTGTGTGCTTTACTGCATTTTCTAAAAGTATGAAAAACAGCAACTTCAGCTGGAAGTGTACGTGTGTATATATATTTGTGTTTGTAAGACTTAGGTTGGAAAGGCTGAAGATTCCAAACAAAAATACAGCATTTCAATTACATTTTATGGATTAAATGGTTTCTGTTAGTGACTGTATTGGAAACACCTAATCATTGTCATGTTGGTTGCCTACAAATGTTCAGACATTTTCCTGGTTATGTTTGACCATGGACTATTTCAGCATTCAACCAACTTGCACCAGCACCTATTCATATATTGTCAAATTAATAGTTCTTGAAAGAAAAAACAGGTTATGTAGCTCTCAGTTACCTTTTTTGGCTTGTACATGGGTTTTCATACACTGCAATGGAAATACTGTGAACAAGGATTATCTCTTCGGGCTTAGGTGTAAACACTAGAGCTTACTATAATAACTTGGATCATGCACCATCCTAGGAGCAGGGGTTATTTCCTTGAGACACTTGAGTGGATGGATCAGTTGCTAAGCAACTTGCATTCTTATGGGGCCAGGCTGGGGAACAAAAGGGTGCCAGGTGGTCATACAGAGAAGGAAAATGACAAAGACACATGGAAAAATAAAGCCTCCATCTGGGAACTGTAGTGCATAACCGTTTAGAAATTTGGAATATGTTCCCCCTTAATAATTCATTTCAACAGCTATTCATCAATGGTTATATCTTTAATATCCATGCCTATCTCTCCGTCTATCTACCACCCATCCATTCATCCACCCTGGCAGACTGATTTTGAGATTAGAAATTACAAGTAGTAAGTTGACTTGTATATCTTATATTATTAACTACTTTGCCAATAATTATTCTTCATAATTATTTCTTATTCAGTCACATAATTTCCTCTGTTCCTTCCCTGCTCTATGTCTTTTACATTTTTACTTTTCATCTCCTTGTCACGTGCTTTCTCTTTTTTTTTCTCTCAGGACTGATTTTATAGATGGGACCATTGCTTCACTACTAATGGATACTTAGCTACTTAACTAAGATAGAAATACAGATTCCTAGAGAAGATTGTCAGAGCAGCCTCGCGTCTCCACACTTTACAAGGCCTCTTTCCTAGACATTTATGTGCTGAAACTTAGCATCCTGACGTCCAAGTGGAAAACAATGGTAACAGTCTAACACATCAGAAGTTATGATACACAATCATACAAGAAATCAGCTTTACCTATTTAAAATGTAAGTCACTTCTATTTGTTCAAATACACTATGAAAGTATGCCTTTTCTCATTATAGAAACTGAAACTAAAGAAAAACCACGAGTTCTTTCTTTTTGCGAGATCTGCCAGCGTTATACCAGATTGCGCTCCTCAGGCTTTGGTTTTTTTTTTTTTTTGATAGGCTAGGACTGTAACACCAAGAAGCCAGTTGTCCTCAAGAATTTTAGAAAAAAAAGTGCACTCTAGTTTGGGGACGTATCTGAAGGAAGAAGCAAACTACTGTTTAGTTAGTACTTATCGTATGCCTGGCATTGTGCTAGCGATTTCTAGGTAGATTTAAAAATTTAATCTACAAAAATCTTTGTATTGTGGGGATTATTATCCACATTTTTTTTTTTTTAATGTGAAATTGGGCTTTTAAAATTTATTTATTTATTTATTTATGGCTGTGTTGGGTCTTCGTTTCTGTGTGAGGGCTTTCTCTAGTTGCGGCAAGCGGGGGCCACTCTTCATCGCGGTGCACGGGCCTCTCACTATCGCGGCCTCTCTTGTTGTGGAGCACAGGCTCCAGACGTGCAGGCTCAGTAGTTGTGGCTCACGGGCCTAGTTGCTCCGCGGCATGTGGGATCTTCCTAGACCAGGGCTCGAACCCGTGTTCCCTGCATTGGCAGGCAGATTCTCAACCACTGCGCCACCAGGGAAGTCTATTATCCACATTTAAAAATATATAATCAAGGCTTGAAGAGGTTAAATAACTTGCACAAGGCCACTCAGTTTCCGAAAACCAGGGTTTCTGCTATGCTACTGAGGAAGTGTTTCCTCTTTAGATGCAAGTAAACCAATGAAACAAGTTTAATGGGACAATACAGTGCCAGTGCTTGTTTGATTGCTAATTCTTCTAAGGGGGTGTGTGCGCGGGGGAGGGGAGAGGGGACAGGCATGTCTGTAGCAGTTGGAGAAAGGGGAGGGGAGATGTGAATGCTCTGGGCTATTGGGATCCTGTCTCACTTCTTCTGTCTTAGGTCGTCCGTTTACGCTGACGTAGCATTCCCTATTTTAACTTTTCCTCTTCACCAGGTTTTTGTCCTTTTCATCATTTTCTCCTTTTCTTGCCCTTTGGCCATTGTCTGCTCATTTAACTACTGTAGTGGATATAGTTCATGCTTCACCGGAACCTGCTGGCTCTCTTGTATTTTCGTTTGTGTTCCACCCTCCCTGGCCTGCATGTGCATTGGCTGCTAAGGAGCCACACCTGCAGCTCTTTTTAGGAAGCTGCCCCAAAGCCTCCACTTCAGGAGAGCGGAAGTGTCCAGAAGTTTACACTGACCCTCTTCCTCCTGCGCCCAGTGGCATTTAACCAGTGACCGACTGATGCAGGAATATGACAGGCCAGCCCCCTTGCCTCCCATCTGGGTACCTCACTCATAACTTTCCGCTTGAAAGCTCCCCTGTTAGACTAGTCCAAGGCTGGGGTTTTGCCTGCAATTACGCGTCTCCTCCACTTCTTCCCTTTCTTCATTCTCCTTCTGCAAGTCCCTGTGCAGTTCTTCCTGAGGGCACTTTACATTTTTTTTTTTTTAATTTTTTTTTTACAATTTTTAAAGGTTACTTTCCATTTACAGCTAGTACAAAATATTGGCTATATTTCCCATGTTGTACATCCCTGAGCCTATGTTACACCCAATAGTTTGTACCCCTCACTCCCCACCCCTATATTGCACGCCCCACCCCCCATGGCCCCGCCACTGGTAACCACTAGTTTGTTCTCTGTATCTGTGAGTCTGCTTCTTTTATGTTATATTTGCTAGCTTGTTGTACTTTTTAGATTCCACATATAAGTGACATCATGCAGTATTTGTCTTTGTCTGACTTATTTTACCCAGCATAATGTCCTCCAAGTCCATTCACATTGCTGCAAATGGCAGAATTTCATTCTTTTTTACAGCTGAGCAGTATTCCATTTTATATATATATATATATATATATATATATATATATATATATACCACATCTTCTATATCCATTCATCTGTTGATGGACACTTAAGTGGTTTCCATGTCTTGGCAATTGTAAATAATGCTGCTGTGAACATTGGGGTGCATGTATCTTTTTGAATTAGTGTTTTTGTTTTTTTTCGGGTATATACCCAGGAGTGGAAACTGAGGGTACTTTCTTAATAAGTTATTTGCTCATGAATGTTTGTCTCAGATTCTGGGGAATACACACATTTTACACGGCTGATGGATAGAGGGTTTGATAAGACACTGTTCTTGGGAAACCTGAACACTCTCATGCCTTCTCTGTTAGAGTGAGGCAGAATAGAGGTCAGGTGGTCAATGGAACTAACTCAAATTGGGTCCAGCGGGCCTCTGGGCTCATCTGGTAATCATTTTCCAATTTCCTGACTGAATAATCAGGGTGGACATATTTAGCATCTGGCAGAAGACTCACACTGGTTCCCTAATCTGTGGAGTAAGAGCTATTGTAGTAGCAAAGACCAAGTGGAGGTCACCCAGGCCAAGATGGTAAATAAAAAATAATTCTGTCCCCCAACTCCTGTGTGAATTGGCAGCGATTAGCACCATCCTCGAAGACTTAATCAAACCAACATAGATGGGCAACCCCATTATATCCCCATTTAATACATCATTTTACTTCCTGCATAAACCAGATGAATCATGGCAGGTGACCGTGGACTTGCAGAAATGTAACCTAGTTGTACCCCAAAGGGGCTGCTATGCTGCATGTGGTACTTTTACTAGAACAGATTACCACGGCTTCTCATTTGTGGTATGCGGCTATTGAACAGGAAAATGTGTTCTTTTCAACACCTGTTATGAATGAGGATCAGAAACAGTTCGCCAGGGTGGATAACGGTATATTCACAGGCTTGCCCTGGGCCCAAGGGAACTCTCCTGCTCTGTCACAATGTAGCTTGAAGGGACCTTGATCTTCTGGTCATTCCACAAAAGATCACTTTGGTCCTCTATATTGGTGACGGCAGTTAATCATACATAAGCAGGAAATGGCAAGTACTTTGGATGCCCTGGGAAGACACGTTGTACTCCAGAGATTGAGAGAAACTCTACAAAGATTCAGGAGCCTGTCATTCCAGTAAAGGTTTTAAGGCTCCACCAGCTTGGGACATGCTAGGACTTTACTTCACAGCAAAAGAAGTGTGGCAATGGGCCCATGTTCGTGGAATTCCTTGGTCTTACCATGTTCTCTGCCATCCTGTAGCAGCTGGTTTGAAAGAATGGTGAAATGGCCTTTTGAAGACTCTGTTACAGCATGAGCTAGGTGGAAGTCCCTTTCAGGTTTGGGGCAAGGTCCTCCAGAAGGCTGTATAAGCTCTGAATCAGTGTCCAGTATATGTTGCTGTTTCTCCAATAGGCAGGATTCACAGGTCCAGGAATCAAGGAGTGGGAATGGGAGGAGTGGTGCCACTTACAATTATATCTAGTGACCCACTAGCAAAATCTTTGCCTCCTGTTTCTGCAACTTTATGCTCTGCTGGCCTAAAGTTCTTAGTTCCAGAGGGAGGAATGATTCCACCAGGAGACACAACAATGGTTCCACTGAACTGTAAGTTAAGACTGCTGCCCAGCCACTGTGGGCTCCTGATGCCTCGGAATCAACAGACAAAGAAGGGAGTTACTGTGCTGGCTGGGGTGATTGATCCTGATTACCAAGGGGAAATCGGACTACTATTCCACAGTGAAGGTGAGGAAGAGTGTGTCTGGGATACAGGAGATCCCTTAGGACATCTCTTAGTATTACCGTGCCTAGTGATTAAGGTCAATGGAAAAATACAACGACCCGACCCAGGCAGGACTACCAATAGCCCAGATCCTTCAGGAATGAAGGCTTGGGTCACCCCACCAGGTAAAGAACCATGATCAGCTGAGGTGCTTGCTGAAGGCAAAGGGGATACAGAATGGAGAGTGGAAGAAGGTAGTTCTAAATACCAGCTACAACCTTTGTTTTCTTTTCTCTCTTACTCCTTTGTTATGTCATATAAGATGTGTTGATTTTATATCACAGTATTTAAGTATTGTTAATTTTACATCATAGCATTTAAGTTATAGGATATCAAGGAAAGAGTAAACATCACTCAAGGACTTTACGTCTTCTTCTAGGGAAGAGATTTGTGTGTTTTTGGTTGTATGCCAGATAGTTGTATCATGTTGGGCAGAATTGTGATTTTGTTATTGTCTTTATTTGGAGATTAAGTATGGTTTAAGGAGACGTGTATGACTGCCAAGTTGACAAGGGGTAGACTTGTGATGGCTAATTTTATATGTCAACTTGACTGGCCATGGGGTGCCAGATTAAACATTATTTCTGGGTATCTCTGTAAGGGTGTTTCCAGATGAGATTAGCATTTGAATATACATATTTGAATATAAATATACATTATATATCCTACACGACACTAATATAGACACTATATAGAGTCTCTGGCAAGTTCTAATAGAAGAATCATAGGGTAGAACCCAAGTTTCTGGAGAAGCCATCTACAACTGAGTACTGTACACCATTCACAAAGCAGCTGCTGATCTGCTACTGGATCTGGTAGGTACTGGCCATCTAAACACAGGACATCAAATGACTACATGACCAGAGCTGCCCATCCTGAGTTGGCTGCTTTCAGACCCACTAGGTCGTAAGTTTAGGTGGGCCCAGCAACAATTCATTGTACAATGAAAGTGGTATATCCAGAATCAGGTGCCAGCAGGTCGTGAAGGCACATGTAATTCTGACAAATAGGCGGCTCAAATCCCCATGTCACCTACCCCCATGGCACCGATGCTTCTCCCTTAGTTTACACCTTCAGCTCCATAATTAACTGCTAGAAGAGGAAAAAATCCTGAGCTTGATTCACAGATAGGTCAGCTCAGTATGTTGGTTCAGTTAAGCCTATTCTTGGATGGCCCAGAAAGACAGTGGCGGAAAGAAATTCTTCCCGTGGGCAGGACTCCAGGCAGGGTAGCTTGTTATCCATTTTGTGTGGAGAGAAGAGTAGCCCAATGTAAGGATATATACAAACTCCCAGGTAGTAGAGATTGGTTTGCCTGTTTAGTCAGGGGTCTGAAAGCAGCAAGGTTGGAAGATTGAGGACACGGAGGTCGGGTGAGAGGCAGTTGGGTGGACTTAATGGGAGCGGGCACAAAGCAATCTTCCCATTGCCTGTTAATGCCCACCAGAGACCATCCAGTGGTAGAGCAGCAGGTGGATAGGATGATTCATCCAGGAGAAGCCAGCCATCCTTTGTCTTTGGCTACCCCGGTGTCTTGTCTTTGGCTACCAAAATGTGCCCATGAACTGGGTAGACGTGGTGGCAGAGACAAAAAGCATATGTTCTTCTAGCTACTGCTGCTGAATGTGCAACTTGTCAGCAGGAGAGACTCCTAATATGATATGATGCTGAGCCCCAAATGTAATGCTATCCCTCAAGGAAACCAACAAGCCTCTTAGTGGCAAGTTATTTACATTGGACACTTCGTGTCATGGAGAGGGCAGTGATTTGTCATGACTAGGATTTACATGTATTTCCAGGTATGGCTATTCTTTCCTGCCTGCGGTCCCTCAGCTTTTCTGCTATCCAGGGGCTCACAGAGTGAGTATCTGATTTATCGACATGAGATCTGGCATGACATTTCTTTGAACCAAGGGACCCACCTTACAGCAAAGGAGGTGTAGCAAAAGATAAATGACCATGGTACCCCATCCTACCACATACTACATCATCCATCACCCAGAAGCTGCAGCCTGCTAAAGCTTTGGTATCGTCTCTTATAGGTATAGCTAAGGCATCAGCTTTGAAATGATACCCTGTGAGTATGGGCCTCTGCCTTTCAGGATGCAGTATCTACTTTGTAATGGTTAATTTTATGTGTCAGTTTTCTAAGCCATGGTTCCAGATATTTAGTCAAACATTATTCTGAATTTTTTTGTGAGGTTGTTTTTGGATGAGATTAAAATTTAAATTAGTGGATTTTGAGTAAAGCAGATTGCTTTCCATAATACAGGTGGGCCTCATCCAGTCAGTTGAAGGCCTGGATAGAACAACTCAACTCTTTGAAAGGTTCCGGATCAATGGACTACTTTAGATCCATTCTGTCTGAGTGGCCATGTCCTTTTTTGGGTCACAGAGCCCTTTAAAAATCTGATGAAAGTGCAAGATGTTCGCACTAGTAAATTGTATATATGAACCATACATAGTTTATTTTGCAAATAAATTTAGGACAGATACTAAGGAAAATCCCTCATTAATCTGCCATGTTAAAACCCTTTTCTATATCTTCCTTCGTTAAAGGAAGATCTTGGTTTTGTTGTGGCAGCCAAAATATCCACAAGAAGTCAACAGATGGAATTAGTTAACAATGTAGTATCAAGCTTTGGACTAAGACATAAAGTTTCCCCCAAGCCATCCTATTGGGTCTTCCAGAAGACTGAGAGATTTAAAATGTACCAGAAATATTTTATTTGACTTTTTAAGTAGTCACTGAGAGCCCCAAACATCATTAGGTTTACCATCAACGGAATGCTTCCAGTGTGTTTAGTTTCAGAACTGTTTTCTTATCCAACATGTCCCTTCTTAAATGTCAATCAAGGAAGAAGTTCTTAAGCACCCAATATCTCAAGATATTCCATGATTTCTACTGTAATAGCCTCTTAATTTCCTTTTTATCATATTTGATGCTAACAGTTGTATTGCTGGTTGATTTACTTGTGTTTATTGACTGTTTCCCCATAAAATTTAAGCTCAATCCAAGCAAAGACCTTGTTTATCTTGCATATCACTGCACTTCTAGGGTATTATACAGAGCCACACGTAAGTTAGGGGCTAAGAAATATTTGTTAAACGAAGGAGTAGTACATTTGCAGAGTTCATGGTAAGACTCACGGTTAAATAATTATCTTGAAAGAGTACTTAGGAATGAGATCTGGGCCATTAACTGTGTTTGTAATAAATTCTTTTCTTGATGATGACGAAGACTGTTGTGATGATGAAGATGATAACATCAGCTGCCTTTCCTGCTGCTGTGGGGTAAACTGAAGTGGGTTGACCAGAAGAAATAGAAAGACACGCTGAAGCACAGCTTCAAACAGTATCCTTTAACCTCTGACTGCTGGGAGGACCAGCCACAGATAATCTTGTCTGGGGGCCAGGATCCCAAGGGAGCAAACAATGAGCAAAGTTAGTTCGTGAAGAAAGAAAAGCCAAGTCACTGGTGGCAACAGGAATTGCAGACAGTGGTCACAGTTGCTACCATTGGATGGCCTGATGTCTATTAGAGCTCAAAGCCCTGCTCTCCTCTCCCAGGCTTTCCAACTAGTCTTTACAATGGCCTTGGGAAGCAGCCCTTCCAAAGGGAAAGACCATATATCACTCTTACTCATTTCTAGCTCTAGTTTATCAAGAAAGACATATAGAGGCATTTATCGCAATTATTATTAATACCTTTTCCTCCATACTTTAACATTTATTTTATATAAGTTGAAAGTCTGTATCATGTAAACAGTTTTTTTCACCTGTCCAATATTATATAAGTCTCAGTTTATTATTTGTTGGCATGCTCATCTTAAGCATTAGGAACTATGCATTTTTCCTGCTATTTACAATTTTAAACAGAACAAAACCTCAAATTGAAAAAAAAAATTTCGACACGTTTGTGAAGTCCATCCTACACTTTTGTAAGCAAATAAACACCAATACCCTTATGAACACACATACAGAAAGAAAAGAAAAAAAGAAAGGAACTTGGCCTAGAACATCTTGCTCCGTTTCACTGTGACTCGATATTGTTTTCCTGGTCCACATCTAGGACTGGAAAGTGGTGGCTGATTGCATCCGAGGCTACGCTTGTGACTTTTATTTCCTGCTTCCACTAGAACCAAGATATCCAAAGAGCGTGTTTGGAAGGACTTGTGTTTTCATGATTTCTGGTCCAGTGTCTCAGTCACAGAGTATGGAGGAGTTTGGGTCCACTCCAAAGAGCAACTTCTTCTGAGGCAGAGAACCTCAGACCATGAGGTCCCATTTACACACAGTTATTTCCATGGGGTAGGTGGCAAGTTCTCAAGATAATCTTGTCTGTGAGATAGATACAAGTATTTCTAGGACATTTTTATAGCCGGCTCCGTACGGTAATTAGCCCCAGCACTGGAGTATTCTAGAAACTCCTAAGCCGTGGGCAATGATTAAATTCGGTGTGAAGGTAAGCGAGATGCTCTCCACTGTGTAGTTAAAAACAAAAAGTGGGCACAGAGAAAGCCCTTGATCTGCCCTTTCTTCACCCACTGCATTTTCATTTCCTCTTCCACTACCCCAGAGGTCTACTAATGGACCCTATCATCCCATATTTAAAAGAGCTTTAAATATCCACGCAGAGTACAAAATTGTAGTAGGAATTTGGGGGTTTGCTTTCCTTTCGGGTTTCGTGACTTACTAGGTTCAGCGTACTTCGTAATATATCCCCGAAACCACAGGATCCTGAAGGCAAATTCCCTTGGGGAGAGTGGCCCTGTGAGCTGATTAGCACAGTTTGCCTGCTTTGCACCTCCCTTCCGCTCAGGTATTCGGTGTTCAGACAGACGAGCTTGTGCTGGCTCCCCGGGTCCCTTGCTCCATTTTCATTCGAGCCAGTGATGCAAAGTCCCCAGCTTGGCCTGTCACAACTTGATAGCTCTGTAAACATTGAAATCTTTGTTGCCATAACAGCAGGAAAAATAATATGGGATCCTGCATATAAATATAGCGGAGGCCTTGGGGAATAGGAGCATTTCTAAATGACTTGAAGCTCTGTCATGGCATAATCTCTTATAAATAAATGTCACCGTCGTCACTGAATGCAGACTGGATTTTTGCCTGCCCGTGGTGCTCAGCCTTCTAGACAATAGTTATGCTAAGGGATTATCTTTTAACATAGTGCAGTTATCTCCTTTGTTTGTTTTCTTTTTTCATTATTCACGTAAGCCAAGGGAAATGAAAAGCATCTTATTTCAGGCAAAAGGGCCTGTGAATGATTAACTCTGGTTCCGTGCATTGGGACTGCATAGCAACCCCTTGGCTTACAACTAGAAAAAGGCTCAAGGCAGCAACAGCAGCCCAGGGACCTGAGACCAACACTCTCAAACGAAGGTGGTGAGGAACTGATTAAGCCTAAGCACTGTGTTTCTGAGGAGGAGTCTCTGTAGCTGGCTTATTTTAATTTTGCATTGGTTTTATTGCACTTTTCTTGGTGGAGATGTGTTTTGCTGACCTTCACTTTCACATGGGCTCTTGCTTTTGGAGTATACTGGAGGATCCAAGTGAAACTTGGCTATGCGTACGCCTTAATCTGGTTTATGCCACCATATTTTACATGTTTTCCCCCTTATACTGTCCAAAGCTGAGCTAACACGGGCTAAATTTTACATTAAAGAATGGAACTAACAGATAGCTTCATAACGACCTTGAGTTTTAATTTTAGCTCAATGAAAATTTTGTCGGTAAAATTTGGCTCTCTCGGAATTAGATATAGCACAAAGTGTTAGAAGAACGAAAGAGAAGCAAATGGTGTGATTACACGGTTCCAGTTAAAAGGACATGAGTGTGTTAAAGGCCCACATTGTGCAAATATAGAGATGAAATCAAAACCAATTCTGTATCTTTTTGTGGACATTTGGTGTTTAAACATTTATATAACAAGGTCTATTTTCATGGAAAACAAGACCCGAGTTAAAAGAGTCAGAAGAAAATGAAGTGTAAGCTGAGGACAGAAGAAACTTTGGAAAATTTAGGAAAATGTAGTATAGTTATAATAGAGCCAAAATATTTTGGACACTTAAATTTAGACTGCAAGTCAATCCAGATGTTTATTTATTAACGTTAATAATGTTTCCAGTCTTGTTATAGAATACGAAATCCCAGGGGTTCCACTTCTGAGTTTAAAGACAAATGCATGGTCTTCATTCTTTTCCAGCTCTGTTTTAATTTTAGAAGTTTTCTATAGCCATGATTTTCCTGTAAAAGTGTTTGCAAAATCTTGAGCAGCTCCTGATGCCTAGCAGAAAGTCTCAGTGAAACACGGGGTCTAGCAAAGCTTTCCCCTTTCTGCATTTGTCTTCTTGCTTCCATGGCAATAAAGGGAGAAACTTGGCATAAGAATATAATCTGTTCCCGCCTGTTTCTCATCTGAAGTCATAAACCTCTGCCATCCCACCCAAGACTAGAATTTTAGCTGGCATAAAACAGCTGTCTGCTTACAGGTTTATTCCGGTAGTAACCAAAGACAAAACCATTTTAATTGAAAGCTCTAGGCTGTTCTCAAAACCTTCACAATCTCTGGGTCATCCCCAAGAGGAAACCATTGAGGAAAAGGTACAAGTTCATCCTTTCTTATAGTTTTTGACACACTGTATGTTTATGAAGTTTGAGAACATTTTACCCTTCTAGTTTCTCTAGATTGAGTGCCATGGAGTAAAGGAGGCGGGGTTGGGAGGTAGGGTCACAAGGTCAAAAGCCCTAGGGCTCAGGCACACAAGCTAAGCCGGCTGCAGTCTAGGGGAGGGAGTGGTCTGTCAGAAAAGGCGTCTGCTGCTCAGCTGCCCCCGAAGTTACCATGTGGGAATGTGGAGAGTTTTGCCAGATATTCTGGTTTGTCAGCAGAAGTTCCCCAATCCTGATTTTTATATGAATTCTGCATAGTTTTGAATGTTGGCAATTTTTAATTTGAATTGAAGTCGAACATTGTGAAGGTCAATCAAAACATGGCTCTTGAACGCTTGGGGCCGCTAGTGTCCAACCCCCAGGCTTTGCGCCTGATTTACTATGGGTAGACCTTGCCTTTCGCAGCTTCTTAGGTTCTAAAGCCGTCAAGTGGCATAATAGTTACACATTTTACTTTTTATTCTAGGTAGTCTGACAGAAAGAAAAGAACACAAGTTTGGAGCCAGGGAGATACAGATTTTCCTAGTTCCAGATTTTACCAAATTGTGACCTGCAGCAGCTTAATGAATCTCTTGAAGCCTCTCTTGTAACCTGTGGAAATGAAAACCTGTTTTACAGGGTGTTTGAAGGAGTAAATATACAACTAGATGTAACATGCTTAGCCTGGTGCATTTAGGTGCTCTTCGCATGGGTGTTACTATTCTGATCATTACCAGTAGTTGATCCTCTTTGGACGCCACAGCACCTCCTTCCCAGTGAGCTTCTCTCAGGACAGGGAGAAGGGCCTCGCCGAAGATTTAATATGCTGTGCAATACAAAGAAATTGTATCAAGAGTCATTTCTAAGGCCTTAAAGGATTTTAGAACTAGAAGAAACCTTGACGAAACCAACAAACAGCTGGAAATTAATAGAAATATCAGTTTTATCCTAAACATCCATATTTTAAACCATACAAATGAATGCTGTTACTGAAATGCAGTTAAGAATATTTTATTTATAAAAAATAAAACGAAAGACCTTATCTGGAACCATATTGTAAAGTAAGAGAATGTAGGTTAACTTTTTTCCTCCCTATTTCTGCGGGATTATTTACTCGGAAATAAATGGATGAATGCCACTTATATCCTTCTTTTGTATCCGGGCACGTCTGCTATTAGGGAGATTTCTTCTCTCCTAACTCTAGGTCCATGATCTCTGGATGATGGTGGCAAGGGGTCACTCAGACAATTGGGGTGCACCGAAATGGAGTCTGAGAAGATAACTGATGTTTTCTTGCTTTCTGTTAAAAATTAGGTGCAAGTTAAAGTTTCAGCTTTTAAAGGAAGAGGGGTCCTTTCTTCCTCCTCCTGGACCAGCTGTAAGTAATAACAGAAAACAAAACAAAACAAAACGTTCAGTCTGACAAATAGTTCAGTGGTAAAAATAAAACAGGGTAGTCGTGTAAGATGGTTCAGTGTATCTGGTGTCTTTTACATGACTTATCCTCTTGCTTGATAAGAGCTCTTTGACAGCATGATAGGGAGTGCTGTGGCTGTGTGATGGAGTATTTGAAGTGCTCATCTATGAGCCATTGATATATTTACTGACAAAACTCTTTTATTCCTAAAATGTAATGGCATATGGTGCTGGTCCTGTAGGAGTCTCAAAGAATTTTGCTGACATCTAAGAGTTGTAGAGAGTAATAATAATATTGTCATCTACCATGAGATAGGAACTATGCTAGGTGCTTAATAGACATTGTGTAAAATCCTCATCACCTTTTTTTTTTTTTTTAATTTTATTTATTTATTTATTTATTTATTTATTTATGGCGTGTTGGGTCTTCATTTCTGTGCGAGGGCTTTCTCTAGTTGCGGCAAGTGGGGGCCACTCTTCATCGCGGTGCGCGGGCCTCTCACTATCGCGGCCTCCAGACGCGCAGGCTCAGTAGTTGTGGCTCACGGGCCCAGCTGCTCCGCGGCATGTGGGATCTTCCCAGACCAGGGCTCGAACCCGCGTCCCCTGCATTGGCAGGCAGACTCTCAACCACTGCACCACCAGGGAAGCCCCTCATCACCTAAATGTAGGTCTTTATCTCCATTTTATAGAGGGGTCAGTTGAGTCTCAGGCATATAGGGCTTCTCTTGGGTCACACAGATGGTTAGATGAGGCTAGGATTAAACCAGATTTGTTGCTCTAGGCCTCTCTACCCTGTACTTTCTCAAGTATTTAGGGAGTAACTTCCCCAAGTTGCAGAGAATGTAAATTACCTAGAAATCATCAGCAATGTCAGAACCCCCAGCCATCCAACAGCCAAGCTCAAAATAGAACAAGATTACCTGTCACATGACAGGCATAATTAGTTGAGATCCCTTGTTATTTCTTAAAGAGAGAGAGGTTCTCCCTCTTTTGCTCTCTGCATACGACATAGAAAGAAATTGATAAAAATAGGGGTGATAAGGAGTAGAATAATGAGAAATTGGGCCTGACTAATGCATCCAGAAACTAGGTCTGCCTCTTCCTTTCTCTCTGATAAACTCAGGCTCCTAAAGTAAATGAAGGGCTGGTAAGTTTGACCGTAGAGGATGTCAAGGGCTACAGGTGTCTGACGTTCCCTAGACAAGAAGAAGTGGTTGTGCCCTAAATGTTCTGTGAACCAGTTAGGTCTTTGGTAACTTTCTTTGCTTCCATTCTCGCTGGGGACCCCTTCCCCCCAACATGTTTTTCAACCCTGGTTCAGCCATCCCCACCGTCAGAAGACTATTAGATGAGTAATAAGCTAAAGGGCCATCCTGTGCAGAAAGAAGTCCTCACACATCCCAGGAGACGCATCTGCATGACAAAACAGAATGTAAGCTCTGAGCGTAGCCACCCCTCCACCCTTTCTTTCCCTTTGGCAAAGGGTAGTAGGTCGTTTACTCACATCAGAAAAATTAGTTTACGTTGGAACATCAGGATGGGACTCGGAAGGAGTGGGAAAAAACATGTGAAGTGCATTTCTTGGAAGAGAGGCAACAGGAGGGCAAAGCAAAATCACAGAAGGCCCATCTTAGCACTTACGTTAGTTCACATCTTCGTTGTGCCTATTGATGGCACTGTCTCAGGAATCACTTACATCAGTGGCTCTAGGTTCCCCAAGGTGTTCCTGAGTCTGAATCGCTGGGAGGATGGAGAGGCAGAGCTTTTTCATCTTACAAATGATCCACAGGTTGTTCTGATGCGCAACAGCAGACTTCGACCCTTTAGGTAACCCCCTCTAGGGTTCCGGGGTTTGTTTGTTTTTCTTTATCTATTCCAAATAAATATGCATGACTACAGCATATCAGTATATTTACACCAAGTACCCAGATCACCATAATGAAAGTACAGCAAAGGGATTCTCAAAAAAAAAAAAAAAAAAATCAAAATATACTTCCCTTCAAAACGCTGTGATTTATGAACTAGGTGTGATAAAATGGAGATAGACTCTTTAAAGAACACATGTAATTAGGGTCAAAACAATATTAGTACAGTCAGATTCCTGATCAGAATTCAGGAGTGAGGTTGGTTGAAAGTTCATTATGCTGATGTGTCTGGTTTGACCCTGGTGACTTTGCATCCAAGAGGTTAGGGATGCTGGCAGCACAGTTGCAAATAAGCGTGAAGGTTTTAGGAAAAATAAACATTTAAGGGAGAGGGAGAGAGCGAGGTGAGAGAGAGAGAGTCTCAGTAGGAACTGATGGAAAGTGAATATATCTCTGTTGAAAAGAAGAGCAAAGGTCAGAAGGAACCAGGAGTGAACCACCAATAAATATGGATACTCCTAAGTGTATATGATCTGAGAAGGACAGTTATGACCTAAGGCTGAGCAAGTGACCTTAAAGTAAAGGCAGAAAAGGACCCAACAATTCCAGGGAGTGGCAGGACCTGCAGCAGGGAGTGAGAATAGAAACCAGTGGGGATAGTGAGCCCCAAGGATCAGGGCTAGGAGAGTTTCCTGAGACAACAATGGTGGAAACACAGAGAGGTCTTGGAAGAGGCCAATGCTGTCAACCTCTGCCAGGCCAAGTCGCACGGAACCGTATACTTGCGACTTCGCGCATCTGGATATAGTTTGAATCCTAACAGTCCTTTTTATTGTAGTAAAAACAGTTGCACACTTGAAAGGGCTGTGCGTGCTAGATCCCAGTAGACAGGCTGGGTGTGGTGAATGGCCAGAGTGAAAGGAAAAAGTTCAGAGGCATGGTCTTTGGAAGAGAAAGTCACCCCTCTTAAATAGTTGTTGTCTGGTGGTTGCTGCAAGTTATGCAAGAGAAGGAGTATCTGGGTACCTAACTAAGAGGACCGTCTGTCGGAGGAGGCGACCTGCAGGCTAGACCAGCAGGTTCAAGAGCTCAGAGGACAGACCTGTGAGAAGATAAGAGGGCATGTCAGTGAAGCCGAGAGGAGGAGGCTGGAGAGATGGGGATAGTCCATAATGGAAGGCTGACGCCACTGAGAGCGAGGGCAGATTATGAACTGAAATCACGAAGAGGAGCATGAGGGAAAGGAATTTGGAGAGAGGAAAACTGAGTGTAGGGCTTTATGCCCAGAGGCACGTGAAAGGCTAATGAAAGACTCCTTCACAAGACAACTCAGGGAGATGCTGGCCCAGGCTGTGGTGGTGAGCTGCTCAGACGCCATTTTGACTTGAAGTGAAATGGCAGGTCTGGGGCCAAATGGGTAAAGATCCCTTGCTCACTCCCTCTAAAATCTCAGAGTGAAATATCAGCTTGGACCTAGGGAAGGAGGGAGCTGAGACTAAGTTAGAAGTCTACAAAGAGGAGCCTTTGGGGACATAAAAGAAAAGTAGTACAAGAGAGCCCCTTGTGGAACTTTCTGAATACTCAAGACTGTTGCCAAGTAGGGACTACTCTGCAACTCAGATTTCCTCACAAAATAGACTATGTGCACGTTAGTGATGTGCCTGTGTTGGACTGAGGCTAGGGTGGAGGAGGGGATAATACCAGAACGTGGTAGAAGGCCATAACCCAAGGGATGTAATTCCTGGAAGAGAAAATTTCCCCTTACTGACCATGAGATGACCATGCTAATTAACTCAGGTTTAGTGCAGAAGAACTGTAACAGAAAAGTCTTTTCTGTGGAGTTAAGGTATTGACAACAAGAATGTTGCTTTTTTTTTTTTAACGTCTTTATTGGAGTATAACTGCTTTACAATGGTGTGTTAGTTTCTGCTGTATAACAAAGTGAATCAGCTCTATGTATACATATATCCCCATATCCCCTCTCTCTTGCATCTCCCTCCCACCCTCCCTATCCCACCCCTCTAGGTGGTCACAAAACACCAAGCTGATCTCCCTGTGCTATGCGGCTGCTTCCCACTAGCTAGCTCTTTTACGTTTGGTAGTGTATATATGTCCATGCCACTCTCTCACTTCGTCCCAGCTTACCCTTCCCCCTCCCCGTGTCCTCAAGTCCATTCTCTATGTCTGTGTCTTTATTCCTGTGCTGCCTCTAGGTTCTTCAGAACCATTTTTTTTTCTTTTTGGTTCCATATATATGTGTTAGCATACTGTATTTGTTTTTCTCTTTCTGACTTACTTCACTCTGTATGACAGTCTCTAGGTCCATCCACCTTGCTACAAAAAAAATCAATTTCGTTTCTTTTTATGGCTGAGTAATATTCCATTGTATATATGTGCCACATCTTTATCCATTCATCTGTCGATGGACACTTAGGTTGCTTCCATGTCCTGGCTATTGTAAATAGAGCTGCAATGAACATTGTGGTACATGACTCTTTTGGAATTATGGTTTTCTCAGGGTATATGCCCAGTAGTGGGATTGCTGGGTCGTATGGTAGTTCTATTTTTAGTTTTTTAAGGAACCTCCATACTGTTCTCCATAGTGGCTGTATCAATTTACATTCCCACCAACAGTGCAAGAGGGTTCCCTTTTCTCCACACCCTCTCCAGCATTTACTGTTTGTAGATTTTTTGATGATAGTCATTCTGACTGATGTGAAGTGATACCTCATTGTAGTTTTGATTTGCATTTCTCTAATGATTAGTGATGTTGAGCATCCTTTGATGTGTTTGTTGGCAATCTGTATATCTTCTTTGGAGAAATGTCTATTTAGGTCTTCTGCCCATTTTTGGATTGGGTTGTTTGTTTTTTTGATACTGAGCTGCATGAGCTGCCTGTATATTTTGGAGATTAATCCTTTGTCAGTTGCTTCCTTTGCAAATATTTTCTCCCGTTCTGAGGGTTGTCTTTTCATCTTGTTTATGGTTTCCTTTGCTGTGCAAAAGCTTTTAAGTTTCATTAGGTCCCATTTGTTTATTTTTGTTTTTATTTCCATTTCTCTAGGAGGTGGGTCAAGAAGGATCTTGCTGTGATTTATGTCATGGAGTGTTCTGCCTATGTTTTCCTCTAAGAGTTTTATAGTGTCTGGCCTTACATTTAGGTCTTTAATCCATTTTGAGTTTATTTTTGTGTATGGTGTTAGGGAGTGTTCTAATTTCATTCTTTTACATGTAGCTGTCCAGTTTTCCCAGCACCACTTATTGAAGAGGCTGTCTTTTCTCCATTGTATATTCTTGCCTCCTTTATCAAAAATAAGGTGACCGTATGTGTGTGGGTTTATCTCTGGGCTTTCTATCCTGTTCCATTGATCTATATTTCTGTTTTTGTGCCAGTACCATACTGTAACAAGAATATTTTAAATGAATTGGTTAAAAAAGAATAAGAAATTGTATAATCAGTAAAGAAAGAAATTGTATGTATCTGGTTAGTTTTATATAAGGGTATAAAATAAAAATTTTTTAAAAATTAGGTCAAAATTCCCAGAAGTAATATATGAATACCACTGGGGTTTTCTAGTAGAAGGAAGAATTTATATTGAAAATATTGTTACAGGCAGGTACACTCTGTCAAACATGGTGTATCCTGAGCAAGAAGAGTTTATGGAGGTCTGAATCAAGAGAACACTATATCTTGTTCATAAAAGGTGCTCAATATGCATTTATTGGGTGGATAAAATCAGTGTATGTTGAGTAATTAAACAGATTGATGAATAAATGAAAGATGTAGGTGTATGTTCCATTTGGGAAGTCTTTCTCCAAATGGGTTAACTGCCCTTCCATGGGCTCCCATACAATCCTGTAATCCCCTATTTTATCCTACTGTGTACTGTGCTCTCCCACTAAACTGTAAACTACTTGAGGGTAGAAATTAATTCTTATTCTTCATGATAATTCCAGCTCTGACCACAGTACCCTGCACATAGTAGACATTCAAGAAATAATTGCCTAGATGAATGACATTATTTACTAGAGTACTAGTTTAAGCCAAATGTAACGTTAGCATTACACATGGGAGAGTAAAAGGGGTACTTAAAAAACACTTAAATAAACATCTAGGAAGTCCATTAAAGAGATAAAAGTGGCAGAAGGACAGTTTGGACAGTGTTATTACTGTAATTTGAGCATGTATTTAGGCTAGCAAATGGATTGTAATGATGCAGAGTGAACAGCAATTCCTTTCTTGGAAATGAAGGGAAAAAGAATTGAGGGTGGAGACATGCTTTTTACCAAAAACCCAGGAGAATGTTCTCTCCTCACCCCCTCAACCCCCAAAGAATCCAGACTATCAGATTAAATTTAGGTTATTTTTTGAAAAAAAATTTCAGAGTAAATCCAGCATCTATCTCCCCCTACTGGTGTCATATTGAGTGATGTCTAACTTTTTTTTTTTTCTTTTAACTGAGAAATGTTTTAATTAAGACAAATGTTTTCATTTGTTGTTTGCAAAAAAAAAATCTTATACTTAATATAAAGTTTAAGCATCCTGTATTGGAGGTTTGTGTTGCAATGAGCTTTACCAAGATTTGGAATGTAAATTGGAGTATAAATTGTTTCATCACAGATGAGGAATGGTTAAATATTTCTGCTAGTTCATCTGTGATTAGCAGGTTTTATATGACAGTGGATTATAATTGGCTGACACAATGAACAATTTTAAGTTTGTATTATAGAAAATTTCAAACATACACAGAAGTAGAGAGAAAAATATAATGAGCTTCCATGTACCCATCATCCAGCTCCAACAAACAAGTCACAGCTAATCTGGTTTTATTTATTACTTCCCCAAGGTCCTACATCCAGATCACTTTGAAGCAAAGTCCAAGCACTGTATCACTTCATCTGTGTTTCAGTATGTACCTAAAAGGTAAGGATGCTTCAAATATCCCTATTTTTAAGCATGCCCAAAGTTAGCAATAGTTACTTAATACCAGCAAATATCCAGTCAGTGTTCAAATTTCCATGCTTGTTTTAAAATTTGTAATTATTTATTTTACAGTCTCTTTGAAACAGGCTTTTAATAAGGGCTATGGATTGTAATTTTGTTTGATATGTTTCTTACATTTCATGGAATTTATGATATTTGTTTCCTCCTCCATCAATTTTTTTGGGTATTATTTTTGTTAAGAAAAGTGCATCATTGGGCTTCCCTGGTGGCGCAGTGGTTGAGAATCTGCCTGCCAATGCAGGGGACATGGGTTCGAGCCCTGGTCTGGGAAGATCCCACATGCCGCTTAGCAACTGAGCCCGTGAGCCACAACTACTGAGCCTGCGCGTCTGGAGCCTGTGCTCCACAACAAGAGAGGCTGCGACAGTGAGAGGCCCGCGCACTGCAATGAAGAGTGGCCCCCGCTTGCCACAACTAGAGAAAGCCCTCGCACAGAAACGAAGACCCAACACAGCCAAAAATAAATAAATAAATAAATTTAAGACTTTAAAAAAAAAGAAAGAAAGAAAAGTGCATCATTTGTTCTGAGCAGGGTTCCACGGTCTGGAATTTGCCGACTGGATCCCCATAGTGTTGTGTAACACATTTCTCTGTCCCCTGTACTTCCTGTAAATACAGGAAATTGGTAGTTAGAGCCAGAGGCTTCATTTTATTCAGGTTTTTGTTGTTGCTGCTGTTCGTTTTTTGTTTTTGTCTTTGTTCTTTTTTTTTTGCAAGGTGCTATTGTGTACTTCTGTCACTCAATGTCTGGTAGCAATTGAAGTTCATTGTCTAGAGGGGTAGAGTAGACTTTCCAACGGAAACTTCTGTGGTGATGGAAGTGTTCCATATCAGTACATATATGTTCTATATCTGTACTAAACGCTCCATGTCTGTTCTATATCTCAATACAGTAGTCACTAGCCACAGGTAGCTCTTAAATGTGGGTAGTGTGATTGAGAAACTGAATCTTTAATTTAAAGAATTTTAATTACTGTAAATTAAAATGTAAATAGCCACATGTGTCTAGTAGCTACCATATTGGATAGTATAGCTGCAGACCCATTAATTCATTAAAGGCTGCAAAATGATAATGCTATTATTCTATTATTTTTTTCTTTACTTACTAGTTGGAAAATTTTTGTAATGAGAAACTTCCTCTTAACAACTATGTTGCTACTATGAGGTTCAGTTTATACAGAAAAGACAGAAAAATTCCTTAATTCTTACTCTCTATTATCAGCTGTCAAAATAATCAATTGTTTCCTTAGCATTCTCCAAAAGTGATGCATCCTTATCCTCATGTGTTTTTCGTTGTTGTTATGTAGTCATAATTTGCATTTTAATTTATTGTAGTTATTCTTGTTTATGCTCAAATTGGGTCATCCTTGGCCAGAGGGGGTTTGTTCAAACTATCTCCTGAGTGCTCTTGCTACGATCCTACAAGTCTCTGATAGTGTTATGGCTTTCTGGCGTGCGATCAGGTATTTCAGGATCATCTTGGACATATTATGCTTCATATCTGAAATTAGCCATTTTCTAAGATGCTCTGGTTCCATTTAGTGGTCAATGGTATTTCAAGAACATATAATCTGGGTACTATGGTGATCGTTGCTATTTGGTTGGTCATTGTTTCTAGCCTTTACAAAAACAGAGATAGAAATCTAGATTAAAAAAAAAAAACCCTGCATTGTGAGTTCATCCTGATACCTGCAATTTAAAATCAGGGCTACAGTGTTGCCTCTGATTGGGCTTTTTTTTTTTTTTTAATATTGAAAATCTAGTTTCTTCTCAATGACACCAGTATAACTACTGGTTTCTTTTATTCCACAATACACACATAATAATTTCAGGATAACAATAGCAACCTACCAGCAATGAAATTATTATTGAAAAGGTGCCTTCACCTTTGGTTTCGTTTTTGCATGTTTATATATTTATTCCTAGAGTCTCCCTCATTGATGATATATTATTGTGTTTCAGGGTTATTTAAAATAGTTTCTCTGTGTAGTTTTGCCAAAAAAAGGATGCAAATTTCTATTTGTTTGTTTCCTTTTATTTTTAGCAATATTTTTGTAAACTGTAGTTTCATTTTATAATTATGTAAAGTATTTATGTGGCCCCAGAGTCACAGCCACAAAACACAGTATATTAAAAAAAAAAATCTAGCTTCTTACCCTATCTCCTTAACTCTATTCCCTTATCAGTTTTTATTTAAAAAATTGTGATTTAAGCCTTCATTTTTTTCTTTCAGGAATGTGAATATATTTATATCTACCCTTTCTTAGATGAGCAGTAATACACTCTACACACTTTCCTCCTTTTTTTGGTCTTACTTAATAATGTATTCTGGAAATCACTGACTAATAATATGCAGAGTCAACCTCATTCCTTTTTGTAGCTGCATAGTATTCCATGGAATAGATGTTCCATAGTTGTTCAATAAGTCCTCTATTGATGGACATTTAGGTTGTGGAAAGCTTTTTAAGGACATTTAAAATAATTACAGCAGGAACATAAACAAATGCATTACCTTTCCCATAATTTTTCATTTTTCACTAGGTTCATATAGATATTCATAAAGATAAAAAGCATGAAATTATATTAATATCTAAGACAAATATTGGGGTGAAATTAAGGTAAATTTACAGAAAGTTATAGGTCTGTGTATCCTCAAATAAAATATTTTAGTTTTCATTAATTATCTCTCTAGGAGACTGATGACTATTTTTCTGATCTTCAGATTTCTTAGGGTACACCTTAGTAAGGTTGGAAAAGTAAGGATGATTGAACTTGAGAGCTGTACATGATAGAAGAATCATCTTTTAGGAGGTGAAATGATAATTGTTTTTGAAGAAAATTTTATTTTACCTTCCACTCTTTGCCTGTAAGTTTTGCAGGGGATTTGTGTTAGAGTATACTAATGAAATACTAGATAATTATTATTCCAATATTTGGACTTGTGGTTGAACAAGAGGTTGGAAGATAGCTATTGGCAATAATTAGATACACTACAGCCACTTCTTTATTCATTCTACCTCTTTCATTATCTACTTTTCAGATATTTAGAAGGTAAAAAGCAAATGGCAACTGAAGAAGCATCAATAAATAAAGAGATACACTGTTTTATTTAGGACATGTTCACATTTTCTCTCTTGCTGTGACAAGATGTGGGGTTTCAATCTGATCTGCTCTGACACTGTTCCCCTAAATTCTCCCTCAACTCTTTTCAGAGATGCGGGTTTCTGTAAGTTCTCACACATGCTTGTTTGTTCATTAGAAGCTGTTGTAATTTTGATGGTAATGCTCTACTGCTTATAATTCCAACAGGAGTTGATTTTGTTTATGCAGTAAGTAAATACTAATTCAAGCTACTCTCTTTAACCTTGAACTGTACATCAGGGGAGTTATACCTATGGTAGATGACTTAAAAGAGGGAAATACCAGTTGGGGCCTTGCATGTATCAATATAAAGGGGAAATACACAGTGTTCTCAAGAGCTCTACATCTCACATCTCACAAACCCCATGCTTCCCCCTCCCTCCAGTGTGAGCAAGACACCTCCGTTAAGTTAGGCCTTAGAGTTCATGCTTTACCGACTTTTGAGTGGACCAGTTTCACAGGTATGGCCTGTGAGACAGGCCTATGCAGGGTGGGAAAGCTAGCTCTGGACAGAAGCAAAACCAGGGAAATCAGGCATTTCTAAGGAGTCAAGGAAGGGTTTGCGTTTTAAGAAAGGCCAGAAATTCAACTTAGGATATACCTGAGGGACTTCCCTGGTGGTGCAGTGGTTAAGAATCCGCTTGCCCATGCAGGGGACACGGGTTCAATCCCTGGTCTGGGAAGATCCCACATGCCGCGGAGCAACTAAGCCTGTGTGCCACAACTACTGAGCCTGCGCTCTAGAGCCCACGAGCCACAACTACTGAGCCGGTGTGCCACAACTACTGAAGCCCGCATGCCTAGAGCCAGTGCTCCACAGCAAGAGAAGCCACTGCAATGAGAAGCCCATGCACCGCAACTAAGAGTAGCCCCTGCTCGCCACAACTAGAGAAAGCCCGTGCACAGCACCAAAGACCCAACACAGCCAAAAATAAATAAATTAAAAAAAAAAAGATATACTTGACACTATTTGTACCTTTCTAAGAAGACCATTCTTCTCAACATACTATAAAAAAAATAATAAACAGAAACCCCAACTAAATAGAATGAGGAGCTCTCACGCCCTGTGATGATAGCAGAGCCCAACAAGAAGAAGAATTACTCCTTTTCTTTCCTGGCAAGGAACCAGCCAATGAAACGCCATGGACTCTGTTCTGCTGTAACCCTCCCAACTTCCTTTTCCTCCCTATGAAAGTGTTCTCCTGCCCTTGCCACGTGGGGACTTGCATGTGGCTCGCCATGGTTGCAGACCGTGAGTTGCAATTCTCTGCTGATCCTGAATAAACCCATCTTTGCAGGAGAAATATCTGGTAGTCTGCTTATTTCAGGTCAACAATACTAAGTGGTAGGTGGAAGCTGAGGTGTCTCAGTCTGCATTTTCTAACGTGCATAGATTTGGCTATGAAGTGGAATGGCCAGACTAAACACAGCCCAGTCATACCATGAGGGCAAGAAAACCAAGCACTAGCTTCTGGATTTGTCAGTATTTTATGAATAAAATTTTTTTTCATATATTGCCATTCTGCCTGTAGAGATAATTTTCCTGCTTTGAGCTTTTATCGTATTAGGCTGCTTGTGGAATTTGTATGTTTAAGATAAAATGTATATCTATTAGATAGTAAAGGTACTTGCTGGCCAATGATTTCAATAATTTATTATGTATGCATTGCATATTTTTCCTAGTATTTTATTTTTAGTATTTCTTAGAGTCTTGAAGGGCTGGATTTAACATAAAGTGAGTGAGCCCCTCATCTCAGGCACAGAATTTAACAGAGTTTCAAAAACCTCAGTAATAAAGATAAATGCTATTTTAATGCAATATTTAAAAAAATCAAAATTAGTGCAAAAAAAACAAAAAAAAACCCTTGATAAACACTGTGTGGAAATTTTCAATACAGACAGGATCTGACCCTGCATTTGAACAACTCTGCCTCACTCACCTCACCCTAATTCTGGCCCTGATTCCAATAAAACTTTATTTAAAAAAAAGGTGGGTAGGCTTTGGGGCATGGTTTGTTCATTAACAAAATCACATTAAACAATAATTTATCCTGATTATTGCATTTTTTTGGCACCCCCTTACATTTTGCCTCCTAGTCCCTGTTCTTGAGCTAAACTTGGATTGATTAAATCCCACTCTATCACTTTTACAGGTAAGGTTAATGTGAAGGCCCACAGAGGTGATGTGACAAGCCCAAAGTCAAACAGACAAGAATAACAAGGTTGAGATCTGTCATGGTTTTACGTGCTCTATCTCCCCAGTTAAATGCCTTGAGGATAAGATTCTTGACTCCTGTTTCTTGTTTGTTATGCAGTGCTCTGTGGAGAGTAGCCTCCCTCACCCCTATACTTGCTATTGCCTTGCTATCTGAATTCTATCAATTATTTGTGTGACCTTAAAAAAGATACTCACTTTTTATTGTCCTAATCTGTGTCTACATGATACCCCATTCAGGGTCAATTCAGTGACAAAGAAAATATTTGAAATGAAGAGAAAAGAGAACAAAACCTCCTGAAACCAAAAACCGTTTGCATACCACTACATGGACAAAATAGCTGTTAAGTGTTTGAATTTTCTTATTAACTGGTTTGTGGTGTTGTGTTGATACAGGCAGGATTTGCTAATGTTCAAGAAAAAGTAATCCCCTCAGTCGGAGTTGGTAGAATTAATGAATAATAATTGGATGCTCTCTGCAAAGGATATCATTCTTTGGAACTGGTAATTATTAGACCAGGTGGTTAGTGTTTCCTCATTTTCTCAAAAGTTGGGATAAAGGTGAGAATTTTCAGTCTAGTAGCAATCACATAAAACAGCAAAATCTACTGGTAGGAGTGTTGTGGTGTGCTGGTGGGCAGGGAATGGAAGGGTTGGAGAGGAAAGCACAGTCAATCTTACATGACTCTTTGGGTTAAAACTAGGAGAGATTTGTGGGTTTCACATAAGTCAACTTTCATTATTCTTGTTCCCATCTTCTTTGATTCACATGGTTTCAGTTTCTTTCCAAATGTCTTTGGTTCAAACTTTATGGTCATGAAACAGAGCAGTTGAAAAATGTTGACAAAAAGTTTTGGAAGCAATCACTGAATTTTGCACAAATTCACTAGCAGTTACTTTTAGTGTGAAAAATGGTGCTACTCCATAATAAATGTGGGTTAGGAATGTTTATGTCATTGTTATGTAGCCACTTAGAGAAATAAGACCACAATGTTTGCAGAAAATGGAGCTTATTGGAAAACTAAAAAGGAGAGATTTTACATTTATTCTTTAAGGTACAGAGGCATATTTTATTGTGTGGAAAATAGGATTTGCCTAAACTGTTGCAGAGGTAGGTATTTTGCATGTCACTAACTTGTATTTGATATTAGATTTTAAAAATAGTGACTTTAAAAAGTTTAGAATATTTTTGAAGCCTGAGCATAATTTTCATAATGACATGAAATAGAATGAAACAGGAAAGTTATTGGGAGATGGCATTGACTTTTAAAAAATAAATAAAAAGTGTATTTTCTTGTGGAATCGTATTTATATGGACAGCATAAATTTAATCCTCTGACTTACTGGTCTGCCAATCCTATGATAGGTAATAAATTCATAATTCAATTAATTGCATGCATTGTATATACTAACTCATTTAAAGAAAATGAGCTATCATCGTCATCCAGAAGTATTTATGGGGTGACTAAAATTTCAAAGTGCTGGCTTTACAATGGCAGTAAACAGATTTCTACTTCTAGGAATCTTGAACTAAAAAAAAAAAAAGGACGAAATCTGAAAAAGGATAAGCAGACAAAAGAATCATGCAAGACATACAGGACACAATAGAAACTAGCTAATTGGTTGTTCACAGTTCATTAATAAATGCCTATTGAAGGGAAAATAGGAAAGAAAATGTATCAAGTACCCACTATTGCCAGACGCTATAATAAATACTTTAACTGTATTCTCTCAATTATGGTCAAATGGAGGGCACAAGGCAGAGGCATCCAATAGAAACATGTCCACACAAGGGAGGATACTGGCTTTTGTTCAGGAGGGAATGGCACAAGAAATAGGGAGTAGGTCAGTTGGACAGAAGTGGAAGATTTTTAAAAGGTAATTTTGGAAAGTTGGCTGAGACTGTTTTGTAGAGGACCCTTTAGGATAAGCTAAGGCATGCTCGCTGTTTTATGTAGATAAAGGAAACCTGAAATGTTTTGAGTAGAGGAGAGAGTGACCAAGCCAAGAGCTGTGAAGGCAGAGCAGATTGAGTGTGGGAAACAGGGAGGCCACTTGACCAAACAGTGAGAGGCAGAGCGGCTCAGCTTTGAAGGCAGCATTCTTTTAAGGCTCTATGTTACTAAGTTTTCCTAGATTGTCCCGAATAGTAGTGATTTTATTGATTTTATCATCAAGAGTTCAGAACCACAAATATTTTCTCAGTTTGCTGTTCAAC
Source organism: Balaenoptera physalus (assembly GCF_965194825.1). Lineage (NCBI taxonomy): Eukaryota > Metazoa > Chordata > Mammalia > Artiodactyla > Balaenopteridae > Balaenoptera > Balaenoptera physalus. Next base: position 132,726,335 of record NC_138884.1, read on the forward strand.
TAAAAGCATCTGATGGTGTGAAATAAATGCTGAATAAATAAGATGTTAAATGCTTAGAATATGCTGATGTTTAGTGACAGTTTGTGATGATGCTTGAGGAAAAGCAAACAAGAGTGTTCCTCTTCTCTTCTTCCTATTAAAAACAATTTCCTGCATATAGCAGGATTTCAGGTCCTTGAAGTGCAGCAGGGTGAACACGTGCTACAACTTTGGAAGAGTGAAGTCATTTATTGGCTCTCTCTGTTTCTGGTCCACCTAACCCCTTCTTAAGCCCTCGAGATCACATCACCCCTCCATTCCACTCAAACCACCCTCCTAAAGATCTCTAACACATCCTCGTTTCTCTTTTCTTATTCTTCTTAACCCCCTTGAAGCATTTCGTACTATCGTTCACCTCCTCCATCTCTCCAGCCACATTTCTTCCGTATCTCCGCATCACCTTCATCATCTCGTCTCCTAACAGGGGTCTCAGCCATCAGCCCTCAGCTGTTCTCCTACCATTAACACTTTTGAGGGATCAACACTTCTAGAACTTTGAGAATCCTTAAATTTGCAAAGACTTCTAAGATATGCTACTTTCTCCATAAAGTGTACTTTTGGGGCTGACTAGGCATTTACTGAAACAAGATGATGACTGTCTTATTTCCATGTAGAGTACAGGTCTTAGCTTCAATGTCACCCATTTAGGTAGGTATTCTCTGACCTGCAGGACGATGTCAGTCTCCTTGGTGATATGGTCCCGAGGCACCTCGTACTCCTCTTTTAGAACAGGCATCTTGTTTGAAATTGGTTATTTGTAATTCACTGGGGACATGAATTGTGTCTTAGGTATTCACAGCTGTACCCCTACAACTTAGCCCAGGCATGCATTAGGAACTCAAAGAATACTTTTTTGTTGATTAATTGATTGAATGATATCGGCCTGTTCAATTCAAGTTCGACAATATGTACTTTATCTCATGTTTCATTTAAAGGACATCAATTTTTTAGATATCTTTACTTTTGCTTTATTTTCTCCCTCACACATCTAGTTGACTTTCTCTTCTTAAAAAAAATATTATGAGCTGTACTTTGTGCGGAGGAGAACTGTAGGACATAAATGTTTCGCTAAGGTATGCACGCTAGGCTTGAGGCGAGGCTCACAGACCAGTTAATCTTCCAATCTTAGCAAAATTTCAAATCACCATGTATCTTGGACCTTCAGGTTTATTCACAAATGGTCAAAACGACAAATTTTAAGTCTACTCTTTTTCGTAGTAAATGTACCCTATTCACATTTGCTCCTTTGAGAAAGTCAGTGGCTACAACCTTCATTTGAGTGTCCCTGAACTTCTACCTCTAACTCAGTCCTTTCCTGTAAGTCCAGTCCCATATCCAATTGCAACAGATCTACTCTGACTCGCCCAATTCAGCACCTAAGGGTTGTGATGTAGAGCTGACATGGTAAAGGGAGGTGAGAGAACTGGGTCCTCGACCTGGCGCTGCCATTAACCCTCAAAGGGAATTTGAGCAGCCACTTGACTTCCCCAGGCTTTCCTGAGAAACCCTGAAGACTCCCGAAACATAGTTTCTCTAACCAACCTGCTGAAAGAATTCTCAACTCTGCTTATTATGTTGGCTTGCTTGGTGGTTCTATCGCTACCAATCCAACATGGTAGTAGAACAAAGTGTGGATGAAACTTTGGCTCTGGCTGAACCAAGCAAAACCGAGATAATTCTCAGATTTACAAAAGCTGGTGCTGCTGCCAGAAGCCTTCATAATTTGTTTCTCTTCAACTCAGGCCTCTTGAGAGACTGGCCTAGTTAGAGCCATATTAATTGAACACGCGTAAAGGAAAAACGAAACCTAACAGCTTTCTTTTCTAAGCCCACAAAAGAAACAGTAACTGGGTTTCTCTGGAGAAGGATAAGGTCCCTCCCAGATGTGCCCAGAAATTGGATGGAGTTTAGGGACAGGTAGGAGCTTAAGTGGTCACTCGAGGAATTTTCTTTCAAAATGTGGCTTGAACTTACTAAGGCATCTCTTATGGGAACAGAACTCCCAGGAGAGCTTGGAACACAAAGGCAATGATAACACCTTAGGCAGCAGAATGACTATTTTCTTGGTGAAGTACACAGAACAGAGAGATTTATGCTGTAGGCAAGTTTCTTCTTTTCACGCTTAAAGGGAAAATCAATATTCCATATTCATGGTCTCTGACATCATGTTTTCCTAGGGTGGCCAAAAGGGGTTTATACTATTTGTTGCAAAATATCATGGTGTTATTTTTATAAGGATCAACCAGAGTGGGGATGGGGTTCTTAGTTGCCACCTGGTTTTCACACTTTTGGTGAAGTAAAGTTCATTGAGTTTCAAAGGCAGGAAGCTATTCTGTTGCTGGGAAATATAGCATAAAGGATTTCTGCAAGCTTCCTCTGGGTTTTTCTTGCGAGCTTTAAATGAGAATTTTCTGCCAATTTTCTGGCAGAAGCAGAGGAGACATAGTAGTTTTGCTAGTGGTTTTGATTAAGGCTTGTCTACATGGCATCAATAAAAATAACTAGACCTAGGTCTGATGGGCATTGAACTTGCTTAGAATGCTAATAAAATTATAAGAGACGGGCATAAATCTTAAATTTTGAATATTTTTTCTTATAATACATATGGAAAGACGATTTCTCAGTATTTTAATGTGTTAAAAGTACAATAACTGGAGAAGAATATGTTCTCTTCAAAGTGCCAATAAAAATGCAAAATGTCATTTTCCAGTGCAATTCGGCCTGAAATCAACCTGTTTTATGGTAATTATGGGCTCTGGCACCAGAACATAGCAGAGCTTTACAAGATTGAATGAGTGATTGAGTCCAACCTCCTTAAATATGAAACATATGAAATGATTTGTGGAGAGTAGAAGCCAGAGAGCATTGTCACCTCCTTACCCTGAACTACGCATAAAGCTTCACTCATGCCGTGTGGTGGTCGTATCAGGATGAGGGAGTGGGTGAGAAACATATTTTTTAGGACAATAGAAATAGTGTAGGAACAACCTCTAATGTGGTAGAAGGGAAGTTTCATATAAAGGTATAAACTGTGAGAAAGAGATGACAATGCCCAAAGTGGGTGAAAAGTGCCTTTCCTTGGCAAGATCCTGGTACATCACTATGAAAGGGAAACCATGTATATTTCTCATAAACACTGTGGTGTCAGGCGTAGGGACCCAGCAATGCCTCATCATGTGCCTCGTGGCAGCATGTCAGGAGGGGGCTGCTCAAGCCGAGAGAAATGTGGCAACACTTCTCATTTTCCTCCCTTTTTCCAGGGTAACCTGAGCTCCTTGTGATACAGGTGTCCTGGCATAGGGGTTGCCTTAGATTGGTTTTAATCTGTAAAATGGAAGAATACTAAAAGTATTTAAATCTTATTTATATCGTATAGTGCTTGGGTGTCCTGTATTATAGACCCAAATAGAAGAGTGGCCGAATCTTCCTAAGTTTTATTTTTTCATCAAAATTATGATGTTTACAGAGTCCATTTTTCTATGAATTTTGTTACACAAAACCATTGGCCTCCTGAACTTTCCCTCGGTTTTTCCCTTCTCAGAGGCCATTGTTTTCAACAAAGTAAGCTGATTCTTTGTATCTATTTCCACATCTTCAAATGACACATTTCTATTGCTGCTTCTTGATATTGCAGGTTTTGGCCTTGTCTGTTATTTCCCTCTGAGAGTGAGGAGACTTTAACTCTCTCTCACAAACCCCGGCCACATACACACACCCACTTTGGTCCTATATTTTTTTCAATACAGTTATATAAAATTTTGCATAGGCCTGTATCGGGAGTTTACGTTCTTATGAATATATAAATGCTATTTCTAACTGAGCCATGCAATCTTTCATGATTACTCTTTCTTGCTTGCTTTCTATTTTCTGTGGAGTTAACAATTGTGTTAGTTTTCTGACTATTTGATTGGTTTTCTGCGTTCTTATTGACTGCAAACTCGAGGCATTTTTCTAATTCCTCTTTCTATATCGTCTAACATATGATAGATGGAATTCATCTTCTTGGAGAATCTTTCTGGGCCCGTGGCACTGCACTTATTTGTGATTACTCACCATCATTCTCTTTGATTCTCTGTGATGTTAGAGAATCTTGTTTCCTGGAAACCACGTCTTCCTCTTTCTTGGTTTACTCTCTTGTTTTTGTTAAAACAGTTTTCAGTACCTGTTTGGAAAAGGATGCACGAAAGGTACGTGTTTTGAGACCTAGTATGTTTGAAAATATTTTTATTTCAGCCTCATACTTTACTGAGAGTTTAGCATAGAAGTCTAGGTTGGAAATAATTTTCTTTTCGAAAATTTGATGCCATTGTTCCATCTTCTAGCTTCCAGTGTTACAATAGAGAATTCTGAAGCTATTATAACTCTAGATTCTTTGTTTTTGATGTGTCTCAGCCCCTCCCCTGCCAAATCTTTGTTCTCAGTCTGCTAAAATTCTATGAGAATACGTCTTAAGGTATATTGGTTTTGTATGTTTTGCTGGGCACCCAGAGGAATATTTTAATCTGAAGAATCACGTGCTTTACTTTTGGCAAATTTTCTTTGTTCTCTATTTCTGAAACTCCTATTAGTTGGATAGTGGTTCTCTTAGACTGCTCCTCTGATTTTTTTATCTTTCTTCTTATTTTCTGTCTCAGAGTCTCTCTGTCGTTTATTTTTTAAAATTATTTTTCTAAGAGATTTCCTCAACTTTGTATTCTCACATATCTATTAGGATTTTCATTTTTACTATCAGATTTAAAATTTTCCCCAACATCTTTTAGGTTCTCTGGATGTACCTGTTTCAACTAATTTTGTTTCATGGATATAACATCTTTTCTTATGTTTCTGAGCATATTAACAGCTTGGAAGTTTTCTTTTGCTGCCTGTATTGCTACTGTTTTTCCAGGTTGCTTTTTTCCCCTGTTTTTTTATCTGTCTACATCTTTCATGATAGATACTTTCTTCAAATGTCTGATGATTTTTGATTGTCTATTCATATTAAAATCAGGGCACTAAAAGCTGATTAGAAACAATTTTTTTCTCTAACATGATATTCTAGGAACCAGAATAAATCCTTCCTCTGAAAACAACTTAAAATGCTGAATATAAATATTCTTGAATGCATCCATGTGCTGGCAACACAAGAGGGTATTTAGAGCAGGTACTGAGTAGAAACAGGAACTCAAAGGTAAGCACAGCGGTGAAGATGGCTTCTACCCTGAAGATATTTACCTGAAGATATTACTGATCCTGAGCTCAGGGGATGGAGGTCAAAGCCCAGTGCTTACTCAAGTTCACTAACAGGAGGGTGTCCATAAAGTTGAGATACTAAAGGGCTGCTGCATATGAATACAGATGAATACATACAGACTTCCTTGTCTTCCTCGACTCCCGAACAGAAAGGAACTTCAAGAAAAACTATCTGTCTCAAATACTGATACTGAAAAAAAAATCTGAGAATTTGTAGCTACAGGCAACCCTTATGTAGATGTGAAACTTGAATACACACTAGCTGGGTGGAATTCTATCTTCTGAGAAAACAACTGCCAAGCTAGAATTCTATATCCTGTGAAAACTATCATTCAAAAATGAAGATGAAATAAAGACATTTTTAGAGAAAACTGATAAGTCTCTTTGCAAGCAGCATACAGCTTTTTAAACAGACATAGAACATTTATAAAAACTAGCCACACGTTGGGCTACAAAACAAGTTTCAACAATTTTTTTTCTTTTTTTTTTTGGCCATAAATGTATGAGTTTATTTCTGGAAACTCAATTCCATTCCATTGATCTATATATCTATCATATAGATGTCTATGCCGGTACCATACTGTTTTGTTTTGTTTTTTTTTAATAGGTCTTTATTGGAGTATAATTGCTTCACAATACTGTGTTAGTTTCTGTTGTACAACAAAGTGAATCAGCCATATCCATACGTCCCCATATGTCCCCATATCCCTTCCCTCTTGCGCCTCCCTCCCACCCTCCTTATCCCACCCCTCTAAGTCATCGCAAAGCACAGAGCTGATCTCCCTGTGCTATGCTGCTGCTTCCCACTAGCTAACTGCTTTACATGCAGTAGTGTATGTATGTGGATGACACTCTCACTTCCCCCCAGCTTCCCCCTCCCACCCCGTGTCCTCAAGTCCATTCTCTATGGCTACATCTTTATTCTTGCCCTGCAACTAGGTTCATCAGTACCATTTTTTTTTTTTTAGATTCCATATATATGCGCTAGTGTACAGTATTTGTTTTTCTCTTTCTGACTTACTTCACTCTGTATGACAGACTCTAGTTCCATCCACCTCACTACAAATAACTCAATTTCGTTTCTTCTTATGGCTAATATTCCATTGTGTATATGTGCCACATCTTCTTTATCCATTCATCTGTCGATGGACGTTTTGTACCACAATGAACATTGTGGTACATGACTCTTTCTGAATTATGGTTTTCTCAGGGTATATGCCCAGTAGTGGAATTGCTGGGTCATATGGTAGTTCTATTTTTAATTTTTTAAGGAACCTCCATACTGTTTTCCATAGTGGTTGTATCAATTTACATTCCCACCAACAGTGCAGGAGTGTTCCCTTTTCACCACACCCTTTCCAGCATTTATTGTTTCTAGATTTTTTGATAATGGCCATTCTGACAGGTGTGAGGTGATACCTCATTGTAGTTTTGATTTGCATTTCTCTAATAATTAGTGATGTTGAGCATCTTTTCATGTGCTTCTTGGCCATCTGTATGTCTTCCTTGGTGAAATGTTTGTTTAGGTCTTCCGCCCATTTTTTATCTGGATTGTTTTTTTGATATTGAGCTCCATGAGCTGTTTGTATATTTTGGAGATTAATCCTTTTTCTGAACATTTTTTTCTCAGTTATGACACTGAGACATATTAATTTGTGATTTTTTTTGGCTGCATGATATTCCATTTTTTAGTATTTCATTAACCTGATAGTCAAACATTTGCAATTTTAGGTTCCTCATGTTTCACTAAAATAAATAATACTACATTGAACTTTTAAATTAAAAAAAATCACATATCTCTTTACTATTTTCTTGGATAGACTCTTAGAAACACAGTCACTGAATATTTTAGGGATCATAACATGCATTGCCAGTTTGCTTTCCAGGCAGGTTTTACTAATTTGCATCCCAGGCCAGCAATGCATGGGAGTGTCAGTTCCACCACACATGTAACAGCACTTAAACATCTGAAAAGGTTTGGCCAATCTAAACGGCCAATCTGAGATGCCCGAAGGCCTCTTGTTCCACTTTATTTTGCTTTTCTTTGATTATTAATGAGGTTGAACCCTTTTTCATAAGTTTATTACATTTGAATTTCCTCTTCTGTGAATTCTCTTTATGTGCTTTGCTCTTTTTGTTTTGTTTTGTTTCTATTATGATGTTTGTGTTTTTCATGTTCTGATTTTCTGATGGGGAATATAGCTACCAGATGGTTTCCTAATAGCACATTCTCCCTCCCCTACTGGATACACATATTTCACTACTGGCAGGATACCAGCTATAGGGGAAAAAATGGACTATTTTTACTTCCACTGAAGTTGGTCCTAGGACATTTTTTGCGTGTTACAATATTTTCTAATTATGCTATACTACCTAGGTCACATTAAGGAGTTTGGATTTTAAGGACACTTTGGATTTTTGAGGAGAGCTACAGAAGGTGCCCATTAGTCATACCGGGTCTTTCCATCATTAAAAACCTTCGATGGTTATTCATGTTCTTTGAATATCCTCTGAACTACTTAACACATGACCCCGGCCTGCCCTCTCCAACCCTTCTGTGTCAACCTCTCTCTACCTTCACTGGGTTCTTAAAACACACCTCTTTTCAGGCTCACAGGCTTTGTCCATACAATTCCTGCTGCCTGCAATGTACTTTTTACTTACCCTTTGCCTAACTAACTCCTCATATCAAGTTTCAAATTAAGCATCACTTCCTCTCTTGCTTCCTTTTCTCTTCTTCTTGTGTATCATCTCTTAATGATCATATATTCATTGGTGATACTGTTTGTTCAATGTGCAGCTCTCTTCCCTCAAACTGTGTGTAGGCTGCATCAGAGAGGGGCTGCGTTTGTTTTGTTTTCTGCAGAATCTACGTTATTTTGAACAGCGTCACATTTTAGACATCCGATAAATGGAGAGTTGCATTTCTGACTAGCTGATTGAGTTAAAAGATATAAGCTTTAGTGTACAGCTATCTAATTATAAGCCTGGAAGCCAATCACAGTTCCCGTTATATCTCAAATCATTGTTCTTACCACTAAGAAATTAGTTCTTATTTACACACAAAGTAAAATATTGGGAAATATTTTAAACTTTTCTTTTTAACTTGTACTCCTCCTAGTAACAGACATTAGAGATATACACATTTGATATGCATACTTTTGAGGATTAGATTCAGGTTTCTCTCTTCTACATTAATAAATTATTTTCTTGGCTGGACCAGAATCCATTCATCTTTCTGCCTTTTCTGTGGTTTCTGCAATGGATTGCATCATATTTTGATATTTCTTGTTTGACTAAATAATTGGCTTCTAATGAGCTCACTGAGATTTCTGTGCCAGTCGACAGACTCTTCTGTAATAGACACAGAAACTGAATTTACCTTTAAGAAAAACATTTTGGTACGGGCCATCACTAACAAATGTTTGCTTTCTTTCCCTCTCTTTTTTGCACTAGCAAAGAAATCTGTGTGGAGATATACATATTTCTCTTGGATGAAAACCTCTTGAACTGACTAGAAATTGCATTATATACTTTTCCATTTTTCTTGGACCAAATCAAGGAGAAATGGCCTTTTCTATGCTATTGTAATTTGACTATAGCAATATAGCAATTGTCACTTTAGTTCAAGTCCAAAGATTGTTTCTAATCAGTTTTCCTTTTTCTGGCAACACAATTTTTTCTAAGAAGCCAGAACTTATATTTATTGATTAGTATATAAGAAGCTCAAAAACCAATTATTCAGATTTTGGTTTTCCCATCTATAAAAAAAAGAATGAAATAATGCCATTTGCAGCAACATGGATGGACCTAGAGATTATCATACTGAGTGAAGTAAGCCAGAGAAAGACAAGTACCATATGATATCACTTATATGAGGAACCTAAAAAAAAGGATACAAATGAACTTATTTACAAAACAGAAATAGAATCACAATGTGTGTTTTGTCAGACCGAGTATCTATTATTATGTTAGACCATTAGGATAGTCATGAAAAATTCAAGATGAGGTAGGATAACTGCTTCCAGCTATGCTGGAGTACTTTAAAGAAAATGATGACAAGCTCAAGGTTCTAAATTCCTGGTTCAAGGCACTGGGTCCAGGAAGCTTCTCTGACTGCTCTAAATGAACCTCTTATCTTGTAGTCAAAAGGCTAGTGTAACTGAGAAAAGGAGTCAGCTTGTGAATTCTAACATAAGATGAATGCGTATTCTTGCGAGACCTCTTATAAGAACTTAAAATATTGGTAGGGAAAAGTGAACCAGAGACTTGAAATATGGCCTTTTGGGTGGATTTGGATGACTCTTAATACCTTGAACCACCAAATTGCTCTGTACCACCCTAACTAGGGTGGTATCCCCTCCTTACCGGTCTGGTGAGGCGAGTGTTGCCCCACTTAACGGTAGTTGGCCATAAGGGGTTGTCTGTTCCCCACACAGACAACCTCCATTACCTCGTCAAACCTACAAATCCCAACAAGCCTTAGGGAGATAAGTACAGATGTGTCTATGAATGAAATACTTATATAAGAAAATCATTCCAAGATTTAGCTAATATATATATATCAGAAGAAATCTGAAGAAAAGGCATGGAATAGAGTAAAATGACGCTAGACCAGGAAGGAAGGGACATACATTTCAGGCTTACTTCATCAGTCTGGGTACACTTACCAGAAATTCTGAGTTCAATATAAGCTTGAGAATTTGGGGTTCTGACGGTGTCAGTTAGTTGGCTTGAAACCTGAGTGTCCTCCTAAACTAAATGAAATCATGACGCCAGAAATTCCTTGGTAAAACATTGATGAAGGAGTCCAAAGATTTAGGAGTGGATTTATCATGTATGACCTACTCATTCACTTCCTGACTGTATATCCTAGAAGGGCCCAGAGTGCACCGTCTGTACCAAGCAGCTGAGAAGTAGTGTGGTGAGGACCCACGACTGGCACAGTGGCAACGGCAGATTTGTAGTGACTGCTGACCAGGCAGGAAGGTGTGACAGGCTGCCACTGAAATGGCCCAACTGATTGAAATGGCCCACTTGATTTTAATGGGAATGAATGATGGAATCAGTGTGCTAGAGGCCATGAGGCAGTGTGGTTACCAAACTTGGCAGCAGGGTTGGAATAGCTAACGTGATGGCTTGATCTGGAGGGATCTTTGGCAATAGTTGATCCTGGTGCCTATAGTATTGGGATCGATGAACAGCACAGTAAAGTCCAGCCTGACTTATATAACTGCAAGTACCCTAGGTTTGGTGAACAGTGGCTGGTTCACCATACTTCACCCTAATTGACAGTCATAGTTCCTCACTCATTTCCAGACCTGCAACAAACAGTCTGCCCTGAACCACTTTATCCAGAGTCTGTGCAAATGGAAAGGGAGCCTGATATTCTTGAGGAATGTTCCTTGATTTTTTGTATGTGCAGAATTGTCTGTTGTCTTTATGAAATGACAGTTTGTCCGGGTGGAAAATCTTAGGGTCACTTTCTTTCCTTGAGGATTTTCTGGATGTAGCTACCTTATTTTCCAGATGTGGTATAGCTACAGCTACACCATCTTCTACTGTAAACGGGCTTCAATATCTTTCTGTATCTTGCTTTTGAGAAATACGCTAGATTGGCATTCTCTCCTTTAAAGTCACTTGGTATTTTTGTCTGGCTTACCAATGCCTACTTGTATTTTTTTCTTTAAATCTTACTAGTTGCTATTTACTAATGGACCACTTTTTCTTGGGACACATTGTACTCTTTAGCATATAGATTCAAATTCTCTTTTATTTCAGAAAGGGTTCTTGAGTTATACTTAAGTACGTGTATGGTTCCATTATTTTAGCTTTCTTCTTTGGGTTATGAAAAATTCCTTTTCATTACTTTATCATTTGTTCCTAATCCTTTTTATCTCTCTGGTTCCATTTTGGGGGGTTGATTTCCTCTTTTTATCTGCTATGTCCCTAGTGTACTTCAGCATGTCTATTTTCCCCTGCGTGCCTTCTAGTTTCACCTTCATTTCTGTGATAATCTTATTTTTTCCTCTGTTCCTCGCTTGAGCTGTAGGCTCATATTTCCTTTTCTCTAGTAGTCTCCCTGCTTTTTGAGTTCTTGCATCTTTGTACTGTAGCGTCATAGAAGCCATGACCTTGTCGAGGTCTTCAAATTAATGGTGAAAATATCTAGTCACACTATTCATCTCCTCAGTGGCAGATTTTTTTGGAGGCTAGTCTGTGTCTGTCATTTGTATCTCCTGCTCCTTTACTCCTTTTCTGTGAGGTATGTGTGAGTCGATATTGTGAATGTTCTTTTCTGATAACCTGTCTTTGAACGAAGTGAGTTTTCCTCGGGCCAGCTATCTGGAGGAGGCTCCCCTGGGGGAGTGGTCAGGGCTGGTTTCAGGGCAAGAGAGTTTGTATCATAACTCAGGCCTTTGTGTATAACTTTGGTTAGCCTTTACTTTTCTTAGCGAGATGGGAAGCTATTTGGGGAGGTCCTTTGAGTGTGTGTATGTTTGTCTGTTTATGGTGCAGAGCTTTCCTTCTCCCTTTCTTGCTCCGTGCAGATATGGCCTGTTTGTGTGGCTTCTCATTGATCCCCATCTTCTTTGCTTCTTGGAACCGCACCGGGCACAGGGAAATGCCTGAGACCAGACAGAACGCGCTCTTCCAACTCTTGCAAAAAAAACCCCCGGAATTTGGGTTTCACTTGGGTTTCACGTGGTTGAGTGTGCGCCGAGCAATCTGCTTCGCGGGCTCCGTCTGTAACTTTAGAGTCCTCTCAGCACCTTCCTCACCTTCCCCTGCTCCACCGCTACTGCTTTTGGGAATCCTTTCACATAGTTTGTGATTTGCACTTTAGCTCTCCCCTGGTGGTGCTAAAGTGGATTTTGCATTTTGGATCTCATTCTCTTAAAAATCAGTTTTGTGTCTTGACTTAATTCAACTGGTAATCAGTGATAATCACTGAGCATTTACTCTGTGCCAGGAACTGGGCACATGGGGGCTGTAAAGACAAATTCCTTGTTTTGGAGGCCTTTTTAATACAGTGAGGCACTCAAAATAAACAACAACAGTGACCAAAAAAAAAAAAAAGAAAGAAACCCACACCAGAAAAAGCAGAATGTGTTAAGTGTCAAAGGAGAAGTTCAGAGTGGTGGTTTAGACAACCCTGGGAAACAGGAAAGGGTGGTAGTTGATAACAACACCTGGAGGCTGGGAGCTCAGTACTCAGCATGTGGTCGGTAGTTAAGAAATAGTTAATGATCTAGAAGATTCCTTTTCCACTGAAAGACCAGAGATCTGTAAAAAACTGCTCTTTCTTGCATCACCCTTGAAAGTTCCCTCTCTGCCCTTTTCCAGCGTATCCCACTCCACACCACCTCTGCACAACCACTGTTTAGATTTCTGTAACATCATATAAAGTCACATAAAAAGAGCCATACGGTATGTTCTCTTTTGCACCTGGCTTCTTTCACTCAACTTAAAGTTGTGATAAAGTTGTGAAATGCACCCATGTTGTTCTGTGTATCAGTAGCTTGTTTCTTTTTTCACTGAGTGTTACTGCATTGTATGATCACGGCACAACTTGTTTGTTCACTGGTTGATGGTTATTTGGATTTTTTTCTGTTTGGGTTTATCATGAATAAAACATCCATGAATATTCTTAAAAAAAAAATCCTGCTCTTGGTACAATTTCAGGAGGAAGCGGTACACACCATTTTAAGATATTCTGATTCATATAATTATTGATTATTCTTTCTTTAGCTAGATTTGCTTCTGGATCAAGTCATCTGTCTCACAGCTGACATTCTTTTCATTAACCCTGAGATAGACTTTGGAGAATGGGTCTAATGTTGACAGATGCATACAGAGGGAAGAACATTCTGCATAAAACAAAGGACAGGGCCAAAACTACATGAATGAGAAATCAAGGCACCATAGGAGATAGGTCTGGAAAATTTGTGTAGGGCTATATTATTAAGTGCCTAGGATGCCAATCCAAAATATCATTTAGTTTTCAGATAGAGGAATTTTGTTTCAAATAGGATCAAAGAAAACCAGATAAATTTCCCCTGAAATTCTCCATTTTTTACATCTATCTTGAAAGATAACAAGACACTAATTATGTCAACCTATTCCTTAAAACACTGACAATGTGAGGTTTAGTTTTATAAAGTACTAACTTTCTAACTGATAGAAGTAGATGATTTAGTTATTAATTGTTGGTAATCAGTGTTATTTGTCCTTTTATTATTTCAGTTTTCTTGATTAACTATCATTGATTGAAAATATTATCTGATTTATATTAGTATAATAAGCTTCAACACACTCTTGCCTTTCCTTTGCTCCTTTCCCCGTTTCTATACTCCCCTTCTCTCTTCTTTTCTTTTCTCTGCTCAGTTGATTACCAATCCATCAGTTATTCATGGGGGCATATACTAGATGTAACATAGCAATGATTATTTTTTTTTAAATGTGGTGCCGGAATCTTTATCATTTTTGGCACAATGCTGCATTTTTCATACCATGTGGTCTTTGAAATATTTATAACGCTTTCTTTTGGTAAAAAGGATTTGTTTATAGATGTCATAAAATCAAACATTACTCTTGGCTCACCTAATCATAATCACCACCAATACCACCATAGCAACAGTAACCTTTGGGTTCAATAGACGAATCAATTTTATAATGTTATACTTGTCTTCTGATCTTCACTATCGTGGCTTTTATGCATTCATGAAAAAAGCAGAGAATAAAAGCTTAGTAGTTTACATGTTGTAAAAATTAGGATGACATGATTTAGGATTAAAGGAGGTAATGATTTAATTTTGGAGTTGCTGAGCTGAGCTCTGGTGGTCTGGGAAGCTCTGGGGAAAATCCAGATATTGCGGTGGCAGATTTGGGTTGGAATATTTTGTGAATGCAATAGCAGATGCACTTATGCACGCCTTTTCAAATCAAGATGTTGCCTCACATGACCTTAGCGCATAATGGTTCTCCCAAGGCTCTAGATTTGACCAGAAGTTTTTGGTTTAGCCAAAACTTGAAAATTATTCCCCTTCATACATTATTTAAAGAGTTATGTATAATCACATGGTTTGCAAAAACTATTAACAGAGTATAAATACATGGTCTTTAAGCCAGTAAAATCGATTTAAAGTCTTTAGACAGCTTGAATTAAGGTAAATATCCTTTATGGTAATTTTCTTGGGGCTATAAATATGGCATCTATGTCTCTGTTATCTTTGCTTCCACTGGTGAACTTCAAATAGCAGAAACTGGGCCTTTTTGAGACTCTCAGGGACTTCTGTGTCTTCTACTTGGTTGATAAAAGTATATACCTTGGAAATTTTTAACCAGGTATTAATAGTCAGAGTTAATACATTCAAAAAGTGTGAAAATTTGTACTTGTGGTCTTTGATCTCTTGAATCCTTGATAGTGAGGCACCAGTGTATCTCTGTACACTGTATATTTGCTTGTACTTTTTTTAACTTTCAAGCACTGCTAATAAATAATATATGGCATATTCACAACCATGTGTTGCTTGGCCCAATTCATAATTAACCTATGGGAACTCTGCTATATGATAAATGTAATCAAATACCATGAAAATATCTTACTAACCTCTGTATCTTTATTTTTATTTATTTATTTATTTATTTATTTAACATCTTTATTGGAGTATAATTGCTTTACAATGGTGTGTTAGTTTCTGCTTTATAACAAAGTGAATCAGTTATACATATACATATGTTCCCATATCTCTTCCCTCTTGCGTCTCCCTCCCTCCCACCCTCCCTATCCCACCCCTCTAGGTGGTCACAAAGCACCGAGCTGATCTCCCTGTGCTATGCGGCTGCTTCCCACTAGCTGTCTATTTTACGTTTGGTAGTGTATATATGTCCATGCCACTCTCTCACTTTGTCACAGCTTAACCGTCCCCCTCCCCATGTCCTCAAGTCTATTCTCTAGTGGGTCTGTGTCTTTATTCCCGTCTTGCCCCTATCTATATCTTTCAAACCATGCAGTAAATCGTATTTCTTGTAAAGATTTTTACATCTCATTCTACAATATCACTTAAATCCCTATTTAAGAATGGATTTAAAAAACATGACAATTCTAAACATTAAAAAATTAAGTAGAAATTTTGATTATTTGTTTGAATCATGGGCGCCGCACATTGACAATAAGTGTTCATACTTTGTACCAAGATCTTAATTTGACATGATGGCATGTTTTAGTTTTGTTTGGATTTACTGTCAAATCCTAAAAACATTAGTGAATGGTACCCGCACTTTTAAATCATAAAAAGAGACCTAGATTTGTTTGCAGATTTTTAATCTGTTGTTAATATACTTGAAAGAACACAGCCCTGTCTAATAAACACATCAAACTAATGGGTACCAGAGCAGTTCAGAAGAGTGTTTGTTGTTTGGTGTTTAGAGTTCAGTCAGAATTAATCAACAATGGATGGGGCCCGCTGTATTTATTAGCAACTCAAATCCCTGTGATTGAATGCCAGGTCCCTTTGACTCATTCCAGTGAATGCTGGCAAGGTTACAGCCCTGATACTTACTTACATCCTCGGGTCTTAAAAAGAAAGGGAAAAATAGAGCCTAAAATCAGACCACAGGGTTGGCAAGAATTTCCCGAGAGCCATTTTGAATTTAGCCCTATACAGGGAGCCTGTGAATAGGAAGCAATTGGTTCAGGAACTGTGGAGCCTTTTTTTTTTTTTTTTTTTTTTTGCCTGAAGAAGACTTCAGCTGTGCAGATGGCTCGCTGGCATAATCCCGTCGGCTTTTGTCTTTTATTTTATGTATGCGGCCACTTTCTTCTCACACTCTGGGGACTCTCAGCTTCCAAATTTCGGGGGCACTGAGAGGCTGCAGAGGTTCAGTGGGGGCGGCGGCGCGGCGCGCGCTGTCCCGCAAAGCTTCGTGAGTTGCTAGGACTTGGCTGGCAGTGCCGTATGCTTGTCACGGGCGGCACTAGGGTGTTCTTTGTACAGAAGTGTCAACTTCTGAATGAAGCCCCTGGAAACAGACGTAGAGATTCATCTTGAGAATGCATTTTTTTTCCGGAGGCTCCAAAAACGTGCTGCCTTGTGCAATAGTCCCGGTTCTAGACATTTCTGTTTTCAAAGTGATCTTATTTCTCAATTACAAAGACTTACATTCTTTACTGTTCGTGTTCAAAAATTCCACAGCCCTTAGCCATTCCTTCTGCTTCCCACGTCTGGGGACTGCCTTCTGAGAGCAAATTATTTGTGGGAAGACATTATTTATCTGGAAACTCTTCAGTAAAAACTTGATGGAGTCATTGTTACTCTGGGGACCATCTATCTCCCTTAGAAGATAAGATTTGCCAGTGCTTCCCTCCTACAACTTCCTATGGGAAGATAGCAGACTTCTGGCCTGATAAGTAGTTTCACATTGAATGAGGCGGTGCTGTCTCCTGCATCCTTCCACGTCTGTCCCAGAAAGTTTTTCTTTCTGTCTTGCTCTAGGTCATATTGTCTTTTGGAGGAGAATTTTGAAGAAAAAAATGCACGCCAAAATGGGCATGTGTTCAAATATTTCCATGTTAACTGTGAGGATAGATCTCAAAGTGTTCTGAAACAAATCTGTATTAAAAAAAAAAAAAAAAACAATCCTGGGAATGTTAATTACACACCGCCGCAGTCGAATGATGTTTCCTTTCGGCAAATAGAAGACTTTGCGGGAATACTATGGGCTATCTTTTCCTTTCCTTTCCTTTCCTTTTCTTTTCTTTTTTCAACTGTAAATGTTCCACACACAGAGAATAAATACCGCAGAATCCACCACTTTGGAATGACTTGATTGTGAGTCAATGTCCTTGTTTTCCCTCCTTAAAAATTGTCTCTTCCATTTATATGGGAAACATATGTAGATAGTTCCTCCTTTCTTATCTTTAAACAATGTGTGTAATGCTTTTCAGCTGAGGATTAAAAAAGCTCTGGTTCTTTAAACTTTTGTATACAATCAGCAAATATCCTAAGATTTTTTTTTCACTATTGTAATCATTCTCTATATACTCAGCACTTTCTTTTGTGAGGGACATTTATTTTGGTACTGCCATACCTGATATTCTTATGGCATCTCTTTTAGATTATGTATCTCCATGGCATTGCTTGTCAAGAGGAACTTGGCTCTCAAGTGAAAGATGTTAAAATTTAAGACCAAATACAGATTTTTGACTAAAGATGGCAGAGGAAATGTGTCTGTAGCCCAGTTTATTCCTTGAAATAATAAAAAACAACAATGGGGCAAAAACAAGTAAGAAAGGCTATGTTCGATGAAACCAGGCACAGGCAAACTAGACAGCAAAGTACAGGTGCCAAAAACTGTGAAAATAATACCAAACTGAAATAACTTCGGTCTGCCGGCACATATATCTCTGATGTCTGGCTGTAAGCAGAGCGATTTACAAGCTGGGGGCCCAATCCTGAAAGGCCCAACCAAGGATTTCTCCCTGGAATCACAGAGTTTGGGGGTTTGGATTGGCTGCAGGAAGGTCATTGCATTCAGGCTTACACTGCCAAAGAGGAGCAGGGTCGGGGTTAAAAAGAAGTACTCAGACATACCATTTTATCACAAGCAGGCTGACCCACAGGAAGAGGGAAGATGTTAGAAGGCCAACAGGGTTTTTAGGAAATCACAGGCAGCTGAAGGCATGTATAGTACGCTGGAACCAGCTCATGTCTGCTCTCTAGAGCCAATTAGTAAACTTTTGAAATTTTGCAAGTCGATTGTTAAACATAGTCATTATTAAAAATAAAATTATAGATGTACAATACATTGTATTTAAAAAGGTAATAAGCGCTCAAGATTCATCACTCCTTAATTACTATATTTTACTATTATCTATGTTCTTGAGGTTATTTACATCAATTGTATCTGATTGATGAGAAGATTATATAAAAGTGCCCTACCATGCATTTCGTCCTAACCCTGTGGTCAGAGATATCACAGGTATCACAGTGGTTTGAAATCAGCCACAGTGAAAGTATTTATACCATGAAAATCTGCAAATGCTACATATCAGCCTTTGATTTCTGGTCTTGTTTATTTATTTTTACTTTTATTTAAAAAAAATTTTTAATTTAATTTTATTTGTTTTTTTATACAGCAGGTTCTTATTAGTCATCAGTTTTATACATATCAGTGTTTACATGTCAATCCCAATAACCAAATTCATCACACCCCCATGCCCACCCCCCCATGGCTTTCCCCCTTTGGTGTCCATACGTTTGTTCTCTACATCTGTGTCTCAACTTCTGCCCTGCAAACCAGTTCATCTGTACCATTTTTCTAGGTTCCACATACATGTGTTAATATACAATATTTGTTTTTCTCTTTCTGACTTACTTCACTCTGTATGACAGTCTCTAGATCCATCCACGTCTCAACAAATCACCCAATTTCGTTCCTTTTTATGGCTGAGTAATATTCCATTGTATATATGTACCACAACTTCTTTATCCATTCATCTGTTGATGGGCATTTAGGTTGCTTCCATGCCCTGGCTATTGTAAATAGTACTGCAATGAACATTGGGGTGCATGTGTCTTTTTGAATTATGGTTTTCTCTGGGTATATGACCAGTAGTGGGATTGCTGGATCATATGGTAATTCTATTTTTAGTTTTTTAAGGAACCTCCATACGGTTCTCCATAGTGGCTGTATCAATTTACATTCCCACCAACAGTGCAAGAGGGTTCCCTTTTCTCCACACCCTCTCCAGCATTTGTTGTTTGTAGATTTTCTGATGATGCCCATTCTAACTAGTGTGAGGTGATACCTCATTGTAGTTTTGATTTGCATTTCTCTAATAATTAGTGATGTTGAGCAGCTTTCCATGTGCTTCTTGACCATCTTTATGTCTTCTTTGGAGAAATGTCTATTTAGGTCTTCTGCCCATTTTTGGATTGGGTTGTTTTTTTTTTTAATATTGAGCTGCATGAGCTGTTTATATATTTTGGAGATTAATCCTTTGTCCGTTGATTCGTTTGCAAATATTTTCTCCCAATCTGAGGGTAGTCTTTTCGTCTTGTTTATGGTTTCCTTTGCTGTGCAAAAGCTTTTAAGTTTCATTAGGTCCCATTTGTTTATTTTTGTTTTTATTTCCATTATTCTAAGAGGTGGATCAAAAAAGATCTTGCTGTGATTTATGTCAAAGAGTGTTCTTCCTATGTTTTCCTCTAAGAGTTTTATAGTGTCCAGTCTCACATTTAGGTCTCTAACCCATTTTGAGTTTATTTTTGTGTATGGTGTTAGGGAGTGTTCTAATTTCATTCTTTTACATGTAGCTGTCCAGTTTTCCCAGCACCACTTATTGAAGAGACTGTCTTTTCTCCATTGTATATCCTTGCCTCCTTTGTCATAGATTAGTTGCCTATATGTGCGTGGGTTTATCTCTGGGCTTTTTATCCTGTTCCATGGAGGTATATTTCTCTTTTTGTGCCAGTACCATATTGTCTTGGTCACTGTAGTTCTGTAGTATAGTATGAACTCAGGGAGTCTGATTTCTCCAGCTCCGTTTTTTTCCCTCAAGACTGCTTTGGCTATTTGGGGTATTTTGTGTCTCCATACAAATTGTAAGATTTTTTGTTCTAGTTCTGTAAAAAATGCCATTGGTAATTTGATAGGGATTGCATTGAATCTGTAGATTGCTTTGGGTAGTATAGTCATTTTCACAATATTGATTCTTCCAATCCAAGAACATGGTATATCTCTCCATCTGTTGGTATCATCTTTAATTTCTTTCATTAGTGTCTTATAGTTTTCTGCATGCAGATCTTTTGTCTCCCTAGGTAGGTTTATTCCTATGTATTTTCTTTTTGTTGCAATGGTAAATGGGAGTGTTTCCTTAATTTCCCTTTCAGGTTTTTCATCATTAGTGTATAGGAATGCAAGAGATTTCTGTGCATTAATTTTGTATCCTGCAACTTTACCAAATTCATTGGTTAGCTCTAGTAGTTTTCTGGTGGCATCTTTAAGATTCTCTATGTATAGTATCATGTCATCTGCAAACAGTGACAGTTTTACTTCTTCTTTTCCAATTTGTATTCCTTTTATTTCTTTTTCTTCTCTGATTGCTGTGGCTAGGACTTCCAAAACTATGTTGAATAATAGTGGTGAGAGTGCACATCCTTGTCTTGTTCCTGATCTTAGAGGAAATGTTTTCAGTTTTTCACCATTGAGAATGATGTTTGCTGTGGGTTTGTCACATATGGCCTTTATTATGTTGAGGTAGGTTCCCTCTATGCCCACTTTCTGGAGAGTTTTTATCATAAATGGGTGCTGAATTTTGTCAAAAGCTTTTTCTGCATCTATTGAGATGATCATATGGTTTTTATTCTTCAATTTGTTAATATGGTGTATCACATTGATTGATTTGTGTATATTGAAGAATCCTTGTATCCCTGGGAAAAATCCCACTTGGTCATCCTGTATAATCCTTTTAATGTGTTGTTGAATTCTGTTTGCTAGTATTTTGTTGAGGAGTTTTGCATGTATATTCATCAGTGATATTAGTCTGTAATTTTCTTTTTTTGTAGTATCTTTGTCTGGTTTTGGTATCAGGGTGATGGTGGCCTCATAGAATGTGTTTGGGAGTGTTCCGCCCTCTGCAATTTTTTGGAAGAGTTTGAGAAGGATGGGTGTTAGCTCTTCTCTAAATGTTTGATAGAATTCACCTGTGAAGCCATCTGGTCCTGGACTTTTGTTTGTTGGAAGATTTTTAATCACAGTTTCAATTTCATTACTTGTGATTGGTCTGTTCATATTTTCTATTTCTTCCTGGTTCAGTCTTGGAAGGTTATACCTTTCTAAGAATTTGTCCATTTCTTCCAGGTTGTCCATTTTATTGGCATAGAGCTGCTTGTAGTAGTCTCTTAGGATGCTTTGTATTTCTGCCGTGTCTGTTGTAACTTCTCCTTTTTCATTTCTAATTTTATTGATTTGAGTCCTCTCCCTCTTTTTCTTGATGAGTGTTGCTAATGGCTTATCAATTTTGTTTATCTTCTCAAAGAACCAGCTTTTAGTTTTATTGATCTTTGCTATTGTTTTCTTTGTTTCTGTTTCATTTATTTCTGCTCTGATCTTTATGATTTCTTTCCTTCTGCTAACTTTGGGTTTTGTTTGTTCTTTTTTCTCTCGTTCTTTTATGTGTAAGGTTAGATTGTTTATTTGAGATTTTTCTTGTTTCTTGAGGTAGGCCTGTATAGCTATAAACTTCCCTCTTAGAACTGCTTTTGCTTCCTCCCATATGTTTTGGGTCGTCGTGTTTTCATTGTCATTTGTCTCTAGGTATTTTTTGATTTCCTCTTTCATTTCTTCAGTGATCTCTTGGTTATTTAGTAACGTATTGTTTAGCCTCCCTGTGTTTGTGTTTTTTACGTTTTTTTCCCTGTAATTCATTTCTAATCTCATAGCGTTGTGGTCAGAAAAGATGCTTGATATGATTTCAATTTTCTTAAATTTACGGAGGCTTTATTTGTGACCCAAGATGTGATCTATCCTGGAGAATGTTCCGTGGGCACTTGAGAAGAAAGTGTAATCTGCTGTTTTTGGATGGAATGTCCTATAAATATCAATTAAATCTATCTGCTCTGTTGTGTCATTTAAACCTTGTGTTTCCTTATTAATTTTATGTCTGGATGATCTGTCCACTGGTGTAAGTGAGGTGTTAAAGTCCCCCACTATTATTGTGTTACTGTTGATTTCCTCTTTTATAGCTGTTAGCAGTTGCCTTATGTATTGAGGTGCTCCTATGTTGGGTGCATATATATTTATAATTGTTATATCGTCTTCTTGGATCGATCCCTTGATCACTATGTAGTGTCTTTCCTTGTCTCTTGTAACATTCTTTATTTTAAAGTCTATTTTATCTGATCTGAGTATTGCTACTCCAGCTTTCTTTTGATTTCCATTTGCATGGGATATCTTTTTCCATCCCATCACTTTCAGTCTGTATGTGTCCCTAGGTCTGAAGTGGGTCTCTTGTAGACAGCATATATATGGGTCTTGTTTTTGTATCCATTCAGCAAGCCTGTGTCTTTCGGTTGGAGCATTTAATCCATTCACGTTTAAGGTAATTATCGATATGTATGTTCCTATGACCATTTTCTTAATTGTTTTGGGTTTGTTTCTGTAGGTCCTCTTCTTCTCTTGTGTTTCCCACTTAGAGAAGTTCCTTGAGCATTTGTTGTAGAGCTGGTTTTGTGGTGCTGAATTCTCTTAGCTTTTGCTTGTCCATACGGCTTTTGATTTCTCCATCGAATCTGAATGAGATCCTTGCTGCGTAGAGTAATCTTGGTTGTAGGTTCTTCCCTTTCATCGCTTTAAGTATATCATGCCACTCCCTTCTGGCTTGTAGAGCTTCTGCTGAGAAATCAGCTGTTAACCTAATGGGAGTTCCCTTGTATATTATTTGTCATTTTTCCCTTGCTGCTTTCAATAATTTTTCTTTGGCTTTCATTTTTGTCAATTTGATTACTATGTGTCTCGGTGTGTTTCTCCTTGGGTTTATCCTGTATGGGACTTGCTGCGCTTCCTGCACTTGTGTGGCTATTTCTTTTCCCCTGTTAGAGAAGTTTTCTTTCTTTCTTTTTTTTTTTTATATATATATATTTTAAATTAAATTTAATTTTTTTTATTTTTGGCTGCATTGGGTCTTCGTTGCTGTGTGCGGGCTTTCTCTGGTTGTGGTGAGCGGGGGCTACTCTACATTGCGGTGCACAGGCTTCTCATTGCGGTGGCTTCTCTTGTTGCAGAGCGTGGGCTCTAGGCACACGGGCTTCAGTAGTTGTGGCATGCGGGCTCAGTAGTTGTGGCTCACGGGCTGTAGAGCGCAGGCTCAGTAGTTGTGGCACATGGGCTTAGTTGCTCCACGGCATGTGGGATCTTCCCAGACCAGGGCTCGAACCCTTGTCCCCCGTATTGGCCGGCGGATTCTTAACCATTGCGCCACCAGGGAAGCCCAGGGAAGTTTTCAACTATAATCTCTTCAAATGTTTTCTCGGGTCCTTTGTCTTCCTCTTCTCCTTCTGGGACCCCTATAATGCGAATGTTGTCGCATTTAATGTTGTCCCAGAGGTCTCTTAGGCTGTCTTCATTTCTTTTCATTCTTTTTCTTTTTTTTAATTAATTAATTAATTTATTTTTTATTTTATGGTTGTGTTGGGTCTTCGTTTCTGTGCAAGGGCTTTCTCTAGTTGTGCCAAGCGGGGGCCACTCTTCATCATGGTGCGCGGGCCTCTCACTATCGCGGCCTCTCTTGTTGCGGAGCACAGGCTCCAGATGCGCAGGCTCAGTAATTGTGGCTCACGGGCCCAGTTGCTCCGCGGCATGTGGGATCTTCCCAGACCAGGGCTCGAACCCATGTCCCCTGCATCGGCAGGCAGATTCTCAACCACTGCGCCACCAGGGAAGCCCTCATTCTTTTTTCTTTATTCTGTTCCATAGCAGTGAATTCCATCATTCTTTCTTCCAGGTCACTTATCCATTCTTCTGCCTCAGTTACTTTGCTATTGATTCCTTGTAGTGTAGTTTTCATTTCAGTTATTGTATTGTTCATCTCTGTTTGTTTGTTCTTTAATTCTTCTAGGTCTTTGTTAATCATTTCTTGCATCTTCTCGATCTTTGCCTCCATTCTTTTTCCGAGATCCTGGATCATCTTCACTATCATTATTCTGAATTCTTTTTCTGGAAGGTTGCTTATCTCCACTTCATTTAGTTGTTTCTCTGGGTTTTTAATCTTGTTCCATCATCTGGTACATAGCCCTCTGCCTTTTCATCTTGTCTATCTTTCTGTGAATGTGGTTTTTGTTTCACAGGCTGCAGGATTGTAGTTCTTGTTGCTTCTGCTGTCTGCCCTCTCTGGTCTTGTTTATTACTTTGACTTAAAATGATAGAGAAAATTTTAATCATGCTGATAAAAATTAGCAGTGTCATAGCTCTAGCACAAAAAATTAAGGAGGTATTTCCCTAGTGTTTGAATCTATTATCTAGTTCAGCAAATAAGTTGCTCAAGTCATTGACGAAGGAGTGAAGTTCCCAGATGTGCGTGTTTGCCATTTCACTTTCATTTGACTTATTAACATAAATGAAAACATCATCCAACATTCATGTTGAACCACACTTGTTTGTCAGTCACCACCATAGGTTGGGTACTAGTTTGGCAAGCTCAATGAAAGCATTCTGAGAGAATCAGTTGGCTACCTGGACTTTACAATTATTTTATTATTTTGTAAATTGTTTGCTATAATCCTTTATATTAGTAAAACTTAGAATAAGTTTATGTATGTGTGTATAACATGCAAGTATGTAGAAATGTATGTGTATATGAAAACGCATACACTATTTTTAGGATATTCAGTTAAGCACCCACAGATGCTTTGCAATGCCCCAGCAAAATATCCTTACTCTGTGTTGGGGGACAGAAAAAATGAAGGTTTAGCAACTTGAATACAGGGAGCAGTAACTGGAGACACAGAAAGGCCTCAGAATTAATGAGAAAATACTTTGAGATAATATATTTGAATTCAAGGTACTTGCATTCCTAGTTTTCCTCCCTGGCTTCTCCCACACCAATCAATCTCAGCTGGTCCTGAAAGAACTATCCTTATTCAGAGATATCATTTTCTGAAAAGAATGAGCATGGAATTTATACACAGATATTAAAGACAAAAGAAAGAGGAACAGGAGCTAATCCATATAAAGTGGCATGTAGAAAGTACTCAACAAGTTAATATTGTTATTATTATTATTCTATAAGGTAGGTGATTAATTCACATGGGAGTAAGGATTATGCCCACAAGCAGAAAAACCATTTCAAGACAGTATTACTTTTGTGAAATGAGAGGTCAAAAAGAAAAACAATGACTCAAAGAAGAAAAAGTTAGGAAGGAAAGAAACTGTTCTCAGAGAATTTGAGAATTTTGGACCAAGCCAAGCTGTTTGCGTATATAGGACACAGATCATCTCAGAGATGAACGAATGCAAGGAATAGAATACCTATGCGTCTTTCTTTGAAAATAGTGAAATCTTAACTATATATATATATATATATACACACACACAAATCCCTTGATCTGAAATCAGAGAAGATGGTGTCATTTCGAATGCTTTTGGATATTAAAATCAAACAAACATATAATATATCTGGGCACAAATAAAGCCTCAATAAATTCTATAAACTAGAAAGAGTGCGTAATATTATAATAGATCATAATGCACTGAAACTAGAAATTTATTACAAAAGTAAAATAAAAAATCCCAGTCATCTAGAACTAAAAGCAACAAAAACAACAAAAGAAACTCAAGTTTTAGGTCAAAGAGAAAAATCAGAATTGAAGTCACAGAGCATGTAGAAAATAACAAGAATAAAAACATGGCACAAGAGAACTTATGTTATAGAGCTGAAGCCATGCTCAGGAGAAAATTCATGGCCTTGAGCACAAATGAAAAAGTCTTTTAACAGAATAAGTTCGGAAAAGACCAGCAAAACTATCTTATGAAAGCAGAAGTAAAGATTTAATTAAAATAACAGCAAAATTAATAAATTAGATTACAGAAAAACAGAACTAATGCATAAGTGAATCTCCCAATAGCACAGAAAAAAATCACTAGTTAACCTAATTAAAAAGAAAAAAGGAGACAGTAAAAACACAAAATTAGAAACCAAAGGAAAAATAACAAGATACAGAGGAAATTATGGGAAATGTTTCAGGTTTTTCTTTTAACAAATATATTTGAAAACCTGGAGACATGGATGATTTTCTAGAAAAGTACATATGACCAAAATTGATATCAGATGAAAGAGAAAACTCAAACAGAACAATTACAAAGAAGAAAATGAAAAAAAATTATGAAAGTTCTATCCTTTTAGAAAAGGTCAAGGCTCATAGTATTTTAAATGTGAATCGGGGCTTCCCTGGTGGTGCAGTGGTTGAGAATGCACCTGCTAATGCAGGGGACATGGGTTCGAGCCCTGGTCTGGGAGGATCCCACATGCCACGGAGCAACTAGGCCCGTGAGCCACAACTACTGAGTCTGCGCGTCTGGAGCCGTGCTCCTCAACGAGAGGCCGCGACAGTGAGAGGCCCACGCACCGCGATGAAGAGTGGCTCCCGCTCGCCTCAGCTGGAGAAAGCCCTCGCACAGAAACGAAGACCCAACACAGCCAAAAATAAATAAATAAATGTGAATCGTTCAGATCTTGAGCAAAGATATCAAAGCTCCCTTATACACTGTTTGGAGCTGAGTAGAAAAATGCTTCCATTTTATTTTTGCAAAACTACCACACTTTGAAACAAGATCCCGAAAAAAGGAGATTTCATACCTAGCTTACTAAACTGGAAATGACCCAAAGTAAAGTTAAATGCTGGTGGAATATTATGTAGCCACTAAAACCGAAAACGTATAGCTACCTTTATGTAGATATGGAAGGAGCTTCAAATTTCAATATATTATTAAATAAAAAAGGAAAGTTCAGAACTGTGTAAATAATATGTGTCCATTTGAATAAAAATATGTATAGATTTATGATGGAACATTTGTTGAAGAGATTGTTGATAGTGGTAAGTGACACTAGGAGTGGGAGAAGCTATCAGTTTTCATTGTATCCCCTTTTGTATACTTTCTTTATTACGTTCATTAAATCATTCATCTTATTCTTAACAACAAAATAGAATTTGCGTAGTCAGTAAATTGCCCTGCTACTATTCTTAGATTATACGACTGGCCTAGAATTGCAGACATGACATTTTTTTTTTACCAATGTGTTTTCACAAGATAGCATATCAAATAAGATTTTTTCCTTTCATTCTTTATTAATTGCAATTTCCAAGTGGAATCACTGCTCAATATTCCATGGAAAACTTGACCTTTCAACCAGGTCATGAGATTTTAAGTGCACTTAACTGAGCTTTATCAGAAATTTTCATTATTTTAAAGGGATATTAAGCATTTAATTTGCATCATATATTTCCAGTTTTCTTTTTAGCTACTTAAGAAGAGTTAACTGTTATACTTTCCTCTAGAACAAAACAGCATCAAGAGGTCTTGCTCTTTTTTTTTTCCTTAATAAGTTAGGATTCTTGACCTTCCTTTAACACTTCAGTAGCACAGAGTTACTGAAAATCTTAGTTATCTGGCAACTATACATTTATGTTAACCTTTTAGGCTGGTGTGTTTTTTCAGTCTGATGGGTACTATGTGAAATGCATCAGGGAAAATTTATAGAGGAGGTTCAGTACTCCTGCAGGAAGCCATGGAAGCAGATGCCATGTGCTAATAACAGCATCTTCAGGGAGATGATTTTGCTTTTCATGAAGAAAGAATGTTTTGAACTGTTGTATGGGAATTTCAGTGCCTGCAACGTCCCAGGTGTTGCACTATGAATCGCTGGATTAAATGGTGTACAAGCAATAGGAATTCTAGTAGACAGAAAGCAGAAAAGACCAAGAAGTTATTGTAAAAGTCTTAGGCTAATGGCAAAGTTTCATCATTAGTAAGGATTTTGGATTCATATGTTGCCAAGGTGGTCCCAGACCTGATGCCTATTTTGGTGTCTTTTCAAAGGAAGATTTGGATATATGATATCTGGATATTAAAATCTGTCCTACCTTGCTACATTTTTCCAGCTGACACCAGCTCTAGAACTCAGATATATATTCTTTTGGGGTTATAAATGACCATTGGAGCAAAATGGAGGAATCCTCTTAGTTTTAGTCTGGGGATGCTTCCGAGGTCCAGAACTCCTTTCCAGCATTCTTGAGCCCTGGCTAATGAAGTGCTAATGGGGTGTTAGTACTGGCTACTAGACCAAGGCATCCAAGAGATAGGAGAGTAAACACTCTTTGAAGTGTGTGCCTAATCCTTTGAAAGTGTGCTTCTACTGGGAAGATAAGCACTGTTCCTGTCTTAGATATCCTTGGTTTGATGTCCTACACCCTATGGCATAGATACATTTGCTCTTTCTAGGTAGTACTTCAGGAAGAAACTACATTAGAGGAGTGGTTCCAGGGCTTGGCTGTCTGATGTTTGATCTGGCTAACAGTGCCTCATATAGGAGACATGTAAATAATTGTTAACTGGTTTAGGTGATTTTTCTAATTCTACGCCCCCAAGAGAATAATAAAAATATAAGGTATGTCAAACCTGGGGAACATAAACACAAATGCCACTAAACTTTTTTACTCTTTGATTTCCCCTCACTCTCCCTTTTCCTCTTCAATAAACAAGGTCAGAACTCTCTTACTGGCCTTTTTATCCCCAGTTCCAAGCATAGTAGCTTCTAAACATAAGTACTGAATCTGTTTAATTAATACACGTGAAAGAATTCATTTATTACATGGAATAAAACCCTGAAGAAGATGCTCTACTGCATGATTCCTAAGGCTAAAAAGGTTCTCAACTTAGCAGAAAGCCAAATATAAGAAAGCTGTATATAGGACAATATAGTACTTTTTAACCTTTAAGTGTTTAGGTCTTGTACATATTTTGTTACGTTTATACCCAAGCGTTTCATTTTCTGGGGGGTAAACAGTATTTTGTTTTAAATTTCAAATTCCATTGTTTATTGCTAGTATATAAGAAAATGATTGACTTTAGTATATTAACCTTGTATCCTGCAACCTTTCTATAATTGCTTATTAGTTCCAAGAGTTTTTCTGTCAATTCTGTCAGACTTACTACATAAACAGTCATGTCATTTAAGAACAAAGACAGTTAACGTCTTTATTCCTAATCAGTACGTCTTTGATTTCCTCTTCTTGTCTTATTTCATTGGCTATAACTTCCAGTATAATGGTGAAAGGAGTGGCAAGAGCAGATATCCTTGCCTTATTCCTGATCATAGTGGGAGGCTTCCAGTTTCTCTGTTAAATATGTTAGCTGTAAGTTTTTTGTAGATGTTCTTTATATAAAGTTGAGGAGATTCCCTTATATCCATAGTTTACTGAGAGTTTTTGTCATGAATGGGTGTTGGATTTTGTCAAATGCTCCATCTATTAATATGATTATGTGATTTTTCTTTTTTAGCTTGTTTATGTGACATATTACATTAATTGATTTTTGAATGTTGAACAAGCTTTGCATACCTGGGATAAATTCCAGTTGGTTACAGTATATAATTTTTTCATACATTATTGGATTTAATTTGCTAATATTTGTTGAGGATTTTTATATCTATGTTCATAAGAGATATTGTTCTGTGGTTTTCTTGCAGTGTCTTTGTTTTTGGTATTAAGGTAATGCTGACCTCATAAAATGAGTTAGGAAGTATTCCCTTTGCTTCTGCTTCCTGGGAGAGATTGTGGAGAATTGGTATGATTTCTTCCTTAACTGTTTGGTAGAATCCACCATTTGGGCCTGGTACTTTCTCTTTTGGAAGGTTATTAATTATTGATTCAATTTCTTTAATAGATATAGACACAGTCAGATTGTCTATTTCTTCTAATGTGAGTTTGGCAGATTGTGTCTTTCAAGGTATTGATCCGTTTCATCTAGGTTATCAAATTTGTAGGCATAGATTTGTTCACAGTATCCCTTTATTATCCTTTTAATATCCATGGGATCTGTAATGATGTCTCCTCTTTCATTTTTGTATTAGTAATTGTTGTTTTCTCTCTTTTTTCTTAGTTATTCTGATTAGAGGCTTACCAATTTTATTGATATTTTCGAAGAACTAGGTTTTGGTTTCACTGATTTTCTCTATTGATTTCCTATTTTCAATTTCATTGATTTCAGCTCTAATTTTTGTTGTTTCTTTTCTTCTTCTGCTTAATTTAGATTTAATTTGCTTTTCTCTTTCTAGTTTCCTAAGGTGGAAACTTAGTTTTTTGAGTTTAGATCTTTCTTATTTTCTTTAATTTCCCTCTAAGCACTGTTTTCACTGCATTACACAAATTTTGATAAGTTGTGTTTTCATTTTCATTTAGTTAAAAATATTTTTCAGTTTTCTTGAGATTTCTTCTTTGACCTGTGTGCTATTTAGGAGTGTGTTGTTTAACATCCAAGTATTTGGGGAGTTTCCAGCTACCTTTCTGTTAAATGTTTTTAGTCTAAGCCATAATCAATCTGGATTCTTTTCTCTACTTCCCCCATGTACCTTTGTGTGGGGAGCAGAATGCTGCCATACATTTTTCCAGGTATCTTTTGGATGAATCCATCTGAATGACCCATGGTACCTCATGGTTAACAAGTTTCAATCAACTTATTTTCTCCTTACCTCAAACAATTCTACCTCTATTATGCTCAGGATATACTTTACTGGCAATTCTGTACCCCCGCCTCCAAGTCAGAAACCTGGAGATCCTCCCAAGTTCTTCTTGGGAGCAAGAAGCCTCACACATGCAACCGGTAATCAAGATTTATCGGTTAAATATTTGAAGCATTTCTTTATCCCTTTCTCTCAATTCCAATTTTCACTAAGTTCCAGTACCCCCATCTCTTACTTGAATTACTGAAGTAGTATCCTAATTCATCTTCCTGCTTTTAGCTTTATTTCTCCCATCCATCTTGCACTGATTTGCCAGAGTAATTACATATGTATGTAATTGATACAACATTAATTATAACATTACAACATTAATTATAACATTAATATAGTGTTAAATACAGATAACATAAATATCCATCTGCTTAATACATGTATGCATATATGTATAATATACATATGTACATACATTCACTTTGTTTAAACTTCTTCAGTAGCTTAAAATTCTTTCTCATGCCTAGAGGATAAAGTATAAATCCCTTTCCAGAACATATTTATCTCTTTTAATTTGACTCTGTAAATTCTGGCTCTTGCCTTCATTCCAAGATATTTGGTTACTGTTCTGTAGGAAAAAGGCAAGCATTCTTCTAGATGCTCCTCATAAGCAACCTTCCTGTGAGTTCTCCCTAGACTGTTTCTCTCTCCCCCTCCTCCATTTAAATGCCCCCTCCCTTGTTTGTCCACAGTTCCTTTCCCCACTCCTTCAGTGCCTCTCCCATTTCACTCATTAGAGGTGCCCCTCCCCGCCAACTGTGAGCTCCTTAAAGGTAAGGACTGTATTTTGTTTCTGTTTGTTTGTCTTAGCCCAGAACCTTGCCTTTAGTGGGTACTCAGCAAATGTTTGTTGAATGAAGGTTGAATGTGGCAGAGCTTTGTAAGAATATGGTGAAGGCCTCATCATGGCTTCATTAAACGTGAGCCAAAGGAAGGGAGAGTGTAGATTGTTACAATTGGAGTGGAAATAAGCTAGAGAGAAGTTCCAGTCTCATCCAGGTCACTGGGGACACATAGTTGATGTCTGTCAATGAATATTGTTTAAAACCTGTTGTATATAAATCTTTATTATACTTCTCAGGGATTTCCCCCAGAGCTATAAACACTTATGTATTGTTAAACCGATCCTTATTCCCAAAGAAGAATGCCAATTTGTATTCTAATTGTTTGGAATTGTGGTCTCTGTTTACTTCATTCAGTGCTTTTTGATATTTCAGTTAGCAGAATCTCAAAATATCAATGAAACCTTTCCTTGGCCATGTCAACAACTCGTACTTTCTTCCTGACCCTCCCATTCCCTCTGCCTTTTGTTTTCCCTCTGTTTGGTACTTCGGTAGCATTTCCTTATATTAGGTCTGTGTAGGTTTGCAATCACCTCCTCTAGACTATGAGTTCCAGAGGACAGTCATGCTGTCATTTCATGAGTTTTCTGCCGCAGGTCCTAGTAAAGTGACTTGCATAACATAGATGCTCAGTAACTATTGGGTGAATGTATAATTTAATAATGACAATGGCCTAATAAAGTCTTTTTTTTTTTTAACTTCTTTATTGGAGTATAATTGCTTTATAATGGTGTGTTAGTTTCTGCTTTATAACAAAGTGAATCAGCTATACATATACATATATCCCCATATCTCCTCCCTCTTGCATCTCCCTCCCACCCTCCCTATCCCACCCCTCTAGGTGGTCACAAAGCACGGAGCTGATCTCCCTGTGCTATGCGGCTGCTTCCCACTAGCTATCTATTTTACGTTTGGTAGTGTATATATGTCCATGCCACTCTCTCACTTCATCCCAGCTTACCCTTCCCCCTCCCCCTGTCCTCAAGTCCATTCTCTATGTCTGCGTCTTTCTGATAAAAGTCTTTCTGGGTGGACACATAGTGACTTCAAAAGCAATTCAGAGATATTCTTGTTTGAAAAGATTTGAGGAGGTGCTGTTGTTTAGACATTACATCATCTAAAGACTCAATTTCCTATGGCAACCAATGCAGGGTTAAGAGCACATTCTGTGCAGTTCGGCAATTTGAGGGAAGCCACAGCTGGAGAGGGGAAGGGAACCACTGTTTGGAGGGGGCAGTGGAACGAGATAGGAAATCCTGCCCACTTGTACTCCTGGAAAGAGTGGGGCAAAGGAGGGAGGGATAGGAGGAAGGCTACCGTGGCAAAGTACTCAACTCGCCAGCCACTCAGAGCTAGCCAGAGCGTTCGTGTGGGAAGGGCAATTTCTGATAAAAATAGAGGAGGACCTTTTATTTTTTAAGTTCAAGCACTTTAAAAGCAACTGTGGGAAGTTTTAATCACAGGGTGGTTCTTTCTTTTCTGGAAGAAGAAAAAGACATTTCACTTTTAAATTCAGGGGGTTGAAATGATTGTGTCATTTCAGCTAGAGTAGACCATGTCAACAAGCGGACATGTTTTCATTGTGGAAAGTATGACTTGAAGATGTAACATTTTAAATTTAAAAAAGCAAATAATTCCTGTTGTGGGTTTTCTTTCTCCACAGGAACACTTAGAACTTAGCTGCATTTAGAAGTAAAAAGTAAAAATATCAGGCACCATATTCACCACTGTTTTAGAAATAGAAGTCTTATTATGTGGGCTGGGTTTCTTAATATGGTTAAGATACACTGAAAAGAGAACAAAGGTTGTCCCATAGGAGAGGTATTGTGAAAGATTAGCCTACAAGTTTGTTTAAATATTTATGCAGTGATTATGGGAGTTATCAGATAAAAAGAGCTGACTACATGGGAAGGTCCTTGATTTCCAGTTCAATGCCTTATTTATCACTAAAACACCCTCTATTGTACCTATTAGACATTTGACAAAGACTTGAATGAATTTTAAGATGTTTGGAATATAAGTATGCATTAATCATTTAATGATATCATCAGCCACCAACAAGTATTAATAATGATAATAAAGGTATTATTCATTAAAAGGATTAATATAGACATCAGGAGTTTGAAAATAATGATTTAGGGACTTTTCTTCTTAAAATCAACATTATTCCATGTTTGAATTAAACTGTAGTTCGTGTAATATAACAATATTCAGGACATTGTCCTTTTATAGGGAAATCAGACCAATAGCCGGATGAACTCTGCTCAAATATGACTAACATTCAGAACCATGAAGCTGTCGAGGTTATTAGCTCTGAATAAAAAGTGTTGAATAAATAAACTCCTGGTCAGAGTAATTGGTTACTCTCTTTATTTAGCCAATTGAAAGATAAAGCTAATTAGATATTTATTTTACTGACAAGAGACCTTCTCCAAAGTGATTTTTCCACTTGCTCTGTCATAAATTTAAGCAAATTCCTTTCTTTTGTAGCTGGACCTCGCATGCATGTCATTATTTTTTTTAGATGGGAGGATATGTCTGTGTACATAAAGTAAGGTGTACTGTTTATAGCTTCTTTCTAGACGTGCAAAATTGTTTTTTCCCTGTGGAATTTTCGTTTACAAACCAGGATGGTTTGTTATTAACAAGTTATTTATGCTTGGAGCATGGTGGAAAACAGCACAGATGTCAACTGTTTTTTTAACATAGATATTCTGAAGAGAATTAAAATCAGTTTTTTTCTCTTTTCATGACATATGTGTTCAGGGAAACCTTTTTTGGGGTTATTATTTGGGGTTGGATTGCTTCAATAAATGCATGATTTCTACCTGGAGTTTTTCTCTTTGGTAGAGCAACCCCTTTCCACTCAGGGGGCCTGGATTCTGACCCCTGCATTCCAATTCAGTCCTCTGCCGTTTATTACCTGCATGGCTTTCATTTAGCAACTCTGCTACTCAACCTCTCTGAGCCTCAGTTTCCTCATTTGTAAAATGGGGAAAATAGTAGTAGGGCTGTTTGAGGATTTAATGAGATGCAATTAAGGCCCTTAGCGGGGTAGCCAGAGTAGCACGTTGTAACATTCACTGAAATGGTTGACTGTTATAGCTGGAGTTTGTATTTCCTCTTTTTTGTTCAGTCATCCTTCTTCTTCCTATGTTTTTCTTTTTCTCAGATCAACGCTGTCACTCAACTTTCCCAAATATATTTGTTTTCACTTTTCTGGTTAATTTTTTTTTATACATGGATATAGAGCATAGCCTATAAAATAGTTGGACTGGTTTCCACGTGAAGATTTTGGAATAGATCTCATTGTAATTACACCTCCTACAATATGTATAGAAATCACTTACTTAAGCATCAAAACAATATTTTATGTGTGGAACAAACTCTCTTACCGTGATTTGTATGTTCATCTATGTGTTCGTGGATATTCACCATCTCATACTTGCACATTTGGATACATGTCTCTACATGTGTCTGCTCCTATACTCCTGCTTAATCTTTATTTCTCTGGTTTCTAGCTATGGCTATATTTCCCCTTGCCTTGTATTAGAATTAACATTTCTTCTAATGTTGCTTCTTTGTGACACTCATTCACTTTTTATTCTGTGTCCCAAATACCCTATGTTCAATCCAATGAGGCTGCAAAGGGAACAGAGTTAACGTTAATTCAGGGATGGCAGCAGGAAGACAAAGAACAAGCTGGTACCTCTTCGGCCCCTTCACCTCCACCACTTTCTGTGGTGATAGATTCATGACGGTCCTGTGTATGGTGACAAGGGAGGGACAGTGAAGGGACTAGAGGAGTTTTGTTTTCCAGGTGCTTCCCAATACCCTCTGGATAATATCCAAGCTCTTCAGTGTGGGTCACACGTTCTCTGAGGTCTGGGCCCTTGCAGCCTCTTCAGCCTTATATTTAAAAATTTATACTCTGGTATATTTTAACATTTATATACGCTGGTAGTACTAAATGGTTAGCAGTTGCCTGCACATCCCACCTTCTTTTGAAAGTATGTGTCTTTGTTCACGCTTTCATAACTTGGAATGTTCCTCTGCCCATCTTCATCTTGCTGACTGCACATCTCCAGCCCATCCTTCAAAGCCCAGCCTGGGGATTGTCTCCTCCTGGAAGCCTTCCGGGACAGCCTTTCCCTTCTTCATACTGGACCAAGTGCCCGCCTTTTGCATGGATGCCACCGCACCCTGGAAATGACTGTCGTTATGTCCTCCCTGACTTTGGAATAATTTATTCATGGGTCTGTTTTCTCTGCTGGACTAAATTCCATGACAGCAGGGACCAGAGAGTGTTCATGTGTGAATACGATCTCCCCTCTGTGTAGCACAGTGCCTGGTGCAGTGTATGCGGCCCAGAGTTATTTGCAGAACTCTTACACTGACCTCACTGGGATCCGTGGGGATGGAGGTAGTGATGAACTAACCCATACTTCCTTTCATGGGCTTGCCTAACTGTGGCCTCGACATGGGAATTCCTTCCAGACAACTGAACTGGCCAGATAACCTAACCTTTCTCCGATTTGTTGTATTATTCCAGAAGTGACTATGTTTTTCCTACTTTGAATTCATATCTTTACATTATTTGCAGACTTTTTTCTTATGTTCTAACATAACTTGTTTGCCAACAGCATGTATTTCCCATTTAGTCATTTCTTCTACAAGACACTTATTAAGATGACGGACCCTCTAAACACAGGAGACAAATGCCTATGAAATGCCTGAAACAAAATGAGCTATGTGGCAGATCTTCTCCTAGAAGAAACCCGTAGGCACATAATAGAATGCCTCTCAGTACAAAAACAAACAAGCAATTACCTGAGCTGCTTCCTGTGGGAAACTCAGCATCCTACCACCCATGGTGATGACTACTGTGATTTTTTTTTTTGGAGGGGTTGCATCATTCTAAGGAAATTCATTTATATGTTTCTCATGCACATTTTATTTTCATCTAGACAAACTATATGTCTTTGTTGAAGTTTATTTGCATCTTTCTCCTTTGCTTCTTTGGTTTTTTAAAAATAAATATTAAAGATGCAATTTTGAAAGGCAATACAAAACACTGAATGGTAGTTGTCACAGGCTTGATAAGTGGGGAGAGAACTGTGGGTTCAAGAAACATCTGGAATGTTTGTGATGTGGTAGCTGCCTGCATTGTCTTGTGGGCTTCAACATTAATCAATGACTTCTAGAATTTAATTGAGTCAGGATATATTTAAATTGCAGATGTTTATTGTTATTAGTCTGGTTTAAATCATATTTAATGAATATGCTCTTGTTTTTCCTTTTTGTATTACAATAGCTCTTCCTTTCTTATATTAAACTAATGTTTTCAAGAATACTTAAGAATGGAACCTTGGAATAAGTCCTATTTGGAAGTATCAGTGAGAACAGGTCTTGCAAATTCATCAAGTGAAATAATGGTACATTTAGACCCAGTAGATAAAAATCTACTGTGTGAATTGATATAATTCATTATAATTTTTAGAGTGATAAGAGTCCTGATTTTGTATTTTTTCCACTTTATATTAGATAAAGTACTCGTCATTCTTCTGTAGTTTGTATCCCTTGGAAATTCCAATTCAAATTTTGGCATTAGCTTCTTCATGTTAAGAGAATTATCAATTCATCTTGAACTTTTTGTAGAGATTTATTTGAATTAAAAATCCTCAAATTTTACTTTTCCCTGAAAACTGATGTATTTGTTATTTTCCTAATGGCAGTTTAATCAATAGTTTCATGAATTTTAAGTTTAAGAAGGAATTACTAACTTCAAAAAGTTAGTAAAATTAATAAAATTTTAGATATATGGATTAGAGACAAATTGTGAAATATTATTCATTTTCCATCCTGAACTAACTATAAGATTTTGATAAAGTCTTTATGTTTCATTCCATAAATAATATTATTTCAGGTAGCTACGGAAAACTATTTTACTAATGCTGAGAAGAAATCACTTTAAGGGGCCTGTGATTATCATTATTCTCTAGTATATGGTTTGTTTCTCATCCCTTCTTGGTGTTTGATGGTAGAAATAAAGTGAGATTCTTTGACTATGAGGCTGGATTCTAACAAAGACTCATTTTCTGCCCGCTGCTCATAGACTTTAAGAGACAACATTTTACTTGGAGAGCTGGGGTCTAATCGAGAGGGGCTGTTCAAAAATAGCCACTTTGAATTCAAAGTTGGAGATTGTTGGGTTGGCATTTCTGCCCCCTTTGGTTTCGTATCTGAAAGCAGTTCCACATTTCTTCATCAGGAAGTCAGGCTGACTTGTGATGAAAGATGATGAAGACAAATCCTAAACAGGGCTTCCTGTTTGTTTAAACCTCCAACCCAAGAGAAAATCGCTTCCAGTTTCCCTGTACAATCATGGTAATATATTTTCTTTTTAGATTGTTAGCAGACTGTTCAGCTTGTACTTGGCATTTCAATCATAGTGAAAGAGGTGAAATCCAAAAGACTCAGTGAATTCTCATTAGGAATCTAAAATTGGATGACCTTTGCAATTAACCTCTGCTTCTCGTCCTTTTCTCATTTCTAACATATTATTCATATGTATTGATTATCTGCTCTATGGACAGGTTTGAAATAGTTACTATGATGGATATAAAAGAAGAAAATATAGCTTCTGTCCTCAGAGCTAACACTTATTAAAAAGAATCAGATTAGAATACAGATATAAATTTAA
Source organism: Balaenoptera physalus (assembly GCF_965194825.1). Classification (NCBI taxonomy): domain Eukaryota; kingdom Metazoa; phylum Chordata; class Mammalia; order Artiodactyla; family Balaenopteridae; genus Balaenoptera; species Balaenoptera physalus. Next base: position 132,764,439 of record NC_138884.1, read on the forward strand.
ATTTAAAGATGGTAACTCTGTGAAAGAATGATTAGATTGTTCTCCTTCTAAGATGAGTGCTTTTGCAAAGTGAGATTTTTAATTTTGTGAATGATCTTTTGAAAATAAAAATGTAGGGAAGAAAAGAAGAGGAGTTGGGGAAGAGTATAAAAGTTTTGGAGAAAGACTTAGTTGTTTTTCTTAGAATCCTGGGACATCCAAATCATGTTTGGGCAGTGGATTAAAAAATAGGAAATTGATCTCAGCTTTATTTATACAGGAAAAATTTGATTTAAAGAGTTAGCTAAAGATCATTATTATATCTTAGGAACTAATTTGACTGTTACTAACTTTTTCTAATATTCTTTATATTATAGCTTTATGACCAGTATTAGACATTTTTTTAAAAAAGAGGAATGGCAAGATTTGACACCTAGAATAATTGATTTTCAGAAGATGAAAGATGAAATTATGTTAAAATAGTAATGTAAGTTCTATAAATAATACAAATGATCATGACACTCTTAATGTGAATTACCCTAACTTATGCTAATAGTTAATATGTATTGAACATCTACTTCACTTTATTTTGGTAAATGCTGTACCTGCATTTCCTCATTTACCCCTGGGACTAACTCTATGGTATAGGTGGAATGCATCTTATAGAAGAAGAAATTGGGACAAAGGTTATGCAATTTTTCCATAATCAACCTCAGTGTCTGTGCTTTAAACTTCTGCTCAAGTCTACACTTCCAAGGAACATTTTGATTTCTTCCTTGCTTTCCAAACTTTCATCCGCTTTCATTTCTTTTTCCTTTTCTAATTTCTATCACCTAATTTACTCTCTTGATTTCTTCACTCCCCTTTCACTTTCTCATAACACATCCCTGATCTGTCATGGATTTTCTCATTTGACAAATGGTTCACTGAATACTTCTGCTGATGTTGTACTCAAAATGAAGTGCACGGATGATAGCATTTATCACTTTTACAGTCTAATGTAGATATAAATATTCTGGATACATGTATTTTGTTTGATTAGAAACTGAAGTAAATATCAACTGAAGCCTGACATAACCCTTGCCCATAAGAGGGGCAGAAAGGATATGAAGAAATAAAACATTTATTGCTCAAAGCATTTGTCTGTACGTACACACACACACACACACACACACACACACACACACAAAACTGTTTTTCCTGGGAAACAAATGATAGAGGTTCTGTCCGTAAAAGGTGGGCAGCATGTTTGGTCATATTGTAAAGAAGACCAGCAAATTCTACCTACCACAAGTTAACTGTCTATTAAAACAAAAGGGTTCCATGTTCTTTTCCATCAACTCGTGTCAATCTCTGACATCTACTGTGGCAGAAATGGTCTGAATTTTTAGCATACTGAGATGTACAGATATTCTATCAGAAAAGTCTCTTTAGAACATGGCACTGTCTTTACAATTTGGAGTACTGATGTAACTTGGTCGTAGTCAATTACTCAGACCTTTAAACTAAGATGTTCTGTAGGAAACCCATTGTCACTTATGATGATCATTATTTTCAAATGGAACCATGATCAGGATGAAGGCCAGGCTGCCAATGAAGCAAATGTGCTGGGTTACAATTTCATTGGGAAATGTTGCTCTGCATGGTGGCACAGGTAATTCAAAAAAGATGAATTGCCCTGATCGGACAAAAGAAAATCTCAGAAAAAATCTCAAAAAATTACTCTATATATTTCCTAGTGCTTCCAAAGCCTTGTTTTTTTAATGATTACATGACAATTTGGCATACATGAATTCTCTGACAAGGTCCAGAATCTCAAACTGTAAAAATATGTTAGCTCAGAATCCCCTGTGAAGCAGATTGGCAGAGCAAGTGTTTTCATATCATGCCTGACCCTGGCCAGTTAGTCATTAATGATTTTGCTCAATATGGAATTCTGAGCATAATGATTTCCCTCCTGGCGATCTGAATAATTTACCTAAAGAGGTTAAAAAATGTACAGGAATGTTTCTTAATTGAACAGTAAGCAATATTTACTGCCATATGTTCATTACAAATGATGCAGCAGAAGTGGTTTTTTTTTTTTTTTTTTACCTAGGTTCTGTTGTCTTTCCTGGGCAGTGTATGAGTCAAGGATGAGGTGGGACCTCATGAGTGGGATTATAAGCCACTGCCATGATGTTATTAGAATATGGCTAAGCTCTTACTAATTTTTTATATTCTGGGGTCCACATCCAATTTTGTTGAAAAAATAATCCTACTGCCCAAATTGTTTAAAAAATTGCTATAGTAAATGAATATCTGACACCATGGAAAGTGTCCACTTTATATAACCTGAAAAAAAGCTGATTATAAAACTAGAAGTTAAAATTACTTCTGTAAAAGAGAAAAAAATAAAGCAAAGCAAAACAAAGAAAAACCAGAAAAAATTAAAAGGCTGACTGTATTTACAAGATTTTTTTGTGTGTAAGCTAAAAACTGAAAAAACAGACACAAAAAATGTGAGTAATATGTTTGTACTGCTCCATTTGGCAAGTTCTTAAAGGTTACAGGAAGAGAGTGTATTATTGCTTAAGATGATGAGAATTTATATTAAAAAATAAATACAGCATGTGAGCAGGAAGGGGAAATTGCCTCATTAATAACCTGGTTATCTGATTTATCAGGGCTCTCACTTTTTGGTTTTCTGGAATGCACAGCAGGCTTCATGAGTGTTGCTCAGAGCTGCTGGGGCAGCAGTTCTCCCAGCTGAGAGATTTTGCATTCTGTGTTCACTCTGCATTTATATTTCATGCAGTGAGCGTCTGCCTGGGTGGGTTTGGTGCCAGTGTGAGAGATCACTTCTTTCAGCAGAGGTCCACCCAAGAAGGGGGCAAGCTTTCTCCCTCTGTGCTTTCAATTAGCACAGTGGGCCCTGCTTCCATCCTCGGCGTCAGGGCAGTGCTTGACTCCATCCTACTCCATCAGGCGAGCTCTCGAATCCAGAGTAACTGAAGGGGAGTGTGGGTGAGATGATACTGGTTGAAGCCATTTTCCTCAAAGATGGTTTTGAATGACGTAAGCTCTAAGTATTCAAGGGCCCATCCTCCAGCTCACAAGGTTACAAAGTGGTTACCTCTCAGGGGTAGATTTTCTCTTTATTTATCTTTAGTAGGAATAAGCATGTAGAAATTTTATAATTCTGGTAAAAAGCCTGAAGAATCTATATTTAAAAAGAGAAGCAAATAATGCTAAAATGCAATGTTGTGTAAGTAATTTAACATATTTCTATTCCTTTGAACTTGAAGAAAATAAATCGTTGTGTGGAGAATTTTTTTTTCTTAATTTATCTTCAGGTTTGAACCTTAATCCCATTATTTTTTTCCTGAAATCTCTGTGTTCAAACCTAATTTCTGTTTCCTCATCTTCCAAATCTATGATATTTATGGACACAATTTGTATAACTTCTGAATGATGCAACTGGTAGCCTAAATTAATATAATAAAATTTGACAATTAATGTCTTGTAAATCTTCCCTTGATCTTAAAGGATGAGGCTTTAGATCATTTAGGTTAATGGCCAGAAAGGAAAATAATCTGTATATCACAATAAAAATGATAAGCATGATAATAAAAATAGTTACAATATCATAATAATAGTAACAACAATAATAATAATTTTGATACTAAAATGTTCCGAATTTTGTGTTCTTTGAAAATGAAAAATAAGGGAGGATTACTGTATTTCTAACTCTACCGTCCCATGTGAGACATGTATTTCATAGAAACATATTTCTCACATGAGTTTCTATGATACTGGTATAGCCTACCTGTGCCAATATTTCAACACAAAATGACAGTTGCAATCAGACATCACCCACAGGCATTATATAGGATCACCTGCATTTTCTAAGATGTTTGTGTTTTTAGAAAACTGACATAAAATTGATATAAGACAATCCTGGTAAGGTTGATTCGTGGTCCATTTAACAAAACCTACACTGGATGAACTGTTTACACTGGATGGCTCCTTGAAGTTGCAAACCAACCAATAAAGTAGGAGGGATCAGCTGATAATAAATGTTATATATTTTATATAACATTTTATATGACCGCATATATTACCTCATTTCAATCACATATAAACCCTGTGAGACAGATGGAGCAGAACTTATACATTTTTACACAGATTAGTAAGACGAGACCTAAACAAGTTAGGCAATTTGACTAAGATCAACATTCTAAGAGTAATGAAAAGCTGGGATTAGGGCCAGGTTATCGGACTTCAATCCAGAGCATTACTGTACCTGCCTTCCTTTCACTGAGCTGGTGGGGCTCCTTCTGACTCTCCTGTCCTTGTTCTCAGTAGCTGTGCTGTCACCTGCAGCCCCTGGCCAGCACTGCATCTTTCTCTCCCTTCTCTAATAGTCTCAAATTTGATGGGAGGTTTTTTTTTTTTTTTTTTTTAAATTGAAGTATAGTTGATTTACAATGTTGTGTTAGTTTCAGGTGTACAACAAAGTGATTCAGTTATACATACATACATATATGTATGTATATATATTCAGATTCTTTTTCATTATAGTTTATTACAAGATATTGATTAAAGTTCCCTGTGCTATACAGTACATCCTTGTAGTTTATCTATTGCATAGAGGGTAGTATGTATCTGTTAATCCCAAATTCCAAACTCCTAATTTATTCCTCTTCCCCTTTCTCCTTTGGTAACCATAAGTTTGTTCTCTGTCTCAGTTGATGGGAGTTTATAAGAAGCTCCTCCTCATAAAAAAGTTCAGAATCCATTCTTTTCTGAGCCCCTTCTTCTTCAACAAGGAAACTGAGATCCAGGTGCAGAAGCAGGGCTTGGCGGCAGGCTAAGTGCTTTTTCCATTCCACCGCATTAGTTGACGTCAGTGTGGCAAAGTGAAAAAAAATGTTACCTAAAAACACAGCTGATTACAGCTCCATCTTCCCCAAGGGAGGGAAGCACTTAGTGACTGGAGGTGGTGGCTTTTTATTTAGAAAATTGCCTTGTTGCATCCTTTGAATGGACATGGCCAGCCCTCTGTTCCCCCTCTCCTGATGGCGCTGGTACTGGAAGTTTTAGGCAGCAAGGCATCTGGAAAGGGGTTGCTGAGATCTGCCAGTCTCTGAGAATGCTGTGTGGGCCAGGGTGGCAGAGAACTTGTAAGAAGAGGATGTGTCATAATGGATATTAATTCAAAGTGCTGTGATGCCACCTTCTTTGTTGAACTTAAGCTTCATTAAAATTCTGCCAGATAGACACTCCAGTGCTTTCAGTGAGTAGTGTCTGGTGGGGAGAAGAATGAAGAGGGGACAGTGGCTTACATCTGAGTCTTCACTGGAAAAATGGAAGTAATAGCTGCTGGATGTTACAGTAAAGCCTGGATATCAGCGGGAGCAGGAACATTGATGTAGACCATAGGGCATAAGCCACACAGGTCTGCCAAGATCTTGAGAAGGGCATCAGCCTTCCTATTCGATGTGAAATTTGCCAGTTGGTGGAAATCTCAAAAGTTATGGGACTACAACTGACTTCTTGCTTACAGAAAGAAGAGGCAAAAAGTCATTATTCATTATTCTCAAGAAACTCAAGAAGACGCCACGCCAGTCAGGTATCCTGGGAAGGCTCTTGGATTTATGGAACTGTAGAAACTAAGAGAAACATTAGCTGGTTCAACCCTCCTCAACTTTCTTTTCCTTCTCACCCTTTTTGCAATAAAGGAATCCAAACCCAGATACATCATCCAATGTACCCAAGGCTAGATGGCCTGTGAGTGGTCACAGAGGTAGGACTACCATCTGACTGAAGATTCCGAATCAGAAGCCCTGGGTTCTGGTTCCTACTCCCTTTTCCTTATTTTCCTGACCTCCTTGAACCTCGGTCCCCTCTCTGTAAAACAGAGTCACATTGGAGGACCAGATACGTTAATGTAGGATTTGAAAACTGTCAAAGAATGTTAAAACATTTATTGGCTTATTTAGGAGGTTAGGTATGGTGCCAACAGTTATATGGAGAGGATTATCTTGGCTTTCCTGAAAAAATCTGAGAACGGTCGCCTTGACTTCACTGTTCCCTGTGTACACACAGGTGTGGATTGAGGCAAGGGCACAGGCAGTGACATTTATCGAGTGTCTTCTGGGATAGTGATCTTTTGTGTTCCTGGTAGACCTTCTAAATAGTATGTATATTTTTAACTCTTTCTTTTTTTCTGCAAGAATTAAAGTAAAATCGAAAAATTCTCACTTTCCCTTAAGGAAGTTACGGATATTTCAAAGTAAATCAAGAAGTTTAATCATACCACCAATAGCAGCTTGAAGTAAACTCCTGTTATGTTTAACTGTGCTTTTTGAGTGTCAAGGTCCGGGGGACTCTTGGTGGAGTGAGTCATGAGGAGAAGCACGACCACTGCGTGCTCCCAGGCCATTGGCGCTGAGACAGCACTTACTGCCTAGTTTTCCTTGCCCCCGTTCTCGCTGAACAGTACCTGTGGGAGAAAATTCTGGAAGGATGGGATGGGGGGGTGGGGTGGTAGTGGGGAAGGAGAAAAAGGTTAGGGAATATTTGTCAATATGGTATCATTCCTGGGAGAAAACACTCAGATTGACTTTTATCTTCCCTAAATACTTTTGTATTTGGTGGAAAAAATGAGAAAGTCAGAGACATTGTTTATAATGATCATGCTTCAGATTTTATCTTTACTTAGCAGTTTCCAAAACTCTTTTTAAGCTTGAGTATTTTAATAGAAGGAAAGGTTTTTTTTTTTTTTTTTTTAATGTGAGAGGGATACTGCCTACACGTTTGCCTCCAGGGCTTGAAAAGAAAAGAATCTGTTTTACACTCTGAAGCAGCGCTTCCCCCAACTCCCTTCCGTTTGGCCGGTTGTAGGGAAGGATCTACCCCTTTCAACTCAGAGGTAAGAAAATAACAAAGCAGATGACTTTGGCAGGTTTGCTGGAGGCTGGCGGCACGTTGGCTTCCAGAGTTCAGCGTGACAGGAAGCTGGGGGCTGCCGCTCAGTCTGGCCATTAGGAAGGGCCGAGACTGATGATTAGTCCTCGCAGCGCTGGAGAATGTACACATATCTGGCTCAGGGGACAGAGAGGTCCCAGAAAATCCCAGACATTTGGTCGTCAGCCTTTTCATTCCCCCATCACTCAGGAAGTAAGAAAGAAAATAAAAACAAATTAAACATTCTTAAAAAGCACCCAAGTTGTTTCTTTCATTTTCCATTTCCTCTTACAACACAATTTTTCAACGTTCTAATGAAATGCTAAGTCACAGATGTAAGGGTGTCGGGAAGTATAAGTGTATGTTCCACACAAATCTTAGCCTCCCCTGGGTTGCAGAAAACCAGGAAATGAATTATATTCTGATTCAACCTTCTCAATAACATAAACGATATTAAGAAAATATCAATGACTTCTTAGACTTCTCTGAAAGATGAAGAAGAGCTATGACAGTCAGTGTTATCTCGAGATGATAGGGAGAAAGGCTGGTGGGGGGCTATAGGCCACTGGGTCTTGGGAATAACAACAGCCCACTGACACAGAAATAAGGGTCAGGAAACCAGCCTCCTGCACTTGCGGCCACTTGCTTCTGCTGTCTGCTTAGCTGTACTCTGCAGACACACCATAATCACCCCAGCGGGTCTAGGGATCAAATGACGGCACTGCTGAAGGATTAAGAGCAATTCTATCCTCTTGGCTTGGACTTTGGAATTTTCATTAAAATGACCTTGGGTGTGGTGGGAAAGGAATTCAGGCAACAGGGATCAAGTCTTATACATCTTACCTGGGAAAACAACCAAAGGGCCTCTTTCAGAAAGAGCCTTCTTTCTGGGCCTCAAGCAGAGCTGTCACACTTGTTTTTCTAAGTGTTTCTCACATGGGATTAGCCTCCAGATATGTGAAGAGTGAGGAGTTTAAGGGTCTTAGGTGGGCATAAAGAGGGGCAAAAACAAACTATAATAAGCTATTGGCAGGCCAGACCTCTTACATTTTCCAGGTTCTGTAATGGTTGACTTGTCCGGAGATTGACTTCCTACTTCCTCTCCTGAGCCCTTGGCCTTGGATGGGAGAGCTGGTGATCCATCTTTATGACTCGTTCTCGTGCAGAGTCTGCTCTACATGCAGAAACTGCACTGGTCTTGCAGAGGTGGTCCAGCAGATGTGGACCTGTTGGCTGCAGGCCTGAGACTTAGAATGGTAAACTGGAGAAACGGTAGAGGCCTCAGGGATTTAATGATACTTCAAATGGCAGGACTCAGGGAGAAAAGCACTCTGGCGATGACTAACAAGTTTGTGAAAAGAAAATGGATTTTCTCAGAGTGGCTCCTGGGTCACGAGCTGGTGGAGTGGGCTGAGCTGAAGGGGGCTAAATCACAGCAAGGTCCTCTTATAGGGTCACTCAGGAAATCAACAGGCTCAGGCCGAAGTGGCAATGACTAGAAATTGGAATAGGGTTAGACAGTAGAGGTCTGCTGGACAGAACTGCAAGGAAGGTTTGTTGATTTTTGTCCATGCCCACTGTCTTAGCTCAAGCTGCCATAACAAAATACCACAGGCTGGGTGGCTTTTATGACAAATTTATTTTTCACAGTTCTGGAGGCCAGAAGTCTAAGATCAAGATTCCGGTTGATTTGTTTATTGATGAGAGCTCTCTTCCTGGCTTGCAATTGGCGGCTTTCTCACTATGTCCTCTTATGTCCTTTCTGTGGTATGTATGCATGGAGACAGAGAGAGAGATCTTTTTTCCTCTGCTTATAAAGCTGCTAATCTTATCAGATCAGGGCCACACCCTTATTGGAGTGACCTTATTTAACCTTAATTACCTCCTAAGGCCCGATTCCAAATACAATCACATAGGAGGTTAGGGCCTTAACATGGATTTGGGGGGAGGATACAATTCAGTACACAGCACTCACCAAGGTGTAGATCTTGACATCTACCATGTCTGGGATCCACCCTGCCCAGTTCTTAAACCAATGGGGCCCAGCCTGATCATGTGAAAAGTCTTCTTTTCTCATCAATGGCTGGGGTGGTGAGAAGGTGGGACCTGGTCCTATACTGGTCATCTGAGTGCCAGCAATTAAATTTGGCCCTTGAGATTCATGAATGATTATGAGGCTATAGGCTCATAATCTAACCACTACCATCATCACCATCATCATCATCATGATAGCTACTATATGATGACGTCTGTGCTGGATAAAAATATATATTATTCGTAACCTTTTCTGATTTGGGAGACCAAGGAAGTGAAAGTCCCTCAGATGACTGAAGCTCTAAAATATTGCAGCTCAAGAGTTTTGAGGCCAGATTTTCAGCTATGTGCTTCAGATAACTAGAGAAAATATTTCGTAGAGTGTGAGAGAGAAGAAAGTAAAGTATAGAGGCAGGAGAAGATGGCCAGAGAGTAATGAGGGCTTTCTGAGCCACAGCCCCAATTTTGTCCATGGCTTTGTGAGACACCATTTTCCTTATAATAAAGTTTCCGTTTTGCTTAAGCTACTTAGATTTATAACACTTAAAGGAGTCTGAACTAATATACATTAATTAAGCCAAACCTTTTTGTAAAGAAAAAGTTACAAAGAAAGAGTAAAGTGACTGTAAAAAGGGTTAATAATAAGAAGATAAGAATAAGAAAAAATGGCTTACCATTCCATTCTTACCTAGAACAGTTTCCCAACCTGAGTTGGGATGAGATAATTTTGTTACCTATTGCATACCAAATGAGAAAAAAACAGGCCTACACATATATAGTCAAATGGTTTATGACACAGGTAACACTGGAGTATAGTGGGGAAAGGATGATCTTTTCAATAAACGGTGCTGCCTTAGTTGGATATCCACATGGCAAAAATGTATCAAACACCATATATGCAAAAATTAATTCCAGATGGACTGCAGATCTAAATGGAGAAGATGAAACAAGAAAACATTTAGAGAAAAAAAATATAGGTGAACATATTTCTGACTTTGAAGCAGGCAAAATTGTTAAGGCACAAGTCAAAAGCCCTAACATGGAAGAAAATAGTGTACAAGAGAGTATAATAAAAGTAAGAACTATTTACTCAAAGACATGATTAGAGACAAACAGTTCTTGTAGTACACGTTTCTAACAAAGGGCTTGTACTCATAATATATAAGGAAATCTCACAAATTAGTAAGAAAAAGACAACAAATCAATAGGAGAGGGGGCAAAAGCTTCACAAAAAAGACTATAAAATGTACACTAAACATATGAAAAGGTGTTCAATTGTATTAAACATAGGGAGATGTAAGCTAAATCCACAGAGGGATACCACTAAAGTGGCTAAATGAAAATGATGAAAATATCAAGTGCTGCTGAGGGAATCGGTTATCTCATCCACTTCAGGATGAAGAATAAATTTGGGACAAACTGCTGAGCAGTATCTACTAAATATGAGAGTATGCGTATCCCATGAACTGGTACTTTTCCTTTTAGATATATACCCAGCAAAAATGCATTCCTATGATCACCAAAAGATACGTGCTAAAATATCATTGCAGTCTAGTCACAGGCAACAATTAGAAAAAAAAACAAAAAAAACAATGTCCATCAACAGTAGAGTGGATAAGTATGGGTTACTAGGTAGTAGTAACAATGAATGGTGTACACTATATGCAGCTATACAGATGTCTTACAATGTTGAATGAAATAAGCTACAAAATAATATAAACTTGATGATTTCTTTTATAAAGTATGAAAACAGATAAAACCAATCTATGGTACTAGAAATCGGGCTAGTGATACTTTGGAGAGGAATAGGCACTGAGGAGGGAGCATGGGGATAAGGGAAATTTTGTGATACTGGTGATGACTTTTTTTTTTAAGATTTATTATTTATTTCTTCATTTTTGGCTGCGTTGGGTCTTAGTTGTGGTAGGCCTGATCTTTGCTGAGGCATGTGGGATCTTTCGTTGCGGCGAGCGGGCTCTTGCATAGTTAGGTTTAGTTTGGGAAAATTTAGCAAGTTGTAGACATATTGTCTATGAACTTTTCTTCCTATATGTTTTTCTTCAATGAAAACTAAAAAGACAGTCTTGGGGCCTTTTAAGACTTGCAGGACATTTGGTGCTGTTCGAAATTGAATAATTGTCTGTTCTGACTTAGACTTTTGCTACTGTAAGTGTGGACTGTGGGTCAGCAGTACCACCTGGGAGCGTGTTAGAAGCACAAAATCTGGAGCCCCATTTCAGACTCACAAAACAGAAACCTGCCTTTTAGGAAGATCTTGGTGATTCCTATGCAGGTTATACGTTGAAAAGCATTGCTCTCAGGAATTGTCATTGTGACAGAAGTTGCTGCCTCAGGCAGATGTCTTGGGTATATGGATATCCCTGACCCTTTTTGGGAGGTAGCAATTGTGATGTTGAGTGGGGAGCCAAAGAGTTTAGAATATTTGCACATTTTCTATGGGTTCATGTATGTTCTTCGTGGAAACAAAACTTCAGATGGTAGGCTACTCTTCAGCATTAAATACTCCTAGCTTTGGAAACGACTCCATTTATCAAGTTTTTTTTTTTTTCCCCCTGGCTTTACTATTGGTTTCAATTCTTGCATTGTTATTTTTCAAATACTGTAGTTTTCTGCTCCCACATGGTTGGCAGTAATATATAAAATGCTTATCAATGATATAGTAAAAAGCTTAGTTTCCCCTGTAATTTTCAGCCAAAATGAAGATAGATTCCCTTCCACCACAAAAATGGATTATGTATTCTCTTTAGACTTATGTGTGAGAAGCACACACACATGTACTCACACAAGATAAAATGCTGGCTTTGTTATGCCTATAAGGAAATATTCAGAGAGTCAAGGTAGAACAGGATTAAATAATGTTGCTGATTTCCAAATGACATTTAGCTAGCTCCAGTGTCAATGATTTTATCTTTCCCATTTTCTTGTTCCCCTGTAGATTTCTAATAAAATAGATATTATAGTTGTAGTTAGAGTGTTAATCCCATCTCTTGCAATGTTGATTATATTGGTTGCTTCACCCATTTTATAGATGGCAGATGGGAAAATGTTCTCTTCCCTGCATCAGTTTTTGTTTCTATTTATTTACAATGCAGAAGTTTTGATAATTATTTTCTTTGGTGTTTTAAATAAGAGTGGAGTAGAGTTTCAATCCCAGTGATGGCAAAGTAGCTTGTATCAAACTTACTCTCCTACAGAAAACAATCATAAACTCTACACAAAATATAAAAGAATAAAAAATCTCATTATTTGAAAACACTGGAGAGTCACCCAAAGCAAGCTGACACTGAAGGGAATTTTCTCCCTCAAAAGAAGGGCAATTCACTGGGTGAGATCTACATTTTATGTGTTTTTTTGGTTGTTGTTACTGAGTGCACAAGCCAGAGTATGGGGTATTGTCTGAGCAGCTAGACAGTACTCAGAGAGTAAGGTACAGTCTTATTGGCTTGAAGTGTAAGAGGATAGAGTTTAGGGCTGTAAAACTGACTAGAAATTTAGGGCGGAAATCTTGTAAATATTACACGTTTATAAATTTTATAAAAGTTATTGATATGTACTCCATTCTACCCCTCTCCTCTCAGATAACTGTCTCAGGTTATATATAATGTAATTTTCTCTTTTCTTGCTGTCAATTCCTTGACATTTGCAACTCTGTTTCCCTGAGTACCAATCTTTATTCCATTTATTATATTCTCCTCTACACTCGCTGATCTGCTAGTTGGAAAACATCTCAGGTTCCCAGGCTAACTGTGGAATGCTAGTTCTTTGAGTAGAGTCCAAGTTCAGTGTAAAGGGGGGGGTGGGATGTGAAGCTCAGAAGAGGGTAAGAATAGAAGCAATCAAGTTCAATTACAGGAAGGATTCTATTTTTTTTTTCAAATTTGTATTAAGGAAAAAAAAACCCAAACCTTACAGTTGTCCCTCTGTATCTGCTGGGGATTGGTTCCTGGACCCTCCTTGGATACCAAAATCCACAGATGCTCAAGTCCCACAGTGGTTCCTCCAGATCATTGTTCTGCATCCATGGATTCAATCAACCTTGGATCGTGTAGTACTGTAGTATTACTATTGAAAAAAATCCATGTGTAAGTGGAGCTGTGCAATTCAAATTTGTGTTTTTCAAGGGTCAACTGTACTTAAAAACTTCAAACTTAGAGGCTTTCTAAAGTGGGTTTTTGTTTGTTTGTTTGTTTGTTTTTGCCTCCAAGTTGCTGGATAATGTTGAACATGTTTCTAAGTCTTTTTCAACTGCAGTCTCATCTCTAAAATCAGTACAAAAACACTATGTATTTAAAAAAATACAGTATAGTGATGAGGACAAAGTAAAACCAAACATTTGTAAAATCATGGGGTTAATTTTAAAAGGTTGCAAATTGGGATGATGATAATAGGTGATTCTTTACTTTTATGTTTGAAAGAACTGGGGTAATATCCAGTTGAACTTTTTACATGCATCAGGAAAAGGGCTGATTTGTCAGGCTATCTTGGTAACTTCGGGACTTAGAACTCCTAAAGAAGATAATTGTGTCTCATTCTCTAAAATTATAAACTTTAGGACACCATGAAAATCTTTGGAAAGGTTTGTGTTCCTGTGGTTGTATGTGGAGAAAAGAGGTGATTGCAGTAATAAGTAGTACCTGATTTTATAATGATCGGTTTTAATATCAGGTTCTTCAAATTGTTTCATGGTCAACTTGCATGTAAAGAAATAGTAATGTATTTGTTGAATTTTTAAAAAGAAATATTCCTCCAATATTGTTGATTCCAATACTCTAATGTCACATATGGCTCAGAGATGAAGTCATTTGCTGACCTGTACTAATGCTACGATGCTCTCCAAAGGTAGTGGTTACCTACTGTGTAATTGTCATATTGACAATTACCACAAGGAGGAAAGGGGTATTGAAATAAAGAGAAGCAGAGTATTAAGAAGCACATACAAGTGATGCAACTCAGCTATGAGTTTGGGGAATTTTTCCCAGAGGCTTTGATATATGTGATGAGTCTTGAAGTCAACCAGGTGAGGAGAAAGAAAGAGGAAGGAGAGAGAGTACTTTAGTTAAAGGAACCGTCATGGCTTTGGGTGGGCAAAAGCCCACGCTGTCTTAGATTTATTGCCTTTCCACTCTTTATTTTTTATTTTATTATTTTTATTTTATTTTCTTGTGGTGAGAACATTTAATGTGAGACCTATCCTCTTAACAAAAATTTCATTGTTTAATACAGTATTGTTAATTACAGTGACAATGTTTTACATCAGATTTTGAGAACTGCTTCATTCTGCATACTTGAGTATCCTCTATTTTAACCTCATTTCTTTACTTCCCAGTATCTCCTAGGTTCCGTGCATAGGCACCTTAACCATATCATAGATGCTTTGTTTTGAAGTGCTTTTGGGGGTGTCTGACCCTTAACATTTTTAATCCTTGGACTTGCCCTCTGGCTCCATGTACATTACTTGCTGCCCATCCTAGCATCTGGGTCCTGACTCAAAGAGCCAGTCTGCTTAGGGAGGGCCAGGAAGTAAGGCTGGAGAAATAGGCACCATTGTGGTTCATAAAGTCCCTTAGAAACTATGGTACCATGTTTGAAATTTATTGACAAGGTTATGGGAACCACTGAAGTTTTTGTAATATTATTAGATTTACGCTATGTGAAGATCATTGTGGGAAAGTTGGATTGGAAGGGTCAAGTCTGAAGGCAGGAAAAATAAGCATGAGGCTACTATAATTACCTAGACAAGAAGTACTGAGGGCCTGAAGTAAGGCTGCAGTAGTTGGGAATAGAGGGAAGAGGATGTATGTTAGATTTTTTTTTTTTTAGGCAGAATAGAGGGACCCTAGTGACTAATTACTACCAAGCAAGGAATCTTTCAATTTGTTCAATGAATTTAGAGTGGCTGTTTTGTTTCTGTTCTTTCATTTTTGGTAAATTACATAAGATTCAGGTTCTAAGTCTCTAGCAGTGATGTAACTAAAAGAGCCTAGCACATGTCTTGGCATGCCCTTTAGTAAATGTTAGCTGTGCAACTGAAGAGGTAGGATATTCTAATATTTTTATCACATACTTGACTTCCTTTAGGAATGATCCCATTTCCAGTCAGTTGCAGTGAGAAGATTGTCTGGTTTTAATAACTTCAGAGAACCTAGATTCTGTTGTATGAAGCTCTTTATATGAGTACATGGAAGATCAGAATTCATCTTTGAGAAGCACTAAACCTGAAAGAGCTCTTCTGAATCTTTCTCATCTATGATCTTTTCATGAATAGCTGAGTATGTCGTTAGAATTGTTTCTCAGCCTTCCTGGATGGGAAAGAGGCAGGATGCTTGATTAGTACAAGGGACATGTGTTCTTTTGTCCAAGGTGAACCTGGAAATTGACCCAGGCTGTTATTGCTTAGTAGTTCAATACCTCTACTTCTCTGTTCTGTTTTATCTGTATTAAAAAAAAATTGAGGCTCTATACAGAAGAGTTTGGTACATGTTTCATAGGAAGCATTTTCATTTGGGAGAGTAGTTTTAAAAGTAAAATATTGGGCTCCTGTAGCTGTCCTGATATAATTTTTATTATGTTGTTAATGGTTAAAAAAAAAAAAAAGGTCAACCAAAATCTTTTTAATGGTAATACTAAAACAATTCTCCTTTATAGACAAATTTGTAAAGGAGAAGTATTTATCTTAAAAGATGTTTTTTAGTTCTATGGACAGGCACAGCTGAAAACAAAGCTAAAAAAAACCCCCATAGGCACAAAGCCAGCTTTGAAAGTGGGAACCCACTGCAAACCCACTGACAATGCACCGCAGGTGGATACCACATGGGAGGATGAAAGAATGTGATTGTGAGGGCCCTGTTGACAGCTCCATGTCCATAATCTATTCCCCTTAAATTTGATCTGTGCATCTGGTCCATATTTATGCATGTATTTTTTTTTACTGCAGGAACTTAAAGTTCTTTAAGTAGGTCAAGAGTGTGTGTGCTACAAAACCTCCTGTTGGGGAGAGGTGGCATGGTGGTGTGAATGGCTGGCAAGTACTGGTGGCCTTGGGTTCTGCAGGGCTCTGTGAGGGTATTGAGGGTGCTTGAGGATCCCCACCTCCGAGAAGAGGATTACTGGGGACTACGCATACTTCAGGAAGGACAAGGCACATCCCACTTCCGATAAGCTGTAAAAGCCAAGGAAAGTTTCACTGATGCAGACTTAGTTCAGGACAGGAGTCAAAAACCACACCGTTAGTACTGAGCCAAAGGTCCTCTGCCATGACTGCCTATAACAAGCCAAGAAGAAATAAGTTGATAATGGAGGATCCAGAGACACATAAACTGGATAACCATTGCTTGCAGAGCGGAATAAGCTCTAATCAAGGACACGTTTTAGGGTTAGCGTCTTGGTCTGTTTAATTCACGTCTCAACAAGTGAATCATGAAAATAACTTCTCAAAGCGTGACGATCATAGACCTGTCCAAGTTTTCATCTTTGTGCACGGTGAAGAAGCCCCTTAGGAGAGCCGCTACATTTCTTCTAGTTCATAGTAGGAGCTATGGTTTAGAGTTTTATGTCAGGAGATGTGGCTTGGGTTTAGAAAGTGTGACCCAGAGCAAGAGGAGTTCATAGTCATTCTTCAACTCAAATGTGACCACCGTCTGAGTTTCAAGGAACAGCTGATTGGATTGTTTCAACAGTTTCTAAGTTCCCTTCCTCACGCTGAGTCCTTTCACCATCCTACTGTCAACATCCAGTTACATTGATGGGGGTCTGCTTTGTGTTAGAATATGTCACGTATCTCTTTTCTTAGTCTGTTTCTTCTTTCAATGACAAGCTTTCTAAAGTTGTAGTTTAGCATTCTTTGAGCCATTTGTCACTCATTCACTTCTGCCATTTTGTGGCTGTTAGCCTCAGACAACTTATTAATGTCTTTTGTGCCTCAGTTTTCTCATCTGGGACATGGAGAAAATAAATGCCTTGTTGTGTTGTTCTGAGGGTTACATGAGCAAATACATGCAGGGCCCTTAGACCTAACACAGGGCAAGTGCTATATAGGTGTTAGCTCTCATTTCTCCTTCTCCTATTGAGAAAACAATTCCAAGCTGTGTTGGAATTTTGTGTCAACAAATTTCTCATGGCTCTTCTATAATCTCACCAATGTTTTGGTTTTACTACTTTGGAACAGCCAGACCCAAGAGCAGATATAATCTCAAGCTATTAATTAATAGGCCTTTATTAGTCATCTGTTATCTGTGTTGTAGAACCATGAGATACTCAGGACTATCTCTAAATAAAGTTTACATCTATGTACGCAGTGGTCCCAGGTGGACGTATGAAGATGATTGTGTTGATGTAGACACGTCTCCTGCTTTCTGGAACTTGAAGGCTGCCTGTTAGTAGTGATTGGTGATTTCCTGCCATATGGAATCGAGCCTCACTCAGACTTGAAGGTGTGTCAGTGCCCTCTGAGCACCACCACAGCCAAGGCCTGGGTGAAGTTTGGAGTGGAAAGCATGAACCTGGCATTGTGAGACAGGGACTTACACCCCTATGGTCACCCTGGAGGCCATGAGCAAACGCCTCCAAAGCATCAGATAGTCCCTGGGTTGCCACTAGAGGGCGCAGTATGGGCAAAGCTATGAATTGGGCTCAGACTATGTGGCATGTGACAGTGATTTTTAATCTAAGGCTGGATTTGGAATCTCTTTGAGGAGGTGAGAAAACTGCTGAAGAACAGGAATGACTGGGGAACCTAGAATGGAAAATTCTTTGAGAGAAATAATAGTGATAACAGCTACCATTTATTGAGCACTTATGAAGAGGCAGGTATGATCTGTGTGCATTTTCCTCCTTGAATCCCCACAACCCCCCAATGGAGGGCTTTATTATTCCCTTCATTGGACAGATGAGGAGATGGAGGAACTTGCTCAGAGGCACACAGCCTTTGTATGGAGGAGCTGATATTTAATCCAGACCTATGCGAATCCAAAGACTTCTTTGCTTGTGTTAAATCTTAACCCTGGTAGGGCAAGTGAGGAAGGACTACGGTTATCCCTGAAGAAGAGCAACAAATAGCAGCGACCCGGCTGCTGGGAAGGGTTTCAAAAGTCATACAACTCTGAAATGTGTCTCCGCCCTCCTGTTCCTGGGGATTTAAGCAAAAGGCTTGGGCTACAAACTCATGCCGAATCTGTGGTCACAGAATGGCTTTCTGTAGAACCTCATCCATCTGCAAAAAAGGTCTTTGATGGGAGAAAGAAGTTAAGACAAGAACCTAAGAGAACTGGACTCCCTCATCTTCCTGTCACTGAGTTTTCATAGACCTGGCAGCAAGGGGGGTGCCCGTGTTGGTGGGTACCCCTCTGGGCTTGAGGCTGTAGTGCCCACATTCACCTGAGGACCGTTGCTTGAGGGCAGTGTCTCCAGGTTGGGATCTTAGAGACCTTTCCTCGTGGGAGTTCCATGGTTGGAAACACCAGAACTGTCTCACTCTGTTGCCTGCCGTGAAGCCTCTGGAAGGCCGTGGTGGCTGGAATAGGGCATCAGGCAAAGACAAGGATTTCCTGGCTCAGTTTCTGATGCATAAGATAATATTGTTATACTGTGCAGGTTCAACTCTTTTGGGTCAAAAACTATCAAGATACTTTTCCATTTTGACTGAAACCGTTAGGCTCCGTTAAGACTACCAGCAACTTGTCTTAGGCCCCCTGCCCCCAATTCAGTACTAACGGTATGCTCCAACAACCGAAAGTAAAAGTGAGGTTCCACAAGCGACATGAATAGGCACTTTACAAAGCTGAAATGAAATTTGTCTTTGGTATCAGATGGCAATAATTAAAAAGACTAACATTCAGTGTTGATAGAAGGGTGGGGAAACGGGCACTCATATATCGATACTGGGGGCTGTAATAGCAGAACCTTTTGGGAGGGTATTCAGTAGTATCTATTAAAATTAAAGACATTCATTCCCTATGGCTCAGTTATTCCACATCTAGGAATTAACTTTTTATTTCTTTTCCTTTACTTGTTCCTGATTTTAATGGGAATATTTCTGATGTTTCATCGTTAAATATAATTTCTGCTGATGTTTTCTTTTCTTTTCTTTTTTAAGGGTATTCATCATCTCTTTAAGGAAATACTCTTCCATTATTAGTATCTATTATGAATCAAATTTGAATTTCATTGAATGCCTTTCCAGTATCTGTTGAGATCGTCATATTTCCTCCCCCCCTTAAATCTATTAAAGTAATGAGTTTTATTGATAGAATTACTAATGACAAATCATTCTAGCATTTCTGGGATAAACCAAACTTGGTATAACATATCATTTTTATTAATTACTGGATTTGGCTTGCTAATAATTGGTTCAGCATTTTGCATCAAAATTCATACATGGGATCAGCCTGTAGCATTCTTTCTTTGTATGTCCTTCTTTAGTTTTGGAATCGAGAGTGTAACAGTTTCATAAAATGAGTTGAAAACTTTTGTTTTTAAATTATTTTTGAAAGAACTTGTGTAGTATTGGAATTATCTGTTTCTTGAATGTTTTGATTGATAGAACTTATAAAACTATCAGATCCCAGTTATTTTATTTTTCCTTCATGGTAAATTTTTACCTACTCTTTTATTTATTTTTTGCTCAATTTATTTAATGTTATAGGACTATTTGGGCTTTTTCTTTAAACATAAGGCGGTTTTGGTAAAATATGATTTTCTATGAATTTGTCTAGTTTGTTTAAGTAACATGCTTTTTCTTAGTGTTCTCTTTAATTTCTGTTGTATCCAGTAGTGTTGTCCACTTTTCATTC
Source organism: Balaenoptera physalus (assembly GCF_965194825.1). Taxonomy (NCBI): domain Eukaryota; kingdom Metazoa; phylum Chordata; class Mammalia; order Artiodactyla; family Balaenopteridae; genus Balaenoptera; species Balaenoptera physalus. The sequence goes on from NC_138884.1 coordinate 132,784,211, forward strand.
TTAATGTTGTTCATTTGTGGTTCTCTCTCTCCTTTATTTCTCTCACTTTCCTCTTGTTTAGCATTACCAAATGACATGTACACTTCAGAACTTCCCCTAACATTTGTGGGACCCATTGTAAAAGTATGAATGGAGGGCCACATATCATATGTCTAAATATTTAACAATTGTGAGTTAAACTGATAGAATGTTAAGTAAAATATGTTCTATCCTCCTACTTCGACAACTGTACCTTCATAATGACCAGGAAAGTATATTGGAATTTAGAATTCTTGGAATCCTTAAAATTCTGTGCAGGAATATGGCAGCACAGGGAGATCTGGCCCCTGGCGTATTTCTTCTTCTTTTCCCATCCCCAACTCTATTAAAAATTGTCTATAAACTGAAGGCCATAAATAAGAAATGTTTAAATTTATGATACATCTATACTATAGAAATTTATTAGTCTGTCTGAAAAAGATGAGTCAAATCTATAAATAGTGACCTAGAAATACATTCATGATATATTAAATGAAAAGCCATGTTGAAGACATATGTATAGCATAATTCCATTTTGTTAAAAACAGCTAGAAATCTATAGGAGATGTATATGTATAAAAATGAAGATATCTACATAGGTAAAAATTGAGGAAAATAGCACACCGTTAATATTAATTTCCTCTGGAGAGTAGATTTTAAAGGATAAAGGAGATTTATATCACTCACTTTTTAAAGTCAAAAATTCTGGATCAGGAAAGTAAGAGAAGTATTTATTTATTCAGGGATTCAAACATTTGGATTTTTGCAATGAGCATGTATTACTAATGTAATCATAAGGAAACCCAAGATTTTATACATGCATTTGCATATATGTGTGCATATGTATATATGTGTGTTTGCACATATGTATATCATATATATTAATAATATATGAGTTTGTTATTTTAGATAAGTCACTGAATTCCCTCAGAAATGATAAGATTTACAGATAGGTTCCCAGGATGGATAGAGCGAGCAGGAAGATGGTGCTAGTAAATAAAATACAACCAGTATGCGCCTCTATGGTAGCAGTTTTTCCTGTTTTGTACCTCTTCCCCTTATGACACGGAAACACAGCTTTTCAAGTTAGGTGAAAAGAAGGGATATTTTAGCTTGATTACATGATAAGAATGTCCTGGAAGGAGTTATCCCTGGAGTGGTAGGGCCATGTAGCACTGGAAGCAAATATATTAACAAGGTAGGTTCTTTGGGGCAAAAGAATGAAAAGAGACACCCTAAGGCACTCATTGGAAAATGCCCACCCATCAAAGATATAATCTCTCATACAAACTTGCATGAGAATAGCAAAATCCATTGTCCATTATTTTATTTTCTCTCCTTTTTGTTTTACAATATTTCACTTCCTTTCAGATTTCCCAAAACAGTCCTTGAGCATGGACCATGTACCAGGCATGTTGCCATGTGTTTGTATTGCCTGCAGGGGGTTCAGTCTAGGGAGGTCACGGAAAACAAGCCGGGACAATACAGTGTGGACCGCACTCTGATAGACCTGCGTCCAGGCCCCGTGAAAGCACTCCTGTGGGGAGTCTACACCATGGGCGGGGCTGAATCCCTGCGCAGCTCTGCATGCGCGCTGGTCACCTTGAATTCCCTGCCAACGGCATCTCCCGGAGCCCATGTAAATGGTGCTTTCTGGAGCTGGGAAGTTAGATGGCCTGGACGTAAGTCAGCTTAGAATGAATACTAAATGAGTCCTAAAAATGAATGGAAAATCATCAGATGAGGGACTGGGTAGAGGGCAGGACGTTCCACGTGAGGAACTCTGCAAGCACCAAGGTTTCCATAAATCGAGGAAGGCCCCAGTCAGATCATGAAGGTTCCTGTGCGCGGTATTGAGTGGGTTTAGATTCTGACCTCACGGTGGAGGGAAGATAGTGAGGGATGTTAGGCTTGGGAACGACAGGAATCCAATTTACATTTTAGGAGAGTGGATGGTGTAACTGGTGAGAAGTAAACATTTATGCTATGGCTTCGCTACAGAGGAAATTATGCGAATTCAAATGAACACAGGCGTGTTGCAGAGGAAAGGAGGGAGATGGGCAGAAGCAGGCAGACGTAACACTGCTCAGTCTAACACTGCGCATTAGACTTAGCTTAATGTGACTTCCTCAAAGCCCCAAGTAGGTTTCCTCATGGCATACCATACTTTTAGCTCAATAAATTTATAACAATCTGTAACACCAATCCATTTATGTGGTAGTTTCTTTTTTTTTTTTTTTAATGATGGGATTAGTGCCTTTACTTATTTATTTATTTATTTAATTTACTTTTGGCTGCATTGGGTCTTCGTTGCTGCATGTGGGCTTTCTGTAGTTGCAGCGAGCAGGGGCTACTCTTCGTTGCGGTGTGCAGGCTTCTCATTGCGGTGGCTTCTCTTGTTGCAGAGCATGGGCTCTAGGCACGTGGGCTTCAGTAGTTGCGGCATGGCAGGCTCAGCAGTTGTGGCTCGCGGGCTCTAGAGCACAGGCTCAGTAGTTGTGGTGCACGGGCTTAGTTGCTCCGCGGCATGTGGGATCTTCCCAGATCAGGGATCGAACCCGTGTCCTCTGCTTTGGCAGATGGATTCTTAACCACTGCGCCACCAGGGAAGCCCCTATGTGGTAGTTTCTTTAACCTCTGTTTTGTCACTGGGGTAGGGAAGTTATTTGTTGTGTAGTATTGAAATAGGGGAGAGGCAAATATAGAGAATTTTTGAGTGAGTGAATGAATGAGTAAAAGAAGAGGCAAGTGTTCTCAGGTTTCTAGCTTGAGAATCTGGGTAAATGCTGGGCCATTCGCTACCTAGATAACGTATGAGGTGTGAAACATGTTGAGTTTTAAGTGTTTGTGGGTGCAATTTCTAGCAGGCATGGTGGAAAAGGAACTGAAACTTATGAGGAAGATTTAAGCTGAAGATACTGATGTGATATGCACCGGGATGTGGGTGTAGCTATATTATAGGCGTAAGAGGGCTGGCCCAGGGAGAGCAGGGACGAAGAGAAGAGAGGGGGCAGCCTGGATGGGAACCTTGGGAATCATGAACCTTTAAAAGGCAGGCAGGGAGGCGCCTTGCAGGGAATCTGGAAGACGCTTCCTGAAATGTGGAGGAAAAAATGATGTTACCAGACAGAAGAAGGCATGGTGGTCCAACACTGCCAAGAAGTTTACTGAGATATGAACCAAAAAACGTTCATTAGATTTGTCAACTTGGATCTTGGCAAGAACAGTTCTAATTGTCTGTGCAAAAGCCAGATTATCCTGGGTTGAGGTGGAAGGTAGGGAGAGCAAACGATGAGTTTGGATGGCTTTTTCTGGACACTCCTTTGTGAGATTATAGGAACTGTGGGTATGTAGGGTGAGTATATATGTTGAGAGCAGAGCACTCTTTGAAGGTTTTCCAGCTAAATTATGACTCAAAAACCTGGGTAGAAGGAGATTATGAAGTGCTCCTGTTATATATTATATCCAGTTTAGGACTTCACTGTTTATGAAAAAGAACCTGGAAATGGTTCTGAGGAGAAGCACACAGATGGTTATTTGATCATAAATAAGACCTTGAAAATATTAAGTGAGACAACTCTCTTACATATGAGGAGTGCTGTTACTCAGAAGAGGGACTATTTGTACTTTATCATCCCCGAGGAGAGACCATGGAAGAGGACTTTGGCTGCAACATGAGGCACTTAATTTAGAAATCAAGATGATGTGACACTGTGATTGAACATTCAAACAGTTTAGGGAAGTGGCAGTGAACTCTTCTTAGAGGTCTCAGAAATTTGACATTAATAGTACCTTGAGGAGGTAACATTGGTGATTTTGACTGAATCCTTTCTGAGAGAGACGAGTTGGCCGATGGCCCTGGTAGCCAGGGGATTGACCCCGTATGTACTTCCCTACAGCTGCGGGGCGAGCCTCTTGCCAGCTACGTTGCTTTGAGCCGATTTGACACAGAGCGGTTGTTTGTAAACCCCCGAGGCCCTTTCAGCATCTCAGACCCTGAAGCTGTTCACAGAGCTTCCTGTGGGCTTCAAGTTCAGACCTCAGTAAACTTGAAGAATCCATCTGGTGTTGGCTGAATCTAGAATTCTGGAATGTAAGATAATTTGGACAAAAGCAGAAGCTAAGTGGAAATCTCAGAGTACTATAAGTCCTTGTGAAGTTGGGAAGCCTAAAACCCTCTTATTTTTCCCCTCAAATGGAGCTGAATGGATGAACAGTTTTGTGTGGTTTATATACTATTAGTCATCTTGCAGTGCTGTGAGACCCAGGCCACTCCCACCACCAATTATATTTTTTTGGTGGGAAAAGAATATAAACCAACCACACTATCTTCACTCAGTCTCCCGTTTGTTCTCTTAAAAATTTATCCTTGTGTAGGAAACATTTTGTATTCTTTTAAAGGAAGGATTTCACGAAATGTCTTTACAGTGACATTTGTATCATATTTTAAAGCTTTCATTGGCATTATGATTATTGTGTCTATGTGTCTAAAGATCTGTGTGAAAATGTATCGACATAAAGGTTATTAAAGTCTAAACAAGAAAAAAGAGAAACTTTTACTTAGTATGTGCTTTGGTATCATGATGGTCCCCAAGTTTAAAATTGTGGTAAGCTTAGAAAGGATGTTGATTTTTCTTTTACCTAATATAAATTGTTATTTAACCAGTTATAAACAAGATAAGTAGCTATTTCCATGGCTAATTATGTTTATGTGTTTATCTTTGTACATGTTTTCTATTCCATCTCCCTTTTTAGATTGATTATGTGCTTAAATTAGTTACCTTAGGACCTAAAACAGTGGCACTGCACCAGTTATGGCCAGAGTAAAAATATACGTTGCTGCTGAACAGAATAATTAGCTACTAGCCTAGATTAATTTGCTCGTGGTATAGTCACTTAGCTCATTTATTTTTCTCATTTATTTATTCATTTAGTGGCTACTCTGTGCCAGGAGTCATGCTTTGCACTGGGGATAAATAACACATATCCCATGCTTTCCAGAAGCTTGCAATCTGTTCAAGGGAAACAGGCATATGACAAAAATAAGGGCAGTTATATAGTTAGGACTCTTTGGGTTGCATGTGACAGAGACCCACCTTAAACTAGTTTAAGAGAAATGGGGAATTCATTGGCCTACAGAATCCAGTAAAGTTCTGAACTAAGCATGAAAGACAGGGGTGCGGCCAAGCCTTGGGAACAGCTGGCAACGGTAATTTCCCCTAGCACTGAATTTCCCTCTTCTACCGCTGTGTTTTTCTTTACAGTGACACCTTCGTTGTCCCTCATTGCAGGCCAGATTCATTCCCTGTGGTGGTGATCTCACTACTGCAACTCTTGTCTAGCAACTTTATGCTTTCCACAAAGGAGAGGGATCAATGAACTTTCAAAGTTTTGGTTTAAAAAATTCTTGAGAAGTTCTCTGATCATACTGGCTTAGACCTGGGGTCCATTTCTAGATCAGTCAAGTGTGGCCATTGGGAGAGGGTCATGTAAAAATGTGGTTTCTCTTGAAATAGCTACAGGGGTTGAGATGGGGAGGGCAATTCTGGAAGTAGAGTTCCAGAATGCCAAACCGTATGTATCCTAGAATTATAGGCGCCATGATAGAAATCTGATCGGATATCATTGAGGGCATTAAATCGGGCTTATTCCACTTAGGGGAATCAGTCAACTTTTACAGGGAAAATGTGATACTTTAACGTGGCTTTGAGACATATATATTTATTCTTCATGTAGATGATGGGGTTTGGGTTGGGAGAGTGGGAGGAGGGTATAGGACTGGTGAAAAAGGACGTCTGGAGAAGTAGGTTGGGACCAGAACAGTGAAAATCTTATATTTCATGTTCTGTCCTGTAGACAAATAGTAAAAGATATGTTTTGAAAGAAACACCCAAAAGTTCCTTTAGAATGTTTTCCAGCTGAGGGAAGGAAACCATACATCTCACTGTTTTTCTTCACAGTATGAATTTAAAAGACATAATTTTCTTAAGGCTGGCATTTTTTGTTTGTTTGTTTTTTGTTTTTTTGTTTTAATTTATTTATTTTATTTATTTACTTTTGGCTGCGTTGGGTCTTTGTTGCTGTACGCAGGCTTTCTCTAGTTGCAGTGAGCTCGGGCTCTAGAGTGCAGGCTCAGTAGTTGTGGAGCACGGGCTTAGTTGCTCTGTGGCATGTGGGATCTTCCCAGACCAGGGCTCGAACCCGTGTCCCCTGCATTGGCAGGCAGATTCTTAACCACTGAGCCACCAGGGAAACCCCAAGGCTGGCATTTTGAGAGAAGGCTTATGCGTGTGTATTTAAAAGAAGTATATGTGAAATTTTATAGCTTTTTAATAAGGTATATTAGCATATAGACTTTGTAATGTTGGGGAGTACCATTAAAGATACTAGAAATATGGCCTTGATACTAGTGTCTGACCTTTGGAGGAGAGAGAAGGAATGGATTAGAAGGTGGGGAAAGTGGGAAAAGCAAGTTAGACTGAGACGGGGGGTTGGAAAAGATGGGCAGGAGATAAAGATCCAGTATTAAACTGGAAATGGAGGCCACTTGCAGGAAGAAGTGGTTCTAGGAACAGAAAAAATGGTTCCACAGGTAGGTAGAAAGTGTGAGTGGTAACAGTAAGGTATATCGGTATTTCTAAGCCTATACATTAATTCCAGAATTGTATTATTGGAATCAGTTGAACTTGAGAACTGGAATTGACAGTCCATGGTATTAAATTATTGCATTCTTATTAAGCTTTTTGAGTTAGGGCTTGCAAATATTAATAACTGCCCAATTAATTAGGCAGCAATCATGAAGCCAGGAGCCATGACTTTTATGTCTTTCAGTGTGGCTGCCTCAGTATTAAGCACATAGGAACACCGACCTATTGATTGATTTCTAGTAATTTTGCAAGTATATCTTACAGGGTATAGTACATATACTTAGCTAAGATACATTTATATTAACTTCTCGACTGGAAAACTAAATTTAAGTAACCAGGATTTTCTCTAAAGAGTGGACTGATTTCTTACCTTTACAATCAGTGCAGTGATTTTAAGACCACTCGAGACCAACAACATAGTGTGTGATTAGATATTTGTTTTTGGTTTGGGGAAGATTTGCTTAAAGTGGACCAGATTTCAGAATGACAAAACAAGTTTCCCTGGCAAGTTTGGTATCAAACTTTTGTTTTGTTATACTTGATTATGTACTTTGGCTGCATAAACCAAATATATGTTCCAGTCCAATTTAGTCTGTGCTCAGAGCGATTCTCCTTATTTGTCCAAAAGTTTCGGAACTAATTTTTTTTTTTTGCACTCACTCTGAGCATTCAGTCCCCTATGTAGTTCAGGGATAACAGACATCCCAAGGATGTGGGTTTGACTCATGACTTTTATAGTGAAGAAGCAGGACATGCTATTTTAGTCATTTTCAATGGTGGCAAGTTGGATGCCAGATGTTTCAAAGAATAAAGTATCCTACTCCTAGGGAACCACGTGCAATGTAGATGTGTTTTCCGACATAGATGAAAGAAAAGTCACTCGGACTTCTATATGCTATAGGTTAAGCAAAATGCTTCCTGTTCATTGTCTATGCTTCCAGTGAGCTCATGTCTCTCATGGAAAAGTCTAGCATATTCTGTATTTTGCCTGAGAGAAAAACGGCTTTAGAATCTCAGGTTATATCCTATGGAAATGGAAAAACAACCCAGTCTTTCCCTCCTGCTGCAGGGAAAAACGCTGTTCTTCCCTAGTATGTTTTTATCCCCGGTGTGTCTTCTTTTTCACTCATAGAACACTTCCCTGCTGACACCTCTGTTCACCAAATGTGTAGAGGTGTTTTTCCCCACAACAAGTGATTGCCTGTGACACCAGCTGGGTGTCCTACAATTTAAGTCAATTCTGACACTCTCTACCCGGAGACAGTGTCACATCCCACAGGTTAAAGGCCCAGTCCCACGAGATTGGCCTTCCCCCTTCACCCCGTCAGATGTCAGTCACCAACTCAAGTTACCACCTGTTCATCTGACCAGCTGGCTAGAGATCGGCAGTTCCAATGACCCTCTCCTTGGGTTGGACTAATTTGTTAGAGTGGCTCACAGAACTCAGGGAAACACATTTACCAGTTTATTAAAGGATATGGTAAGGGATACAGAGAAACAGCCAGATGAAGAGATGTATAGGGCAGGGTCTGGGAGGGTCCAGAGCATAGGAACGTCTGTCCTGTGGAATTAGGGTGAGTTGCCCTTCCAGTGCGATGAGTTCACCAACCTGGAAACTCTCTGAACTTCGTGCATTTGGGATTTTATGGACGCTTCACCTAGGCATGACTGAGCATTAACTCTATTTTCAGCCCTTCTCCCGTCTCAAGAGAATGTGGGGCGTGGCTGAAGATTCCAAGCTCCTAATCATGGCTTGGTCTTTCCTGTGAGCAGCTCCCATCCCAGGAGCCCATCCAGAGTTGCCTCATTAGAACAGAAGACACTTCTATCCCCCAGCAAATTACAAGGGTTTCAGGAGCCCTGTGTCAGAAACCAAGGTTAAAGACCAAATATTAGAACAAAAGATGTTCCCAGTCTCTAATCACTTAAGAAACTACAAGGGTTTCAGGAGCTCTGTGCCAGGAACCTGGGCAGAGACCAATATATATATTTTCTATTATCTCACAGTTACTCACAGCTCATGGATTCAATTGTTTGACATAGGGACATGGTGAGTCAAAAATAATTTTCACAAAAGAGAATTGCATTATATGCTTAATTTACAAAACTATTTCGGCGAATCATACAATTAAGGCAAAAACCAATTTTTTTGGCATGAATTCCTTCTGCATTTGTTAAATGGTTTTCTCAGTATTCCTGTTGGTTATGTGAATCACGGGATTCCCAATTATTTGATATTTGTGGAGTATGAAGTTTAATGTATTTAGACTTGAGAAAAGTCATCCAACAAGTGAGTCACAAGTGAGAAATATCCAATACAAATATGCTATTTCCCCTAAATTCTGACTAAGAAAAAATAAATATGTTTATCATTTTTTCAATTATTTTAACAAAGGGTCATAATGACACACTAATTGAATATGAATATTAGAGTTGGACAGTTTCTAGAAATTCTCTGGTCCAAGTCGTTAATTTTCAGATGAGAAAAGCAGAACTAGAGAGTTGACCTTATATGTGCCTATTCATCTGCCCAGGGATGTGAGCCACTCATATGCCAGAGAAGTCCTGTGACAGCCCATCACCAGACTCATGGCCACAAACACCATCATCTGTACACTGGGTGTTGTCATGTGCCAGACACCATACGTGTCTCATTTCATCCTTGCAATAATCCAACGAGGTCCTTAACACTATTATCTCAGTTTAATAGGAAAAGAGAAGGAAAGAGTGAGAGAGAGAGAGAGAGAGAAAGGAGAGTTAGAGGGGTGAATTCACTTCCTCAATTAAATGATGAAAGAGCTTTGGATCCTGGTCTCCCTGACTTCAAAATCCTGTCTGTTGTCAACCATTCCGCCATTAAATAATGGTGCTACGCTGAACCACTTGTCAAGTATGGAAGGTTTAAAGCAAGTGTGTGACAAGATCAATGCAGAATTTTTGGTGGGATGATCTAAACTGGGTGTGTGTTTCTGGAGGGGAAGAGACTATTTGCATGTGTGCTGGAGCTCCTTCGAGTGGAGAATGTAGCCTATCTCCTACTTTATTAAGTGCGTTCTCTGCTTTAATTATCCTGGTGCCTGTCCGCAGAGTCTTTCTCATTCTCCTCCCTGCTGGCAACCCAGGTTTAGAAGGAGGATGGAGGAGATGAGCAGATGAATAAAAATAAGCAGGAAACGTTGCACTGATTCGTTCTATAAATAGTTATTGAGCAAATACATGTGCCAGATACTCTTCCTCTTCCTGACCTCATAAGGCTTACATTTGTGTGTGTGTGTGTGTGTGTGTGTGTGTGTGTGTGTGTGTGTGTGTAGGATGCATATAAACAAGGAACTTTATTTGACTGTAAATAACTTTTCCCAGGAGTAGCTCCTTATATGAATGAACACGTTTGGGGAATACGGATTAATATTTAGATGTATTTAAAACTTTTTTTTTCACTAAGTTTCTAATGCTAAGTTCCAAGGCTGAACTTTTGATGCCGATGATATTGGTGCTGATCTCTGATCTCTTAATTGATCAAAGGCCTTGCAGTACTGAAATGGCTGTTCTCAAAAAATTGTTTTCAAAGCTTTCTGAAGCTCCACGGACACTTCATTTTTGTATATGTTGTACCTGTTTGCTGAAAAATCCATGCTGTAGATGGCTAAAAACTCCAGGGTATAGGCTGGGTGAGAAAAGTGAAATAGGATGTGGTATGAGAGTAACCGGCAAAACAAGGGAGAGGAAGTTTTTCCTCTTTCCCCTAGTTTTTCTTCTGCTTGGGAATAAATATGCAGGAAACTCTTATGTCTATGGCAGCTTTAGCTTTTTTTTTTTTTTAAAGCTATGGAGATATTTATAAAACACAAACAAACTGCATCTGGAAACATTTCGAGCTAAGGCACTGTAAAAAATGTGTTGGATGATATATTGGGAGGAGAGTTGGTTTAAAGTAACACTAAAACTCAGAGTGAGATAGTTTATGTCTCTGTTGTATGTCTGGAGGAAAGAAGTCCAATGGTATTAGCAAGGCTGTGCTCTATGAAGCCTTTAGGGATCTAGGTGCCTCCTAGCTTGACATTTCACCACCTGCTTAAGCTCCAGCCATCATGCCACTCTTCAGGTAGCAGGTGGAAGGAGAGAAGCCCATTCTCTCCCTTTAAGGATATTTATCATAAGTCCCACATTACTTCTGTTAAGATCCCTCAGGCCAGAATTTAAACAAATGGCTCTACCTAAATGCAAAGTGGCTGGGAAAAAGAGTGACCAAATGCCCAACTAGCTCAGGAATTCTATGACTATAGAAAACAAAAGGATAGCAAAGGATAGCTGTACTCAGTTAACTGTACAGATAACTGTACCAGTTTCTGCCCCAGATGACTCTCACTCTTTTCTCTGCCCCAAGTTCCACATGTCTATAATTTTAAATGCAGAATGAACATGGTTTCAATGAAATCTATTCTTTCCCAATTGTTTCTGAGATGCAAAACACCTTTTAATGCCCTGAGACACACTGTGGCCTGAAGCTGCTATTAGGAAAAGAGGAATAGCAAATGGATTTGCAGCTTGCTCTGGGCCCACTGAAATTTCACAGACACCGTAGCAGCATCTCTGCATGACCCGCTCTTTTCAGAAGGATGCCTTTAAAGTTGCAAAACAATTCAGGTTCCTTCAGGCACCTGGAACCCTGGTGTGCCATTGCCTGACTCACTTCAAATTGAGAAACAGTTGGGACCTGGGACCAAAACTCCTGCTGCCTGACCACCGGAGGATTTTCCTTTTTGGAGTTTTACTAGGTGTCATCAGCCCAGTAGGGGAGACTCTTGGCAAACCTGAGGCTTTCTCCTTCCAGAAGCTCACTGATACTGCCTCTGTGAAAGGGCCAAATTTTTCAGTGGGAAAAGAATTTTAAGAAGTATCATGAAGTAAACTGTTTTGCCGTGCTCTGAATATTGACCCTTAGTAATAAAAGCTTCTTACATTTTCAAACATGGCACTGAATCATCTCTTTAAATAATTAGCAAGTAGGGAGACAAGGTGCAGGCGTTCACTTAGCTCTTTGAAAAGGAAAACTTTAGTGGACTTAGGCACACTGGGAAAAAGTGAATCAAATAGAGGTGCATTCAAGTTAAATACTGGGATTATTTTTTCAAAGGTTTTATATGTGTCTGCCCACATAGAGGAGATTTATTCTTAGGCATTTTTCAAGTTAAATATTTGCTACCTTTAGAGAGTAACCCTGTCCTTCAATTATTTTTTTTTTCTCAGTCTCTTCCCTCATCCACTTTAAAAATGATCCAAACGTTCCACTCACTGAGTGTGGGAAGGCAGAGCAGAAAGAGGGAAAGAATGACAGAAACTCAGTGAAGGCCATCAGAGACTCCTGCCAAGAAGCATCTTGAAGAGGTTAATAATGCTCAAACGTTAATAATGCCTTTACCTTGAAGACATCCAGCTACTGTGCGGAGCTTGAATTATCCATCGAAAAGCAGCAATTCAAAGTTTAATTGTCTATGCGTAATACACAGAAATATTTGTCTGGACCAAGTTCATTCGCAGATGTTGGTCAGTTTTCTGAGTTTTAAAAAGTGTTACTCATTATATCATGTGGAACCTCCGTTCCTTGTCCTTTCCAGCCATAGTTATATTGGTTTCCAAATTCAGAACTGTGACAGCATTCCAGCAGAATAGCCAAAGTTGTTTTTACGGTCTTTGACAGAGAAGAAAAGAAAACATATTGGGTAAAGTATGAGAGAATTCTCCTTCTCCTAAATTTCCTGCCACCAAAAAGAAACAAAATGAAGAAACAAAGGGACTAGAAAATAAGTGTGTGTCTGGGAATCCGAAGGATACATTTCCTCATAATATACCTGTTTCAGTAAAAGCTTGCACGGGAAATGTTTGCCTGTTCCTCAAATGTCGTAGCTTTCCTTTGGTCTCTCTTGGTGGATCCAATTTCTCAGCAGTACGATGTATTCCTTGTTGTTTCTAGTATTTTCAATGGACAAGAGTCATCTGGTACATAGTCCATGGCTGGGCTGGAGGCTGGGCACAGCTGGCCACAGCTGGCCACAGCTGTGCTGGGGTAGCCTGAGAACTGAGCTGTTCATATAAGGTGGTTTAAGAAGGTATTTGCAAGTGAGCAGACAGCGGGCTCTGGGCCAGTCTCAGCTGCTGATGGGGGTCAGCCTCCTGAGGGCACGACACTGGTCGTTGGTGGTCACAGAGATGGAGCTGAACAGAAAATGGCACGTTCACTACCCTGAAGGCTGGTGTCACCGCTGACTCTCGACCTCTCTGGGGTCAAGTCGACGTGCCTCGTAGAGTGAAAGGCCATGCCCTTTTCATTCCCACCTTTTAAGGCTTTTCGCCACAAATCCCTCTTCGGAGAAATCTTAGCAGTGGCACTGCATTTTCTTTAATATTTGAGTGTGTATTTATAGGGACTCTTTAAATAATTTGTGTGTGATTGAGTCTGAAAAGCATGTAATGTCTTGTTCGGGGAGGGCTAGTCCTCAGAGGATGAAAACTAGTGCCAAATTTGTCACTCTGGGGCGGCAGTAGATCAGGAATTATTAAGATGAACAGGACAGAGAGTAGTGAATTGGCAGGAGGGGCTTGGTTTGGTTTGGTTTTAGACAGGCAAGGGAAGGAGCTTGAATTCACAGAGTAAGATAGCCCTGGATGTCAGAGATTAGAATGGGAAAAGGTCAAATCCAGAGAAGAATCATCAATAGCAAGAATTTTTCATTCCTGAGATATCAAAATAGGTGGGGTCCAGGCTCTAGAAGATGTCAGGGTGTAGCACGGAGGAGACAAGCTTTTGGCAAAACGGAGGATGTTTTCACTTTCCTTTTATGGACTTCTGACTACGTGTGGGTGCTTGTCGCCAAAGCGAGACTTGTGGGCTGTCCCCTCCTAATTTAACAATGCCAGAGGTAGTCAACCTTCTGGGAAGGACCTACACGCATCTATCTGAAGTTGGTCATGGCTTTGTGACCATCACTTATTTTGAAAGTTCACTGACAAATGCAGTTACTTTGGAACTTTACTTAAAATTCTCTCCCAGTATAAGCAGGGGATAATTTAAAATCATTTCCCATATTCTAAGACGTAGTTAAATTGCCACCTTACCCACTGTTTCTTCGGGGATTGAATAAGAAAGCTTTAGAGTAAAAATGAAAGACCTAAATTTTGGAGGACTTTCCATTAAGTTTAATGTCTTCTGTGGTATTGTAACATAGCATTTTCCTGAGACAGCTAAATAAATCATGCAGGATGGGCATGTAAAAGAAAATAGTAACAGGATATTGTAGTTAAGGAAAAAAGTCATGAAGATAAAGGTTGCCTAAGGTTGAAATTTCTTGGTGACATTAATGAAGATAGCGCAGCTTCAGCGATATCACTTAAACCAGATTGGTAGGGCTGGACTCCGCTGTTTGTGTGTGTTGGGGGGGTGGGGACCAGTCCTCTCTCTCTCTCTTTCGCACATGTGTCTTTATCTATCTTTTCAGGGCTGTTGGCAAATGAGTGCAATGAGTACGAGGAGAAGCTTGCTCTGTGGTTCTGGGGGCCCAAGGAAAGGGTTAGCCATCCAGGCCCAACTTCTGGCATCTTTCCTGACTAGGTCAAAGCCAACAGGGATAAGAGCCAAGGCTCCCTCTCCCCTCTCAAGGGCTGCCAGGAGGGTCGAGGGCCTCAGGTAGCTCAGGCCAAGAATTTCTCCTCCGTGTCTGTCATGTCCATGGCATATAGTTAAATGATGTGGGCTGGCCATGCTCTCCCCTGGGCAGCAGTGTTTCTAATTGCTTCACCATACTTAACCCTCCATCTCCACCCAAAGAACAATTCAACCTTCTTTTTGAGTTCCTGCTACAAAAAGGTAGGAGAGTTTCATGCATTTTTAGAAGTGAGTACTCACTGAGTGCTTTTTGTGTACCTGGTACCAAACTCTGAGCTGTGGCAGTAGGAAGAGTTTATTTTTTTATTGAAGTATAGTTGATTTACAATGTTGTATTAGTTTCAGATGTGCAGCAAAGTGATCCAGTTATATATATATGTATTCTAGGAAGAGTTTAAAAGACATTATCCTTACCCAGCGAATGTCCTTACCCATACGGTAACATAAAGGTATGTACAGCACCATAAGAGGGTGTGGAGGCAGTAATTGCAGCAGAGCTAGAGCTGGGAAAATTATAAAGACAAGTTTTATGAGAACCAAACATTTCACAGACCAAATTTTCATGGACTCTGGGGCCTGTTTTATTCTATGCACCTTTCCTGGTAGTGTTGTAAGCCTTAGGGACGCAGGCATGGGTTAACATACATACTTATTCCTTTCCCACAGTTGTTTTCTCTTAATTTCATGAGGACACCAAAACTAGTGGGAAAAGGCCAATGAGGAAACTCTTGGGGGAAAAATACCCCACACATAATACTTGCATTTCTGATGAGAAAACCCAAAGGGAAAAAGGTACTCAATACACAGGATGCTGGCAAAATATTTTACCAGGATGTAGTTTTGACCAGGTTACTATTTCCGCTGGGATAGAATGTGTTTTACTTTTCAAAAATTATCTCTTGATCTCCTTTATACACTCTCCATTATGGCCCCTTATGTAGAGGTACGTACTACATGCTATTCTGCATTCATTTTAGGCTAGTTTGGAGAATTTCAGGGAGAACACATGCAATTCTCCGACCAGGCTTAGCTGTTGAGATCATAGAAATTCTTTTTTTTTGCCCCCAAATGTGAGTCTGAAGGCTAGAAGCCTGACTGTTGGCACGTGACTAGCTTTCATGGCCCAAATAGTCCCAAGAAACGAAAGAAATGCATTTCCATAGTCACATGAATCAAACAGGGGACTTGGTTTTATTCCTTACTTGGGGACCACTTGACAGCTTTTTTCGTTCTAAGTGATGTGGCTTATATGTAGTCCCAATGCATTCATTTTCCATCCTCACTTTCCTTCCTCCCAAAGTATAAAAGGAACATGACAAAATGATCTGATACTTGCTATAGATAACAAGATTCTCTCTATGTATCTTTGCCATAGAAAGGCCCACTGAAGAATTAGGCCTGGTGTATTTTTGTCATTTCGAGCAATTATGTTGAATGGCCCTTAGCTTTGGTTTTGGCTTTATAACGTAATGCATAGCCAAGGTGTCAATACGGCGACTGTGAGGAATCCAGATATCATTCTGCCTTAATGGCTATAACATGGTGTGAATGTGGAAACCAGAAAGTTCATTTTTGAAGTCTGAAAGCAGCAGAGAACAGATGAGGGTAACAGAGCAAAGCTTACTTCCAGCCTTGGCTACTTCTGGCAGGACATTCTTCTCTCATTACTTCATACAGACCAGATAGGAAACAAGGTGTTCTGCAGATACGATTCTTGCTAATCAGAAGAGCACATCACCGTTATTAAAGACTTGCTGGCCACGTTCAGCTCTGTAGATTACAGAACTTCTCAAACTTCACCGTATCTGCAAATCTTTGGAGATTTAGTGGGTCTAAGGTGGAGCCCAGCTATTCTGCAATTTAATAAGCTCCCAGGAGATGCTAATGCTGCTGGTCTGGGGACCACACTTGGGTACCAAGGCACTAGGGCATGATGCTGAAGTGGCCCAGATGTCAGGTCTAATAACAATACCGACAGGTTAACTTATCTCTCATCCCTGAATCAACTGCACTCTGAGTCTTAGTTAACCTCCTTTTAAATACTTGCTGTTGGTCAAGAAGAGGATCTGGTGTTGACAGAAGAATGACAGGCCTAGGGCTAGAGGATGTATGGAATGATCTTGGGGTACTGGGGGAGCCCTCACACTCCCATTCTCCTGTGATTCCTTAAGCTCTACCTTATAGAGAGTCATTTGTATTAACAAATAATACCTTTAAAATGTTAGATCTTAGTTTAAATTAGTTTCACTAGCTGGTTTACTTCTAACTGGAAACTGCTGATGGGAGAGATGGGTCATTGAGGAAAACCTGGGATAAGGATAGGAGTTTAAAGACTTGTGCAGGAAAAACACTCCTGTGTGTTCCCTTTACTCTCACCTTACTATCACACTTCACTTTATTTCTGACACTTCTGGTCCCTAAATATGTGGAGTTTTTTCCCCCGACACCAAGCAATTCTCTGACACCAGTAGAGTGTCCTATAATTTAACTTAGTTCTGACCCTATCTACCTGGGGATACTGTCAGATCCCACAAGATAAGGACTCAATCCCACAAGACTGACCTCCCCTGACTTCAGATGCCAACCGCAAGTCTTCTGACTGACCAACTGTAAGTCAGGGTTCCCATGACCCCCTTCTTGGGTTTGAGAGTTTGCTAGAATGGCTCACAGAACTCAAGGAAACATATACATTTACTGATTTATTATAGAAGGATATGATAAAAGATACAGATGGGCATCCAGATGGAAGAGGTGCCTAGTGCAAGTAATGAGGGAGGGAAACTCGGAGCTTCCGTGACCTCGTTGGTGCACCATGCTCCTGGTCCTCCGTGTGTTCAGCAATCTGGAAGCTCTCTGAACTCCATCCTTTGGGGATTGTTATGGAGGCTTCCTCACATAGGCATGATGGAACATTAATTCAGTTTCTAGTCCCTTACCCTCTCCTGAAGGATGGCTGGTGGGTGTGCAGCTTCCAAGCTTCTAATAAGCATGGCTTAGTCTTTCTGGTGACCAGTTCCTATCTGGAAGCTATCTAGTCACCTCATTAGAACAAAAGACACTCCTATCGCCCAAGAAATTCCCAGGGATTTAGGAGCTCTGTGCCAGGAACTAAAGGAAGAGACAAATATATATAGACCAATATTTATAGAAATGTGTATACACGCACACACACACACACACACACACACACATTCTTTTTCTATTATTTCACAGAACTGGAACAAATGAGGAAAGGTAGTTTTGGAGTATGTGGCATTTCAGAAAATAGTTGATCTGTAAGGGGCAAAGGACAGTCCAAGAGAGAATAAGAGTGTGTGCTGGTTGGTCTGGTGAGGACTGGGGCATCCCGGGGGCCCAGTTTGGGTGGCTAGTCCTGGAACAAATGGATGACATCACCAATGACCAGCTCAAAATGCACATTCCATTGATCACGAACCAACTGTATCATCTGCCTTTATGGGAAACAGCCTAAATTAAAAACAAAACAAAAACTCCCTGAAGGAAACATTCTCCACCTTTTTTTTTCAGATGTATTTCTCCCAGTTTGGCTACAAAGAAAAGATTTCTCACAGTGTTTATACCTGCTAGGAAATTGGGAATTCCAGAAATCTCACAGTGTCCAGATCAGTTTTCTTTCCAAATCTGGGATGCAGCACTCTCTTTTGAACGACAAAGAGAGGTCAATTATCAGATTTGTGCATTTATACTGGTTTTATGTCAGTGGTACCAGTGAGACTTGAATGCTTGTGAAGAATGCAGTTTCCTAGAAACTGCATTTAAGAAAAACACTTAAAAATATTTTGACCATTGTATGGTTGGGATTTTTAGCCTCAATGGATCTGATGTACTTAATGGGCATGGAATTATTCCAATTGCACCATAATCTCAAATAAGTTGATTTTTTTTTTTTTTTTAACAGCAAATTGTGAGAATGAGAAGCTTGGAAGGGACGGTAGGGAAATGATAGGTGCTATGTGCCTCTTTATTGTAACTTATTATGTTTAATCATTATAATTAAACTAGTGGTTAACTCCCTTAGGGTCAAAGACTAGGTAATCTAATGGAATAAGAATTAGGAAATCAGGACCCTGATTACTATCTGAATTTCTACCATTTAATTACATCAGCTATATCACAAAACATTATCTAATGCTTGGTGAACGTGGTCCATGATCCTTAGTAGCTGTGTTTTAATAATAAAGATTTAAAAGTAACAGTTACCATTTATTGAAGATAAACTATATGGCTAGTACTACTTTAGGTACATTACAATCTTAGCTCATTTACGACTTTCTTAATAACCTTTTTTCTGTAAAATGATGATAATATTGGCCATTGGTTATAGCCTGCATGTATGTAATGCTTTATATTTTTAAGAGACCTTCTCTATATATTTTCATTAACCTATTCTGTTTTTCATGAAGTAGTTCTAATTCCCTGATACAAGATTTTGCTGAGATTTCATAGAGAATCTTGACTGTGAATCAAAACCTCTTTGCATCTGGGGTGGAGAGAAAAGCGGAGATAGCATTGCTTTTTCCTTTCCAATTCCAACTGTGAAGAGTGAGACAGGGGTGTCTGTGTGGAGCCACTGGGCTGAAGATTTTCATCTACAAACCAGGTATTTGCATTTCCTTCCACATTTTCCCCATTTCTGCTCTGCCTGTGGACTTAAGTTTCACCCTCTCTATGGTACTTCTTTTCTTTCATTTTGTCTTTTTTAATTTGTTCAAGTCATGTTGGTTTAGGTCTTCTGGTAGTTGGCTTATCTTGACACTGACTTTGACCAGCTTTTAAAAACTCTCCTAATATTGAAGACAAATGCAGTTACCATTTAGATGATAAATGGCAGCATGTTTCACATAAGGAGGCCTGGTAGATATCCATTATTGAGAATTTAATAAAATTACCTGTAATCATATTGGCAGAGCAATTTCTTAGGGCCATCTGCTTATTTATTAAAATGATTTTTAAAAATATACTGAACTAGATACTTTTCTAGTAGCATTTCACCTGTATTGGACTATTTTTTAACTCTAAGGTATATTTTATATTACCTGTATATCCCATCCCATTATCATCCTAGGATAGGATCCCCCAGAGTAAAGGTATCTTTTTTACTAAATCACTCTGCTCATTTTTCTGTGGGCCGTGAGTTATCCTTCTACACATAAGTGGCAAGGTAGCATTGCTTATATGCTAACGTCTGTCCTTGTGAGATGCCTGAACCTCCTTTTTCAATATTTTCCTGAAGTTTTTCTTTCATAAGAATAATACCAAGAATTGTAAGCTTCCTGGTAGGCTAATAATAATCTGGTGATATTTAAACCAATTATCTGTCCATCATTTATTTCATGGGTTGAGAAGAACCAGATTATGCTTTAATGAAAGTTGTACTAAATGCTATGTGGCATCCTGGAGATCTTGGAATAGTTAATGAGTATTAGTGGAAAAAGTGGTGATTCGAATAAAGTCTGTGGTTTGGTTAATAGTATTGTACTGATGTCCATCTCTCAGCATTGACAAATGTACCACGGTTCTGCCAATGTTAACATTCGGGGAAACAGGGCGAAGCTACAAAGGAATCTCTACTCTTTTTGTGATTTTTCTGTAAATCTAAAATTATTCCAAAATAAAACAAACATTTAAAAAATCCCAGCCCTCAAATTGTATGCCTTTTCTTTATCTTCAAAATAAATTTATTATATGTTTTGAATACAACATAACATTTTAACATCCTTGGAATTTTATTTTATTTCACAGTTTGTCACGCATTAAGAGAGAATATTCACCAATGACACTCATTAAATACAGGAGTAGCTTACATGAATAGAACGATAAAGTCTTATAAAAATACCTATAAAAGTTTCCCCCCCACCCCTGGATTATGTCAGCTAAACATTTGCGACATCTTGGCTTTTCTTACTCTAGTTTTCTTTTTTGTGATATTCTAACATCTCAGAAAATGTACTAAAGAACTGAACCCAGATAATAGATAAAAAGTTTAAGGTATGGCTTACATATGGAGGAAATTTTAGACAATATTAAAAATGTGAGAAAACATGGGTTCCAGACGAAGAACACTAGTAGACAAGGTCCCTAGTAACTGACAATATTTCTAGGTTTAGGTAATGTGCTCCCAGCATCTGGTACATGCTGAGAGGTTAGGAAATTTTGGAACTGTGTAAATTGGGGTTCACAATTTTATTTTGTCTTCCTACAAAAAAATGTGTTTCCTGATTGGCTCAAGATGATAATTATGGGACTTCAGATTTTAACTAACAGATGAGTCAGATATTTATTTTGGTGCAGGAGATTCTGAGGTCCTTAAAGCCCACCCCCAAGGCAGTCTCTTATTGAAGACGGAGCCTATAAGGAAAACACCGAGTAACAGGTGTAGAGAGATCCAGCACTGGTTTTTGTCTTTGGAGACAAATCTCATCCCACACAGTGGAGAGTTGTAACTAGACACACAAAGACAGGAGAACTCCTAACCTCGGCAGACGTAACCAACCATAACACTGTCACTATGTAAGAGGGGAAGAGGTGCTCTTGAGCCAGGCTGTCCTGGTTGCAGCCGTCATTGTGGTAGGAACTCACCCAGTGACCTCTATACATGTTTAACCTTTCCTGCCACATAATCTATTTCACGACCAAGGATATAAACTAGAATGACTGACAAGAGAAATTATGAAATCTGTAATTCACATTAGGCATTTTTTTTTTCTATCGTGAGTAAGGATTTTTGAGTCAAAAAGAACTGGGTTTTTACCCTGGCTCTACCATTTGCTCTCTCTAGGACCCTGGGCAAGGTACTTACCCATCTGAGCTTCAGTTTCCTTGCTTCTAAATTGCAGATTACAATAATGCCAATTTTATAGGATCGTTTTGTGGGCTACGAGAGCAAAGTGCCAAGGCCAGCACATGGCACCAAAGAACCCGTGAGAACCCGTTGTGTGTTCATTCTCCCCACCGGCTCTGAGCTCTCTGTAGTTTAACTGAGGAACATGAAGGGCTTCGTATGCACATGAACACACGTGTGTGCACATATAGACAGCTCCCCCAGGCTTTGGCCATACGTGGAGTTCCCATTCCATTTCTGATTTTCTCTGAGACCGTATTCATTCTCCTCCTCCTCCCACTTCCTTCCTCCTTCTGTCACCAATACCTTCCTTCGCTCCTTTTTCTTTCTTTCTCTTCCTCCCTTCCCCCTCCCACCCCAACACTTTTCTTCTGTCCTGCTCCCCGCTCTCCTCCTCTCTTTCTCCCATTCCTCCTCCCAGGGGTTTCAGACTTCTTAACAACAGGTACGATGGGGAATGTTCACACATATAAAGGAACTAGGATTAAACCTCAATGCTTAATAGCATTGTTGAAAATTCCAGACATTTCTTTTTTTATTAAAAAAGCTGCCTAATACTGCATTAGAAGCAAACTTAGTCCTAAAGCAGCCCACTGACTGTAAGTAACACAAAAGCAAACAACGCTCCTCCCCTCCAACCAAAATGGCCATTCAAAAGAGAAGGATGTTTGAAAAAGAATATATATGTTCCTGGATCACTTTGCTTTACACCTGAAGCTAATACAATGTTGTAATTGAACTAAAATATAAATTTTTTAAAATGGTTAAAAAACCAACAAAATAGGAGGATGTCGTGTCATTACTTACTACCTATAGAAAGACCACACCACCCCTTCTGTGGCCACATGCTGGACTATTTTCAGAAATAGTACGGTAGTTGATGACTTTGATCAGGTTTTTATTTTTATTTTCCCACATAGCTAAGGGTGTCCTAATCTCAGTCTTAGGGGAATGAGGCAAGTTTTCTGAAATATTCTTATCCTCTGATTTTTCTGAAGGCTTCCATGATCCTCATTTCATTTTTTAGTTAATTTTTGATTACAAAACAAATACCCCTCCCTCCCAATCTCCAAAACTAAACCATAAAGGAGATTATTACAGGGTTAGAATGAGGTCATTTGGAGGAGAAAGCCCCGTGTATAGAAGGGGAGAGGGCTTGGTGAAAGGGGTCTCATTTATAGGGTGGCCAGCTGACCCATGTCTGAAGGCACGTTTAGGGCTATGCAGTCTTAACTTCTGCAAGGTTTTTAAAATCCCTGATGTGTTCTGAGCTCACAAAACTCTGACATTTATTTGTTAGAAAAATCTTTAGTTCAAAAGAGCTCAACTTATTCTCCAATTTCTGAAATTGACTGAAACGTGACCTCTGGTTAGAAGCTGTTGTCCCAGTTGTGGACGTCTCTTAGGTCTTCAAGGAGCAGATCCCAGTTGTTTGATGAGGGCTGAATGATTGATGCCTGCTTCTTGGTGCATATGTCAAAATTTTAATACATTATCAAGTGTTAGGTGCAAAATTGCTCTTTAAGATCCTTACAGATACTACAAATAGGGAAATTCAGACCATTCAGATGAGTAAAAATGTAGACTTATCTATACTTGTAAAATAGTTGACTTTACATCCAAGAAAAGATATAAGTGCTTTCAATAAGCTGGTGAAGGCAGAGGGAGAAAGTGCCTGTTTAGCAGAGGTAGGGAAAGTAGCAAATTACCAGGAAGGGCGTGCTTCCAGTGCTAAAATGAGAATTGGGTTAACTTCTCTGAGAACAGAGGGCATGGTGGCATGGATCGTGAGAACAGAGGGCATGGTGGCATGGATCGTGAGAACAGAGGGCATGGTGGCATGGATCGTGAGAACAGAGGGCATGGTGGCATGGATCGTGTGAACAGAGGGCATGGTGGCATGGATCGTGAGAACAGAGGGCATGGTGGCATGGATCGTGAGAACAGAGGGCATGGTGGCATGGATCGTGAGAACAGAGGGCATGGTGGCATGGATCGTGAGAACAGAGGGCATGGTGGCATGGATCGTGAGAACAGAGGGCATGGTGGCATGGATCGTGAGAACAGAGGGCATGGTGGCATGGATCGTGACTTGGGGGAAAGCTCAACGAGAGGGGGGACTCTGTCTAGATGGAAAGGGGACCGACGGTGGGAAGGAAAGGAACTACCTTTTGTTTTCTGATATCATTTGTCAGGCCCTTTGTGATGAATATGGAGATTGGATGCCTAGATCCCCTTCGACTGAGAGCCTGTGGCCCGGCCACTGGGAGAGCTGGTCACAGGCAGCCGTCAGGGATTTCCTCAGCTGCACAGACCACCTTGCCTAAGGTCACACCCTTCCCAGAGTGGCCGGCACCTGGGAGGCACCCTGATCAAGCATCAGGTATAAAAGTCCAGCCATTTCGGCCTTACCTGGGGAAATTCCAATGGCTCATTTTAGCTCTAAAGCTCCCTGTGGGGTCAGCTGAAGCTGTTGGTCTGCATCAAAGCTCAAATTTCCCTAAGTCTATGAGTCTATTTCTGTTCTGTAAATGAGTTTATTTGTATCATTTCTTTTTAGATTCCACATATAAGGGATATCACAGGATATTTCTCTTACTCTGTCTGACTTCCCTCAGTATGACAATCTCTAGGTCCATGCATGTTGCTGCAAATGGCATTATTTCATTCTTTTTAATGGCTGAGTAATATTCCATTGCGTAACCAACAAGGACCTACCGTATAGGACAGGGAACTTTGCTCAATGTTATGTGGCAGCCTGGATGGGAGGGGAGTTTGGGGGAGAATGGATACATGTATATGTATGGCTGAGTCACTTTGCTGTGCACCTGAAACTATCACAACATTGTTCATCGGCTATACCCCAATATAAAATAAAAAGTTAAAAAAAAAAAAAAAAGCTCAAAGTTCCCTCTGCCCAATCCTGCTTCCTTCCTCCCCCCCCCCCCCCGCCATAGGTGCTGATCCTAAGAGCACTGTCTAATAAATGTTCTACACTCTAACTCCATCTCAGAGTCTGCTTCTTGGAGAACCCACCTGTGACACTCTTTCAGTATTCTATGTTATTTAATCTTCCTAATAACTCCCCGAGGTTGGTATTTTTAGCTCTATTATACAGGTGAGAGGTTAAGACTTAGGTGAAATAACTCACCGGAAGTCACACATCCTGGCATCCACATTTTGGTCTTTTAACCACAATATCCATGCTCTTTTCAGTGTATCGTGTTGCCTGCTAAAAGGATTAGCAGTAAACACACAGCTTCAGGCATGTACAGTAAAGATTGGATAATTACTTGTGTGCCCTCATTTAGTCAACAGCTCTTTATTAAATACTCACCAGTGTACCAGAAATTTTAAAGTTACAGAAGGAAAAAACATGAACTGTGAGATGGACGTGCTATTTACATAAAGGGTTTGTAGACACTGGACAGAATCTTGCGTCTGCTCTGTAATGCCAATCTTCAAGTCAAAGGTCAACTTGGACAGTATCTTTGAAGATCAGCCTTTCTCAGTTATATTTTGTTTTGGAATTATAACATTGAATTAGAGATTAAAGAAACTAATGGTGCATGAAGGTGAAACAGACAAATGTTGCCTTGAAAGACTCAGTAAGGACTGATGCTAAAAAATTGCTGCCAAACTAATTGGAACCAAGACAACTGTAAAATGTTGGAAGATGTATACACCTAGGAAAGATATGTGCTTATATTGTTTCTCAAATATGTTTAAGTTTTCACTTTAAAGAGCACAAGTGGAATGCATCTTAGATGATGCATTTTGATTATGATTCATTCTGGAAAGAAAAAGAATGGAATCATACTAAAAAAAAAATTTGGCCCAACATCAAAAGATTGGCAAATGAATATACATTTATATGTTTTGAGTTAGAACAAAATATTTAAGGTATGTACGCATCATTTTTTTGTGATTCCCTACTTTAACCAACTTTTTCTGTTGGCCACACTTACTGTTAAACTGTTCCACCATGTTTATTAAGAACATGTATCCTCAAAATAGTATTTCTCATAAAGAATATATTCAATAAAAGTTTGCTACATGAGTGAATCACCCAAAAATGTATGAGATGAAAATTACTTTATGAAATATATCATATAGAGTATATGCAAGTACCACGTATAGATTTCTATACAATTTCTAGTTTGCTTCATTGGGGACAGTATTCAACCTTTCTTCTTCTGGAATAAAGGTCAGATCCAGTCTTTCTTTGTTAGTGGCCTACTGAATGAATTTTGCTTTTTTACTTTTATTGTATTAATTTTTTAGTGAAACATTTAAAATAGTTATACAATGAGGCAACACATTTGGAAAGACCAACTTAGCTAAAATAACAGCAAAAACTTCCTAGTTATAAGCTAGTGTTGATCAGAACCAGAACAAAAACAAATTATTAATCTCATACAAAATTGCGACTATTTAACTTTTCCTATAAATATACTTACCCTTAATCTATAGTTAACTGCCACTTTACTCTGTCTTTTTTATCTTTGACCTTTCTCCCAAATCTCTGGATAGTAACATCCTTCATTTCTTTTTTTCTTTTTTTCTTTTTTTTAAGAGTAACCACCTCTCTTTTTAAAAAAATAAATTTATTTATTTTATTTATTTATTTTTGGCTGTGTTGGGTCTTCATTGCTGCGCGCAGGCTTTCTCTAGTTGCAGCAAGCGGGGGCTACTCTTCGTTGTGGTGCATGGGCTTTTCCTTGCGGTGGCTTCTCTTGCTGCGGAGCACGGGTTCCAGGCACGTGGGCTTCAATAGTTGTGGCATGTGGGCTCAGTAGTTGTGGCACGTGGGCTCAGTAGTTGTGGCTCGCAGACTCTAGAGCACAGGCTCAGTAGTTGTGGCGCATGGGCTTAGTTGCTCTGCTGCATGTGGGATCTTCCCAGACCAGGGATCGAACCCATGTCCCCTGCATTGGCAGGCGGATTGTCAACCACTGCGCCACCAGGGAAGCCCAACAACATTCATTTCTATTGTGGGCTCATCAGACTTTCCCACACATGTAATATCTTACTTTTAGAACTGCTCCATTTTTAACATGCAACTGCATAAAGACAATGTCCTGTCTTGGCTTTCCCTAGGTTCATATTGATTTTCCACATGTAGTGGAGTGAGAAAGCAAACATGAAGCCACAGAACTGTATTTGTCTTGGTGACCAAATGGCTTGGGTCAAGATCTTTCGTTGGAATTCCTTGCTATATCTAAAATTCCGGAACTTAGCCATGTTTGGTGAGAAAAAAAAGAACGACACTGGTAGTAGGTGGTATTTCTATTCTACAAAGACAGATTGTTTAAATAAAATTTACAGCATAAATAAAAGTATGAAGTTTGACCACTGTTTTATAATTTAAATCAAGATTTAAATGAATCAAATGTAAAGAAATAAAATCATTTAGGAATATAATGTTACTATCCCCACTAACATCAATATTTGGTATCATTATTTATCATTTTAAAGTTAAGTAGAAAAGAACCTTCATTTATCCTAAATCTTTTCTTAGGTCAAAACTTTTCATGGCTTATAGTTTAGTCTTGGTTGGTAATGGAAGAGCTTAAATTTCAAAATAATTCAATTAAAAAAAAAAGAACAGTTCCAGAGGTAATGTCATTTGGCAAATATTGAGTAAATAAACTGAATTTTTTTTCTTTAGGAATTATTTGTCTTTAATATATTAATATGCATCATAAATTTCCAAGAGAGTGAGGGATATAGTGTATAGTGTTTTATAAACATATGGAAATGAAAAGGAAGGCTCAGACAATAAATATCTTGAAGGATAAATTGACGTGACTTGGTGACTGATTAAATACAGGAAGTATGAAAAAGTGTAAACAAAGGTAAAAGATGTTGAAGTTGGAAAATTAAAAAAAATCTCTTTGCTATTTCATTGCTATCATTTGTCGAGCTGCTATTACGTGCCGATGAGGGACTGGGACTCAGAAATTTAAGTAATTTGTCTAGGGTCATATAGATGCTATGTGGTTGTCACAATAGTACAATCACAGTGTACTGAAATGATTGATGGAGAGATACCAAAGACATGTGAAAGGATGTGAAGTTCCTTTAATCACAAAGGATGTGGAAGCTTATGGTACCAATTACACAAAGCAGGAGGCAACACACTGCCCTCCCAGATGGTGGTACAGGTGCAGCCAGTACATGTTACACGGTGTGATGGTTCTGCCAGATGAACTTTTCTTTCTTTCTTTTTTTTTTTTTAAATCCATATGACCATCTGCAAGTCACTGGTACAAAATAACGCCTCCAGATTCTTGAGTGCTTATTGTAGAACCAAGTGACTAAAAGGTCAGTTTCCCAGAAATGGCATCTCTTAGGAGGCCCAGGCTATAGGCCTATCTGAGGTTCATTCTTATACATAGTAACTGGTAGAGCCAGGATTGAACTCCAGATCTACTTTGTTTCAAAGCCCCTATTTTCCCTCTATACTTGACTGTTGATTTTGTTCATGGATGGAAGCGTGGTGAAGCCATTAGAGCACCACCACGGATATTCCCTGTCCGTGTAATGGCCATGAAAAGCACACTGTAATACTCATGTCTGTTTTGACTTGGTCCCTTTGTCACTTTTTGTTGCTGCTGCTATTATTTTCTCTGCCTCTTGGAAATCTTATGAGGTTATTTCTGCCATCGCTCCCATCTTCGTCTTGAGACTTCTTTTTTCTTTATTTATGATGCTTAACCTTGATGCCCTTCATTCAGTGACAAAGCCTGTCTTCAGGGCTCCTTTCTTTGGTCAACACTCTGATGGGTGTGAGGCAACGTCCTCCCCTGTAGTGTTATGATACTTTTACCTTTCCTTTTCATTTTTTTAAGCCGTGCACAGGTTATTACAAATTTTTGAAACAAATATTCTCTTTCCTTCTGTTGAGAAACTTATATATGTCTTATTGGGAGGTGGAAGGATTTGGTAGATTTTCAAAATTGCCCAGAATCTTCTCTCCATTAATGACTTTTATTATGAGTGTTTTCCTAATTCTCTAAATTGCATCTTCTTTTTTCCTTATAAAACTAACATCCATTGATCTCCTACTGTATGCTAGGTACTATGCTACAACATAAAGATAAATAAGAAAATATCCTGATCTTCAAGTGCTCAGTGTCTCAGAAGACAGATGTATACAAATAAATAATTGGTACAATGTGAAAAACGCAATGCTAAAAGGATGTTAAAAATACTTGGGGAATAAGGAAGAGCTAGAGAAAGGGCTTAGTATTCGATGTGGGGCTTTGGGAAGTGAGCAGGAATTTGCTAGCTGGAAAAGAGAACAAAGGGCAAACTAGGCAGAGTGAGATGTCCATGCAAATACATGGGGTTGTGAAATGTACATGGTACATTGGAGGAGCAAACTGACTTCTGATATGCATGAAACACAGAATGTATGTAGAAGATGGAAAGCAGTGGTCATAGACCAGCCTTATATGCCATGCTAAAGAGTTGGGGCTTAAGTCTGTAGGCCGTGGGAACCCTTTTTATCCAGGTTCAGTCTTTGTACTAATAACCTTCACTGCGCCAAGATCTTCCCTTAGTTCCTGCTCAGTAGTAAAGCTGGGCAGACTCAGCAACCAAGGCAGCATCTGATTTCAAGAAAAAAATGAATTTTCTTACCTTTCAATATTAGAAAAATTCCTAGCCTCTACCAAACAAACCAGGAGTGACTGTGGTAACATTTGTCAGGCCAGACCGGTTTCTTTCCCTATTACACTGCACAATTCTCAGAATAAGTGTGATTCCAGACATGGAATACTGGTTTGGTGAAGATGAGGGATTATTTACTAAAGCCTTTTTCTGAGTCTCTCTAGGTGACCCTTGGAAAGAGTCCGCTTCGTGAGTGTTTGAAACAGTAGTGTAATCCTTGCCCTTCCCCAGATCATTAAGCATTTAGGTCTAAAACTGCTGCTCCTCAGAAACTATGTACATTTTCTGGAAAGGTTGATCATTTTCCTTTCAAATTAATGAGTAAACATTTCTGCAATTTTTTTCAAACTTTATCTTGATAGTGTCTTTATAAATCCATTTCATTGCCTGTCCTGCTCACATCCTTTTTTAGGAAAACTTGTCATACCACAATCCTGGGAAAGCAACATGACCCCGTGACCTCCACTAACTTCCCAGTCATTGCATGAACATTTGACCCAAGGACAACGAATCCCTTTGCTCATCAGTGATATAGCAAACATCTCTTTTTAAATTTTTTTTTTATTAATTAAGAAAGCTTGAGTCTATAGACAGTAATGTAGACATTGATTCCTCCTATCCACTCTTATGTTGGAATAATCTTCCTTAAATTTCTTCCATCCTATCCCTTTTAGACGACTGAGAACACACATACACACACACCCACTGTGTTTTTCTGATGTCTGTTCATTAATTTAGCAGATAGTTATTTTGCATTTCCAGTGTGTATAGTACTGAGTTTATTGTCACAAACCCTAATCCTGTAGGGCATGGTGTGGAGAATTTGTAAATAAACTTAATGTCTATACCTGTTGTTTCAGGGTGGTGGCACAAGTACAGATTAAATACTTCCCATATCAACTTATATTTACCATGTTATTAACATGAGGACTATTGTCTGCCTTAAATCAGGCGTGACTGTTAGCTTTGTATCATGACCAAATAAATGGTAAAGTGAGCTTTCTGCCAGGTGGAAGGGACATATACCACACACACACCTGCACACTCACTGTACGTCTGACTTTTTAAAAGGACAAAATAATAATGACTAAAGGTAGTTGAAATAAGCACGGCCTGGAGGTACTGCTTAATTTATTTTTCTTACAACGTATATGTATTTATGTCATTCCAAGAAACTAAGTGAACCACAAAGTTGTTAATGCCTTGAGGGCTTTTATGTAAACGAGGAATCACATAGGAGGGAGTCAATTCATGCCTTTTCTTGGTGTTCAACTATACTGTTCACCGCAGCTGAAATGATTATCCAGCAATTTACACCAGTTGTGCTGATGGGAGAGTCTGGTCATTCCTCAATTACGGACAGCTACCACTTGTTCTTTGTAGAGTTTTTTGTAGAGTTTGTAGGAGAAGCATAACCATGTTACACAGACGAAGGCTCTTTATTTTTATCTTTGCTGAATGGAAGCTAGTGCTGGAGTGTTCCATTGAGCAGCAACTCAAAGGTAGTTGTTTCTGTTTTTTGTTTTTTTTTCTGAGATTGCATTTGGGGCATTTTAACCTCAACTTTTCCAAACCGTTTTCCTTCTTTGGATTTATGAGTTCTTTTCCTATACTTCGGAGATTTACCTCACAAGGACATGACAGGCCCTCAAGGTCCCATTGAGTTATGGTGTGAGGCCAGCAGACGGCTCTGTGACTCACCCCGCCGCATGGCAAGCTCCCAGTGTAGACTGCACCAATCGCGTGAGACGGCCTACAAGACCACATAATAGAGGGGATTACACGAGAACAAAAATTTCTTTGCTTTATTTATAGTATCATTGTGGAAGGATGAAAAGCTGTAATTCAGCTTTGCCTGGGTGTGGACTTGCAATAATCCACTCAAAACTTTGATTGTTCCCTTGACTTTGCCTTGTAAAAGCTTCTGTGGCTCCTGTGGATTATTACTTCATAATGCTTGGACAAACATCAATTAACAGACATCAAAACGTTCCCATTTGTGTCCCTCTATGAATGGAGGAGACCCAAAAGACCCAACGGGTTGGAAACACTCGCATGGAGATTACCGGAGGCCAGCCTGCGCGGGGGACACAGGTGTGCTGTTCCGTATGTGTTGAAAATATTGCATTTCCTATGGAGCTTGGAGTGATTATCAAACCAGACCTCTAAAGAACAGCTTATTGGAAACCTTAGCTATTATAAGGGTTATTTTTTTAAACCTGGGAAATTGGTTGTTGGAAATCAGATGAAGCCAGTGAATCTGGCTGTTGAAATTGGAGACAGCAGAAATTATATTAGTTTTCATAGTCACTTCAGAACTTTTAAATTTTTTTCAAAATTTCCCAGAGTTTAAGATGGGAGTTCTTTCAAACAATATGAATAATAGAAATATACTCGACATAAATGTTTGAAAATATTTACATAATAGTTAATGTACAAGAAAAATATTCCCATAGCATGTTATATTATAGAGTTTTAAATATATGCCATTCCTTGCTGTCTGGTTTACTCTTGTAGAGACTTTTTCTACTCATGATGTCAATACTATATGCAGCTGGAACAAATTCATGGATAAACTATTGCCTTTATTGTCACTTATAAAAAACTGACAACAGATTTTTTGTCCAGTGTGACAGTATTACATGAGTGTCAGCTCCAGATCTCTCTCAATGTGTGTTTATCTGATAATAGTGAGTGTATTTATGTGGAAAGTCCTCAGAACATATTAATGTTGCTAGTAAACACTGTAAGTGATTTGAAGATGTACAATGGAATAAACCAAGAATAACCTCATTTTTGGGATTATTTTATGTATTATTACATAATACAAAGGCCTCCTTTCTGGGGAATTTCATTAATAATCTTCAGTAATTGTACCAGGTCAACTTACTGTAATTCACAAATCCATGTGGCTAGAGA
Organism: Balaenoptera physalus; assembly: GCF_965194825.1. Classification (NCBI taxonomy): domain Eukaryota; kingdom Metazoa; phylum Chordata; class Mammalia; order Artiodactyla; family Balaenopteridae; genus Balaenoptera; species Balaenoptera physalus. The sequence continues at coordinate 132,815,994 of NC_138884.1, forward strand.
GATATTAAAGCATACTCATTTTCTTAGACTGTCTTATAAATCAAACTGAAGAGTTCTCTTTTGCATTAATTTCTTTTGCAAATATTTGTTTTAGCAAAAATTGCACTAATAGTCTAGTGTTAAGGAAATAAATAATACAACTGGGTTCTGCTCAATAAGAAAACTCTCCTTTTGTATATGAGTAGAACTTTTTGAAACACAAGAGTCATTTTCTTGGTCTGTTACTTGGTCAGGTGGTCCATCTAGAGTACAGGGAGAAATCTTGGTGCCCTGGAGGGACAGAGCCATAAACAGAGTTACCTATGGTTTATGTTAAAATAGAGGTGACTCTGACCTTGCAGACATACCTGATGGTGAGGTGGGATAGCATAACCTCGGCATCTTTCACATTCAACTGACATTCCTTAGCCCCCAGATGGGTAAAGTTGCCATTGCGCTTCCTCGACAGCAGGCTGGCCACTGGGGATACATGGTTCAGGCAAAGGCTTCACCTGAGGCGGCTTGTGCACCCTCTGTGCCCTTTCCACATTTAGACATCCTGAGACTAGGCTTCTGCTTCTCTCTTCTGTACATAATTGCAACTACAGGTGATCTCTTTCCATAGGATCCTTTAAGTCGATTAGCTTCTATTATCTGTGTGGTTGGGATCCTATTTTGCAAAATCATTGGCTCATATTTGTATTGAGTATGACTGACCTTTAAGGGATATGCTTCCAAATAGGCAAGAAATTGTCTTCTGATTTTGGTTCTGTTGACTGTGCAAATGTGTTTTGCTCACTCACTTAATTCCGCTGGAACATTGGAACTCTGTAACTTTTTGGAGCTCCAGTAGAGCCCTCCAAAGGAAGGAGATTTGGCACGGCAGGAGAAACATGGGCTATGAAGTCGGGGAGACCTGGATTTTGATGCTGTCTCTGCTATGCCTAGCACAAGCTTGTTAGTGACAAGAAGGATTGGTGGCAATGCATGACATGTCCAGTGCCTTTTTGGGCATTTGTTGTAAGCCCAATAAGAGGTAACTGTTATGCAAAAATAGTCCCATTTCTCCCATTTCAGCTCCCTAATCTTGCAGTTTTAGTTCCATTTATCCAGAAATATTAGGTGGCTTGATCTTCTCCCATTTACCTTATTTGACTGTGGATATAGAAGGAGCAGAGTGGGACCAGAATAATAAAAATGTGGAAAACCATGGAAGACCAATTAGATAGTAGCCATTTCATAGCCATTTATTTGTAAGGTTCTTTTAAGACTTCTCACAGAAGGGAAGTACATTTAATTTAGCCTAACAGGCAGTGTGTTTCTTGTGTGTTTATTACTCTATCACATGGATAAGGGGTCACTTTGATTATCATAAGCTTGGGTGAAACTTTCTTATGTGGCTTTGAAGAGGGAGTCCTGACCCGGTTAAATTTAAAGTTTAATCTATTTTGATAAAAACATTTATTAAAAAAGATATTATACTTCGAAGGCCTTTTTCCATCAACTTGCTTTTTTTGGTTGCCTATCACATGGCTATATCATTTTTAGATACTAAATGAAAAGCATGTGTAACAGAGCACAGAAATGCACTTCTGTCCATGTTACCATGAGTAACGTCCAATATGAAATATGGGTTTTCTTGAAGTAGAACACACTACTTTAATTATTACATTCAGTTTGGAAACATGAATATTTATACAATTAGAAACTTGGAAGCATTGCACAAATTCTTTAGAGTTGGACTCTGACATAGGCATTTTTTTCCCCCTAATCTGTTCTATAAATGCAGACCAAAAGATGAGATACTGTGGTAGGCTTAAATTCTAGAAAAAATGCTACAAAATTGGTTACATGAAATAAAATTGTTTGTTAGCATTGAGCTCCAAAGTTGCTTGGACTGTTTTTTTCTGTGTGTGTGTGTCTATTTTCAATTGAGTGATAGTAGGTGCTTTTGTTATCCATGACTTGTTTTGTTCATTTCTGTGTGATGAAAATGAAATCACACACGGGGTCTATGTGGCTTATTAGAATATTTGAACAGTGCACTTAAGACTGTAAATCAGGTCTTATTATAGTCCTCTCTTAATTGATTTTTTTTCATATTTTTCCCTTTGGGTTCTAATTTTTCAGTGCAAAGATAGATCTTATATATTTTAAAAAATTAATCTGACTCATATGGAAATGAATAAAACCTATCCTCTTCACTTAAAATACACATGCATATACATACACGAGCACACAGAACTAAAATTCAAAACATAAATCATTCTTAGAATTTTAAGAACATGGGATGTCTCTATCTTGTCTTCATAAAGAATTGTAACTCTGCTAAGGGTTTCATTTTAACATTCCCTAGATGAAAGTAGTTGAGAGTTTTGATTCTCTGCTAGTTTGATACGTTGTTTATTTATTGATGTTAAAATAAATTTACTTGAGTTATTGTAATATAAGTTGCCAACTTTGTATATATAGATTGTTGCATCACGCTTGAAGATTTCTAATGAATCTTAAATTAATAGTAATTCTGTATCTGATTATCAGATAGGTAGTATTATTTAATATGAAAAAGAACTCATGCCAGACCCTGAATTTAGTGTAGTTTATTAAACTGTTTTGTACACTGTGTGAATAAAGCCCCAAATCACCTGTTCTTAAGGATAGTTTGGGGTGGTGAATCAGTAGGAAATAATCATTCTTCTTGAAAATATTATTCAGGTCTATCAGTGGCTACAAATACTGAAGTCAGATAAGATGTTCTGAATACCACTCACCCTCACTCTCTTAGAGATTTTCTGTAGTCGTTTCGTTACTTGACAGTATCAGCAAGGGGAAAAGAGCCCAGGGTTCGGGGAGAAAGTTCATGCAATAAGTAGGTTATCACATGCGGTTCAGTGAACACTGAGAGCCTATGTTCTTTCAAGGATATATTATTCTAAGTCTGTGAGAGATGTTACATTTTCTCTGTCTTCACTAACCTGTCACCAAGCAGGACTGCAACTGCTGGAGAGCTTAAAAAGTTAGGAAAAGGAATTTTAGATTTAAGCCAACAGGCAACAACATAATCTGGCATCTATGCCCTTAAAAATGTTGTCTCGCTGCGGGTATATCCTTAATATTATGGAAAATATGTATCATCTACACCAAGCATTTTTGCTTTTGACTTAAGACATTAAAGAAATCTGAGATCCTTTTAAGGCTTCCTGTCTTAATCAAATGCTTTGCAAAGATTTCAGAAACAATAGATTCAAATAATTGCTCCAGAGGGTGAGAGTAGCTGCATGGGAGAGTCTTCACGAAACTTTTGTAGTTAGAGAAAATTTTTTACAAGAAGGACTTTAAGGAGAATCATGGGTAAAGAAATAGAAGCGGTTTATCACCGAGAAGTGGGAGGCCACCTGAAGCCCGCGGCAGCGGGACAGAAGGTACGCGGGCTGGGGTGGGAGGGAGAACGAGTCCTTCCTTAGGCTGAACTTGAAGCCTCCCTCCCTTTCCTATGCTCTTGGGAATGTAGAACAGCCGCTTACCATCCACACCATTCCATTATTTAATCTGCCAACTTTTTCTGGGGGTGAAATAATACTGATTCCTCTAGGCTTTCATCACGGTGTCTGTTTTTTTTTTGGCTCTTTAATCATTTTCAGAGTTTTCCTCCAACTCTCCTCATCACAATTATGACTGGAAGCTCCAGAGGCGGGAACATCGCCTCCCATTACACTGGGTGTAATGGGAACATGACTAAAACCACCTTTAAAGCATCCTCCATTGGCAGGGTTAAATCACTCTACTGTCTCCCTTTGGTTCTTATATGGTCTGATTTCAGTAACTGGGTTTAGAGGAGATATTGCCTAAGGAAAAGTGAGTCACTGATTTTAATTGATTTTTTTTTTCTGAAAGCAGAAATTTTAGTAATGTTTTGTATTTGTCTCTCTTTAATTGCTCTCTGTTTTTTTTCTAGGCTATATTTTTCTATTTGTCCAATCTTTATGGGCAAATGTATTGTATTCTACTTGTTTTGGTTGGAATTAAAAGTATAGTAGTGACTCCTGTTGGTGATGACATTCATTTATCTAGTCATTCAGGCAGTCAACAAATATTTTTGAGCTCACAGCATATGAAATGCTGTATTCTAGGTGGCACAGTTGAAATGGTGAACAAAGATAGACATAGTCTCTACTATTACATTCATAAATAAAGACATTAATGAATAATTGTATAAGGGATTTTATAGTTAAAAATGGAAGTATGTGACATAAAGGAAAGAGACAAAGTGTATGTGAGTGTAAAATAAAAGAAACTTGGGATGAGGTAAGGCTTCCCTGAAGAAAAGAAAGGCACTTGAGCTGAAATGTGTGTCAAGAGCTACATCCTATGTAGAGGGAATACCACGTTCAAAGTATTCTATGTTTATCGTGTGGTCAACAGAATTGAATTTCCTTAAACTTGTGCTGACTCCTTGAGACCCTTTAAGTTTGAGTTGCATGTTTCTGTTCACTTTATTGTAAGGAGTCCCTCACCTGAGAGTTTCTGCTGTATGCTAATCCTGTTAAGGGATTTGGATGTTTCCTGATCAAATAACAACATTTTGTATTGTGTTATACCATCTTTAATCTCAGAGCTGAGTGAATTGATTCGTAAAATGAAGTGGAGACTTCAAGATAAGCTTATGTAACAGGCAATCTATCTAGCTCAGGTGAATCTAAGTGTGGCTGAAACTTTACCTCTGTATTCTTTGTCTGGTGTCTTTTGGCGGATATTTCTGGGACTTTGACATATGTAGCTCACCAAAATAATTACTTTAAAGATCCATTCCGGGCTTCCCTGGTGGCGCAGTGGTTGAGAATCTGCCTGCCAATGCAGGGGACACCGGTTCGAGCCCTGGTCTGGGAAGATCCCACGTGCCGCGGAGCAACTAGGCCCGTGAGCCACAACTACTGAGCCTGCGCGTCTGGAGCCTGTGCTCTGCAACAAGAGAGGCCGCGATAGTGAGAGGCCCGCGCACCGTGATGAAGAGTGGCCCCCGCTTGCCACAACTAGAGAAAGCCCTCGCACAGAAACGAAGACCCAACACAGCCATAAATAAATAAATAAACAAATACTTAAAAAAAAAAAAAAAAGGCAAGCCTTCCTCTTTAAAAAAAAAAAAGAAAAGAAAAACAAAAATTCATTCTAAATTTTTTAGAGCTCTGCTGTGGTATTCTTGACTCAGAAATAGCATTTAGCTCTCACCTTCAACTGTAGACTTCATGTTTCACTTACTGAACCCTCTATATCTGTGTAGACATGCATTGTCACAGAAGTGCACTGCTCTTTTTTCTGCTTGTGGAGAATAGATGCTAAGGTTCCCAGGATTCCCCAAATTCTAAGAAAATTTTATTGAAAAGGACAGCAGCCTTATAAAATGGCAATAACCATATATGTTTCACTAACCAGATTTCCTGCTTCCGGCCCTCCTGCATATCCCAGTGGATTTATATTTCTGCTTTGATCTCTAATATCTGCCTGATTAATCAAGACTCTCCAAGGTCCTTACTTTTGCTTGAATTCCATAGTCCCTAAAATTTGACCTATTCACCCTGGCTATTGGATTGCTGAAGTATCTTGATCCTGAGCCCTAATTAACCATCCCTGCACAGCTATTCTTTGAGTACAGAGTAAATATTGCAGTCTTATGCACCTTGGAACTACAGTGATTGTTTGATGTATATCAAGTCATCCGTAGGGGGACAATGCATGAGACACAGTGGAAACATAGGAGAGTCAGAGTATCTGCACCTGCTGTTTCTTCAGTGCCTTGCATTCAAAATAATCAATATGCCAAGGTGGCATTTTTTTGGGTGACATATCCCTGTTTCCCTCAATATATCTCTCTATATATCTGTGTAAGTGGTTTAATGCTTTGAATTAGAAACTTCTAATAATATGTCCTTTTGAGGGAAATTTTGTATACCATATGCAAAAAAAAGTGACAAAGTGAGGTAAATCACTTTTAGAGGTATCATTATGTATATAATATAATTTGGCAAACTTACCTTAAGCTTGTTTTATGGCAGAATACCCCCAAATCTTTTGTTCATTTATGGATACATTCATTTACAACTTAACACTTATTGAGTATCTAGGGTGTGTCGGGCACTGTGCTATGAATTTTGTGATGAAAACAGCAAGTTTCCTGTCTTTGAGGGGCTAACATTCCATTGTGGGGAACAGTAAGAAAAATTACAATACAATATCATAAATGCTGCAATAGTTGTGAACCAGGCATGGTGGGAACTAAATCATGGGTCAGAAATGGCATCCTGGAAACAAGTTTCCTATGTTTGTCACATCATATGTACAGTACTAGACAAATTCCAATGTAAAAATCAAAACTTAATCATATAGGTTGACATAAAGTTCTTCTCTGTGTAGCCACTAAAATGGAAGTTGCTAGTACATTTATGGCTCCTTTTAAAGTCATCAAACTGTTTTATTTAACAAAAAATTTTGATTATATTTTTTCCTCAGCTGCCAACAAAGACTTCTCTTTGTATCATGTTTCCAAGGAAGTTCATCTTATTACTAAATCTGTTTTGAGGAGAAACTACGTGAATGGAATTCATTACTCCCTAATTTTGTCATTTCTACATTTTATTCCAGCAAAATCAGGATTCCTCTTCCTGGTCATCTATGAAATCCAGTGTCTTGTTAGTTTTCTAATCATATCTCATTAACTTCCCGCATTACACAAAAATTCTCTGCGAAACTGTACATTTAAGACCAGGATAAGAAGGGAATCATATATTTTGACATTTGATTAAATATAGTTAACATTTACTGTATGATATTTCTAATGCTTTTATTATTTCATGTGTTAAACCTTTAGCACTTTCAAACCTTAGCGATATGATAAAGTCCTTGAAGGAAAGTATCATGTAACTTTATATACACAGTAGCTGCTCAGATATTATTGAATACAGTAATACAAATGCATTTTATTAAAAATATATCCTCTTAGAAGACTTTGCAAACAAATTACATCAGGATAACATGAAATTATGACGTGATATTGGAGGAGGTGCTCCTCAGTATTTGTCTTGTAAGGTTTTCTTTGCAAGGTCTCTAAATATACGTTTTCCACTCTATTTTTGACTCGAGTCTCAAATATTAAGAAAACGTTATCCAGAAGTTGGAAGTAAGGCAAAAGATAATGGCATGATTTTCATCAGTAAGCAATGGCATTGTCTAACAAACTCACCCAAAAGTCATCTATCTTAAGAATGTATCTTTCCTTGACTTGATGTTTAGTGGTATCCATGAGAACATTTTACAGCTTTGTAAACATAAATATTAGCTTGTAGAAAACAAAGAAGGTGCACGTTTATTTTTCCCAGTAGTAATGCAATAGTTTTAGCCCAGTAAAGAAGATAATCCAAAGATTATGATGTCTGGCCCTTAAGGAAAATAAATCGTTTTTGCTGTTGTTGTAATTTAGCAATCTCATTCGAGTTCTTTTTTTCTTTCACTGACTCTACGTGCATTTGTTAGCGTGTTTTATTTTTTCAGAAACTCTGCATTTTTTATTGAGATATAACTGACATATAACATTATACTATTTTAGGTGTACTTACAACATAATGATTTAATGAATGCATATATTGCAAAATGATTACCATAATAAGTCTAGGTAACATTATCACCACATATAGTTACAATTTTTTTCTTGTAATGAGAACTTTTAAGATCTATTCCCTTAGCAACTTTCAAATGTATAATGCATACAGTGTTAAGTATAGTCACCATGTGTTAGCATGTTTTAGTATAATGAAGCAGCAAGATGGACTGGCTTTGTATCCTGCCGATTTCCTTATTAATAAGTTCAGTGAAACTTTGTGAATCTGTATGAGAATTATATTGTCTTAAGATTTTGGAAATTATACGTTTGACAACAATCTTATGACCTCTTTTTTGAATTATTGTAATAGTTTACCAAAAGGTTTCCTTCCCCATGATCCCTGCTGTAACTCCCCATCAATCCTGTATCCCACTTTTAAGCCACCTCTACAGCAAAATAACATCATTCGCCATCAGAGTGAGCCTGGACTCAGTGTGGACCTGAAGGTCCTCTTGTTAGTTTCCTAGGGCTGTCACACCAAACTACCACAAACTGGGTGGATTAAAGCAACTGAAATTTATTCCTTCACAGTTCTGGAGGACAGAAGTCCAAAATCAAGGTGTCAGTAATGCCATGCGCCCTCTTCGGGTGTTAGTGGAGAATCCATTCTTTGTCTCTTCCAGCTTCTGGTGGCTGGTGGCATTTCTTGATTTCTTGTGGCTGCAAAATTCCAGTTTCCACATCAGTCTTCCTAGTGCCTCGTCCTCTTCTCTGAGGCTGTTCCTCTGTGTCAAATATCCTTGTGCCTCACTCTTATAAAGACGCTTGTCATTGGGTATAAGGCTTACCCAGATTATCCAGGATGATCTCCTTATTTCAAGGTCCTTAGCTTAATTACATTTGCAAAGATCTTTTTTTTTTTCTTTTTTCCCAAACAGGACACATTCACAGGTTCTGGGGATTAATATATAGACTTATCTTTTGGGGGGCTACCATTCAACCCACTTACACCATCCATATCCAGCCCCAGCTCAGCTGTTCATCCTACCTCCCAGCGCTTCTCAACAGTATCTCTATTTATTTCTCAATCCCTACCCTACCCTTAGCCCAGGAACTTTGTTCATGGCAACTCATTGGTTTTGTTGTTTATTCAGCTTCTCTGCCTAGCATTGGTCTCCCTTTCCTTCCCACATGTCTGGTGTGCAAGCTCCTTCCAACGAACTCCCTTCCCATCCCCTGCTGAGTCTGGTGCCTTCCTTCTGTGTTCACCTTGCACCGTAAACATGTATCTATAGCGTACAGAATTTTCGTGTCTTTTGTCCCTCTGTGTATGTTTGTGTCCCCCACAGATTCTTTTGGTAAAGAATATGGACTCTGTCATCTTTGACTTTCCACAACTCCACACGGTGCCAATAAACAATAGTCATTCACTAAGGGTGGAATAGGAGTCAGTGAGTCTCTAACTCAAGACCTATTTGTTCTTAAAATTTAGCTAACAACTTTTTAAAAATATTCTCTAAAACCCTATTCTGTTCTGTACAATCTAGCATTTGGATTACAGATCATTTAGTGTTCTGCTAGCTCCTCGTCTATCTTGCTTATGCCTGCTTGGTTCACCTAACATCTACCTTGAAGGACAGAGTTCACGTCTTTTGTGGTATATGTTTGGTAAAATGGAAATAGCTTGCTAAAGACTTGTTACCTTAATCCTCAGTGGAAACTAGAACACAAACGTATCTTGGAGGAAGATAGCCTGGCTTAAATTTATCTTTTACAAGTTTTCCCCTGATAGGGAATCAAAGTCTACTTCTCAGCAATTTACTAATATTTTAGAACTAAGATAAATTATGTTCTTATTGGAATTTCTAGTTCCTGGCTTTAAAACAACTGTTAGCCTTCATGAAGTCAGTTTATAGAATTTCATTTTACTTCCCACCTTATGTCTTAATCACAACCACAGTATAAATAATCCATTGCTTCAAAACCTCCATTCACTCACACATTTTATCCTTATTGACCTTGGCTTATGAAATTTGGATGGAAGAAATCACTAAATAGGAAAGGAGTATTTGAACTTTGATTCCATGTTACAAAGTCTTAACTGAGACTTCAGCCACACGGAAGCGTGAAATTATTCTGTGCCTACTTTGGGGAAACCACTAGTTTAAGATACAAATGAATTGTATCATATAAACTTACTCTAAGAGACTTTACTTTCTGTCCTTAAAAATCATCAAGTGAAAACTTTCAGCAATGGAAAATTTTTGTTTTCTGTAGCCTTATGAAATCTTAGAATTAAAATCATTAAAAAATTCACCTGGTCTCAGGTGTCATTAAAAACTATATCTTTGTGCCAGAATAACTGAAAAACTTGGCCCCAGATACAGTGGGGAATTAGGGCCAAGCTTTAGGCAAACTTGGGCATTTCTTTATTTTAAGTGGAAAGAACAAAATTCAATGGATTCTTGCCCTCTGACCTAAAACCAGCTAAAGTTCAACAATTTGGCTATGATTTTGTTTTTTGAGATTTTATATGTTATTTTCAGTTGTAAAATGTAAACCCAGGTCAAGAGGCATATAGTGAAGCCTCAATTTTAGCAATAAAAATATTTATGAACTAAAAGAAAAATATGAGACTTCTACAGAAACTTGGTGACTAAACACAAGACTTTAAAGCTTAACCAACTTAGAATATTTGCAAGAAGTGAGCGTTTTATAAAATTTTTTCTCATTTTTTTCCTCTAGTTCTAGCTATAGAATTCTGCACAAGTTCTTCTATGCTGTGCTACATTTTTTTGGATAGGCTCTATAGAAGAACTTCTCTTAATTTTTTTCTTTGTCTTCAGTGTTATGACTCTTCAATTTGAATCACCCTTTTATCTTTTTTTTTCAAAGCTCTTCTTTCATGGGGAACTTAGCAGAGTTCCTTTTAGGGTTGATTCATAGGGCACTGCGAATGGATCCAGTGGTAGTGCACTCTGAAACTCTCTTCCTTGTGAACACTGCTGTGACCACTATCATTGGACAGGACACAGCTTGGTGACATGCCCCCACTGAAGGATGAGTTTCTTGTATTCTATGGGAGCAGGTCCCAAGAGGTGGGGAGGTGGCCTCTATCTCTCCCCTGGGTCTAGACCTCTCAGTCTTGAAGCTCACAGTCATTTCCAAAGCATTTTCTCACTGCTCTTCCCGGAACATGTTGAGCCCTTATACAAATAAAACCTCCAGAGGTCTGCCTAGACTTATCCCCAAAGCCTCTTAAAGATCCTTCATGTGGAGCTTTTCTTTCTTCCTTTTCCTTTCTTCTCTTTTCTTCTCCTTTCCTCCCTTCTCTTTTTCCAGTGATCTCTTTGATCCTATCAGTGAAAATTTCCATGTCCTAGAACAATATTGTCCTCATCTTGAAGAGAGGATCGAGGGAAGAAGATGTCTGCCACTCTCTGTTATAAAACAATGCCCTGTTTGCTGATGAATTAGATAAAACATCATATGAACTGTTTTCTATCTCCCAGTATCTGTTCCTTTACGACTTATCTCCCACTATTCTATTTTATACACCCCATGGTCTAGTTAAATTAGACTTTTAACTATCATTCATTCATTCCTTCATTCAACAAATATTTATGTTTTAGGCTCCAAAGACATATCAATAAGCAAAGCAGACACACTCTGTGCGCTCATGGATCTTGTATTCTGACATGGATATGGGCATCCCCAGCTTTGTACGTTTGCCCTCTTTGGTGGTGACTCCTCACATGTTTGCCCAATCTCAACCTTGTTCAGGATTCTCTTAACTGGTACTTGTATTTCAAAGCTAAATTCAGATTTTCTTTAACCTATAAAGTGCCCTCAAAAGTAGACTTGCTGTTAACGTTTGCAAGGCCTAAAGTATGAATGAGAGCCACCTACCATTTGTCTAAATATATAAAACATAAATCTAGCTAAAAACCTTGCTAGGTAGATAATGTCAAAATTGAAAAATGTGTAAGACTACGGTGTTGCTAATATCCAAGATTACTAAATTTACTATTATTGTGCATAGCTGGGTATTCTGTGTTGATCAACTGACATTTTTTGTTAAGTAATAAAATATAAATATAATGAATAATTATATATTTATTTCTTAAAATTTTTTCTTGCCTTCATTTCAACAAGGTCAGTAATGCTGTTATAATCAAGATTTTTTTTTTTTACATACTTGTGTTATATTGTCAGTGATGCCAATTTAGAAAGCATTTCTTCAGTCACCATAGTTCTTAGACTTTTGTATTTTTAATTTCCAATTTGGAGAATTCTATTAAGGCTATCATAATTGGAATTGTCAATAGAATTCTTAAAGCAGTATTTGATTCTAAATTACCATAAATTTTATACACCGTGTTCAATCATTTTAATAAAGAGACATGACAAAATAGCATCATCACAGAAAAATTTTATAAGTATTTTAACTTCCTTGAATAAAGTGCTAGCAATAGTATATCTCTTTGATCACCTTTTAAAGCAATATCTAAATCCATATGGTAATATAAACAATCAATATCACAGGTGATGTATATTACTTCTAGACCTACATATACTAAAATTTAAGAAAAATTTGCAATGTTTAATAGTGCAAACTGTTCCTCACCTTCCATGCACACCTATTACAAATATGCTGATTTACTAAAGTAGGAGTATGTCCAGATGCCACACCTGGAACATATGGAGAAGAAAATGGTGCTCAGCAACAGTTGGGAAAAGAGCCTTCATTTTGCAAGAATCTACTGCATCCACGCTGAGAAGAAGGACAGGACCAGTTAGTGCATTTGTGTTTTCTCTTACTTAACAGATTCTGCTCCTCAGGTCTTTCCCACATAACAGAGCAGTATCAACTCTGAAGTCTGGTGAGGCCTGCGGATGCACTCACCTTTTGTTTTGGGGACAAACAGCACAAGAGATTTGAAGAAATTATTTTGGGGGAACTGAAAGAAGTTTGTCATAAGAGCCAACATTTCAAGTTGCAGGTAGGGCTGGATCAGCTCTGTCTGCTCGATCCCAGGTGTCAGGGCATCCAGGTGTTCTTTTATAAATTTAATTTGTATGTTTATAATGGGCAGAGCTCCCTAAAGCGTGGGGCTCAAAGAAAGGTATTCTTCTTACCCAAGTGTAATACTTTCTAAAAGAAAGTGTACTTAGGTTAGGAGTGACCTCTAATTCTGAAATCTCTAAACACTTTGCATTTTTTCCTCCGAATGCCTGGAAAAATGTGATAAATACAATAATAGTTTGCCCACATGTTGTATCTCCTCATTGAGAAAACAAGTTCTTTATGACCAGTGAAAGATATCTTTGTTTTTAAAGTCACCACCTGTGCCTAGCACAGTAGATTCAAGATTGTAGAGTCTCAGATTCACTTTTAAAAATATTGAATAGCTAAACTAAACAAATAAAAGAAAAATACAACAAACTGTAAATCATAATCCTTGTGATTTTTTGTTTTTACTTTTGTTTTAGTTAGGAATGCATTATACATACGTGTGACAGGGTGATTAAGAAAACCAATACTAGACCAACCTAGATCGGAGGCCGGATCACTGAGAGAATAATGATAGTGTCACAAACTGAATTGTGACTGTTAATCGAAGTGTGGGTGGGAGAGGAGTGATGGAAAGAAGAGTGGAAATCAGTTTAGTTTAAGGTGAAATTGGTAAATATTAATGGAAAGGCTCAGAAGGAAATAAGAGATGTAGGATTAGAATGCAAGAGAGAGATTGGGGTCAGTGAAAGATTTTTGTCTTGTGATCCAGAAATTATAATGATATTTGGCTTTGTGATGATAATCGGTATATTTTATGTGTTTACTGTGTGTCAAGCATTCTATTAAATGCTCTATACATACCAGCTTATTTATTTCTTAGAACTACATGAGATTGATATTACCATGACCCTTTTCTTCGAAATAATGTAAATGAGGCTTTGAGATGGTTACTTGCCAACATTTCATTGCTGGTAAGTAACAGAGCCAGGAAGTAAACTCAGGTATGTCTGATGACTTAGCTTGCTCTTAATCACCAAGGGCATTTGAAACCATGGGATTGGATTCCAGCTTCTTGGCAGAAGGTAAAGAGAAATAAGAAAGGAAAATGACACAGGGAATGGTAACATCTGGCAGAAGGAAAGGAAGCTTTACTAATTAGTCTATTTAACTTTACTAGTGAAAGAAATCACACCTGAATTGGTTTAAACAAAAGAGAGGATTTTAATGGGAAGATAAGCTGTTAAACAGTTGGACAACCATGACTGGAGAAAGGCCACGCTCTCTCATAACATTGGGAATCAGGGACCAGAGCATCAGTCTTCTTTCTTTCTCTCTTAGCTGTGCTTCTCTCCCTGTGTCAAGTTCATTCTTCTCTCTTTCTGTAAGAGTTTTATCCATGTGGCAAGAATTCAGGTAACCAAACATCCCAGAATTTCATAGCTTGTGATTTTAGCCAACAGAGGGACAATGACAAGACTCTCTGGGACTCATGTCCAAAAATTCAGGGCAAGGCTCTGATTGGTCCAGCCTAGGTCAAGTGCCATATCAGTTAGGACACTTTTTGCTGTATGACAGAGAAAATCTAAATAACCCTTTATTATATATTTTTCTCACATAACAAGAAATCTGGAGGGAGATGGCTCTGGGGCTGGTTCAGCACTAAATGATGTCAAGGGGCAGAATATCTAGGATTCTTTCAGCATTCCACTCATGATAGAAAAATGACCACTGTTACTATAATAATCATATCCTCATGGCAGCATCTGAAACAGGAAGAAAGGGGGCAGAAAAGAAAACTCTCGGTAGGACATTCTCTTTTTGTCATGAGGGACACTACTGCATTTTAGGTTTACTGGGGCCTGAACAAATATAATTTTGGGGATCTTCTTTAAGAAAGACAGAATAATATTAAAAATACAAAATTAGGCATAGAGTCTTGGCTGGGGTCGTTGTGAGTATGGGGCCCTAAGCTGAAGCTTCATTAGCTTCCAAGTAAATCATCTCTGTTGAATTTCCTCTGCTGTCTCCGTGGCTGAACTGAGTCATGTAGTCACTCCTGGCTGCAAGGAGAAATGAGTATCTGGAACTTGCAGCAGCTAACTTTGGAGATAGGTATCTAAGACTAGGGAAGAAGGGGAGAAGAATGGCTGTTGAATGGGGACCAATTTGTTTCCACAGATGTCTATCATTGGAATGTTTATGCATAGACAGAGGTATAGACTCATAGTATAACACATGGCTGTTTTTTAAAGTAATTATGTGGATGGGTATGGTGGGATGAACAGTATGGCCCCAAAATTTGTCCACCTAGAATCTCAGAATGTGAATTATTTGGGAATAGGATCTTTGCAGATGTCATTAGTTAAGGACCTTGGGATGAATTATAATGGATTTAGGGTGGGCCCTAAATCTAACGACTGGTGTCCTTTTAGAAGAGGAGAGACACACAGGCACACAGAGAAGAAGGCCATGTGAAGATGGAAGCAGAGATTGGAGTTATGCTGTCACAAGCCGAGCAATGCCTGCAGACACCAGAGGCTGAAAAAGACAAGGAAGGATTCTCCCCTAGAGACTTCAGAGAGTGCACAGCCCTGCTCACACCTTCATTTCTGGCCTTTAGCTTCTAGAATTACGAGAGAACAAATTTCTGTTGTATTAAGCCATCCAGTTTATGGTTATTGGTTATGGCAGCCACAGGAGACGAATACAATGGTATAGGGTAGTTATCAGAAGGTGGTGCTGGTGCCCGCTGCAGGATTTATAAAAGGAGTTTACCAGCAGGTTGAGTCACAGATACAGGATGAGAGTCAGGTTGGTGCATTGCTTGATGGTCATGATGAGGTATTGGAATTTCAAAGCTAGGAAGAGGTCGTGTGAAACCCCGACAAGAGAGTAGGGAATATGAGACAGGAGGACACACACTCTTCCATCCAGACAACTAATCCCTAATCATTTCTACCTTTTGCGGTCTGTCCATAAATGCTCTGTGTCAGAAATGTCCCTGTCCTCTCACTCTTGCCTAGGTCACTCGCTTGCTTAATTCACTGTATCAGTTTCTCTCTGTGAAACAAGCATGGAAGGCACATTTCTCCTTTTAGTCCTTCCGGTCATTGGTGTGGAGTGCTGTGTGTTTGTGAGTGTGTGTGTGTGTGTATGTGTATGAGTGTGTGAATACAGTGACGTTCACAATTTTCCAGTTTTAGATATTAAGTGATAAAAGCAGAATCTCTGTCTCTTTGGTTTTCTTTTCTGGTAGAATACTCTTGAAGTTATTTAAGAAGTGCTTAAGTGAAATTGATGGCATGTAATGTATATCTTATGGAGTATGAGCTTAAGAAAAATAAGAGACACATATTAAATTCTTATAAGTCTTCTGTATTTAAATACAGTAAATTTAAAAATCTGTTATTTGGGGACAATGAGGTATTTCACATTTATTTATTTTGGACATAAAGGAAATCAGCTCTTCTGAAGGACCACAATTTCTAATTCTGTATTGTTTTGCTGTGAATACACCGTAAATGTATATACACTTCCATGAATTCTTATATAGACTGTATCTTTTCCTTGATGACTCAGGGTCAACGATATGCACATCCATTATTGTCCTGTGCTGTAGTGTGATGTTCTAGGACCTCTTTCCTAAATGCCCTGGACAATCACGTTGCTGAACTGTTGCTCTTTTCTCTTGCTATGAGCCAGCCAGCTGTGTTTCTGGTAGTTGCCAGCACACTTTCCTCTACCAGAATGCTGTCTTTCTTCAATGTGCTGTTTCTAATCCACTGTGGCCTGGGAATCCAAATAACACAGCTTGTTAGAAGTGATCTTAATGTAAGAATAAATGCCCCCAAGCAAGCATCTGTGTCCCCCAAGTGAGTTTCTTTGAGAATCTATTCTTCGAGTTAGGTGTAATCAGTTTTAGTGCATGGATGGCCAGAGTAATTTTTTCTCTGCTTCTGAACACTCAAATAGATCCAGCTGGCCGATGAGGTGCTTGACAGAATCCAGCAAATTCTCAGGAGGAATTGTTTTTTCCCCCTTTACATTGTTTTCCACGCCCTAAGTTATTTTTAAATATGATATGTGTGTTCTTGTTCATTCTCACATACTGATGGGATAATATTCACTGGAGGAATAATTCTTTACTTTTAAATCCTCCATCTTGGGGAGTTACCTTGGCCAAACTTTGGATAATGATAATGTGTGGTTTATTCTGGGCTGGTTAAGAGTCTGTGCTGTTAATGACTGACACACAGTCACCGTGTGTGTCAAAACCGGGTTAACTAGAAAGGAAAAAACTGCGAGAATAACCTGATTGTGCCAAGAAGTCATATTTTAAACGTACAGCCAGCCCTCTATAACCGCGATTTCCTTATCTGCAACTTCAACCAACCAGAACATGTGGATACGAGAGCCGCTGCACTACACCATTTTATGTAAAGGACTTGAGCATCCCCGGACTTCTTTTTTGTATCCACGGAGGTCCTGGAACCAATTCCCCCGCAGATACTGAGGGGCAACCGGACCGTACTTAGAAGTAGCAGAAGTCACAGGAGAAGAGCCAGTGTTTCCTAGGATGTCATATTGTTTGTGAGTCAGGTTGCAGAAGGTCTTTGCATCTTGAGATGACATTTAAGTCAAAATGACAAGAGTAGGAATTTTGAGGTCAAAATCAATAAGGCATTTGGATGATAGTCATTTGATTTAAGGAGAACGAGTCTTTCAGCAGACCTTGTTTCTCGTAGGTCCTTTTCAACTGCATTATACGCAAACTCTTGCTGTGAGAGAGTAAATGGTGAAGGGCATAGAATACATATAGGACTTAGAAGTGCCAAGTGTAAATAGTCACAGTCTTTAAAAATAATGCAGGTTTAAGGAAATGAGTGCTTCTATAAATCACTAGAAAACTCGACGATGATTCTAATTGCAGATGGTTTTAAAACAAGTGTGTGAGTTTGCTGCAGCTTCTCAACTCCCAACTGGATACTAAAAAAAAGGCTCTTTCTCAATTTCCTGTTCTTGTGCCTTATTAAAATCATTCTGTTGCTCTGACCCCCGCCCCCGTTTCTTTCTTCTTTTCACATCTGTGTTTGTGTGGGGAAGATGTTACCCACAGTTCCCGGCCATGAGGAATGCATGAAAGTCATGAAGATGAGATGGTGACCCAGCTACAGCGTGTGTGAAATGAGTGATGGGAAGAGAGAGGGAGAGAGCAAGCCGTGGTGCAGGGTTATGAGTTGTACAGTTATTTCTAGCTTTGAATTGTTTCCAAATCTCATACATTCACAGACAGCCTCGCCAAAGCCCACAGCTGTCATGCATTTTCAACAGATTCCACAGGGCCTAGATGAGGTTTGAAGGCATTCCTTTACTCTTACACATTAGCTAAAAGGAATTACCGTAACATCTGATATTGTGGAAGTGGGATCTTTGCCATCCTGACCTTGCCCAAAGCAGTCCGGAAATAGGGGTCCAAGAATGTATTATCTCATACGGCCTCTAAAGGTCACTGGGGGCCCCTCGGTGGCATTCCAACAAAACCCAAGCACCCAACATGCTCTGCTTTTGGAGAAACTGTGCTGCTTTGTGTGGACACAGTGGGCAGACACGTGTTCCCATTGTTATTTGGATGTTTGTCATAGGGAAGGCATGTTCCACTGGAGAAATTCCCAGCTGTCAGTAATGTGCTGATACACCACAGCCAATCATCAGAGGGCAAGCCAAATAAACAGGATGTTCACAATGTGTGTGATTGCATGAGTGTGTAGCAAAACTTCTGCCCATTTCACAGCCTCATAATGGGATTGACATGCATTGCTTAAGCTGCATCTGTCTGTTTAGGGTAGAAACACATAAACACCATGGAAACAATGTGTTAGAAAGCCCTTTCTTTGTCTATATGGGCTGTTGGTATGATGGGATGAAATCTGTATAAACTGGGAATGAATGTTGCTTTAGTGTCATGAGTTTACTTGCTGGGAAGTGCCTTCAAGTCATCCAAACACAGAGGAGAGGAAATGATCAGATCTTCAGTGGCTATTGTGAATTGACCAAGGGGCTGAGTCTCTATGGCTATTTTTACATACCACTGGAGTCATCTTCATCCTTTCTTCTTGTAAGCCACTCTTTAGTTATTTATATAAATGTACAGAAACAAGTCAAAGTTATGCCATTGCCCTTTTCTGTTTGAAATGCTGCTACTGTTAACTATTAGTGTCTAAACATACTTGTGAGGCAGCAATTTGGGAAGGGAGAGTGGGGGTTTCTTTCAACATTCACGTACAGAGTGGGTTCTTTGCAAAATAACATTAAGGATCCTGTTAGGTGTCAGACCTCTTACTCCTCTGGGTATGCAAATCCCCTTTGCCCAAGTTGGTACATTGATTCACGATAATAAATAGTAAGGTAACATTTATTGCAGATTTCCTGTGTGCAATAGGAACTCTTCTAATTCTCACAAAAAACACAAAATGTTGATATTATTATTATTCCTTTTCTAAAGATAGGGAAGCTAGGGTTCCCAGAAGTTAGTAGGCCTGCCTAAGATTACAGAGCTAGGGAGAGCAAGTACAGAACGCATGCACTTAACCACTCCTCTGTATGACCCTCGTGTGTCTCTGCTTTATGTGAAATCTGATTCTGTTGCAGTCTCTGATGTTATGTGCCATTGAAACATGACTCCTTGTATCTTTTTGAACAGGATTGACGTACAAAGATAATTTTGGTATTCTAGGGTCTATTCATCTAGAACACTTCACCAACCTAGCAGGTCAAAGGCTGAGGACCAAGGCATGAAGTCTTGGTGATTATTTTTTTCGATTTTGATCTTTTAATTATGGTTGTTACACGCTGCTTTTGAAACTTATTGCCCAAGATGCGCTGATTTAGGCCAAAATCACGTGTCAGGATGCCATCTTTGAAAAATTTTCACACTCTTTCATAGTTTTTATGTGATAACATCGTAGAAAAAAGAATGTACAGAATATGTGTGCTTATTTCAGTTTATGAAAGTTTTAAGAATTTGTACTCTGATATCAGCTAGCAGAAGACGGTACAACATAGTGGTTAGGGCACAGGCTCTGGACTTCCATTACTTACTACCTCGTGACCTTGGGAAATTTAATTGATGTCTCTGTGCCCTTTTTCCCCCCATCTGTGCAATAAATTGTAGGGAAATAATAATTATCTTGTAGGATTGTTGTTAAGATGTAATGAGAGAATACACGTAAAATGTGTGATATGCACTTTCCATCACCCATCTTTGTATTATTTTTCTCCAAGGTCCTCATCACAATCAGACACACTGGATTATATTTGTTAAATGTTGTCTCCCTAAACTGGAACATAAGCTCCACAAGACTGGGTGTGTTTTGTTCTCCGCTGTATCCTCATTGCCTAGACCAGCAGCCTATACTAGGTAGGTCCTCACAAATATCTGTTAAATAAACGAATATTAGTTATTATTATTATTACTATTATAATCATCTGTTTCAGACTCAGATATCATGCTTTTAAAAAATTCTCAAAATACTGTTTAGGTTTGCATAGTTACTGAGAGGCTTCAGATATATTTGATATGTAATCATAGAATTTAATAACTTATAGAAACATCAGAACATACTGAGTTTAACCTCTTCAGTTTATGAGAGAACTTAAAATATCCTGTGGCCAGTGATACTAAGTGATGTTCCCTCAGTCAAGAATTACCTAGTGGCAGATAAGATCTGGCATTAAAGGCCTGTGACACCCAATGCAGTACTCATTCTTCTGTGTCCCACTGACTTCTAATTTGGGTACCAACATGGCTCTCGCCTCTCAGTGGACCAAGCCTCAATCCAGGTGAAAACCCAGGTCCTATTTCATCATTGCGTGCTACTTCAAACTTCTCATCACCTCTGGTTGATTGGTCATTGCTGTCTTTCATGTTTTTCACAGTGATGGAATTTCTTATTTGGATGATAAAATGTGCTTTAGTCACATGTCATATACAAAGATGGCTGAGAACTACAAGGGGTCAGGGAGAGCGGCTCCACTCCAGATCACTTAGTGAAAAGTTGTGCACCTTTTATCAGCTCTATTTGGAGTCCTTCCCTGGATTTTGAGATCTCCAGGATGTTCCATTTGGGGAGAAAATCAGAATAAATAAAAGCTATAAAGGCTATAGCACTTCCAACTCCAGAGCTATCTAGGGGAAAAGAAGGTATGAATTCATCCAACAAACATTTATCAAGTGTTTGCAGTATGGTAAGCAATGTGTATGTGTGTGGATGGAGTTTGCAAGTAAGTTTTAATTTGCATCTTTCCTCAAGGAGTTTACAATCTAGCTGAAAACAATTATCCAAAATAAATCCTATAGTACGTAACATTGACAATAGTTAGAACATGAAGAGTGAAGACGAAAATAAAAATTTGAAGGAGCTTAGAGAAGGAAAAAAAATCCCTTCCGGGGGTGAATGGGATGTCCGTGTAAGAGGCAACATCTTAAGTAGACTATCATGGATCAATAGTATTCTTCAAAGTCCATGCATCTTAGGTGAAATATACTTTAAAGTTGATTACTTAGGGTCTGTTTTACCTCACGACATTTTATATTCTCATGTATGCCATATAATAGACACATCTATATGCAACATAATGCAACCACAATAGCTTATTTCTCAAAAAGAGGCTTTTATTACAGGTATTATTACATATTCTTTTGCATAGCCACAATTATAAACATTTACTTGAGTTTATGAATGATAGTATACTCCTAAAAGAAAAAAATATCGTATCTTGCACATACACATGTACAATATTTGGAGTCTCTGTATGTAGCTAAGAATTAAACAGACCCTTTTTGTACATTGATGATTTGGCTCACATAACTGTTTATGGTTGAAACACAAAAGGTTTGCAAACCAAAGTCAACTATGATGTAGTGTGGAGTACTAAAGGGACCCAGGAGCTGAACCTATGACTTTTTCACTAAAAGTCCCAGAAAACATTTACAATTTCCTCCACAGACTTTTTTTTCCCCTTGTGGGTGTATCTTTCTACTTAAAATAATTGTACTGTATTTATTTTAATAGTTGATCTCTTTCCTGATCCTTATTTTCAAAAGTAAATATAATGGTGGTTAAATAAGTATTTTTTAATATCTTTATTGGAGTATACTTGCTTCACAATGTTGTGTTAGTTTCTGCTGTGCAACAAAATGAATCAGCTATACGTATACATATATCACCATATCTCCTCCCTCTTGCGTCTCCCTCCCACCCTCCCTATCCCACCCCTCTAGGTGGTCACAAAGCATTGAGCTGATCTCCCTGTGCTATGTGGCTGCTTCCCACTAGCTATCTATTTTACGTTTGGTAGTGTATATATGTCCATGACACTCTCTCACTTTGTCTCAGCTTCCCCTTCCCCCCACTGTGTCCTCAAGTCCATTCTCTACATATGCATCTTTATTCCTGCCCTGCCACTAGGTTCCTCAGTACCATTTTTTTAGATTCCATATATATGTGTTAGCATACGGTATTTGTTTCTCTCTTTCTGACTTATTTCACTCTGTATGACAGACTCTAGGTCCATCCACCTCATTACAAATAACTCAATTTCAATCCTTTTTATGGCTGAGTTATATTCCATATTAGATGCCACATCTAAATAAGTATCTTTAGTTTTGCTAAATATTTTACAGTGCATTAAGTGCTACATGTTAACTAAGATTTGAAAGTTCTTTTTTTATTGAGGTATAATTGACATATAACATTATGTTAGTTTCAGATGTACACCATAATAATTCGATATCTGTATATATTGCAAAATGATTATCACACTATGTCTTGAAAGTTTTGACTAATTTTATTAATTAAACCATATGTTATATTTTCTTTTGACCCAAACAAAAATTTTAAAAAACATGATTTATAGAGGAATGAACAACAAGAATGTGATTTGCCTCAGTTTAGTGCAGTGATGGCTCTTCATTTTCCATTCTTCCCTACCATTTTGACTTTGCGTGTCCTGCCCAGCAGAGAAGTTGTTGGCTGTGGGCTCTCTGTCCTTAGCGTCCATGCCATTGGCCTGTTGATTTTCTGACTGTGGGTTGCTCTAGCCACCCATTCTGTTTGCTGGCTCCTAAAGCTACGACTGCAGCCTTAGTTTCTTGTTTCTCATGCAGGACATGCTGACAGATGTGCTCCTGAACATTTTAACCAGCACACTTACTCTGGCTTCTTCTGAAGCTGATGAAATTACCAAATCAATTTTATGCTCCTCTGAAGAACAAAGGGAAGGCAAAACCAGAAAGATGGACCAAACAGAGCCACTATGGAAGATGTCTCAGAGCTTTAACAGAGCATAAGAACAAAGGTGTTCAGTGGCTTTGGGGGGCCGTGTTCTCTCATGATGAGAATTGAATGAAAACAGCCTACTCAAAGCCTGTGTACTGTGTCTTACTATAATTAGTTTTTATACTACTATTGGATCTTAGAGCAGATTAGCCATTGCTATTTGTGCAGACAAGTCAATCAAATTTTTGGAAATATCCTGAGACAGGTTTCCTGAGGTCATGAAAATATGACTATAGCAAAAAGAATGATGTATTACCAAATATTTATTGAACTGTTATTATGGGAAGGAGACATTTAAATTGTAAATATTTATGCAACACACAGTCCCTGCCCAGCGGACCTTGTACACAGTTGCTGAAACTGGTGTGGAGCCTTCTATGGCTGAAGGACATCAAGTGCATAATCAAAGATAAGAGGGTTTTCCAGTGGCTGATAGAATATTAGATCTGAAAAGGCTTTGAGAAATCATCTACTCCTCCCATCTTATTCTATGCATATGATAACTGTAAACATGACTTGCTCAAGATCACACAGAAATTTAGCGGAAGGTCAGATATAAACATCTTTCCTCTAAATCTGCTATGTAATTTTTTTCATTATATGACATATATATTTATACTGATTTAATCAAGTCAAATGCAATTGAATTTTACTTGTATTAGGTTAGTGCTTATTGTTGATTGTTTTAATTCTAACGTGCTTAATCTGTTTTTCTCTGTGTTGTATATTTTAAGGCATTGGAGAGAGGGCAAGAGAAAAACTTCTCTATTTTGCACTTTAATTTTTTATTAGTACTAATTTGCAACTTTTCATTATATAAGTAATACATGCTGATGGAATAAAACTAGAAAATATAGATAAGGAAAAAGAGAAAATTAAATTCAATTATAATCCAGTTCCCTAGAGAAAAACACTATTTTATATATATATAGATATATATATATTTTTTCTTTGTTTGCAATAAAAAAATGGGATCACATTTAACCTACTATTTTATACTTCATTTTTTCATGTAACTATTACATGGGCATTTTTCATGTGAGTAAGTGTGTTTAGAATATCACTTTTATTGGAACTGCAAAATGGTCTGTTTTATTCATCTTATATTTTGGACATTTTACTTATTGTCAATTTTTGAACATTTTGAGAACAAATATTTTGTTGTAAATATTCTGAAATGAAGATGCATATAATTACACGTTTATAGGTAATTATTTCCTTTACATTTTCCGAAGTAGAGTTCCTGGATCAAAGGATGCTAGACTTTTGATGCAAAGTGGGTCCACCACCAACACCTTTTATTCCCGATTTCAAATTTTGTACAGTAGTTTCTATTCAGTGCTGCAGGACTTTAAAATCTGGCAAGGGTAAAGAGGTCTGTTAAAAAAAAACAACAAAAAACCAACTCTCCAGCAAGATATGTAAGGTCACAATGGCTTAATATCCACACAACAGGACTATCATTTCCTGAAATATATTAAATAGATGGTATCGATCAGACACTGATGATAAGTGTTCAGCATAGATGTCTCCTCATCTCTGTCCTTCAAAGGCAAGAGGATGATGGTCCTAAATTTAGAGGTGGCATCAGGAGGTGGCTTTTGTTACATCTTCATACCTCCTCACCAGAGTTCTCTGACTCACACCTGCTAAATCTGGCATGTAAACTGGATACATGGTTCTCTAAGAACTTGGAAGTCTTCAGATGTTAACTAGAAAGCAAATATTGTTACCACTTAGAGGACACTGTGATTCTCTTACTACTTGTTTGAGTTTGCTTTCTGTGTGTGATTACTTATTGATATGAGAATAAGTAATAGTCATTATTTTTCAACTTAGTTTGCTAAAAGCTGCTAGATGTATATAATGAAAATACTAAATTTAGTGAGATTTGCATGCATCTTTCAAAAGTAAGACTATACTTTCTAATATAAAAGCATTTTCAAAAAGAAAAATGCACACACATATTTATTTTTTGCAATGATAATCTTTCACATTTTGGTGCCTTACAGAGTACAAACTCTTTGGTTTTCTCCAATAAGAAATAGTTGAGCTAGTTTCAAGCATGTTGTTTTGCGATAATGTTTTGAGATAATGGTGTTTTGTGATAATCGTGGTAGAGAGTTTCAAGCATGATGTTGAAGAATAGAAATTAACTCCTACCTCTGTTTCTGAAACAGTTTAAACATTCAAGGGAAAATATTATTGCATTTGTTTTGTACCATCTGTGATTAAAATTGTTCATATCATAAATTAAAAAATATCTCCAAAGGTAAGATTTTTTTCCAGCTAAGTATTTTGTGACCTAAGTAAATGTTTATATAACTTTAGATTATACTATAACTCAATTCATAATATTTTCAATAAATACATGTGCAATTATTTTACCATATATCTCATGTGTGGGTTAGTTCATTCTTTGGAATGGACAACTGTCGTTTTCAATTTTTACTTTTTGTTTACAGGTTGTGTTTAGTTTGATGAGTGGATTCTGGGATAGCTCTAGGAAAACTGCTGAGATTTTATTGGTACTTTCGTGGGATAATGTGGATTTTGTACTTCATAACTACACTCATATTATACTAGTAAATATTATTTTGTCAGATGAGCTTAGTCTGCTTTGAAAACAGAGAGGAGGATATTGCAGTACTGAGCACAGGACAGGCCTACTTTGATGGAATGGAGAGAAGGGAGGGAAACTTTTAAAAAAGCCTAGAGCATAGATGACTTCCAGCTCAAGGCTGACTCAGGTATTGACTGTTTGAGAGTTCTGGGCAATTATTAGGAAGAATGAAAGTCCTGAGCACCTGCCTGGGGGGGTGTTTGCCCACGTTAAGAGCCATGTTCCACTTGACCTTGATACTCCCAGTCAACCCAAATATTTGCTCTGGATAACGTCTTTCCTCTGCTTCATCACTTCCTTTCTCTCCTTCAAATGACAGTTTAGGGCCCACTTCATCCAGGACAATTTCCCTAACATCCAGTAACCTCCAAACCACCAACATAATTCTGGATCCTCTAGACTACTCATCATTTTTGTAATCATTGCAGCTCCTATTTTTATAGATAGAATATGTGTCTGTGCTGCTTCCCTTATTAAACTATAATCATGCAGCTGGGACCAATTCTAATCTTGACTATGTTCCCTGAAACACTAAACAAAATAGTTACATATCTGAGCCTTTCTAAATAAACGTAGTCCCAAGGGGAGTTTATACCGATTTTTTAACCAGTAAGTTGAAAATATTTCTATTAGTTGGATTAAAAGGAAGGAGAGAAAAAAGGAGAAGACTCTGAGCATTGAGATAGTTCTCGAAGATTTACTTCGTGCTGGACATTATACTGAACTTTTTTTTTTTTTTTACACATTACCTCATACAATCCTTGTCACCACTCTTGTGGGAGATACTGTTAAATTCATTTTAGAGATGAAGACATAAAGAGTTTTTTTCTGATGAGGCTCAGAGGATTCAGAGACTTGGTCTAGGACACATAATTAGTAAGTGGAAGGACTGGAACAAGAATACAAAAATGTGTGACAAGAAACATTCTCTTAGCCGATTCTAGCATCTTCATATCCATTTTCTACTGACCTGATTCTAATGATGTCAAGTAATGTTTTCAAACTTCTTTTCTTATTTTAAACTTTCCAAGCTCTGGCTGGTGTTGAAAGTTGCTGTTTTGGTAATTGATTCTACTGTATGGATTGAGAATTTTAGGATGTAGGATCGCACAGTAGGTTCTTTACTCACCTGATCTATAAATATAGGACCATTGCCTTTTTAATCTGGAAAGAACTCTAGGGATCAATGTATTCTTTAAGTCCATAGGGCTTCTCTGCTTCTCACAAAATATCCAGTTGAAAACTGTTGTGAAAATAGGAGTCAAAGGTCTTTCTTCTCAGTGTAGGGCTGAAAATATCACGTTATTATTATTAATATTAATAGTATATAAATATAATATTATATTGTCTTTGTAGGCATGCCAGCTAATGCAGTTACTTGGTTGTTATATCTTATATGAGGTAATAGTGACTATTATAAACTTTTTTTCCTTTACAACATGTCACATATTTTTTCAAATGCAATGTGACTCAGATAGCCAGTTCTAGTCAAGTAATGCCTAAATTGTAATATTTTACAATGTTAAACACAATTTCCTACCAGCATGGTATAGAATGTAATATCTTTTTGAAATACTACCCATGGAGAAAAATGTGATGGTTGCAGAAATATGTCATCAGAGACTAGGCCAAATTAACCGACACAATAATTTCCTTCCAAATGCAAACATCCTTAACTTAAAAGAAAGATCTGCTTCATGATGTTATAAACATATCCTTCTCTGGAGCAGGCTTGATAATTAATGCCACATATTCATGGTGAGAAATATATATGAGTTTGGTCATAAATGTTCTCATGCATTTTAAATGTCAATAAAATGAATAGCCTTTATTATTTCCGAATGATAACTTGTTCCTAGACACTGCTACTTTGCAGGGGATAATGACTGCGTTGGCACATGATGAAATATTACAGGAACATGCCTTAAGCATTTGTAAGACACACCCTTAGCTCTGAATCAATGCAGTAAAAGCAACATATAAGTGCACAAGGAATATGCTTGAGGAAATCCAACCCCTGCCCTTGCTTCCACTTCCACTCTCATAAATCAGTCTAGGTGAATATCTTAAGCTCAGTTAGAAAAAAAATTTTAAGAAGACAATGCTCCTCTTTCTTTGGCTTGCAGGACCAAGTGCTCTATTCATGGTCACCCCTGCTTTCTAGACACAGCTTTTGTTTGTTTTTCAGAAAATCTCCAAGAGCTTGACTTCTGCGGGCAATTTTGTTCCACATTAAGAGAGAAGGACTTATATGTATTCTTACTTCATGGCACGTTAAAAACATGTGAGGCTGACGCAATAGGTATGGATAAGAGCAGTTAGTTTGTGTGATGGGAAGAATTATCTACTGAATAGAAAATTAAAAATAGGACTTCTGATTTCAGTTCCAATATCTAAAGGGCTTGGAAGTGGTCACTCCCGTCTTTACAAAGATGAAGCTAAATACACTTAAAATGGATGACTTTCCTTGGACCCATCAGAGGATAGAGGCTGCAGGGCAAACTCCCACTTTGAATTTTGGCAAGATGGGCAAATCCAGAGTCACAACTGAGATCTACTCACCTGGAGTGGAAGTTGCTGGTGCCATAATCTGGTAGTGACACTTACATGGTAATTTTGAGGAAATTCTGGAGGCTGAATATGAACTAGGATGAGAGTGAGAAACTTGTGGGACTGCAGCTTTATGGGTCTCTGGTGAGCTTTAAGCTCCAGGAGCCCAACTCGTCTCACAGTGAAGATCTAAGAAAGATCCTTTTGTGGCTTTGGCATGGAAAGGGGAAGAGTAATCATGGTGAAATATTCCCAGAGAGTTGTCCATAACAAAGGCATATGATTGAGGAGAAAATACTTTACCAGAGCCTTATCCCAGCTGGGGGAAGGGCATCCTTACTCCAGCTAGTTTTCTGGTCTCAACTAAGGGGAAAAAAAGTTATACCATGAAGAAGCACTTGTGAGGGTCACAGCGCAGGGACCCAGGCATACTAAAAACTGAGATTTAATGATAAGACTACATAATGCTCCCTTCTGCCACACTTTATCACCACACCAACCAGACTCCAATGTAGTGATAGTGGATTATAATGCAAAGGGCTGTAAAATGCAGACTGGCTCTGAAGAAGAGTACGTAGGGAAGCCCAAAGTCAACAGGGAAGATAAAAACAAGTATACTAGAGGAAATTGAATACTCTGGCTCCTACATTTATAGCAAACATTAGTACAACATGTCTGGCTTTCAAAAAAAATTACAAGGCATGCCAAAAAGCAAGAAAAACACAGTCTAAAGAGAAAAAGCAAGAATCAGAATCAGATTTGGGTATAGCACAGATGTTGGAATTATCAGAATTTAATATAACTATGATTAATAAGTTAAAGACTAAAGGAAAAAGCAGACAACATGCAAGAACAGATGAGTAATGTAAGTGAAGAAATGGAAACTATAGGAAAGAATCAAAAGGAAATGTTAGGAATCAAAGACAGAAAGGCAGAGTGTCTTTGATGCACTCATCAGTAGTTTGGGTGTGCCTGAGAATAGAGGTACTGAGATCTAAGATAGGTCAATACAAATGTACCAAATTGAAACGTAAAGGGGAAAAAAAAATCCCAGAACATCCAAAAACTATGAGACAACTGTAAAATTGTAACATATGCTTAATTGGAATACCAGGTGGAGAAGAAAGAAACAGAAGAAATATATGAAGTCATAATGGCTGAAAACTTTCCAAAATTAATCACAGACACTTAATCACAGATCTAGGAAGCTCAGAGAACACCAAGAGGGAGAATTACTGCATGCTCCCTCCAAAAGAATCAAGAAACTACACCTAAGCATATCGTATTCAAGCTGCAGAAAATCAAAGGCACAGAGAAGAATCTTGAAAGAATCTAGAAGAAAAAATACACCTTACTTATAGATGAACAAAGATAAGAATTATAGTGGTCTTCTAGTCAGAAACGATGCAAATAACAAGAGAGTGGAGGGAACTATTTAAAGTTTTGGGGGAAAAAAAATCAATATGTAATTCTATTCCAATACAATCATTCTTCAGGAGCAAAGAAGAAGAGACTTGCTCAAACAAAACTCAAGGGACTTTATCACCGGCAGAACTGCCCTGAAAAAAATGTGAAAAGATGTCCCTCAGGGAGAAGGAAAATGATATGGGTCAGAAACTCAGAACTACATGAAGAAAGGAAGTGTGTTGGAGAGGTAATAAATCAAAGTAAAATGAAGTCTTTTACTTTTCTCATTTTTAATTGCACTAAAAGATAATTTTGTTTAAAACAGTAGTAGTAACAATGTATTAGGTTATTATGGCATATGGATAAGTGAAATGAATGAATAAGTGAATGAGACATTCTCATAAGGATGGAGGAATTGGGAATAACTGCATTACATATACATGAAGCGGTATAGAGTTATTTGAAGGTGGACTTAGATGGGTTAAAAATGCATATTTGAAATTCTGTCAACTACTAAAAATATTTTTAGAAGAAGTATAGTTGATATGCTAAAAGAGGAGAAACAATGGAATCATGAAATGCTCACCTGAAACTGGAAAGACTTAAAAAGAGGGGAATAAGAAGAAACAAAAAACAAATGCAATAATTAGAACAGTTAAACATGGTAGATGTTAATAATCACTTTAAATGTTTATATACATCAATTAAAAAGACAAATTGTTGGAGTGAATTAAAAAATAAATATGAAATTGTATCAGTAAGATAATGGTAGCTGCTGTGTGTGACAAATAGTCTTTATGATTTCAATGGCTTAACAGAATACGAGCTTTCTTCTTGCTCACATAAAAGTCGATCAGGTATTCCTAGGTAGTGTTAGGGACCAAGGTCTTCTACACAGTGTCAGGGACCAAGGTCTTTCTATCGCATGGCTTCATCTTCTCTAGTACTTCATAGATTATGCATCCAGGTGGTACAAAGTGGAAAGAGAGAGCAAAGGGTAAGAATTTACAGATGTATAATTCACAATGTTTTTTCCAAAACAACTTTGAGAATGACAACTTAAAAGACATTTATATATTTGAAAGGGAAGGTATAAACCACTAAGGCTTAGAGGAAGATACCCTATGAACAACAATTTACAGCACTCTGTTATCTAAATGTAAAGTATAATCTCTAAAATGAAAATGTAGTATTTTGGATAAATTTGCCAAAGAAAACTTGAGATTTAAAGAAATGTGGAAGAAAGGCACTTGAGTCATGTTTAAAGAAATTATTTGGACAATTTCTGGAAACCAGTTTTAATAATTTTTTTTTAATTTGGCAAAAAAAGTTTTATTTTAAGTGTTAAAAAAAATGGACCAATTTGGTGAATGTCTAAACTTAAACTGGTTTAAATGAAAAATGCTGTTCTAAAATACTTACCTCTCTTCTAAGTTTATGACCCTTTGTTTCCATTCAGTCACCACATATTTCCATGTGAATGGTCTAGAAGATAATTAAACTCATATGTCCAAAATTTAAAAGCAAAATAAAACATCAGGGTCTCCACTAAAAGAACTTCCAATATTGTAAAGAGAGAATAAAGATTATTCAGTCAATTCATTAGATGTCAGGAGAGGAGAGGAGAACAAACAAAAAACAAAAATGACACAACACAAAATGATAGTGGGGAATCCAAGTGTACTAAAAACATCCTAGATGCAAACTGATTAAACATAGACCAGTTAAAGCACAGAGATTTTAATTCTTATTTTTAATTTATGTACTTCTTTGCAAGAAACAGTAAAGCAGTGACACAGAAAGGCTGAAAGTAAACAAATGGAAAAATATATTAGGCAAATACTGTATTAATATCACACCAAATGGACTTGAAACCAAAAATAAATTACTAGAGATAAAGAGGATGATTTTATAATGATAAATCTACTACTTCCCAAGAATATGTAGCAGTTTCAACTTGTGTGCAACTAACAACACATCTCAAACACATGAGGCAAAATTGAAATAATTTCAAGAAGAAATTAACAAATCCATGTAGAAGCTTTTAACACAATTCTGTGAAATACTGGTATCAAGCATATAAATTTAATACATATACAGACAGATTGAATAACACAATTAACACATTTAGTCTAATGTATATTTACAAAATCTCTCACCCAACAACACAGAGTAGAGAGATCATTCTTCAAACACTCATGAAAGTTAAACGAAAGTTGACTCTATACCAGGTTACAAAGCCAATCACAACAAATATCAGTGAATCAATATGATATTGTCTGATCATAGGCAATAACATTACATTACAATATATTTTGTATAGATTGATATAACATATAATTTGAATTTTAAAGCAACACTCTCCAACATATTTCATGGATGTAATAATGATGATGTTTAGATGATGATGAAGGTGACAGCCAATTTCAGTAGAGTGCTTGGCATGGGTTATGTACTGTGTCATGTGCATTATATATATGTTGTTAAGCCCTAGTGGTAGGTTCTACTGCTATTCTTATTATTTTGCTGATGAGGAAATTAAAGCATAGATCTAATGAAGGATGGAGCTAAGACTGAAAGCCCAGATAATTTGACTTCAGTTACTATGCTTTAAACCATGACAATGTGAAGGAATAAAAATGAAAGTTAGAATTAAGCAGCGATGAAACACTACATATCAATACTTGTGGAAGACAGCTAAATGGTTTGTAGGGAGTTTTATCTTAAATTCATATACTAGTGTTGAAGACACATTGAAAATGAATGTTCTTTCTATGAGTTTGGCACCAAAAGTTAGAAAGAGAAAAGCAAAGTACACTCAGGAAGCAAACTCAGGATATAAACTCAGGAAATAAAGAGGACAGAACGAAAACATTAATTAAATATAAAACAAAGAAGCATAGACCTAAAATCTGTTTCTTTGAAAGAAATTCCTCTGACAAAGCTGATTTTAAAATAGGCAATACAAGGGAGTTTCCCGGCGGTCCAGTGGTTAAGACTTTGCCTTCCAACGCAGGGGGTGAGGGTTCGATCCTTGGTTGGGGAGCTAAGATCCCACATGCCTCGCGGCCAAAAACCAAAACATAAAACAGAAGCAATATTGTAACAAAGTCAATAAAGACAAAAAAAAAGGTCCACATCAAAAAAATCTTAAAAATAACTCATTAAAAAACATAATATAGGCAATACAAATATTATGAATAAAAAAGGACCATGTGTATATGTAGAATACAAATATGAAACAAATATTAAAATATTATAAATTTTATATAAATACTTGAGTGAACTGGCCAGTTTTCAAAAAAACTGTATAATACTAAAATTGACAGAAAAGAAATTTAAAAAAAAATTAATCTAAAACCATTGTCACTTACTTGGTAGTCAGGAACCTGCCCACAATATGGGCACAAAACGAAACAGTTTTTAAGTATAGGTTTTACTAAATTTTCAAAGGATAGATACCATCTATTTTGGGCACACTTTCAAAAATTGAGACGTATGGAAGGTTCCCAACTTACCAAAGTCAGAGAGAAATAGAGAGAGAGAGGAAGAAGAAGTACAATACGGGCCAATGTCTTTTGTAAGCAGAGATGTAAAAACTCTAAATAAAACAGTAACACAAATTAACAAATATTATATATTTCTATAAAATATATAACATCTGATTTTCAAAACGTGCAGATGAGTGTTTTATAATTGACACACTTAAATTGTTTTCAGTAACAAAGTTGCATAATGATGAAACCTTTGCCAAACATCTGTTTTCAAAATTTTGTCTTGATAGCAGGAATTATTTTCCAAAACAATCATTTTCTCACTTCTTATTCAAAATGCCTCTTTTACGTTGGGACATATTAAGGGGGTGTGTGTGTTTAAATTCTGCTAAACAGGCATTTTTAATCATAGAAAAGTTCAGAAATTTGGAACAGCTTTTTTATAAGAGAAAAACATGTAACTCATCTTCACACTCGCCAACTTTTTAAAAAACTTTACCATGAGACAACCAGTCTCCTTTTGGTACTTAAGACTTTCATGTCAACTTCTCATTTTAGTACAAATTATTGTAAATATTTTCCTGCTCAATGTAATACAATCCCAAAATTTACTATAATATAATCCCTAAATCCCTCTGATCTACAGGTTTAATGATGGAAGCAATTTCAATCTGTATATTAAATACTAGTAAACTTAGTTGCTTTCCTACTTCTTTATGAATGAATGAATGTAAAAATGAATATAAAAGGATAATCTGGTGAGCTTCTGGAATGCTAGCACCCCACATTAGAAACTGCTTTGATGAGGTAGGGTAGTCAGAAATCTTTCCACATTGGGTATGGCCCAGAGCGGCTAGCTGTCAAGTGAGGTTCTAGGATGACTCCTGAAAGATGGGAGAAAGATATTCCACCTCTATTTTCAGGAATCACGATTTCAGCCAGAAATCGTCAGCACTGCCACCATCTATGCCAAGTAAGCAACACTACTTCAGTGTTCTGGTCTAATGATAGATTCTTAAAATATATTTTGAAGTATTAGATTTTGAGGCTTTTCTTGAACCTGACATGCTTCTAGACACGGAAATGTATTATGTGCCTTCCAACTAATTTAAACACCAATGATAACTTCCTTATGAAAGAGATAACATACAGCATTAATTATAGGGCCACATTTTAAATAGCAAGGCTGAAACACTGCTTAAGGAAATTGCCTTATTCAAGTTTCTGAGATCTAGCTCTGTGCTAGTTGGAACAGCATGGCCTTTATACACACTAATAGGAGTTTCAACTGCCATAACATCAAGCCCCTCAAAGGACTTTTTAAAAGAAACATCTTTTTCTATTTTAACAGTGGAGTTGGGCTCCCTGAAAATGAGTTCTATATTAGAATGTCAATTACTTTTATTTGCCTTCATTAGTGCTGGTATTGCAAACAATTTGTCCGAGTGGAAGAAAAGAAGAGACTAAAGTCCTTCAGTAACCCCTCTCATTAATTCTTTGTGCAAACAAACTCTAGTTTGGGATAAAGCAAGATAACCTAATGGATGCTTTGTAGAGGATGTACAGCCACTTTGTTTACCAGTTAAGTTTTATCAAATAAAATGGACCAAGAAAAGCCAAGAAAAGTTTGCAGTTCTATAAATCTCAAGCTATATTTTGAACATTCCTGAAACACCCAATCTCCAGACTTCAGCTTTGAATAGATTTATAAGAGTCAAAGGTCACAGTTCTTGCAAACAGAGGAAACAGCACATAGAGTTTTTGTTTATTTTCTGTCTCTTAAAAAAATCAAATATGGCCATCAAGGACATAAAACACTAATACTCAACTACTGGTAGCAGAAGTAAGGCCTGTGGGTGTTTTTGTCTCCTCAGTTACCAGGAGTAACAAAAACAGATGCAGAATAACTTTCAGGTTTCCTCTATCTTGCTTTAACCAAGGTTTTAATACATTTGTTTTAAATAATAGAGGAATTCCATGAAACATCTGCATGAAGGAAGCAAATCAATTCAGCTGCTCATGAACTCAGGAATATGGACAAGATGCCATGTGGCTTGTATAGCAGAAAGATTTCTTTGGCTTCAGGTTGAAGGACATCCATTTTAGTTCTAAGATTTCTATTTATTAGGTCTTGGAACTTTGGAAAAGTTATGCAAGTTTGTGGAGGCTTTTATCCCTCATCTGTAACATAACTGATATCCTCTTTGTCTCATAGTGTTACTGAGATGATTATGAGAAATTATTAATAAGGAAACTTTCTTTTTCATTCTGTTTATTTTTGTTTTTTAACATTAAAGAATAATACAAATTTAAGGTCTCACAATGATATTTTGTAGCTGTGAGTTTTACCATTCCCAGAATTGCCTCACCTAGATCCTTGCTTTGGCTGGGTGAGATGGGCAAAACCTAGGACAGTGACATCAAGAAGAGCCACTATTGCTCTATTAGCAATATTTATCAGAATTAACTTTCTACTATCTTCAAATTTCATTTTAGAAGACCCTCTCTCAGTGGTGACAGTGGCTTCCTATGGCCTTATGTGATGAATGTATTTATAATGGCAGTTGCACTGCTACTAAACATTTAGCTTTCCAAATGAATCAAAAGTAGGAAACGAAAAGATCATCTCTATTCCTTACTCAAAATGAATATAAATAGTTCAACCTCTCTGGATTCTTAAAAGTATCCATTTTGCTTTTAACTTTAAATTCTAAGCCCACACGGTGAGTATCCTCTCTAATTCTTCCTAGTAAATTATTGATTCACCAATGTTGCTTGTGAATCATAGTTACATATAACTAATTTTTTCATGTATTTCAGAGAGAGTAATTGCTCTTAGGTTCATGTAGCTAAAACTTTTTTTTTAACTCAGAACGTCAGTATTTGCCAAAGATTCTGTCTAGAATTAATACAGCTTTTGGTCACAGGTGATTCATTGAAATGTCCCACTTTATCTTTAAATTGTCTCCATTTGCCTCTTCCTCTTTTTAAACTATGTATATAGAAACTTTCTGTTAATAGTACCCTTAATTAGGAAGCTCTAAGGGCCTTTAGTGCATTTCCTTTGGGTCCTAGTTAATTGCCAACCAGCCTGGGAGTTGGAGGTTCGGAAGGACCGAGCTCTGATTGCAGAGTCCACGCTGCAAAAAGCCGGCTCACTCCGTTTAGAGAAATAAACTCCTTTAGGACAGAGGTCCTAGAGCAGATTTCTAAGACTGCAGCCAAATGCGTAAAACAGTGAGTCCTAGAATGACTTTAATCTTCCTGAACTAGAAGTTTCCCGGGATTAGACAGGCTCTTAAACCGAAATTCATAGCACAACGTCCATTGATGATTCATTTCTCTAAGATGATCTCTTATACCATTTTAGACAACTTTCCAGTCAATTACATCCTGATTATGGGCCACCTCAGCTGGTATTGTCTCTTGCCCATCATAACATCTTAAAATATATCAATGCCTCTTGATTTCTATAGCTTGAGAAATAACAATTAATATGTTTATGTAACATTGGATTTAGCACTTAACGGAATTTAAATAATATAATGGCATCAACCACCACCAAGTCTTCTTAGGGCATTAAGAAAATGGATGTTAATTTTAGGAAAAGTCCTAAGTCTCTCAAAATTAACAAGCTTTGCAAGAATGAGGGACCAAAAAAAAGCGAGGAGTATTTTATTCATAAAAAGCCACTAGTTGGTGGTGGGATACCTTGATCCCAGGGGAGATGTCTTCCTGAAACAAGGATTTGTTCCCCAAAAGCCAGAGGTAGTTCTGACTGTGGAGATTAACTTCTGGACTCAGAGAACATGCCACAAAACTAAGGGAATTCTGGTTTCTGACCAAGAGACCAGCTCTTTAAGTGGTCTACAACAATTTTTGTTTTACGTGCCAAAGAACACAAAGTTGAATACGAAATGGTTCTTGCTCTAAATAGTTTTTAAACTGTGCAGAGGCAGCAGGGCATTAATCTTTCCCCTGAAAATTCTGGATACTCAGATTCTGGATACTCAGGTAGTCATGGCAATGGTGGAATGTGTGGGGCACTTTTTTCCCATTAATCGGGTAATTCTTATTGTGGGAGCAGTCAACCATATATTTGGTTATGTTCCTAGTGTACAAAAGGATGTTCATTCAGGACATTCAGAATTTTTCTTCTGGCCCGAGTCATCTTTCTAGGTCCAGGGAATATTTCATTTTTACTATGAATTCCTCCTCATCCTTTGGACTCTGTACTCCAGAAGCTTTGAAACATCTTTGTTATAGCACTCGTAAGTTAGTATTACAATTATTTATGCATGTACTTTTCCATCTACTAGACTCTGAACTCTTCAGGCATTGAGACCATGTATTATTTGTCTTTGTTTCATTTTGATAGGTTTCATTATATTGTCAAATATACATACAGAGTTGAATATTTGTAATAAACAAAGAAAGTTTGACTTTATTTCCATCCAAGAAAAATTTATAAGAGGAAACTATGATTTGTTAGTCTTTCTTCAAATGTGTAGTTACAGTAAACAGGGTCCTACTGTATAGCACAGGGAACTATATTCAATATTCTGTGATAAACCATAATGGAAAAGAATATGAAAAAGAATGTATATGCATATATAACTGAATCACTTTGCTGTACAGAAAAAATGAACACAACATTGTAAATCAACTACACTTCAATAAAATAAATTTTTAAAATGTGTAGTAATTGATAGTTCATTAGGTGAGGTGGCATTTTCTTAGTGGGAGCAGGTATGACTTTTGTCTTTTAAGACTGTCTGTAATATTGAGGTTTTATAATGTAAGCACATGCTCCTCTGAACTTTCCTAAATTAAGTAACTTATTCTTGAATTCTTGGTTTGGATAATAAAAGATTAATGTGCAACTTTGTATTTGCATGTTATATTGCAATCTTGGTTTCCTGATGGTTTTTAGTGAGCATTCCATGTGGGATTGTAATTATCAGGGTACCAATCCCTGCTTTACGTAGATTATTTTATTGACTTTATGAGGTAGATACAAGCTTAATTCTAATTTTATGGGTGCGAGACTTTGAGAGATTAAATAATTAGCTGGTAATAGAGCTGGTAAGTGGTCTGGCTGGACGCTAACCAGCCCACTCTTTTTAAACAATGAACTGTGTTGCTTTCTTTGCTTCTCTAATTGCTCCCCGCACCCCCCAATCTATTGACCTCAAATGTTATTCTCCCTTGTGGCAGAGTGGAGTGAAGGTCTTAGAAGATCTGGGCACATGTGGAGTGCACCAGAGGTTAACATCACAGACCGTGTTTACTGCCGCACTCAGGCAGGAGTTTTTGGCAGTTTTCAGGACCGTGGAGGTCTCCTCTCAACACAGGAGCCAGTGTAAATACACAACAAAGGGACCACACCTGGGGAGGGTTTTCTGTCTATTTAAGTGACCTTGTTCATGGCTCTGGGCCACTGGTGATCCTTCTCATCCGTCAGATATTAAATTTCCCTTTCTGAAACTTCCTGTAAGCCTGTTTGAAGTTTTTCCCTCCCCGTGTTTTATAGGGTGATAAAGATTTCAGGCTCTTCAAAGACAAAGCTGATATGTAGCTTTTAAATGACATTGTCATCATAATTATATTTGTTGTGCGAATTAGAATTTTCTTTAAAAGAATTAGTTACCACTGCAGTTCCTACCCTACCTTTCAATTGTCAAAGGATAAGATAAATTCAGTGTTTACGCTTTGACATTCACAATCTATGTAACAAGAGGTGGATCAGAAATTAGATTACTCTTTTTAAAATTGAAGTACAGTTGATTTACAATATCATGTTAGTTTCAAGTGTACGGCACAGTGATTCAGATATATATATATATATATATATATATATATATATATATTCCTTTTCAGATTCTTTTCCCTTATAAGTTATTACACAATACTGAGTATAGTTCCCTGTGCTATACAGTAGGTCCTTGTTGGTTATCTATTTTATATATAGTAGTGTATATATGATTTCTGATATACGATGTAAGCTGTATGGTAGGGCTGGGCTGGTTCAGACTGAACAAAGCTCTTTTTTTCTTGGTTCCATATTGCATGAGTATCAGTGACTATTGTTGAATGCCACCAAGTACTCATGCTTTGAAGGATACAAGAAATGAGTGACAAGATCTATGTACACAAGGAATTTATTATTATTAAGAAAGGATTCCAGCAAACTCTGGGTCATCAGCAGTTCGGAGGCACATTTTTGCTTTTGTAAACTGAATATGAAAACATGACAGGGAATAATAGATGGTTGAAATTTGTAATGAGTGGTGGTGTTTGAAAGATGAAAGCTTGGAACATTTTTACTTTGGTGGACCTCCAAAATGCTGATGGGCCTAGCAGGATTGCAAAAATCAAATCTGAAATTTGTTTCTCAGTGAACACACTGCAGGGCTTGAGGACCTGAGATAATGAATAGAAATTAATCTTAAACTTGCTGACAAGAGTTTGCAAAGAGGCTGCTGACATGAGTTGGTGCTATAAAAGGCAAAGTTGACATGTAATAAAACTGAAGTTAATTCTACCTGCCAAAACATTAGAAAAGTATGCTTATCAAATAGAAAAAAATTACTGAAGTATGTATATAAAAATACCCACAATGGATTTTTACAAAGAATGGAAGCAAAATAAATAATGAGCATTTCATAAGTGCCCCTTTAAAAACTACTGGTTAGATATAGATGAAACTGTTTTGCATGCTTCCCTTTCTTACGTATTTAATTTGGAGATTTATCTATCTTATTGTGTAACTTGATTTTATATTTGACAAATGAGAAGATGGATCAAGTTTTCTGTGTTGCAACATTTTTTGGTTAACATTTTCAATGTGTAATTTCAGTGTAGCTAATTTATAATTACAGTTTTGTTACTTTATTGGAGCGTTTATTCCTAATATAATGTGCTTCTATGTTAAAAGCTGATGTGGTGCACAAATGTTGTTAAGCATATAAGCTGATGGCATAATTTGCCCTTGACCTTGGATCTTGGTAGTTGCCAGAAAGAACACTGAGGAGAGAGATTCTTTTGGGGGCCACTTGGGAGACTACCAAAGCCATTAATTTTACAACGAGACTGGAGTAATTACCATTGCATTTATGTTAGAGGTTAACATTCGTGTTATTTCCTCTTATTGCCTGGCTTTACAGAATCTTATACCCCACTGCTTTTATTAAATACAGGTAATAGAGGAAATAACAGTGTTATTAACCTCTAACACTGATGAAAAATTAGTCTTAAGTAAAACATGGTTTAAAATCAGAGCAATTGTGCTAGTCGTCTAGCTGTTTCCCCGACGAAGCACAGTAAGGCTTTGTGTACTCACTGTGTCCATATTTATTATTATAAAAGTAAAAACAGTATAATATGAACTAAATCTCTGGGGCAATAGGGATTAGATTTTAATACATACTATACTCCTACTAATAAATGTTATAGGTATGCATGACATTAAACAAATACGTACTGATTTTAAAAAGTACAACTTTACTATGCTTTAAAAAGGAATTAGTTTTGATAACTTGACTACTTTCACAAGAAAGTTCTTAGAAATTTAATATATAATAACTTCCCCTATCAGAAGTCTTCAATGCAATGCTTCTAAACATAAATATGTTTAAGCTGGGTATTACTGTAGAAAAATTCTCTTTTTCCATGCATGTTTGCATTTAAAACATTAATTTTTGAAGTGATTTTTGATATTTAGGCAGAGGAACATTTTGCCTTCCTGGTTATATAATATATATGTGTGTGTGTGTGTGTATATATATATATATATATATATATATATATATATATATATATTACATGGTTTTGTGGGAATGGTTATTCCACTGGAGACCACAAAGTAACTGTCTCAAATAATTTTATCATTTTTAGAAAATGTGAAAGTATAGACTTAATAAATAAGGTTAAGGTAATAATTTATTAAGAAAAATATTCTTTACAGAAGAAGAAGAATTTGTTATCATAGTTTGTTTAGGTACAACCCTAAATATAATTTATGTTTTGATTCATAAATATTTTAGTTAAATTTAATATTAAAGCAACACATCTACTCTATCAAGTACAGCATATCTGTATCTATCTGAGTAACTTTAAAGGGTTTTTTGATTGTTTGTTTGACTTTTAAATACACCCTTCTGCCTAACTTTTATTAGTGAATTGCCAAATTATTTGAAGGTAATTTTTCTCTTGTGAAATAAAACATATCTTTTAATTGTAAACATATTGTTTTCTAAACTACACAATGTACTTTTTAAAATAATGAAGTATTGAGATTTCTTTTTACTCTATTATTTTAGCTTAAATATAGAATTAATATAATTGATTAGAACAAGTATCATTATTGAGAGAGATCATTTTGTTTTATGTCTTTATTCAAAGGTTTATGTGGGAGAACATTAGCATATTTAAAAGCATTTTGTGAATTAAATGACATCATATATATAAATGTTTTATAATTATGCAAATATGAAATATTATGTAAGAATACTATTCTCATGTCTTATAGAAGAAAAGATACATGAACATCATAGTATTCATAGCATTTCTATAGTATATATTTGTCTAATAGAAAACAATAAAGAAAAGTAAGTGCTGTACTTCTTAAGCTTTCGGTGAATATACATTCCAGTGGCATGAACAGTCCTACGTGAAGACTCAATAACCATTTATCTTTTAAATTAGCAACCACTTCAATGGTTAAATGAATATTTCCAAACCAAAAATTACCCTTCAATGTTACTGACTGGAAACTTAGTATCCAAAACAAGCCTGTCACTAATGAACTTAGTCTCCAACAAAAGGAAAAGGAGGCATCAGATCTCAGCTGTGGATGTGTTCCGTTCCCTTATTCTAACCACATTAGTGCACTGTATTTTCCCACTTAGGGAAGCTTTTGTGTACGGAGCATGTGGCTGTTTAAATGCCCCAGCGGGGCATCCAGAGGCTGTGAAAAAAGGAAAAATTATTTGGAACAATTTACATTCGTTCAAGGGCAACGTTAAGCATTTTACAGCTGCTTTATTGCTATTCTTGTGCTGTTTAAGCTGTCTTTCATGTCGAAAGTCCTTTCCTGCTTACAGATCAACAGGAAGCATTCTGCTGCGTGCTGTTTGCCCAAGTTCCTCCAGGGCTCTGGGCCTTTGATCACGGATACCATTTGCAATCTGGTTAAAAATAGGAGGCTGCTGCGATAAGCCGGGGTCCTGGCAGTGAGGACCAGCCCTTTCCTTTTAATTTTTCAACTTTGTTCTATTGTTTTTTAATATGGGAACACATGATCCCTCACAGAAGACTCGTGTTCAGGAATTAGAGCATCCTTAGAGGTGTTAAGAACTTTAAAGGTGAAGAGAGTTTATTAAAGATTTCCACTTCACGAACCCAGCCTCGCCATTTCAGTAAGTTCAAGTTTTAAGAGACGTGGCTATGTTATTTCCTTTGGGTGTAACCCAAGCAATACTCGCTTCTCTTACATTGAAGATATACTACTTGTTACCCATTTTCTAGCTTCTGCTCCCAGTGTGGCTTTGAAACTAGGGGAATATCTCTTCTGTGGGAAAAAAATTATGATCAAGATTGTTGTTAGCAAACCTAACGTAAAAGAGCAAGAATATAATTGAAATTACAGTTTGATATGATCATTATAAGGGTCAAGCCAAAGAAAAAGGACTCATTTTAATTTTCTATATTACTTATTACTTATCAGTGCTTTCTTAAGTTTGCCTACTTACTGAAAACAAAAGCATGAGGATTTATTATACACGGTTTCTTGTTTAGTTTCTCTAAGAATTTCAATGACCATAATTTTATTAATTTACAATGTAGGGAGACGGTGACTTGTTCATTATTGTTTGCTTAAGCAACAAATCACATATGCCACAAACCATGAAATTAGAGACTTATTTGGAAATAAAACACAATCGAGATGGTAAAAATACCATAACTTTGAACACTAGAATATCAATATGATACTCAGGGTGAAATATTTAGTATGAAATGAAAGGTACTAGA
Organism: Balaenoptera physalus; assembly: GCF_965194825.1. Classification (NCBI taxonomy): domain Eukaryota; kingdom Metazoa; phylum Chordata; class Mammalia; order Artiodactyla; family Balaenopteridae; genus Balaenoptera; species Balaenoptera physalus. Next base: position 132,859,024 of record NC_138884.1, read on the forward strand.
AGGGGTCTTGGGAGTTTAATGAATTTCTCTGCCAGCAGGCAGGACCGTTTATTTGTTCATTTACCCAAATCAAGATCTGTGCAAAGCCAAATCCTGTAATGTAAAGCAGGACATGAGGGTGCCGTCAAGAGGCTAAAAAGGTGTTTGTTTTAATGGCACGTCCATTCTTGGCAGCTGTGGAGCCTGTGTACATTTTGCAGGGACACGGAGGAATTAGTCAAAGGAAGAACTGTGGGAATAAATTTGGAGAGTGAGATTTGAGGCGGAGGAATGAGTTTATACACATTTCGGGATAAAAGGGCTTTTGGAGTGTTACTGGGTCTGCAGGTGACGCAGTGATGCGTGGCCGGAGCGCCGTGTGATGGGAAGTGTGGTGGGTGTGGTGGGTGGGAGCTGGGCTGGGAGTGAGGTTTGGGGGGAGTTTTCAGAGCTGGACGGGGGCTGGATCATGGACGACCATACGTGCTGTGCACATTGAATTCTATTACTGTTCTTCTCTAATCGCAGTGTAATAACTTTTGCTGCTGGGTTTTCTGTATTAATTCATATTTTTTAAATTCCTATTTGCCTAACTTTCAAAATAGAGCAGAAAACTTTATAAGTTGTTTTGGTGTTTGCGTTTGACTATCACCAAGTGTGATAGCTTACACTCCAGCAGACCCAATACTCCGGTTTAATTAGACCAAGCTTCACATTACAAAGCGTTTTACATATAACAAATGTTCCAATCCATAGCTTTAGAATGGAGACAGTTGTCTCTGAAAGGGCGTCCTTCCTCCTGAAAGTCCAACTCAGAGGTTTTTTGAGCTTGGTGTTATGATTACTGCTGCTTTGAGTACCTTGACCTGCAGAATATACACCTTTGTCACTTTGCAGTGTCCTACGATGGGCATTTTATAACTGTCTAGAAGTGGTAACGGAGTTAGGCGTACCAGGGAAAAGGATTGGATTTCACTGAAAAGATGGAATATACATTTGCACTAATGTCTGGAAAATCAACTTACTCCTAAATTTTAAAGGACTGTGGGAGGAATCTGAAATTTTTGCAATACCCTTTTACGATATATTCTGGTAAAGTCATTTGGCCCCTAAGCCTCAGAAGGTTAATTGGATCTCTCGTAATGAGTGACTACACCCAATCACACATGGTTTGGGAATTTATTTATTAATTAAAAAATTGTTATTGTTCAGGCAATAGCATTGAGGTACTAAATTCAACTCTCTTTTATTGAGTGGGATTGTTCTAAATTTGTTAGTTTTATGGCTTCTGTAATGAAAATTATTAAAAATGGGCACTAAGAACCAACTTAAATAAAAAAAAAAAACCTATGTTGCTCAAGTATGTTTTTCATCTACACATCTAGCAAATAGCTTTTATGTAAATTTGAACCTGCTTTGAGCTTTGGGGGACAAGTATAATAGTACTAAATCGGGTATTTGCCATGTAGCAGAGGTGGCCACTGAGTGGTAAATTTGTTGGTTAAAGGAGTGACTCTTAATAACAAGAAAGCCGTAGAAAAGCAGGAGGAGGGTGGGGAAGGTAAGGCTTGACACTACTGTGTAATTAAACAAGGGAGAGGGGCTTCCCTGGTGGCGCAGTGGTTGGGAGTCTGCCTGCCAATGCGGGGGACGCGGGTTCGGGCCCTGGTCTGGGAAGATCCCACATGCCGCGGAGCAACTGTGCCCGTGGGCTACAATTGCTGAGCCTGCGCGTCTGGAGCCTGTGCTCCGCAAGAAGAGAGGCCGTGACAGTGAGAGGCCCGCGCACCGCGATGAAGGGTGGCCCCCGCTTGCCGCAACCGGGGAAGGCCCTCGCGCAGAAACGAAGACCCAACACAGCCATAAGTAAATAAATAAATAAATAAATAAATAAATAAAAATTAAAAAAAAAAAAAAACAAGGGAGAGAAATAGTTTGTGAATACAGTTCTGTATCTCATTTGCCTCTCCTCCTTCTTCCTCTCTTGTTCCCCAGTTTTGCTTTCTCCTTTCTCTTGTTCTCCTTTGCTGTAAAATATATATTTATTTCCTATTTTAGAGCCCAATGTGTCATACGTATGTAATTTTCCTTAATGGAATAGCTTATTACTTTTTCTAATGGCTGATCTATGAAGGAAAATTTATTTCAAAGAGGCCCATTGGATAAATGTGTCAGGAATTTGTGATATCTTATGTGGCACCTTCCCAAGAAAGAGGGAGAAAGATACTAATTAACATTACTACAGCACATCCATGTACTAAAACAGGTTCTGTTAAGGGATTAAATCTTCTGCAGAAAAAGAAATAAAGGGATCCTAAAAGCGACTACTGCATTAAACCCCACAGTTGTAGAAGAATAATTTGCAAGGATGTCTTTTTCTTTAATCATTTTACCTCTTAGATTTTCTCTTCTTTTACGGATGTTCTCTGTCTCAGTACTTGAATTCTCAGATTTTAGCATACGTGTCTCTGTGGAATGGAGAGCTGTGGAGAAGCTCAAATGCCTCCAATAAGAAGGTCTACATAACAGTTATGGGAGAGAGCACATTTAGAAGATGAGGAACTTTCATGCTGGAAAGACTGGGTCTTTCAGATGTTTGAGAGATTGTTATATGATATCATTTATGAAGACCATCCCCCAAATCTAGACCACCAGGACTTGAAATAGTATGGGGGGGGGGGGACTTCCCTGGTGGCACAGTGGTTGGGAATCCACCTGCCAGTGCAAGGAACACGGGTTCATCCCTGGTCCAGGAAGATCCCACATGCCGCGGAGCAACCAAGCTCGTGCGCCAAAACTACTGAGCCTGCGCTCTAGAGCCCACGAGCCACAACTACTGAAGCCCGCACGCCTAGAGCCCGTGCTCTGCAACAAGAGAAGCCACTGCAGTGAGAAGCCTGCGCGCCACAACGAAGAGTAGCCCCTGCTCGCCGCAACTAGAAGAAAGCCTGTGCGCAGCAACGAAGACCCAACGCAGCCAAAAATAAATAAATTTATATATATAAAAAAAAGAAATCGTATGGGGGATAGGAAAACTTTATGTAGACTTCTAGATGTAGACACTTCATGACTTTGAGGGGAAAGATCTCGTGCTTAAAATACCAACATTTACAAGTACCAGGTTCCTAGGAATGGTAAGATCCTTAGACAGTTCTCTGACAGTCCACTGTGGCATTCTCAGAATCAGATCCTTTTAAAAACAAAAATACACCAAACTAAAACAGTCTTAAATGAATCTCAATATTGAGAGAAGAATAATATGTATACAGAATTTTCCCAAAGGAAAAAAAAGAGGTACCTAAAAGCTCCTGTGTCAGAGCAATTTCCTTTGAAATTGCTATGTGAGAGGTGCTAAGAAACAAACCTTTTGGTCCAGGTAAATTTAGGAGACTTTGCAATTATACATCACAAGATATCATTAGAGATTTCCGACGAGTAAAACTGCTGTAAACATTCAACATGTAAAATTCTTAGACATTATCCACAGGTATTGGAGAATTCATATATGAGATAAACGTTATAAATGTGAAAAGTAAAAACCTAAGGTGAAACTCAGATATTGGACATCATCCCAGTTGACCCAGGGAAGAAACCCTCCATCTGTGGTGGATTGTATTAAGGACTTCAAAATGCAAGGATTCTTTAGTTATTCCGATAGTTAGAAATTTAGTTGCTTTATGACTTAGGGAAAGGCTCTGAGGTGTTAATATATCTGAAGAGAGGTTGTGTGCTTCAGGAGGATATGGATCAGAAATGGATTGGTGGACTTGGGGGGAGTTGTAGTTTGGCTCTATCTATCAGAAAGAGCATAGAGTGAGGGAAATGCTTCCACTTAGAGAATATCATACTTATGGAAAGAGATGCTTGGTACCACTAATATGAAAATCATCTAACTACCCCCGTTTAATCTGGTTCTATGATCATCTTCAGATTATAATTCGACGTCTATGCACCTGCTAATTTAAAAAGAAAAACCTCAGAAGATGTGACTATCTAGTCTTTTGGGCAGTTTTATTTTTTACTCTGTGTTACTACAGTAAAAACGTTGATTGTACACAGTGTCTTGTGAATTATATTATTCTGAGGTGTTAGTGTGTGGTTCAGACAACTTTTTTCACTGGCATGATCACTGCATACAACATTTTGAACTAGACCCAGGATTTTGATGATTACCCTCTGAAACTTCATCTAGGACTCAATGACTGGTCTGTGCAAGTTAGAAAATGTTGCCTCTTCCTCTGAGTAGAGTTGGAGATAGTGATGACAAGGGAATTTGGTGGGAAGAAGCCAAGAGTTTATCTGTGGCCACTGTAACATCACCAGGTAATAATCAGAGAGATGATAGAAAGCATTCCCACTAGATGTGTCCACACAAGGTTCACCCCTTTGAGGACACATATACTAAGAACACAACTCACTTCCCTTTAGCGGCTCAAGTCTTCAGACTTTCTTTCCAGTTTTCACAAAGCGTTTGTTTCCAGACTTGACCCTCAGTTGAAGTTTAGAGGTTTCCGTGTGTTTTCCTAACCATATCATTTCAGTAGACCTTTATTTCCTGAGGTCTGTTTTTCTCTGTAGGTTTCATTCCTCTTTTTTTTTTTTTTTTTCTTTGCTTGAATAAACAGCAACTTTTAGGCCAAACAGAACAGAGCATGAAGTATATCCTGTAAATCTATGAATGGCACAAGGGCACACCCGGTTTTGGAGCTCTTACTCCCTTCTGTATCATTTGTTACTCATGAGTGTAACCTAGCTTATTCATGCCTATATTTTCATACACCTTTTCCTTTCCTATCCTTTCATGTTTAATACAGATCTATTCAGGATTTTCACTGGGGCTGCTTCCTAATCTTATTTCATAAGCATCAATATAAGATTTCCACTTAAAAACAAAAACAAACAAAGAATAAACCTCTTCCAGATTTTCTGATAAAGATAGGTGTGTGTGGGGTGCATTGGCCTCATACCTTTGAAAATAATATGTTGGTTTATGATGATTAAAAGGGAGAAGTGGAATGGGAATAGAAAAGAGTAGCAATAGTTTGCCTACAAGAGACTCAGATTAGATGTAAAGATTCAGTTGGAGCAAGACGAGGGAGGTGTGAGTATTGATGTGGGTAGAGATTTACCGACCGTGCGTGGGAACATGCCAGGAGGCCAGCCAGGGAAACAGCTCAACGGGAGATACCAGGAGAGCTAAGACCTCATTACAAAGCTGGGTAACTCCATCAGAATGTGCACTTGAATTCCAGTGTACACACATTTAAATTTCCCAACCCAGGTCCTCCGTTTCAGTCAAGAGTACACCCAAGTCATCCCCAGTGTAGAGTTACCATTGCACGATCCGCGGTCCTGTAAGCTCTTCAGTTATCTAAAGGTCTCCACTTTTTTGGGAGCTCAGGGGCTGGTTAAGAAGGCTTAACATTTTTCTATTAAAAATGACACACATCCCTTTTCCCCTTCAGTGGCATGTACAAATCTAGTTAGCTGAATGTATTTTAGAAACAATCCTACCACTGGCACAATGGGTGATGACACACGTTTAGTAATATATGATAGTAAGATTAGTTGGTATTTGCTGTCACATGCCATTAATTCATCAAGTAAATTCCTGTTTGTTCTGAATTTCATCCAAGACCCCCAAAATATGTGATTCCATGACACATTCTGTCATGAACTTGGCAATGTCCCTTATCTGTCCTCCCTTTGCCTGGCCAGGCCTATTTTAGGATCTCCTGACAGTGGTCCAACACCCACATTACAAACCTTTAAATTTTGATCTGATGTCTTTGATTCATTCGGCTACTATTCCTCTTTGTCTCATCTTTTCATAATTCCTTTATTCTTGTCTCCTTTCCTTTATCATCTTTCTTAGTGCCAGTCTCCTCTTCCATCCACATATAATCTATCCATCTTCACTGTCAGTTTCCTGGTCATCCTCAGCCAGAATATGATGGTACTGTACTTCTTTACAACATATTTTTGGATTGTAACATAAAATATTATGCCAATTCAATGGCATAAAAAGATTTGTGACACTATACTTAGTTTTTACATAGGTAGGTCTGCCCTCATCATCTTGTTGGGGAGTTGAGCAGTTTATTATAGAGATGTCCTCCATGCCTAAGGACCACCAGAATCAAGGCTTTTACACATGGGAATAATAATAAATACCTTGTGCGTGGCATCCTGGCTTCTGAGTAAGGACAAAAGATGTATCAAGCTGCAAGCCTGGTATAATTTTCTTGAAAACATAGACGAAAGATGATTTAAACAGGGTTTTCATCATCACAGATTCTGTGTGCCTTTGTAATGCCCTGGCCAGCTAATTCCGTCTCTCCCTTTTGCTATGTAGTCTCCATTAGATTATTCTGATACCCCCTGGAGTGAGAAAAAACAACTTTTTCCATTTCTGGAAATAAAGAATCAGAAAGATTCTTTAGGCATCTTTACTACAGACTTCTTTTCTCTTTGTTCCTAAGCAAAGGAATGGGAAGATTAAGATGAATCTTGAGGACATTATGCTAAGTGAAATAAACCAGTCACAAAAGAAAAAATAACCATATAAGTCTACCTACATGAGGTACCTAGAGGAGTCAAATTCATGGTGATAGAAGTAGAATGGTTGTCAGGGACGGGAGGGAGGCGGGAACGAGGAGTTATTATTTAATGGATACAGTTTCCGTTTTGCAAGATGAGAATAGTTCTGTAGATGGATGGTGGTGATGGTAGCACAACAATGTGAATGCATTTAATGCCACCTAACTGCACACTTAATCGTTAAGATGATCAATTTCATGTTATGTGTATTTTACGCCTATTAAAATTTTTTTAGACTTCACTTCTGACATGTGAAACTAATTATAGGTTGCCTACTATGTGCCAGATGTTGAACTAGATACTTTACATACATTTTTCCTGCTAAATATTATTATTCTCATTTTACAAGTGAAGACACAGAAGTTTATAGGAGTTAAAATAATTTCATGAGATTATGCAATAAAGCAGCAGAAATGAAATCTGAATCCAATCCCCTGTAGTCTTCATTACCCCACACTGCTGCTTCCCACGTGGAAGTAACAGACTTGTGCACACACACACACACACACACACACACACAGAATTCTGTATTTTCATCTTGGTACATAATACACATTATTCCTTAGCTTAACTTAATTGTGTTAATTACCATAAATACACATGTTGATGCTAACCACTTAATTAAAATGGCAAAGTTAATCCACATAATCACCTTGTAGTGCATGGCATGGACCAGTTCTCATTGCTAAACGAATCCGAGACGAAGAAGTGCCTGTGTACGAACAGCTTTTTTGTTGCCTCAGGAAGCAGGGAATGAGTCTGAGTGCTTAGGCTTCAGGCTTTGCAGTTACACCCCGGCATTTCAGAAACGGCAATTTAAAATTTAAGTTCCAAAAAAGGCTTAAGACCAAGTCCGTCATCTGACATTTTTTTCTCCCACGGTTTTGGGATCACTTTTAAACGGTATCTTGTGGAACCGCTAGAAGATGTTTCTAAGCATTGTTTTTGTTTGTTTTGTTTTTTGATTTTGCCTCTGAACGAATTTAATATGTGTTTATTGCATAACAGGAACAGTCTGTCGATGGCAGAAATCGGGTCCCCAGTGAACAAAATGGCCTCAGCCTTGCTGGAGCACGTATTTCCTGAGTAGTGGGCACAGATGCAGGGTAACTGGCTACGTCCGGGTTGTAAGTACAGGTATGTTAACTGTGGGCCTGAGGGGAACCTCCGTTTTGGGTTGTAGTTTATTATTAGGTGAGGAAATGACTGGACACCTCCAGCTGCCATTAATCAGCCGCAGAGTCAGACTGGAGCCAAGCGAGAGGCCTGCGGGTGGACCCTCCCAGCGCTGTGGAAATACAAGAAGACAGAGACAAATGTTTTCCAGCCTAGCGGCACTAAGCTCTGCCCTTTCACAGTCCTTAACATGCGTGTTCAAATTGATTTAGTTCATTTACCCCCCTCAACCTGACCATCTATTTTCCTTGAAGACTGACAGCTTTATGTGTTGCTCCCATGTTATTATGTGTTGCTGCTCGGCCGCTAGCGATAGTGTTTCAGAAACTTTTACCTCCAGACATAAAGGATGAGTGAGGAGGGGGGAGTGTGGAGAAAGGAAGGTGAGGGTGCATCATTTTAGTTCCTTTTTTATGGGGGTGCAAAACATGCCCATCAAGGCACCGGCTTTCTCTCTCCTCTCTCCCTCTCTTTTCTTTATTCCTTTTCTGTGTCAATGATTTCCATGAAAAAGCCTTGAATAAAATTTCTCACTTGAGAAACACATCTGTCAGGTGATGTCAACGCCTGGCTTACTCCTCTTCCTGTTGGGTCGCAAGCATGGCATTCTCTCATGTTCCTGGAATGCTGACATGGTCGAGTGGCGAAAGCCAAACACAGGTAGGGTCAAGCTGAAAAAATCGACGGGGGCCTTCTGTCCTCAGCTGAGCTTTGGAGGGAATGGGAAGAATCCAGAAGCAATTTATTGTCCCTGCTGCTATGTCAATGCAGAAAAGGGGGATGGTGGAGATAAAAAAAACGAGACAGCAAACAGCCCCCTGTCAGCTGCAGGGACTTCAGTCAAGACATTCCAAGTGCTTGTCCAGTTGGAGACATTTGCCTCAGGATAAGCAGGAATTCAGATCTGACACTCACCCTCAACATTTTTGGAACTGGATGAAAGTGCCTTATCTGAACATGTAAGAATATTTCTGGCACTGAAGGCCAAAGACTAAAATTCAGAGTTAAAATAAATACTTGGAGAAGGAAAGGAAACAGTGAGGTTAAAGATTGGATCAGATATGAACCTCTAAGCTCGCTGACTTTACCATAGCCTAGTTTTATTCCATCCGGTTTTCATGTACTAATCTATGCAACAGCACTCAGAAACACTCTCTTTTTACTCTTCCTGCTTTTGTGTCAAAGGGCAGAAGATGACAATTCCACTGATTTATGTAGACAAATACAAATAAAATAAGCAAAATAAAATTAGATAAGCCAGTTTGAAGTGTGTAACCAGATATGAGTATTATCCACTCTTTCCTGTGCACCAGTATTTAGTTATGTACAGTATCTGATTCTATGGACTAATCATAATTATTACCCAGTAATAGAAAAGGTTTAAAATCTTATCCTTAGAATGAATTTGCCATTTTATGATGAAATGGAATCTTGGAGAAGGACACTTAGTGAGATAGACATATGCTTACACACACACACACACACACACACACACATTTTTTTGAAAAAGTACTGTTACTCTAGTACAGATTACGCTTAAGGATCGGGGTTTTAGTCACCTAGTGACTTTGCCGGTGGGCCCTCTCTGGGTAGCTGGAGGTCACAGGGAGGACCCCCTCCCCAGCCCCGAGTGGGTGTTGAAATGGTATATGTGGTAATCCTTGCACCATAAGCATTTAGATGACAGTCCCTTGTTTCCCTGCAGTTCTCAGGGTTTGCATGGTTGACTGTTCCTAATCAGAGGTCACCTCAGTGACACACGGAGTTCCTCTGAAGCACAGCACCCGTAGGGCCTTAGGGAAATGAAGCGTGTGGTTACTTTAGCCAGACATTCAGTCTCCGTTTGATGACTGTGGGATGACTGAGAAAGCCTTACTGACATCCACAGGCCTTTCTTCAATCTCGTGCTCAAGTATGGTTGTGGGTTTGGTGCTTGGAGTACTGATTCAGCCCTGCCTTGCGAGGTCCAGGTGGGCAAATGAATTACCCACACTGGCCATCTGCAACAAGTGAACTTTCCTTGATGGGATGCTATGCAAATAGCACTTGGTAACACAAACCTGCACAGTATGAAGATCCAACAGATCACAAAACTACTGCAGGGAATCTGTTCTCCTGACAGCAAACTTTCAGTTATTTAAAATTTCTTTTTAAAGGGCACGAGAACATATGTGCACAAACTACTCATTCATTGAAACAGTTACCTTTATTGTTTTGGAAATGTGATGCAGAAACTTTTGTAATACTACTGGGAAGTGGGAGATTGTATGACCATTTGTTCAGAATCCAAAACTGGGATATACATTGTAAAACATTAGTGCTGCCTTTCTGGGAACCCTAAAGCAGATGTTTATAATCAAGAATGTTCCAGAAAATTGGAATAAGTGATTGCCACAGTAATAGCTTAAATAATATTTTAGTCGCCGTTAGTCATATTTTATCTGTGTCAATCTTTTCCCTAACAAAGTAAAATAAAAATGAATCACTAAAAACATCTCTACTTGAATCATCCAAGGGAATCTCTCGGGAGTCAGAGGAGACTCCAGGCAGAGAAAGAACTGATAAAACCGGTCATCTTAATCTGCCACTTTCTTCATCCTGCCAGAAAGTTAGCAGTCCAATAGGGCTTTCGGGTGTAGAAACTAAGCTTGAGAATGATTGGCAATGTATAAAAAAACCTGTAATTAAAGACTTGGATGTTTTCTTTATTGGCTTTATCTTTTAAATAAGCACAACTCTTCAACTGTAGACAAAGCCTTCGGTGGCTATTTTTATTTGAATAAAATTGCGTTTAAAATTGTTAAAAAATGCAAGATTTTTTTAAACATTAAATCATGATTTGTGTGTGTGTGTGTGTGTGTGTATGTGTGGCCTTGTTATAAAGTACTCCTTCAGAAGATTTGGATCCATTAAACATGTTTGAGGGGATGGTATAAGTGGCCTTATGCTACCATAGAAAAATTTGTGTTTCATAGGGGTGGATGGAGAATAACTGAAAAAGAAAGTTAGATTTTATTCTCAAGTATAAATTATCAGAGCACAATATGCTTATCTCTTACATTCTTTCTACCTTATAACATTTACTGAAAGGGTCAATCTTGCCTTTTCTTGTTTTCTATTTTCCTGCAGGACACTATTAGATATAGAAGGGGAACTGCTCCTTTGACCAAAGGAAAATGGCCCTGACCTTCCCTTAGGGTCAGTGAATGCAGAGAGCTAAGTGTTAAGGGTGATGTGCTATGCTTTGAAGCCCTAAGGGTCCAGGCTTTCTGTTGTAGAGCAGTACGCTTCAACTTGGTTATATGGTAGTACAGTGTATAAACAAAAGAAAGACGATCAAGGTACAGATGTCACTGCAAAAGAATATGCAATCACCTGGATAATTAATTCTTTTTAGTTAAATACTTGTGACTGAGTTATGTTTACACTACAAGAGGAGGGAAGTGATTTTGGAAGACTTTCAGTGCAGACACCCGCTATCAGTTATATCAAACAGCGTCTGACATAGCATCAACACAGAGTAAGAATACAGATTACTCTCCAGACTTCCAGAAAATACAGCCCGGTGAGAATATGCAGACAGTGATTTCTTTTAGCTATGTTAACCTTAAATCTTAAATGATACTATTCCACATCCTTTGGAATTGACGACGGGCAAATACAAGAGCTGGCCATCGTGATTCCATCTCATCATTTTATTCGAACTGTGGCTCATTTGGCTGTATATCTCAGTTTTTATTTTTAGTGAGATCTTCATGCTTGCCTTTCTATTCTGTTTACTGTTTTATTATCTTTGTTTCTCCTTAATCATTACAGTAAGTATAGGGGTAGCTCCTTTTCAAGCCTTCTCGAATGGTTTGGTGGCCTCTTGTATCCTGCAGTAGGACTTCTGGAAGAGCTGAGTTAGAATGAGGGAGTTCTTTAAAATATTTTTTTGATTTTGCCTCAGGAATTTAAATCCTGAACTTTCATAGTCTGACCATATGCAATACTAAAATATTTATCAATCATTTGGAATAATTTCTCCATTCTAAACCACACAATTCAAGAATGAAAACTTGAGAGTTTAATGACAGAGCAGTTTGATATACATGTATGTGTATAATTTGTGTATAATGACATATATGCAGTTATATATCATTATACACAAATTATATATAAATATGTATGCATAATTTACATACACACACACACATAAACCCTCGCTTTCCCTTGGTGTGTGAATGTATAATACCAGAAACAGAGTGAAACAGATTTCCCTTGTGCTTGAAAGTTGCCGTGCTGAATTTTGTTTAATTCAACAAATATTTAAAGAACTACAACAGTATACTATATATTAGCAACAGAGAGAAAGTAAGATATATAGATTTTTGTCCTTAAGGTAATTATGGTATAATTTAGGAGACTGGAAATTAAATAGAAAAATTTTTTGTGTGACAAGGTAAGCAGCAGAAGTGCTATGATAAAGCATGCCCAGGCTATGTACTACAGGTATACAAACTGTGCTAGACGGTTTTAAAAATGTACATATAACTGGTAAGAAAAAATTTGACCTACAAGGTTGCATTTGATTTGAGCTTCTCTTTGTGGATGATCATCAAATTTGTACAATAATCTTAAGACCCACCTTGTTTTTCTTAATTATGTTCCTGACTAAATATAAATTTTTTTCCTTTGCAATTCTGACATTTTGTTATCCTGTGATTAAAGAAATTTTATGTAGCTGCTGGTTTTGTAAGGAGTACAAGATTTAAAGAATAAACAACACTCCCCTTATTCCCATCCCTATTCTTTTTGTTGTTGCCAACTTTGGTGAATTTCACAGAACTTAGCCCTATCTATTTTAGAGACAGTTTTAGAAATTTTGTGAATCATTTATTAAATTATTACCTTGGTACTCGACTTTGATGTAATGATCATTACATAAATTAATGCTTTCAAAACTGCTGAGTTTTGGTTAAGTCTAGATTATAGCAATGTGAATTATGATGTGTTTTATCTTATATTTTAGCTATCAAAACCATACTGGATTAGCCTGCAGGAAATCTGGTCAATTTTCATGATAAATTGACTTGGCCATATAATGCATAATTCAGCTGCACAGCTGTACAGTCTGGTATGTTCTCTGAGGGATGTAACTTTACTGCTTTACTTGTAGGTTTGCAAGTCAAGAAAGTCTACCTCGCTAAGTTTGATTTACGTCTCAGAAACATATAAATATGTGCATACTAATTTTTAACATAAAACCAAATTATGTATTTTATTGTAAACATTGCATGTATTTTTTTTTTTTCTAAAGTTCACATGCCAGGTTTTGAAGAATCACACGAAACTTTTGTGGAAGTTTTTTTTTACATCACTCTTGTAATGGAGCCCTTATTTAGAAAAATCCCATTTTCTTTTGGTCATAGTTCAAATAAAAATGTTCCTTAGTGGGTATTTAAAGTAGGTGTTGAATTTTTTATTATGAAGAGGCTGGATGGCATAGTGGCTTAGAGCATGTGTATTGAGGTCATAGGCTATAAGTATTCCTTATCTGTTTTCATAATTGCCCGAGGCTATAACATGAACAAAACCAATATATACAAATGTATGTTTTCTTTCATCCCTATCTGTGATTGAGATAGAACAACAGGGGAATGTAGAAATCACTCTAGCATGAATCCAATCCCCAGTGAAGCTACCATTCTGGTTTAACTTAGAAACAGAATACATACATAGCAATAAGGACAAAGGGTTAATTTGAGTCTTGCGACGATAGAGAAGTGAGTTTGTGACAATAGATAAGTGACTATGAAGCCGTATGGAAGCAGTTTGATGACAGGTCTGATTCCTAGAGCTAAGATAGGTGTGTTAAGTGTGTGTGGGTGTCGGGAGGTGTTCCATAAACCTTAGAAAAAAACACCTTTTAGCCATGAACAGCCCAGGGCATTCTATGAACTGGAAAAGCCCTGCATCGATATAGCTCCAGCGTGGAGAATATCTGTTCCACAGCCATTGAAATAAAATTTCTTCATCAAGCTTTGGCCTCCTTTCCTTTAGAAAGGAGGAAAAGTAGTTTCCAGATGTTTGAAAAATATCATTTTAGGCAGAACATTTAGCAAACGAGTTTTTACTGTAGCTGTGCTTACTTTTGAGGAAGTTCAGACGTTTCAACTTAAATTGTAGATGTGAAGTCCATCTTGAAATTTAATTTCAGGTGAGTATTACCTTCTATTTAATTTCCTCTTTTAAAGGACTGGTGACATAGAAATACACTCCTAAACCAGCTGGTATATTTCAGAGACAGTGTTGGACACAGAGCAAGCTAGTTGCTAAATGCTGTCAAATTCTTGCTTCTACTGTTTTGCCATTCATGGCAATTGTTATTATTCACAATCATCAGAAATAATGAATGGAAATGAAGATGAAATTAATACTGTATTTTATTCCTTATTAAAATACTGGGTAATTATTTGACAGGGAGAAATTTGTATAAATTAAATGTCAATTATACTTTCAAGATTTTATACAGATGATTACTATTACATAATCATTTCTGTGGATGGGAACAAGTTAAGGTTACTGGGTAAATACCAAGTAAAGATTATAGTAAATGCTGCAGAACTATTTTATTCATTTAACAATATTATAGATAGATAGCTAAAACCCAAATTTTGGTGTGCTAAATATCTTTTAAAGATTATGATACCATTAGAACATAATCTGTAAACTATCTTTCTAAATTTCACCAATATTTCAAAGTTTTCAAGTGGATTAATTTTATGAATTCATGATTGTTTTATTTATCTAGTACGATCTTAAAATGTAGATAATTTACTAAAATGTAATTAATAATTTTCAGTAATCTGTAATTCAGGCATTTTGGTACATACTGTCTCTATTTCTCCCAATACTCTAAAATTGAGGAAAGTACAGAAGATTACTACCCATTCATGCAGAAAAACCCAAGCTGGAAAATTAACAGCACAGTTGGAAAGGCTAATGAACTTGGCATTTAAAATGCTCATAGAAGCTCAAAATCTATCCCTAGATCCCAGAGGTGGCTCTTTTGATATAATCAACCCAATTATGAACTTCAGAACCATTTAAATATCACATGGGTGATATGTTAGTCCATACTGCAACTTGCAGCTCTTTCTCATGATTGTCTCTCACCAGTCATTGTTTGCTTCTGACAAATTGCATTTCTTATACTCTCTTTCAAAAGACAAGTTGCTAATTGACCGGTAAGGTAGTTTGGCCCGGGTTAGAACTCTGTTATTGAATTCCTGTAGTGGGAGTGAAAACAAAAATACTGATGGAGACCCATGTTATGCCTACAATTAACAGAGTAAACATCTTAAGAGGCATAGAAGACACAAACAGATGTTCTAATTGCATGTCTGTGAGAAACTGATGTTTACTAGTTCCACTCTGGCTTGGCCTTTGAGACCTCAGGAAGTTTCCCTCCCAGTGGGGATTTCAGTGATTTATTGATTTCAGTACAATGAATATTTCAGAAACTAGCAGGATTTTTAAGAGGTTAAATACATCCTTACAAAGGTTAGCATTAATTCTTGCTTGAAGGGAATGCTTACTCTGCTTTAACTAGGGTAAGAATGGTCACATTTGCCACATTCCTGCCTAAGTGGGAAGAAACACGGACGGGGTAACGGAAGGGATTTCTTAATAGAGAATGTGGAAATAAAACATTAGCACATTATTTCTTTTCCCTTAAGCTGAACAAAAATGAGGGACGTATGAATAATAGCAAACTCCTGAAAATTCCTGGTTGAAACACTGATTAGTCTTCTTTTTTTATAATTAATTTTTATTGGCATATAGTTGCTTTACAATGTTGTGCTAGTTTCTACTGTATAGCAAAGTGATTCAGCCATATATATATGGCTGATATATATATATATATATCTCCTCTCTTTTTTGGATTTCCTTCCCATTTAGGTCACCACAGAGCACTGAGTAGAGTTCCCTGTGCTATAGAGTAGGTTCTCATTAGTTATCGATTTTGTACATAGTACCAATAGTGTATCTATGTCTATCCCAATCTCCCAATTCATCCCACCTCCCACCTTTTCCTCTTGGTATCCATACGTTTGTTCCCTACATCTGTGTCTCTATTTCTGCTTTTCAAATAAGACCATCTATATCATTTTTCTAGATTTCACATTTTTGCATTAATATACAATATTTGTTTTTCTCTTTCTGACTTACTTCACTCTGTATGACAGTCTCTAGGTCCATCCACGTCTCTACAAATGACCCAATTTCCAGAATTCAAAAAGACACATGCACCCCAATGTTCACAGAAGAACTATTTTACAATAGCCAGGACATGGAAGCAACTTAAATGTCCATCAACAGAGGAATGGATAAAGAAAGTGTGGTACATATATACAATGGAATATTACTCAGCTGTAAAAAGGAACAGAATTGGGTCATTTTTAGAAACACTGATTAGCCTTGATCAAAACAGTAAAGATATAGACTTGTATTTGAGACACTCAGAGCTGAATAATGTAATAAGGCTCAGAAACCTGAAAGGTTTTTAAGTGCTTAGGAAATGTTCAATTTACCACTTACCTTCTTCTTACAAATATTTTCTGTTGTAATTATTTGGCCAGTGTTTACCAGAAAGAGTCTAAAAGTAATTGATGGGTACTTTGTACTCTTGTGCTTTCTTTCTTCTTCGTCACATCATGGATGTTGATAAACTGATATGTCTTCCTTGGTATTCATAACAATACTCAATACTTATCCAGAATCATGCCAGATACTGTGTAAATGCTTTAAACAAATTATCTCATTAAAAGAATGCCATTACAACCTACACAGGGTACTTGTGATTTAGTGAGGTGATGTATATATGGTGCCTGATGTGAACTAAGTGTGGTGGACAGTTTTGTTTTCCTTTGGGCACCCAAACCTTGTTTATCCTCAGCCCACTCAGTTTAGATGGGGTTTGCCTTAATCTCTAACTCCAGAGACAGTGCCATAACCCTGGTCACATGGATTGGTTCAAAGGAAGACATGTGACCTGGATAGACCAATCCATGCCTTCTCTGAGACTTTGGCTATAAATATCAGGAAGAGGCCTTCTGAGATGATGGGTGCCAAAGGCCATATAAACACTGAGCTGTTGTTGCCACCTGGTGGGAAAGCACTTTCCTGAGAATGAAGCCAACCCAGAGGAAACACAGCCAAGAGAAAGGGGGTGAAAGAGAGTGTTCTGATAATACTGAATTTCTGGATCCTGTCATGCCTTGACTTTTCCAGCTGCATGAACCAATAAATTCTCTTTCTTTCTCTCTCTGGCTTGAGCTAGCTTAAACTGGTTTTGTCACTTGGAAGTGAAATTTCTGTTTCACTTAGTAGGTGTTTTAAAATGGCAAGTTTTTTTAAAAACTGAAGTATAGTTGATTTACAATACTATATTAGTTTCAGATGTACAGCATAGTGATTCAATATTTTTATAGATTACACTACATTTAAAGTTCTCATAAAATATTGGGTATACTCTCTGTGCTGTACAATATATACTTGTAGCTTATTTACTTTACACATGGTAGTTTGTACCTTTTAATCCCCTACCCTTATCTTACTCCTCCTCCCTTCCCTCTCCCCACTGGTAACCACTAGTTTGTTCTCTGTATATATGAGTCTGTTTCTATTTTGTAATGTTCATTTGTTTGTTTTATGGCGAGTCTTGTTTTTATTTAAATGTTCAGTAAGTGATGGAGTGAATAGAAATAATAAATGCTTGTAAAATGAAAAAAAAAAAGAATGCCATTCCATTAGATGAATAAGTATGAAATCACTGATGGACTATTATTTCGTAATAATGCAAACAGTATTTTATATTCTTAGCTTCTCTTTTGTGTTCAATTATTGGTTATTTGCCATAAGACCTGGATAAATTTTTTCTTCTTTAGATCAAAAAAACTGCAGAATTTTGTAATGCAACATGCTTTCTGCTTGCGAGTTTGAGTGCTGTAGACCAGCACTGGCCCCATGTGGCTGCTGGGCATCTTAAGAGTGGCTGTTCTGAATTGCTGAATTGAAGACTAGGATGCAAAAAAGAATTTAAAATATTAATGTTTTTATATTGATTACATGTGAAAATGGTAATATTTTTGACATACTGGGTTAAATAGAATATATCATTAAAATTAATTTAATCTGCCTTTTTTCTCTTTTTTAAATATGGTTACTAGAGAGTTTAAATTTCAGTAACCAGAATTACTTATCTCTTGGGCTCTGTTACAGTTTCTCAAGTCTCGGAATCAGACTGGTTACCACCAACTTCATTTCCTATTCCACACTGATTTTTGCATGGTATTTGCTTGTTATCACAGCAACCATAGAAAACCCATCTTCACAAAAATATGACATCATCAAAAAATGTAATGTGATCTAACCTTGAAAGTGTGAACTACCTTGATCTAGCATTTCTCATTGTGTCTAATACATGTTTTGCTATAAATTCCTCAGGTGTTTAAAATATCCAGTGTCACCTCTGAATGCTAATTGAGGTTTCTTGGTGTGCTTTGGCACACAGTTTGGGAACCATGAATATAACCCAATCAGAAACATGACAATTTTTGGCTTTGTGCATACCTCACATCTCAGTAGAATTATAAATTGTACAGTGTTATCAGAATACAGAATCTAACTCATCTTTAAGTCTATCCATTCACTTAGTCATTATTTAATCATTCAGATTTTATTTAAAATGTGCAAAACAATGAGTGCTGGGTGTTGGTGATACAGTGGTGAGAACACAGACAAAATACCTGTCTCATGGAGCTTGCATTCTAGTAAGCAGAAACAAGGAAACAGATTAAATAACTCCAAGTAAACAAATAGACAAGGTAATTTTAGATGGTGACCAGTGCTATGGAAGAAGTGATCCCACAGAACACAGCTGGAGTGGGAGTGAGGGATGCCACTTTAGCTGGGGTGGCAGAGAAGACATCTCTGGAGCGACATATGAACAAACACCGAACACGGGGAACAGCCAACCTGGAACAGAATCTGAAAAGAGCATTCCGGAAGAAGCAATAGCAAAGACCTTGAGAGTGGAGATAACTTGGGTTGTTGAACGGCGGGAAGGCTGACATTGTGGCTGAGCAAGGGGAAGGCTGAAATGAGAAGCTGGAAGGGTTGACAAGAGCCAGATCTTGCAACATTTTATATGTTATAGTCATTAGTTTCAATTTTTGTTTTCCAAAAGCCAGGCTTAAGGCACCTAGCAAAACGCTTTGCATATAACAGGTGCCAAGTCAATGTCGCATTAATGCAGATAGAGGAATATTGGGTGCCTCAAATGGATACAGGGCCCAGCTTAAAAAATAAAATTAATAAACCTAGGACACAAAGAACGTTATTGCATCTTTCAGGCCAAGAATATGCCTAAGTCAGGTTTTTTTGGCCTGCCCTACTAAAAAAATCAGAATTATTTTTCTAGTTTTAAACCCTTCCTGCTTTGAGGCTGGCCTTTCTTGTCTACCACAAATTATTCCCTCTTTGACCTTCAATTTCTACTTAGATTAAAGTTGTAATTCTTGGTAATCCAAGCAGTATGCCTCTTATGGTTTCTAGTTTCTATTGAATTAAAACTATTTCCCTTTCTATATCTACTTCTTCCTACTCAGCTTTCTGAGTTTCTTTTTGGTTGATTTGATCTTCTACTCTTTCAGAAATAGACTTGTTTTATTCCAGGAAAGATAAATGACCAATTATTTATTTTCTCATTTGAGATTAATCATGATTTACATATATGAGGTTGTGGGGTTTGAGAGGCTCCAGGTGGGGACCAACCAAGGCTGAGATCCTGTTGTCTGGAGAGTTACTTTGATTCCAGGGTATCCTCTGGGTGCACTCTCAGGCAGATCATTCCAGAGCTCACGAAAGAGAAAGACATACCAAATGTAGAAGCTTGAATCACTATGTTTACTAAATTACAAATATACAGGGATAGCAAAGGAAAAGGGACTGACTAAACTGACACACTTGGAATAGGGAGCAAGCAAATGGAAAGCCCATCCTACCCAAGTCCTAGGTTATGTCATGTTCACATGCTGTGGCCCTCCTCACTGGTAGTGTGGTTATAGCAGGTGTGGGAGCCAGAATAGCCCCCAAAGATGTTCATGCACTAATTCCCAGAAGCTGCCAATATATTGTCTTACATAACAAAAGAGATTTTGCAGATGTGACTGTGTTAAGGACTTTGAGGTGGGGAGATGATACTGGATTATTTAGATGAATCTAATCTGATCAAACGTGTGCTTAAACATTGGGGTACATTTCCTGGCTATAGTCAGAGGCAGATGTGAGGATGAATGTAGGGTCATAAAGGTGTGATTGTTGCGGACTTTGAAGATGAACCAAGGGACCACTGGCTACGGAATGCCAGTGGACTCTAGGAGCTAGAAAAGGCAAGAAAATGGCATCTCCTGTAAAGCCTTCAGAAAGGAAAGCAGCCCAGCTGACACCGTGATTTTTGCCCAGTGAAATTCATGTCCGACTTGCAACCCACAGTACTGTAAGATAATTAATTATTGTGGTTTAAGTCACTAAGTTTGGGGCAGTTTGTTATGGCAGCCATTGGAAACTAATCCAGGAAGCGAAGCAAGGGGCCTTGGCAACTGAAAGGTGCCTTCAGCCAGCGCACACTTTTCTATCAGAGAGAGCAGGGGACTGGCCAGCATCTGGCCATGGTTGTAGCTCACTGTGCGTCTGTAGCTTTTACCTGCATTCCACAGGTAGAGCACATCTGGGGAATGAATGGGTGGCTGCGCCCATGATACCATAGCTGCCGCCGAGGCAGCATGAACTGTACCTTATGAATATTTAAGGCTTTCTTGGTCTTTCCATGCCTTTCTATCTCAAAATAAAACTCTCATTTGTTTCATTGTTTTTATTTATATTAAACACCATATATTCCATTTATGCAATCCGTATTTAATATGCTTTACTGACTGACTTACTTTCTGACATTTCTTATGAGTTTTATCCATTCCAATTTTTTTCTTGACTTCTACAGCAGAACTGAATACTCCCAAACAGGGCAGCAAACACATGTTAAGAATATCTTACAAAAAGCAATCCTCCACAGGTATGAATAAGTTGGATGTGTTCAGTTGTGTCCCTTCTGTTGAATATGTATAAGGATGACTTATTACCTTGATGAACCTCACTTTTCCCTCCCACCCGCAGTGGACCTGAGGAGGATGTCTTGAGAATTTTCCAGCACTTCAGGCTAGACAGACTCAAAATAGATGTGTAGGTTTTTTCTATTAGTGGAGAACTTGTAAATTCCCTGTTTACAGCCTGAAAGTGAAGTGAACTGTTTAGTTATGGCAACACATTGGTGAAGGCTTTGTGTGCAAGGGCAAACTACATCTGTAAACCTTGGTTACACATAATGTACAGAGAAAAGAAATCAATTTACACACTTGAGGGATCACACACTATGATAATTGTAAGAGAAGTCAAACAGTTTAAGAACTGTATTTGGCTTTTGTTTCAAGTTTCAAATATTAAAAAATAAACGATAGGTCATTATGTTTTCAAAGTAATGGCAGATCAAGGAGGCTATTGTCTACTTAACTAGTTCAGAAAAATGTGGTTTTTGATAAAATTTTGAACTCAAAATTAGAGACCAGGCCACTTTGACTATGTTTTCACAAACTCTGCTAATAAGTGATTGGGTTTGTCTTTGCCTTTCCTTGCTTGAAAATTGCATACAGTGGTTGAAGATGGTCTGAAAGATGAATTATTTTCCTGATATGGAAAATCAGTTAATGTTCTCTTGAATCAAAATATTTATGGTAATACAAGTGAAGCCAGGTTCCTTGTTTCAGGAATCCTTGGTTAGTAAGAAGTACAGCCCATTTCTAAAGGGTAAGACTCACTTGTGTTAGCTGAATTTAATTCATTGATTCCATATTTTCATTTAGAAGTTGCTTTTTTTTCTTAATTTGTATTTGAAGAGTGAAAAAGCATTATTAATATTTAGTTATCTTAACAAGGTTTTATATCCTAATACAGAAAATGGCTTATTAGGCTCTCTTCAATTATATAGGAACTATTAAGTCAATTTTTTCTAAAAGTTAGTCTCTAACTAGAAGTTTTGTTAAAGAATTGATCAGTGGCCACTATAGTAAAATTGTTTTCCTTGGGCTGGAAAAAATCAGTTAAACGGTTCAATTTTATAAGAAGAAAGCAGTTTTTAAGCAAATGTTATGATAATTGAACTGGATAGGTACTAATTTGATTCATATTTACTATTACCATCCAAGTGGCCACTATTTGCTACTCTGTTACAATGGGGGCTTAACATTGAGTTTTCTGTTCATTTTGTCACTAGGTTGTAATTTTCTTGGAGATCAGTCCTCAGAGAATTAAATAAAGGCCATTTTAGTAATTAGTCTGTGAAGGCGATAAAATTGCCTTATGGCCCATTAGTTATACTTTGATGTCCAGCATCTATTAAATAAACCAAGGTTTAGGCAGCAGGGAAGAATGTAATGGAGACTTCATTGCTACGAAGAATTACAAAAGATGACAAAAATGTGTAATAAGGTTATCTAATAATAGTAGTAACACAAAATCTGAAAATTATTTTAAAATGTCATTTAAGCACTTTTTATTATGAGAACATGTGCGAAATAGGAAGGAACAGATTGAATTTTAACTCATGGTAAAATCAGTGGTGCAGCATGCACGTGTGCCCACCCACACTCCAAATAACCACCACCCATAACCAAATACAGTACAAAACATCTCTGTATCACTATTATGTTAGAGACTAGATTAAAAATTTGGGGAGTATGAGAGCCTTAGCATTAGGTCTCAAATTTAGAATTCTAAAACCTAGAATTTATAGCTAACTCTTTCATTTTAAAAATAGTCAGAAAGCTTAATCTTCCCTAGAGCAACTGTAACTCAAACTGGATTGAGTAGAACTTCACATAAGAGGCTGCAGATCTGGCTCTTACCTTGGGCATAGTGAGGACCACTGCCAGCAGTCCACACGGCTTCTCACTCTTGTTTTAGTTTGGGAAGATGTGAGGAGGTGGAATTGAGACAGGCTGGGACCTGGGACCCTTTGCTGGGACCTGGGACCATTTGTGGCAGTGCTGCAATGCTTGCACCTGGACACACCTCTCCCTGAGCAACAGAATACAAAGAAACTGTATAGGACTAAAAATAACTGCGTGCATGCTCAGTTGGGACAAATTCTGAACCCAAAAGATACAAAGAGACCAAAAAACCCAACTGCCACTTTTGAAGAGGCTGGAGCAAAAACAGGGCGTTGGAAGCAAAAGCAGGGTACTGCGCATGCCCCCTGCACACACCACCACCTACGGGGTGGGCAAACACCTAAGCCACCCCTCTGGAGATACCCCTACCCTCACCCCATATAAGGCACCAGCTTGCCCCCGCTCAGGGAGTGAGCAAACAAGGGAATCTGTTGTTTGTTCTCGCTCCCCCCTGCTGCAGCAGGGGCCCCAATAAAGCCTTGCCTGAATTTCTTGTCTGGCCTCTAGTCAATTTCTATTGACTGGGGAAGGCCAAGAACCCCGGTCAGTAACAGAATGGAAAAAAAGAGGAACCAAGTCATAGAGCTTCTGTACTCTACTATCTCTTGCATCCATGCCATGCTTGTAGGCCATGTTGTATAGACAAATGCATCTTAAATCATCTTCTCACTCCTACTCTCTTCCTAATACATACAACACCAAACTCATTTCCCGAGTGAAGCTCCCAGGTTATTTTTCTCCTGTTCCAAAAATATCTTCAATAACTTTTTACCTTGTACTGAATTGATTTAAATGATTAAATTGACTTCTGGCATAAGATTTTAAATTGACTTCTGTAATAAGATTTTCCCCCTTAATTTCCAGTCATCATGCCCTTGAAGTGTGCTCTCCAGTCTCTTAGGTGTGTGAAGGGAGTGAGTTGGTAGAAAAACCCTCAACTAATACGAATGCATTGGAATTACCACTGACATGACACATGTGTGGGGTTACATGAAAATGAATTTCCATCTAAGGTTTTAATAAATTTATACATGATGTTATTAATATCAATTCTATAATGTGCTATCGCAGTTAACCAGTTGTGCTTGCCTCACACATACAAGGCAAGATCCTCTATTTTGACTGTCTACCATCGTTGTTAGCATTATGGGAAAGCTCTCAGGAGATCCACTGTAATTACAGAGCAGATAACTCTTGACTCCTGTTTCCTCCTCATATATTGAGTGGTCCCATGATACCTTTAGAATCCAAAGGTCTGAGAGTGTCTTAACTGTAGAGACACCTAGAATCTACTCTCCACTGGGAGAAGAAGGGGTTGGCCAGCACCACATCTGCAGAAGCTTTACTTCTTCTGAAAGAGCACCAAGTGTTTAAATGGAATCCTATCTGGCCTGAGAAACAAGCAACTTTCAGAATGTAGACTCCTTATGTTCTAATATTGCCACTCTATGCTGTGTAGCTTTGAGCAATTTCTGAATCTCAGGTCCCATCTTTGAAAAAGTAAAATAAAAACCAGGATTAAAGAGGTATTTGAATAAAAATATTTGGATATTGAACTGAAAGAAATTTTGTCTACAGTTGTTTTTTTTTTTTTTTTTCTGGAGAACTAATGGAAGTCAAATCCAGGGAATGAGAAGTAGCATGGGGTGAAGGAATTTGTATTTTGGCATATATAAAGACAGATGTTGATGATTGAACCCTCACTAAAAAGAGTTCTATAAAAAGACACTCTATGTAGATTTACAAATGCCTTGTAATCATTTAATTCTAGTTCAACATTTTTCTAGTTTGGGGGAAGTGGCATGGAAAATTTATTAACAACCATGAATTAAGAATGGAGGTTATATAAGTGGATGTCTCTGCTTTGAAACTACAAATATTACTTCTCTCATTCCGAAAATAGGTCGAACATAGCTTTTAAATGTTACCTGATGGGGACTGCCTGATAAATAATACTTTAATGCAAATACTTATACTTTTTATAAAGATAAATGATAAAAAACAAGCCTCTGTTTGGAGGTATCCATTAGGTGTTTAGAGACATATTATTTTCTTTTTTTTAAAAAAAAAAAAACTAGCTTATCTACCAGCAGAAATGTAAGTATTATTTAGCACCTGCTAGGTGTTTTGTATGATACCAGGTGCTGTGAAGGATACAGAGACATTTACACCTTAACAAATATAGTAAAAATGGCATTTAAGCCCCAGTTCCCCAGAAAAGAGTGCCTGTGGTGGAGCTTACGTGCTAATGTTTTCTTGGAGGAGTATAATCCTGAGGGAAGCGAGGAGGAGGGGGAAAATGGATGTGAGTCAGAGAAGGAGGAAAACTAAATACAAATGTTACATTACTGTGGTGGCCAGAGCTTAACAAGGAAAGATGGAATAAATAGGGTGTTCTGGAGAAGAAACATGGCATGTTGTGCACTAAAATAGTTGGGGGGGGGAGGTATAACCGAGGATTTGCCAGCTCTTCACCTTTCCCCTCCCTCCCTCTCCTTCTGTTTCTTGAATTCCCTGCACCTCCAGGTCTGTTCTCCAGCCCTTCTGTGCAGTCCCCCAGGTCAGCCAGAATTTCCGTGAGCACCGCTGGGTAAGACTTAGGTGTTGGGGATTGTTTGGCTCCAACTGTCCAGGTGCAAAGGAGACCATTCCGCTGGAAGATGAGGTGATGCTGGTCCAGGCTTTCAACCCCGAGGAAGCAGGGCAAGTGGCAGAGGCAAGCAGGGGGCAGATAAGAATAGTCCCATCTGGGGAGGTGCATAAATTGGGCCTCCAGAAAATAGTGTTTTCTACTGGACAATGGTTTTAAAAAGTGCTTTAGGTGTGCAGAGAATTGAGAAATCACTGGCTCTTTTGGAATTGTTTTTGAACCTTTATTTTAAGAAAGAAGAGGAAACAAACGTTGAAAGTATGCCTGCGTGATGCCAAGACTGATTTGTTTTAAAAGAAAGTTGGAATAAACACCGGATACACAAACTTTGTAGTGGAGAATACAGCATATTCAAAAAGAAACTAAGGAACTTGGAAAGGAAGAGTCAAGGGTCATATGTACCAGATACTAAAATGGATTTAATCACATTTAAAGAAAGATTTGTACAAATGGTTAGCCAGATAAAATAATTTATATCTTACATTTCATATTTCTGGTGTCAAGAAAAGATCCTCTTTTATTACTTTGACAATCACTCTTATGACACACAAGAGAAAAATACAAAGTCGACCAAAAATAAATTCCTCATTTCAAGCAAGATGGTGAACAGAAATAGCTAGCCTTTGTTAAGGTTTCTGATTTATTTATGGACTTCTCTACATCATGGAAAACACTTTGGTTACTTTCTTACTGTTCCATAAGGAGAGAAAAGCACTAATAGATTTATAAAAATTGTAACTTCAAAGAATTGTCTGAGAGGGTGTTTGGAGAAAAAGATCCAGAGACCCAGGCAATGTTACAAGTAAATAATTAATTTAAATGATCCTAAATTATAAAAATAAGAGAAATCATACATCCACCTTTTTGTTCTAGGCTCACCTTTGTCTTCCCAGAAAATTTTGTATTCTATCCTCTGAAACAGCACTTCTTCCAGGGTAATGCGTTGTTTGATGTTGAAATATGTAGCAAAATCTGTATAAAAAGCATTTCGTAGAGATAAACAGGAAGTCATTCACTCTTTAAAAAAGACTTGTACAACTAGTTGCTAATGGCAAAAAGAGCAGAAAAGCTGTGATTTTTGTTAGTTCCGCTTCTAACGAAGCAGGCCTTGCAGGTTGAGGCAAGGTTGGGCTGAGCGGGAGCGCAGAGGGCAGCGTGAAGTCATCTGTCTTGGGTGAGAGCGTAGCGCTCTCTCTGCAGTGAGCTTTGAGTAATAATTATTGATCTAATTATCTGTGGTTTCTGCTTCTCAGGGAATGCTGCTTTTTTTGGACTTTGTATAAATCCTGTGTAGGATTACCTTTACCAAATTGGAAACTGAAGGTCAAGGGTTCTCAATTACTTTTCTGCCTCTGAAGCATTCGCATGAGCAGCGCACCCCGGGGGTGGAGGGGAGGGTGGCACGGGTCCCTCGGAGGGGTGGCTGACAGTCTTGGAAGCTCATGCTTTACTTGACAAACTGCCTCGAGACAGTGGTGCGTTCCTTCCAACCCCTTCCAGTTGAGCATATTTGTTGTAAAAATCAAAGAAACTCTTTAAGATTGTGCAGCATAATCTCGGCCAGTTCTGAATATGAGAAAGCTAAGTGCCTCTGAAGCTTTCAAATACATAAAACAGTCTGTGTGTAACCTCTATATTGCAGAAGCAGGCTGTTTGTGGAAGAGTCTTTCATAGGACTTGTCTCGTTCTGTAATGTGACTTCACCGATCTTAACCGATCATCTTGGGGTCTCTATTAGGTTTGGAATGACTGAGCCTTTCTAGGTGTTGTTGTAGCTCAAGAGCCTATCAGTAGTACAGCTGTTCTATAGTCAGTAGAACTTACAAAACGTTAATGTAGCAAGTCTTACCCCAGTTTGAATGAGCAAGCTATTTTGCAACCCCTAAAAACTCATTAACATTACTAATATTTGTTTCTTTAGGACAAAAATACTCGATGTTATTCACTTTCACTAGCCATACAATGCCCTCAAGCCTGGACGTCCAATTGTCAATTTGTTACTATAAACTTTTGTTGAACATTTTATTTGACTCCACATCAGGTCCAGGTATATAAAGATAACTAAGTGAAAACTTTAAAAGAGGCAGAAAACCTACCGGAGACAAAAAGAACCAAATAAGATCAAGTACAACCATACCTTAATGGAGGGGCAAAGAGTTCAAGTCATATTACTAGACTTTAAAGGCATTATATATTTAAACACAATAATTTCTGAGCCTGGGATATCAAGAAAACGATGGTCTTTTTAAGGCATATTCTGTTTAAGAAGGCATAGACAGGCATATACATGTGGGTAATCCACCCCGTTGTATACATAAGATCTATGTACTTTTCTGCATGTAACTTATAACTCAGTTACCAGAAGGAGGTATATTATGTTACATCCAGCATCATTAAAAAATGGAGGGCTCCTTTGGGTAATCCCTCACCTATTTACCCATTTATTCAGAATATTTGTTACTCAGGGGTTCTGTATAGCTCCGGCTTTCTGTGTTTTAATGTATAGTCTGCATTAGTACATCATTAAATTCCTCTCTATCTCATTACTTTTGGTGAATAATTTAGCTTCTTAAGCATGATCATTAAGTACCTGCTCATTTACCTAATGTTTTTTCAGACATGTATAATATAATTCTCATACTATATTGGTATCACATTATTCAGTCTCATGTGAGAGACTAAATGCTATAATTATAAAAAGAACTTCACATGTGTCATGCTTTGGGGATTTTCTAGAACACTGGACTAGGTCAGAGCAATTTTCACAGTGGCCACAGATCTAGAACAAATATTCTCGTGCTCTGAAAGCCCTGGCAGCACCCCAGAACCCCAGACTCCAGGGTTGCAGATCCCAGTTTTGAACATTATGAAACTTCCTCCTAAACAATAGAAAAATTGATTCTGTGGTTAGAAAGCCTGTGATTAGCTATAAGGCAGCCTAAAAATTTGAATTTATGCAGTTTGGAGAAGGCATAGAGATAATGTCAACTTTAATTACTGTTTTTTTCCAAACACAGAGAATAGGCCAAAGGTCATGAGTGGAAATTAAAGAAAAATGGAAAACAGATGTTAGGGAAGCTCGCTATAGGAATGGAAACACAAGCTGCACTGAATACTATTAAGAAAAAAAAAGACCACTGCAAAAAAAAAAAAAAACCCAGAAAGTGAGGATCTTATGAAAGTTCTATTTTCATAATGGTATGTTTAAAATAGTTTGACTTTTAAATATTTTACTAAGTGATTTAATTTCATGTATTCTTTTCCTTACATTTAGAGACATACTTCAGGAGCAAAAGGAGATCTTAAAACCCACCATTATAAACTCCGTGTGAAAAGATGATGCCGAAAAAAAGTCTCTTCTTAACAACTGAAAATCCAGGCACTCCTCCCCAGCCCCACCCCAAGTATCAAACTTTAACAAATAAAAGTTTTTCTTTTCTTTCAAGTGACAGCGGTAGTCACTTTTTAAAATACATTTATTCTCAAATCATCTTTCCATTAGGACACTTGAATAAGTTTCCTTGACATTAACAAGAGCTATGCAGATTTACTATGGTGAGAAATAGGTACTTAGGCAGAAATTCATTTAGATTATAAAATACATCATAATGACTCTCAAATGAATTGCTGACTTTTTCGGTATATAAAGAAGATCTATGTGTTTTGACATGTTTTGACTTTTATATATTATCTTCAGCTAAAATAAAGGAAGATATTGCAAGATCAATGAAAATACATAAATGTGAGCATAATGTCTTGAAATCTTATAAACAAACACACAATGGACATCTAGAGTCTGTCCTGAAAGTTCTTCTTTTGTTATCTTTTAGAAAGTCAGATAAGAGTCATAAGAATTAAAAAGAGCTATTGTAAGTTGGTTAAAAAGGAATTTCCAAAATTTAAAAGCACGCAAAAAAGGAAGAGAAATTATTCAAAATACATATTCCTCAGCATATCTTTTCACCCAAAAGCCCCCACTGATGATTTTCTTATGTCTCTATGTATTAGTTCTGTTTAGTATTAACCAATTGACTTAAACGTTGACAAAGGGGACTTGGCATGAATCTACAGTAGGTATGTAATTAAGAGGATGTAATTAAGGATCATTGCTGGATGCATTTACATTAGAGATGTAATTATGAAGAAAGAAAAGTCAGTGCAAGAGGCAAGGCATGAATGCCGGAGGTGGACTTGGAAACCCAGAAACTAAAATGAGTTCCTTTGTAGGAGGAACTTCCACAGTCATCCCAGTCATGTGCTCTAAGGGCAATGACAGCGGTGGAATAAGGAAGAGCCTGGGAGCCACCATGTCCAGACTCATCAGCCTCTAGCAAATCATCTTCCCTTGTCCTCTCTTGCTCTCATCCTAGCCTGCCAAATGAAATCCACGACATACCATTTTTATGTGCATTCTTATTTTCTTATGAGTAGACACATTAACATGATGGGTTTAACCATAGTTCATCTTATTTATGAGCCTCCGGTTGAATGTTAATAGCCTGAAGTCAAATATCAAGCACAAGAATTTAGAGCTAAAGCTCTTGCAAGCCCTTCTTACTAACTATCCAACAGGATCACGGTCCAGCCATTCCTGTTTCTTTAACTGTTTTAATTTTATCAACAGTGAACACTTACCATGCTTATTAAATGCTAGGCACCGTCCTAAGTGCTTTAGATACGTTAACTCATTTAATTCTAATGATAACCACATGAGACAGCTATTATTATTTTCGTCTCCATTTTAAATTTGAGAAAGCTTAGGCACAGAGTGCTTAAGTAATTTGCCCAAAGTCACACAGCTAGTGAGTGGCAGAGCTGGGTATGACTCTGGAATCTATGCTCTTAACCACCATACCACTGCCTCAGGCTTTCCACAGTTGTCAAATAAATCATTTTATGATCATCTTTTATTGTTGGAAGAGGTCAGAATTATTGGATTGGGAGTGTGCTTAATTTGTTCATGTTGTACAGATAGTGATGGGGAGTTTCCCCCCACCTACAAGTCTGTTTCATGTGTTGAATACACCGCTTGCACCGCGCCACACATCTCTAGACATACTATCTAATATCACCACGTAAATTCATCATCATCCTGTCTGTAGTGTGAATAACTCATAGCCTCAACATTAGAAAGATAAACTGATTCTTAATAAAACAAGACAAGATTAAATTTGAAGACTAATTAAAAAGAAGGAAGCTGATCTCATGTCCATTAAATTTCTAGTTTGGTCTGTTTGGAAAACATCCAAGACGTTAATGTGTGTGTTTTACTGAAAAGTAATAAAAATTCAGGACTGGTGGGAAATTAGGTAAGGGTGAAAAGAAAGGAGGAGACACAAAATGTGAAACTGAGAAGACTTTACAGCAGAATTCCTTTGCCTCACATTATACAGAGCCTTCATATAGAGGAAAAGGTTAACCTTAGATCCATCTTGCCCTGCATATCAGTAATCTTTATTATTAAGACACAACAAGTTATTTCATAATTATTTTCTTCCGGCCAACCAGCTGTGGTTACTCAAGGCAGATTAGAACCTGATGGATTTCAGCCCCTGTTCAGCAATGCCAGCCAAACACTATAATTACACAGGATGCAGGCTGAGATAATGTTGACCTTGTACTTCGAGATAGACCTAGATAAGTTGAACTGTCGGATTTGCAGGCCAGGCTTTTCAATCACTGGTGCTGTATCTGTGAAGAGAAAGCGACAGGAAAGAAAAAAAAAAAACCCAAAACCTCTCATCCTTTTAGCTGTCCTGAAAGAAGGTATCTCATAAAGGCTAAGCCTTCAAGAGATAGGAGTAGATTCTCCCGTATAGAGCTTAGAGAGCTGGGGGGAGGACGTGCCTCCCCGCGGTGCACGTAATCCCGTCCTTTCTGAGCCCGTATATCCTGTGGATAGGGTGTGCGACAGCCTTTCCATTTGGCAGTTTGCACGGCGCACTGCTGATGTTATGAAATTTACATTAAGTTGGAAAAACAGTCCTTGTCATACTTTATCCTTTTGGAGGAAATGGATTTCCTTAATAAGAGAACTGCTTTATTTCCCCCATGAATTCCGATAGGGAACACATTCCTGGATGGCGTTCCACCAAAGAGAGAGGCTGGGAGGGAATGGCTTATTATTCTAAAAAGTTTAATGACCCAGAAGCAAAATAGTTTTGGTCCTTATATTATGGGCATAAATGCTTATTATCAAGTGCCAAGACCTCTGAGATACAACTGTTGGAGATCAACCAAAGATGAGGGATCGGGTGTGTGTGTGTGTGTGTGTGTGTGTGTGTGTGTGTGTGTGTGTGTGTGTGTGTGTAGGTATTTATTAATGGTTAACGAATAATTCCCTAAATCACTTGGTTATTATTAACTAGTTCAAAATGCCTCACGTCCAGGTCTTTGTAACCATATTAAACTATGCAGCAGTTTCCTTGCCTTAATAAACTTTAAGTGTGAAAATATTTCATACATATCAGACTTTCTGCCGTGTTTTCCTTTTAGTTTAGTGCTTTCTGAAGCTCTTCACACGTAGATGCTTGTGCTTTTGCCCAGGGCCATCCTCTCCAAGGGGTTTCCGTACACTTTCACCTGCTGAACTTGCACTCATCTTTCAAAGCCTGCATCAGGATTCCTCCACACCTCTGCCATTTTCACTATCGTGTTCCTTTTCCTTTCTTCTAGTAATTAATTGCTCCTTCACCTCGGGTTCCTATTATAATGTCCCTGCCTCTATTACCCCTTGTATCATATTATTACTATGATGGTTAGTTAATAGGCCATTTCTGCAGCTGGAACTCTTTAAGGACATAGAGGCTTATTTGCCTTTGATCACTAGCACACAAGCAGCAGGAGCACGGTGGGCATTTAATAAGTGTTTGCTGACTGTACGGGTGCGGGAGTAAACAGTAAAACAAGTCATTTTGAAGAAAGAGATTAGTCTTTAGGACAGCTGCTGACTGTTGATTCTTTCAAAACATCAGTGAAGCAGGACTGTGTTTTCTCATATGTAAAGCCCTTCGTAGACTGAGAGGCACCTGAAAGAAGGCATTGCTCTTAAGAGTATATTAAGACTCCTCTTCCCTGGTCTTCATTTCCTCTTCATAGAGAGGACAAACATTCCTCTCAGCTCTCTGGAAGGATTTGTAAAAGAAGCATATCTAGCTTCTCTCCAGCCCCTCACTCACTCCCCTCCACTGATTGTTGAAAACGGGGAAGGAACAAAGCAGAGCTGGCTTCGTGTTTTCTGGGTCCTCACGATGTTACTGCTGCTCTGCTTTTTACCCTCCGGCAGCACCACAGGGGAAGCTTGCATCTTTTTGGGGGTGGGGTTTGAGTATTTTTCATGCAGTGTTATTTATTAGGCCTGCAGAAGAATGCAGCTTATCAGTAACAAAGCTGTTCATCTTCATTGGTAACAAAGGTGCTATTTGACCTCCATTTGTCTGACTCCTATGTCCATGTTTCCTAAGTAGATATTTATTGCTTTCCCCCCAGATAACTCCAGTACAATGTCTCTAGTTGTGCTTTCCCAGAATATTGTGGAATTATAAAATTTCAGTGAACTCATTATAAGCACACTGAACTTAATTTAAATTTAATATTTTAAAATACAGAATCACAGCAGAGATATCAAATAATCTTATTTCCTCAAAAACTATTTCAGAATCATTCAAAACATGTCTTTTTTTTTTTTTCACAGAGTGACATCAGATTTACAGAGGTCTAAGCCCTCATCCGTTACAAATATTGAATACAGCCCTCCTTCTAATGGAGGAGGTTGATTAGACCATTTAGTTTCAGCTTGAATCTAGTAATGGGAAACTTACTAACTCTTGGAACTTCCTGTTTGGTTGTTGGATAATTCCAAGAATTAGAGAGTACTTTATTTTATTAAACAAAAATTTGCTTCTTTGTAAATTTTACTAGTTCTACTCTCTGGTGGAATAAAAGCAAATCTATTTTATACTTTTTCCATGATACATCTTTAGATATTTAACATATTTCCTTGAAATCAAGGACCATATGTCTTTTATCTGAATACCCCCTTCTCTGCTTAATATTAATAAAGCAAACATCTTTTGAGCACCAGGCAGTATGCCTGGTGTCGGTCATAGAAAAATGAATAAGACATGGTTCCTTTCCTCATAAAGCAAACATGTACATGTAAAGAAGTGATTCCAAATCATTGTGTAAATTGCTGCAATGAAAACATGTACAAAATGCAAAGGAACTCAAGAAAGGGGATATCTCATACTGCACAGGAGAAGAGGCTATGACATAGCCATAGAACAAAGGGTATTTTCATGAATCTTAAAAGAGGAATTTTCCAAGTAGAAAAAGAAGGGAGAAATTTTCCAGTCAGTGATAACAGCATGTGCAGACGCACAGAGGAAAGAGAGATTGTAGTACACGTAGTGAACATAAGAGTTCAAGGAGGCTGAAGCATGGGTGAGTGTGTGAAGAGTGGTAGATAAACCCAGAAATGAAGATGAATTCAGAGTACAAATGGCATCTTGTACCCCCGAGGATATGGATGTTGACCTACAGGTGAAGGAAAGCCATTGTAAGATTTCAAATAAGAAAGTGACCATATTAGACATTTCAGAAGGATCACATAAGCTGTTGTATAATGGAAATGGTATGAAATTAAAAGCAGGAGAGCTATTTAGAAAGTTTTTGTTTGTTTCCCCTTTTAATTTTTGCAGTGGTCCAGCTGACTGCTGAATAAGAATCAGTGAAAATGGAGAGAAGAGAAAACGATGGATATGGATATTTAGCCTGTAGAATAAATAGGATTTTGTGGCTGGATGAAGATGGAGTGAGGGAGGGAAGAGATTTAGGAAATGTCTGGCTTTGAACAGATTTGGTTTCTTTGGGGTGTTCAAGTGAAAAAAATCCAGAATACAACAGATATTATAGCAATGAATCTTGGAAGCGTATGCTGAGACTGATAATATCAAGAACTGGAATTCTTTAACAGATGAGTAGTGCTTGAAACATGGGAAAGCAGAGTGCAAGACAATGCTATGATCAAGACCCTGGGGACCATTAACACTTCAGGGACTGCCAGCAAAGCAGACTTAGAAGGATTGCTCAGAGAGGTAAGAAATAAACCAAGAGAAAATAGTTCTACAGAGGCCATGACAGAAGAGATTTTTCTGGAAGTAGGGATAATCCATCATTGTCAGAGGCTGCAGAAAGGTCATGTTAAACAAGAACTGATAAACTAAGCCATTATTGATGGCCCTTAAGAGTGATTTGAGCAAGTGGAGATGGTGAGAAAACAGAGATGCTGTTTTCCACATAGTGGCTTGACCAGGTGTTCTATAAATAGATATATAAAAAAATATGAATATTTGGGCATCTTAGGGTCCTCTATTTGTCTATTTGGTTTATTATTTTGCCTCATCAACCTCTAAAAACAGTGGTAGGCTCAACAGATTTTAATACCAGTCTTCATATTGATGGGAATATTTGCTGAGCCGTGTGGAGGACAGGCTCTTGGTGCTCCAGCCAGGTGTCAGGGCTGTGCCACTGAGGTGGGAGAGCCAAGTTCGGGACACTGGTCCACAAGAGACCTCCCAGTTCCACATAATATCAAACGGTGAAAATCTCTCAGAGATCTCCACTCAACACCAAGACCCACATCCACTCAACGACCAGCAAGCTACAGTGCAGGACACCCTATGCCAAACAATTAGCAAGACAGGAACCAAACCCATCCATTAGCACACAGGCTGCCTAAAATCATAATAAGGCAACAGACACCCCAAAACACACCAGCACACGTGGACCTGCCCACCAGAAAGACAAGATCCAGCCTCATCCACCAGAACACAGGCACTAGTCCCCTCCATGAGGAAGCCTACACAACCCACTGAACCAACCTTAGCCACTGGGGACAAACACCAAAAACAACGGAAACTACGAACCTGCAGCATGCGAAAAGGAGACCCCAAACACAGTAAGATAAGCAAAATGAGAAGACAGAAAAACACACAGCAGATGAAGGAGCAAGGCAAAAACCCACCAGACCTAATAAATGAAGAGGAAACAGGCAGTCTACCTGAAAAGGAATTCAGAATAATGAGAGTAAAAATGATCCAAAATCTTGGAAATAGAATGGAGAAAATACAAGAAACGTTTAACAAGGACCTAGAAGAACTAAAGAGCAAACAAAGAGAGATGAACAGCACAATATATGAAATTAAAAATTCTCTAGAAGGGATCAATAGCAGAATAACTGAGGCAGAAGAACTGACAAGTGACCTGGAAGATAAAAGAGTGGAAATAACTACTGCAGAGGAGAATAAAGAAAAAAGAATGAAAAGGATTGAGGAAGTCTCAGAGACCTCTGGGACAACATTAAACACACCAACATTTGAATTATAGTGGTCCCAGAAGAAGAAGAGAAAAAGAAAGGGACTGAGAAAATATTTGAAGAGATTATAGTTGAAAACTTCCTTAATATGGGAAAGGAAATAGTTAATCAAGTCCAGAAGCACAGAGAGTCCCATACAGGATAAATCCAAGGAGAAACACGCCAAGACACATATTAATCAAACTATCAAAAGTTAAATACAAAGAACAAATATTAAAAGCAGCAAGGGAAAAACAACAAGTAACACATAAGGGAATCCCCATAAGGTTAACAGCTGATCTTTCAGCAGAAACTCTGCAAGCCAGAAGGGAGTGGCAGGACATATTTAAAGTGATGAAAGAGAAAAACCTACAACCAAGATTACTCTACCCAACAAGGATCTCATTCAGATTTGATGGAGAAATTAAAAGCTTTATAGATAAGCAAAAGCTAAGACAATTCAGCACCACCAAACCAGCTTTACAACCATTGCTAAAGGAAGTTCTATAGGCAGGAAACACAAGAGAAGGAAAAGACCTACAATAATAAACCCAAAACAATTGAGAAAATGGTAATAGGAACATACATATCGATAATTACCTTAAATGTAAATGGATTAAATGCTCCAACCAAAAGACATAGACTGGCTGAATGGATACAAAAACAAGACCCATATATATGCTGTCTACAAGAGACCCACTTCAGGCCTAGAGACACATACAGACTGAAAGTGAGGGGATGGAAAAAGATATTCCATGCAAAGGGAAATCAAAAGAAAGCTGGAGTAGCAATTCTCATATCAGACAAAATAGACTTTAAAACAAAGACTATTACAAGAGACAAAGAAGGACGCTACATAATGATCAAGGGATCAATCCAAGAAGAAGATATAACAATTGTAAATATTTGTGCACCCAACATAGGAGCACCTCAATACATAAGGCAAATACTAACAGCCATAAAAGGGGAAATTGACAGTAACACAATCATAGTAGGGGACTTTAACACCCCACTTTCACCAATGGACAGATCATCCAAAATGAAAATAAATAAGGAAGCACAAGCTTTAAATGATACATTAAACAAGATGGACTTAACTGGTATTTATAGGACATTCCATCCAAAATCAACAGAATACACATTCTTCTCAAGTGCTCATGGAACATTCTCCAGGATAGATCATATCTTGGGTCACAAATCAAGCCTTGGTAAATTTAAGAAAATTGAAATCGTATCAAGTATCTTTTCCGACCACAACGCTATGAGACTAGATATCAATTACAGGAAAAAATCTGTAAGAAATACAAACACATGGAGGCTAAACAACACACTACTTAATAACCAAGAGATCACTGAAGAAATCAAAGAGGAAATAAAAAAATACCTAGAAACAAATGATAATGAAAACACAATGACCCAAAACCTATGGGATGCAGCAAAAGCAGTTCTAAGAGGGAAGTTTATAGCTATACAAGCCTACCTTAAGAAACAAGAAACATCTCAAATAAACAACCTAACCTTACACCTAAAGCAATTAGAGAAAGAAGAACAAAAAACCCCCAAAGTTAGCAGAAGGAAAGAAATCATAAAGATCAGATCAGAAATAAATGAAAAAGAAATGAGGAAATGATAGCGAAGCTCAATAAAACTAAAAGATGGTTCTTTGAGAAGATAAACAAAACTGATAAACCACTAGCCAGACTTATCAAGAAAAAAAGGGAGAAGACTCAAATCAATAGAATTAGAAATGAAAAAGGAGAAGTAACAACTGACACTGCAGAAATACAAAGGATCATGAGAGATTACTACAAGCAACTATGCCAATAAATTGGACAACCTGGAAGAAATGGACACATTCTTAGAAAAGCACAACCTTCTGAGACTGAACCAGGAAGAAATAGAAAATATGAACAGACAAGTCACAAGCACTGAAATTGAAACTGTGATTAACAATCTTCCAACAAACAAAAGCCCAGGACCAGAAGGCTTCACAGGCGAATTCTATCAAACATTTAGAGAACAGCTAACACCTATCCTTCTCAAACTCTTCCAAAATATAGCAGAGGGAGGAACACTCCCAAACTCATTCTATGAGGCCACCATCACTCTGATACCAAAACCAGACAAAGATGTCACAAAGAAAGAAAGGTACAGGCCAATATCACTGATGAACATAGATGCAAAAATCCTCAACAAAATACTAGCAAACAGAATCCAACAGCACATTAAAAGGATCATACATTATGATCAAGTGGGGTTTATCCCAGGAATGGAAGGATTCTTCAATATACGCAAATCAATCAACGTGATACACCATATTAACAAATTGAAGGAGAAAAACCATACGATCATCTCAGTAGATGCAGAGAAAGCTTTCGACAAAATTCAACACCCATTTATGATAAAAATCCTCCTGAAAGTAGGCATAGAGAGAACGTTCCTCAACATAATAAAGGCCATATATGACAAACCCACAGCCAACATCATCCTCAGTGGTGAAAAACTGAAACCATTTCCACTAAGATCAGGAACAAGACAAGGTTGCCCACTCTCACCACTTTATTCAACATAGTTTTGGAAGTTTTAGCCACAGCAATCAGAGAAGAAAAAGAAATAAATGGAATCCAAATTGGAAAAGAAGAAGTAAAGCTGTCACTGTTTGCAGATGACATGATACTATACATAGAGAATCCTAAAGATGCTACCAGAAAATGACTAGAGCTAATCAATGAATTTGGTAAAGTAGCAGGATACAAAATTAATGCACAGAAATCTCTTGCATTCCTATACACTAATGATGAAAAATCTGAAAGTGAAATTAAGGAAACACTCCCATTTACCACCGCAACAAAAAGAATAAAAATACCTAGGAAGAAACCTACCTAAGGAGACAAAAGACCTGTATGCAGAAAACTATAAGACACTGATGAAAGAAATCAAGGATGATACAAACAGATGGAGAGACATACCATGTTCTTGCATGGGAAGAATCAACATTGTGAAAATGACTATACTTCCCAAAGCAAACTACAGATTCAGTGCAATCCCTCTCAAAGTACCAATGGCATTTTTCACAGAACTAGAACAAAAAATTTCACAATTTGTGTGGAAACATGAAAGACCCTGAATAGCCAAAGCAATCTTGAGAAAGAAAAATTGAGTTGGAGGAATCAGGCGCCCTGACTTAAGACTATACTACAAAGCTACAGTAATCAAGACAGTACGGTACTGGCACAAAAACAGAAATATAGATCAATGGAACAGGATAGAAAGCCCAGAGATAAACCCACGCACATATGGTCACCTTAATTTCGATAAAGTAGGCAAGAATATACAGTGGAGAAAAGACAGCCTCTTCAATAAGTGGTGCTGGGAAAACTGGACAGCTACATGTAAAAGAATGAAATTAGAACACTCCCTAACACCATACACAAAAATAAACTCGAAATGGATTAAAGACCTAAATGTAAGGCCAGACACCATGAAACTCTTAGAAGAAAACATAGGCAGAACACTCTATGACATATATCACAGCAAGATCCTTTCTGACCCACCTCCTAGAGAAATGGAAATAAAAACAAAAATAAACAAATGGGACCTAATGAAACGTAAAAGCTTTTGCACAGCAAAGGAAACCATAAACAAGATGAAAAGACAGCCCTCAGAATGGGAGAGAATATTTGCAAATGAAGCAACTGACAAAGGATTAATCTCCAAAACATACAAGCAACTCATGCAGCTCAATATCAAAAAAACAAAAAACTCAATCCAAAAATGGGCAGAAGACCTAAATAGACATTTCTCCAAAGAAGGTATACAGATTGCCAACAAACACATGAAAGAATGTTCAACATCATTAATCATTATAGAAATGCAAATCAAAACTACAATGAGATATCATGTCACACCAGTCAGAATGGCCATCTTCAAAAAATCTGCAAACAATAAATGCTGGAGAGGGTGTGGAGAAAAGGGAACCCTCTTGCCCTGTTGGTGGGAATGTAAATTGATACAGCC
The DNA here is from genome assembly GCF_965194825.1 of Balaenoptera physalus. NCBI lineage: Eukaryota > Metazoa > Chordata > Mammalia > Artiodactyla > Balaenopteridae > Balaenoptera > Balaenoptera physalus. The sequence continues at coordinate 132,898,847 of NC_138884.1, forward strand.
ACTATGGAGAACAGTATGGAGGTTCCTTAAAAAACTAAAAATAGAACTACCATACGACCCAGCAATGCCACTACTGGGCATATACCCTGAGAAAACCATAATTCAAAAAGAGTCATGTACCAAAATGTTCATTGCCGCTCTATTTACAATAGCCAGGACATGGAAGCAAACTAAGTGTCCATCAACAGATGAATGGATAAAGAAGATGTGGCACATATATGCAATGGAATATTACTCAGCCATAAAAAGGAACGGGGGCTTCCCTGGTGGTGCAGTGGTTGAGAATCTGCCTAATGCAGGGGACACGGGTTCAAGCCCTGGTCTGGGAGGATCCCACATGCCGCAGAGCAACTAGGCCCGTGAGACACAACTACTGAGCCTGCGCGACTGGAGCCTGTGCTCCGCAACGAGAGGCCGCGATAGTGAGAGGCCTGCGCACCGTGATGAATAGTGGCCCCCACTTGCCACAACTGGAGAAAGCCCTCGCACAGAAACGAAGACCCAACACAGCCAAAAATAAATAAAATAAAATAAAATTTAAAAAAGGAATGAAACTGAGTTATTCGTAGTGAGGTGGATGGACCTAGAGACTGTCATACAGAGTGAAGTAAGTCAGAAAGAAAAAAACAAATACCGTATATTAACACATATATATGGAATCTAAAAAAAAAGAAAATGGTTGGAAGAACCTAGGCACAAGACGGGAATAAAGATGCAGACCTACTAGAGAATGGACTTGAGAATACGGGGAGGGGGAAGGGTAAGCTGGGACAAAGTGAGAGAGTGGCATGGATATATATACACTACCAAACGTAAAATAGCTAGCTAGTGGGAAGCAGCCGCATAGCACAGGGAGATCAGCTCAGTGCTTTGTGACCACCTAGAGGGGTGGGATAGTGAGGGTGGGGGGGGAGAGAGAGATGCAAGAGGGAAGAGATATGGGGACATATGTATATGTATAAGTGATTCACTTTGTTATAAAGCAGAAACTGACACACCATTGTAAAGCAATTATACTCTAATAAAGATGTTAAAAAAAAAAAAGATGGGAATATTTGAATCATATATTTACAGAAGGGTTTATCTTGTGGATCTGTTTTCAACGTCTCGTTTTATTGATTCTATGGAACTGAGTGAGATTTGCCACTGTCCCCGTCCTATTAGAATCAGTGTGGCCCACCTTGCTTACTGCCCATGGGAGGAAGTGTGAAGACCATGATCAGCTCCATCCTGCCCTATGGTTTGCTGGAACAGCGATCACTGGCCTTCCACCTGGAACGTCTCCAAAATATGAGCCACAGAAATATCTTTCCTGAATATAAAAACCATAACATAAAGTATTAGAGTGAAAGTTTCCAGCTGCCTGTAAAATTCTTTGTGGAAAAATATAGGTAGAAATTAAAGAGGAAAAACATGATACTATCTAGGAAGTTTAAAATATCAGTCTAGTAAACTAATACTACTTTAAAAGCAAAAACTCAAAAATAATGAAAAGATTAAGGAGTATCTATTTAGTGCTTTATAGAATTATTTGATTGGAGAATCTTATCAATGGCTTGATAATGGTAATAGAAATTTCTGCAAATTAGCTGTGTTTGAAATAAATACTGATATTTGTTCAAATTGCTAAGTAATGCTCAACTTTTCATGTTTATTTTGGGCTTTGTCAGTTGGGGAAAAAAAGAACAAGTTAAACTTCCAGAAAATTAGGTTTTGTTAAAAGTAACGTAATTTAATTATCTTATCATCGTGCAGACTGATATTCAAGAAAATGGTGTGCCATGTAAGATGTTTTCCTGGCAATTCTACAACTCAATTACAGCCATCTTTAAAAGGCTAAGAGAGATTGGTCAGAAGTTATATTTAATTTCACTGCAACTTTGACTTGTACTTATTTTCAGCCCGATTTGTAGGTAGGAATTGGCTGGAGCTATTTCGATGCAAACGATCCTTATTTTTCTCTTTTGACCGTATGGTCTCTTCTTGAAAATGAATCTCTTCAATGACAGGCTCATTTAGAGTTGGTCTTGAATATTTTCCCCATTGCCTTGCTCTTCAATTGGAAATCTGCCTGAATGGCCCTGGGGAATAACAAGCTTCTGACTGTTTTACAAGATCACTCCTTTTCGGAAATATATTCTGGTAACCATAGTTTTGATTTCCTATTAAGCAGTTGATTTTCCCATTATGCTATATATCTGTAATGAGTAGATACTATTTTATTTTGTAGAAAATCCCTAAGGCAGGGCTTTAATAAGATAGATGTTCATTCCTCAGTTATGGAAATGAAATCTGGGGGTAAGCACTTAGGGTGAGCAGGATGGCACTGCATGGTGCTAGAGACCAATATTCCTTTGGTCTTGCCATTCCATCACCCTCAGCATTCTACTTCATGTTTCTACCTCATGTTTCAAGCAGACTACTTGTGCTACTCCCATCTTGTCAGCATTTCAGCCAGAAAGAAGTAGGAAAGGCTGAAGAACAGGCAGTCCCCTACCTGCTAAGGATGTTTTCCAGGAAATTACACACCATGTTCTCAGGTTTACACTGCATTGGATAAAACTTAACCATAGGACCACACCTAGTTGCAATGGAGTCTGGGAAATGTAGTCTTTATTCCAGGTGACCACATTCCCAGCAAAACCCTGAGGGTTATATAACTAGAAAAAAGGGGGAGACTAGATCTTGCAGAACAACCAGTACTCTCTGCCAGTTTTCTTCTTCCTCCTCAGCCTGTCACGCGATCCCCTCCATTAAATCTCAGTTTACTATCCTCCTACTTCACTAAAGCTTTTTTGAATATTAGCCATCCCTGTTCTTCAGCTGTTAGAAAAATGACTTCTATACTGTTGTCTTTATATATTTATATTTCTGTTCATGATGTTTTTCTTATCTATTAAATAGTATTCCTTAAGGACAAGGGTTTCAAGTATCCCCAAACCAGTGCACGATTACACACCCTAAAGGTATTCCATAAGATCATGACTGAAAGTCAGAAGTACAGAAATTGGAGATAAAAATAAATATGAGGTGGTATTATTTTTGCCAGAATAAGGTTCTTTTAGAAATATAAAATCTATCATATCTTCCTGGAAAGCCGTTCTGCTCCATTGAACAAGTTTCCTGTATGATGGACTGTGGAGCTTCAGAGGCACTGAGTTTTTCCACTCGTTAGTGAAATCAGAACAGGTCCTGTGCAGCCTGGAAGGTGAGACCTGAGGGACAATATCTTTGGATATAAACCAGGAGAGTGCTTGGAAATATCTGTTCACCATAGCAATGCTGGAACATCACCTTTATGATTGGATGAATAGTTCTTCACTCTCTCAATGTACTGGGGAAAGATGTGAGAATGAGAATGAATGTGAATGAGTTGGTCATCTGACTTGTACATTTAATAAACTGATAAATGGAGGAATCAAGCATCTAAAGATAATGGCATAACTAAATAGAAATCACTTTTCTGGTCTTGCTGTTCTCTGCTGATAAGCTGTTAATATTTATAAAGAGCTGTAAACTCCTAGAAACCCATACTTTAACATGTTTCTTTGTACATATATTTTTAGGAATATTTATTGATTGATATTTCCTAAATCAAGATATGACTGTTTTATGTATGAGTTAAAAGCCCATGTTTGTGGTACACCTTTTAATAATGGCCATTAATTAGTGCTGTAAGACAAAATACAGGATGCCCAATTAAATTTGGAATCAGATAAACAATGAATTTTTTAGTATATGTTGATCCTGTATAATATTTGGGACTCATTTATACTAAGAATGTATTGTTTTTCTGAAATTCAAATTTAACTGGGCTTCTTGTATTTTTATTTGCTAAATCTGGCAACTCTCCCCGTAATGACTCAAGTCTCCCTCTGTCCATGCCACTGTGTCATAGGGCACTGCTGCTCCTCTCTCAAAAGGTAGATCCTATTTCTCCACTCTGTTGAACTGGGGTTGGCTTTGTGACTTGCTTTGATCAATAAAATGCGGAAGAAGAGACATTGTGCAAGTTGTGGCACCCAGGTCTGGGCTTCTTCCACGGGACTAAGCAATTGTCCGAGAACAATTTATTGAATGCACAACCTTTTCTCATACATTTTCAATTAACAAATTTTTATAAATGCCTGGGTCTGTTTCTGCATTTTAAGTTCCACCATTTCAGCAATATTATATTGTCTTAAATGATATAGATTTATCATAAGATGCAATATCTAATAGAGCCAATACCTCCTTGAGTCCCAGACAAGGGGGGCTCTGCCCCAAGTCCCATGCTTTAGAAGACTCACTTATCCCAAATACTTGAACACAAAGGTATTTTGTTTGGTTTTCATCTTGATGTTCATAAAATATTTTTTTGAAGGTTGACTAATCATTGAGCAGAAGAGAATTATGGGAGGGATTCATGAGCCAAAACAAGCCCCCAAGGAAGATAAGGGTTCAAAAGCCACATGTATATTTGTGGGAAGGAGAAACTCTGCTTTGTTCTGAAAACCACAGAACAAGTGTCTCTTTTTGTTTAAAGTTGACTGCTCCAAATCACTCAAAATAGTATTCAACCAGACTGGATTCCCCAGTTAACTGTACTTATTCCTTCACTTTTCTTGGGAAGTAGTTTTGAGAAGCATTAGACCTGCCTGGATAGGCTGAAGTGGGACTTGAGAAAGGAATCTGTCCACCTTGTGATACAAAGTAAAAACTCTATGATCAGTTCTCCAAAGTTTGACCTCTAGAATCTTATTCTAAGAGGTACCCTAGATTTGTTTCAATCATGTACGGTAAGACACACAGATATGGAAACTATTGTCATGAAGGAAGAAGTTTATATTCACAGATCCCCAGAAACAGGAGGCATGGCATGCCATGCAGGGCCACATGGGGAAGCACCAGTGTTGGTTAGGAGGCAGAGGAATAAGGGAAAATGTGGGCAAAAGACTTCACTAAGGTTTTCATGAGAAGTAATGGGCAAGGCAAGGTAAGTGGGCCAAACAGGTTTAGGATTGGCTAGAGTGAATAATTTCAACAGGCTCTGGGGTGTAGGGATAGCCCCTAGTTGCCTGGTGCCTCGCCCCGAGGTGATACTAGGGCAGATGGATAGTGGCTCAACCTGTGAGAGTTTGATAAAGGAGGTAGTAGGAGAGTACACCCTCTGGATCGGTCGATTTGCACATGAAAGCCACATCTCAGGGGAGTCGTTTGCTAACTCTAGGCATTAGCTAATCCTGGGAGGGACAGTCTTTGCAGTATCTGCAAGGGCCCAAATTTCAAAGCGTCATAAATTTTAGAAAATAAAAAACACAATTAATACAAGTATGTATGCTATTTTTTTTTCTCAACAAAATCTTACGCTTAAAGCCATATCTTTCACAATTTTTTGCACCTTAAATGAGCTTCAGAAGATTATTTGGGGAGTTTAAAACTGAACAAATAATTGATCCTGTCTTGGCTGAGGTTAGCCCTTTCCATGAAGCATGTCTCAACCTGAGTGGGTAGAGAGTTTTAAGAATGATTATGAATGAAAAATTCAATGGATAATTTAAAAAATATTATTCCACAGTAAAGTAACTTTAAACTATGATTCAAATAAAATCTAATGAAAAATTATTCATCGCATGTTATGGCTTGCTTTATTGCTACTAAAATGTAAGTTATATGCACAAAGATAGAACCCAGGCAAAAAATTCACCTGCAAATTGAATATGATGCTGACTGCAAGTTTAATACGGTACAGATCATTTTGTGTTTGGTATGCTTATAATTCTATATGACTCTCGGGCACATACCAGTGGAAAATATTCTTATAGGTAATGTTATCCAACGGAAAAAAAATTAAGGGTCATGATCATATTCAATTTTTAGGACTGCTTTGAGGAGTAGAAACTGGAATCATCTGAAGGCTTATTCATTCAAGTATCTGGTCCTTGGCAAGCAGGACTGGAAAACCAAGACTGCCAGCCAGAATGCCTACACTTGGCCTCTCCATGTGGCTGCCTTCATAATAGCATGGTCGCCTCAGGGTACATGCTGGCTCAGGACTCCAAGTGCATGAGTTCTAATGAGGTAGAAACCATGGCATGTAGCCTAACTCTTTCGTTCACAGATGAAAAAACAGATCTAGGGACCTTAAGCGAATCCACTTCTGGTAAAGAAACAAAATGTTTTTTTTATATTCATAGGTGGATGGATAAATATATCAGGTAATCAGACTAGGCAAAACTGCAGACTCCAAGGCTGAAGAGAAGGACACAGGAATCAATGGTCATGTTCAGGCAAGGTTCCAGTTAGGAGGGCAGAGGTGCAGGTTCCAATTAGGAAGCCAGGTTGGAGCAGTTCTGAACAGAGTCCGCCACTGGAGAGGGGGTCTGACAAAGAAGGGGAGGCTTGGTGTTCAGGTTTGCTTCTGTTCTGTTCTTCCTGTATGAGCACTGTCACCTATGGCCTACAAAACCTAAAATACTCTAGATTTTTATGGAAGAATGAGTTATGTAAGGCAAGGAAGCACTATCCGTCCAGAAAGGGAAAGTTCAGCTAGATAGACTAGAACCAGTACTCTCTAAGCTAAGCAAGCCCGTTTTATTTCAGGCAAACGTTAGCCCTGAGATTTTCTGGGGGTGAAAAGTATGGTCTCAAGTAGTGCACAGAGAATATATCTGAAAAGTACTTAGAATCAGAAAAGTGCATAGCTATTGCTACATGATACCTGCCCACAGGCAGAAGCGCCTAACTTTGGAACTGATTTTCTGGGTTAGACTCCGTCTCTTGTGCAGGAGGAAGTTAGAGGATGTTGCAAAGATGAAAACAGAAGCCTCAACCGAAGAGCAAGTACTACTTTTACTTCTTATGACCCAGGTGAGTTAAGCAAAGAAAAAAATGATACTACAAAGGTAATTTAAATCATAAGAGATTTGTATGTCATGCTAAACAGTAAAATTTGTCTGTTTGACAAACCACCCCTAATTTAGCGATGTAAGATGACAACCATTTTATTATTCTCATGAATTCTGTGGGTCAGGAATTTGGAAAAGTGATGGCATGGAAGGCTTGACTCTGCTCCGTAATGTCTGGGGCTTCAGCTGGGAAGATTCAAAAGCAAGGGCTGCCTTTAAATGATGAAATCTGGCAAGTGATGATGGAGAAAGGGGGAAAAGTTTTATCTCTTTAGTTAAGTAGGTATTATAGAAGAAAAAGAAAAATGTAAGAACGTGGGAAATGATTTTCACCTCTTATTTTAATCACTTTCCTTCTGTGGCACTGTTGCAATATGAATGTATGTAGAAACAGGACCACCCTTTCTGACCTAGCCTCTCAAGTCACACAGGTTATATTGTGTCTCATTCTGTTGGTTCCAAGTGAGTGTGAAGCCCATCCATGTTCAAGGAGGTGGTTCATAGATCCCCTCCTTTTGATCAGTGTAAAAGTTATGTGAAGATAAGAATGTGAGATAGGATAGATTTTTGGCAAATCCGGTCTGCCACACTCTATGATTTCTAGCTCTCTGTGAGATTCAGCTACTCAGGTTCCATAATTCAGTATGACACAGGAATATTAAAAATAGAATCTTAGCAATTACCTTCCTCATCCTACTTTCATTTTCATCCCTGTGGTCCTTCACTTTAGCCATTTTCTATGGTTGTAAGGCTAACAGCCAAGTGGAATGTCAACCTTCATACTTATATAGCTTTGTGTGTGTGTGTGTGTGTGTGTGTGTGTGTGTGTGTGTGTGTGTATTTCCAGAACTGAAGAAGAAAATGTACTGTTAAAACTTTAAAGACCTTCTGCTGGATGCCCAGATGCTTGGGACAGTAAAACTGAATATAGAAAGGGTATTGCTAATCAAATCAGCATGTTACATTTACTTTGACAGAGAGTTGATGATCAAGAAATATTTTCCCCTTTAATTGAAAGTAATAATCCTGGCTTAGATTTCAATGAAAACAGGAGTCATAATAAGCCACTTAAAGAAATTATGTAATTTTATGATTATGTTTCAGAATATGAAAAATGATTTCAGGAATGTAAAGTGATTTATTCAACCGATGTTTGTTGCAAACCACCTTTCCTTCAGATGGTATGTTGGGTATTGGGTCTACGATGGTCAATCAAACCTAAAATTGTGCCCTTTTTAAGGGAGCTTCTAGTCTACCTGGGTAGGAGATGTGGGAGTGGGTAATCAGAGTCACCATATAAGTAAACACATATGTGAACATACAATTAAAAGTTGTGATAAGTAAGGGGAAACAGAAAGATTGGGGACCCCGTAAGAGAGACTTAAAAGAAAAGTTCATTTAAATTAGATGAATCAGGGAAGAAGTATTTGAGAAACTGACATTTACTGATATCTGATGATGGTAAATCATTGCTAGTGTGGCAAATTGAGGAGGAAAAGTTTTTTGATAGAGGGAAGAACTTTTTCAGAGGCTCTGAGTCAGATAAAACTTTGTTAAATTTTATTTTCCTTTCCTTTCCTTTATTGTTTTATTTTATTTTACTTTACTTTATTTCAGGAACTGTAAAAGGAGAAAACACTGATGAGTTTTAAGCAGAGAAGTGAGATCCTCCCATTTGCCTTTAAAAAATCTCTCTGGCTGCTGCTGTATAGAAAATAGATCAGAGCAGCGCAAGCATGTAATTAGTTTTTGCTAATACGCTTCCGAGAATTAAAAAAAAAAAAAAACACTGGGGAAATAATTTATCAAGAAGAAGAAAAAAGAAGAAGAAGAAGAAAAAAAGGACCTTCTCAAATTTCCTCATTGCTTAGAAATCACTCAACCCATAATCTCATCTGAGAAGTATGAGGATAGTAGGAGTCTATACACAATACCACTACAAGGAAATTCCCCATGCTACTTCTTCTTGCATACTTCCTGAGATTTTACCTCCTGCCTTAGCACTTACTGTTAATTATAACTCCGGAGAAAGCCCTCCTCTCTTTAATTGTCGAAATCTTAACCATCCTTCAAGTTGCAGATTAAATGCTTCCTCCTCCAGGAAAGGCTGATGCCCCTAACCAGGTATTTCCTCTTTCCTAACTCCAGCTCTGTTGGGCTTACTTTTAAATGTTTCCTCTGTCGTTTTTCTGTTGAGTACAGACCTAAATTTACTTGTGTAGTACACTGTTCTGGGTTCCACTCCCTGTTGGAGACCCCAGAGCCTACACAGTGTCGGAAGGAGAGGTGATATTCAATAAACTTTGGACGAGTGAATTAATAAACAACCGATATTTACATTCTGAAACTTAATCATAAAGGAACATGATTTTCTATTTTCTTAAAGACCGAATTATTATAATTACTTTTTTCATAAGCCATCTCCTGCAATCAACTTCCTAGTATGTATCTTCAACAGTTTCTCTATAAATTTTATTAAATTAAATTTAAATATGATATTTTCAATTGATTTTAAGAGTGATTAACTAGGATTTACTCAATAACATGCACTCTTTTCTATTCTAAAGGAAAATTTGTACTGATAAAACTGTATTAAAATGATACCAACTCACAAAGCAAATTAAAACTAATCTTAAATAATATTTTCTATTCTTAGTTACCACCTAGCCAAGTAAATTGGTTAAACTGGTGCCCTTTTATGAGTTTAAGTTATCATTCTATCAATCTCTTAATGCCTTTAAGTCTGTTTTTATTATTTAAATTTTCAGTTCAACTGAATTATTAAGGGGATTACTTGCAAGTCTAGAGTTATGAAGTATTGTGTAATATGAGTTGGTGTTTAGAATTAAATCAATACACATTTAAGAGATTAAAAAATAAATGACAAACCAAGTAGTACTTTTACAATAGAAACAATACAAAATATATTGTATTTAAAATAAAATAAGATGTTTAATTCAGGAAGATGTAAAATTCACGTGCTTGTAAGCACTTTATATGGTCCATAAGGAGTTACGACTAAGTGACCCATCCATAGGGAATGGGTCATAAATGTTTGTTCAGGGCTTGTTCTGTATAAGCTAAGCACCACAAAGCCTCTCATAGATACTGCCTTGAAGTCTACTGTTAAAAGTGTTATGAGTGTAACTTATACGTACAGTACTCACATTTTCTACTAAATTTATTAAACTTTAAAAGAGATAGTGCTCATGTTTGTTCAGTAATGTAAGCAAATGAATAACGAGCTTATTCGGATTTAGAATTGCTTCCTTTTGCATAAGTGCTATTTGTAATAAATAGGCATCCAGATCATAATTTCTAGTTATAGCCATTTCCACAGTTCAACTTGGTGATTTTATAATGGCTTAAACATAGCAGTACTTAGTATGGTATAAAAAGAAACAGCTATTTAGTGGAATAAAGGTTGAAAAAAGCAATGTAATAAGTCACAGTGATTCAAATCTCTTCCTGGTTCCCTCACTCCCAATTACGTAACCTTGAACCATTTTTTTTTTCTGTAATAAGAAAGAACACAACATAAGAAATCCTGTTTTCTTCTTTTGTCAGTAATCATGTTGATGGGTCAATTAACCTTGTTTTGTTCCCTCCTCTCTTTCCACAGATTGCTTCCAAGTGTAAGAAATGACAGAATAAACATTCCACTGGGTCACTAGCAATGCCTTAAGACATATCAGTGAACGTATTGGGTGATTTGCCTTAAAATTATGGTTATTATTTAGTTTTATTTTTATCTAGGCTAATTGCAGATTAGCATATATGGAGGAAGGATTAAGTACTTTACCTGCTTGCATCAGAAGTATGTAAAGAGAACTCCTGGATAATATCAGGTAATAGATAATTAGTTTGGCACTCAACCAGAGTGAGGTCCAGGCATGAGTATTTTATTACTTACTTACACAAGTGAGCATTCAGCTGTTGGGTCAACTCAGATACCTGAAAAACAGCTAGTCTGGCACATTTACAACCTTGTGAACAAATTTGTGCAATTTTACATCCCTCTGCTGATTTACCTGGAAAGACCATTATATAAGATAATGAATTTAACAGATAAAAATCAGTAAATGCTTTTACATACTGTCACTTTATATTGTAAGGAAAGACTTGGCATTTTCTTACTTAGGCATGTCCAGCCTCATGTGATCTACATATTAGAGATGTGACCTTTCTTTTGGATTGAAAATTTCCCTTGGTTAGTTTTCCTTTGAATATTGTATGTATTTAACCAGAGTATTTCTATCCTGAGTCAAGTATAGGTATTGGCCAGTTATCTTTGAATAGTCAGGCTAAAATGGCAATGCAAATACAGAAATTATTTCTTTTTTCCTGTATTTGCACTTTAAAGGATAGATGAAGCTCTAATCAGAACATTCCCTGACATAGGATTGGGGTAAGAGTGGAGGTTGGATTTGGAGTGAATAAGGAAAGTAGCAAATAGAGGATCTTTTCTTCTTTCAATATCTTGTACTTCTTCTGGAATGAAGACCAGGCTTATTCAGTTAGATATTCTAAGGTTCACCAGTAATCTAAAGTAGCTAAACAAACACACTTATTGAGAAGGAGATCATTGAAACAAAGTGAAGAAAAGACTGACTAGGAAATAAACTAAGAGGAATCAAATAATAAAATTTCCAGAAGAAAATAACCCAACATACATCCATAGCAATTGAAAATTCTTGTGTACAGATGACAGCTAAGAATAGGAATGTGGAAGAAAGTTGAAACAGACACTGGAAAACCCCGCAGGAAAGAAAAGGGTGAAGACCAAGAAAGAATCAGACAAAAAAGTTGAAATTTTAAGATAGGCTCAAGTTACTTTGTTAAAGAGTGGCACTGTAACATCTGTTATTGGGACTGTTAGCCCTTTGATATTTTAGCTACCTTGTTGATATATGAAAAATAAAATGAGATTGAAAAATCATTTTTATATCTCTTATATTAAAAAAATTCTTGAATGTCTTTCTTAATTTTTGTACTTTTTAAACTATTACAGAATAAGCATTAAGAGAGAGAGGTCAAGGAGACAAACTGTTGGATTTGAATCTTGGCTTTACTACTTACCATCTCAAGATATGAGATAAGCTCATATGCCCTAGTTTTCTCACCTGAAAAATGAGGAAAAAATGGGGTATAATAATATCATCCATCTCTTAGAATTACTATATGCTTTAAATGAGTTAATACATGTTAAGCTCTTGGAAAATAGTTCTTATGACGTAGTAAGTATTCTTAATTGTACTATTTTTGGATGAAATCTTATCCAAGACAGTATATATTACTGTCCCTCTCTTAAGACTCAAATAAATTATTTTTTCTTTATAAGGAATCTCAAGGAACTTACAAGTTGTAAGGTATTCCCTTGTTTTTTGGTCATGTTTATACTTGAACTGAAGGGAAGATGGTTTTTAAGAATTATTTAAATTATGGAGATGATGAGACAATCATTTAGAGGAGTTTTGTTGTACGTAACTAGAAACAAAAGGAGATGGTTTGGTATTGTCAGCATAAAATTTTCATTGTTACATTCTCTGAACTCAGTTTTCTTTATTTTAAACCTCTTTGCCCAAGAGTGGTCAGTGAAAATGCTCGGAATGAGTTTGATTAGAAATTGAAATAAATCTGCTGAAAATCTAAAATTCATGTTGGTTTATCATATTCCTTCTATAATCTAATGTGCCTCAAGGAGTGATACAGGGTGATTAGAATGGCTGGTTTATGAAAGCAGCTGGTGTGGGTTTAACAGTTTAAAACTGAACTGAGAGCAGAAATCAACATCACATATGTTTTGGCTTAATCACATATGAGTTAGCTTAATCTCTTGATATGAACTGAACTGATTTGGAAAGAGTTAATCAGAAGTCATGATGCATTCATGTATGCAACAGTGATTGGTCATAGCATTAACTGACAAAGAAAAGTACATTATTGAGAAAGAATGTTCTATGCAGTTTTGGTTTCTGGAGTTCTCCATGTGACTAACAACAAAAAAGTTTTGCTTTTTCCCACAACAATAGTAAAAAAAGGCATGATTGTTAATACTATTATCTTTGCTACTATTACTTCCACCCAACCAACACTACAACAATAATAGCCTTGATTGATTAAGTGGCTACTGTGACAGGCCCATGTTAAGAGCATTCAAAATATAATTTCACATAAGCCTTACAAAAACCTTCTAAGGTAGTCACTAACAAGCCCATTTTGGGTGATAAAATTAAAAATCAGAGCTGTTATTAAACCAGTCATCCAAATAGTAAGTAATAGAGTTGGAAGTTGAATCCAGTCTTGTATGATTACCAAACCACATGCACTTTCTATTGTACCAAAGATTCCTATAACTTTGTATTTCACAGATCTTTAAAATTTCATTATGGAGATTGATCAAGATGGCAGAGTAGGAGGATGTGGAACTCACCTGCCCCCATGAACACATCAAAAATACATCTACATGTGGAACAATTCTCATTGAAAACTAACAGGAGACTGGCAAAGAGACTCTTATAAAACAGGAATGGGAGAAAATATTTGCAAATAATATGACCAGTAAGTGGTCCACATGCAAAATATATAAATAGCTCATACAACTTAGTATCAAAAAAAAACCCAATTAAAAAATTGGCAGTGGATCTGAAGAGACATTTTTCCAAAGAAGACATATAGATGGCCAACAGATACATGAAAAGACACTCAACATTGCTACTTATTAGAGAAATGCAACTCAAAACCACAAGATAGTAACTTATACCTGTCAGAATGGCTATCATCAAAAAGTCTACAAATAACAAATGTTGGTGAAGATGTAGAGAAACGAACACTTGTATACTGTTGGTGGGACTAAATTGGTGCAGCCACTATGGAAAACAGTATGGAGGTTCCTCAAAAAGCAAAAAACTAAAAATGAACTACCATATGATACAGCAACTCCAATCCTGAGTATACATATCCAGAGAAAATGAAAATACTAATTTGAAAAAATAAATACACCCCAGTGGAAGCAATCCAGTGTCCATTAACACATGAATGGATAAAGAAGATGTGGTATGTGGTATATATATATATATATATATATATATATATATATATATATACACATATATATACACATATATATATGTGTGTGTATATATATATATATATATATATATATATATATAGTGGAATATTACTCAGCCAGAAAAAAGAATGAAATTTTGCCATGTGCAACAATGTGGATGGACCTAGAGAGTATTATACTTAGTTAGATAAGTCAGAGAAAAGCAAATACTGTATGTTATCACTTATATGTGGAATATAAAAAATAAAACAACAAATATATATAACAAAACAGAAAATGGCTCACAGATATGGAAAACAAACTAGTGGATACCAGTGGGGAGAGATAAGGGGAGCAGCAAGATAGGGGTAAGAGAATAAGAGATACAACTACTATGTATAAAATAGATAAGCACCAACGATATACTGTACTGCCCAGGGAAATATAGATAATATTTTGTAATAACTTTAAATGGAGTATAACATATGAAAATATTGAATCTCTGTGCTTTATGCCTAAAACTAATATAACATTTTAAATCAACTATACTTCAATTAAAGAAACAATCGTCTAACATTAAGGATATTATAGAGGTGGGACTTCCCTGCTCGTCCAGTGGTAAGGAATCTGCTTTACAATGTGGGGAACGCGGGTTCGATCCCTGGTCAGGGAACTAAGATCTCACATGCCACGGTGCAACTAAGCCTGTGTGCCACAACTACTGAGCTCGCACACCTCAACTAGAGCCCGTGTGCCGCAAACTACAGAGCCCAGTGCTGCAAACTACAGAGCCCACGTGTTCTGGAACCCTCATGCCACAACTACAGAGTCCATGCGTCCTGGAGCCTGTGCACCATCACTAGAGAAGAGGAAACCCTCACCCCACAACTAGAGAGAAGCCTGTGCGCTGCAAGGAAAGATCCCGCATGCCTCAAAAAAGATCCCAAGTGCCGCAACTAAGACCCAACACAGCCAAAAAGAAATTTAATAATAATAATAATAATAAATAAACCTTTAAAAAAAAAGAATATTATAGAGGTAATTTTTAAATGACCCAGAATAAATCTGTTGATTATTAATAACCAGTCTAATGATAAATCAATTAATAGATAAAGTAATCACTAAGTTCCAGATTGAGAAAAGATTTGAGGTTATCTCATACATGAGTCTGCTAATAAAACTCAAAGTGAAAAAAATTTTCATTATTGTACACAGAAAGTGTTTTCCAAAGTGCTCTCTATATAGATAGAGCCTAGTACATTTTTATGATTTTGATTTTCTGATTTGTTCCTAGATTTTCAATATGGGATTTCTATGTTCCCTTCTACCATCAAATATTACTACATGGAGTCAGTGAAGTAACTGGTCTTTCTCAGAATAGAGAAGTTAAAGAACTAAGCTGTGTCTACCAGCCTAAGGCCAGTATTATATATGACATAAATACTCCTAATGTCTCCTCAATATACCCCTGTGTGAGGGTGTCTTTGCTCACCCCCTAAAGTTCATATGTTGAATCCTTAACCCCTGCTGTCATGAAATTTGGAGATCGGGCCTTAGCGAGGTAATTAGAGTTGATGTAGTCATGGGATTAGGGCCCTTATAGGAAGAGACACCAGAGAGCTTATTCGTTCTCTCTCTCTCTCTCCCACTAATGTGAGAACACATGCAAGCCAGGAAGAGGGCTCTCACCAGAATCTGACCACACTGGCACCCTGATATCTGATTCCAGCCTCCAGAACTGTGAGAAAATAAATTTCTGTTGTTTAAGCCACCCAGTTTGTGGTATTTTGTTATGGTGGGCCCAGCTGGCCAAGACAACTGCTAAAATCTGGCTTCTTCTAGCATTTGAATGTTCGTTAATCTTAAACTATCCTAAATTTGGGAATAAAAAACATTAAAATAAACACTGCCAAGAAAAGGCCTTAAGACAGCATAGGGGCATCTCCAAACACCAGCGGCAACTAAGAACTGGAGTGTTAGACATTTACCTCAGACTGTGATAACAGCAAAGTTACCCACTTAGCCAAAGCTCAGCACTTAAGTCAGCAAACCTGCTTAAAACTTGTATTTTTATCTCTTAAAATCTATTCATTAGGAATGAGAAAGATAATATCAGTTTAAAGAGAATCTTAAAAATAGTGAAAAAGCTTTATTTTATTTTATTATTTTGGAGAGTGGTATAGTTTAATGGCTAACAGTAAGCCTTAGGAAATTTCAGGCAAAAACCAAACTAGATTTCCATATCATTTAATATATGAAAATGGTCTTGATATATCTTTAAACAATTTTTCTCAAAAAGATGTCTAAATTTTTAAAATGCAAGGCAATTTAAATAACAGGTAACACGTAGCTCTTTTTTTTTTTTTTTAATGGATTAAAACAGCACAACTTTATTATCTTACAGTTCTATAGGTCTGAAGTCCAACAGTTCTCACTGGACTAAACTCACTTTTGTCAGGGTTGCTTTCCTTTTTGGAAACGCAAGGGGAGAATTCATTTCCTTGTCTTTTCCAACTTCTAGAAGGCTCTCTCCAGTCCATGAACATAACCCCCTACATCTCAGAATCAGCAACAAGGCATCAAATCCTTCTCATGCTGCTATCACTCTCTGACCATAGCCAGGAAATGTTCTCACTTTTAAGGACCCATGTGATTAGATTGGGCCCACCAGATAATCCAGGGTTATCTCTCCATCTCAAGATCCATAACCTTCATCAATCTGCAAAGTCCCTTTTGCCATGTCAGGAAGCATAGTACATGTTGCCGGGATTAGGATGAGGACATCTTTGGGGGCTATTGTTCTACTTACCACACTTCTCAATGTACTGCAGGCACTACCTATAGATTAGAATTTGACCTGTGAGATCAAATCTATTTGACCTGTGAGATCAAATCTATTTATCCTGTGAGATCAAAGTTGTCCCTACTTTAGAGATTCACCAGGAAAGAAAGAAAGAAAGAAAAAGCAAAGCCAATCAGGGGAAAATTGGAATCAAAAGAAAGTACCTACAACATGTTAAATACTTAAAAAAAAAAAAAATCTGCCAGGATTCTCTTACTGCCACAGTCAGGAGTAGAAGCAGTAGCAGACCAGTCCTCAGCAGCTACAGAAGGGGGGAATGTTCTTTTGGAGTTGCCTTTCTACCAGTGGGGTCCTAGAGTCCCACCTCCAGGTCTCTCAGCTTGGGGTCCCCTTCATGTGGGATCATGAGTGGTTGCACATTGGCCTAAACACTTTTTAAAAAACAGCTTCAGTGAGATATAATTGACATATAACAATCTGTACATGTTCAAAGTGTACAATGTGATATGTTTTGACATGTCTATACCCGTGAAACTATTACCTTATTCAGGATTATGAACATATCCATCCTTACCCAAAGTCTGTTTGTGCCCTTTGGAATCCCTCCCTATCCCCACCTGTTCCCAGGTAACCACTGATCTGAGATTAGTTTCCATTTTCTAGAATTTTATATAAATGATATCATACAATAAGTACCCTTTTTCGGTCTGGTTTCTTTTAGTTAGTGTAATGATTTTGAGATTCATCTATGTTGTATGTGTCAATAGTTCACTGTTTTTACTGCTTTTACTGTTTTTAATTTCAATGTAAACCACAGTTTTATCTTTTCACTGACTATCAACATGTAGCTCTTACTATGTTCTAGGTATTGTTCTAGAAATTTATATATATTTACTTTTCTCTGAAACTCTAGGAGGTAGGATTATTATTATTCTCATTTTATTTTATTTTATTTCATTTAGATACATGCACCCCAATGTTCATTGCAGCACTATTTACAATAGCCAGGACATGGAAGCAAACTAAATGCCCATCAACAGATGAATGGATAAAGAAGATCTGGTATATATATACAATGGAATATTACTCAGCCATGAAAAAGAATGAAATAATGCCATTTGCAGCAACATGGATGGACCTAGAGATTGTCACACAGAGTGAAGTAAGTCAGACAGAGAAAGACAAATATCATATGATATTGCTTTCATGTGGAATCTAAAAAAATGGTACAAATGAACTTATTTACAAAACAGAAAAAGAGTCACAGATGTAGATAACAAACTTATGGTTACCAAGGGAGAAAGGGCGGGGGAGGGATAAATTGGGAGATTGGGATTGACATGTACATACTTCTATATATAAAATAGATAACTAATAAGGAATTACTGTATAGCATGGGGAACTCTACTCAATACTCTGTGATACTTATATGGAAAAGAATCTAAAAAAGTGGATATATGTATATGTATACCTGATTCACTTTGCTATACAGCAGAAACTAAAACAACATTGTAAATCAACTATACTCCAATAAAAATTAATTTTTAAAAATTCCCATTTTATAAATGAAGAGATAGAGACCCAGAGGAATTGAGGAACTTGTACAAGGTCATGTGGACAGCCAGTGGTGGAGCTGTGGTCTGAACTGGGGCAGTTTGGCTTTAGACTTTGTGCTTTTTTTCTTTTTTTTGACTTGTACATTTTTATTATATATTTTACTTACTGTATTCATAAAATATTCATACCCATGTATCTCTCTACAGGTATTCTAATTGTAAGATTATATAGAGAACTTTATTGGCAATTTCAGAGATTTTCAAGGATCATTTTGAGCATGCTCGATTCCATCCTTAGCAGAGCCCTTAAAACCCACCCACCTTCTGAGCTGTGACTCTACTGTACCACAGTGGAAACCCTGAGATTGTTGGGCAAAGGAGAACCATTTTAAATATTTGAGCGTGAGAATGATGACATGATAAATCCACAGCTGGTCAGTTTAGTCTGGTAATAGGGAACAAGAGATAGTACACCCACATAAATACACACGGTCAATCAACAGTGGAATTCACATCAAGAATTAAAAAAAAAAAGTTTGTGAGCCATTCCCCATTCTTTTAAAACAACTAAAATAGTAAGAACTTGAGGTCATAAATATTTATAATCAACTCTATTATAAAATCTAAAAGAAAAAATGTTAACACATGGGCTTATTCTGACTAAAGGGTTATCATTTTCTTATATTTTTCAAAGAGTATTTAAAAAGGACACCAAGTTAAGAAAAAATCATTTTAAAATTTTGCAATAATTTTACTCTATATACATTAATACCAATCATTTAACCCTGAAAACATTCTTCACTTGTACAATGTAAAAAAATTTTTGACAGTATGTGACTAGAAATACTCCATTACCATAAAGCTACAAACAGGTTTATGTTCCTAAGAACAAAGTTAGAAAAGCAAAAATAATATTAAAATGGTGATAAGCACCAAAACAGAACTTGTTTGCACTTAGGGCCTGATTAGTTGTATTTAAACATAATCTCTACCAAGAAAGGACCAAAATGACACCTTATTTGGCAAAAACAAAGAAAAGAAAAGGATAAAAATATACATACAGAGGTCTGGAAACTGAAGAATGCCCACTTTAAAACAATAAAATCAATCATACCTGTTTTTTAACTAATGTGACATTTGCAAAATATATCCATGTCACTTTTCTTCCTCTTTAGTTCACTTTATACAATTCAGACTGCTCCATTTTTGTTAATGTGTTGTCACACTAGTGTAAATAAATATTCTGAATTATAGGAGTTTGCTGTAGTGAACCCAGACCATTAGAGCCAGACCCAGTAGTTCAAACAATCTTAGTTGCAACTCATTCCAACTAGTGAAACAGATTATCTGCGTAATTTTAAAAAACCTTAGCCAGATGAGATATCATGTGTATGAGATATCGTGTGTGTGTGTGTGTGTGTGTGTGTGTGTGTGTGTACCCATACAAGTTTGCCAGGGCAGTGTGAGAGTGAGTGCATCCCAAAGAGGAGAGTGATATACAAACAACCGTACACAATGGACCGAAAGACTTGGGTAGCCAGACACTGAATTTCCCCCCCAAAGAAACCTGAGGCTGAGCGATGGGGGAATTAAGGTATCTGTCCTCGCAATGTGGAATCAGTGACAGGTTTGGAAAACGAAGGCTAAGGCAGGATGCCTCTGCCACAACATTCCCGTGACACTGGAGGGTGCGGAGCAGCGACAGGGAGCAGGCAGGGGCCGGGAACTGACTCTGGCTGCACTTGGAGGGATTCCCTGGGTCTGCAGCTGAGGATCCCTGGACCTTCCCCAAAGGGCATTTGCAGTGGCCCAGGCAGTGACCCTCCACCTCTGAGCAAGGACGTCTCAGGGATCCCAGGGTCTGAGCCTGGGTATCCCTGCCTCCCGGTCTCAAAGGTTTTCTCAATACGGATACTATCCCTTCTAGAGGCTTGGCCAAAACCCATCACTACCTTCCACTGCCAACTCAGTCTTAAAAAGGGGTTCTCCTGAGCAGTGACAAAGTCAGGCAGTCCACTGGAAAACTCAAGCAATCTAGATTCAATACATTAGCCGGTTTTTGTTATCTCAGTAACAGTTTTTAGTGAGATGGTTTCTCCACACAACTTATAATGTGTGGGGTAAAGGAAAAACATATTGCTAGAATATGATAGAAAGATTTTAAAAGTTCAGCATTGGAGCCCCTTCCTTAGGGAAGGAAAAGTAGACATATTATGTTTCCACTCTCCATTTTCCCATCCTTGGCTTTGAGGTGAAAGAGCACCACGGTCCTGTAAAGCTAGTTAAAGGTTCTCCCGGTCCCTCCACCGACACAATAGACTCTGTGCTTTTAACTACTATGATGTCATGCCTGCATCTTTTGTTTCCTTTTCCCTATGCTATGCTGTGCTCTGCCACGAGAGAAATGCTTGGTAGGGATTCCTCATATTTCCTCTGAACATGTTCTGTTTGGCACCAGCATCTTGATTCTATCTTTTCCTATATGCTACTTAAATTTCTTTAAAAATACTGCTTTTTATCATTAAAAATTTTTTTAAATATTAAATGGACTCTTTAATCCTGTTTCTGTTTGTCACTCACTTCCCATAAATTATTAACTGGTAATAAGTATTGAAAGGCGAAGCCACCCCTACTGAAGAAGTAAACGTGGAAATGAACTTCAACTATTCTACTCTCATTGGTAAGACATTCTCTATTGTGAGTTAGATGGATCAGGACATGTTTTCCTGTTGCCATTAACCATTAGATTTTAGAACTGTCTTTGTTCTATGTCACGATCATCACTTGTAATTTTTTTGGCTTTTTGTTTAGGAAGATTGGGTCAGGTCACCCTGCTCTCTGCCTAGGGAAAGAGGATGCCACACTGACATCAGCGTATTACAGTTCATGTTGCAGTTACTTATCATCATAAACTAATTTAAAAAGTACCTGATGATGATATGAACTTCCAAATAGGTGTGCCTAATAACAAAAATTATAATAGTAACCAAGCCATGGGTTGTTGTGAGGACTGAGGGAGTTAATCTATGTGAAGTGCTAGGCAGTGTGTGACATAGTAAACACTCAACCAATAGTGTCATTAACATTGCTGTTGTTGTGGGGAGACTGGCTGGTCCAGTGACTTTGAGTGTGTTGGTACCTTTGACAGCTTTTTGTTTTCTTTTTTAACCATGCAATGTATACATTGCTATTCTGGCTTTTTAAAAAATATACATTTTAAAATAATTTAATTTTTATAGTAGTATATAGGCGTATGTTCTACATAGGTTATTAAGATCTATTAAGACCTGGGTATCGTCATTGCAGACATTTCAATAACACTGGGGGAAGATATAACAAACTCATATGAACAATAAACACTGTACGAAAGAGTATATAATTAAATTATCTATTGTAGTCTAAGGATTGTGTGGTGTTCAGAAGAGATAAAGCTCAATTGAGGTTGTAAAATTCGTAAAGATCTTAGTCATGGTAGTGCTAGCATACAAGGTTTTCTTTAAAGAAAAGGGACTATCTAGAAGAGAAGGAAAAGCATTGGCATAAATATCTACATAGAAATAAGTGTGGTATATACTTGCAGAATATTTGTAATATTAACTGGTAAATCATCATTGATTCTTATGCCTTTTTATTCTTTGCTTATAACAGGCACCAGGCAAAACTTTTTCCCATGTATGAGAACATAATTTTCAAACAAATCCCAGATCATTGTTTCTGTCAGAGTCAATGTTACTTTCTAAGTAAATACTGAAACTAATGGCTTTATAATGATATTTTTACAGACTTTACTTATTTAAATAATCTCATGGCTATTAAATTACTACATTGGATCTGGCAGATGAAAGCATCTGTGTTCTGCTTTACAAATTTGTTTATATCAAAGGCTGCCTCTTCAGAAAAGAACAATGACCTTAGGGTGGGCGGTCATGTCATCCTATTCTTAATAGGTCTATGTTTCTCACGTACAAATTGAAAGGGCAGGGTTATGGGCTTAAATGCAGAAAAAGTCATAATTCATTCTGAAACATCTAGGCTAGCATTCATTTGGGGAAAGTATACAGGGAAAAAAACCACACTGAAACATTTACAAATGAGGGGAGTGCTTATACAGAGCGGTAGTGTAGGTAGTTACAGACAGATTTACACCTTCTTCTCTTTCTCTGTCTCCAGCCCCTCCTTCTCCTCCTCCTCCTCCTCCTCTTTGCTCCCTCCTCCTTCTCTTGTCTTTCTTCTTTGTGTCTAATCTAAGTTACTATTATCTGAACATCCACTAGTTTTATTGTTGTCAGAGGTTAACCCCACAAAATGTCCCCCTGTTAGATCTGAGAATTCCTCAGGCTGCGGCTATCTGTGCTCAAAAACAGACTCCCAACCTGCTGTGCTCCTGCCATCTTGCCTTACCATTCTTCCAGGTAGCCAACTGGAAAAGCTATCTTCCATCATTAATCACCAGAGTGACTACCACCTTGGTTTTGGAGAAAGAAGCACTGTTATCCCCTGGAATAGTCCCCTTTTCTGTAATTTCCCACACATTGAGACCAGATCTAATTTCCAACAGGGTTTATGGAAGGTTAAGTGATAGTAGAGAGAAGCTATATTAAGACAATAACTTATAGTCCCAGGGCCATGTCTTGCCACCAAACTCTCTCCACGTGAGAGGGGCTGCTCACCTCGCATGCACGGGACTAGTTCAAGAAAATAGTGGTAGGCAATTGGGTCCAGGATAGCCCATGCCAATCTCAGTCTAGTGTTTTTCCCATCTTTATTTACCAAAGATTGAAACAACCCTGGTGTCTAGACTCACATACTTAAAGTTACTTAATACATGTTTGTATACCACTGGATTCCATATAGAATTTGAGGCCACTTAAAAACCATATGGGCAACCTAAAGCAAAATTTAAAAATCAGGATAGAGGAAAAATGATAGAAATAGGAAATGAATGAGAGCAATGGGAAAAATAGTACACAGATATACACACTACAGCTTCCCAAGGTAGAGCCACTAATTTGGCCATGAGCTTTCTCTTAGGCAAAGAAAAAATGGAAACACAATTGTCAGTTATTGAAGTCCTAAAGAGTTTACTTGCATGGACATTCCTAAAGAGAACCCTGAGTAACAGAGGAGTAACACGTAGAATGCAGGAAATCATGTCTTTTTAAAAAATTTTTATTTATTCATTTTTGGCTGTGTTGGGTCTTCATTGCTGCACTAGGGCTTTCTCTAGTTGCGGCGAGCGGGGGCTGCTCTTCGTTGCGGTGCGCGGGCTTCTCATTGCGGTGGCTTCTCTTGTTGTAGAGCACAGGTTCTAGGCGTGCGGGCTTCAGTAGTTGTGGCTCGCGGGCTCTAGAGCGCAGGCTCAGTAGTTGTGGCGCACGGGCTTAGTTGCTCCGCGGCATGTGGGATCTTCCCGGACCCGGGCTCGAACCCGTGTCCCCTGCATTGGCAGGCGGATTCTTAACCACTGCGCCACCAGGGAAGCCCCATGAAATTATGTCTTTATTAACATCCTTAAAATAAAGTTACCATTTCCCATCTCCTTCTCCAGCAACACTCTAGTCCTAGACTCCCCCATCTCATACCTGGATTACATAACCTATCTTCTAGTTAGTCTCCCTTTGTCTACTCTTATAATTCATTATTTATAAAGCAGCTTTTTAGTAGTGTTTTTTTCAAAATTTCAATTAGATCTCATCAGTTCTGTATTTAATGGGAAAACTTTCTGATGGCTTTCCATTGTGAGAGGAATGGAATCCAAACTCTTTACATTGCCTCAAATACCCCTTATGATCTAACCCCACTTACCTCTCCAGCACCATCTCCAACTCCATCCCCTTCACCCACTCTGTTATGGCTACGCTGTGCTTTATTCAGTTGCTGGAACATGCTAAACTTGCCTATCCTGAAACACTAAGTTCCTGTATTTACACAGCATGCCACAAAACCAAGGACACATACTTTAGGTTTTTTATTATGATAGCCCCCACATTTGGGTACACAAACTTTCCAATTATCTACTGCTGCATAATCAACCCCCACAAATTAGTAGTGTAAAACAACAATCATTTATGTAGCTCAAGAATATGCAATATGAGCAGGTTTTAGCGAGGAAGGCTTGTCACTGTTCCATGCAGTATAAGCAGAAAAAAGTTGTGACAAAATTCAATAACAATTTTACAGTGAAAAATGTTCAGCCAACAAGGGAAGGAGTTAAAGGAGGTTCCTTACCTTGATAAAGGGCATCTGTGAAAAAAAAAATGTCTAACATACACTTAATATTGAAATAGTAAAACCTTTTCCTCAAGGATCAGGAAGACGACAAGGATATCCATTCTCACCACTCCCATTCAACATTGCAGTTCTAGAAAGTAGAGTAGGGCAAGAAAAAGAAAGAAAAGACATGACAGTAGGAAAAGATGAAGTAGAATTATGTTATTTGCAGATAGCATGATTGCTTACATAGAAACCCCTATGGAATCTACAAGAAAAGTGCTAGAACTAATAAGTGAATACAGAAAGTTCACAGAATATATGTTCTAAAAACAAAAATCAATGATATTTGTATATATTTGTAACAAAAAATTAGAAAATGAAATCTTAAAAGTCATTTTCTATTGGATCAGAAATTATACAATGCTCAAGAATAAATGTAATGTAAGATCTCGTGGCAGACACAACCTAAGTTGACCCCAATGTGCTGTGCCCTGTATAATTCCCTCCCTTTGAGTGTGGGCAGAAACCATGACTGGCTCCTTAGGTCACTCTGTCTTGCCTGCATATACTAGAATGATTCTCCTACTGGTCTTAGAGAAGCAAACAGCCATGCCATGAACTGCCTATGGAGAGGGCCATGTGGAAGGGAACCAGAAGCAGCTTCTAAGACTTGATCTAAAATAGTAAGAACAAGTTTAACAAATAAAACACAGAGTTAGAGTACTACCCTACTTGATTTTAAAACCTACCATATTCCTATATTAATCAGTAGAGTGTTGTATTGGCACCAAGATAGAGACCAGAAATCAACTCCCACATAGGTAGTCAACTGACTTTTGGGAAAAGGTACCAGGGAAATTCAATAAAAAGGATAATATTTTCAACAAACATTGCTAGAACAACTGGATATCAATATGGAAACATAAATGTTAACTACTATCTAACTTCTTACTCTCCAATTTTTTGAGGTGGTTCATAGATCTAAACATAGAATTCACAACCATAAAACTTACAGAAGGGCTTCCCTGGTGGCGCAGTGGTTGAAAATCTGCCAGTGCAGGGGGAAAAGGGTTCGAGCCCTGGTCTGGGAAGATCCCACATGCCGCGGAGCAAGTAGGCCCGTGAGCCACAACTACTGAGCCTGCGTGTCTGGAGCCTGTGCTCCGCAACAAGAGAGGCCGCGATAATGGGAGGCCCGCGCACCGCGATGAGGAGTGGCCCCCACTTGCCACAACTGGAGAAAGCCCTCGCACAGAAACGAAGACCCAACGCAGCCATAAATAGATAAATAAATAAATAAACCCAAAAGTTAAGAAAAAAAACTTTCAGAAGAAAATGTAGGAGAGTATCTTTGTGACCTTGGGAAAGGCAAATATTTCTTCAACAAACAAACAAACAAAACCCAAAGCCACTAACTTTTAAAAAAAAGATAAATTGAAAAATTATGCTCAACAAAAACATCACTAAGAAAATGAATAGACATGCCACAGATGGGAAAAATATTAACAGCGCATGTATCAAAACTGAAGAAGTAGTACATCCACAATATATTAATTACACCTACAAGTCAACACATAAAATAATCCAATTTAAAATATGTAAAATATTTGAGTAGATATTCTATAAAAGAATATGTGTGATGGACAATAAACATGAAACAGTAGTCACCACGACTAATCATCAGGAAAATTAAAATTAAAATTACAACGAGCACTTCCTCTTCTTTTCCCTTCTTGAAAACATTAGCCCTAAAGCTGTTAGATCAGGAAGTGCACAGAAGGCATCCAAACCAGCAGAGACTGGGGAGAGCCACAGTATCCCAGAGCGGGGGTCAGAGCCCGGTCAGGGTGATGAGGCACTCATGTAGTAGGGTGACCTGGCATAAGAACCCGAGCAGGGTGAAGAGGGCATCTACAAGAAGGGAGTCATGGCTGGAGATAATGCAGCATGAGTGTGGTGACCATACGGAGGTAACCTTTGCGTTATGGGAGTTGGGAGCCCGAGTGAGGTGAGGAGGGCATCTCTGTGAGGGAAGAGGTGTTGGCAGATGGATGACTGGTTACATACAGGGGCGTTACTCAAATGAGGAAATTTCTTAAGGAAATGGGAGCCAGGTTTCTCACCGTTGGAGGAGGGATTTGCAAATATGGATCGTGGCTATGAATGTGCATATACAATTTTAAAATTGAATGGAGCAATTAAGATCTTTTTTATTTTGTTTGTATCTTAATTTTACCCCACTGATTTTCTTTTTGTAAATATTTAAGTCAAAGCATGTGAGTGAGCTAGGGAAGTCTAAAATAGGCCATCTATACTTTCTCCAGCTGAAGTAGTCATGTGTGTTGGGGAAGGCCTATCAGAGATTATAGAGAAGTATTTTCAGTAGAATATTGTAATGCTAATTAATGCAATTATATCATGTTAAGGAGTTTATTCTGTAAAGACTTTTTGAAATGGATAAATTAACAATTATTATAACTGGATAAAATTTATATTTCCCTATTATTTACAAAATAAGAATGAACAGTCAAAACACAAGATCATGTCATAACATGCCCTAAATTAAAAAACCCAAAGATGAATACTCTTTTGTTCTCTTAAAGGCTTAGCTGGTAATGTAGAAAGAAATAGCTGAGTCTAGATTCCAGGAAGATGACTTTAAAAATTTTCAATGATCTTAATTAGATAGCAAAAGCTATTATTATTAATAAATACTAATTTCATACCAAAGACCTGTTTTAGGGCTTAGTGTGGACTTTGTTTCAGAAAACGGGAATGTGAAATGAATATCAAATAAACCAAGCAACCAGATTTGGGAGATCTTCAAGTTTAGGACTAAAGTTAACTTGTCATGCATGTTTTAGTGTTAGTCCTAAATGGAAGCCAGACACAGGACGATGGCCAGCACCAGTCACCTCCCAGCACCTCTCTGCTTGTTTCCTATTTGCTGCACCAGGGGGATCTTGGTACAAGTGCCTGTGACTTCCACGATCATGTGGGATAATGTTCAGAAGCACCCAGTGTTTGGTACGGTGGGTGCTCTGTTACTTACCACCCTCAGCTGCTCTGAACAGAGACTCACTCATTACTGCAGCCCCAACATAACAACCTGGAGCTGGAGCATATTAGGCACTTAATAAATACTTGTGGACTGAGTGGCTGAAAAAAAATGCATATTAATAAATAAATAATAATGAAAGGTAGTGACTTTTGAAAAGAAGTTGTAATTACATTACTACTTTATTTTACTTTTAAAAATATTTATTTATTTATGTACTTGGCTGTGCCAGGTCTTAGTTGCCGCACGTGGGATCTTTGCTGTGGCACGTGGGGTATTTAGTTGCGGCATGCAAACTCTTAGTTGCGGCATGTGGGATCTAGTTGGAATTAGATCCCACATGCATTACTATTTTAAAACAGAGTTATTTGAATATTAGTTATTGTTAATAATTTGAGAGCTTTATTGCAGTCCTGCTACTGGCTTGCAGTATTATCTCACATAAGACATCAAACTCAGACAAGAAAGAGAGCTATAGTGGGTTATTTTTTGTTTGTTTGTTTGTTTGTCTTTTATTGTCTTTTTTTTCCCTTGCAGTTCTAAAATTTTACAGCTCTTTTCCCTCACTTGGCCTCCTTTTGGGAATTTTACTGTGTATAGCTTTAAAGGCTTACTTACTCTGTCCTTAGATAGGTAAGAACTAATTTAATGATCTTGTCATTTTACATTTATAAAAACAGAGAAGTTAAATGACTTGACTAGGTTAATCATGGTAAAAAGGAACAAGACCAGACATCAGGGTGGCCATATATCTGACAAGTACTTGGTGTTGTTCTGTGGTTTTTCTAGCTTTCTTCTCTTGCTTTAGGAAAAGAGCATTTCTACAATTTTCTAATTAATAAAGTAATATACGTTCAGTTCAGAAAACATAGAAAACAAAAAACACAACTAAAAATGTATTTATACTTCCACTACACACAAATAACTACTTTTAAGGACTTTACTGTATCTTTTCTTAGCCTCTTTCTATCTTTGCAAATATTTATAAAGTGTATATTTTTGCACATAGAATTTGCTAATTTTGTTTAGTTAGAATATGTCAGCAATGTTTTCATGTTATCAGATATTTAAAGATTAGTAAATAATTCTGATTTTTAAATAATTCAATTAATAGTATTTAGTTATAATAAATTATAAAGATTATAATAATCCACTTAAGTAAACCTCCTACTTTTGAACATTTAAGTTGCTTTTAAGTTTTCATCATTATAAATTATTATTGCATTTGGAAACTGACTTCCTTTACATAAGAGATTATTTTTAAAATCTTGATAGTAATTCACAGGTATACATATTGGGGATGTACCAAAGTTCCCCCCTTCAACTTCTGTATTTTGCCAAAATTCGATTTTTATTTTTGGAAGGCCAGATTTCCAAATGCTTCTCTCAACATCATTTATGGTCTATCTGAATTTGGGCATAAGCAGTGATCTCATAGATTACAACTACATCTTCATGTTCTCCTTTTTTTCTGGCTTAGAAAATTACTTATTGAGGAACTGGGCTCGGCACTGCCAAACAGGGAAATAATCATAAATGTAACCCTTGCCCTGGGTACCAGTTACTCCCAACCATTGACTGGTTATTTCTACCCATTTGAATTAACTTGAGAATAATTTTGCCTTAGTTCCCAAAATAGGCCATTTGGAATTTTTATTAAAATTATATTCCATGGGGATGTAATGTACAGCATGGTGACTATAGTAAAAAATACTGTATTGCATACTTGAAAGTTGCTAAGAGAGTAGATCTTAAAAGTTCTCATCGTAAGAAAAAAAATTATAAAAGTATGGTGATGGATGTTACCTATACTTACTACTTATGTAGTGATCATTTCACAATATGTACAAATATCAAATTACTATGTTGCACACCTGAAACTAATATAATGCTATATGTCAATTATACCTCAATAAAAAATTATATAAATGTGTTATTTGAAATAGGAAATATTCCTATGTATTCCTAAGCCTATTTACAAACACATTAAATATCACCTATAAACATCTATCTACATAATATCTGTAAACGTGGAATTTCTGAATATATTCAAGTCATTTAAGTCCTTTAGGAAAATGTTACCATTTCCTTTTTATAGGCTTTATAAATAAATTGCCAATAATTTTCAATTATACTATCAACTACTCAGTGATTACTAGATGCCAAACAAACACTGTGCTGAGTATTTTACATGAATGATCTTATCTAATCCTCTCAACAACCATATAAAGAGGGAACAGTCATTATCCAGAGATGCAGACATGGGGAAACTGAGGCTTGAAGAGGATTTATATCTTGCCCAGGGCAATACATCTAGTAAGTGGTGGAAGATTTTGAAACCAAGTCATTTGGAGATTTTTAGTAATTTTAAAAAATTAAGTCTAACATATGTAGAGAAGTGTGCAAAATAATAAACGTACAGCTCAATGAATTTCTACAAAATAAACACACTCAGGTAATGTGCATCCAGATAAAGATAGAGAATATTACCAGGACCCCAGATGCCTCTCCCAGGCCCCCTTCTAGTCATTAAGTCCCTCTAGGGTAACCACTATTCTAACTTTTCTCACTGTAAACTAGATTGCTTGATTTTGAAGGTCATGCAGCTGGAATCAGAGAGCATGCATATTTCGAAGTCTGGCTTCTTGTGCCCAACATTATATTTCTGCTTTGTTGTCAGGTTCAGCTACAGTTCTTTCTAATTGTTGTACAGAATTCTATTTTATGTATAAACCAGTTTACTCGTTCTACAGTAGGTGGCATTTGGATTGTTTTCAGTTTGGTTGCTCTAAACATACTTTTATATGTTGCTTGGTGTTTAGATTTCTGTTAGCTCTGTATTTAAGAGTGGAATTGCTGGGAATGTGTATGCTCACCTTCACACATATCCTAGATTTCCAAAGTGATTTTACCATTTTCCACATTTAACTACAATTTATAAGAGTTCCTGTTGCTCTGGAACTTTTGCCCTTGTGTTTTTAAACTGACAATTGCTAGTAGAATAGAAAACTATTTTTTTCCTCTATTTGTTCATTATATATATATATTTAAATATATTTATATATATATTTTATATTTTATATATATTTTGCTACATACCTCTTATAACTTAAAAAAATGCTCTACAGCCCTAGTTATACCTCCATTTTTATTTCTAATTTCATAGTCATACATTTTTATTACTATTACACTAATAGTTTTGTCTATTACTGATTTGATTCCTAGCAAGATGTATATGGATATTATTTTTCATTCTGTTTTTTGCAGTTTAAAAAATCAATACTTTCTTCTTTCATCTTTATTAATTCTTAGTCTTTCTTACATTTATTTTGTTTTATTTTCCTAACTTTATTAGCAGAATGTTTACTTTATTGTATAATAGTAAGTTGTCTCTGCTGATGGAATGAACAAGTTGAAGAGAATTCTGCTGGAGGGATTTTGATTATAAAAGACTTCTTCAGTCAAAAAGAAAAGAGAGAGAGATGAATAAGGAATTGATTATACTTTTCCTTTCCCAGGACATTGCCATGTCTGCATGTGTGGATGATAAGTGTGATTTTAATCTTGCAACCAGGAGGGGATTTAGCCACAGGGAAAACTGCAGAATAGAAGATTAAAGATACCTTGGTCTCTTCTGACATCACAGAGTCATTGCATGTCTTTCAAACTTCCTCTTATTAAAGACCAAGAAAAAAGAAATAAAGAAATGTTTTTCCTGATTTTTATACTGTTTTGAGTTCTGCTTTCTGTTATTGGCCAAAGTATCCTGATTCTCTACCCACATCTTTATTCATTTTTGTTTTGCTTGAGTTAACAGGGACTGAGAGTTATGATGAAGTGTCTTACTAGTGTTATTTTCATTTCTTTTTTGAAACCAGTTTTTGATTTGTATAATCCTGTATATTATTATTCAACTTGAAGTTTTATGAGTTATAATTTCATGTCATAAACTTATATTGTTCTGTCCTATTATATCCTTTAAAAATATAATCTATGATTTTGTTCCCAGCTTCTTAAAGTATTATTTTCATATTATGTCATGGCTCAATGACTTTTCTTTCAAATATTGTTAAAATGTACATTCTAATATATTTTGTTATGTTTTGATGTTTAATAAATGTAATACTCGCTTCTGTTCTTACACCATCATTTCCCCTTTCCTGTGTGTAGAAATATCATGATAGAACCATTTCTTGAGCAGTTTGGCTGTTCTTTTCCAGGACAAACATATGGATGATATCTTTTCATTACTTTTACACATGAAGCAAAACTTGGGTATAATAGTAAGTTGGGTGAATATAGAATATGAAGTATTCATATAACTTGGGTATAATAGTAACTTGGGTGAATATAGAATATGAAACTTAAAGTTTGTTTCCCTGATGCATTTGTAGTTATGTTCTCCTATTTCTTCTGCATTTAATATGGTACAGAAGGGGTCCTAGTTCAGTTTAATTGCTCTTCATTGTAGGTTGCATTATTTTTCCCAGCCTCTAGTCTGTTGTCTTCTTACTCTTTCCACCGGGGTATATCTACATGTTGGTATTTTACCCCTCAGATGTTACCTCTTTAAATATTTAGATTCAACTCCATTTTTTCTACTAATGCTTCTTTTCAGTATTTTTTCTGTTCTCTTTTAAAGAATCATTGATCAAATTTGGGTCCCACTGTGCTGTCCTCCAATTTAATACATCCTCTGTTGTTTCACCTTCATTTTCTTTCTTCTGCAGTCTGGCAAAGAGCTTCGAAGTGGTTCACTTAATTTTCTACATTAACGAGTTTCCCTTGTATTCTTATAATTAATATTAAATTAGTTTTATAACATTTATAATTATAGCATTTTTTTCTTTTTCTTTTTCAGCTCCATTTTTATTTTCTCCTGTTTGCCAGCGCTTCTTTTTCTTTTTCCTTTGAACATATACTAACCACATACTGAAAAGAAGCATTAATAGAAACAAAATTTCAAACTAAAGATTTAAAAAGGTTACATATAAAGAGTAAGACACCGACATCTGGATAAACCCTGGTGAAAAGACAAAGAAGACAATCTCTTTTCTCTTCTGTCTTTTGTTTTGGAGCTAAGTTACTTTAATTTTGTTGAAAGAAATTTGATAGATTGTATTATTGTTCTCAATTCTTCACCCCTTCTTGCATCTATTCCCTTGCCATGGCCTCATTGTCGTGGATGGCATGTACTTCCTCCATCTCATCTCTAGGCTTAGCTAGCTGACCTACTTTGGCCAACGATATATGGATGAAAGTCACAGTGTGTATTTTAAGACCAGGCCTTGAAGGCCTCACATGTTTCTGCTTTTTCTCTTCCATCTCTGCCAGTGTCATGAAAAGAATACATCATGGATATTCTTGGATAGCCTGTTGGTCCCCTGAGGAGGATAAAAGAAAGATGTGGAGCACAGGCACTCCAGCTAAATAATAGACATATAGTGACAAAAAGAGCTTCCCAACTGAGCCCAGCTTAGGCCAGTCAGATTCCAGTGGATTTGCAGATGCATGGACAATAAAAATATATTACTCTTATTGGGATAATTTGTTAAACAGCAATAGATAACCAATACAATAATTTTTCTTCTATTTCCTCCAGTGAATCATTTTAAAAGTGACACAAATAAATGTTGGCAAAGATGTGGAGAAAAGGGAAACCACATACACTGTTGGTGGGAATGTAAATTGGTGCAGCCACTGTGGAAAATAATATGGAGGTTTCTCAGAAAACTAAAAGTAGAACTAACATATGACCCAGCAATTCCACTCCTGGGTATATATCCATAAAAACCAAAACCACTAATTCAAAAAGATATGTGCACCCCAATGTTCACAGCAGCATTATTTTACAATTGCCAAGATATGGAAATAACCTGTGTCCATTAACAGATGAGTGGATAAAGAAGATGTGAGATATATATATATATCACAATGGAATAATATTCAGCCATTTAAAAAGAATGAAATTTTGCTATTTCCAACAACATGGATAGGCTTGGAGGGTATTATGCTAAGTGAAGTAAGTCAGACAGAGAGAGACAAATACTGTATGGTATCACTTATATGTGCAATCTAAAAAAATAAAACAAACTAGTGAATATAAGAAAAAACAAAACAGACTCACAGATATAGAAAACAAACTAGTGGTTACCAGTGGGGAGAGGGAAGGAGGGAGGGTCAAGAGAGGGGTAGGGGATTAAGAGGTACAAACTACTATATATAAAATAATTAAGCTACAAGGACATATTGTACAACACAGAGAACATAGCCAATATTTTATAACAACTATAAATGGAGTATAACCTTTAAAAATAGTGAATCACTATGTTGTACACCTGAAACTTATATAATATAGTACATCAACTATACTTCAAAAAATTCAAAAAAAGTAATTCTGTCCTTCTTGCTTAATATTTTTTCATAGATCTTACTTTAAAAATATATTCTGGGCTTCCCTGGTGGCACAGTGGTTAGAAATCCGCCTGCCAATGCAGGGCAGACGGGTTCGTGCCCCGGTCCGGGAAGATCCCACATGCCGCGGAGCGGCTAGGCCCGTGAGCCACAACTACTGAGCCTGCACGTCTGGAGCCTGTGCTCCGCAACAAGAGAGGCCGCGATAGTGAGAGGCCCGCGCACCGCGATGAGGCGTGGCCCCCACTTGCCGCAACTGGAGAAAGCCCTCGCACAGAAACGAAGACCCAACACATCCACAAATAAATAAATAAATAAATTTATTTAAAAAAAATATATATATATTCCTTATTGCCTTGAAATCCTTATTGATAAGAAAGTTAATAGATTTTTCCTAAATTGTCTCCCTTTTACTGTAGGTGAGGCCTGCTCTCGTAGACCTCAAGTGAGAAGATTAGATGCTTTCTTAGTATTCTGGCAACCTGGAGAGAATGTGGAGCAAGCAACACCCTAATCAGCAGAACTTCACCCCTGCATAGTTTCTTCTGCTTGTTTGCAAACCTGCTCTGCTAGTAAACACATCCAGGCGTGCTAATATCTTCAAGTGCCTCCTCTTCGTGCTCTCAAGGAAGACACTCTTTAGGTTTTGGTTTTGTGCTTGGACTCTTCAAAAGCAAATGCCCTGTTTCTAACTGGCCTCATTACTGGTTCTGCTACCCGCTCTCCTAAAGAACAACTCTGCTGCTTTGGGGAAAGCCCTCAGCACTGCCGCCAATCATCTTATTTGCTCCACCTCTGTGGAAGAGACTGGCTCTCTGCTCACAAATCTCACTTTGTCTCCCCATTGGACCTCCAGCTAGACTATATTTATCAGGTTCCTTTGTCTGTGGCCACATGTTTGGTTTCTTGGGAACAGAATGTGGATAGAAGTGATATTGTCACTTCTAGGTCTGGCTTACAAAATGTTTCTATTTTTAATTCCTCCTGTTCTCTCTCCTTCTACCAGCTGGATGCATAGGATTCTAGTGGCCTAAATGAGTACAGATCCACAAAATGGAAGTAGTCTTGGTCCCTATATGGCCATCAGCAAGGCTGCCCACTGAGCAGAAACAACCAATGTGACTGCATAAGAGTGAGAAATAAACTATTATGCAGAGTCACTGAGATTTAGGAGATCATCTGTAACAGCGTTAGTGTCACTTACCTTAACTAATTCAGAAATCAGTAGCTTGAAGTGGAGTGTTAGAATAATAAAAACTCTAAAATTTGTAGTATTGGATTAGTTGTCAGGTTCCAAAGATAAAAATGTAGCAAGCAGGATTGCTTGAGAATGCTCTGAGGCCATGGCAAAACATGCGGTAAAACTGATGCCTGTGGATAACTTAGAAGACAGACCATGTGCCTGATAGGAGATCCGATTTGTAATAGTTACAGTCATGCCTATTGTTGGCTGCCTTTGGTGATTTGTGAAAAGAAGGAATTGGCTGATTTTCAAATAGAGATTAAAGAAAATGGAGATGGTCCAGTGGTCAAGGATTGCTTCTGACCCACTATAGTAAGAAATAAACTTTAAAAATTATTAAAAGAAAGATTCAGTAAGATTTTTCAGTTAAACAAAGCGAGTATCCTTGCTGTAAAGATCAGATTAAGGGAGATCTAGAGGTTTATTGGTTATAGCAGGAAGTATGTTATCACTTAACCCTAACTAATATGCCCAGTGTACATTAGGTCTTTCAACATAATATCCTTGAATTTAACTGAGATGTTTCCATTTTTGCTGGCTGTTACATCAAGGTAGTTCCTGTTACTTTTGTGGAATGTTCCTCCCATTACCCACACTCCTACGTCGCACTGAGTTCAGGTCCCAATGTCTTTGGATTCCTGTTAAAGAGGGTGGGTAAACAGGATTGGGCAGAGGAAAAAGTACAACTGTGATGCACCAAAATGGCAAGGTGTTCAGGAGTAAGAACTGCTATCCAGACACTCTCCCTTCTGGGGCCAAAATGGCTGGGCCTTTGTCCCCTGTTGGGCTGAAAATTATGCCTTTGTATTTCTGCCTCATTCAGTCATCCCAGCGGCTGCTCCGAAATGGGAGTGATCATGGCCAAGGCAGGTCTTGACAGCTGAATAAGACTGTACAGATGCCAACAGATGGAAACCATCTGCTGACCTCACTCCTAGGGATTGGGCAGTGACTTCTACCAAATTCATCTCCTTAAATTGCCATATCTTCACACACACCTTGTTCTTTCCCTTTCTCAATCTTTCCTACCTTCTAATATGCCATTTTTCCCTCCTGTAATATCTGGTATGACTCCAAACAGTTCTGTTTTCCCTTTCATTGAAAGAAACTGGCAGTGCTCAAAGTCTGTACAGAGTAGAAGAGGTGCCTTGGGACAAATAACTTTTGATCATCAAGTAATAATTTAAGGGGTTGGTTCCCTTTAGTTGTCAAATTTCATTGGCATACCTAACATGTTAGACATCTGAAGTGAATCATTTGTTCACATCCCCTCCTCTATTTAATAAAATTACCTTTAATAAATTTTACAAATGAAATAAATAATAATAGATTTTAATTTTCACTTTTTAAATTTGAAATATAGCTGATGTGCAATATTATGTTAGTTTCGGATGTTCTACATAGTGATTTGACATTTGCATACATTATGAAATGATCACCATGATATGTCTAATAGCTGTCGTTAATGGACAGAGTTTTAAATTGAATTTCATATGTATAAACATGTTGGCTTAAAAATATGACTTAAAAATAAAATAATTAAAGATAAACCAAAACAAAGGAAAAATAAAAATAAAAATATAAGGAAACCCAAACATAATTAAATAAATAAATTATAAGTATAAAAAAGAACAAAAGCAAATTAATTCAATAGTTTTCATAGTTACAAAGCAGTTTGAACTTTAAACTTTTATTTACAGTCTTATAATAATTACGTGAATAATTGTTTGGTAACTAATAAATGAATTATAATAAAAAAATCTCTAAAATTTAGGCAACTGCTAAGTCATACCCCTGATGTAACATTTCATATTTATGATTTATTCATTATTTTGAAAACAAACAGTACAGTTTCTTTAAAAGTTTAAAAAAAAATTAAATATAAATATGACCCAGCAATTCCACTCCTAGGTATTTCAAAAATGAAAACATATGACCAACCAAAGACCTGTACACAAATGTTCATAGCAGCATTATTCATAATAGTTAAAGAGTAGAAACAATCTAATGCCCATCAACTGGTGAATGGATTAACAAAACTTGGTATGTCATACATGGACCGTTATTTGACAGTAAGAAAAAAATGATGTACCAATGCATGCTACAACATGGATCAACTTCCAAAATATTATGCTAAGTGAAAGAATCCAGATGCAGAATACTACATAGTGTATAATTCCACTTATATAAAAAGTCCAGAAAGGCAAATCTTTAGAGTTGGAATGCAGATAAATAGTGGCCTGGGACTGGGGGTGGAAATGGAAATTGATTGCAAATGGGCACAAGAGAGCTTTTAAAGGTGATGGAAATGTTCTAAAACGAGATTGTGGTGATGGTTACACACCTCTGTAAATTTTTTAAAAAACATTGTATACTTAAAATGGGTCATTTTTATGCTGTGGAAATTATATCTCAATAAAACTATTAAAAAAGCACACAGACACCAATGAAAAATAAATGAAGATTTAAGTAATTAAATTTCATAATTTAAGTAATTAAATTTCATTTTTACAGTCACTGTGCTATCATTACTTACTTTGAATCTACTATTGAAACACAGAAATATGCAGCCAAGGAGCTGAAGACATAAATGGCAGCTGAAATGAGCATAGATGGTTCTGGACCATTTGAACTTAAGCTTTAAATGAATGCAGGCTGCTGAACCTGCCTGTGTTCAGTAAAGTCTATTACTGACATTTCTCTGACTTCAACTTCTTGTAGAGCACAATGTTTATCAAATGACAAATAATTAAAATGTGCTCATTTAAAACTTACATTATTAAAACACAACAGTTTTCACAGCAAATGGTTTATAACTTACAGTGCATCGTATTAATAGATAAAAAGAGAAAGAAAACATTTCAAAAAGAATTTAGAATATCATTTTTAAATTGAATTTGGTACCCTGATTTTAATATGTAGTATAATAGGAGTATATGGACATGACTTTAATATAAAAAATAGTTGTGCTTCAAAAGGAAAGTCAACATTTAATGCTCATTCACTGAAAGAACCATTATTTTAACTTTTGTGATGATACTAGGAAATGCAATTGAAAAAAATAAAAGAACAAAAGCATAAGGTCTATCTACATATATATTATATAAGCTAGTATTATTTCTAGATCACAAAATTGGATTGTTAACCAGAAAATCTAAGAAAATCAACAAAATAGTCACTAGGAAAGTTCAGAGTGACAGCTATTTTCAAAATTGTTAACCAAGAAAAAGAGTTTCTCTATATGCAAATAATAGCCTAGTAGAAAATATAATTGGAGGAATTTTCCCTTTACAGTTCGAACCCCAAACACAAAATAGCTAGAAATATGCCAAACATGAAATGTGTAATACCTAAATGAAGTAAAGGTAAAATCTTTTCTGAGAGACATAAAGGATCACTGAAATAGATACAAAGATACTCTATATTCTTGAGTAGGAAGAATCAGTATTGTAAGATATCAGTATGCCTAAATGTATTTATTAATTCAATATGATCCCAAGTATCAGTATAATTCTTATATGATATTTTACTGATAGTCTAATGTAAAACTCATCTGGAGGAATTGACATGAAAGAATATTCAGAATTCGGAAAAAGGAAACTAATAACAAGGAACTAGCCTTACTGTTTCTAAAATATGTACAATAAAGCAACAAAAGTTAAAATTTCTTAGTCCTTATGAATAAATAGCAGCAAAACACAATCCAGGAATAGTTCCAAACACATATGGAAATTTAAATTTATTACAAGTGACTAAGTATTTAGAAAAAAAATTAAGTAAACCTGGATCTTTATCTCATTCCTCATACCAAATATTTAAACATTTAAAATAAAAACACAAAATTTCTAGAAGAAAACAATGATAACTTTATTATTTTAGAGCAAGAAGGGACTTCTTAAATGTTCTTGAACCTAGAATTCATAAAGTGCCCATGAGAATCCAAAGAAAATCATTCATTTAAACGAAATAAACTTCTGTCTGATGAAAAGAATTGTCAACAAAGAAAACACAACTGACATTTTGGGGGGAAAAACTGCAACACATATGGCAGAAAAACACAGTCTAACTTCCTTGATTTATAAAGCCCTCAAACAAATGTCATCATTGCAATCAAATTCAGGTCATTTAAGTGAGCAATAAATGAGTGGTATGCATTCAATAAGAAAAATAATGGACCATGACAAAAGAAGGTCCCTAAAAATGTTAATAATGATCATTTTCATTGTTTTCCCTTTTGTATTCTGCATTATGCACCAAAAATTTTACTCTGCACCTCAGACTGCTTTCTTTAAAATGTCCCTGCTTCCTTAATTTTTTGAGTTGCTACTTTCTCATTTTTGTTGCTGATTACAAAACAACTGAAGGATAAGAAACACATTTTCTCTACGACTGTTTTTAATTAAACTTTTGGTAAAACAGAAATGATTGTAATTACTCTTTCATTATCTTTAAGAATCTTCTCAAGCTTCCTCAGTTTCTCAGATCATTCCTGGGAGCAGATGAACAAGAAAGAGGAACTTTATTAGCTGATGGCTGGCTGGCTGATTAGGAGCTGCCTGGGCTCTATCTGGAGGGGATTGTTTAAAGAACAGATTCAAATCCTTTATTTTCAAAGAAACTTGCACAGTCTATTTGCCATTGCCTTATCTTCTTCATATTCCATGTCTGAAATCTCCACCCATACAGTAAGGAGTATGTACTTATAAAGACTCATAGATGTCCTTCAGGAGACCCAGTACCCCACAATTTTATGTAAACATTTGGTGCTCTTTTTTTCTGTTCATTTCTTTTCCCCAGGGGAAAGGAAACTGATGCTTTTATCAGTTTCTTAAAGTTGTCTTTCACACTCCCCTCTCCAACCCCCAAATATCAATATATTTAAGAACGCAGCTTAAAAGTTTGAATCAGAAGTTTGGCTCCAGATTGTGTTAATAATACCTTACAGGCTGCTGGGTCTTACCTAGGGAAATTAAAGTCTCCACAGTGGGAATTTGGAAAGTTGTGGAAGAGTTTTTTTTTTCCCCTTGACACAGTATTTAGTGGGGTGCTATGGGCATTTATTAGATGGGGGCCTGGAATACTAACCATCCTGCAGTGAGAGGGATAGTCTACATAAGAAAGAATTCTCATATGTTCTGACTGACACTCAAAAGTCCAGCTGGATATTATTGTAGGTGAAAACACTGTTTGTAATGATCTGAACGTCTACCTTTGCATATATACATAAATTAATTTTTAATGTTTTAAATTATACATTGAATATATGAAGAATGTAACTGTATTTATTTATTATTGCTGCACAACAAGTTGCCATACACTTAGCAGCTCATAACACATATATTTATTATCTCACATAATAAAGTGAGATAATAAATATATTTTCTGGGTCATGGGTCAAAAGTCTGGCCACATTTAGCAGAGTCCTATGCTCAGGCTCTCACAAGCCGGCAGTTAAGATGTCAACCCATCTAAAGATTGGATCCTCTTCCAAGCTCACATGGCTGGTGGCAGAATTCATATCCGTGCAGCTGTAAGTCATAGCCACTGACTTCTTCAAGGCCAGCAATAGAAGCGCTGCTGCTTTGCGTCTCTCTGATCTCTAAATTCATTGGAAGGGCTCCCCTGATGAGGTTATTCAAGATAATTTCTCTGTTGATGAACTCAAAATTAACTGATTAGGGATTTTAATTACATCTACAAATTCCCTTCATCTCAGCCACCTGGTGAAACATAATCAACAGATTGATATCGCATCACTTTTGTTGTATCTATTGCTGAAGTAGCAGGAAGGTCACTCAGGTTCTATCCACTTTCAGGGGGAGGGGATTGCACAGGGTTATGACTTCGGTGTGTCTGCTGCAGCAACCAATGTATAAATCAGAAAAAGACTGGACTCTCGTTTTGTTTGAAACTTTACTAAATTTGTTGGCCATTTTGAAGAATGATACTGGAGCAACAGTACCCACCTCTAGCGGTCTGCACTCACAGATGCTCTAGTTACCATGATTCCACAGCTGACTGCTTCACTATGTCTTCTAGAGCATACAACTTTCTATAAACTTTATGTAACTTATTCTCTTTTATTTTCTTTATATTATGCTTAATGCATTGTATAGACTTTAAAAATTGTGTGTAAGTAGTTTGTGTTGCCTATGAAGTTAATTTTTGAACAATAAAAGCAGCATTACAAAATACATGTTTAAAAAGGAAAGGGTGCGTCTAATCGGGTTGAAATTCATTGTAACACAGTTATAGTTTAAAATCTTCTTTTTTACATGATTGAACTGAGACTCTTTCAGCCATAACCTTAACCCATTAGTACAGAATCATTTATCAGATTAATTTGAAGGCATGGAAGGTCTGCCCTTGAATGGATGTCCTTAAATCCAATGAATGCCCCTAAATAAAATAGCTAAATTTTGGAACTGGGAAACGAAGAGAGTATGCACAACTAGATAAGGATGGCAAGAGAGCCCAGGCAGCCATGGGCTTCTCTGCCAGGTAAGATAGAGGAAGCCGGGCAGTGGACCCCGAATGTGGGACTTGTAGGCAGATATGGAGTCCTTGCAAAAGACAAAATAGTGGACTTTGTTTTTTTGGCTTAGGATGACTCCAATTAAAACAAGACTAATTCTGCAGCATGAAATGTTGTATTTATTGAATTTTTTTGATAACCAACTTATTCTGAAACTAAACAGATTATGTGCATACTGATGTTAATTGACTGGGATTATTAAAAGGTTATTTCCCTCCAAATAACAAAGAATCTCTCTTTCTCTCTCTCTCTCCTACCCCCTCCTCCATTTTTGGAAAGAAATCAACAGAGAGTAGCCAACAAGTTGACATTCAGACCACATCAGGGACAGCACACTACTTGCATAACAGGACTGTCAATGATTTGCCCAGTGGGCAGACAGAATAACTAGGGGTGTCTCTCTGAAAGAAGCAGTTACTCATTACTGTGTTGCTTTAGTGCTCATCTCCATCTGCCCAAAGTTCTGGGGAGCCCAAGGGAGTGGTTCCTCTTTACTCTGTTGAGAAATCCGTGTTTCTGGACCGTGATGTTGCCTGCGTCACTTGTTGAGGACACTGGATTTGTATGGGGAAAAAGCTTGGTTATTCTTACGTAGAGAAAGGGGTTCAATACTTGAGGAAGAAGTAGGTTTGTTAACTTCAGGATCAAAGCAAGGGTTGGGAAAGTTTCAAAGGTAAGAGAGAACCCTGGGAGTTTTCTGTCACAAATTCTTACATTTAACTTTAAAAACCTAAGCAAGGGTGACAAGATGGTAGTAAGCTTTAGAAATAGACATTCAAATCTCATTTCTTGAGACTTGGGTAGCTTATCAAAAAGTAATTAATATGGTAATGGAGAGAATAGCTGAATTTGGCCATGACATGTGGCCTATTGGTTAGAGGATTCTGCACTCGAATAGCCTTCTTAATGGCATTTTATATATTTAAAAGGCTAACAACTTCGTACAAAACCAAACGTTCTAGTCACTTTTGAAACATAAGCTTAGGCTCTGAATGCAAAAATTTACATTTATAAATTCACATTTATAAATATAAATGTCATAAGTTTGGGAAGGAGAATTCAAGGCAACTGCATTTGAAATAATTATTTTTGTTTATAAGCAATTTTGATACTAGGAAAACGCATTGCAGCTGAGCATGAATGTCCTAGCCCCCAACTTCTCCTAACAGCTTCTTTGTTCTCTGCTCCTTATCTTCCTACAATGAATACTTTGGAAGGTAAAAAAAGACAGAAATGTTACAGGGAATTTTCTGTACTACGGCTTGTTGATGGTGGGTTTTGGCCTGGCTTATAATTCTCTGTCTGCATGTGGCACTGAGCTTGGCTGCAGTTGTGGGTACAACCATCTGACCTATTAGATCTACTAAGCATCTTTGGCAATAGGATCAAATGATAAAAGACAGTCTATGTGATAATAAATTCAACGATTGGAAAATTGATGGTGTAAAGTAAGTCAGCAACAGTACTGGCAGAAACCTATGGGAATTAGGATAGGTAGTGTGTGTGTGTGTGTGTGTGTGTGTGTATGTGTGTATACATTTCACTCATAAAACTTAAGCAGTTCTCAGAGGCCATGCACTCTTCGAAGCTCCTCAGAAGAAGGAAGCTGAAGGGATATCAGCGTGGTTAGCCATGAC
This sequence comes from Balaenoptera physalus, assembly GCF_965194825.1. Taxonomy (NCBI): domain Eukaryota; kingdom Metazoa; phylum Chordata; class Mammalia; order Artiodactyla; family Balaenopteridae; genus Balaenoptera; species Balaenoptera physalus. Next base: position 132,942,244 of record NC_138884.1, read on the forward strand.
CCTCATGTGTAACAGCACCCAATCTGGCCTGTGGAATTTAGAACTAGATTAACTCACCAAAAGCCCAGTCACCAAATGACCAAGCTCCAATTCACACTCCTTTCTTAAGTGACCTGGCCCCTCATTACCTCTGACCTCATTGCTCTGCTCTAGCATTCCCAGCCTTCTCACGACTCCTGACACCCACACACCAGGCATATTCCATCTTCGAAGACTCTGCACTTCTGTTTTCCCCGCCTGAAATGTTCTTTCTCAAGACACCTACATATTTTATCACCCTCACCTTCACCTCTTTTCTAAAACGTCATTTTCTCAGGGAGAACCTCTCTGATGATCTTGTTTATATTTGCCACCCTTGACCCTACATTCCCTATTCCGTTCTGTGCTTAATTTTTTCTCCTTGGCATTGTTCTAATTGTATCTAATGCCAATATAACCTATTTATGTATCTAACATCTATGCCTGTCTGTCTGTCTGTCTGTCTGTTTGTATCTATCTACATCTATCTAGTTTATTGTGTGACTTCCTAAGAAGAGTGAAAGCTCCTGGAGAAGGTATTTATTTAGTTGTTTATTTCTATATAACCAGAGCCTAGAATAGTCCCTGGCTCATAAATGCCCAATTACCCTTCATTAAAGGAAGAAATTGCCAAAACATCTTTTGGCAGCCCTGTATTGGATTGAACTAGTTTCTCAGCTCACCATTGCTTTCCATGAAACAGGACTCTCAACTTCCCTTTTTCTTTCTCTCTCTTTTCAGAATCAATTCCTTTACTTGGCTTAAGCAAAGCAGTTTAGAGATCATTTTGTGGCTTGAGGATTCCCTTGGATTCTCACCCCCAACTCCAAGTACGTTTTTCAAGTTTTTCTTCAAAGCAAAGATCGTATCTCCCTAAGAAAAGTAAACCTTCTCTACTTTCATAGTATGAAATATTAAATGTAAATAGCTAGTTAAGTAAGTTGAACCAAGTCAAAGAATAGTGAGAAGTAAGGATTATATTAATTTCCAGATTCCAGATTAGGTCTCTAAATAAATTCCTTTTCCCAAAAAGTTTTTCTATGTATGTATTTTAGAAAAGCATGAAATAGCCCTTTACAACATTTTATCTCCTGGGAACAGCACATAAAATGAGATCATGTTGAATAACTTTAACCATGGTACTTTAAAATAGAATGACTAGTGGAAGATATTTCAAGAGAATATTGAGATGCATCCACAGAGACTATATTATGCAAAAATATTATTAGAATGGTTTGAGGGGAGATAAGGTAGCACGTAAGTGGATTTAACAAACGGTATTAAATTGTGTGGTGTTGTAAACATCACACAAGTCAGAGACCTAAGGCAAATGGATTTTAGAGAACTAGAATACAGACAGGAAATTTATACTCCAACATGGACAAAATGCAGATAAAACTAAAGGGATAAAAGTCATACAGATCATCTATTTAAAAGTTAATTCATAGAATATGTTAATTCCAGGGGCGTCTTCAAATGATAACATCATAGTGAACTAGAAATGAATTTTCAATGAAAGTGTTCTGTATAGTGGGAAAAAAGGACAGTTCTGCCTACAAAACAAAAAAGAAACTTTTCATATATATGTATTGAAATGCAAGCTAATAGAATTTTTTAAATTTAGCAAATATGACCTTGGATTATGAACTTTATTCGGTGCAAGAAAAACATCACTTTGACTTCTCAAGTCTTCTTCAAAGGCTAAAATGCAGAGAATGCCATGGTAATTGTCAGTCTTTTAAATGGAAATTGTGGGAAAAGATCTAGATTTACTTTACTGAACATGTTTTTCATAATTAAAATTATGTTTCTAGACTGCTACAAATGTATTTTCTGAAAAGATAACAGAGTGATAATTATTCCAGTGGCCTCAATTCTGTGCTTTTATTAGAGAAAAAATTCTTTCTAAATGTCCTAATAATAAATTGGATTCAATTTTGGGCCAGAATAAATGTGGGAAGAACTACAAATTTAGGTGGAAAATCAGGCAATCTGAATTATATAAATCAATATTTATACATTAATCTGAAAACAATTGCAGGAACAATGTACTTAGAATAAACCTTGTCGCAAAGTAATTCTGGGCAAGAAGAGCCTTTTCTTCATAGAAACCCAAACCACAAGAATTCCTAGTTCCAAATTCTTTTTCTTTTCTGGCTAATACTAATTGAAGAAGTCCAAGGAATGCAGAAAATGCTATTTCCTGAATAGACTTATTTCTTTTTTATTTTAAAGAAATATTTATTTTTTTATGTAGATACATATCTGGAAGATCAGAAAAAAGAGTTTTAAAGATGGATTATTAACAGCAAATGTGACTTTTATGCCTCTGATTTCAAATAGAAGATGCAGATGAATGACACCAAAATACGGTATTGTTAAATTCAAGGGTATATTTTGCAGATGTCTTTTGAAAGATTGTTCTTTACATATCTTTTCATATGACTTCTAAATGTGATGTTTTTCACACCACAATACACAATTTACCTTCCTTCATACTTAACTAGAAATTTGTTGTGTTTGACTATTTAACATAATAACATTAAAAGACACTGTTCTTTCTTTGCCCCACATTTAGGACACAATTAATGATTATTTAATTCATGGCAGCACTTGAGGTCTTAGGTTCATTTAGAAAAGACTGACTCTCATAACCGTATTAATATCTGGCCAATGTGCCTTATCTGAGTGTGTCTGCATTTTTCCTGTTCATTTCCTTGTGATAAGATTCCTGGGCAGAGCAAGTCTTCGGAAGTAAGCCCACAGGGCTGCCTGGCAAGTTTATTTTGGGAAGGAAATAATCAATTTAGAGCTATTACTGCAAGAGTCCTTATCGAGCTCATTTCCTCATCTAATGCTTCACAAGCTAATATTACATGTTTAGTAGCAACTTCAAAGGAACAGAACTGTGCTTTGTAGGTTTTATTAATGTGAAATTTCTCTGAGGGCACCAAGTGTTTGCCATTAATGTGACTACAATCCACAGACTTGCAAGCATAGGTCATAAAAGCTGTACCAAAAACTTGTGCTGCTGTAGCCCAGGACACTATTAATGCAGTTCTGTTACTGTTAAATTACAAAGGCTTGGGTTGGAGGGCGTAGTACTATGCCCACAGTCTTGATTTTTCTGCACTCCTTCTCCATTATGGTTCAGTGTGTTGAAAATAGGGATTTAGCCTAAAAACAATATAGTCAAAACAATGTACTGAGAATGTCTAGTCTACACCCAGGTAACAATAGTGGAATTACTTTTTTGTTTTTTTGTTTGTTTGTTTTTGTATGACACATTGAAATGTAGGCTCTTAGCCACACAGAGAAGCATTTAATGTTCCACAGTAGAATAGCAAGAAAGCAAAGCAAACATTTAGGCATGGCACGTAAGGCACTTGAAAGAAGAAAAGAAGAGAGCTAGCTTCAAGGAGACAGCCTTCATCCTCCTGAAAATTCTTAATTAGAAACATGAGTGATTATATATATCTGCCAAATCAAGATATCTTGGTGCCCATTTAGAGACATTGCAGTATAATTGCCTTTTGACCCTAAATTTGAAAATATTTTCCTTTGTTACATATTTGACTAGACCCTTAGAGCAGACTAATCTCTTTGTCAGCCAATAGTAAACCCCAGTTGGACAGAAGGAGATCATTTAATTAAATGTTATCTTTACTTGTCTTATCTAATTACCTACTTGAACACAATTTCGTTTCCATTTCAAACTACTACCATTCTGTTCGCTTACAACTACCTCAGGAGGGTTTTTTAGTTATTATTTTTTATTTTTTATCATATGCTGATTAAATGAGTTTCAGAAAAGTCACGGAAGAGAAGTGCCCATTGTCAGGGCGGGTTGAGCTGTGTGGGCACGCCTGAGGCAAATGAACTGCAGCTGCACATGCTAGAACTCATCCTAATGGCCAGAGTGAGGGAACCAAAACATCCCCTGGAATTTGGCTAGCACTTTAGGGAAAGTAGGATAAAAATACGGAAATTATAGGAAAATCATTAGCAGTTGTTTGGTTATTTTTCTGTGTCAATAGACTTTTGTTTAATATTTTAGATATTTGAGCAGTACTGTAAGAGCCTTTGTTTAGTTTCCTTCACATTAAAAATAGCAAGTTGAGTAGCCAACTTTTCAGAGTAGGGTTATAAATTAGGAAAAGAAGAGAGAAGAAAATGATATGGAACCTCTAAGTTAAATAAATCCTCTTATCCGATTTAAAGTTTGTAAAGGGAAGAGATACATTATAAGGGAGACTTTTTCTTTGTCTTGCAGTTAGCTATCGAAATACCTCTATAATTAATATTTGTTTGGAACTCAAAACCTCCTTAAAAGGAGAATATTTTTAGAGGGGAATCTTCCTTCCAATTAAAACAAAAATTGCAAAATCCTAAATAAAATCTATGACAGGAAATTAAAGATAGGAAAGCATTTTTTTTTTTTTACAAATCATTGTTTTAAATTTCCATATGGTACTTTGAAGGAGGTGTTTGGGGATAGTTTTTCTGGAACTCAGATGCCATATAGAACTCTAGTATTTTATGAACTAGGTCAAGTTATTTTTACTGTAAAAAATCAAGTGAAGGGCAATTATTGAGTAGGAAATATCAAAAATGAAGTTATGTTTTTCAATAACTTTTTTCATTCCCCTACACTCAAATCTAATGCAATATTTGATTTAGCACAGACAGGCCTTTATTTAAGCTTAATAATTATTTGGTTTAATAATCCACATTTTATGGTGTCCTATAAAATGGCTCACAACCTCCAGGTGCTCTTTCACCTGAATGCAACTAGGAAATGAGTGCATAGCTCATCTCTCAGACTATCTATTTCTTGGACTCCATTATATATATATATATATATTTTCCATTATATTTTAATCTCATGGGGCTTGTAAAGAAATAATAGCCTTGAATCACAAACCTTGAAATCCTCTAGGGACAAGCAGAGAGCAGTTTGAAAAGAATCACCACCTAAGAGCTCAGGTTTGATCCTAAATGTTCCCCAATTCTTTCAAAATTTTTGACTTCTTCTTGAGTTTATTTTAAATCTTAATACCACCACCCCTCAGGAGCTCTTCCTTTCTTAAATTTTTTAAAACTTACATATTTTTTAAGATGTAGTTATTTTTCAGAAACTCTTCCTCTGATGTTCTTATTCCTCTTTTCATCCTTTTCTCTATTTTTATCCCTGACTCTTTCTCTTAGCTCTAGTAAAATGCATACAACTCTTATCCTATCTTTTCATAGAATGAGAGATTTATCCCCACCTAGTGCTTCCATGGGTGCTAGGTATGGGACAGATGACACACATTTTCCACCAAATATAGAAATAATTAACATATAATTTTCAGAAGTGGGTATGAAGGTCATTTTCTAAATTTGTTAAATGCACTGCAGGGGATATTAGGCTGCTATAAAAATTGCCTTTTTTAGGGAAAAAATAGCCAAATATTGCCAGTTTCCCCAGGCTTATTAATTATAATATCACATCTGCATTTATCACAGATGCTATATTGATTTCAATTGTTTTTCAATTCAACAAATTCAAAAACTATAAGCATCTATTTTGAAACAAATATACTTAGAACCCTCCCCATCCTAGCTTCCTGAAAAAACACACTAAATATAACTAACATCATTTTAGATGTTTAATTCCCTGATATGCCATTTCACAATTGCATATGTTTTTTCTAAAACTTCAATTGCTTTCAGTTGTTACCTTAAATGGTTGGAAATTCATAATATCACTTGCTAATTTTAGCTAAAGTTTAGTATACAGATACTTGAGAAGAAAGTGTATATATTTTACAATGAGATAACTGTGAATGCTTTAGCATCATAGACTGGCCTGTCTGATGATGCCACATTTCAGCAACTTAATGAGAAAAATCCAATTTTCTCCCCTATGGTTCTGATGATTCATAGGTTCTTCCTGTCACTGGATCAAGACCATATTTTACCAGGAGTCCGGTTATACCTTCCCTTCTTCAGTAGTGAATTGTTCCCAGCAATATTCTTTTTTCCTGATAACACCTGTACCAAGCTGTTGGGGAAATAGTTTACAAAACAATCCTTGAAAAAAGATTCTTGTCTCTTTACCTGAATGGAAGGAACATTTCATCCAAAGTGGAAAGACACTGCTTATAAAGCCAAACCTACTCATTATCTCATCTACATATTTAATTTTAGTTATATTAGTAAGATTAGTTACTCACTATAGTGAAAAAGTTTCATGTGCATAGCACACTGATAATTGAACCCATGGCTCAGTATATCTTATATCCATGTCATTTATCACAATATATTCATGAGTCCATGCATTTCCTACTCTTGAAAGAAAAAATAATTTAAAATATTTTTGTATTGGTATCTGTATTTGTAGTGCCAGATTATTATGAATAACTTCATCTTGGAGAATGGTCAAAAGTAATTTGTGAAAGTATACTAGATCCATCCATCCATCCGTCTGTCCTGTCCATCCTTCATCCATCCTTTATTGTGATATTCTCTATGTGGAGATATTTGAGACAGAGGATCTGAAGGGAACACATCACATTTTCTGCAGAGTTGAAGAAAAGACAAGGAGGTTGGCATTAGACTTGGAAATGGAGGTTGGAACATAATTCTACATTGGTCTCTTGAAGGATGTGGTCGTTAAAACGCAGGAAAGGGGAAACAGAATAAGACACATCATTTGTTGAAGGAAAGCCCACTTAATAATGAGAATTACTGCAATTTTACTTTTACAAACAGATGTGAAATGCATCACAGAGGTACTCAATAATTATTTGCCTCCAGAAATAGTCAGTATGCAAGACAGAAGCCCACTGCCATCTGTCTCTGCTTTTCTAATAGGAAATAAATCTTAGTAACAGCTGAGAGATAAAGGAGGAATTATCAGAAGAGACTAAATACCCAAATCAAGGTCTATAGAATAAAAAAATAAATACATAAAAACTAAGAAGATTCTCTGGCAAAAAGAAAGAAAACAGATGGAAAGAGCAGCCCACATTTTAAAATGACAATAAATATGAGATTGATTCAAGAAGGAATAATATAGAATTTGGACTTAGAACTGGATAAGAAATGTCTAACTTGGTCTACATTTGTACACTCAGTTAAACTATTTAAATGTATTCTAACATACGTATTTTCAGTTGTCAAGTGGACCTAAATGTTTTCTTGTGAAGTAAATGAGATAATGCATGAAAAGTAATTAGGATTTTGTCTGAAAATGCACTCACTGTTTATTAGATTTCTTCCTCATGTTATTTTTGGTGAGAATCTCAGGACTCCTAGTAAACTTTAGCCAACATGATTGAACTGTTAAGTACTCTTCATAAAATTATTGAATCTTCGGGTTTGGATTGCCATCTAAGTTCATACTTTCAAAGACAAATTCAAGTACACCAATAACTTCCTTCCCTAACTTCTTTCCCAGTCAGCTTTTCCAATTAAGGGTATATATGTTTATGTCGGACAAAGGATAAGAATTCAGAGTACTTTCTCTTCTTGCATTCCTCATTTTGTTCAGAGTGGAAAAGGAGGCAGGAGGAGGAATTTGAGAGAATTCTTGCTTGAAACCTCAAATGGAGGCTGGCTAAGGAAAAGCTAAGATTTTAACATCTTCCCTTTAAACTCAGCCCTGGAGCTGAGTCAGAGAGAGCAGAATAGAAGCTTTAAAATCTTTGGTCCCCTCTTGTTCCCACTTCCTCTTTACCTCAAGTCCCAGTTCATCTCTGGCTGTGGATTGTGATGCTTTTCTGATCACACCTTTCTCTATTTTTTCCCAACTCAAACGCTACTGACTACTGCAACACATGATTTTTGCGTTATTAATAACTTTAATTGTCTAGTACATTTTATATTTATGAAAATTATTTTCCTAAATAAACAGAAAGAATGTCTTTCCAGGCTTCATCCATACAGCATTCTGTACATTGTATGAAAATGTAAATAATATTCATGGTCTATTTATTCATTCTTACTTGACAATATAAATATATGCATCTTTTTCTCATTTTCAATTTAATTTGGATTTTCTTTCTTGATCATATTTGGCATTTTATTAGTTTTTTTAAAGAATCAACACTTTAGATTTATATATATTTCTGCTTTACAATTTACAAATATTTTCTTTAATTCATTATTTCTATTGTCCTACTTCCCTGAAGATTGCTCACTGTTTCTTTTAAAATTTCTCAAATTGATTGCTAGTATACATATGTTCATTCTTTCTCTTTTAATCATGAAAGATTTTAAAACTATGGCTTTGTCTTTAAGACCAGCTTGGCCCAGTCCCCTTAAGTTTCCTAAAAGTATTCTCACTTTTAGGTTTTAGCTTTAGTTTTCTCCTTTATTTATTTAGTTTTGGTTTTGTCATTTATTGCATTGTGGCCAGAGGAAAAGACTGTGCAAATTCCACTTTAGGTCATTTATTTAAGATTACTTTTCTGTCCTCCATGTGTATTTTCTATCTGTGCATATACTGTACTGTCCATATTCACCAGATTCTTGGCATTCTCTTATTCAATGTTTATGGTGTTGACATTTGTGAGTGACCCTGCAGTTACATACTATGTATTATTCTTCAATTTTTCTGAGACCTAAATTTGAGCTTAATGTGTTATAAAATTAGAGGGCAGGGAAAGGGAAATTAGGAAGTAAATAGACCTAGTTGTCCACCGAATATCCTGACTTCAACAGAGGTGGTAGCTTTCCGAGGGCTGTCAGGTTTGTGAAGTTCTTACTCCAGATAGTAAGAACACTCTTGAAATTGTATGTCTGTAAAATAAATCTTATCAATTTCTTATAATTTTTTAAGTTTATATTTGACTTTTTATTTGCTCTACAATGCTTTAGATATTTCAGACCTCTCTCAACCAAGAGTACTACTGTCGATTTTTCCTTATTTTAAAATTCTTTTTGTTTCATGGGTAAGGACCTGTATGATGCATAAATGCACATATACAATGTGTTGTTACTTGACACATTGCTTCCTGATTCACAATTGGTTTTTGAGGATTATGCCCTTTAACAACATAAAATAACTCTTTTATTCTAGATTTTGGAATTTGGCCTTAAATTCTACTTTGTCTGATTTAATACTGCCTCTTGTTTTTATTTTTTTAACCTCATAAATATACTAGTGTGCTTTTCTTGGTAATAATTTGTATTTATTTTCAAAATATAGTTATTTTAAATAATTGATAGTTGGATTTTGTTTTAAAGATTAATCTGAGTGTTCTTTTTTAAATTTTAAATTAAAATGTTTTAAATGAGGGATGCATTCAAACGGCACAAAATCTTAAAGGTACACAGTGGTAGACAGTGAAGAAAGAGCCTTCCTCCTAATACTACCTTCTGGATCCAGTTTTCCCTTGTTAATGCATGGTTATCAATTTCCCTTGTTATCAATTTCTTGTGTATCTTTTCAGAGATAAATTATGACTATATAAGCCAATGTACAGACATACAGTATTTTGCACACACACTATTCTGGGCCTTGTTTTTTTTACTTAAAATAAACCTTATAGATTGTTCCATATCAGTACATAATGAGTTTCTTCATTCTTTGAAATGGCTGCTTAGAATTCTGTTTTGTATGCAGGCACAATTTATTCACCATTCCATGGATGTACCTTAGGTTCTTTTCAATCTTTTGATATCACAGTTTTGCAGTGAATAACCTTGTATACACTCCCATATATATGGCTAATATATCTATAAGATCCGAGAACTGGAATTGCAAGATCAGTGGGCACTTATAATTTATTTTTTAAAGAATGTATTTTATTTTTTCCATTCTTGAGTAGGTAATACATCACACATTATAGAACTCAAAGGAAACAGCAAGGTAGGCAGAATAATTTTCCCTCCTCTCCCTCCCCAAAAGATGTCCACATCCTTATCTCAAAAATCTGTGAATGGGTTTCCCTGGTGACGCAGTGGTTAAGAATCCGCAACAAGAGAAGCCACAGCAATGAGAAGCCTATGCACCGCAACGAAGAGTAGCCCCTGATCGCTGCAACTAGAGAAAGCTGCGCATAGCAACAAAGAACCAAAAAGCAGCCAAAAGTAAATAAGTAAAAATAAATAAATTTATTTAAAAAAAAAACAAAACCTGTGAATATGCAAGTTTACATGGAAAAAGGAACTTTGCAGATGTGACTAAGGTTAAGGAATGGGCCTGATCTAATCACATAAATCCTTAAACTGGGGAGCACTTCTTGGCTAGAGTTAGTGAGAGACTTGGAATGTCAGAGAGATGTGATGTTGCTGTCTTTGAAGATGGAGAAAGGGGGCCACAAGCCAAGGAATACATGTGGCCTTGACAAGCTGGAAAAGGCAAGGAAATGGATTCTCCCCTGGAGCCTGCTGAAAGGTAAGCAGCCCTCCTGACACTTTGCTCTTAACTCAGTGAGACGCTTCTCAGACTTCTGACCTACAATATTGTAGGATAATAAGCCTGTGTTGTTTTAAACCCCTAAATTGGTGGTAAATTGTTAAAGTAGCACAGAAAACTAATAAAGGGGAAAAGAGGAGTACTTCACATGCTCTCTCTCCTAAGTAAACTAGCTCGTTCCTCTCACTAGATGTAATCATCAACTTTTTAACCATTTATGCACCATGTCATGGGTTCTAAGGTGCACATTTTTTCATTTTTTAGGCGTGAAATTGGGGTGCATCTTACAATCAAGCGTTCTTAAAACTTAGTTCTTCTGGAGAGGACTTACATTCGCTTCTGCCAGTCACCTGAGGTGCTACCAACCTGTGACGACTCCAAGTTAAATTATCTAGGTTAAAACTCTTCAGTTTTTTGAACCACATGAATGATGTGAACTCAGTTCATAAACCTTGCATGAGTACTGGCTTGTGGTTCAAATTCCAGGAGGAGATTATTTTTCTCTCTCCCACTAGTGTCAAGTTTGAGACAAGCTAGTTTTCCTGCTATTTCTCTGCCTAGTCGGTTTACTTTTCACTTACCTTTTAGCGAGGATGGAGCAATTTGGTGACTCAGCTGTATGTGTGTGTCATCAATTAGATTCTCAGTCTTGGTTGTTTATCCTTCCTCCTTATATGAACTCCAAATTGCGATTGACAGCTCTTAGATTTGATGAAGTGTGCAATATTAGAATTTCATTCAAAGGGAAGATTTGTGTGTTCTTCTGTGTTGTAGTCTTTCGGGATCAAAAGGTTTGCCAAGTTGTTGGTTAAAAGAGAGATAGCAGGCATCACTGCAACCATTCACGTTAGGAACATTCTTTATTCTCCACCATTTAATCTCAGATATAGGCCATCACCAGTATGAATCTCAATGACAATGAGGACTATTGCTGTCCATGTGCTTGAGTGTTGGCACATATGAAAAGAGCGGGGGGCTTTGCCATGAAATTGGACTTGTTACCCCCTTCAGAATCATCCAGGGCATTCTCTTCCCATAGCTTTCTTCCTGTTTTGGATCCATGTTTACCATTGCTCTTGTATTTCTCTTTTGTGCTCAACTTCATTTTGGCAGACCATCCTGACAATGCTTATTGGGAGAGGAAGGTAAGACCTTTCAAAGATAATTTAAGGCTCAACATGTCTTTACTGTATTCTGATCTTCCTCTATTTGACTGATATTTTGAATGAGTATAGGAAACTAGAATGGAAATAAATTTCCTTCTGTATTTTGAAAGTATTGCTGCATTGTTGTTAGCTCCTGGTGGTGATGGTAGAGTGTAGAAGCCATTCGGATTATTGATCCTTTAAATGAGACGTGCTTTTTTGTTTGCTAGTTGTTTTTTTCTTTTTTCTCTGTAGGCTATTAAGTTCTTTTCTGCATTTTTGTACAGTTTTACAGTGATGTGCTTTGCTTTGGTCTGCTTGCTTGTATTGTGTTAGAGACTAAGTGGAAACTTCCATTTCAAACTCATGTCCTTCGATATTGTGGCATTAAATTATTTTATTAATGATTTTCTCCCTCACATCACTCTGTTTTTCTACATTCCCTTGCTTACTTTGCAACCCCTATTCAGGTGTTGAACCTCATCCCAATTTTCTTGTCTTCCTCTTTTTTTTTTCTAATCTCTGTATCCTTTTGCTCTACGTTCTGGGATAATTTCCTTAACCTTATATTATTTACTTATTTTTAAATATAAGAAATTTTAAAATTTTATGCTGTTTTGTTTATATATTTTATTTTAAAATATTTTTTCTATGGTGGTTTACATTTTAAGAGCTTGTTTTTGTTCTCTAAACATTTCTTGGAGGTTGTCCACCTTGCTTCATGGACATAATTTAGTATCTTATCTCTTGGCTAACATCAATAATAGTTATTTTTAAAAGAACTATCTTAAAAATATTCCTGCATAGTTTCCATTCCTTCCAAATTTATTTTATTCTTTTTGGTTGGTTTGGTCTCTATCTTACATAGGAAAAGCTCTTCTAAGATGGTAATTCCAGGATCTCTGGTCATGATTATGAACGGGGGCGTAAAAAGTAATTGGAAGCGTTGGACGTGTGCATAAGACTGCCAGCTTCAAACTTCAATGCAGGGTGAACTAGGATGGCTAATGACAGTTTGCATGTCACATAATTCTATATTTTCATTAGGTACTCAAGTGTTTATACCTGGAATCCTCCTTTCCAGATACTTTCTATTTTACATTACCAGACATTAAAACTTAGGATTTCTTCACCACCTAAAGACATGGAGTAGGAGAAGGCATCCGGGCCTTTAGGGATCCAACTACTCCTCACCTTTCTTCCAACTTTCATCTTATTTTAACACCATATCCTTCACTCCAATTTTAAAGTTACTCTTTACTTTCACTGTAGTGTGGCAGGCTGATAATGATCCCCAAAGTTATGACCATGTCCTTATGTACTAAATACATAATTTTGATTCAACTTTCAATTGGCAATAATGTGCCTTCAAGTAATATCTTTATTAAGGGTTGGTGGCTAATATTTTTTTAAGCACTTAAATATTTCCTAATTTTGTTTTCAGTTATGAAATACAATTAATTATTAATAAAAAGCTTAGATTACGATACTTTTCCCTAAAGTCCTCTAAAACATTAGTTTATTGCCTTTGGCATTCCATATAACAGATAAAAAGTATGGTACTCCACCAATATTTTTTTTTTTACATCTTTATTGGAGTATAATTGCTTTACAATGTTGTGTTAATTTCTGCTGTATAACAAAGTGAATCAGCTATATGTATACATATATCCCCATATACCCTCCCTCTTGCGTCTCCCTCCCACCCTCCCTATCCCACCCCTGTAGGTGGTCACAAAGCACCGAGCTGATCTCCCTTGGTAGTGTATATATGTCCATGCCACTCTCTCACTTCGTCCCAGCTTACCCTTCCCCCTCCCCATGTCCTCAAGTCTATCTCTACGTCTGTGTCTTTATTCCTTTCTTGCCCCTAGGTTCTTCAGAACCTTTTTTTTTTTTTTTTTTTTAGATTCCATATATATGTGTTAGCATACAGTATTTGTTTTTCTCTTTCTGACTTCCTTCACTCTGTATGACAGACTCTAGGTCCATTCACCTCACTACAAATAACTCACTTTCTTTACTTTTTATGGCTGAGTAATATTCCATTATATATATGTGTCACATCTTCTTTATCAATTCATCTGTCGATGGACACTTAGGTTGCTTCCAAGTCCTGGCTATTGTAAATAGAGCTGCAGTGAACACTGTGGTACATGACTCTTTTTGAATTATGGTTTTCTCAGGGTATATGCCCAGTAGTGGCGTTGCTGGGTTGTATGGCAGTTCTATTTTTAGTTTTTTAAGGAACGTCCATACAGTTCTCCATAGTGGCTGTATCAATTTACATTCCCACCAACAGTGCAAGAGGGTTCCCTTTTCTCCACACCCTCTCCAGCATTTATTGTTTGTAGATTTTTTGATGACGGCCATTCTGACTGGTTTGAGGTGATATCTCACTGCAGTTTTGATTTGCATTTCTCTAATGATTAGTGATGTTGAGCATCCTTTCATGTGTTTGTTGGCAATCTGTATATCTTCTTTGGAGAAATGTCTATTTAGGTCTTTTGCCCATTTTTGGATTGGGTTGTTTGTTTTTTTGATATTGAGCTGCATGAGCTGCTTGTAAATTTTGGAGATTAATCCTTTGTCAGTTGCTTCATTTGCAAATATTCTCTCCCATTCTGAGGGTTGTCTTTTCATCTTGTTTATGGTTTCCTTTGCTGTGCAAAAGCTTTTAAGTTTCAATAGGTCCCATTAGTATATTTTTGTTTTTATTTCCATTTCACTAGGAGGTGGGTCAAAAAGGATCTTGCTGTGATTTATGTCATAGAGTGTTCTGCCTATGTTTTCCTCTAAGAGTCTTACAGTGTATGACCTTACATTTAAGTCTTTAATCCATTTTGAGTTTACTTTTGTATATGGTGTTAGGGAGAGAGAATGTTAGAAGAATGGTTTCATTCTTCTACATGTAGCTGTCCAGTTTTCCCAGCACCACTTATTGAAGAGGCTGTCTTTTCTGCATTGTATACTCTTACCTCCTTTATCAAAGGTAAGGTGACCAGATGTGTGTGGGTTTATCTCTGGGCTTTCTATCCTGTTCCATTGATCTATATTTCTGTTTTTCTGCCAGTACCATACTGTATTGATTACTGTAGCTTTGTAGTATAGTCTTAAGTCAGGGCTCCTGATTCCTCCAACTCAATTTTTCTTTCTCAAGATTGCTTTGGCTATTCAGGGTCTTTCGTGTTTCCACACAAATTGTGAAATTTTTTGTTCTAGTTCTGTGAAAAATGCCATTGGTACTTTGAGAGGGATTGCACTGAATCTGTAGTTTGCTTTGGGAAGTATAGTCATTTTCACAATGTTGATTCTTCCCATGCAAGAACATGGTATGTCTCTCCATCTGTTTGTATCATCCTTGATTTCTTTCATCAGTGTCTTATAGTTTTCTGCATACAGGTCTTTTGTCTCCTTAGGTAGGTTTCTTCCTAGGTATTTTTGTTCTTTTTGTTGTGGTGGTAAATGGGAGTGTTTCCTTAATTTCACTTTCAGATTTTTCATCATTAGTGTATAGGAATGCAAGAGATTTCTGTGCATTAATTTTGTATCCTGCTACTTTACCAAATTCATTGATTAGCTCTAGCAGTTTTCTGGTAGCATCTTTAGTATTCTCTATGTATAGTATCACGTCATCTGCAAACAGTGACAGCTTTACTTTTTCTTTTCTGATTTGGATTCCTTTTATTTCTTTTTCTTCTCTGATTGCTGTGACTAAAACTTCTAAAACTATGTTGAATAATA
This sequence comes from Balaenoptera physalus, assembly GCF_965194825.1. Classification (NCBI taxonomy): domain Eukaryota; kingdom Metazoa; phylum Chordata; class Mammalia; order Artiodactyla; family Balaenopteridae; genus Balaenoptera; species Balaenoptera physalus. The sequence continues at coordinate 132,957,559 of NC_138884.1, forward strand.
GTGGTGAGAGTGGGCATCCTTGTCTTGTTCCTGATTTTAGAGGAAATGGTTTCACCATTGAGAATGATGTTGGCTGTTGGTTTGTCATATATGGCCTTTATTATGTTGACATTAAGTTCCCTCTATGCCTACTTTCTGGAGAGTTTTTTATCATAAATGGGTGTTGAATTTTGTCGAAAGCTTTTTCTGCAGCTATTGAGATTATCATATGTCTTTTATCCTTCAGTTTGTTAATATGGTGTATCACAATGTTTGATTTGAGTATATTGAAGAATCCTTGCATTCCTGGGATAAACCCCACTTGATCATGGTTTATGACCCTTTTAATGTGCTGTTGGATTCTATTTGATAGTATTTTGTGTAGAATTTTTGTGTCTATGTTCATCAGTGATATTGGTCTGTAGTTTTCTTTTTTTGTGTGGCATCTTTGTCTGGTTTTGGTATCAGGGTGATGGTGGCCTCGTAGAATGAGTTTGGGAGTGTTCCTCCCTCTGCTATATTTTGGAAGAGTTTGAGAAGGATAGGTGTTAGCTCTTCTCTAAATGTTTGATAGAATTCGCCTGTGAAGCCACCTGGTCCCGGGCTTTTGTTTGTTGGAAGATTTTTAATCAGTTTCAATTTCAGTGCTTGTGATTGGTCTGTTTATATTTTTTATTTCTTCCTGATTCAGTCTTGGAAGGTTGTGCTTTTATAAGAATGTGTCCATGTATACACTGATGTGTATAAAATCGATGACTAATAAGAACCTGCAGTATAAAAAAACAAACAAAACAACTAATACTAAACTTTCATTGGGTTATTTGTATGGAAATATGTTAATATAAATGTTTCAGACATTACATGAAATTTCTAAAAATCTTAAAAAAAGAAAAAAAAAGAATGTGTCCATTTCTTCCAGGTTGTCCATTTTATTGGCATATGTTTGCTTGTAGTAATCTCTTATGATTCTTTGTATTTCTGCAGGGTCAGTTGTTACTTCTCCTTTTTCATTTCTAATTCTGTTGATTTGAGCCTTCTCCCCACCTTTTTTTTTCTTGATGAGTCTGGCTAGTGGTTTATCCTTTTTTTTTTTCTTGATGAGTCTGGCTAGTGGTTTATCAATTTTGTTTATCTTCTCAAAGAACCAGCTTTTTGTTTTATTGATCTTTCATTTCTTTTTCATTTATTTCTGATCTGATCTTTATGATTTCTTTCCTTCTGCTAACTTTGGGGTTTTTTTGTTCTTCTTTCCCTAGCTGCTTTATGTGTAAGGTTAGGTTGTTTATTTGAGATGTTTCTTGTTTCTTGAGGTAGGATTTTATTGCTATAAACTTCTCTCTTAGAACTTCTTTTGCCGCATCCCATAGGTTTTGGGTCGTTGTGTTTTCATTGTCATTTGTTTCTAGGTATTTTTTGATTTCCTCTTTGATTTCTTCAGTGATTTCTTGGTTATTTAGTAGTGTATTGTTTAACCTCCATGTGTTTGTATTTTTTACAGATTTTTTTCCTGTAATTGACATCTAGTCTCATAGTGTTGTGGTCAGAAAAGATACTCGATACAATTTCAATTTTCTTAAATTTACCAAGGCTTGATTTGTGACCCAAGATATGATCTATCCTGGAGAATATTTCATGAGCACTTGAGAAGAAAGTGTATTCTGTTGTTTTTGGATGGAATGTCCTATAAATATCAATTAAGTCTGTCTTGTTTAATGTGTCATTTAAAGCTTGTGTTTCCTTTTTTATTTTCATTTGAGATGATCTGTCCGTTGGTGAACGTGGGGTGTTAAAGTCCCCTACTACGATTGTGTTACTGTCAATTTCCCCTTTTATGGCTGTTAGCATTTGCCTTATGTATTGAGGTGCTCCTATGTTGGGTGCACAAATATTTACAATTGTTATATCTTCTTCTTGGATTGATCCCTTGATCATTATGTAGTGTCCTTCTTTGCCTCTTGTAACAGTCTTTGTTTTAAGTCTATTTGGTCTGATATGAGAATTGCTACTCCAACTTTCTTTTGATTTCCATTGCATCTTTTTCCATCCCCTCACTTTCAGTCTGTATGTGTCCCTAGGTCTGAAGTGGGTCTCTTGTAGAAAGCATATATATGGGTCTTGTTTTTGTATCCATTCAGCCAGTCTATGTCTTTTGGTTGGAGCATTTAATCCTTTTACATTTAAGGTAATTATTGATATGTATGTTCCTATTACCATTTTCTTAATTATTTTGGGTTTGTTTCCTGCCTAAAGAAGTTCCTTGTGTTTCCTGCCTAGAGAAGTTCCTGTAGCATTTGTTGTAAAGCTGGTTTGGTGGTGCTGTATTCTCTTAGCTTTTGCTTGTCTGTAAAGCTTTTAATTTCTCTGTCAAATCTGAATGAGATCCTTCCTGGGTAGAGTAATCTTTGTTGTAGGTTTTTCCCTTTCATCACTTTAAATATGTCCTGCTACTCCCTTCTGGCTTGCAGAGTTTCTGCTGAAAGATTAGGTGTTATCCTTATGGGAATTCCCTTGTGTGTTATTTGTTGCTTTCCCCTTGATGCTTTTAATATATTTTCTTTGTATTTAACTTTTGATAGTTTGATTAATATGTGTCTTGGCATGTTTCTCCTTGGATTTATCCTGTATGGGACTCTCTGTGCTTGTGGACTTGATTGACTATTTCCTTTCCCATGTTACGGTAGTTTTCGACTGTAATCTCTTCAATTATTTTCTCAGACCCTTTCTTTTTCTGGGACCCCTAAAATTCAAATGTTGTTGCATTTAATGTTGTCCCAAGAGGTCTCTGAGACTGTTTTCAATTCTTTTCATTCTTTTTTTCTTTATTCTGCTCCATGGTAGTTATTTCCACTGTTTTATCTTCTAGGTCACTTATCCGTTCTTCTGCCTCAGTTATTCTGCTATTGATTCCTTCTAGAGAATTTTTCATTTCATTTATTGTATTGTTCATCATTGTTTGTTTGCTCTTTAGTTTTTCTACATCCTTGTTAAATGTTTCTTGTATTTTCTCCATTCTTTTTCTAAGATTTTGGATCTTTACTATCATTACTCTGAATTCTTTTTCAGGTAGACTGCCTATTTCCTTTTCATTTGTTTGGTCTGGTGGCTTTTTACCTTGCTCCTTCATCTGTTGCATATTTCTCTGTCTTCTCATTTTGCTTAACTTACTGTATTTGGGGTCTCCTTTTCGCAGGCTGCAGGTTCATAGTTCCCATTGTTTTTGGTGTCTGCCCCCAGTGTGTAAGGTTGGGTCAGTGGTTTGTGTAGGCTTCCTGGTGGAGGGGACTGGTGCCTGTGTTCTGGTGGTGGGGCTGGATCTTGTCTTTCTGGTGGGCAGGGCTGCATCCGGTGGTGTGTTTTGGGGTGTCTGTGAACTTAGTATGATTTTAGGCAGCCTCTCTACTAATGGTGTGGTTGTGTTCCTGTCTTGCTGTTTGTTTGGCATGGGGCATCCAGCACTGGAGCTTGCTGGCTGTTTGGTGGAGCTGGGTCTTAGCATTGAGATGGAGATCTCTGGGAGACCTCTCGCCGATTGATATTATGTAGGGCTGGGAGGTTTCTGGTGGTCCAATATCCTGACCTCAACTTTCCCACCTCAGAGGCTCAGGCCTGACACCAGGCCACAGCACCAAGACCCTGTCAGCCACATGCCAGTTGAGTGGTTTATTACTGAGGATATTAAAGCACAGGAACCACAGTCAGATGAAGAGATTCATAGGGTGAGGTCGAGAACAAGAAAAAAAAACACCAATTTTTGGTTCTTTATTAATAGCTTATAATTTTATATCATCCTGGATGCTTGAGAATTTTTTCTTAATCTTCAAAATCTAAACATTTTGGTTTTTACCTCTGTAGTTTGGAAGGACTTTTCAATTTTGTCCTCCATTTCACTGATTCAATTTTTTACAAAACAAATTTAGACTCCAATACTCATTTTATCTGAATATTGTTTTTTCAGCTTTACTGAGATATAATCCACATATGATAGTAGATAAGTTTAAGGTATACAATATGTTGATTTGATACACTTATATGTTTCAGAATGATTACTACCATAGCATTAGCTAACACCTGCATCATGTCACATAATTACCATTCCTTTTTTATGGTGAGAATATTTAAGGTCTACTCTCTTAGCAACTTTCAAGTATACAATACAGTATTATTAGCTATAATCACTATGCTGCACATTAAATCCCCAGAACTTATTCATCTTAGAGCTGAAAGTTTGTACTCTTTGACCAACATCCCTCCCTTTCCCTCAACCCTCCCAGCCTTTCTAGTCTCTGTTTCTATGAGTTTGGATTCCACATGTAAGTGATATCCACATGTAATTGATATCATACAGTAGTTGTCTTTCTCTATTTGACTTATTTCACTTAGTGTAATGCCCATAAGATTCATCCACGTTGTCACAAATGGCAGGATTTCCTTCATTTTTTTAAGGCAGAATGATATTCCATTGTATATATATCACATCTTTATCCATTCATCTGCTGATGGACACTTTGTTTCCACAGCTTGGCTATAGTGAATAATGTTGCAATAAGCATGGGAGTGCAGATATCTCTTTGAGATTCTATTTTCATTTCCTTTGGGTATATACCCAGAAATAGGATTGGTGGATCATATAGTAGTTCTACTTTTAATTTTTTTGAGGAACCTCCATATCATTTTCCATAATAGCTACACCAATTTACTTCCCACCAACAGTGCGCAAGTGTTGCCTTTTCACCACGTTGTCATCAATGCTTGTTATCTCTTGCTTTTTGATGATAGCCAGTCTAACAGGTGTGAGGTGATAGCCTATTGTGGTTTTGATTTGCATGCATTTTCCTGATGATTAGTGGTATTGAGCACCTTCTCATGTACCTGTTTGGCCATCTGTATGTCTTCTGTGGAAAAATGTTTTTTCAGTACCTCTGCCCATTTTAAAATTTTTTTTTTTTGCTATTGAGTTGTATGAATTCTTTACCTATTTTGAGTATTAACCCTTTATCAGATATACGATTTGCAAATATTTTCTCCCATTACATAGGTTGCCTTTTCATCTTGTTGATGGTTTCCTTTGCTGTGCAGAAGCTTTTTAGTTCGATGTAGTCCCACTTATTTATTTTTACTTTTATTGCCCTTGCTTTTGGTGTCATATCCAAGACATTATGGTCAAGACCAATGTCAAGGAGCATACTCTTTATGTTTTATTCTAGGACTTTTATGGTTTCAGGTCTTATGTTCAAGTCTTTCATCCAGTCTGAGTTTCTTTTTGTGATATAAGATACAAGTCCAGTTTCATTCTTTTGCATGTGGCTGCCCAGTTTTCCCAACTTGCTGAAGAGACTATTCTTTCCCATTTTTGAATATTGCATTTTTTGGGTTTTTTTGCAGTCTCTTCTCACCTCATTCTCTTTAATGTCTCTTAATTTCTCCTTATTCTCTTCTCATAGTATTTTCATTTCAATCTGTCTTCTCTATAGTTTTATGCATTTGTCACATAGCAGTTATTATATTTTCTTGTTTCCTACTGGGATTGAATAAAATTCTCTAACATTTTTTATTGGTTTGGGTTCCTTCAGTTAGTAATTTTCAGAGTTTTGCTAATCTTTTTATATTTTCTTCTCCTCATCAATTTTTCCATAATCCTCAAGTACATATTTTATTTTTATTCTTTCTCAAATAATATATGGCAGTCTTAATTTGCCATCAAAGAGTATGTATGTCTATTCTTGGTCCTATTCACTTTTCTTTTGAGTGCAGGTTGTGTCGTCTTTTACCATCCATAAGTGGATGATATGCTCCAAGATTAATTACCCATACTTAAACTCTAGAGTTTAACAGTGTTTGTCAAATAGATGGGGACTCCTGAACCCTCCCTGCTGTGCTTTCTAACTCTGGACAAAGTTAGTATGAAAAAAGCATAATCACATCATCAGAACTCTTCCTTTCTCTGTTCCTCTGGATAGCTCTTCAACGGCAAGATCTGCACATCATTGTCAATGTGCCATTGACACACATTGTGTCTAACTTCTTACCCTGTTACTCTTTGGGTTTTAAGTCTCTTATGAAAGACATATAAAGGAGGAGCTAGTCAAGGTGGTATGGGATAGAAGTACTCTATCAATCTCAAAAAGCAAGACGCATCCCTGCATTTTTTGTTTAGTTCAGCTACTGCCTTTCTGATTCAAAGGATTGAGAGTGTGGTAAGGATGAAGGATTTTCTACCTACTTTCAGCCATATATAGGCTAAGTGGGCAGTATTATTATTTTTTCAATCTATTTCTATCAAGCTTATGAGTAGAAATTCTTCTTAGAATCTGGTAACTATTTGATTGCTGGTCCTAGGTTTTCATTAATTCCATTAATTTCGTAGTACACAAAAATAATTTAGTGAGAAGTTGGGAGATGTTGTACCAGGACCTGGCAAATAAATTCTATAATAAATAGGTAATTAGGATCCTTATATATGCATAAGTTAATAAAATCGAATACTTTCCCCCTGATTCTATCACCACTTCATGCCTCTAACAGGAGCACATCCCTCATATTAGTGGACACATGGAATGTACTGGTACAGAATTAAAGTGAACCCCAACTAGGAAGCTTATCAACATTTCAGAAATAAATAATGATGTATAGTGTGGTCTCAGATGTTCCCAGCCCCTTTGCTATTGAATCATTGAACTACGGAAAAATAGATTTGAGGCACACCCTTGTTTTATCAGTACATAAACTGAGGTTAAGAGAGTTTAAAAGAAAGATGGAAGGAAGGTGTTTTAGCTAGTTTGATATGGAAGAGACTGGAAGTTAGAGCTCTTCACTGCCTATCTAATATTCCTTTCAAAGTGTCATGGTGTTCTTTGTAAGGTGGGAAGCAGAGGAGGGAAAGCCTTGCTTGAGGTTTCTTTGTAATTGAAGCAGAGACTCCTTACTCATTAACTAACCCAGCATGGGATTCTCTTTTCAAGTGGATGAGTGATGACTAGAAGATGACAGTCCATGGCTTGAGACCTCTTTACTGAAGAAGGGGAACCTAAGGGCTTTAAACTCTTTTCCAGTGGGAACCACTCTAAGACAATTCAGGGATGCCTGGTGCATGTCTAAGAGAAAAGTTATGGGAGCTCAGCTTACGGATCTCCATGTTCAAAAATTATCTCATATTTTTCCCTTTTAGTCTGCCATCCAATCGACATATTCAGACATAAATGACATCATGCTTTGCTCAAAACACCATGAGTCTTCCAGTCTGAACCCCTGCTCCTAAATTCTCAGTTGAGTTTCAATATATTGTTTGTGAAAGAAAGTCAGTTCTAATTTCCCCTGATTTACCTTTGAATAAACTTCAAAATTGCCAAAGCAAACTTAACGATAATTTTACTATAGATCACTCATGGAGATTTGTTAAGAGGTAAGGTCTAAAAATTAGATACAACCAGCTTGATTTGTGCATGTTTGTTTTGTTATCATGACCATCTGCCCATCATGTTCAAGATTTAGAAATAAGAATTGATTCCTCTTTCAGGAGAAGAAAAAATTAAAAAGGATGCAGTTAGATTGTATAATTTAGGGAAAGGGAATAGAATAAGTAATTACCAGAAAATAGAACTGAAAGATAACAGTCTTAGCATTTCTGTTGCTGTTATTTGTTTGTTTGCTTTAACCTGAAGGTCATTTGACTGGATGGAAAGGTTTGCAGATCTGAATGACCGAAAAATAAATTTGGCTAATACAATTTTATGTGAAGTCATTTAACTCATTCTCTTTTCCTCCACAAGTTATTTTCCAAGGCATCCAATTTCTTAAGGCCTTGCTTATAAAGCCATTCAGTAGTCTATGGATTATAACAGGCCAAATCTTGATTCCATTCCATTCATAGTTTTTAATCAGAAATGTGCATTCTTACATTCATTTTAACAAACCTGTATCCTGATGGAGTACATCATCATACGGGCCATATGCTTTTCTCAGCATATAAATTTGGCTAATATATACCTCCTTCCTGAACAAATTTATAGTCCAGCTAGGGAGACAACAGATGAACAGATATTATGATATGCACAGAACTTTATCTGTTCTGTTACAACTTCAATTGTACATCACAGAAAGGGGCTTAAGTGCAAAATGTCATTTTGGGGGGCTTATGTAAATGAAATGTTCTAAGGTGTGTCTCCTTTTCATGTGGCACAGATGTATTCACATGAGGTCACCATCTTTTGGTCCCACAGAGTAGTCTGGTTTTGCCAGGCTCACATCATCATCACAGGATGTCCGTAGGAAAATAGAGACTCTGCTTTCCCTGTAGCCCAAACAGGAACCAAATATCATCATCTTGAATTGGTCTGATTTGTTTTATGAATGCCTCTGTTAACCTAGCACCTCAGTTGTTGTGCCCAAGCACTGTAATAATACTGTAGTAATACTGGTATGTCTTGAATGAGTTGTATGTGTGCTGGGGTATCAAATCTCTTCTGCCTTACAGTGTAGTCAGGCAGGACCTGGGCAGCCAGAGACCCAGGTTAGTCATCTCTGGCCATGAGTAGCTTCATTTTTTATCTCATTGTGGCATGCTATTATTATTTTTTTTTATGAACCACACTGTGGACAAAGATTGGGAAGCGATGACTTGAGTTTTTATCACTAGAGAGATAACGGCGCTTTGCTCAGCCCATCCTGAAACTGGATGATGTCAATTTTATGTGAATTCTGTGGGTGGAGAGTGGGGAAAAGGGTATGATTCCTCTAGGACACATCTGACAGGTTGTGAGAAGAAATAGGGAGCATAAAACAACAAATGGCCACTTAATGCAGCGGTAGAGATCTGATTCTATGTTTCACTGTCAGGAAATTGGAGCTTTTCTTGTGCTCTAGAAATAAAATACCACACAGCTTAAGTCTGAAGTGTTTCTCAATGCATATGTTGGCAAAATATTTGTAAGACTGCTGTCTTTTTAACATTAGATCTTAGGACAGTCTTCAAGAAAATATGAGTTATTAACTTGCAAAAAAATCACCAATTTGCGTTAAAAAAATAAGGGGAAGATAAAGAGCAGGAGAGTTGGATGTGGAATTTTTCAATGAAAAGTCAGCCCTGTGTGCAGGCCTCTGCTCTGTGGGCATGACGAATACCTCATGATTTCTGCATTGCCCTCATTTACAGGCCTGGGGCATGCTTTTAACTACCTGGGGGACTGCTGAGAAATTGGTTCCTTAGGGTTATTGCAAATAAGAAGATCTGATTAGTCACTTATCCCTTTGTCTGGAAGAGGCCATTAAATTTGATGAAGGAAGCTGTCAATGCATTAAAAGGTACGACTGAGTGAAAGGTGAGAACAAATGCTGACAAGTATGGTAAACATAGGACACACCTGACAAGGCACAGGACAAGCTGAGCAAATGGCTTATAAAGCTGATTTAGCAGAAGGACAGTAAAATACTTCCTTTCAAGTGATTTGACTTTTTATTAAGCATTTGTATGGAGACAGGGTCTACTAAGGAAGGTGGATGACACGTTTTGACCAGATTTTGCAGACATCAGTCTTGTATAATCATTCTTTATTGCAGCACTAAATCTATTAAATTCTTATAGTCTTTTTCCCTTTACATAAATATTTTTTCCTACTAAAATCAGATATTCACTCCTCTCAACCCCAATAATTGTTTCTGACAGGTTCTCTTCTATATCTCTATTAAAAGTCATGCAGAATTGAGTTTCTGTTGTAGTGAAGGCTGGCATAAGGTAATGATTTAGAAACCACGATGAAGAGACGGTGGCCTGAGAAAGACCCAACAACTTCCCCCTCTACTAAGAAATTTTACAGCTACTGCTTTATAACTCCTCTTGTTATAGATGATTTCATCCCATAACCACTCTAGGAATAGTCCTTATTAACACAAAGGCCTCAAAAGGGTTAGAGATTTATTTTGTTTTTAAATAAGCACCCAGACATTTAGATGTTTATTCAAAGTTTATCTGAACTTCATTGGTCTGGAACATGCTTAAATTTGTGAATATTTAGTAGCTTCTTGTAAGATTTGTAGCTTCGGATTGCGTTGGAAGACACTGAAACCAAGCTTCTTGGTAACTTTTCACAGTAGTCTGATACTTTCTCATCGTACCGTCTAATGAGACATCTACATGTCCATTGTTTTTTTAAGGCTGTGTTCAAATGTTGAGTTATTCCTTGTGGCTTGGCCATCATTGTGACTGGGCAAGGGCTGCTCTCTAATTTATACCCTTTTATTAGTAATGTAATGCTAGCTGCTGAAACAAATAAAGCCCAGATTCTTTGTGGCTTAACATAATAGAAATTTATTTCTCACTCATATCAGGTCTAAGTGGCTGCAGGGGATCTATTCCCTGCAGCACGTAGGGACCAGGCTTAGGAAACAGTTGGTGTCCACGGTCACTCTCAGCCTCAAATCCAGCCTGCAGGCAGGAGAAGAGAGAGACTGCAGAATCTCATGGCAGATTTTTTTTTTTTTTTGAATAATGCTTTGGCCACTTTTTACTTGCTGGAACTGAGTCTCAGGGCCTTACCCAAAGTAAAAGGTGTTGGAAAATGTAGCTTCTTACTGGACAGGGGCTTCTCAGACACAACTGCACACAAGACAAGAAAAAGTACAGATATTTGGTGGGCAGGTAGCAGTCTTTCCACAACTTCTGCAGGGCACAACTCTGGAGCTATGGATGCTTATGATGTATGTGTCTGAATGACAAACTGCTTTGGAAATAAATCTTCCCCACCTTCAGTTTAGAGATCCAGCAAATGTCCCCCCCCCCACATTCTTTTTATTCCCCAAATGTAGGTACAGTGAAAAGAAAATCTTCAAATTCCCAATTGCCTAATGGTCTTAGGATTCTATACAGTCTCTGAAAACATTCCATCTTTGGCACTGACCAACCTATATGGCGATGACCACAGCCTCTGAAAACATTCCATCTTTCATACTGACCAACCTATATGGCGATGAACACAGTCTCTGAAAACATTCCATCTTTCGTACTGACCAACCTATATGGCGATGACCAGGCCCAGTCCACGAGACGGTTCACCCACCGCTTGGGGGTGCTTTGGGGTTTTTCAGTGGCCCGAAGGTCTCCCTGAATTCTTGCTCTTGGCTGGCACGTGCTGAAGATCTATGTTAAAGAAATTACTTTTGGCAAACAAAACTAACATCATAAGTTTTAAAATTGAAAACGTTCCTGAGCCATGGAATGAGATTTGTGTTTCTTCTGTGTGTGTGTAAGCCACATGACTATTTTCTAAGCTCACTCAGTAATAAGACTAATATTATTAATAGTAGTAGTATGACCATTTACCCAGGGCCCTGCTCAAAGTGCATTAGAGGTATTAAATAATTTAATCCTCACTACCAAGCTGTGAGATACCAATATTATCTCCATCTTACAGATGAAAGAATTGAGGTGCAGAGATATGCCCAGCGTCAGATCTCCAGGGAAGTGGGAGAGCCCGCATTCTGACCCCAGGAGTCCGGCTCCAGAGTCCCAGCTACTAACCACCACACTGGGCTTCTTTTCCCTTGCTTCTTTTATAAGCTGGTTAGATCAAACTCATTGTTATGGTGAACATTCGTTTTCTATTTTATGTGAAAAAAATAAGTGTGCTGAGCTGGGCCCCATGATTAATAGAAGGCACTAATATTTTACTCTGGGGCCATAATTATGGTTTAAAGGATTTGGTGGGAATCTGGAACTGGAAGTTGCTCATCAGACATTTGGCTGGAGATAGGCAAGATGATGTCAATATACTGTCGCGAAAGGTCAGCTAAAATATATGTGCATATACAATATAAACAAAACAATCATTGGCAGGATGCTATAATTCCCTAAAGTTAAGGTAAGGCTGAGAGTACATGATTCTCATCCCCACGGCACCAGCCCTTTACATCAGTTGGATCACAGCCTACTTACCCCCTCTCTGTCCCTTTATCCATACCTTACCATGGAATATCTTTCTTTCTTTTTCTCTCCCTGCTTTCCAGTCTAGCCCCTTCACAAAGTACTCTGGTGCATTTAGGTGTCTCTTTCTGTTGAACGCCTCTGTGATTTATTTAGAAACTATTATTCAGATGTTATTGTCTAAAAACGTTATTTCTCTCAATCTTGATTCTAAATGCACTGAGGGTTGCGAATACATCTTTTATTTCCTTTTTAATCTTCCTACTTCACTTAGTGGGATACTTCATTCCTAAGTTAATGAAAACCATGATTAAATCTATTTACAGAGATCCATGTAGCGTGAAAAACCTTACCTGGGTTTGAGCCCTATAAAGATGTTAGTTTACCTGTCAGTTCTTTCTAAAATTCTTCCTGGATTATAGTTTCCCTTGATTCAGTATTATCAGTGCCTTTCTCAGATGCCTGAACCAAGAAAAGCACACAACTCAGACCAAAAAGTTTTCTAAGTCAAATTGCTTCACCATTGTTTACTCTGTTGACTGGAAAATGTTCTGATTCAACCATGAGGGCATCTCTAATTGTCACAGCTGTTAGAAGCAGAATAAATGAATAAGATCAAGATGCTTGGAACCTCTGCAGGATCTTGGAGAGGACAGGGCACAGCAGAGCAGTGCCTGAGTGACCACATGTGTGCTGGGAGGTCTTGGGCGCTCCCTGCCACACGGAAAGTGGTGTGACCGAGTAATCACTGCCAGCTTTGTCCCCACTTCTCCAAACTTGGGATGAGATTCAAACACTTGTTTAAAATTATAGTACATTGTCCTATTTATATTTATTTTTTATACTTACATTTCAGAATGTTATTTGACATGGAAAATAGCTGTATATGTGTATATATATATATAATTTATATATATAGTTTTTAGTCAAGCAAACAAACAATAAAAATAGGTGCAACACCCTGGAAAACATCTGTGGGTGTGTTTTTCCTGCTGGGTGGTTATAGGACGCAAAGCCAGTGTACTTATTACAGCGATTATCTAGAGAATGTTCTGGAAATACTATACTGATGGAGTCAATTACTCATACTAATCTAGGACTCATCAGATAACCATTATTCTGGGAAACCTGGGACACTATTTGGGGGATTTGTTACTTGACACATTTACAACATCATTGGTTATACACATCCTGAACCACTTTCTTCAGCTTTTTGATAGCATGGGATTCTGAAACAGGACTCCCATTGATATATGTCACAATTCCTTAAGAAAAGTTCATCTTCTTCCACAAGTTTTATTTTGTATTTGGAAGTTAAAGAACTATAAAAAATGTCAATATTGTTTATTTTTAGAAATTATTTCTGGGAATGTTTTTGCATGTATATTTCCAAAATTATCTGCAACTCTATAAATCAGAAAGTTAAGTCAAGAGTTATTTGGGCAACAAAAATTCAATTTGCTTAAAACTCGGCTGCCTGGTGCAGGTGTATGAAGTATCACTTAATCTTATGGATGAAGAAATGAGATGCTGAAAGTTGAGGTAACATGTAAAATAATCTGCTCTCAATAATTTGATTTCTTATAGAAAATAAAGGAAAACATTTGCAGAAGGCCACTTTTGGACAGACATTATTCTTTGAGCCTGGTTCTTTTCCAATTTTCATTTCCTTTTAATTCTTACACATAATCATATAAAATAGATATATTTCCTGTTCAATAAGTGAAAAAAATGGAGGTTTAGAAGGTGTGTAAGTTTTAGAAAGTTCACACAGCTAGTGAACATAGATTCAAGGTTAAGACTCTGAATCCTACACAAAATGTTTTGTAAAGTTACATTAAAATGGTTTTAAAATGTTGACTAAGAATTATTTCAAACACAGAAAATAAGACAAAATATAAAAGCATCCACAGACACTTCCAAGATTCAAAGGATATTAACCTTTTCCCATGTTTACTATAGGTCACATTATTTTTTGAATTTAGAAAATAAAACAGAATTTTTTCCCATTTGATGAAGGTAAAATGCTATGTTGTTATTATATTAATTGGAATTTCTTTGATTATTAGTAAAGTTAAAAATGTTTAGGTGTTTTTATTAACCACTCAGTTTACCTAATATTTTGTGAATCACCAGTTTATATTCTTAGCCTATATTTCTATTTATTAGTTTTTCCTTATCCACTTGAAGAGCTCTTTATATTCAATATACTGTATTCTAGTTACTATTCATTCATCTGTTCTAGTCCTTGCAAATATTTTCATGCAGTCTACGGCTGACTTTTTCACCAGTTATTATAAAATGTACATGTATGCTTAAGTCATTCTCCTGATCACAAAGGCAATATTTCAATTTTTCCTCATTAGAATATATTACTTTTAGGTGTCTGCTAAATAGCATTTACTATACTAAGAAAGTTTCTAAAAGTGGATGTTACATATTATCAAATGTATTTTTTACTTTTATGGAGGTGCTTAATACATTGATATGGTGAATTATACTAATTGATTTTCTAATGTTCCAACAATTTAGTATTCCTGGGATAAACCCAAGTTGCTAATTATTGTTTTAATACATTTTTCTATTACTTTTTTTACTTTGTTTGCTTTTTTAGTATTCTGCATCAATGTTCCTGAATGAGCTGGCTAGTAATTTTCTCCTAACTTCCTTTTCAGATTTCTTATCATAAAATAATTTGGGGGGCATTCCTTCTGTTCTTGTTCTCTAGAAGTTGATCCTTCTTTGTTTGGTGAAACTTGCTGTTGAATCCAGCTGGACCTGGAGTTTTATTTATGGGGAGGTTTGTGACTATTATTTAATTTTTTTAAATGGACATTCTGGTTTTCCATTTCTTCATGACTCCATTTTGGTAAGTTATACTTTTTTAGGGATTAGTTTACTTTGTTGAAATATTCCACATTTTGGGGCATGAATTTGTTCATAATATCATCTCATCTCTTTAATGTGCATATCAATAATAATAATGTTCACATTTATATTATTGATATTGATTGTTTTGTGCCTTCTATGTTTTACTTGATTAATCTTGTCAGAAGTTTGTTAATTTTTTAAAAACCAACTTTTAGCTTTATTGATCCTCTCTAGAGCATGCTTATTTTTTATTTCATTAACTTTTGCTTTTTACTTCTTTATTATCCTTTATTTATATTTATTTATTTATTTATATTTGTTATATTAGCCTTTTCCTACTTCATTGAGAAGATAATTAATTCACTAATTTTCATTCTCCTGTGTTTTTTTTTTTTTTAACGTATGGTAAACTATTGATTTGTCTTTAAGTCCTGCTTTGGGTGCAGTCCTAAGGTTGACTTGTATTTCTGTTCAAAATTTTTCTAACTTTAATGTGAGCTTTAGGATGAGTTAAAAAGGAAATGTGTTTCCTAATTTCCAACATTAGGGATATTTCTAGGTTTTTTTGGTTTTTCATTGATGTTTAATTTCTAGTCATAGAAAATGGCTTGTGTGATTTAAATTCTTTGAAATATGTTGAACATACCTTTTAGCCCAGGATACGGTCAGTTTTTATAAATGTGCACATTGCATTCTAAGGTTGTTGAATGGAATGGTCTATAAAAATCTACTAGATCAAAATTTTTTGAAATCGAAATTTTAAATTGAGCTATTCAAGTTTTCTATGTACTTATTTTTTTCCTTTTTATTATATCCTTATAAAGAAAATTGTGTTAAATCTCTGACTCTGATTTTTGATTTGTATTTTTATTCTTCTAGTTTTATCAATTTGTTTTTATTACATACAGTAAAGTTTAAATTTTTATAACCTCTTGGTGACCTGTAATAGACATATTTTCTCATTGTGAAGTGACCCTTTTGAAATACAATAATTTTTTTTGCTGTAACATCTTTTTTTCCTGATATTGCTAGAAAGTCTCATTTTTGAGGGGGATTAATATTTATGAGGTATATCTCTTTCCAACTTTTAAATTTTTATTCTTTCTGCATTCCTATTTTTAGTATGCATCTTTAATAGAGAGTGTTTATTTGATTTTTGCATTTTTAATCTATTTTATCTTTGCCCTTTAATTATGGCTCATTCATATTTAATATAATTACTGATATTAAATTTTACTATCTTTTTTTGTGCTATTTGTACAACCTATTTTATATCACTTTTTCTTATTATTTTTGCTTTCTTTTGTGATTGTGTTATATCTTGTTGCTGCATTTTTTCTATCCTCTAGTTGGAATTTATAACTTTTTATTCTTTAGCGGCTACTCTACAAAATACATAGCATTTCATTTACAAATACAAAATTATTGAATACATTTTTTTCTGAGGGAGAGTTGGGATTAAAAATCAGATAGCCTCCAGAGTCTATTCTTCTACCACCTATTTCCATTTACATGGCAGATTGAGAAGTAAGTTCACATCATACAGCTGAAGTTGAACTCCGCTTTTCTGGTACCCTAGGTCAGGTACATTCCTCATTAAACTAGAACTTACCCCAGAAACCTCACAAAATCGTGAGACTAAAATCCATAACTTTGGGTATCAAGAGGTTCAAAATATCTTATTTGATTCGTTATAGAATTACTTCAGAATCCCATATGTTGTTTTGTTTGAGTAAAATCTGAAATATATTAAAAAAATACCTACTGCTGTGTTGCCTATTTGCTTTACTCTTTTTAAAAGTCCTATTGAGAAGTGCTGCAGAAATTTTGTCCTGACATGCGGGAGCTCAACTATTTCCTGTCACACTCAGCTTGGGGGACATAGCCTCTGGGTTATACTGTTTTGAAATTGTCCTGCTGAAGTGCATGTTTTGATTTTCGGATTTTCCAGATGCTTCATAAGCATGTCCCATGTGTTAAAATTTGTGGAAATTCAGCCTGTTTCTGAATGTAAGGCATCTAAGTAGTTCACAAATTTAGGGCAGTTAGTCTACTAGCTGTGATGAGAGGATTGTTATTTAATTTTATTTCATTCTATTGTTTACATATTATATGTTTATTCTATGCTTTATTTTTCATTTTGTCTGCATTTTTAAAAGTCTCTACATTTAACATTTAAAGCAATTTGATTTTTACATATAATTATATCCTCTGGCTACTTAAATTGAAGACACATTATAAATATAAAGCAAATTAAGATGAATAAATGCACAATGCATTCACTTCTGACAGGAGCTTATCCCTATGCTAAGATTTTCTGTGTAAGTCTCAGAATTATAGCATCACATAATGTTAAAAGCTGGAAAGAAATTTAGATACCATGTCCACAGACTTTTTCACTTAACTGATGAGGAAACTGAGACCAAGAATGTTTAACAGATGGGTAATAGCTGAATTAGTCCTAGAACCCAAATTTCCTCATCCCGGATATCAATCCCAGAAACACATGTCATACGTCTTAAACATAATGGTTTCAAGCATTAATGAAGTGTGATTCTAAAATATCATGATGTTCATATAAATCTAAAATTTTAGTCTTTGCTTAGCTATTCAAAAGGTAATCTTGTTGTCTTAAAGTTTCTTACTGGGGCTAAAGCACTTGCCGGTCACTTTGAGAGGCACCAGGGATTTAATGGTGAGAAAAACAGATGTGATCTCAACCTTCAAAAAGTAACGAATTATAGAAATAAATGTGAAATTGCAACTGATGCAAATATTCACCCTCTCTCCCTAACTCATTCCAGTTACCTCTTACAGATCTTTCAAACCTCAGCCTGAATTTCCTTTCTTGAGAGAACCTTTCAGACTAGGCTAAGTCTCTAGCCACCCACCCTCCTGTTACTGTACCTGTTTTTGCTCACTGTTCGGGAGGCCACATATATTTGAAGTGTGTGAACTAGACCATGGAGGACATTATAGGCCATAGTAAGGACTTGGGTTTTTATTGTTACATAATTGAAAGCTCTTCAAAGGCTTTAATAATATCTATGTGTTAAAAAAAAAATGCTTGGCTGTGTTCTTGTAAGGCAGCAAGCCCAGTTAAAGGGAATCTAGTTAGAAAGCTGCAACAGGAGTCCCATGGGAGATGATGGTAGTTTATTCTGAGGAATCTCTGTGAAGAAAGAAATGGATGAATTTGAGAGATAGTCAAGTATTACATAGAAAGAACATGGGTAGAGAAATATTGTGTGTGTGGTAAATAGCAAAATAGTGACAATATTTGTACGTCTTCCCAATAAGAAGTGAAGCCGTTCTTTCTTCACTCTATTGAATGTGGACTGGCCTTGTGACCAGCTTTGGTCAATGGGACACCAGCAAGCAGAGGCTTAAAAAGCATTTGAATATTGGGGAATCTCTCTCAGTGAGCTTAAAACTGTACCACGTGGACAATCAGGCTGACCTGCTGGAGGATGAGAAACCATGTAGCAAGAGGGTCCAGTTGATCCAGCTGTGCCAGCCAAGACCCTTGAAGGAGCTTAGCTGAGAACAGTCAACCTGGATCATACCAGAAGGATGCCAGGCTGAACACAACCCAAACTACTGGCTGAATGATTTATGAGCTAAAAAAAATGGTTGTTGCCTGAATAAACTGAGTGGTAGTGTTGTTTGTTACATGTCAAATGCTAACTGGTCCTGTGTAAGAGAGAAGTCTATGAAATGAATGGTATTGATATTTTAAAAGAGATGTATATTATATGAGGATTCCTAAAGTATAAGCTCTATCTCCTCTCATCCTTGTTTGAGTAGTTCAAATTTAACAGACCCATCTAGTTAACAGCCCATCTTATATAACTCAATTCCATTAGCCTAACAAGTTTTTCCTCAAAGGTTTATTTTCTAATTCATCTTTTATTTGTTGCAATTTTTTTCCCTGAATACAGAATTTTTTTTGTATTCTTAGTTGGCGGTTAGAGACCATTAAAAAAATCAGATGTAAATATCAATGATTGGAAATATGGAAACTGCTTTCAAATGGAAATAATATATATGTCTAATTAGCAAGGGGTTTTATTATTGAAAAGCTTGGATGTGGGAATCCTTGATACATATTGTTGCTAATTAAAAACATCTATTTATAAATCTGAATGATGGACTACAACTGCTTGACATGATTGGAACTTCTGAAAATGTTAGGGATACTTTATGTATCTAAATGTAAGAAAAGGCATTGTGCTCATATTAGCTTTCAAATTACTTTTAGATCCCACGTGAAGAGTAGAGAAAATTTTGTCCTCTGAAATATATTCCTTGTAGATCTGGGATAATATCGGTCAGTTGTTATGTCTGAGACAAATGAATGGTTTATCATCATACGTAATAAGATTTAGCAGGAGAAAATAGTAGATACCAAAATGAGTATTTTTATTTAAAAAGATGTTATCATTTTTGTGTTAGGTAGGAAAATTTTCTTCATCACCATAGAAAGCAAACCTGATTATTTTGGGACACATCAAAAAGTTATCAAATTGCTATTTCTTTTTAGTGAAGTGTAGATTTTTCAGCCCTTCATAGAAAAAAAGAACTTTGGAAAGGAATCTAGGTACCAAGCCTTAACTTCTTTGTGATTTTGCAAGGTCGGTGATATTGATCTCGTTGATAATCTCATAGTATTAAGAAAATATATGTATATATGTATATATATATATATATATATATACATATATACATACCTATACATATATAGAGATTTCCCTGGCAGTCCAGTGGTTAAGACTCCGCACTTCCACTGCAGGCAGCATGGGTTTGACCCCTGCAGGGCACTAAGATCCTGTATTTCTCGGAGTGCGGCCAAAAATTTTAAAAAAAGAATATATATATGTATATATGTGTATATATATGTATATATATATGTATATAACTGAATCACTTTGCTGTACACTTGAAACTAACAAAACTTTGTAAATTAACTATACTTCAATTTAAAAAAATCTAATTGCAAAATCCATCAAAGCTTTAAAAATTTTCTTTGGCTCTAATGCAGTGTATAATTTACCTCCTCACTCCAGAAATGGTTAAACTAAAATATGCATTTAATGCAGATTTCAATAATGTGACAATACTTACCTCACCTTGAAATGACAAGACAACTTCAGAGTGTTATTTATTAAAATTGGTTTTAAAATTGCTAACTGGCGAAGTTTGAATTATATGTGGGGTCTGGTTATTCTGAACTCAAGAACACATTCTTGAAGCTCTTAAGGTCATTCTGTTCAAAAAATGGTCTGTGAACCTACCTTCCATATAGATACTTTCATGAAAAAAATTCACATCGTGCATCATATTCAATAAAGTTTGAATTTGGGGAGTTATGTTGTTTTGAAAGCAAACAGCAATGACAACAATAGTAATCATTTACTGAACACTTATATACCTTATGCACTGTTACTAATATATATATATATTTTTAAATTTCACAACTATAAGGTGGATTCTACTATTATAGACGAGGCACTTGTTGGCCAAGTAGCCTGTTCGAAGTGACATAGCCAGTGAGTAGCATAGGTGGAAGCACACCCAGGCATGCTGACACCTTAGCATGGTCCTCACCTTGAAAGATCATTACAACTTATAGTAAGTGACACTATAGTCTCTGTCCAGTCCAGAGTTGAAGAAATGAGAGACATGCGAAGTTTTTACTTTGCTGTATGGTATATATATTCTTTATGCACATATTTAAGTTCCATTATAACAAAAATAGTTTAAATCAACACCGGGGGGTGGGTGTGTGAGCTTAAATAACTTTTTCCTTTAAGAGTGCCCATATATTACTCAGTTTTCACACACACTGTACTGGTCTCATCCAAGTTCAATATTCTATGATTATGTGATTTCGTTGGCTGTGGGTTTTGGTCTTATAGGAACCATTTCAAATTACTTCAATGGATGTTGTGTAATCCTACTCTACTAGGAAAGACTTATGCTCTTTATACACCGGAGACTGGGTTTATTAAACCCATCCACACCCTGTGGTGTGTTTTTATGCACACTCCCTTTGTCTTCTGAAGGAAGTTTCTGCATGTGGGAGAAGGGTGTAAAGGAAAACAAAATCCTGGACTCTGTCTGTATGATGATTACAACTGAGACACAAAAACATCTGCTAGGTTAAAGGCACCAGCTGTTGGCCATGCAGAGTAATCACATTCACTGCCGTTGGTCAGGAAATTAAGAAAACCATGGTGTCAGTGGATCAAACTGTGAAGAATCTTGGAAAGACTAAATATTGCTATACACACTGACATTTGACCAAAACAAAGGGCTTAAATAAAATGTACTTATTTTAAGACAATTTCCTTCTCATTCCCTCTATTTTTATCACTGATTTAAGGTAATTTTGAGTCATTCTCAGAAAGGAATGAGCTTACTGCTGTGTTAAAATCCTGACCTGCAATGAAAGAGGGGTTTTGTATCTTTAATTCACCGGTGTTTTTCTTATCATCCCCAAAGAAGTTTTGCTGATATCTCACATAAGAAAACACTTTTGAAACTTGTTTAACTTTTAACTCATAGCTATTGATCATCCCTTCCTACTTTCTTTTTATCTGTAGCTCTGATTAATGACAACACAAAGTCTAAATTTCAAAAAAAAATATATGCACCAATTTATTTTTAGAACTTATCAATAGTATTTTTGTAATGTTGTATTGACAGAATACCTATGTCCCTGAAGGGTTGTCCTGTAATGTGCCATCATGGTAATTCACATTTGATTGATGACTCAGAGTGGAACAAGTCTTATAATTCCTTGAAATATGGAAGGCTTACATTTTATAAAATAAAGGAATGATTCTGAATTTATTGTATTTGATGTGTTATTTGTGTTTAAGTACAAATAGCTATAGCAGAGAAAACTGTTATAATTGAACAAATTCACTTAGCTTTAAGCCTCTTAGAAGCTCTGGAAAGGGCAAAAATATAAGAGAGCATAGAACTAATTCTCTAATTAGTCAAAAGCAAAGAAACACTTTTTTATGTGTCCTAAGTATTTGGGTAGAAATACTAACCTCTGAAGCGTAATATTTTTATCCATTTGGAGGAACCTCCATTAGTGTAACCCTCCTGCTCCCTCAGCCCACCCTTACTTCTCCCAGGGAAGTAAAAGGGATTGCCTGACTGGCGGGCATATGTCATTGGTGCACTGCTTCTTGGTTCGATGGGGCTAATCTATTAAATTCTTGCAAATGGGGGCCTGGTATCTTATTTCTCCTTCTCATTCCACCAAGTTCAGAGAGAGGCAATGACTTGGGTAAGTTTGTTCGCTCTGCAAATTTCAAAATCTCCTTTGCGTCAGTTTTCCAAGACCGAAGCAGTTAAGTTGCCTTACCAAGTGACCTCCTGCAGCTTAACATGTGTAGAAGGAGAGTTTGGGTCTTCATCAGCAGACTCTTCTGGCTTATTTCTCAATGGGCACAGAACCTAAGTGGATGAGAAGGATGCTCTTTATTAGGCCACCTTCACCTCCATCTTGGCGTATTTGTTTCATTCTTTGGGAACTTTGTGAAATAGAAATCAAGGCATGTTATTTTCAGACAAAAACACATATGTAGAGACCCAGGGAAGGGTCAGGGATTTGGGCCTTGGATTTTAGTAGGAGACTCTGTGTGCCTTTAATGTGGACAGCATACTGTGGTCTATGTTGTGGAGTGTGGCTGGGTTTTTGGGTGGTTTTAGGACTTAGGCATAAGCCTTGTGAGATTTTCCCCTGAAAGGTCATTGCAGCTTATGGTAAGTGATACTTTTTTACAAGCAAATTTTGCCTCATTTTCTATAGAGGTGGCAGACCTTAAGTGAAGGAGCAGATGTTAGTGAAGGCATAAGACTTTGCAAACATAGGTGGGTTTTAAGAGCTTCAGCACACAAAACATTGGCTGGGCAGACTGGGATAGCCTGTGAAAATATGCAAGGACCGTAGAGACCTTAGCGAGGATTTCCGCTTGGTTTCCAATGCTGTGTATGTGATGATCTATGAAAGGCATGGGGTATATAAGAGAGTGTTCATGCGCAGGCAGTCAGGGGTAGAGCTACTGTTGGCTGTGTTTGCCGTGTTTTTCAATCACACATGCGGGACACTTCTAGTGCCAGCTCTAGGCAGGAGGCACTGTTTACTATTGCTTTGACTTGCCTTTGAACCAAGAGAGGGAACAGGGAAAGAATAACCTGGGATTCAGGAGACCTGTACTAACCCAAGAATCACTTCCTACTCCAAGGTCCCACATTGCTCTGGATTCGTTACTCACGTAAGCTCTAACCATTTCAGGAGATTTTTCAAGACCCAAATAATGACTTCTCTCAACTAAGAGTGATATATTTTATTATTAACTCAATAAACAAAGAGGAACCTTTATCATAATTTAGAGATTTAATCCATTTTAGAGCTTCCTAGTGGCAAAATCTCCACTGACCAGCAGAGCTTCTGGAGGACATCCAATGGAGCAGGGGTTTATATTAAGGGAGAGACTTCATGAAGATAGGAGTAAGAGTGCCCTGATCTGAAGTTTTATCTTTAGTATTTAATTTTGTTTCACATAAAATGCCTTATATTTTGTCAGTAATTATGTGAAAGCATCAACTGTTTTTACACATTAAACAAAAATCATCAGAATTGGGTTAACAAGTTGCATAATAAGATTAACAGCTTATAGATTCCTGTTTTTTTAAAAATTATTATTTTGGCCCCTTTATTGAAGAGACCCACAATCATATTACTGTTTCCAGATATGACCTGAATCTTGATTTACATTTTAGAGGGAGGTGTGTATTAACATATGGAACTGAATTCTTTCTTTTGTGATGTGACTGAATTTATCCCAGGTCTGCAAACAGTAACTTAAGTCCCCAAAGTGCCTTTGGGTGAAAGAGGACAAGACTTGATGAATTTTGTGGCCTTGCAGAATAACAAAAGAATTTTAAGGCATTGTTCCCCAGCTACAGGAGCGCCTATTAGTGTATTCTGCTTTGAGGGGCCCTAACAATAGTGGTGCTATTCCAGTTCAGAGTTTCCAGTCCTGAGTTTCGTTAGCAGGGACACGAAAGCCAAAAGGCACTAATGACCTGTGCCATCTGGCTTGTCAACAACCAGCTTCAGTGAAGTGTTAAGAAATGCAGTCATTATTTATGTATCTTGGCTCTATTATTCTTTTTGATATATTTTCCCAATGTTTCCATTGATCAGTCAAGATCAAGATCCTGCCTGAGTCTTCTTGAACATGTCATTTCTGTGAAGGTTTTAGCTGAAGATCATTTTGTAGTTCATTTGAGTAGAAGATTTTTTGCCTATGAAACAAATGATGTCTTTTCTGTAATTTGGTGAGCTATTTAAAAATGAGCTAATTAAATTATTTCATAAAGTCCCACTGTGGTTAGGTTAATGTGTGGATTTAAGATTGGAAATATTTGGAAGCAGGACTAATACAAAATGCCAAAGTGGCCTATTTATTTTGTACTTTCTAAATTGTACTCAAGTTTTGGTGTGATTGGGATTGATAATCACTTACTTCTAGATATCTAAAATCAGTCTGAGAATTCACCCTTCTTTTGAAAATTACAGTCTCATACTTAGGGCTGGAATGAATCTAATCAGAAGGTAGGAGATTTTTCTTAGGACCACCCATTTTTTTAGAAATAGACTGATTTGAAAACTATCATTGGCTCCTCCTAGATTTCCTTTGCTGGGTACTTCTTTACTAAACTGCCTTTAAACTTGGGATTTTTTCAAGGGGGCAGATCCTCATTTTACATTTCACTATGAAGAAATAGAGGGACAAAGAGGGTAAGCTACTTGCTCAATGTCACACAGCTATTAAGTGGCAGAAGTCAGATTTGAATTGAGGCTTCATGAAGTTCCAGAGTCTTTGATGCCATAATTTCCCATGCACAAGCCTAGACCCTTTTGAAGAATTCTTATTCAGTAAGTCCGAGTAGGGCTGGGCAATGTGGTTTTTAAACAAATAACCCAAATGAGATGATTTTCCTCATCAGCAAAGTTCAGGAAACTTACTCCAATAAATAAATGTAAATGCACATCTTAGATACAGCAAAAAATTTTAATAATTTTGGTTTTGCTTAGAAATGAGGATATACCTATGCAAACTTTATGTATGTTCTATTCTAGGTTCCAGATTCTTACACAACTCTTTCTTATGAATAAGCTGGGAAAAGTTGTTTTTCATAACAGTTCAGGAAAATAACCTGAGACTAATAAAAACAGCCTAATAGAAATTAGGCAGTAGGTCTGAAAAAACTGGCCAAGGGCAGCTTTGTAAGAAATCACTGCAAAAGGAACCAGCCAAGTTAAAAGGAGAGAGATTGCTTCCTTTGTTTAGAAGCTTCTGTGACCTGCTGGACTGAGCCAAGAACAGGAAATAGGAGTCTCTGTTTTCTTCCAGGACTCTCTTTGGCCCACTGGATACACAGGAAGTGGTAAAAAGCTGTATGGTGGCTCTGTAGGAATTGAAAGTTCTTGGGCAAATCAATCAGACCTGACTCTCCACATCAGCAAGCCAGGATATATTGGCTAAACTTATTTGAATCCCATCTGGCTTTACTTACTGGCAAGTGTAAAGTGTTTTCAAAATACCAAATAGTATATAGGGCATCCAAGCAGCTTCAATTTCAGCAGCCCCATCCTCTCCCTTCCTGCACTTCAGTGTACATTGCTCAGTGTGATGGGATATAGTAAAACCCCAAATCACTGGGCTCCAAGCCCGTGCCTGACACTGTCCTTACATGCTGCTCCTGCTGGCCAAGCCTGCTTTCAGGCCACCTACTCTCTATTGACTTCCAACAACTACTTTGGCAATCCTAAAGAAAGTTTTGTTTTCAGCCTTGTTGATATCAAAATAAAAACAAACAAATACTCTGAAAATACAAAAAATTACAATTGCTACTGAAAAATTTTAACTTTCCCAGTACACAGTTGGGAACTATTCCCCACCCTCCAAAGCCTAGGCCTGTCAGACCATGCTAATTAGGATACTTGAGAAATAGGTATGCCTCTCCTGTTTTAATTTGGTGGGCATTACAAATCACATAACTGATCTTAGACCCCTCTTTGCACTGACTGCTAGGAGAGTCAGGGCTACATGTGTGGCTTACCTGGGGACTTGATACACACTTATTTGGCTTATATACTTCAATCCCAGCTTCATCTTTTATTTCCTACTTTGCAGTTCCTTTTACTCATTCAATTAATATTAACATTGTGTTTAATGTGTCTTCATGTTGCCTTAAACACTTTCAGGAATAAAAAGCATGGTTGAAGAAGAATTTACTTTAAAAAACTTCTTGGTTGGGCTTCCCTGGCAGTGCAGTGGTTGAGAATCCGCTTGCCAATGCAGGGGACATGGGTTCGATCCCTGGTCCGGGAAGATTCCCACATGCCGTAGAGCAACTAAGCCCGTGCGCCACAACTACTGAGCCTGTGCTCTAGAGCCCGAGAGCCACAACTACTGAGCCCACGTGCCACAACTACTGAAGTCCGTGCACCTAGAGCCCGAGCTTCACAACAAGAGAAGCCACCGCAGTGAGTAGCCCCTGCTCACCGCAACTAGAGAAAGCCTGTGTGCAGTAACGAAGACCCAACACAGCCAAAAATAAATAAATAAATTTATAAAACAAAACACAACAAAAAAAAACTTCTTGGCAAATCCTTACATCCGTCCTCTGGATGCATAAAAATATTTAAAGACTATCTCTAATTTTCTTACTATGTGTATTTTTTCACTATATAACACAGAAGTCCTTATTTCTCTACTCTTTCTGAATATGTAGTATATCTGAGAAAAGCAACTTTGTGCATTTGTAATAAATGTCCTCAGATTTGGTCTTCTTGGGACATCTCAAACCTTTTACATGGAATTTCTCATGTTGACGGACTCAAAATACACTTGATTTCTATTCTTTGGGAGCACTTCTCCTAAGCAGAAGAGCAAAGGTAAAGAAACACTGATTTTCTAAAAAAAGCAAGTGAATACAGGTTGAGGAAAATTCTACTTTATGAAGTTCCTCCATTTCATTGCCTCATTCTCAGAGCCTATTCACTACTTGGAAAAATTCATAACCTGGCAAAATAAGAGCATTCAGTCTCCTCCAGGCTATAAGCCAAATCAAACCATTCTTTTTAATTACAGGTGAATAATAACACCCTTAAATTTCTTAAAAATAACGTCAGCCTCCTTTTGCTTTTTGACTGATGGAAGGTGATGAATGAAGACCTTTTAATTCAGCACAGCTGGATGTCTTTTGTTGCACTTCCTCTCAAAGGTTGCTGTGCAGATCTGGCCTATTTTGTCAGATGTGCTAAAAACAACCTGCCTGACTGGAGGTGGAAACAGCCTTCAAACAGAAGACATTTGCTTGATTGAATACCCCGTCGGGACAGCAGCTGTGGCAGTCAACCAATGAGGTGGAAGATATGCCATTTGTTTGAGGGCATGTGCTTGTGTGAGCAAGTGTGTTTCGATTTGATGGTTCTCCCAGGACTAGAGAAGGTCCCTCTCGTCAGCCTTTGGAGCTGGTATGAAAGTGACTTTAGTACTGCTGCCAATTTTGAGGCTGCCTTGTAAAATACAGGGCTTACTGCCTGGACCTAAAGTCTTTGTTCCTGTATGGATCTCAGAATGTCCAGTAAACCAAGCCTTCCTTGAGCAATTCAGGAGGTCTGTGAGCTGTAGGACTTGGTGACATCTGGATAAGGAGTTGACTTGCTGCAGGTTGCAGTTTATCCAACCTCTTCCAAGAATGAACTCAATGCATTTCCCTGGGAAGATGGGGAAAGATTCAGTGGCCACTCTTTACCATTGCCCTTGCTCACTGTAGGTTTAATTGAAACGAGTGACCTGTGACAGAGTGCATCTGGACCTTATCTCAGTAGTGTTGATCTATGTCTCCAGAGGCATGAGTTCAATTGCCTGTAATAGACAGCTCAG
The DNA here is from genome assembly GCF_965194825.1 of Balaenoptera physalus. Classification (NCBI taxonomy): domain Eukaryota; kingdom Metazoa; phylum Chordata; class Mammalia; order Artiodactyla; family Balaenopteridae; genus Balaenoptera; species Balaenoptera physalus. The sequence goes on from NC_138884.1 coordinate 132,985,303, forward strand.
CAGAGGCTTCAGTTTACTAGGCTTCAGTTTACTATCCTTCATGCACAGGAGCCAAGTCACAGGGCCAGTAAACTACATTCCCAAGGTAGTACAAAGCCTTGGACTGGCTAAATTCTTTCTTTTGTCCTAGACTAGGTAGAAGGTGTTTCTTAACTACCTTATGAAATAGGTATTATCGCCATTTTACAGACTTAGAAACAAAAAGATAATATGAGGCTTGGAAGAGAGCTGGGAGGACAAGTGTGAATTTAAGAAGTGATAGATACAGAGATTCACATCCAGGTTTAATTTGAAATCCTGTGCTCTTTTCTCAAGTTTACTTCATTATCATTTTTATCAGAGTGTCTAATAAAGCTGATAGAGATCATTTGAAAAAGGAAAGCATACATTGTAGAAATGTGTAATAATTTTGTGCAAAAGGGTTTAAATTATTAGGATTTAATTAATATGCAAGCATAATTTGCTAGATTTGCGTGAGTCTACTCTTCCTAAACAAAGATAACCCAACAATGATTACTTGGATGATATTTTCACACCAGGAGAGAAAGAAGAAAAAGAAGACAGTTGGTAATGGAGATTCCCTTGTTTGGAACTCTGGATTCTTTCCAGTTGCCTTTAAAGTCCTCATGTGAAATCACATAACATAATTAAATCAGTCAGCAAACTCAGTGATTGATCATGAGCTAATAAATACCTTGTATGAGCTTAGAGAGTTTAAAACTTTAAGTCTGAATATAAAAGTTGTGTTTGGAGGAACTTCGAATATGGTAAAGGAATGTCCTTAATTAGCTGAAACTCTAAGTAACCAAAGTAAGCCCTGTATGTTTAAACTTCATTGCCATAGCCCTATAGATATTTTGCAATGGGTAATTATTTGTGTTGGGGGACTGTCCTGTACAGTGTAAGATTTTCAGCAGCATCTTTGGCCTCTATCCACTAGTTGTCAGCTGCACTGCTCTCACAGTTGTGAAAATAAAAAATATCTCTAGATATTGTTAAATGTCTCCTGGGAGTCAAAACTGCCCTTGATGGAGGACAAATTCTTTAAAAGATGTATGACCGTATAAAACAGAAATTAAATTTATTTTGGATACATAGATCTACTGGTATGTATATAGATAAACAGATAGATGGATATAGATATAGATATAGATATTTGTATATATATCCAAAAAAGCACAGAGAATATGGGGTGGTAAATTAAATTACATTCTTACAATGTTCCTGTATATTTTATATGAAATAGTTCAATATTGACTCTACATAGTTTGTAATAACTTAAAGATAGATACTGTAATTCCTAAAAAAAAATTGCAAGGAGATATGTTGAAAAGCCAGTAGAGAAATCAAAATGGAATACTAAAAATGGATTAACTCAAAAGAAGGAAGGGAAGAAGAAAGGAAAGGATAAGGATAAGGAAAAACAACAACAACAACAACAAAATCATATGAGGGGGGAAAAAAAAGGGCACAGAATGGCACACCTAGATCTAACTGTATCAACAGTTACATTAAATGTAAATGGGCTATATTTTCCAATTAAAAAGCAAACAATGTTGATCTTTATAAAGCAGCAAGACCCAACTATATGCTGTCCCTAAAAGATGCATTTTAACTGAAAAGGCACAAAGAGCTTGCAAGTATAAAGGATGAAAAATTACATATCATACAAATACTATTCATAATAGAGCTGAATTGCTATCTAACAAGGGTGAATACATCAGGCAGAATTAATTTCAATGTGTATATGTTTAAAAACTGAGTTTTGACAAAAATGAAGCAACAACTGATACATAAAAAGAGAGATATAGGCAAAAACAAAATCACAATCATATTTTAACACATCTGTCCCAGTAGTTATAATATGTAAACAAAAATAATCACAGTAAGAAAAGAAAAACTTTAACTAATACTATTTTATTAGTAGGGTTCTCCAGAGAAACAGAACCAATAGAATACACATATATGTGTGTGTGTGCGTGTGTGTGTGTGTGTGTGTGTGTGTGTGTATATATATATATATATATATATATATATATATATATATATATATGAGGAGATTTATTATAGGAATTGGTTCACATGATAATGGAGACCAAGAAGTCCTACAGTCTGTTATCATAAGCCAGAGAACTTGTAAAGCTGGTATTGTAATTCAGTGCAAGTACAAAGGCCTGAGAATGGGTGGGAGGGGAGTTGGGGGTGATGGTGGTTGATGGTGTAAGTTCCTGTCTGAGGCCCAAAGCCTGAGAACCAAGAGCCCAGATGTTTCAAGGCAGGAGAAGATGGGTGTCTGAGCTCAAGCAGAGACAGAAAATTAAGCTTTCCTCCACCTTTTTGTTCTATTCAAGTTCCCAAAGGATTGATGGATGCCCACCTGCATTGGTGAGGATGATCTTCTTTACTCAGTTTACTGATTCAGGGCTAACCTCTTCCTAAGACACCTTCACAGATGTGCTCAAAAACAATGTTTTCCCAGGTATCTGAGCACCCTTTAGCCAATCAAGTTGACCCATAAAACTAACCATCAACCATCTCTACCTCACAGACATTCATAGAACATTTAACACAAGTTCAGAATCCACATTCTTTAAAAGTGTACATGAACTATGATCCAGGATAAATCATAGTGAGCCATAAAATAAGTGTCAATGAAGTTCAAAGGACTAGACAGTATTAGTAATTATATTCTCTGACTCTATGAAATTAAGTTGTAAATCACTAAGATATCTAGAAAAGTTCTAACTTCTGAATAACACATGGATCAAGGAGGAAATCATTAATTAGAAAGTATTTTGAACCAAATGCTGATGAATATACAACATATCAAAATTGGTGGCATGCAGCTAATATAGTACACAGAAGGAAATTTATACCATTAAATGCTCATATTAGAAAGAGAGAAAGGCTTACCATTAATAATCTAAATTTCTACCTTAAGGAGCCATTGTGATTACCTTAAGGTTATCATAAGATTATTTTAAGAACCTCAAAAAAGATAAAAATTAAATTTCAAAGATGGAAGAAATAAGAGCAGAAATCAAAGAAATAGAAAAGAGACACAACCGAAAAATTTTGCAAAACCAGGAGTTCATTTTTTTAAAAGGTTAACAGAATTTATAAACTCTAGCAAGAGTAATGAAGATAAAAAGAGAAAAATCACAAAACTCTAATATTAGGATTGAAAAATAGGGTATTACTCCAGATCCTACAGAAATTAAAAGAATTTTAGATGCTATGAACAACTTTATATGAATGAATTTGGCTTGGTAGATAAAAGTGACAAATTCCTTAAAAACACACAACTTACCAAATATGATACTAGATGAAACAGGAAATATAAATGCCTTATATTCATCAGAAGAACTGAATCATATATCAGAAACTTCCACATAAAGAAAATACTCTGCCTAGATGGTTTTAATGGTGAATTCTCTCAAATTTAAGGAAGACATAATATCAATCATACACAATTTTTTTTCCAAAAAATAGATGAAGCACACTTCCCTACATGTTTTATGAGGGCACCACAACTGTGATGTCTGACAAAGACACTGTAAGAAAAGAAAATCATGAACCAATCTCTTTCATAAAAATCCTTAAGAAAATATTCACACACCAAATTCCACAATAAAAACATAATACATAATGACCAACCAGGTATTAATTATCTAGACTATGTTACTTACTTCATGGACTCAGCTTAAATTATTGCTTAGTCTTTTACTATTTCAAATTTCCTGGTGCCTGGTCAGGTACCTCATGCAACTTTGTCATTGCCAGTAATTCGTAGTGTTATTCTCTGCTCTTTTAATCCCTTTTTGGTCCATGGTGGAACATCTGTCTTTTGTATAAGGTCAAGCTCAGGGAAAATAAAAATGTTTACTAGCTTTATTTTTTTTTTTCTATTCAAAATGAATAAACCTTTTAAAACATTTTTCACTCCAGGAAAATGTCTTCTTCCACCATGTAGACTGTCTACTTTATTCAATAGAAAAATTCCAGTGAGAAAACTGGCAAGGCTTTCAAGCATCATAATGTATTTCAGCATTTTATTTGAGAATGAAAACATGAACACAACTTCCTACTATTCATCCCTCACATTCCTAAAATGCTGTTTAGATGATAAAACAACCCATTTTCTCCTTGAAGCTTCCTCTTGAGGCAGGCATTATTTTCATCCACACTATATGGCGGAAGAAAGTGAGGTTCAGAACAGGGTAAAGGAGGCTCACAGAGGGTTACAAAGAAGGCAAATGACATATTTGCCAAGGACCTATTGTGTATTCAGAACTGCACTAGTCTCTGTGAAAGTAAACATCAGTAAGATGCCGTGGAATCATGCTGTATTTTCTCTAAACCTTTGAATTTATTTTTCTAAAACCAATTCTCCAATTGAACCATCATTCCCTTTCTTGTTTATTGATTCTAAAATCATATGAATTTCCCCTCTGGATGACTATTACTTTATTGAAGCAACCAGAACAAATCCAGATTCAGAGTAACATGATTGTCAACAACAGAAGAAAAAACAAAAGGAAAAACATGATTGTCAGATTCAAGGAGAAAATATAGTTAATAAAAATAAATATGAAACATTTATAATCTTACAACTCAAAGAAATGCAACTTAACTAATACCAAGAACAATTTTTGAAACATAGTAGATAGTCAATAAATATTGATTAAATTAACAAATGAGTAGAACAAGAGTGAGACAAAATTTTGCCTATCAAATTATAGGTATATAATATAAAGATAGATAGATAGATAGATAGATAGATAGATAGATAGATAGATAGATAGAAGTATATAGAGAGGCAATATGATCCAGTGCTCTTAAGGATATATCGAAAATGGCATTCCTGTTTGTTGTCCTTGGCATCGTAAATTCAAATAATCATTTTAGAATGAATAAAAAGAGTATTAATGATGTCATATGCTTTAAATGAGTAGGTTTATTGTAGGTAATATATCCAAAGGTAACCATCCAAAATAAGGAGGAATTATATCACCTCACACCTGTCAGAATGGCTATCATCAAAAGGAACACGAGTAACAGATGTTGGTGAGGATGTGGAGAAGAGGAAACCCTTGTGCACTGTTGCTGGGAATGTAAACTGGTGCAGTCACAGTGGAGAACAGTATGAAGGTTTCTCAAAAAATTAATAATAGAACTACCATATGACCCAGCAATTCTATGTCTGAGTATATATCCCCAAAAGCCCCAAAACACTAATTCAAAAATATGCATTCACCCCAATGTTCATAGCAGCTTTATTTACAATCACCCTAATGTTCATAGCAGCATTATTTACAATAGCCAAGATATGGAAGCAACCTAAGTGTCCATCAACAGATGAATGGATAAAGAAGATGTGGTATATGTATACAATGGAATACTATTCAGCCATAAAAAAGAATGAAATTTTGTCATTTGCAACAACATGGATGGACTTGGAGGGTATTATGCATAGTGAAATAAGTCAGACAGAGAAAGACAAATACTGTATGATATCACTTACATGTGGAATCTAAAAAAATGAAACAGACTAGTGAATATAACAAAAAAGAAACAGACTCCCAGATATAGAGAAAAAACTAGTGGTTACCAGTGGGGAAAGGGAAAGGGGGAAGGGCAAGATAGGGGCAGGGCATTAAGAGGTACAAACTACTATGTACAAAATAAATAAGGTGCAAGGATATATTGTACAGCACAGGGAATATAGTCAATATTTTATAATAACTATGAATGGAGTGTAACCTTTAAAAATTGTGAATCACTATGATGAACACCTGAAACTTATATGATATGGTACATCAACTATACCTTAATAAAAAATTTAAACAAGCAAACAAAAAAACAAAAACAAGCAAGCAAAAAGCTTTGAAACGATAAAACCTATACAGATACATCATTACTATTCTTGGAATTGTATTATTCTGTTTTTATCCTTTTTGCATATGGGCAGCTAAAATAAAAATCTTAATAGTATAAAAAAATAAAGAGAGTTATCAGTTTATAGAAAATTGTTCAGAGTAGCATAATTTATAATAGATAAAAACTGAAAACAGTTCTTTCTCTTCACTTGGTTTCCTATCTGTAATTATCTCCCTTCTCTTTAAATTTAATTTTAAAACTTTGAGTTCAGGTCAGCTGGAGGGGCGTCAGCCAAACATGATCTTCATAGGTCTTGTCAGATGGTCTTTATTCCCTGCTAAGAAGGCATTGCTCTAGTTTCTTAAAGCACTGCCCACAAATCCAATTCTTGCTCTTCAGAATCAGTTACTAGCTTTCCATCTCTTTATTTTCTTTCCAAAGAAATCAATTCCGGGTGAAGAGAGTGAGAACACCCTGTCTCTTTCTCTAATCCATCCACTTTCTTACTCAGTTTTTCTAAGTTGCTAGAGCTGAATTTCACATTTCATTTTGGGCTGCCATGTAAATGAGCAAAAATGAGTGGTTTTTTGTCCAAAGCAATGTTGTATGAATTATCATGAGGGTTTATACAAAAAGAATATGTCCTGAGTGGAAGAATATGTGGTGAGCGGAAGCAATGTCAATTATGAATGTATCTATTGCTCAGTAGGACAAATTGCTTACCACTATTTGATAGAAAAGGTTTACCTGTTACACAGTGGGTGTTGTTTTCACTGGGTTTTGGTTCCAAATGAGAGATGGGTCAATCTTTATGAAGGGAAGTGTTAAGTAGATCAGACGTTTAAAAAGTGGACTTCATTATTTAGAGCAGTTTTAGGTTCACAGCAAAACTGAGCAGAACGTGCAGAGGCCCCAGTGTATCCCCTGTCCCCACATACACAAGCCTCTGCCCCTATTAACATCCCTCACCGCAGTGGTTCATGTGTTACAAGTGATGAACCTAAATTGGCACATCATTGTCACCCAGTCTTTAGTCATACTAGGGTTCACTCTTAGTGTGGTACATTCTCTGGGTTTTGACAAACGTATAAGGACATGTAACTACCATTATCAGGTCCTACAGAATAGTTTCACTACCTTCAAAATCAGTATCTCGTTGAGCAAGCAATGAGAGAGGACAGGATGCAGACTGACCATAGGGCACGCTGTCCCGTTCCGATTACTAACAGCCTCTAGTGCAGTGATGACATTTTGAGGAGCATGTCTATGGAAAACACATATCAATATATTAGGCCCATTCTCAATCATTCCTGTCACCAATTGGCCAGTATCCCTCTTTCCAATTTCCTAGTCGTTTGCCAAACTGTTGGCCAATTGCTTATGACTCAGTATGGAACCGCACCTTAGGCCATTTCTCCTTTTCCAGGAAAAAAGGACAATGAGATGTGGTGTTTTATGTTTCCACCTACGGGGGAAGATTTCTCCCCACCACCACCCTTTAGGGCCACCCTGAGTAGGCCGTAACACCATGAACAATTCACTTATTGCTGGTAAGAGCCATCTGGAAATCGGGCTTGTATTTTTCCCTTCTCAGTCAACTTGTCCTAGGGCATTTTCTGTGAGAACATAGATGTGGGCTGATGAGAGATAAGTGTGTGTGGGGAGTAGGGGCAGAGGGTGGTAGGTAGTACGGCAAGAATTTGATGGTAGATTGGCTTTACTGCGCAAGTGTGGGCGAGTGGACCTAAGTTTGGTTCAGTAAGGAAGGGTGGAGGGTAAAAATTCACTCAGCAATTAATGATAAATTAGTCTTTTTTTTTTTTTTTTTAATCAAGAAAACAATAGCTTTCCTGAGACCCCCACCTAGTATTCTTCTGCTTTCATCTCATTGGCCAGAATTTTGCACCTGGGCCATATCAACATGCTAGAGAATCTAGGGAAGTGATTAGTTTTAAGTGGGCACATTGCCATGCTGACAAATATCAAGGTTTTATTAGAAAGAAAGAGGGAGAAATAGATGTTGGTTGACACCAAGTAGTATCATCAAAGCTACCTCCCTGAAATAGATATAAAGAAACTGCTACAACTCTGAGATGGTAAAAATCCTCCATATCTATTTCATTAAAAATTAAGCAGTAAAAAGTGGCAATAAAAAAATTGCAACCATTGTTTTGAAGTATTCTAAAAGAGTAAACTAAAGGAAGAATTTTAAACTTGGAGCTAGGCACTAATTAGGCACTTTTTTTTCTCATCCCTTCCATCTTTCCTTCTAAAATTATAAATGTTTACAGTCTCTTTTTATTGCCTAGTGCATTGTTTGTCAAACTGTGTTTGAGGCGTCCTCAGTGCTCGCCACAGGGAAGCTGGACCCACAGCTAGGGCTCTGAGAGTGACTCTGCTTCAATCACAGCAGCTCTGCTATGTGCGCATTTCAGTCAGGGTACTTTGAACAATTGTTGTATGGATAAAAGAATTGGAAAACCACCAATTCAAGTCTAACTCTCTAATTGTACAGAAAAAGAAACCAAGCAAAAGTTAAGAAAACTGACCAAAGGCCCAAAGGAAGGGCCAAAGGCCCAAAGGCCCAAAGGAACATCAGAGGTGAAGCCTTGCTTTTATTTATTTTTCTTAATATTTCCACCAGTCATCTTCTAACTCATCTTTAGCAGGTTGTTAAAAAGTTATCATCGTGATTTTTATTTAAAGAGACGGGCCTTTTAAGGGGCTGGGAATAGAAATTCACCCCCTGAATTTTTGTCCAATTATTTGCCATATAATTAATATTTAGTAAAAAAATATTCTCACAACAGACTCATTATTTCAGATTGCAGTTTTGCTTATGCAAAAAGGAATAATATGTGCCTACATTTGACCCATTTCTCCAAGAATCCCTGCACATTCAAATTAGGGTGTGTGATTTATGTATGTAACAATACGTATTGCAAAACTATATGAGCAGACACTGTGTTAGGTACTTGTGGCCTCTGCTCGGTGAGCTCACAAACTTCTTTTGTGCCTAAGAGGGTACAGTATCAAATACCTGGTCATCTAGTCAGAAAACATTTTTCTGCATTTTCACTAATTTTCTTCAGGATTTTGGGCTGAAGTAGTGAAGATTTTGTTATGGAGGCACTATAATAATGATGGCACTGGTAGGGATATTTTCCTCTAAGAAGAAAATAATTGCATTCACTATTTTGAAATCTACACTGGCCAAAACAATTTCTGCTTAAAACCACAATGATGAAGTTAGGTAGTATGACTTTTTCAATGTCCCTACCAAAATCAGTTTATAATCTTGTTTTGAATTTGATATGTCTTATTAGGATGAAATTCTTGATGGTTTTAATTTATTTGGCTTATGATTTTAATTATATATTCATTTTTATAACAGCTTGTAACTGTTTAGAATTTTGTCAGGATGGAAAGCAAGAATATGTGTATCCCTTAATAACATTTGCTCTGAATTCTTTGTTTATTATTTTTAATAACTTCTTGAAAATCTTAATCAGAAAGGAGTTATAGAACAAAGAACTCCAGCCTTGACCATAACGTGAGGAACTGATTTTAGCACTCTGAAATTATGCTCAAGGATGAGACCAGCAAAAATAGGGTGGTGCTTCCACAGACTCCCTTCTCTAAAAACAACAGCTGGATGTGCCTGTTGCCACTGGTGGGGGGAGGGTAAGGATGGAAGAAACACTTTTTTTTTAGTGTTGGAAAGTTTTCAGTGAAATCATGATGTCACCAGGATATGTTTTGTCTGTGACTATAATTTGCATAAATTCCTTCCCATGGAACTATGTAAAATACAAAGGAATGTTTTATGGTACATTCTATGTCTATGGTGCCAATACTTTTAAGAGTCCATGAAGGAGATACCATGTATGAAGAATTTGTTTTGTAAATTCTCTCAAAGGAAGAACTAATGAGAAAGAATAGAAACAGGGCTTGCAATTAATACGACTTCATATTCATATTGTACTCATAGAAAGACTGGGATTGTTTTGCATGCCTGATCATTGACTAATATTTTCACTTTGTACTACATACTTTTGAGAAGAGGATCCTCATTTTCTTTCATACTTACGGTTTGAGATAGCTACTCATTTTATTATTCTGCCTCTTATAATTACCTCAGAGATTTTGTCAAGTTCCTGTCTTTGAAAGATTTTAATCATCAAGCAAAATGTATCTGGGACGCATTTTTAGAGATTTATTTTGATATCACGTTAAGGAATGTCTTGCTGTAGAGCAGAGATATTCAAGTATCAAATAAAATGTCTGGAAATCAAGAGCTATTGAGTTTTTAGCATTCCACACAGGAATTTTAATTCCCAAAACACCATTTGAACGTTGTGTACATTGTTCAAGTTGGCTCATCAGTCTCCATGTAAATCAGAGGATACAAATAAAATAATGGGGAGAGGGGTGAAGGCAGGTGAAGTGGGTAAGTATTGATATGCCAGGTACATCCATCTCTAACCCCCTCAATACTTTTGCAAATTTAATATTGAAAATATTTTCTTTTACATATATTGGTGACCTTAATTTTTGGTAATATGACTGATAGTTATTTGAGTAAATACTCCAACTGAAAACAAGTTAAATGTTGGGTAAAATATTTTTTAAAAAATCCTTAGAAGAATCAAATAACCAAAAACATAAGAAGACTTCTCAGGACAACTTCCAACCAAAAGCAGGAACCTGGAGCAGTAAGGCAGTGACTGAAGCTACTTTTATCCTGAAGACCTTTGCTGAATGAGGTGAACTTGACCTTCAGTTTTAAGGTCTGCACTGAGATATAAAGGGCTGAATTCAAGGCTCAGGGTCTGCCTAGAGTGAGGAGTCAGGAGCAGCCCGTCCTGGAAGTGGCAGCAGCCAAAAGCTGTATCCTCAGGATAAGAGTGAAGGGGAATTAGGCCAACCCCTTTCCTCTTTACCCCCAGAAGAATGCAAAGAAATGTGCCTCAACCCTGAGCCAAGCTAGAAGGAAAAACAACTTCCTGAGAAGTTGTAACCAAATGTCAACTCTCTCATGAATCTGTAGCATTAGTTAATACTACCTGTATTATCATACACATCTTAAATTGTGAATTTAATTTTAAATGATTCTTTAAGCATTAAAGTGATTGGTAGTATTCTCCAGTACCTGGCAGGAACTATAGTGAATACTTACTGGAGGAATCTACCTTTGTCTTAGGCTTTAAAAATTGTCATAAGTTTTCAAAAAAAAAAAAAAAAAAAAGCATGTTCCATAATCAAAAATAAGCATATGTGGAAAAAAATTCACATGAGCAGAACAAATGGGAAGAACAGACAACACAAAGATACCCACCAAAAAACCACTCCTATTTTTGAAGCAAATATGAGGAAAAAAAGAGTGTTCTGAGTCTTACTCTTCTTATACTCTCTGGCAGAATATAATCATAGTATTACTCCTTTCCATCACTTTGTTTACTCGTTTCTTGGTTTACAAAGATCCTCCAGTCCTGAAAGAAGAAGATTGACTAAGGGCCTCGCTATTTTCTCCTTGAGAAAAATAGTGTGACAAGAAGAGATATTGGGAGCCTTTTGAATTTATAATACAGGAATTCAACTGATTTGTGAAATAGGAACTATTAGATTGAACCATATAAAATTGCCATTTTTCCAAGGTCAACAACTATTGAATGAACATCAACAATTTCATATGGTTCAGCCTAATATATTAGTTGAGTAAGCCGTTGTTTCAAAGGGACCTTAAATACAGGGGATGAAACACTATCATTTAATTTTCTCACAAGTAAGTCCAGATGTGATCAGCCTGTGATTGTTGGAGTGACTTTCTCATTTTCAACATGTCTTTCAAGTTTGCTCTAATTTTCCCCATTTCCTAGCCATCAAGCGGAGAAAAAGATGAGGTCCAGGACAGGTACCTTTCTACAAAAAGAGAGAACACAGAGGTTGAGCACATCTCATTTGCTTGAAATCCCAATGGCCTGAAATTAGTCAAACATGGCCACTCAATTTTAAAGTTCATGTTCTCAGTAATTCTCTCATCTTCTGTTCTCCTTTCTTAAAGTTTCTATTCTGGTTAATTTTTTGTTTGGTTAGAATTCTTCATCTAGTAATTGCCTCCAATGGAGCACACCCCTTTTATATTTTTTGAATCCTTGCATATCCACACATATCTTTTTTTTTTTTTGACACTGGTAAATGATCAATTCTCTTCTTAACTCCTGTGTAGCACATAAGAAGTTCAATGCTAAATGTCTTTGTTTTTCCTTGCAAATAACCACTTCTTCTGTTTGGAAGCTTATTAAGATGTGTCCTTGGAATTCAGGAATTTTATCAGGATAGAAGTAGTGTTAACATGTGTCTTTTCTGATAAGCCCTTCCTGGAACTCAGTGAGCCCTTCTAGTCTGAAAATTCAAGTCTTTTCTCTACTGAGAGAAATTTTTAAATGTTACTGGCTTAATAATTTCCTTTCTGGCATTTGTTGCTTTTCCTCTTTTCTGGAACTCCTATTTTCCTGTCTCTGGTCTCCTTGCAGGATGATGGGTCCTATAGCTAGAGCCTCCTATAAACCCCTGGGAAACTGCACAGCATTTGAGAAGGTAATTACATCAAGCTGTGTTAGGCTGTGCAGGTTGTGAACATGCCTGAGAAGCTGTTTCAAGCCAGAGTATTGAGTATGGACCTGTAGCAATCATATCATGCATTGTGTACCTCAAGATTAATGAGGTGCACTTGACCCAGGTGAGGAGGTCTCCAGCAGGTTTCCAGGCAAGGCTCCACCCTGGAGCACTCTAGGCTTATGTGTATCAGGCCAGCCTTAGAAGAGGATAGGTATGCTCTCAGACAGTCTGATGTGAATTTGATTGACTTGGGTGCTATTAACTGCAACTGTGTAGTCTTTACTAAGACCTTTGGAAGAAAGGAGATTTGAATCTTCCTCAGAGAATGTTGATCTCTCTTTTGTGTACTCTGACTCCTTTGATGTTCTACTGAATCCTTTAGACAAGCACAACTTGTTTGATTTACCCAAGCAGTTATGGCTCTGTGCCTGATCTTTCTGTCAATGATACTACTTGTGGATATTTATCACTAGAGTAGTCGTGTTCTCCTGAATCTCTCATCCAATTCTTGTATATTTTTTCATATTTTTGCCATATATTTGTATTTCTTCCTCTGTATTATTAGATCTCTCCTTCACTTGATCATTCAGTTTTACTGTAATTGTTCCCTCTTTAATTCATCACCATTTTTTTTAAATTAAAAAAACATGTTGTTGTTTCCTAAGTCCCAGAAAGGTTGTAGTGTTTGTTTGCGTGTGTGTGTTCACGTGCTATCATTAAGTTTTCTTATATGTTTTGTGTTTTTGTTATTATTTTATGGACCAATTGTCTTCTCTTTCCTCCAACAGTTCAGCAGTTCTTCCAATGGTATGAGCACCATTCTGGTGCATGTTCTTATTCTGGACCCTGTGCCTGTTCTTCCTCTAGCTGGCTACTGAGTCCCCTTAGGTGCATCACAATTGTTCTTTGCCTGTTCACCAGGCATAATGCTGGAACCAGAAGTGGCAGCCAGCTTGCAAATGGTGGTAAATGTGGCAGCCCTTTCTACTGGGGGCAGATGACGCATTGGACAAGGAAGAACATCGAAAGGTGTGAAGTCACTTTTCTAAAGTCATATAGTTGGTAGTAACTCATTTGGGACCAGAAATCAACTTTTTACACTCCAGATCTCACTTCAAAAAAAATAAAAACCATTCTGCTTCTTTACTTTTTTTTCTCTTGGCTAATAGTCCAACTAATCTAAATAATACCCATACCTCACCCAGACAAGACTCTAAAAACTAGAACATTATAACAAAAATGATAGCCTTTTCTGGCCCTAATGACTGAAATCAACACATTCAGGGTTTAGACTTTAAAAACTAAATTAACCATAGGAGAAATTCAATATAGATGATAAGCTACAATGACTTATTTCTAAAAAATTTCCACAAGTGTTAGCAATCAAACTCCAGTGACAAATGACTACTACCCTTAGGAAGGGAAGGTCTTTTAAAACTCAGCAAAAGTAAAAAGTTTTATGACCACTACAGCACCATTTATTAGCAGATTGCTCACAGCAATACTAAGGTTAGTTGTGGTTGCATTCAGTTAAGGAATTGTTTCTTTAGCTCAGTGTTATTTTTATGATAAATGTCTCATGCTATTCATTCACTGAATATTTTAAACAGTATTTTACAGCCCCATAATCCTTCTCCATTCAGCTGTGTTTTAAGATACTTTAAGGGAAGTGACAACACAAATCTCATTCCTGTCTTGTAGCTGAATACCCTTTCCATTCTTTCCTTTCTGTGCATAAAATTTCTTAGGTAAATACAACTGAGAGGAAATAGGTATATCAAAGGGGCCTAATTCTGCTAGTTTGGGGCCTTTTGCAAAGGAACATTGCTCTCTTTGAAAAAGAGTGTCTGGAAGACAAGAAGCTTTAGGCTAGGCCACTTGCTGGGTAGGACACACAGGGAACAGCCTGACAGTTTCCCATCTCCAATGGCTACCAGAAAAAAGCATTTCCTACCCAGCTGCCCTCCCTTTGTTACAGCTCTTTAAATGGTAGTGCAACTATGGTTTCAATAATGGCTATAGCTTGAAAAACATACCCATACTTCAAAACAGAAATTTTGCACCTAAGAACCTATGTTGAAAAAATACATCTTAAAGATTTCAAAGAAAAATGATAGTCAAGGCTTTGAGATATATGAGAAATTTGGATGAAATGCTGGTTTGCCAATATTGGTTAAAGTTAACACAAATCCAAGTCTCTGACTACTACATTTTTATGCCATAGTTATCTCTATACTGAGAAGTGTCAAAAGATTTATCCAAGGTAAAGATTAATTACCAGATGGTGAATCTAAACCCCCCAAAAGGGAACCCAATTTTAATGTTTATGCTACCAATCAGTTTTCTCTTATTAATTTCAAATATATTTTAAATGTTGGTGGGAGTATTAGTTTTCTAGAGCTGCTATAGCAAAATTCCAGGTGGGTGGTTTAAACAACAAATTTTTATCTTCTCTCAGTTCTGGAGGCTGGAAGTTCAAGATCTAGGTGTCAGCAGGTTTGGTTTCTCCTGAGACCTCTCTCATTGGCTTGCAGATGGCTACCATCTCACTGCATCCTCACATGGTCTTTCCTCTGTACATGCACATCCTTGGCAACTCTCTCTCTTCTTATAAGGACACCAGTCATATTGGGTTAGGGACCCACCCTCATGGGCTCATCTAACCCTAATTACCCCCTTAAAGGCTTTATCTTGAAATACAGTCACATTAGGGCTCAGGTCTTCAATATACTAATCTGGGAAGGACATAATTCAGTCTGTAAGAGTGGGCTATTTTTGCTCACTGGCCTATCAGAAGAGATAAATCTCATGTGGTGCCAAAATTTCTTCAGAGGTTATTTTTGTTAGGAGATATTTTACTGAGTTTTTCTGTTAAGGAAAACATGAAAGGATCTAGCCTACTGACTGGGAGATGCACTTATGCTTTTCCTCCCACCATTCTCTTTCATGTAATTAACACTAAAAGAGATTCAGTGACACTTGGAATTTCCATTTGTAGATTTCTGTACTTGAAATAAACCTTTCATCATTGCCTTACATCACAGATAATAATTTTCAATCTTGGAGCTTTATTTTTGTTTGTAGGTTGTGTTGGTTTAAATGTTAAATTGTATACATTACATAAAAAAATATTTTCTGGTTGTGGTGCCTGGTTTCTGAGATGGCTCCCAATGATTTCTGCCTCCTTGTTCCATGCTTGTGTGTAATCCTCCATACTGAATCAAGTTTGTTCCTATGTAACCAGTAAAAAGCAGTGAAAGTGATGGTGTGACTTCTGAAATTTGATCATAAAAGTCACGGCAGCTTTTGCTCTGGCCTCTTGGATTGCTTGCTCTTGGGGAAGCCAGCCACCCTGTCACCAGCCAGACATATTCAGACAAGTAATGGAGAGGCTCTTGTGGAGAAATGGGGTCCCTAGCCAACAACCAGTACCAATTACCAGCAGTGACAGTCAGCCACCTTGGAAATGGAGCTTCCGGCCCCAGACAAGTTTTGGGAAGACTGCTGTTCCAGCTGACATCTGACTGCAATTGATAGCCCTCCAAGCAAATCCCCTCAGCCAAGCTCTTACAAATTCCTGACCCACAGAATCTGTGAGCGTAATAGATGGTTGCTTGTTGCCATTAAGTTTGGGGTAATTTTCTGCATAACATTAGATAACTGAAACAGGTTGAATGTTGTAAACATAGTTGAACTTCATGATTTTTTAAAGTTATGATCATTACTTTATTAATTTAAAATTTATTAAATGTTATTTCTCTGCTTTAAGGGCATTGAGTTTTTTATACCCTGAGTATTTCCCCTGCATTTTAATTATCAGTATGTCTGAAAATATTCTTTTCTCTCCTTTCTTTTCCCCTTCTTTGTCACTTTCTTTCTCTCCTTCCTTTTTCTTTGTTCTCTTTCCTTCCTTTACTAATTCTTTTCTTTGTTCTACAAATATTGATTTAACATCTATGATGATTAAGAATGAGCACAAATTTACTGCAATTCCTCCCATCAAGAGGTAGAGTCTATTTCCCCACCTCCTTAAATCTGGGCTGGCCTTAAGTCTTGCACTGACAGAATGTTGTGGAAGTGACATGCCAGTTCTGAGTCTAGGCTTTGAGAGGCCTTGTAGCTTCTATTTTTGCTCTCTTGCTGCTTTGAGGTCACCATGCGAGGAAGCCTAGGCTAGCCTTTTGGAGAATAAAGTTGGGAGATGAGTCATCCCTGCTCAGACCCCTAGACCAACCAGCCCCAGACAACCCACAGCTGACTCTAGCTTTGAGTGACCGCATTAATTAGCCAAAAAAGACTTAAAAAATAACTTTCCAGCTGAGCTCACTGAATTATGAGCAAATAGAATTGTTGACTATTTTAAACGCACCATGTCTTGGGATGATTTGCTCTGCAGTAATAGAAAAATAATAGTCATGGAAGTCATTGCTGGTATTCAATCCCAACATCCATACTTTCTTCTTCCTGAGTAAAAGAATTGCAATTTTTTTCTGGGCACTGATTGCCATCTAGAATAGAAGGTCCTGCAAAAACTGCCAGAAGCCATAGCATTAGGGGAAAGAATAGGGAAGATTCAGTATGTCATGGTGGTTGCCTTGAAGCATTTAGCAAAGTGCTACAGAGAGAAAGGAACTCAAGTTAGAGTAATCACTCAACAAGCAGAAACAGAGGACATGTGATCTTGCAGAGGGGAGGCAATTATCTGACTCTGCTTGATGTCTAAATTTCCCAAGTGTCCTGTAATGTGAAATCTTGTTGGGTCAAATATTCAACTGTTTTTGTACCCCAAATTGAAGCAGTTATAAACAGCGAGTGTAAAACTATGGAGATAAATGTAAGCTGTAAACAACCTACTGGCAGAGATGAAATTAACTGTACTGCCTTTCCAGGCAAAACCATTATTTCAGAAAGCCTCGAATCAGTAGCGGTTATGTGGAGCAGCTGGGAGAATGAGAGGAGAGTCCGTTAAGTGAAAGACAAGAGACTTTGTGTTTTAATTCCACTTCCAGAAAGACACTTGGCTGTGGTTATTCAAACATGGAACTGAGTTGAAGCCAATTTAAAAGAAGTGTACTGAATTTTAGAGAGAATTACGGTGCCAAACAAAACCAACCAAACAAAAACAACAAACAAGCCTGGAGCCTAGCTGAGAGTAGCTGGACTCCAAGTGTAGAGCTGCAGGAAGGAGGTTTTAAGAGGCGAACAGCCTCCAGACCCCCAGCTTCACCCAATCCACACCTCAGTGTGGACAAGCAAGAATCTTCCTTAGGGCAGAGCCACTGGTCTCAAGAACAATTAATAAAGGAGAGAGTATTAGTTTTCAATGGTGTATAACAAATTGCTGCAAACTTAGTGACTTAAAGCAACATACATGTATTACTCACAGTTTCTATGAATCAGCGGACCAGGTGTGACTTAGCTGATCCATGGCTCAGAGTCTCCAAAGAGGTAGGCTGGACTGTGTCATCTGGAGACTTGACTTGGGGACAACCTGCTTCTGAGCGCCCTCAGATTGTTGGCAGAATTCATTGCTCTGTGGCTGCAAGACTGATGGTTTCCGTTTATTGCTGAGGACAGTCCTCACTTCCTAGAGGCTGCTCATGATTCCTTGACATGTGGGCTTCTCCAAGTGGCCATTTATTTCATGACAGCTTGCAGTGGAGAGAGAGAGAATAGAGAGAACAAGTCAGTCTGCTAGCAAGAGGCAGTCATATATAATGTAATGTAATTACAGGAATGACATCCCATCACATTTGCCATATTCTTTTGGTTCGAATCAAGTTGCAGGTCCTACCCACACTCAAGGGATGAGGATTATACAAGGGTGTTACCACCCAGACATGGGATCATGGGGGCCACTTTGAAGCTTATTTGCCATAGAGAAACTTTCCAGAGGAAGTAACCAGGGCTTCTAGATGGGCTAACTGAGGAGTTTACTCCACCATTAGCGGTTGGAGTCTTTGCTTCCCTGCCTAGCAAAATTTGATAATTGTTATGGATCAGAAACTATTGCACCTACTACTTTATTGAATTTAGACAGTGTCTTTACTAAGATTATTTTGTTCTTTCTCCAGTGTTTTGTAGTGGGTATAATTGGAGACAGATACCTTGAGTTTTAGTTTATAAATCATCAAAACACAAGAAGCACTTTAGGACTGGAGATCCGAATTGGAGCTGAATGCAGTCACTGGATGGACTTCAGGGTTGTTTCTTGGGCATGGAAGGGGCGTGTTCCATGGATGGGAAGAATATAAATGTCTGTTTGGGTAGCCAAAGAGGCAGGTTTTGTCAAAGAATATTAGTTCTATGCCATCAGATCCATTCCCATCACTCTTTCCTCTCAATTTTTAGCTGGGCCCATAGAATTTGTCACGAAGACAATGAGTAGTCAATACAAGATATTAATCAGGGTTGCTATATGTCCTGCAAACACAGAGCTGTACTGCAAAACAAAAAGTTGTCCCATAACACTCACGACTTTTAAACGTCTCCCCCTGCATTCGTGTATATGAAAAGCCTGTTTACAATTATCTGAGCCTAATATCTAGCCCTAGCTAAAAATAATCTTGAATATTTTTCCATGTCTTTGATATACTATGTGTTATCCAGAAATGCAACAACTGTGTAAATTGAGAAATGACTGCATTTTGTTGTGTTTAGAACTTTACCAAGAGTAGATTATCATTTCAGAAAATCACATCACTGACATTGGGGCCCCTTTTGCATTAAGGTTGCCAGCACTGCTTCAGTGGGTACTTCTACCTGATGCATTCATATTATTCTAAGTATAGAAACAAGCATTTGACTATTTCATCATGTCTTCTAGTGTAACCATAATCATACTGACATCTATAATATGGACTATTCTTCACATTACAGATTGCATTGAAATTATTTATGAAGATAGATTATAAGATTATATTATCTAGGAAGTTCACTTCAGGGTAGAAAAGGTATTATACAGTGTTTGTTATAAAAAGGGAATATTAGGCCTGACAGAGTTGAACTACACTGCCTTAAGTAAAATGACAGCCCAAATGCTTGCGGTATTTATCTCCATGGGCATCTGGAACAAGATCATCTTCTGGAAAAAACAAAGGCAGAATCCCTGTAAAAACAAAAGTAGCAACATAGTTCTAGCACACACTTTGTGTTGGGCACTCTGCTTTACACACATTGTCTCAAGTAACCGTTATCCCAACTTGTTAGAAGGTATGTGGCACTGAGCTACTAATCAAAAGACTCAGGTGTAAGTCCTGGTTCTGCCACTTACTGTCTATCACTTAGGGAAGTAATTTCTTTTCTAAGCCTAATTTTTTGTTGTTGATAAACTGGAGGAAAATAATAAATGTAACTCGAATGGAGGAAAACAATAAATCGATTGATGTGAGGATTAAATGAGATGCCACTTTGAAGATGGCATATCTCGTGGGGTTTTTTAGATATGATATTTTAGATATTTAAGATAAATTGAAAGGTACCATATAACATACCTAGATATATCTACTATTGTCCAACAAATCCTTATTTCTCAAAGTGCTATTTGAAATCTCTGGACTTGAAAATGAATATTTAAAAATTTCACAGAGTTTCTAAAAATTTGAAATGAATAATATTTAAGAAAATTGGAAAAGATTATAAATATCTTATTACTTTAGTATTGAGATACTATTGCTAGTAAGATATAAATCTATTGGCTTGTATCTTTGGGGGGAAATGAAATAATATATTAAGAATACACTTGGATTAAACAACTTATTTATGACTAACTTACAGGTTACAGATGATTACACAATGGAAATTTAAAAATAACTTTGAACTGAATGATCATGAAAATACCACATGTTGAAATTTATGGGAATAGCTAAAGCAGTGATTAGAGGGAAGTGTGAAGCTTTAGATTCTTCTAAAGAGCAATGTTTAAAACAATTAGTTAAGCTTTCACTTCAAGAAGCTGGAAAAGGAAGAATAAACCAAAGATAGATGTAGATAGATGAAGTTAGATATAGATAGAAGATATTAATAAGAGTAAAAGCAGAAACCAATGATGTAGAATACAGATATGCAATAAGAAAATCAACAAAGTCAAGTGCTTGTTTTTTAAAAAGATTTACAAAATTGATAAATCCAAAGCAAAGGTGACCAAGAAAATAAGAGGAAAAAACCCTCCAGAATTTACCAAAAAAATTAGTGAGATAATGACATTATTCCAAATCCTAAAGACACAGGTAATATGAGGCTATTATGAGCAACTTTATGTTACTGCCTGGCAACTGACATAACATTTGAAAATTTCTTTGAGAAATATTTATTAAAACTGACCCAAGAATAAACATAAAATCTAAGTAGATGTATATGTATTATAGAAATCAAATCCATAATTAAAAACTTTCCTACAATAAAACTTTCTAGGCACAAGTGGCTTCACAGGTTAATTCTAATATACATTTACAGAAAAAATAATAACCTCATTTAAACTTGTTGAAAGAAAAAAAAGGGAGGGAATATTTCTAGTTCATTTAATTAGGCCAATATAAACCCAATACCAAAATCAGGCAAGGATATTACAAAAAGGGAAAAATGTGTACCAATACCCCTCATAGACACATATAGAAAAAAGTTAAATAAGATATTAATAAATCAGGTCCAATTATATTAAAAGAGCAGAAGTACATCGTGATGAAGTGGGTTTTATCCAGTGGTATGATGTTAAATACTTAATGACTAGCTTTCCAAATTCAAAAAAAGAATATATGGTTATATGGAGATAAATATATATATATACACACACACACACAAGTTCATTATAAATTTACTGATATAAAGGATATTTACTACATGATCTACAAATCATAATAAAATATAAATTACTTTTTATTGTAAATTCCATATAGCTAATTAGTCTCATTGACTTTATTGACTTTTACTGACCTACATTTGTACATAACCTATGGTCACAATTGATGAGTAAATGCAGTTTCAATATGAGTGTTGGTTAATACTTTGGTTTATGTTAATGAGTAAGACAAAAGTGAAACAACAAAGAAGTGTAGTAGGACTTCACTCATTCATAAATAATATGAGCAACTTCTTTGCTGAATCAGTTAATGGTTTTCAAATACTGGAAGTTAGTTTAATAGGTTTTGTCTTATTCACAATATAATAAAGATAGGCTACAAACAAACACACTTTTAAGTTAAATCAGCTTTATTAGCTTTTTCTCCCTCACTTTTGTTAAGTATAGACGATCAATAAAACAATAAATCAAGCTTTGATTTGTAGCATTTGCTAATTTTCATGGTATAAATACTCCCAGCATGAGAGTTTAAGCTATCATTGTGATAGATCACTGAACCAGAACGGGAAAGCAGACTATTACATAGTATTTCCATCATACAGATAAAATCGATTATGAATAACCTCAAGAGCATAGGTAATACTAAAATGTAATAAAGTAATTAGGAAGTGATGAGTTTTGAGTATTTAGTTCCTATGCTTTTAATATATTCTCTTTATAAATTTATATAATTTAATAGTTAACAATGTCCATATTTTAAAACTGGCTAGTAGAATTCCTGAAAAATGAACAATCGGCCCTTACTGGTTGGTACATGCTGACTCTAGCACAACACTGGTTTTATCCTAGGAATGTAAGACTAATATAACATTAAAAAATGAGCACTGTAATACACAGTATTAATAGAATAAAGAAGAAAAGGTATATAGTCTTCAATAAATTAGTAAAAACATTTGATACAATTCAATACTCATTGATAATAAAACCTCTCAGCTATCCAATATTTGAAAGTAGCTTCATCAATTTGATAAAAGGTATCTACAAAACCCCTACATGATAACATC
Source organism: Balaenoptera physalus (assembly GCF_965194825.1). Lineage (NCBI taxonomy): Eukaryota > Metazoa > Chordata > Mammalia > Artiodactyla > Balaenopteridae > Balaenoptera > Balaenoptera physalus. Next base: position 133,007,665 of record NC_138884.1, read on the forward strand.
ATAGTCAGTGATGAAAATGGTGATGAGATATGGACAAGGCATGGGTAAGTTTGCAATAATACTAACTGACCAGGCCAATATGGCATAAGGGCAGAACAAAGAGTTAGTTGATGGCAGTCATACAAAAATCTAAAGTTACAGCAACACTTAGGAAGCCTCAAGCTTCATAAAATTAAAATTTATGTGAAAGGCATGGACTTAGAAGTCCTATGGGGTAGCACTAGAAACTTCCTTATAAAACAAGATGCTGCTTAAGAGCTAGAGGCTCAGATGTGAATCACCTCAGACTGTGTAGTCAACTTTCTGCTCCAACCAAGTAAAAACAGGTTGGCATTTCAGATTCTGTAACATCAGCTAGTCTGAGATAGTATTACTTTTTTTTTGAGTCTGGTAGAATTACTGCATTGTTAGGAAGGTAACTCCAGGAAATTGTAAGAAGCAAAAGTTAGCAAGAAGAATTAAAATGATGCAAAAGAAAATGAAATCCATAACATTAATAAATTTGTAATTTCTATGTAATAATACTTTTGGTTTTTTTCTTCTAATTATAGTGTTTAAAGCATTTTAATAGAAAATGGATATGCTGGATTTAAAGTTTTAATTGGAGGTTTTGAAGGAGTTTACTAAGTAGTTTTGCAGATAATGGGGAAATTTAATTTGTTAAATCCATGAATTTTTATTTGTTAATTGCATAAATATCATGGCTATTTAGAGGAATGTTACTCATTTAATGTTAAACAAATGTAATGTTTAAGTAATAAAATAAATGTATTATGCATTAAATAAGAAAGGTGGTGGTAAATGACCATATCGATGCACAGAAATTAATTCAGACATTGACAATTCCATTGAGAATATGGACAAATGTTTAAATTCAAGGATGCTCATACAGAATTATTCATAATAGAAAATATTATCTAAAGATCTAATTGAGGACTCTGGTTAAGCGGATTATCACATAGTCATTAGATATGAATAAAATAATTTATAGAAATGATATACAAAATACTCAGCATAAAGAACTGTCTGAAAAGAACAGAGGAGAAAACAGTGTGTATAATATTTAAATTTTTATTATATACAGATGTTCAAACAAATTTTTATTTCTCAGTTTAAAGACCAGCATCCTTTTTAAGAATCTGTCAACTCAGAGAATAGACTATAAAGATCTAATAACACAAAGTTTTCTATTTGTAATTTTGAAAAGCCTATATTCATGACAGAAGTCTGGAAAAAACTGAGAAGTGTGAAATTCATTTATTAAAAATTTTTTTAACTTGAAAATATTTATGGTACAAACTCCCCCAAAGTAAAATTTCTTATAATTATATGTTATGTATGTGTGCATAAACCTATATATGTGTACACTATACATATATACTGTAGTATATACTATATACAGTATATATATAGTACATATGCATAGTATGCAAGCACATAAATAATGAAAGGTCATATGAAAAATATTAATGGAAATTATTTTGGATTTTGGGAATAAATATGATTGAAATATTTTTGTTTATGCCTTTTAATTTTTCTTCAGTGTGAATTTTTCTTTGGTAATTTAAAAAGAAAAATATGGTTTATTAAAATCAATCAAAGCAAAAAAGTTATGTTTTTTTGCAATTTTATTTAGGTTTACAAATCTACTGAAGTATAGAAAAAAACTGGGAAAGAATCTTAAAAACCCAATAATAATGGATTTAATAAATTTTGATAAAACTTTGTTAAACTTTGTGCTATTATTAAAATGATAATTAAAATGCTAATGATATACTTTTAAGTGAAAATGGTGAATTCACCATTATCAATATTTCATGATTTTAATTTTATAAAAATTATGTTTTCATTACCTTTAATTGTGTGTATTATTCAGAATGTGCATGAATATAATACTTATAGTGATTTTTAGTGTTTTGAAGATCTATTTTAGAACTATGACTTTGTATTAACCTCTAGTATTTTTCTTATTTTCTCTGAAAAAGAGTCAGCTTCTTACTTCAGATTCTCCAGCAGGTGTTCAAAATGTACTTGGCTTTTCACATATGTACAATTCTATTAACATAGTGTTCATTTATATCACTATGCATTGAATAGAAAGATAAGACAGAATCACGTAGATCTTGGGAAATGTACTAATACTGAATTATATATTATTTGATTGTCAGGTCTGTTAGGCAAAATGATAAATATTTCACTGAGGATTCTCATGGTACATGTCTAACCCTTGGATAGGAATTTAGGGGACTTTTGAACTGAGGGAAGGACAAACTTACTTTGGGGTATGAAGGTTTAAACTCTAAGGCATGTGGGTCACCTACATCTCTAGGGTTCAGTATCCTGAACTATAAATTGAGAGGGGCTATATCAAATAATCTACAACATCTCTATCTCCTCAAACTGTCCAAGACTTTACTACATAGATTGACAGCTAAATGGATAAAAACATAGGAAAACATCATTTGTACAATAATGATATGTTTCTATTATTAGCTCTGTCTTCATCAATAAGCAGGTATAAATATGACCAAGAAGTTGAAAATAGCCTTACCATATTTAACAGGCCATTCCAATTACATCTTTCTTGTATAAATTTATTTACTTTATTTTTGGCTGCGTTGGGTCTTCGTTGCTGCATGCAGGCTTTTCTCTGGTTGTGGCGAGCAGGGGCTACTCTTCGTTGCGGTGCGCAGGCTTCTCATTGTGGTGGCTTCTCTTGTTGGGAGCATGGGCTCTAGGCACGTGGGCTTCAGTAGTTGTGGCACGTGGGCTCAGTAGTTGCGGCACGTGGGCTCAGTAGTTGCGGCTCGCAGGCTCCAGAGCGCAGGCTCAGTAGTTGTGGCGCGCAGGCTTAGTTGCTCCGCGGCCTGCGGGATCTTCCCGGACCAGGGCTCGAACCCGTGTTTCCTGCCTTGGCAGGTGGATTCTTAACCACTGTGCCACCAGGGAAGCCCCATCCAATTACATTTTTTTTTAAATTTTAATTTATTACTTATTTATTATTTTTTTTGTGTGTTGGGTCTTCGTTTCTGTGCGAGGGTTTTCTCTAGTTGCGGCAAGCAGGGGCCACTCTTCATTGCGGTGCACGGGCCTCTCACTATCGCGGCCTCTCTTGTTGCGGAGCACAGGCTCCAGATACGCAGGCTCAGTAGTTGTGGCTCACGGGCCTAGTTGCTCCGCGGCATGTGGTATCTTCCCAGACCAGGGCTCAAACCCGTGTCCCCCTGCATTAGCAGGCAGATTCTCAACCACTGCGCCACCAGAGAAGCCCCCAATTACATTTTTAATATGATTTTTCTCTTTTCCTTTTCCTTTCTCCCTCCCTCCCTCCCTCCCGTCCTCCCTTCCTTCTTTCCTTCCTTCCTTCCTTCCTTTCGTTCTTCCCATCCTACCATCTTTACTTTGGATTACCTTTTGGTTGTCATTCATTAGTCCATTAGTTAGGTAGTACATAATAAGATGTTAAGTTTTCTGTACAAAGAATATTTGTATAGACTTCAGAAAATATTCTTAATAAAATATATGTTGCACATATTTATTTCCAGACTGACACTTCTCCTATGAATACAGAATTTTACAAGTTAAATTTATGTATGCATGATTTGAATATCTGTACTCTTGTTCATTGTACTATTGTACTGGTAGATTATCACAGCCTTTTCTCTGACATGACAAGATTCAACAGGTACCTATTTTCTTTTAGGTTTTTTTTTTTTTTTTAAACCACTGAATAACAATCACTTTGAAAATCTGGTCTGTCTTGAGTGAATCACTCTGGCCAACAAAGGCTCTACTGCTTTAGTTCTGATTTATGTGTTAGAGAGATTCTGAGGTTTTTCATTTTATTTATTTAAACTCACCTGAAGTATTTCAGCCTTAGGAATTGGTTTTACTTTCCAAAAACTAGTTGAATTGTAAACACTTTAAGAAGGTCTAGGAGAGAAAATAAGACCATTAAAAGTGATGCTTTCCTGCCCTCTGCCCCCATAATCATGTCCTTCTAGCCACAATAAACTAACCTTTTCTAAAGTTGCTCCTAACAACTGGCTTGTAATTGCATATTATGGGTCTTTTCGCTAGTTGAATGTCAATTCCCCCATCTAGACTATAAGATTCATGACAGCAGAGACTGTTTTAGCAGCAGTGTATAGCCTGTACCTAGCACAATTGTTGTCACACAGGAGGAAATCAAATACTATTTGTTAAACCAATGAAAGAAAACATGAAAATATTTAGACAAGATTCTTTTTTGAAGAAATGGGAAAGGGTATGGTTATAACAACTGGAAAAGACTGAAAGAAGTCATTGTAGTAATTTAAAAGTAAATTAATAGTAAAAGTTATTAGATACTTGATATATTTTTGGCTAACTTTTGGGGTGTTATAATTTGTTTTATTTAATTCTCACAAAGGTTTTTCAATGTTCACTTTTACTGTTTCCACTTTAAAGAATAAGAACTAAAGCTAAGGGAGTTGGACAGCTTGCCTGAAGTCACAGAGCCAGCAGGAATTTGAATGTTTGACTACAGAAGTTTTAAGGACTACATTGCACCTCCTAAAATTCATAGGTTGAAGCCTAATCCCCAGTGAGACTGTATTTGGAGATAGAGCCTTTAGGTGGTAATTTTGGTTGAATAAGGCCACAGGGGTGAGACCCTGATCTGATAAGACTGGTGTTCTTAAAAGAAGAGGAAGAGACATCAGAGTTCTCTCTCTCCTCTCTCTCTCTCTCTCTCACACACACACACACACACACACACACACACACACACACGCACACACGAGAGGCCATGTGAGGACACAGTAAGAAGGTAGTCATCTACAAGCCAAGAAGAGGTTTCACCAGAAACCAACACTGACAGCACCTTGATCTTGGACTTCTAGCCTCCAGGGCTTTGAGAAAATAAATTTCTGTTGTTTAAGCCACCAGTCTGTGGTATTTTGTTATGGCAGCCTGAGCAGGTTAATACAAGTGGAGAGAGAGAAAGCGGGTGGGGGGGAAGAAGGAAGAAATAAAGGAGAGAAAGAGAAAGAAGAATAGAATTTAAGCTAACAGCAAGAAATAAGTTCTTTATATGAATTTGGAGACAGAAAATTGTGGAATCTCTTCCTTTGGACAATTTTAAGAATAGGCTAGGCTATTATTTATCTTGTATGGTTTAGATTTTCTTCTTCTTGGAGAGAGTGGCATGAATTAGATCATCCATTAAGATAAATGCTGGTCTATGTTTCCAGAGACTCAAAATTTTTTTTTAAAATGGTACTAATGAGAATCAGACGTCAATCTTGGAAGAAAGACACTTTATTTTTCTTCTTTTTTTCTCCCACTCTTGGTCCCCCATCCTCTCTGTTCCTCACCTTTCTAAAACCCTGTCTTGGTGATGAAATTCTGCCACAGCAAAACTAGCAAGAAGCTTTGCTAAATAAAAAATACTTCATGAGAATAAAAAAAGTTTGTAATGAGGGAGAAAAGAACTAAGATAATTCAAATGTGGGCAATGTAAAGGAAATGATAATGATCAAATTCTCCAGCCCTTGGACTTTGAAGAATTGTTCTGAGTGCCTTTGGAGCTCCCAAAACTCTTAGGCATATGTGGCCACTGGAGTTTTACAATGGGTTAATTATTACCTTAGTTGAGGAGTGGGGGTGTTTAGAGGATTAAGCTTCTCCTAGCCCCGCTTGGGTATTTCCATTATTAATCAGAAAACTAACTTGAGCAGAGTGGAAAAAATGGTTTTAGCAATATGGTGAACTTGGCTCCCTGGCCATAGGCAGAAAGGAGGCATCTTAACAAAGCCATATATATCTAGCAGTTGTCTCTCAGGTTTTCGCTAGGCTACCTTAGACCAAAGTTCATCTGATGCTTCAAGTCCCTTATAAAGGCCACAATAAGTAGCATAATCATTCATTCACTGATTATTGTACTTATGTGCTCATTTAAGAAATATATTTTTGCATACCTACTGTACCTACTATGCATTAGACATGTACTGGACAGTGGGAATACAGAGATTAATTAACAAGAAGATAGAGGCTCTGCCATCATGCAGCTTCCTTTCTTGTAGGGAAAAGAGAAAGAGAAAAGTAAACACATTCAAGTCTAAATAATTACAGATTAGGAAGAAGAAAAGGAGCTATTACATAGAAGATAATGCCAAGAATTGTCTCAAGTTAGGTAGAATAGAGTTTTGAGAAAACATCTTAGAAAAGCCAAATACTTCAACATTCTAGCAAGTCTAGACATCAGGCTTGGTGAACACATTGTATGAATCACAACTAAATATAAGTAGTCATTTAAACAACTACTCCACCACCACATTCTTTCAGATAACACCTGAAAAATTTTGCCTTGCAAATCAAGCATTTTGGTCATTTGAGCTGTAATAAATTTTGCTCATCTGGAAAAAGGTGGGTTTGGTAAACTCTTACTAGATATGTAGAGCAAGGTACCAAAATAATCCAAGGATTGCCATTGTCTTCCATGTTTGAGATCCTCACTTCATCCTACCACGTATCAACTCAGCCATTTTCATATTTTAGGGTCTTCCATTAGCAGTAGCAGAATTCAATGACCATTTTCAATATTTGGGCACTGTATTAGAATAGGCCAGGATTTGTTACGATACCAAAAAAAACCCCCAAATCTCAGAGACTTAACAAAGTTTCATGTCTCACTTAAGTCACCTCCAATTCAAGCCGTTGGTCATTATCCTTTAAGTAGTGACTCTAGCATCCATCTTCTTCCTTATGGTGATGTCACTAGTTTAATTATGTGGTCCCAAAGTTTCCCAAAGAAGGATAAGAAAGAACATGCAAAAAGACAATGCACCCCAATGTTCATTGCAGCACCATTTACAATAGCCAGGTCACGGAAGCAACCTAAATGCCCATCAACAGATGAATGGATAAAGAAGATGTACATATATACAATGAAATATTACTCAGCCATAAAAAGGAACGAAATTGGGTCATTTGTAGAGACATGGATGGACTTGGAGACAGTCATACAGAGTGAAGTAAGTCAGAAAGAGAAAAACAAATATTGTATATTAACGCATATATGTGGAACCTAGAAAAATGGTACAGATGAACCGGTTTGCAGGGTAGAAATAAAGACACAGGTGTAGAGAACAAACATATGGAGACCAAGGGGGGAAAGTGCCAGGTGGGGGTGGTGGTGGTGGGATGAACTGGGAGATTGGGATGGACATGTGTACACTAATATGTATAAAATAGATAACTAATAAGAACCTGCTATATAAAAAAATAAAATTCAAAAATTCAAAAAAAAAAAGAAAGAACATGAATGGAGTTTTATGACCAGGACAGAAAGAGATGTACATTTTTTCTGTTCATGTTCCATTGGCCAGAACTGTAACACAGCCCTGATATACCCGGAAAGGAGGCTCAGAAATGTAGCCTTCCCATGTTCCCTGGAGGAGAAATGGAATCAGTGTGTATTTAGTCAGCTTCTACTACAGTTCCCCCTGCAGATCATCAAATCACCATTTCACTTTCCCTCCCATACCTAGAAGGCATATTGACCCTTTTGTAAACAGGGACAACTCAAAGTACTATCCAGTTACTAAATCCAACAGAAAGTTGCAGGTGTATTAGTCAGGATTCTCCAGAGAAACAGAGTTGCGCATATATTTCAAGGGAGAGATTTATTTTAAGGAATTGGCTCACATGATTGTGGAGGTTTGGTGAGTCTAAAATCTGATGGGGAAGTCCAGGAGGCTGGAGACTCAAGGAAGAGTTCAGTTGAGTCCAAAAGCAGTCTGCTGGCAAAATTCCTTCTTGCTTAGGGGAGGTCAATTTTTGTTCTATTAAGGCCTTCAACTGCTTGGATGAGGTTGATCCACATTATGAAGGTAATCTGTTTTCTTCCAAATCCACAGATTTAAATGTTAATCTCATTTAAAGAACACCTTCACAGAAACATTTAGAAAAATTTTTGATCAAATACCTGGGTACTGTTGCCTAGCCAAGTTGACACATGAAATTAAGCATCATATCAAGCAGTAAATTATTCTGTTATTGGGTTGAGAGATGCTGCCTTTCAATGCAGTCACCTAGAAATTAAGACAAGCTATTAAGCTCATTTCTTTGCTTTTTTTTGCCTCTAAGCATCTCTCTTTCAACTTAAGGACAGCTACTTCAGCCTATCTGGAAACAAAGTAGTTAGAGGAGAGCATACCCTTAATCTCATCTTTTCCTTGGTTCACTTTATTCATTTGAGAAGTTTTTTACTGGACCATTGTTGCATATAGCCTCCGTAAAATCCACTTCCCATCCCTTTGAGTTTAGAAGCAGCTAGATTTTCCAAATGTGCAGTGTCCCAAGCCCTTTTCCCTAAGACAATCATTTGCAAACTAGACAATTCTTTTCTAAACTCATCCTTTTCCTGTAATAACTTGTTAAACACAGCCAATAATAGTCAAAACACGCTAATATGGTATTTTCCAGGCTTTCCCCCAGAGCTTTTCACTCAGCAGGCACATGGTCTGCCTCTCAAGTTATTGCACGAGACAGCTTATCCAAATATTTTGCCACTGTGCAGCACAGATTGTCAACTGTTAAGCCTCTCGTATCAGCTCCTCTGCTTAGTTCACCTGTGTGCTAAGTCAATGCCCTGTATGTTAGGTTTGTTATGTCAGCACTCTACTTCAGGTATCAATTTTTGGAATAGACATGATAGAATAGGCCGAGCTGCAATAACAAACAAATCCCCCAATCTTGGTAGCTTAATACAATAAAGGTTTACTGCTTGCTCGTTTCACAGTTTGAAGTGGCTCAGGAAGTTCTCTTTGGCAGCTCTCCTCTAAGCAGTGACTCCAGGCTTCCTCTATCTTGAAGTGTTGCCATCTTAAACATACAGCTTTCAAGGTTGCCACAGGGTGGGAAGACAGAGTGCAACAGAGGGAGAGAGAGAGAGAGAGAGAGAGAGAGAGAGGTAGGGACAGGAGAGAGAATAGAATTTTCTCTAATTTTTAAGTCTCTGCTGAAGTTTTAAATGGAAGGTGTGTGCTAAGTGCCCAAATACTTTAAAGAAAGTGATGGACACATCCCCACCAGACCAATGATGGGGTAATCTGGTCACTTGGCTATCTATCTCCATCATGCACTGTCAGTCTGAATGACAAAAATTTAGAGATCCTTGACAAGATTATACGAAGAGATTTGTGGGAAGAGGGCACTGTGATGGAGCAGAGTGGGCACGCTTTTCATCCCATCCTTCAAGCCAAGGGAATATCATCACAGGAGAATTCCTTGGAAAGATCTGGGGAGACTGGCATTTCACTTCCTGACTGCCTGCTTGCTGAGCTGCAAATGCATGTGGGCTTGCTGTGGAACAGGGCCGTGGAGTAGCTGGCTTTCTTGTTGTGGGATATAGAGGCAGATATTGACCTCTGCCTGGAAATGTCACAGATGGCAGGATGACTGCAGCTCACAATGGCAGAGTGAGGAGAGAGGGGAGCTGTGGGATCGGCCTGCAGGTTTCTAGTCTGGCAAGTTTAGGATGCATGAATTGTCCTGGGACCACAAGGAGGCTAGAAGACAGGGCTCATTTTGAGAAAGTGACAGTTGCCAAAGGAGTCAGGGAAAGGCATAGTACTGAGGGCCGCTTAGAAGGGAACATGAAGAAGACTCAACCAAAGCATCCCATGTGCGTGCGAGAGAGCAGACCAATGGCTAGAAGCCTGGCGTGGCAAAGGGCGTCGGAGAGTCAGAGACACTATAGATCCCGTTGGCCAATGTCCATTGTCCCCTTCACCTCTCACCCTTCCTTCTGCTCTCCCTGGCCTCCAGAAGGTCCAAAAGTGGCCCAGTGAGGTTGGAGGTGGTGGAGCAGGGGCTGGGAATAGCACACGTGCTGCTCTGCTCATGCCCGTAACTGTCTTGTGGAATCACTGCTCAGGCTGCAGCTGGGACCGAGGAGATAATGGATGTTTTGATTTATATCAGGCAGGAGTACTTCATATACAAAAATGAGGCTCCGCCAGTATCTGAAACTGACTGGATAAGCTGTGGGTTTTCCTTGACATGGTGTCCAGGAGTATTATTAGACGATCCAGGCAAGCATATTTGAAGGCAGAAGTGAAAAAACAAATTCATTTGTGGCCACTTCAAATTATTTTAAAAAATAATTGAAAATGTAATCATCAATAAAATGATTACATTTTCGATTATTTTATATTGAAGTAAAGATATATTTGACATATAAATCAACAAAAGGTGTGAAGGAAACTGAATCCTCTGTAAACTCTCCTTCACGAAATTATTCAAAATTTCTTCTTTGGAAATGAATTAAATGAAGAAAAAGAACTTAAATTGTAGAAGGTAAAATTTTCATGAGTGTAGTTTCACTGTTGTCTTAATTATGTCAATGACTGCAATGATAAAGACAGGAATTTTTCAAACAACAGGCTCTTCTCCTGAGCATCTCTTTTACATATAAAGACAGGCATCTTTAGGAGGCAAATCCATTCTTCCAGGCTGGTAGATCTTCCTTTAAAACACTTTCCTAAAGCCCCTAATGTGATCTGAAACAGAGGAGAACTCAAAGCTTAACATTTCTCAGCAAGTTTCAGAGAGATCACTTAGGACTCCCCATCAGAAATGCCCTTGACATAATGTCTCTCAGTCGGCTGCATCCCCTCAAAATCACAGTGGGGCACTTTTTGGAATTATATTAATTTACAGGCTAATTTGAGCAGAAATGGCACCTTTACGACATAGGTATTCTGACTCAGGAACATAATATGTGCCTTCATTTAATCGGCAAAGCCAGACCGACATGGTTTAAGAAATGTCTCTATGTTTCACCCTTAAATATCATATTCTCTGCTGGGTTTTGGTAAACACGTATTTGCAAGTTAAGAACATTGACTTGCTAAGAGTCTTTAAATCCTAACTTGCTAAGGATCTGTTATGCAGGACAAACACTGCATTTTAGTGTCATTTCAGCATCCACTGATAAGGTTTTCTCCATTAATCCAGCTATTCTTACACATCATTATCAGTTGTTTCTTAGTGCATAAAGACTCATGAATGTTCTTTTTCCAGGTAGAAAAAGTAATATTATGTCTTGTAATATTATTAAGGCCCAGATTTATCTATCTATATCTATCTATCTCTCTATATATCTATTTTTTTTCCCTTGAGTTTGACCATGGCAGGTTCTTAGCAGGTCTCTGGTTCTGAACACATGAATCCACGCATTGACTTCCCCCCAGCTGTAGAGAGGAGGTAGGGATGTATGGACAGGTGAACCTGATTTTGGATTGCACAAGCAGGAAACAAGATGACTATACAGAGACCCCTTCAAGCCCTTTCCTACTTGTTCTGGAGATAAAGAGATTTAGTGAATTTTACTGCTCTGCTGGGTCTCTTTCCTTTTTGATTTTTATTTTCTTCTTCATCATTGGATCCATTATAGTTGTCTGCAGAATATTTTTGCTCTCCTCTCTGGCCTCACACTAAGAATCTTCATGGTGGCTCTCCCACTCTACTTTGAGCTCTTCCTCTAATTGAAGTGGATGCTGTGGCTGGATGTTTTACATACGCTGAGGTTGGTAGAAGAATCATTATAATATGGCACTGTCAGCCTCATGGCCTACATGCATTTCCAGCCTCTGCATGTTTGCATTCCAATTTTTTTTACAGGACTTGAATAGAAAGAAAATTTATGATAGTCTACTCTTTTGAAGTTCCTTTGCTCACAAGATTATTCCAGTTGTTTCTTGTTTGTTTGTTTTGTTGTTAATTTGATCCCATCTGCTGTATATCTTCCAGAAATTCCACTAATGGATCACTTCTTTTTTTTTTTTTTTTTGCATAGTGAAAGCTCTGACTCTTTATTTGGTTGGATCACTTCTTATTTTCTAGCACTAATATTAATTTACTCTTATTTTTCTATTTCCATTTGATATTAAGAGTGAAGTTAAGTAAACATATGGGTTCAGGCTTTCATCTTGGACTCTTTATTATTTTTCACTTTTTTTTGGATATCAAGTGCAGAGAGGTAAGTTAATCACATACCTCAATTCAAGGCCAACTTATCATTTTCTGTGCAAGGTTCCTTCCATTTGCGTGTGTGTGTGTGTGTGTGTGTGTGTGTGTGTGTGTTATTTATACGTGTATGCTATTTTTCCCCTTCATGTGAAAGCCCACTCCCATTTTATACCTCCCTCATTGCTGATACCCACCAGAATTTTCTTTTCTTTCTTTTTTTTTCTTTTGGGGGGGGGGAGAGGATTTTATTGTCATGATTTATTAACTTCTGTCTTGCATTTCTGACTTTTCTAGAACTGGGTCTTAGGGAAAGGGCCATGGCATTTTGTTATTTTGTAAGAAACCGTAGATAGGAAAAATATTTACATCAATATAAATAGCTATATAACTTAATTATTTTGACCCTGAGCTTGCTATAGTGTTGCTTCCCTAAAGATATAGCTTATTCAAAAGTGTGTCTCCAGACATGTTTAAGAAAAATATATTTTTTTCCTTATTAGACTGATAGTCATTTACTTTATATGTTCCGAAGAAGGATCTCGAAAACAAGTTTTAATAACTTTGATCCAGCTTATGAAAGAAAAGATTCAAAGAAATGACAAGTTGATGATTATTAGGGAAACACATTGTCTGAGGCTGTCACCATTCTGGATGCATGTAGAACAAAAGCTGTTTGGAAGTCTTAATCGACTTTTGTAATTTTAGCTCTGTATTTTCAAAAACTGTGTAGACACTATTTGACACAAATTTAAACCTCACACACGGTTGGTGTTGGCATTTTGTGTTTTATGAGCTCAGAGACGATTACATGAAGGATGTTTAACTCTATTCTTGATGAGCCAAACAGGCTAACTACAGGGTCCTTCACGTGAGGTATTACATTATGAAAGGCTACAGCAGCAATTTACTAAATAGTGCCTAAGGGACCTAAATAAATGTATCTCTCGAGTGACTAATTTGCTAATCCAAATAAGCCAAACTCTATCTACACTAGGCAAATACTACGTGTCTGGAGCCCTGAAGTGACTTGTTTGATTCTGCTATCTATAGAGCCAAAGAGAATTATTCCATAGAATTTGTTCATTAGCTTCAGTTAGAAAAGTACACATAAAACTGAAAAGCCTGTTAACAATTCTGATTAGGTATTCTAAAATTTCTACTTGAAATAACAGCAACTGTGTATTTCTCTAGCTTATACGTGATCTTCAGGCTGACAGATTTTCTAGAAACTTTGCTTTTGTCTGGATTGGGCTTATCAATAAGTCCATTCAAATACTGCAATATGAATTCACAGTATTCATAAGTACTTAATATATGATGACCTTGGATATCAGGCAGAAAAATAAATCTATCCCCAGAACTATAAGGTGATTTTCTTCTCAGCATTGGGATTACTTTTCTTATTGTTTCATGGCACTCTCACAGTAACAACAAAAAAGAACAGCCCTTGAATAGACTAATCAGCAAAATTATTGGTTTGAATCACCGCAGTCAGTTCACCTTTAAGGTTTCTTACAGAGTCTATGGAATCTATAAACCTGCTTTATATACTTTCTGCTCTTTTCCATTAGCCACCTTCCTTCTTTTAAGATAAACACTACAATATAGGCATATAGAATTTGTGATTGACACAAATTTTACGTATTTTAGGATGGTATTTTAACACCATCAGAGTTAAGTAACAAACCTGAATTCAAAAAGAACATAGACTAGCTTTTCTTTTTCCCCTTCCCTTGCTTTCTTCTGTGTTCTCCCTTTTCTTTTCTTTTTTTCTATCTTCCTTCCTCCTTCCCTTCCTTTTCCTTTATCTCTTCCTCCTCTCTTTTTTCCTTTTCTCCCTCCTCTTCCCCTATTTCTTCTTTTTTTTTAAATCAAAAAGTGCCCCCAAAGCCGTGTCAGCTGTCCTGGTGGTCCTGGCACAAGCATGTCCATCGCCCTCGTCAGCATTGCTTGGGGGGGGAGCGGATGTCCTTCATGATTTGTATCTGCTACAGGGTCCCCTACTGGAGGCTGCAGCTCCTGGGGCAAAGGACATGGTGGAGGTTGGAGCAAACCAGGAGTTCACTGAATGGCCTGAGCCTGGTGGTGACCTCACAGTTTCAGAGAGAAATTGGGAGGAACTGTGCTGTCAACAACAGGAAGTTGGTGAAAAATGAAAGATGCCCTTGGGGAGTGACAGGAAGAGCAGATGGCTTTAATTGTTAGCCTTACTGTGACAACTGACAAGAGAAATTCTGCTCTCTTGACATTTAAAAGATACCAGAAATACCAGTGACCACATTCCATGGCTTCTTGAAGGTTTCCATGTCAGGGGATTCAAACTCCTCTCTATTTTTATTACTGAACAGTCCATAAAAACTGCAGGTGATAAGATTGCTGATGGACTAACCCTCTAATAGTTTGATAAGTCACTGAAATGCACACAATATAAGGGAGTAGGAAGTCGTAGGTGAAAGGAGGCACCCAGGCAGGGAAGTTCTGAGGGATTTATATGCTGCTGCAAGGAAAAACAAGCCCACAACTCAGGTGGAAAACAAGATCCATCTCTATAAGCCCAAGGGATCTTTTTATTCCTATGACTATTTGTAGAAACCCAGTTTAATTTTTTATCATAAATTTGTCATATTCTGGAAGAGTCCTCCTTCCAAAAAAGCAGTAAAAGATTTCTGTGGAACCTCTGAACAAAAGAGGTAAAATAAAAATGAATGTTAGCTCAGATATTATTTGCACAGTCAATTTCTATATAAGAATGAGAATGTTGAAGTGTAGAAGATGGCGAGTGTAGCCCCAGGTAGAAGGCATCTTCAGAAACAGAAAGATAAATAAATACACTCAATCCTGAGAAGTAGAGACTGTTACATCAATATACAATTATTGGATTGAAGGTTCCTGATGCATTCTCAGTATTAATAAATCTCTTTCTTCCCTAGTGATATGAAATAAGAACATTTAACCATGACTGAAATCTTATTGTAAGGGCTATTTAAAATAAGATTTACATGTGAAAAATAAGTATTTATTTTTCAGGCAGATGCTATGGCATCTCTATGACAACTACAACAACTTGATTTTCTAATTTTTCATTGGGATTTGGTGTATAAATCTCCCAGCAACCCCAGCCCTGGGTAGAATAACACTAAAGCATCCTTTCCACACTGGCTCGCAGAGAGCCTCAGCAGAATTCAGCTCCAGTTACTCACACTGATAACTGGCTTGAAAATTAATGCTTTATTGGCCCTCCTCTCTTTCCTGTCTCAATTCCCTATTCCCCTGCTTGTATATACTGACCTCAAATCCTACTTGGACTGGAATCTTTGTGTTAGGCCTGATTCTGGAAGAATCCAAAATAAAACACCTTCCCTGATATACACACCCTCCTATGCTTTTTCACCCATGCTTTTTCACTGTGTTCCCACATACCCTGTGAGATCATTCCCATCACGCTCTGTTTTAATCATTTGTTGATTTGTTCTCATTTTTTTATCCCACTTTTTGAAGTTAAGAATTGTAATTTAACTCTCCATATTTGGATCCAAGCGATGGCTGGTGTATAGATAATGCTTATAAATGTTGTTGAATGAGTGCAAAGTTTTTCCAACTCTGTTGTGTTTCTGATCTACTTAGTTACGAGTCTTGGCATTTCTGCTTTCATATCTCCTGCCCGAACTTTCCATGCCTTCACCATCACCCCAGCTCAGGCCCTTATCATTTTTTGCATGGACTATTGCAATTGTTTCCTACCTGATCTCCTAGACTCAGATGTCAGGTCTCTTTATTTTACAACACACTCTAAACCACAGAACAACAATCGTTCTGAAAATGCCAGCTTCACTTTGTCCCTCCTTTCCATAAAACATCTAGTAGTTCCCACCAGCCTTTTATGTTGGTCTAGCATTTTGTTAAGGTTCTCATTCATTGTATTTTCTCTCTATCTAGATAAACATTATATGCTGGAGACGCAGCATCACAGTGGTTAACAGCAAAGGCTCTAGAGGCAGGCTCTTCAAATCCTAGATTTGAAATCCCAGATCTAATCCTGTGTTGGAGGGAATGATGGTCCCTAAAAGATACTGGTTCCTAATCAAAGGAACCTGTGATTGTTACCTAATATCATGGACTTTTTGCAGAAGTGATTAAATTAAAAATCTTGAGATAAGGAAATTATACTGGATTATCTGGATGGGTCCTAAATGCCATGACAAGTGTCCTTTTTAGAGAGATGCAGAGGAAGATCAGATACATAGAGAGGAGAAAGTATTGTGAAGATGGAACAATGAGAGATTTGAAGATGCTGGCCTTGAAGACTGGAGTGCAGTGTCCATGAGCCAAGGAATGTTAAGAGCCACCAGAAACTGAAAGAGTCAAGGAAGAGATTCTCCTGAAGAACCTCTGGAGGGAGCACAGGTCTGAGAACACCTCAATTTCAGCCCAGTGATGCTTAACTCAGATTTCTGGAACTGTGAGAGACGACATGTTTGTTGTTTTAAGCCACCAGATTTGTGAAAATTTGTTATATCAGCTACAGGAGGATAATACACATCCCTTAAGACAGCAGTCCCCAACCATTTTAGCACCAGGGACCGGTTTTGTAGAAGACAGTTTTTCCATGGACCAGGGCAGTGGGGCGGGGGATGGTTTCAGGAGATTCAAGCGCATTACATTTATTGTGCACTTTATTTCTATTATTATCACATGGTAATATATAATGAAATCATTATGCAACTCACCATAATGCAGAATCAGTGGGAACCCTGAGCTTGTTTTCCTGCAACTAGATGGTCCCATCTGGGGGTGATGGGAGACAGTGACACCCGAAGTGCGTTGCTTTATGTCCAGTCTACTCCATAAGATGCAGCTTAACTGTCACTTGCCACTCACTGATAGGGTTCTGATACGAGTCTGCAAGCAATTGATTAATTATGGTCTCTGTGCAGTCACACCTCTCTGCTAATGATAATCTGTATTTGCAGCCGCCCCCCAGCGCTAGCATCACCTCAGCTCCACCTCAGATCATCAGGCATTAGATTCTCGTAAGGAGCACACAACCTAGATCCCTCGCACGCGCAGTTCACAGTAGGGTTCACGCTCCTCTGAGAATCTAATACCTCTGCTGACCTGACAGGAGGCGGAGCTCAGGCGGTAATATAAGCAATGCGGAGCAACTGTAAATACAGATGAAGCTTCATGCTGGCCCGCTGCTCACCTCCTGCTGTGCGGCCCAGTTCCCAACAGGCCATGGACCGATACCGGTCCGTGGCCCAGGGGTTGGCGACCCTTGCCTTACGAGGTGTGATCTTGGGCAACTTCTTTAAACCCTCCAGGTCTCAGTTTTCTCATCTGTAAAATGGTTTGTTACCTCTCAAGGTTATCTGAAGACTGAATGACTTAATGCTTTCAAAGTCCTTAGTAGTGTGACTGGCACATCCTGAACACCCAATAACTGTTACTTACATTTTAAGAGTACTTTTAGTGTTTGTCTATTCATTTTATTCTCTGTTTTGAAGAAGATCAAAGACTTCTACATATACTTTAACATTGTAAAGCATTTCTTAGTATTCTATACATTACGATTAAACTTTAATTTAACAAATATTTATTGAACAGCATTTATTTTTGAGACTAGGTTCCAAAGATACAGTGTAGAGTGAAATATGGTGACTGAAATCAATGACTGTAATACCACAACCATTTTAAGTGATTTAGGGTGAAAGAAAAAAAACTTTACAACTTTTTTCCCCCAGACTTTAGAACTTAAATACTTAGCTAACATATGGGATGTGTGTATACATATATATATATTTTTTTCTCTAAATATCAATGAATTGACCAAATTTGTACATTTGAAATATTTTCATCCTTGCCAAAAGGAAAACAAACATTTTACTTAGTCTTCTTTTATTTGTGGAAATTCTACATAGAGGTATAAGGAAGATCAGGCAAATTTATCAATTATGCTGCAATTTCCTCTGTAGTTGCCTGTGTCCACCATTGGAGGTGAACTTCAGGGCAGGGCTTCACGCTGGTCTGAGCACAGGGCATGGTGTACTCTAGCATTTAATATTTATTGTATGAACAATGCTCTTCAGTACCTCTGTGTGGGTGTGCTATAACTTCTTAGACCCTGGTCAAAGAATACCAACGGTAGATGCAGTTGTCCCAAGTGGATTTTAATGAAATTCATGCTTTCCTATTTATTGCTTGGTGGGCCTTTTGATACTACACGCAAAGCTTAAAAACAATAACTTTGAGGAAAGGGAAGTTGAGGATCCTAGTTCTGACATAGAAACACTATGCCCTAGCATTCCTAAAGTTTAATGTTGGTGACTATTAGGAAAGCAAATATTTCACGCAAGGGTAAGCCCTCTAATTGCGTTTGTGTTGAATGCCTGCCAGATCCACGTGTAGAGGGTTCTATAGGTATTTTTCTGATTTCACCCTCCCATCTGAGGCCGTTTCAAAAGTGCTGTGGGTGGAAGGAAAGAGAAGGAAAGTCAAAAACACAGGAAGAAAGGCGAGGGGGTCGAGGGAATGGAGGCAAGAAAGGGAACAAGTGAAACCCTCTTGGGAAGGGAAGCTGTGTTTCATTTCAGTTGCTTGGTTTGGAAGGAAGCCTGTAGAATATTGAATAACATAAGAAAACACACTGCAGCCCTCTCTTCTCAGTTTCTCTGAATTTATGTAGAATTGTATTAGTAAAACCAAAAATTAAAACTCTTGTGAAATTGCATTGTTTAATACTATATTTAATTATATGTAATTTGTGAAGAAAAATTAATTAAAAAGCCATATAACTTCATCTCTGGGAAATTAAGTACTAAATTGATTTTAATTTGTTAGCAAAGAAAGATTCATTTACATTAGTTGTTTGCTAGTCATTTCTCTTCCTTACTTTTTGTCAGTATATTAGACAAGGATTTGTAAAAACACATTTTCATAAAAAGAAAAAAATGTAAGAATATTGTTCATGTGTCTCTTAAGTTTCCACTACTATAAGATAATAATAACAAAGAATAAGTGGTGAGAAAATGCTTTATTCCATGGACAGTTTTAATATAAATTTTTTTTAAAATTTATTTATTTATGGCTGTGTTGGGTCTTCGTTTCTGTGCGAGGGCTTTCTCTAGTTGCGGCAAGAGGGGGCCACTCTTCATCGTGGTGCGCGGGCCCCTCACTATCGCGGCCTCTCTTGTTGCGGAGCACAGGCTCCAGACGCGTAGGCTCAGTAATTGTGGCTCACTGGCCTAGTTACTCCGCGGCATGTGGGATCTTCCCAGACCAGGGCTCGAACCCATGTCCCCTGCACTGGCAGGCAGATTCTCAACCACTGCGCCACCAGGGAAGCCCCATGGACAGTTTTAAATGAAGTCTCCAAATCTTGCTTGATAACCGGATTATATGAACGTAGACATAATTATTTGCTAAGCCTCATCTTTCTTATTGCCAAACTGAGAGTAAAAATTGTACCAATTTTATAAAGTTTTTGTGAGCATTAAGCATACATAACAGAGTGCAGGCACAAAGTAAGTATTCAACAAATATTAGCCTCATCCATTATCTTTGAATGGCTTCAACCTAACTAGGAAAAAAAAACATCAAAAGTAAAGACAAACAGCAAATATTATAGATTTAGTTATCCACATATATTATATGTATATCTGATGGACAAGCAACAGGTTTTTGAGATAAATGTTTCACTCATTAATTCAATAAATTAATTCAACATTTATTGAGCAACTATTATATGCTGAGCATTGTTCTAGGGGCTCAAGTTGTGGTGAGAGATAAAATAGAAACACCTCCACTTCCACAGAGCTAACACTTCAGTGCTGGAACACAATGACCCAGTAAAAAAATGAATGAACAATGTAATACCAGACTGTATGATAAGTACAAAGAAGACAAAAATAGGATAAGGGACTAGTTGGGAGAGGTGTGTTATAGTGTGGGAGAGACAGATTTAGCACAGGGGAAAAAATTACAAGACTCTGAGTTAAATTTGATTTTCAAATAAATACCAAATACTTCTTAGGATAAGTATGGCATATTGTACTAAAAATTCTTTGCTGTTTAATGTGAAATTCAAATTTAGCTGGGCATCCTCTATTTTTATCTGGCAATCCTATAGAGGAGTGAGGATCTGAAGATGAGACTGATTTTATTTTTCTTCCAGGTTTATTGAAATAAAATTGTAATATATTTAACGTGTACAGTGTGATGATTTGATATATGTATACTTTATGACATGATTCCCACAATAAGTTAATTAATATATAATTAACTTCATCAACTCACATAGTTATCTATTTTTTTTTTCTGGTAAGCCACTGAAGATCTATTCTCTGAGCAAATTTCAAGTTTACAATATAGTGTTATTAATTATAGTCACCAGTCTATACATTAGACCCTCAGAACTTATTCATCTCATGAGTGAAAATTCATAGATATTTTAACACAGATCTGCCTTTCATCCAGTTTTCTGTGTAGGGGTTGAGGTGTGCACTTTAGCTCTCACGATTTCCCGTTGTTCACATCTAAGGAAAAGTGATGCTGTGCCATGGTCCTACAAATTCAGTCCTATTTTTTTCCTTAATAGTATAGCTGAAGTGTAAAGAAAAATTTCCATATTGTCAGGCAATAAACACAGGCCCTATGTCTTCCTATACTGAAAAATACAGCATGCTACTGAAGGAAAAATCTAAAAATGTTTTTTGAAAGTTTAAAGATTTCTATGAAGATTTTCCTTTTTTTTTGCCAGGAGTAACACCATTTCATGGAGATGGCCTATATTAGAAGCCATTGCCAGTCACAACACCGTTAAAGGTATAATTTTTGCTATATTTGAGTTTCTCTGGTTTGAGAAATAAAATAACTTTCAGTGAAATGCACATAGCATCAGCCTGGACTGAGTCTGGAACTCTTAACGCTCCCCATGTAATCTGCTCAGTTCATTATTCCAGTGAATGGTTAAGTCCACATGCACCAGATTCTGGAGAAGCCTCGGAAAGGCCTAATACACTTAGACCTGGAATAGGGCTGGATTTGTGTCATTGTGGCCTGAAATCTGTGCTTCTCAATGTGGAGAAAAAGCCAATTGAGGAGGCCTGGCAGGCAGAAGAGCTAGGATAAAATTTGCACCTAGGTAGTTTAGGACTTAGGGTTGTTTTGTTTTGTTTCTTTCTCCTTCTTTATATTTCTAACAGAAATACCACAATATGAGCATCTTTGTTTTGAGGAAATGCAGGCTGTTTTCACTTCTTCTAGGATACAAGCGGTAGGGAGAGAGAAAAAGAAGAAAGTAAGCAGGTAGGGGGAAGGGATGAAGAGGAGAAAGGGAAAGAAGAAATAGGAGAAGAGAAAGAGTGGAAAGAAGAAGGAAGGAAGACATAAAGGGGAACAGTAATAAATTACATTTGACTGCTCATTAAAATATTTAAAATGAGACCGCTAATGACGCTATTTTAAATTGGAATTTTCTCTCATAGTAAAGGACAGGAAGACAATAGAGTGCAAAATAAGTAATCAAAAGTGGTGTCTAGGGGCAGGTGAAGGGAAATTCCAGGCAAACTGGCAAACTTTATTTTTATTTTTTTTTAATTTGGTTGCACCGGGTCTGATTTGCAGCACGTGGGCTCCTTAGCTGTGGCATGTGAACTCTTAGTTGTGGCATGTGGGATCTAGTTCCCTGACCAGGGATCGAACCGGGGCCCACTGCATTGGAAGGCAAAGTCTTAACCACTGGACTGCCAGGGAGGTCCCCAAACTGGCAAACTTTAAATTCTGCTTTATTTTGCTTAATATAAATAAGTTCCTTCAGGAATTCAAGCATTTTATTTTTGCAGTAGCTTTTAGAAACTACTGTACTATGCTACAATCTTTTTGTTTTACTTTAGTTTTGAAAGACAGCAGATTCTGATGGATTTCCTTTAGAAAAGAATACATTTAAGTTCGTTGCCAGTGTCTCAATATCTACCCCACTTATATTAAAATATTCAGATTTTAAAAAAAAATGAATTCTTCCTTCCTGCAGCAGTCTTCTATTTATTTTCAAATCTCACCATTGTCACCGTTCATTATTGCCATCATCCTTACCATTAGCATCCAGTCTTCTTCTCAAAACTCCAGTGGATGCATGACACTGTGACAGGAGATATGCCAGGGAGCTCTTTGGCTGAGTGGATGACCCCACCACAACTTCCTCTCCCAAGATGGACTTTTATGTTTCTCAGGCTGACTATTAGGAGACTGGATTGGTCAGTTGCTGTCGATGTTAACATCCAGAAACTGTCTTTCTCAGGCTAGAACCTAGGTTGGTTTCAAAACTCTTTACAATATCACAGCTTGGTGACAGGAAAGCCTGTTTTCCAGCAGCCTCTGCCCTTTACTTATTTCTTTCACTCCCACCAATTTATCTTTGCAGTTCTAGGGAATATTGCCAAGTCCTCTCTAGATGGGGGTAATAAGCACTGTAAATCCCTAATTCCCAAACTAATCTTATAGCAGGGGACATGTTCTGGGCAGCCTTCCCATTCTGCTAACACCACACGTATTTTTTTTCTTCCTGAAGTGTGTTCTATATCCTGCATGCTTTCTTATCCAAAAGTTAATTATCAAATTTACTGCATACTTTTAAAAATTCAGAACACCTGAACCTGGGACAGCACACATTACTTTTATTATATGAACTGAGAAATCAGCTTGAATTCTTATTTAACCAGAAGAGTTTAAGTTTCCCTAAAACGGGAGACCATTTGAAAGAGTTGGTTTTAGTGTGTTCAAAGACAAATAAGTCCCTCTAGATTATTCAGAAAATGTCGTGGACATGTGCCAACCCTCAGTTATTCAGAAATAGATGATTCAGGATTTTGCTTTTTTAGAATTTTCTTTTGTGTCTAGTTGTTTTATATTTGACTACTTGCTGCTGGTTATAGTCTCTATCAAAAGAATGGGGAAAAAGAAGGTAATATTCAAATACTAGTGTATTACCATATGATGCATTGGCCAGTACTTGTAGAAACAGAGAACAAATTTCCTCATAATTTGGACAAGAAGTATAATTTTAAAAAAACCACAATAAAAAAGTCACCTTGTACCAAAACCAGACAAAGATATCACAAAAAAAGAAAATTACTGGCCAATATCACTGATGAACATAGATGCAAAAATCCTCAACAAAATACTAGCAAACCAAATCCAACAATACATTAAAAGGATAATACACCATGATCAAGTAGGATTTATCTCAGGGATGCAAGGATTTTTCAATATCCACAAATCAATCAATGTGATACACCACATTAAAAAATCGAATTATAAAAACCATATGATCATCTCAATAGATGCATAAAAAGCTTTTGACAAAAATCAACACCCATTTATGATAAAAACTCTCCAGAAAGTGGGCATAGCGGGAACATATCTCAACATAATAAAGCCCATTTATGACAAAACTACAGCTAATATCATACTCAATGGTGAAAAGCTGAAAGCATTCCCTCTAAGATCAGGAACAAGACAAGGATGCCCACTCTCACCATTTGTATTCAACATAACTTTGGAAGTCCTGGCCACAGCAATCAGAGAATAAAAAGAAATAAAAAGAATCCAAATTTGAAAGGAAGAAGTAAAACTGTCACTGTTGCAGATGACATGATAATATACATAGAAAAACCTAAAGATGCCACCAACTACTAGACCTCATCAATGAATTTGGTAAAGTTGCAGGATATAAAATTAATATATAGAAATCTATTGCATTCTACACACTAACAATGGAATATCAGAAAGAGAAATTAAGGAAACAATTCTATTTACCATCACATCAAAAAGAATAAAATACCTAGGAATAAACCTATGTAAGGCAAAAGATCTATACTCCAAAAACTGTAAGACACTGATGAAAGAAATTGAAGACCACACAAACAGATGAAAAGATATACTGTGTTCTTGGATTGGAAGAATCAATATTGTTAAAATGACAATACTACCCAAGGCAATCTAGTCAATTCAATGCAGTTCCTATCAAATTACCCACAGCATTTTTCATAGAACTAGAATAAATAATTTTAAAATTTGTATGGAAACACAAAAGGCCCTGGATAGCCAAAACAATTTTGAGAAAGAAGAACACAGCTAGAGAAATCAGGCTCTTAACTTCAGAATATACTACAAAGCTACAGTAATCAAAACAGTATGGTACTGGCACAAAAACAGACACATAGATTAATGGAACAGGTTAGAAAGCCCAGAAATAAACCCATACACTTATGGTCAATTAATCTATGACAAAGAAGCAAGAATATACAGTGGAGAAAAGACAGTCTCTTCAATAAGTGGTGCTGGAAAAACTGGAGAGCTACTTGTAAAAGAATGAAATTAGAACATTCTCTAACACCATATACAAAAATAAACTCAAAACGGATTAAAGACCTAAATGTAAGAACAGATACTATAAAACTCCAGAAGAAAATATATGCAGAACACTCTTTGACATAAATTGCAGCAATATATTTTTGGACCCATCTCTAAGAGTAAAAATAAACAATGGGACCTAATTAGACTTAAAAGCTTTTGCACAGCAAAGAAAACCATTAACAAAATGGCAAGACAACCTAAGGAATGGGAGAAAATATTTGCAAATGATGCGACCAACCAACAAGGGCTTAATTTCCAAAATATACAAACAGCTCATACAGCTCAACATCAAAAAACAAACAACCCAATCAAAAAACGGGCAGGAAGAAATAGAGACACAGATGTAGAGAAAAAAATGTATGGACACCAAGTGGGGGAAGGGGGGTTGGGAGGAATTGGGAGATTGGGATTGACATATATACACTACTATGTATAAAATAGATAACTAATGAGAACCTACTGTATAGCACAGGGACCTCTACTCAATGCTCTGTGGTGACCTAAATGGGAAGGAAATCCAAAAAAAGAGGGGATATATGTATACAATAGCTGACTCACTTTGCTGTACAGCAGAAACTGACACAACTTTCTAAAGCAACTATACTCCAATAAAAATTAATTAAAAAATGGGCAGAAGACCTAAATAGACATTTCTTCAAAGAAGACATGCAGACGGCCAAAAGGCACATGAAAAGATGCTCAACATCACTAATTATTAGAGAAATGCAAATCAAAACTACAATGAGAAATTAATTTTGATTTGAGAAATGCAAACCAAACTCTCACTCCAGTCAGAATGGCCTTCATCAAAAAGTCTACAAATAATAAATGCTGAAGAGGGTACGGAGAAAAGTGAACCATCCTACACTGTTGGTGGAAATGTAAATTGGTGCAGCCACTACGGAGAACAGTATGAAGGTTCCATAAAAAACTGAAAGTAGAGTTACCACATGATCCAGCAATCCTACTCCTGTGCATATATCTAGAAAAGACAAAAACTCTAATTTGGAAAGATACATGCACCCTGATGTTCATTGCAGCACTGTTTACAATAGCCAAGACATGGAAGCAACCTGAATGTCCACTGACAGAGGAACAGCTAAGAAAAATAAATAATGCCATTTGTAGCAACATGGATAGACCTAGAGATTATCATACTAAATGAAGTCAGACAAAGAAAGATAAATATCATATGATATCACTTATATGTGGAATCTAAAAAAATGATACAAATGAACTTATTTACAAAACAGAAATAGACTCACAGACATTGAAAACAAACTTATGGTTACTAAAGGCTGGAGGAGAGATAAGTTAGGCGTTTGGGATTAACAGATACACACTACTGTATATAAAATAGATAAAGATCTACTGTACAACACTGGGAACTAAATTCAATATCTTATAATAACCAATAATAGAAAAGAATCTGAAAAAGAATATATATACATATATATGTATATATATATAACTGAATCACTTTGCTGTACACCTGAAACTAACATGACATTGTAAGTAAACTATATTTCAATAAAAATAAACAAACAAAAAGTCTTAAAAAGCTGTGAAATTTTGATGGGCGCTGAAAAATTGCAGTCTTATCACTGTTTATACATATATTTAAATGTTTTTAGGCAGGAATCATTTTCTTTTTCTGTATCATATTCCTATACTATTACTAGTACTATGAAGTATTGATCAAGTTTATCTAATTATACAAATATGTTGTTAAATATTGCAATTATTGTCATTATGACTATTTTCTGGCATTTACAACAGGAATTTAAAATTTTTTTGTTAATACTAAAAATGAAGGTTTGGTTTATAATTTAGAAATTTTATGTTAAGTGATATTTGGGAGATAACATGAGGCATACCATAATAATTTGGAAATGACATGGTACTCTGAGAATTAAAATTTAAATAATAGATTAGAACAGAACAGACCTATTAAAAATCATTAAAAAAAAAAAAGAACAAGAAGAATGGTTTCTAGGATAGAAGGGCTAGAAAGAACCTGTGTTCTCTAAAAAGATGGGATGTCAATCAGAATGGTTTTGGTCAGCCACAGAAGACTTGAAAAAAAAGCCAGACAGCCATAGAGACAGAGATGGCTATGCCTATCTGAAAAGAATATTGGTCATGCTGTTATAAGGGAACCATCTAGCATTCATTATATAGTGATGACTCTCATTATATGATCGGATCGAGGAATCACCCCCCCCCCCCCATCTTGTTCTGATATTTCTGACCACACTGTGACCAAACTTTGGGAAAGTGATGACAGAGCCTGGTTGCTGGATGGTGATATTTCTCATTACATAAATGAATCAGTTTTCTGCTTTTATAAATCATTCTCTGTTTGAAAATGTCCATCCAAGACTAAATATTGTGCAGTGAGAGTTCTTTCAGTTGAAGCTTAGCCTGTGTCTACAAATAATGACACAAATTTGGGAACTGATAGTTTGCTCACTATTGGGGGAAAAAAAGGTTGGTAACAGGTGATAAAACTTTTGAATTCTAAAGTAGGTACCTACTTACAGGTCTCTTGCTTGATTGACAATAACAATTAAAGTATCAAGCCAATTGGGAAAAATCCCTGTAGGTAATCCTTTTTCTTTTCACTCTTCTCTCAGTCTTTCTCTTTCTCTTTCTTTCCTCCTTCTCTCTTCTCTCTTCTACACAGTATTCTATAACAAATTACTTTATTAATAGACACTGTTCCTTGCCCACCAAAATTAAAGAAAATGCATATTCTGTATGCAGTACAGAATAAATATTGTGCAGTCTTCCATAAAGAAGAATATGATCTAAAGTGAGAATTCCATTCATGAAAGTAAGTACTATTGTTCATATTCACACATACATATCTGTATTTATTTCCACATAATAAATGAAAGTCTGGGAATATTGTATATATTATATTATTTATAACATATAAGATATAAAGAATTTAATATCAGTAATATACAAATAGCTGTAAGAAATTATTAAGAACAAAAGAAAACAACTAAATAGAATAAAATATACAGGGTTTGAACAGGTAATTTCCCAAGCAGATAAATACAGTCACTAACATTTAAAAAATTTTCTAATTTGACTAAAAATCAAATAAATGCAATAAAATTAAACAACAAAATATCATATTTTACTCATGAGATTAGAAAAAATTAATACCCAGTGATGGCAAAAGTATAGTGAAATTAGCATGTTTATGATTCACATATCAAAATGAATAATGCAGTTCTATTTTATAGACATGCAAAATATTGAATGAAATAAAATCAGGTTATAAAACAGTCTGTACAGTATAGATGCTTTATCATCATAAGGTCTCTATCAGGCTTTGTATCTGTCTATGTACCTATAACACAGATAAGATATAGATAAATATGCCTAGATTGGATATAGAGTGAAGTCTAGATAAATGTTTTCTCAAATTTATTTTTGTTTATTTCTTGGTGATAGTGTTTCAGATATTTTTCCTTTTTAACTTCTCTATATTGTATAAATTTTTACATTGAACATGCATTTTTAAAACTATGATTTAAAATATAAAACAAAAGTAAATATGCACACAAATACATGGGAAGGAGGTGGGGAACAGGTGCTTATTTCAAGGAGAACCTGGGTTTGGTGTTCTTCATTTTGTGTAAGAGACTCAAACAGATTAATCTCTAGATTAACATAAAAGAATATCCTCCTTTTCTTCAAAGAATGGTTTTATACTTGCTATTTTTTATGACGTATGAGTGTTTTCTTTTGTGATGCCCTGTCTCTGGGAGGGATTTTCAAAATACCTTCTTTAGAGATGGAAACTTGTTAAGCTTGAGTCAGCAGAAATTACCTTAAAATGCTTATAAAAGTTTAACTTCTATTTTAAATAAACAAAACTTTGCATATGTTGCGATTAGATACAGTTTTATTATAAAAGAAAATTCTGAGAATATGGCATTTTTCTGAAGAATTTGTTGAAACAAAGGTAAATAAAATGTTCAGTCATGAATTATGAATTCAATTCAATTTTGGTAGAATGAGTCACTTGTCTGAAGAATGAGTCACTTGTCTGTTTGAAGAGAGAATTAAAATGACCCAAACTGACTTCACAGAATTAGTCCTACACTTGCTCCCCCAACAGGAATCAGTTTTTTATGTGTCAGGTCAACCGTGCAATGAGAGTTGAACACATGTTTAATTCCTTTCCTTTCTCAGTTAGTTGAGTTTAACTGTCCAAACCCTTAAGCCATTGGAAAATTTTCCTACTGGCAGATCCTCTGTTAAGTTTCTTGGTTGCATTATTTCATCCCCACATGTTCTGAGGACTTTCTCAGAGCCTCTGTTTTTCTTAGCATTCAAAACAAGCAGGTGCTAGCCTTTTGCATCCTCTATGGGGAATGGGCTAGAAGGAATTAACTAATTGAAGAGTTATACTGGGAAATTCATTCAGTCAGCAGCTGTGGAATGGCAACCCACTGTAACGTGCAGTCCTTCTGTCAGCAGGGTCTAGAAGGGTGTGGTGAGGACCCGCTTTCCCAGATGGTCTGCATTCTATGATGACACCATAACTGCATGACACCTCTGCTCTGAAGATGGGACATTTGGCCTTTGGATAAATATCATTCCCTGAACTTTGAGAAGACAAAGCTACTTTTATTGCACAGAATGTTTTTCTTATCTGTAATTAGGCAAGAACAAAAGAGGCTTGACCATACTTCTTAACGTAGCACTCACTTAAACATTAATGTCAGAATAAACTGTTTTCAAATTGTATAATATCAAATATTGCTTTTACTTGTGTAAGTACAATGGAGGAGGTGGGGAGCAAGAAGGAAGCAGGGTAGGAAACAGAAAGATAAAGAGAAAAGAATGTATATACTGAATGTCAGACATGTTCCTTTTTTTCCCAGCTCTTTAGTCTATCAATGCCGTCCTTAAAATTCGTTAAGGATTGCAACGCAGGACATTGATGGTTGAGACATGGTTTTGGGCTTCCGTAATCCTGTGCTCATGGTTGTTGGTATTTCTCAGATTATTGACCATGATTCCCCAGCAGCAGTGGCCCAGGGATATCTCTGATATTGGTCAGAATTCTCTCATCTTTATCAGAATTGGGCTACTGCCATATAGCTGTGGAATATAAAACTCCTCATTGAGTTATACTCAAGTTACAGGTTATATAACACATTATATACATTAGATTACCCAGTCCTCAAACTCCGTTACTCATTCTATAGATATTTTCCAAATACCTACCAAGTGTCAGTTTGCTGTGTGGGAACATAATGATGATTCTTAGTAGATTATTCCTTGTTCTCTTTTTTAACTCATTGGAAGATCCCTCTCTTTTCAAATTCCCCTGCATTCTGACTAGATTATGCATATTATATATTATTTCAGTTGATTTATATACAATATGTAACTTGTTTGTGCCAAACCTAGTTTTTAATATCACCATAATGATTAACATCTTACTAGACACATAGGAAATTATTTGACAAAAACATATTAAATTGAGAAAAGTTCTTAAGTACCTTCATTGAAAGTAGCTTTGTATGAAAAGTCTAAACAAGAAAAAGAAAATTAAAAATTGCCATATCATATACATCTAGTCTTGATCCAAAACCTATTATCAATATTTTGGGTATTATCTTAAAATTGAGCACATATAAAAATTTATGCTAGTGAAAGTCAGACAGAAAGAAGTGGTAAAAATTGCCTGATCATCTTTTTATCATTTGCTCCTCATTCAAAGAAACTGAACAAGGGCTTTCCTTGGGGAGTTCTTTCACCTATTATAAGACTATGTTTATGTTTTTATAGTACCAAACATTTGGATTAAAAAGTGAGAAATTGCACAGATCCCTTAACTAAACATTTGGGTAATTGGTACACTCAGATCATGGACTAGACTTTTCCTTTTTCCTTTAGAGCTAACCTAAAAATACCTTGGGACTGGTAGGAATTAGAGGAAGTTCCTATGAAAATATACTCTTAGAGTGGTCCCTTTTGAACTCTTGTGAGAAGAAGGGAAAAGAGATTTTTAGTTAGAAAAAATAATGCATGCATGTATAATCTAGTTTCTTCATATATTGCCCTTCAGGCAATAGAAGAAAACTAAATTTCACTTGACTCACTTTAATAACGCTTCTTAGCTATATATTTTGTTTCTAAACTTTCTGTTCTTTTGGAAAATAAGCTTTAAAATTTCTATGCAATGGAAATTTAATCGTGACAGTACTCTTGCCAAATTTATGGAAAGTTTTATATATATATATCTTTATTGATGCCAAATTATTCTGCTGAACTAGGGAAAAATACAGTAAAATGTCTGCTTGCTTATAACAAAATTTTACTTGCAAGTAAAATGTCTGCTTGATTATAACAAAAATGGTCAACTCTTGCAAGACTGCACCTTACTTATACCAGGCAACAAATATTATGTATTGTCACTTACTTGCTATTGGCTGGTATTTTGACTTTTAAGACAATTTCAGAGCCTCAAATGAAAAATTTTTTTCTAAACTGTCTACTACCTAGGATATGACAAGATTTTTCTTGGAAATCTGTTGATTGTTAGGTGAGCTAATTTTTTCTCTAACCAAATCCTTTTTACCTAGTCCATTAACAGGATTCAAAGTGACTGATTTTTCTTTGTTCTTTTCCAGATATTTTGGTGGAAAACCACTTGGCAGTGAAATTGTCAAAAATTTAGCAGGAAGAAAAAATATGTAAGTAAAATAAGGAGAAAGCAGAGGCATGTTTAATTTTCAAATTTAATAATAGTCTGTGGATAATTGAGAGTTGGCAGATATAATGTTTCCAGTCAAGCCTTGCCATCTAGAGAGAAGTATTTCATATCTACAACACCTACAAAGCACAAATACTGTCCAGGGATGCTGCATGGAATTCATCTCTTTCCAGGATTTCAAAAGTACATAAATCCATAGTGTTTTGAACGGCTATGCGTATATTGAATTTTCCTTTCCCTTTTCTTTCTAGAGGAGACTCAATCAACCTTATCTTCATTCTTTGTCTTCATTCTTGGCTAGAGTATGAGTCAAAACCAAAATATGCACTTAGGTAATTATCTGTGATCTCAGAATATGTTTATTTTAAGAACGAAAGGAGAAAACATAAAAAAAATCAGAAAAAAAGTGGGAAATAGAAACACTTCATGGTGAATAATAAACACCTTTTTCCTCACTGGAGATGTTTTAAATCAAACACTTCTACCTAATAATTGTTAAAAATCATATTTAACTGAGTAAATATTATACTCATAACATGTATTTAACAAATAAAATTATGCATCTAGTACCATGCAGATTGAATCTGTTGTCCTCACACTGAATTTAAATAAAATAGGCACAGCAGTTGTACCTAATTTTAAGGTTGTTTAAAGGAAAAAAATCAATTTTGTAAATTGCTTTGCACAGCTGCTACCTGTAATAAAGAGCTCAATAATGTTAGTTTAAATGTCTTATACAATCAATTGTCTTGATTGTTTCATGTTTGTTCAATAAAATTATATTTTCAACTAACCCAGAGGTTGCTTATGATGATCAGACTGTATGTACTCTGTATACTATTATTTTGCTTTATAGAGTGTTATATGTTGAATTTTTAATATCACTGAATAAAACATAGAAAAATAGTTTTTAATAAAAACTATATGCTTAAAAACATAAAGTGAAACAGTGTTATACTGCAAGTGTTATATTGCAATAATTAAATTGAGAAATATGCCAAGAAACACATGAAAAGATGCTCACCATCACTAATTATTAGAGAAATGCAAATCAAAACTACAATGGGGTATCACCTCACACCAGTCAGAAGGGCCATCATTAAAAAATCTACAAACAGTAAATGCTGGAGAGGGTGTGGAGAAAAGGGAACACTCTTGCACTGTTGGTGGGAATGTAAATTGATAAAGCTACTATGGAGAAAAATATGCAAGTTCCTTAAAAAACTAAAAATAGGACTACCATATGACCCAGCAATCCCACTCCTGGGCATATACCCTGAGAAAAATGTAATTCCAAAAGACACATGCACCCCAATGTTCATTGCAGCACTATTTACAATAGCCAGGACATGGAAGCAACTTAAATATCCATCGACAGATGAATGGATAAAGAAGATGTGCTACATACACACAATGGAATATTACTCAGCCATTAAAAGGAAGGAAATTGGGTCATTTGTAGAGACATGGATGGACCTAGAGACTGTCATACAGAGTGAAGTAAGTCAGAAAGGAAAAACAAATATAGTATATTAATGCATATTTGTGGAATCTAGAAAAATGGTATAGATAATCTTATTTGCAAAGCAGAAATAGAGACACAGACGTAGAGAACAAATGTATAGATACCAAGGGGGAAAGCAGGGATGGGATGAATTGGGAGATTGGGATTGACATATATACACTATTGACACTATGTATAAAATAGATAACTAATGAGAACCTACTGTATAGCGCAGGGAACTCTACTTAATGCTCTGGGGTGACCTAAATGGGAAGGAAATCCAAAAAAGAGGGGACATATATATATGTATAGCTGATTCACTTTGCTGTACAGTAGAAACTAACACAATATTGTAAAGCAACTATACTCCAAAAAAAATTAATTAAAAAAGAGAAATATGTGCATTCACAATATTATAGTACAAATAAGGCATCATGCATATTTAACTGTCCAACATGAATTTTGTGTGTGTGTGTTAACAGTATGTGGATTTTGTTTGCTTCAACACAACAAAAACCTGGTGATATTCTGTAAAACAAATCAACAAAATATTGATACATTGAAAATATTTCAAGATGCAGTTATTTTGTGTGTTTGTTGCTGTTATTGCTGTTTAGAAGAAAGATCCTTTTGTTCAAAATCTGATTGCCAAATCAGATCTCTTTGGATAATAACTAAATATCTTAATATCATTTTCTTAATCAGTTAAATAAGAAGTATTTATGGTAGACCTTTACCTCCTTGGTTCTAACTATACAGAATTAACAGGGCTATTGTAACTGTTCCCCACGAAGAGGAATTAAACACGCTGTGGTCTCTTCTTGGGTGTTTCCTTGAATGGTGCCAGCTTTAAAGAGGCATTGTTATTGTGCTTTACTCTGAAAACAGTTATCTGAGTTTTCCCTTCCATCTATACTCATGTTTGGTTTTTTGAATCTAGTTTTTCATTTCTCCAGTGTAGTATTTACTTACACTTTAAATTTTTATTATGCTATTCTATAGTGGAAGGATATAATTTCTTTTTTGAAGAATAATATAGAATAAATTTTTGAAGAAAAAAATTGGCATTGAGAGAAACCACCAGTGCCAGAATCTGACAACTGAGAAACTGTATCCTACAACTCTACAGGACACTCACTCCATTTGGTGCTGAACCTTACACTGTATAGACCCCTTCTAATGGCACTGTGTTACAAGTGGCTTTTCATGTAAGTATCCTGGGTGCCAAGGTGACTTGTCATACAACAGCCTGGGGAGCAGCATGTACAATGCAACACACAGGCTTTTCAGTCATCCTGTGATTGATTATAATGCTTAGAAATCAGCATCCTAATATTTGGTACACAGTAGTTTACTCAAAATATATTAGATTAATTGTACAGCCATCAAAACCTGGAAAGCTATGCATATAAACAAGGCATGAATGTCCGCAGCATAAAACTACACTGTTTTCAGTCTTCACGAGTTTATAGGTATAGCTTTAGGCATTTAACTGCTTAATAACTTTGAAGAAAAACTTTTAATAGAATTGTCTATTATGGTAAAGTGGGTAGTGCTAAAATCTAAAGAGTGATTACATATGAATGTATATAAACGATATAATTGTTAAAACATGTAGAATTTAGATTTGATATAAAAAAAAGAGAGATACTAAACCTTCAGTGGGGAAGAAGATGTAATCAATTGTGAGCTCTCTCAGGAAAGGTTAGAACAAAATCACAACTCATTTCCCGTACTTTGTATGCTATGCAAAAGTAAATGATGTGAGTGAATATTAGCTTGTAGACCATTTTGATTCTGATAAGATCATGCTAAAATATTGTACCCTCGTCTGTTAAAAGGAGCAGCCAGTTGGTGGGACAGCTGAGAAAAACTGTGAACAATTAAGGCAATGTGAAGGTACTGAAATATTAGACAAATTTCAAACAAACAAACTTCTTCAGGCAATCAAATATGAATGGTCAGGCCTCACAAAAACCAGATCCCATTTTCCAGCAAAGAAACTATGACTGAAAATAGCAACAACACTTGGTACATTCTGTACAATTAAGCACATATGCAAACTAAAGTGAAACTGCTGGCAAAAAGTGTCTTGTGTCTGTCTGTATCCAGCTTGTTTCTGGAAGAGTGACTGGGGGAAGAAATAATTGATAAACTAAATATCTAATATGTAAACATATTTAAAATGCTTCTGTTTCTTGATTTATCAGAGAGGGTACCAAAGAGGGGAGTGAAAGGCTAAGCTTTCACTGTTTACAGTGGATTTAATATTATACAGTAAGAGGAAACAAAGGATATTCTTGGAATAGTCTGTTAAAAAAGTTTTCAATGAGAATTCCAGAGCAGCCATGATGTTAAACAGATGTATTATTTTCCAGACTTAAAGTAAGAAGGAACAACAATCATTGTACATATATACAGAATACTTTCTTAATATTTATTGTTTTCCCAGTAAAAATACAGAAATAAAGCACTGTGGTAACACTATGTTTGAGATGATAGAGTGGTCAGCAGTTTACTAAAATTTAAATATTGAGTTCTGACTAAATTATTCTATTTAATAATTTTTTAAAATGTCATTTTCAGAAATGACAATTCCTAATAAATTTTTGATGAGTCAGACTCAAAGCAAATTTGTCCTATGTCTAGTTAATCTCTCTTCAAAATCCATTTATTTCCCACGGAGATGGATATACGATAGACTCTTTTGGTTTCAACATTTACTCTGAATTAACTAATCCACATAGCAATTTACAGTGTTGTAATTTCAGAATAGAATGAATATGGGAGTGCAGATATCTCTCTGAGATCCTGATTTAAATTCTTTTGGATATATGTATATATACACAGAAATAGGATTGCTGGATCATATGGTAGTTCTATTTTTAATTTTTTGAGGAACTTCCATATTGTTTTCCACAGCACTACACTATTTTATAACAACCATGAAAATGTATACCAGCTGGATTTTCCCCAAGCTGTTTGATTTAAGGAATAGTCACATTTGCCCATTCTTTGCTCCAAGATTTGTTAAGTATATTGAACAAGCATACAACAGTTTTAATTTAGTGACTAGGCAAATTTCTTTTGCCTTAGGTTGCCAAAGTCCACACCCCCCCCCTCACTGGAGGTGGAATATTTATTTTTTTAATTAAAAAATTTTTTTTATTGAGGCATAGTTGATGTACAATATTATATAAGTTTCAGGCATACAACACAGTGGTTCACAATTTTTAAAGGTTATACTCCATTTATAGTTATTATAAAATATTGGTTATATTCCCTGTGCTGTACAATATATCCTTGTAGCTTATTTATTTTATACATAGTAGTTTGTACCTCTTAATTCCCTACCCCTATCTTGCCCCTCCCCGCTTCCCTTTTCCCACTGGTAACCACTAGTTTGTTCTCTATATCTGAGAGTCTGTTTCTTTTTGTTATATTCACTAGTTTGTTGTATTTGTATCCCACATATAAGTGATACCATTCAGTATTTGTCTGATTTATTTCACTAAGCATAATATCCTCCAAGTCCATCCATATTGCTGCAAATGGCAAAATTTCATTCTTTTTTTATGGCTGAGTAGTATTCCATTGTGTGTGTGTGTGTGTGTGTGTATATATATATATCTCACATCTTCTTTATCCATTCATCTGATGATGAGCACTTAAGTTGCTTCCATATTTTGGCTATTGTAATTAATGCTGCTATGAACATTTGGGTGCATGGTTTTCTCTGGATATATATATGCCCAGGAGTGGAACTGCTAGATCATATGGTCTAGCAATAGACCATATTATTTTTTTGAGGAACCTCCCTACTGTTTTTCATAGTGGCTGCACTAATTTACATTCCCACCAACAGTGTACAAGCGTTCCCTTTTCTCCACATCTTTGCCAACATTTGTTATTTGTGTTCTTTTTGATGATAATCGTTATAGGTGTGAGGTAATAGCTCATTGTGGTTTTGATTTGCATTTCTCTGATGATTAACGATGTTGATCATCTTTTCATGTTGACCATCTGTACATCTTCTTTGGAAAAATGTCTATTCAGTTCTTCTGCCCAATTTTTAATCGAGTTGTTTGTTGTTTTGATGTTGAGTTGTATGAGCTGTTTATATATTTTGGATATTAACCCCTTATTGGTCATATCATTTGCAAATATTTTCTCCCATTCAGTAGGTTGTCTTTTTGTTTTGTCGACAGTTTACTTTGCTGTGCAAAAGCTTTTAAGTTTAATTAGGTCTCATTTGTTTATTTTTGCTTGTGTTTCCTTTGCCTTAGGAGACAGATCCAAAACAATATTGCTACGATTTATGTCAAAGAGTGTTCTGCCTATGTTTTCTTCTAGGAATTTTATGTTTTCGGTCTTACATTTAGGTCTTTAATCCATTTTGAGTTTATTTTTATATATGGTATTAGAAAATGTTCTAATTTTATTCTTTTACATGTAGCTATCCGGTTTTCTCAGCAGCACTTGTTGAAGAGACTGTCTTTTCTCCATTGTATGTTCTTGCCTCCTCTGTCGTAGATTAATTGACCATATGTGTGTGGGTTTATTTCTGGGCTCTCTATTCTGTTCCATTGATCTATGTGTCTGTTTTAGTGCCCCAGGTTGCCAAATTTTTGATGATTTTTATATGGTCTGTTACTTTAATATGGCTGAATAGGCGAGTGACAGTGCTGTTGGGAAGGGCAGCCTGAAGAAAGGGTCTTTCCCTTTAGGCTTTTGCAATGTATTCCTTCCTAAATGTCTTATTGTTGTCCCATGTGGTTACTCTTTTCATTTTGTTGACAACTCTGCAATTACTGCCAAACTTTGCAATTTCATCAGGGGGTGCATAAGTTTTCTCTTTCTGATTATCATTTTCTTTCTCTCCTTCCATGGTGTCTACCTTCCATGCTGAAATGCCATCAATATCACGTCCAGCATCCTGTGGAAGCTCCCCCCCACCCTAAGCTTACCATCTACAACGCACATCTATTAATTTTCTGTTCACTGTTTTATCATCAAGAAAATTTCCTAAGAGCATCTTTGGATTGTGTGTGTACATGTGTTCATTTGTTTGCTTTAACAACTTTGGACACCAAAGTGGTCTATGCTGTTGGTAACTAGTGTTTCACTTGCCAAATAAAATAGGAAAAATAAAACGATGACAGTTACTTTGAAATATTAAGCAAAGCCTTAGACTTACAGAAAATGTAGTTTGGCAAGTGAAGTGACTTAGGCCATCCTGTGCATGTCTATGCTGAGGCCACACAACCTGAGCTTTCACTGTACACAGCAACATCACTGGAACAGAAGGTTCAGGAGAACAAATTATTCTTAAATACAACCTTTTTCATACTTCCAAACAAATTTGTGACAACAAATTTGTGATCGTGTTCACAGTGTAATCCATTCGTCTCCAGCAGAAACACAAAGTGGCATTCTTGACCTACTTCGCTTTTGGTTAATTCTGTTACTTATGATCCATAAGCTTCTAAAGATCACTAGTTATTGTTCGGTGATTAAGCTATGACTCCAAAGTCAGAAATAAGATTTGCTAATGAAAAATTCCTGATCGTCTATTGTACACTGAGGATATATAGACACCTTGGTGTTGCTGAGATGCATGAAAATCAAAAGATATAATTGCTCTCTTTGAAAAATCTATAATTGTTATGATAATAAAATTAAATAATAATATAGGAAGAATTAGTTACAAATCTGTATAGCCAATGGTTAAGAAAACAAAGAAAAGGAAATTCTTCTGACATAGTTAATCTTGTTCCCACTATTGGATAAAAAAAAGGAAATTAAAGTTTTTCTGGTTGGTATTTAACTCTTCTTTTTGCTTCCACATTATCTCTGAAGGCACATCCAAGGATGCCTTGGAGTGCCCGGAGTAAACCAATGTTGGATGATGTGATTCTGTTTGTGATTAGAGAATGCACTCCACTTTTTTCATCTCCTTAGGTTCTCTGTATTAACCTAGAATGATAACCCTCCATGAGGCATACCCCAGTTGGAACAGGCTTTGTTTAGGTTCTGTTCTTTAAGTGTTGCTGCCTAATTGGTCTATCTACCTTGGGTACTAGAATAGTGATAGCAAACATCAGTTGAGTTCACTTAATTAAGATACCTTTCCTTAATCTTACAAAAGATGAACTATTAAATCAAGACTTATAAAAACAACAAAAGACCTGATTGACAATGTGTGCCCACTTTATGGAATAAGTGTGGTTTATCACATAACTAATAAGCATAAACAAATATGTGACCCAGAGTTCTCCAGCCATTATAGATCACCCACTGACACTTTTCAAATTGTGATTTGAGGTCCCATTCTATATTGAGAAGTAGGTTGTTGTGGTTTTTTTCCCCCAAGCTTCTCCTCTGGAAGTGTTACATGCTCCATAAATCCAAGCTGTTCCTGACCCCAGCTGTGCCAAAGTTCTGCTGAGGTTCTTTCTTCTGCCCATGAGCAACTTCTCCAGAAAGTTTCACTTTTCCCATATCATTTCACTACGAGCATGGACACAGCTAAATCCTTCAATTCCTCAAGGCAAAAAACAAAAACAAAAACTGCTGTAAAGGTAAATTAATGTCTTTATTTCTAGAGAAAAAAAATGATATTTTCCTAGGTTCTTAGACAAAGAAGCAAAGTTCCTTTCAGACCTTTCCTTCTCATAATATACTTTTTATAATTGCAAACTGTATACAGCTACACGGTAATATTGGCATTTATTATCAATTTTTCCACCACCAGAGTACTGCTGAAATCTTTGGTTAGATATGTTTAACAGAACTGTCTTTATCTTAGTTCTGCCTAAATATTTTATTTGTTTCATTTTCCTTATTCTCTGATATCTACCAGTTCCTTTGTCTGAGGAATCCTTGCTAACTCATGTGGAGTATTCATGAATACCAACAAATACTGTAAGAAATTCTCTATCTCTCTATCAGCAGTTGCTCAAATTTCAGCCTTTATAATACAGAGATGACATCAACTACACTTTAATTCATGTTGCTATTTCTTCTGTACCCACTGAATGCAACCTGCAGGTTGAGTTGGTGCAGTGCCTCTCAGAATGTGTACTCTACAATGGAGCCCAATTCAGCTACCCAGGGATAAATCTTTTCTCCATGATAGAAGCCAGGGAAAGAAGGAAAAAGAAGAAAGTCATCAAATTCCTTAGCTTGTGATTTCAAAAAAGTTTCAAAAAGTAAAAATCCTATATAGAGAACCTTATTTTGTGATGACTTCTTGATCCACATCATCCAATTTCACCCTAAACTTGTGTGGTCTGAGGCTTTGCTCGCTGACATTTTATAGTCATTACACAGGACCCATGATAGTATCTGTCAACAGCAGCCTTTCATACAGGGCTAGGTAGCTAATAATTCTGTATGTTAATTAGAGCCAAAGTAACTTTTGCAAAGTAATTTAAAAATTTCAGATTTTAGTTGTCTTATTGGGAAAAAAAAAAGTCCTTGAACTAAATATGTAACATTGGAAAGACTACACAGATTTTCTTCTTAATTATAATAATAATAATTGAATATCCAAGCTATTGCTCTAGTAGAGTTAAAATTGGTTTCCATTTATTCATTCATTAAATAAAAGTTTAGTGAGTGTGTTTTATACAATGTCCTGCTGGGCTTTGTGGACACAAAAAACAGAACCAGGTGTTTCTCTTCAGAGACCTAAGAGTCTAGTGGAAAAGAAAGACTTAAAAACCAAGAGTTACTATTTATAGATATTATACTGGAGTAGTTATTCTTACCCAGGGATGCACAACAAAAACACATAGGTATTTCTATTATCATTTTTTTCAAAACACACATGCGTGGCTGTGCCCTTTAGGTATATGAGTTTTAAAAAGCATTATTTTGATTCTGACTTGCATGTTTATTAGGGTCACAGAAAGAAGATGCTAGCATTTAGCAGAGGGAATGATTAACTCAGGCTGGGAGGCAACATTTGGTCTAGAGCAACTTTTAATCTGGATCTTGAGGATTATGTGAGAGTTCAGTAGGTAGAGAAAATGGAAAGGGCAGTAGAGTCAGAGAAACAGAAGAAAAGGCATATAGGCGTGCTTATAAATAGAAGGAAGACATAACATTTAAGGGTAGCACGGCAGGGCAATGACTTCTAAAAATTTGTGGCAAAAAACCCCACAAAACCTTAGACCTATGTTGACCAATCACAAAATAAAGTGTCTTTAGAAGTAAACATGTCAACAAGAATTTGAATCAAAGTCAAAGCCTGTGTCGGTGTAAGAGCAAACTTCATTTTCTGCCAAGGAAGGAACCAGTGCATATGATTGTGGGCAAGGATGACAGCATGAGAACTGGTTCCACCCTTTGAAAAAATGTTGTTTCAAAACATTTGTTCTCTAGGCAATCTCCTCCTGAATGCATGTCATAAATGAAATTCTGCCTTTTCTTGATTAGCATTCTTTCTAGTACTTAAGAGAACAGAAATGAGGTAGGAATAGGCATGTGAGGTCAACAAGTCTATAAGATAATAGCTCTTTATATGTGCCACGCATTGTGCTAAGCATTTGTAAAACATTGCTTTGTTTAATCTTCACCACGATAGAACTTATTAACCCCATTTTACTGGTGAGAAAGCTAAGGCTTTGACAGTTGAATAACTTGTCTAAGATAACTTCGTATTCAAACTCAGACAGACTCTAAAGTCTGGCTTCTAAAGACTCTGCTGTACAGTCTTATTCTATGGTTTAGAAACACTTTTCTAATAAATCCTCAGCTCATAAGAAGGAATGTGGTGGAAAACACTTCTTAATGCCACAGAACAAAGTACAGTGTACTGTATGTATGGCAGAGAAAGAACTGTCAGGCAATAAAGTGTTCACATGCAAGCATACATTACTTTCAAGTGTCACCTTGAGAATGTAAAGAACTGATAACTTCCATGACTTATTAGCCAAAGTTTGAGTGAATTTTCTTCAAATTGAACATTTAGATGAAACATACTCTATACCAGGAGGAAATCTTGAAATGGAACTTAAAGGAGAGATCAGCAAAGCTCTTAAGTGTTTATTGCTCCTTCTTCCCCAGGTCACGAAATAGGATTGATGTCCTCCTTTCTCACATTTTTACAAGGTAAGACCTTTTTTTTTTTTTTTTCATATTTAAACCTTCCCGTACCATACAGCTCAAACGTCAGCTATATTACTCTCATCATTCTGGGATCTATGATCTGCTGACCCCTTGTCAATCCTTCCATTCACTGAAGAATTTGACATAATTTTCCTCTTCACCCAAAATTTTGTACATTGTCAAGATGGCTTCGTCATTTATTGAATTAACCAATATTCTAACTTTTCATTTCTGTGTCTCCTCTACTCCAATCTTGAAATCTGGACTCACAGGTCCAAATTCCCAACCTCACCACTTCAACTTTCCAATCTTACCATTCCATTGAAAATGGAGTGACCACCTCATCACCAAGCAAACGAACATTATTCTGTTCTTAATTCGTTTGTTTGGCAATAGCCTCATCTTCGGAAATGCTCTTTTCTATAAGCTTCTATGAAACCACACTATCCTTGCTTTTTTTTTTCTTTAATCTTTCTAAGGGCTCCTTTTTAAATCCTCTGCATGAGTTCATTGTTCTCTCCATTCTTTTAATTTCAGTGTTCTATAGATTTTCACCCACAACCTCTTCTTACTGCAAACACATCTATGAGTAATCTCATCTGTAGCCATGGTTTATAAGCCCACTTTCTTCCTGGATGACGCCAGCTTAGATTCATCTCCTGGACACTTTGGAGATGCATATATCCAGTCACCCCCTAAACATTTTATTTTGGAGAAGTATTTTCAGGCAGAGAGAATCTATGCAGCAGACAGAAGCAACAGTGAATTTAGAGAATCTAAGAATGTTTCATTTTGAGTAAACTGGAGAATGACAAATGAGACTGGAGAGAAATGACAGATATTATTCATGGAGATTTTATAAAACATACTAAGAAGTGTGGATTTTATTTTAAGAGAAATATGGAGCAATTTAAATTTTCTAATCATGGGACTGACACTGTGATTAGAAAGATTACTCTGAAAATAAGATAGAAAACTGATGATTAAAGAAAAGGCAGTGGAAAGTGACAAGTTGGCAGACTTTTATAGTAACCTAGGTGAGAATTTGTGGGAGTCTGAAATAAAATAAAGTAAATGGAGATAAATATTTAATAAATGTCTACTAAAATAAAGAATCTTTTGGTCAGTATGTATTAGTGCTTCAGTTGATATGGAATAAACTCCTTTCATGTTAAAATAAATTTAGTAGAGTGCCTGAAAATCATATTTGGGAATGTGA
This sequence comes from Balaenoptera physalus, assembly GCF_965194825.1. Lineage (NCBI taxonomy): Eukaryota > Metazoa > Chordata > Mammalia > Artiodactyla > Balaenopteridae > Balaenoptera > Balaenoptera physalus. Next base: position 133,050,679 of record NC_138884.1, read on the forward strand.
CCAGGGAAATATTTTAAGTGGATATATGTAGCTGAAATTTATCAGTTGTAAAATTAAATATGTAAAATTTATTAACTAAATGAAGACATTTGAAAAACAAATAAGCAAGTAAAAAAAAAAAAAAGAAAAAAAACCAAAACCAGCAACAAAAACATGGATTTTCTGTCAGTGTATTGTCAGTAAAAAAGATTGTTTTCTGCTGACTAAATTAATTGAAGTTGAGTTTAAATTTGTTGGTCTTATTTTTTAAATGAGTTTATATGGTACTTTAAATCATCTCAATGCTAAACTAATTTTTCCCCAGGAAACTTCTTCACTTATTTAACAAGATATGGAAAAATTATCAATCAACTTTTGCAGTATTATTTTAATTTTGTACACACATTCTCTTATGTTCTGTTAGGTAAAATGTGTGGTTCAGAGAGCTTTTGGGGGCATTTATATTATTTTTTTATTTTCAGTTTTATATTAAAAACACTTTTTTGTTTGTTTCTTTAGGGTGACCTGGCAGAAAAAAAATTTGACATGTTATGCTATTATCATTTTCTAGGTTGAGATATTCTGAAGGTAATAGTATTTTATATTTAAATAAGACTGTCTTTAAATGTTCTTATTCTTTTCTGAAACACTGGCATAAACAGGGACAACAGTTTCTCAGAATACAATGGTGAGAATCAGACTTTGGATAAGTGATATATGGAGCTCTCAGGATGCTTATTCTACTGTACTAGTAGATCACAACCATGTATAGTATACCAGTTTCCTATGATTGCTGTAAAAAAGTACTACATCCTGAGCAGCTTAAATCAGCACAGATTTATTTTCTTAGAGTTCTGGAGGTCAGAGATCCTAAATGGATTTCACTGGGCTGAAATCAAAGTGTCAACAGCACCAGATTCCCTCCAGAGTTTCTGGGAGAAAATCTGTTTGCTTGCCTTTTCCAGCTTCTCCAGGACTCTGCATTTCTTGGATTATGGCCTCTTCTTTGTTCTTCAAAGCCAGCGGTGTAGATTCTTCTCTTTCTACCTCCATTGACCTTGGCTTTCATTATATATAGGGCCCTCTCATCTTCTGTCTATAGTCTAATCACCATTTACCTCCCTCTTAAAAGGATAATTCTAAGGATTCTTCTTCAGATAATTCAAGATTCCAAGATTTTTACTCATACCTGCAAGCTCTCATTAGCCATGTAAGCTAACATTCACAGTTTCCAGAAATTAAGACCTGGCTACTTTGGGGGCCATTATTAAACTTACACATATAATAATACTACAATATCAGCATTAATTAATTTTTTCCTTGGGCATTTTATTTTCACCTTTCCCAGTGCTGGAAGCAGAATAAGAGATGAGTTTTGTTTCATGCCCAGATGCACTGCATTACTACGTATTTTTGTGTTGGGGCTCTGGATAGAGGAAGCAGGTAATAAAGTTGCATTAGAACAATGGTTCTCCATCAAGGTTCCTTTCCGTGTTGTTATTCTTGCTTCTGTAACTTCCCACTAAAGATATGTACAATATGGTGAGTTTGTTTTCCTCAGCTGAACAGATGAGGCAGAAGGATGGCAGCCCTGGTAACTAGAATACATGTGCCCTAATGGGGAACAAAGAGAACTCTCTTCTCCCTTTTCCCAAGAAGACAGACTCTCCTCTCCTTTCTGGCTTTAACTGAGAGAATAAAACCCTGTAAGGCACGTAGAATCAATATTTATAATGGAGACGCGTGGAGGGAGGATGCTCTGATCATCTTATTATACGTGCTGATATTTCTGATCTTTAAAACAATCTAAGGCACTTTGCTCAGAAAAAGCATATTTTTAACCCTGGTGGCCTAAACCACTTAGGCCAAATTCCAACTACTTAATTACATTCTGTCTAGAGTATCCTTCCAAGTGTTCCAGAACTCACAGTGGTTTTCATTTCCTATCCTAAGCTGCTCCGTTGTGCTATTGTTATTATTTAACATTCCTGAGAGTAGACAGATGCGCTGTTTGAAACAGGAATATATATTTCCTATTGAATAAGCTAATAGTCTAAAATATGGTTGCCATATTCCATCTCCAAGTTGAATAAAAGAAATGCATTAAAGGAAACATAATAAAAGGAAACAGTGAAAGAAAATACAAGACAAGGCCTCTGTCCCGGTTAAAACCCAAACCAGCTGATGTGGAGAATAGGCCACTTTGTGACTTTGGGTCTGGCTAAATGTTATCATTTTTGCAAAAACAATAAAACACTTGTGTTTATGTTGTAAATGGACAGGGTTATTATTTTCTAATAAAAAGACTTAACTATGTTTAAAGGAAGGATCACAGGAGGATGGGGCATTTTTGTACAGCAACAGCATTCCATTTAAAATAACTATTATACATTATAACTCTCCATTCTTCCCACCCTCATTTCTTTCAAATCATTTTATAAAGCATTCACATTTCTTAACATTGTAATTCACTCATTGTTAGAATCATACAACTATAACAAAAAAATCACAGACCCAGAAAATTTTGACAGCAAAAGGGAGGCAGTGTAGCAATGATTGATTATTATAAGCCCCTAGCCCTTCTCTTCTATTTCAGTGGAAGGGCTCTCTCTCCTTTTAAGACAAATCCCTTTACTTGTGCTTTGAAACTATACTCTCTGCCTTGGGCAATTCAACCTACCAATTGGCTCTCTCTGGTCTGACTTCAGCCTACTCCTATCTACTTGCCTTTTATGTATAAGCATGCCAAGTCTCTTTTATGTAGAATAATAGCAATGTTTTTAAAAGAGCTGAATATTCTTTTCTCTTTTGCATTTCCTGAGTAGGATTCCCCCCCCAGTTCTGCTAGAGTCATCTGTTTGCCTTGAGGAAGATTGAAATCGTGGAAGCTGGATTGCATTGAGTCAGAGGCAGTCACTGTTCAGCTTTTGACATCCGAAATAAAATATGTGAGTTGACTACAAGACTGAAGTTTTGAAAGCCAGGTTTGGATGAGAACAGTTTTTTTTCCTAAAACCCTCTAGCTTCCATGAACGCCCTAATGTATTAAATATTTGGCTTGTCATGCTAGATCATAGATATTTTCTACTTACCAAGGATATAGAAAAGTCAGAATATGTCATGAAGAAAGCCTGCCATAAAGGGAGGCGGGGAAGCCTTCCCACTCTTATTGCCAGGCCAGGGGTGGGTGAAGTATATGATGAAACCCATATATCTCGATTACCCCTCTTTATACCATGGTTCCAAATGTGACATGCTGTTAAGTATGAAGAAAAGCCAAGAGTGGAGTGAAGTTGATACCACTTCCTGTTGAGAACCTTTGGGAGGAGGCACATATGCAGGTTCCTTTCATATCCAAGACCCTCCCCAGGCTCCCTCCACTGGAAATCAGTATGGGGGTAAGCATGAGGCCTGAGGGACTCTTTTGCCCAGCTCCATGAGGGATATGTTTTCCGCGAGCCCAAATACCATCTTATGAAGGAAGAAGGGAATGTGAATAACAGTTCTGATGGGAAATTGGACTTTCAGCTGATTCTTTATCCACAAGACTGTTTTATATAAAAAGAAACTATTTAAACCACATAATGCTGAGGCACATTTTTCTAGTAGGTTTAGGTAAGTTTTTGCCTCCACTTACCAGAGGGGAGAAATAGTGGATATTTATCAGATATTTTTGAATGCCAAGTATCTGTGAAACACCCTTCTTGTATCTGGAGAGTTTGCCACACTTTGAGTACAGCCTTTGCTAAAGAGAAGCCAGAATTTATTCCCCCAATCTTTCTTGTTACTGATGTGCAGATTCATAAGATATGCTCAAGATGACTTTGATTTGAAAATAAGCAAAGTGTCACAAACAAGGTGGCACTAGCATCTGGCTTCTGACATAGGCCCTACCCTTATTAGCATGAACTGTGAGTCTCCAACAACATCAGTGTAAACGGCTTTGTCATTATCAGTGCTGAGTAATAATGGCGGAGTATTTTCACTGGAGTAACCTTAATTGTAGTCAGTTATTGGTCCTTGGTGTGTGGCTTCCATTCTTGACTCTCTGACCAGAGATTCTAGGTGCTACCTATCATGCTTTATTAAATTCCTTTTCTGATTAAACTTAGTTGTTGATTGCTAGGAACCACAGCCAGTGACAGTTAAATTTCTTGAGTGCTTACTATGTACCATACACTGGTTTAAGCACTTTGCATATTTTATTTATCTCATGTAATTCCTCTCAACAATATTAATAAAAATAGATACTATTATTATCTACATTTTACAGATGAGACAACTTAGAGGGAGATTCAATAACTTGTCCAAAGTTGTTTGTTAACCAGTGAGATTCAAGTTCAGCCAGTCTAGCCTCATAGCCCATATTTCTATCTCTACACTTTAGACCTCGTAATATGTATATAGTATTTATATATATACATATCTTTATCTATTATAAATATATATATCTTTATCTCTCTGTCTATATATTATATATAGGCCTATTTATATAGTGCAAGAGTAAATCTCTAGCTATGTATTTACATTGTACATACCTTGAGAAAATACTGTACCTCATTCTGTTTATAAACACTGCTTTATTTCCCAACCTTGTCCTTGCTGGATGTGTTGAAAGCATGGCTTTCTCTTGCTTTTCCCACTTCATCCCCTATCTTCCACTTTCAGTCCACTAAAATACAGCTTCCTCTCCTATTGTTCTCTGTAACTGCTTCTCACTGAGGTCACCGAAGGTGTTATCAATAGTCTCTTTTTTGGTCTTTATTCTTACTCTATTTCTCTACAGCATTTGGTATGTGATTCCTTACTTCTTTCTTGATTCTTTGTAACTATTTGGTTTCTGTGATATTTTTGTGACCTGGTTTTTATCCTAGAGCTCTGGCCAGTGTCTCTCAGGGCCCTTCATGGGCTCTATTTCTTCTGACATACCTTAAATACCACTTTAAATTCTCAGTCTTCTTTCACTTTCCCTGGATGAACTTATAGACATTCTAGATATAGAAACATTGATGAATCTCTAATATGTACTTCAGCAAACATATTTATCCTAAGATCTATAATTACACATATTGTCTGCGGGAAATCTCCCTTAGTATGTTCCAAAGATATTTCAAGTTCAAACTTAATATTTCCCAATTAAACTCATCTTTCCTTTCTTTCTCAAATTTCTCCTTCATTCCCATTATTCGTTAAGGAAAGAACCATCAACTCACTCAATCAAAAAGCCCACAGGTCATCTGTTGCTTCTTTTTCATCTTCATACTCCACCTCAGTTCGCTAAGTACACTAGCTCTGTCATAGTGCACATCACCCCATCCTCACCATCTCTACCAGCTCTGCTTTTATCTTTTTGTACTGCTTACTCCAACGGCCTTCTAAGTCCATCTATATGGGATTTCCTCTTTATATTTTCCACCTCCTGCAGAACTGGCTTTAAAAAGCATAAAAGTAATTATTTCACTTCTCATTTAACATCTTTCAGTTGCTCCCCATTACTCAGGATACAGCCTGAGCTTCTCAGTCACTACTTATTTGATCTGGCCTGTGCTTATCTAGATACTTTATTATCATACAACTCTCTGTCTACAGACCACATTCCACCCAACTGATTTATTTGCAGTTTCCTCTAATACTCACACTCTCTCGTGCACCTGTCTGAGGTTGCTGTTAAATTCATGTGACACAGTTGGCTTACTCCCACTCATCCATCAAATCGCATTTCAGATTTTACACTTTCCGTGTCTTCCTGTGTGCTCCTCTTAGTGATAACAGTGTTAACTCTGTGATACTCTCTCACCCACTAGACTGTGAACTTTCAAAAGAGATTTGCTATGTCTTTGGTCTCAGAATATTCAGGCCTCCCATGAAGACTGGATTACTGTAGAAACTAAATATTATTTTGCAAATGAACTGGTATCAAAAGTATACATATTTACTTGAAAGTTGAGTGAACGAAGGCCTGGCGAGGTTAAGTGATTTGTCCATTGTCACACTGCTAGTAAAGACAAAGATGTAACTATTCATTATTCTTTAACTGACACTCTCAGAACTTAAAAAAAATGCCTGAAATACAGAAGACACTTAATATATACTTGTTCAATGAATGAATGAAAAAGGAAAAGAAAACTATCTCATTTTCTGTAACAAAAATGTTAAAAATAGTGAATTTCAAAATAGTGCAGAAGAGGGAAGTTAACATACACCACTTCTGTTTTAAAAGTGTTATTAAATGGCAATATTTGAAGAAAATATTTTCAGTGTGATTTCATGATCTTATAGGAAGCCAAATTATATCTGTACCTTCTACTTCCTAAATGGGCATGTAGTTGGTTATATTGAATAATTTAAAATTATTAAAATTAAGGATGCCAGTAAATTTAATATGAAAAAGCAAGTTAACATTGCTCAGATTTATAATAATACTTTGAATGTCTGAAATCACTTTTAATAAGAGTGTCCTTCTACATTAATAAAATAGTAGAGTGGGAGGCCGAATGCAAAGATTGCCCCCATGACCTCCATCCTCTGTTGTTAAACCCTATGTAATCCCCTCCCTGTGAGTGCTGAGTGGGACCTGTGATTTGCTTTTAGCCAATAGAATATGGAAAAGGTGATGGGACACCACGCCCATGACTGCACTGTAAGACTTCCTTTAACAGACTAGAGTGAGGGCATCTCTCTTGCTGGCTATGGAGAAATAAGAGGCCAAGTTCTGAGAGGGTCACCTGATAGGGAACCATGGTGGCCTCTAGTAGCTGAGCAGCACCCAGCCAGAGAGAAAACAGTGAACCCAGTTCTCCAACCAGAAATAATTGAATTCTGCCAACAATCAGCGTGAGCTTGGGATAGACCCTGAGTTTCGGAAACACTGTAGCCCAGCCTGCACCTCGACTGAACTGCTCACCTATGGTAGCTATGAGATCATAAATATCTGTTTATGATCATAAATATCTGTGCTGTTTTAAGCTGCTCAGTTTGTGGTAATTTGTTACATTGTTTAAAACTATATACAGTACGTATATAATAGGTAACTAATGAGAACATACTGTATAGCACAGGGAACTCTACTTAATGCACTGTGGTGACCTAAATGGGAAGGAAATCCAAAAAAGAGGGGATATATGTATATGTAGAGCTGATTCATTTTGCTGTACAGTAGAAACTAACACTATTGTAAAGCAGCTACACTCCAACAAAAATTAATTAAAAACAACCTAATATATCCTACGTATATTTAACATAACAAAACCTGTTACATAACCTTCAAAACTGCAGAACAAATAAATATGTTAGTGAAAAGCAAAGTTTCAAAGCATTAAAGGAAAAGAAAATCTAATGCTACCTGAATTATAATTCAGGTTTCAAAACATGACAATTAAGCTGTATGAGAAAAATACATGATAAACCAATTGAGAATGAATAGTAAAGTCTTGTATCAATTTTAATAGAAAAAGAAAGGAAAACCCAACCACATGTTTTTCTTGGGTTTACATCAATATTTATCCACAACTTTCTGTTTTAGAGTATTTTGTGGCTATTATTTTGCAAACTATAGCAGGCCAATCTCTGTTTTATTTAGGAAAGTAAAACTATGTCAAAAATACTTAAACATTGTACAAAATAAGCAATATTTTTTAGTAAAAATAAAAAAATTTCAAATAGTTTAAGATTATTTATCACCAAATATCAATAATCTACTTCTCTGCAATAATTGTGTCTCATAAGCTGGTCCTTTATCAAACTCTTTCTCTTCCTTCACATGATATAAAACATGTGACTTTGTCACTATCAAAAATAATTTTAACTTTTTTTACTTTAAGTGTTTTCACCTTAAGTTTTAAGAATATAGCAGATAAAGCTTAAAGAAAACAAATGTTTAAACAACCAAAATTTTGGAAGTTTTAATTCCTGATCTCCAAAACTAATGTGGGAGTAAAATACAAATGACCTATACATATTTTAGACTGTTGTATTTAATCTTAAAATTCAGAAAAGACAGAAACTTAGTCTGGAAATTTCGTAGATAACATCTGGCAGGGTTTATCACGACCTGGACAGGAGAACCAGACGTTGTTAAATACGCTTTGGACTTTGAGCATTCTATTTATTAAACAAACAAACAAAAAAGTGAAGAGTTTAAATGCTTAACATTTGCTATTTTAAAACATATGAAACTCAAGTAATGACTTTTATGGCTGCCTAGCTACCTCTCATTTGTAATTTAAAATATTAAAACTAAGAATCTGAAAAATACTTAAATGATACCCTAAAAATTTCCTTTCCAGCTGTGTGAAAAATACAATAGTTTTATGTTACTGTAACATGTACTGTTTTCTTAAATCTTAGCAAAGACTTTCTTATTTCCAAATTCTTAAGTGTTCCAAGTTTTAATGACATTATCATTTTCTATTTGCCTTAGGTAGCTCATAGAAATTGTTATTCACTTCTTGCTTCATAACATTCTGGGTACAATATGTACCAACAATTTTTTCTCTGTTTTCCTTCCTGAAGCTGATCTGATATTAAAGTGCTGGCTTTAATAAGTTTCCACTTCAGTCTAAAATAGATAATTTAAGAAATCCAGAAAGCAGAGGCTGCCAAAGCTCACTGTTTCCTAAAACCAGATTGCTATTTAACTTCTTCCATTGTGACAAAACCCAGGCCTACAGAACCTGCCCCACCTCTTCCTCAGAGTAAATAGCTCTCTCTCTGATCCAGTGATTTCACTGAGGAAGTGCTCCGTGTTAAAGGCTATCATTCAATTTCACTTCTTATTTTATTGTTTGTTTTTTTGTTTAAATTTTATTGCTTTCACATCTGGATGGCACAGCTTTCATGTGGTATTAAAAGTATGTGTCCAAAAATGTGTCCCAGATGAACATCCTGTTTGTCTTTTGATTTAAATTTCTATTTAGTAAACCTCTGTGGTTTGGATACAGTGAGGAGGATTTTCAGCCCAACTCCCTACCCACTTCCTCAAAAGTAACAACTACCCTGTCTTTTCCTCCCTTACTCACCTTTCCTCTGCTAAATTAATATTGTCTATCAAACACATTCTTAGGAATATTTAAGAACATTACCTCGTCTCTCAATGATAAAATCTATGTCTAAAGCATTACTGTTCTGGAAGCTCTTTCCACAAAATGTTTGTTTTACATGCTACGCCATTAGCAAATATGAATATGTTCCCATCAGGCCCTGGTAGAAAAATAACCAATTTTTGAATTATGAGATACTTGCTTTAGAGAAACAAATAAGTGCTTTTTCAAAAATAGTTTAGCAACTGCATTTTTCCGTTCAAAACCTGGAAAGAAATATGGTTAAAGTATTTTTTAAGTCTTCCCTTCAAATTGGTCATAGAAATCTTATCACTGATGAATAGATTTACTTGACATATTGCATAAAATTATTTTTTAAAAATAACTATTGTTTAAGCCACATTTTTTGAAGCAAAGAAATCTGGTTGTTCTTGGCATTTCTTAATTTGCTTACTTGGGGGTATGTTCTCCCCAAATCCACACATATAATTTCCATTGCCTTTAAAAGGGGTTATGAACACACATCTGAAGGAGAACTGACCACTCAGTTTTTGATGTTCTAAAGCCAACTAAAGCATGAACCTCTTGCTTCCTTTCTGATCCCAGCCCTTTTCAATGAGAACAATGCTTATGCAAGATTTCCTAGGGGGATTTTGTGGTTTGAGGTTTTAATAATCTAGGCTAAAATTCAAATAGGAACCACAGCTGCTTGGATAAGATTCTTAGACCTTTCTATTTGAACTGCAGTGAACTTACCAGAATTTTTAAATATTCTGAGCAGTATCTGATATGTAAGAGTGACATGTGGTAGCCTTCTTTCAGATATAAGAATATCTATATACCTGCAAATATTATGAAAATAAAAAGGACATGTACTTTCCTTAACCATTTGCAAATATGTTTAAAAACAGATTTGGCTCTTTTAAAAAGTAATAAGCATTACTGTTCTAAATCAATAAAAGAAACCTATTGAGAATACTTTATATTTTCTATCTTTTTTGTTGAAATTCTCACTTTGTTCATGTATTGTTCTTCTGACCTTGGTGTGAATATTTATGATTGTTAGTTTGAACCCTCTATCAGGTAAATCACTTATGTCCATTTCATTAAGATCTGTTTCTGGAGATTTATCTTGTTCTTTTGTTTGGAACATATTCTTCTATTTCTTCATTTTCCTTGACTCTCTTTGTTGGTTTCTGCACATTAGATGAAACAGTCTTCAGGGTGGCCTTGTTAGGAGATGAACCTTATTGATCAGCTTGGCCTATACGCCTAGTTGTCTCTCAAACTTTTATGATTGTACAAGCCTCCTTCTTTGTTCTTAGTGGCTCCCAGTAGTTGAGGCTGTGTCAATGCCTGTCAGTGTCCCAAGGGGGAGGATCACAGTCAGCACCTAGCTGCAAGCTGATTAGAAGCTGGACCCTCAGGCACACCAGGGAAAGTATGTGGTTAAGCCCCTTCCGGGAGAAACTGAGAGACTGGCATTTTTACCTGCTTCCTCTGCGCTGGGTTCAGGTGTGTAACAGCTAGAGGTTGTCCCTGTGTCCATTAAAAACTGTTTCTTTGTTTGCTACAGTCCTGTGGGACTTGTGAATGCAAGCCCGTTTGGTTACTAGAGCCCGGTAATCCAGAGACCCATCCTTTGGGTGGCTGCTGAAAAAGCTGCGGCCCCAGATGTGTGTACAAGCTCCTTCCAGGGAGCTACTGGTGACTTGGAGTGGGTTGGAAGGAGAAAGCACAAGTAGTGTCTTCCAGCTTTCCTGGTCTCTGGGGAGGATCCCAGCTAGCCTCTAAGGTCTGCTAAATTAGCAGCTTGACCCTCAGGTAGCTTTTAAAGTATGCAGATAAACTCTTTCAGGGAAAGACAGAGATAGGCGATTTTGCCTGCTCCCTCTGCCTTGAACCCTGGGGTGGATAGCCATGGCAAGTATTCTCACTACTTAAGAATCACTTCTTTGTTTTACTACAGTCTGTGGGACTCGGGGATGAGAGCCCCATTGGCTTTCAGAGCTAGGTGTTTTGGGAACCCTTCCCTCCAGTGGGAGTCTTAAAAATTGGGGCACTAGATGTGGGATCCAAACTCTTCCATCCTCAGGGAGAAGCTGAGAGTTGAGGGTTCTCTCCCAATTGTATGGCTCTGTGTCAGGAGTGAGGTTTATGTTAAGAGTATATCTGGCCTTTCCTACCTGTTTAGATGTAGGTATGGTCTCATTCATGCAATGTGTAGGAGTTGCTTAGTTTCTAGATCTCTCTGAGAGAGGACTGATTGCTCATTTGTAGCTGTGCATTCAGCACATCTGTGGGAGGAAGAGAGCTCAGGAGCCGCCTATATCACATCTTTATTCCATTAACTGTTGCATTTCTTTCCTCTGCTTCTGCTCAGCCCAAGTACTCTTGAGAATGTTTTAAAAATTAGACCTTTGGCACCATTGAAGTAGAATCTGTTTATTTTCTGGAATAATAAGCTATGTCTTCATTCTATTACCCATTTGGAGCTACTTTTTTTTTAAATTGATTTTTGTATACTTCTAGAATAGTATTGAGTTTAAAAGGTAAGATCTAGCACTATTTACAATAGCCAGGACATGGAAGCAACCTAAGTGTCCATCGACAGATGAATGGATAAAGAAGATGTGGCACATATATGCAATGGAATATTACTCAGCCATAAAAAGAAACGAAATTGAGTTACTTGTAGTGAGGTGGATGGACCTAGAGTCTGTCGTACAGAGTGAAGTCAGAAACAGAAAAACAAATACCGTATGCTAACACATATATATGGAATCTTAAAAAAAGAAAAAAAAGTTCTGATAAAGACGCAGACGTAGAGAATGGACTTGAGGCCATGGGGGTGGCGAAGGGTAAGCTGGGACGAAGTAAGAGAGTAGCATTGACATATATATACACTACCAAATGTAAGACAGATAGCTAGTGGGAAGCAGCCGCATAGCACAGGGAGGTCAGCTCGGTGCTTTGTGACCACCAAGAGGGGTGGGATAGGGAGGGTGGGAGGGAGACGCAAGAGGGAGAGGATATGGGGATATATGTATATGTATAGCTGATTCACTTTGTTATACAGCAGAAACTAGCACACCATTGTAAAGCAATTATACTCCAATAAAGATGTAAAAAAAAAAAGAATAAATGTAGAAGAAATGATGAAATTAGAAAATCAACATGACAAGCATCATAGTAATAATTATTTCAAGCAAGATTCATCAATGGATACTGCAAACAGTGAGTGAAAGTTTAGGGACTAAACTGATAGTTACATAGTCTCAAACTATTTCATCACAAATTATATATTAATTGCAAAGAACAAAGTACTAACTTTACAGTGGAGAAAACTGGCAGATATCACTTTAACCAAGTGAAAAAAGTAACTACTGCCAGCTATGACAATTAGCAGCGTGTGCCTCCTGATGTGAAAAGCAATGCAAAAAACAGCCTCATGTTGTGTTTTCACAGCCAAATGTGCATAACCTGAATCTGTCCATGAGAAAATATCAGACAAGCCAAAATTAAGAGATATTCTATAAAAGAACTGTCCTTTCTGTTCAAAAAAATGTCAGTTATGAAATACAAAGATGGACTCAGGAACTGTTCTAGATTAAAGCAGACTAAGGAGACACGACCATAAAAGAAGTTATTAGAATAAATGATGAAATCAGAATAGGGCCTGCAGATGTATTGATGGTAATTTCCTGATTTTGATGATTGTTCTGTGATTAATTCAGATAATTTTTGTTTTAAGGGAACACAAACTGAATTATTTAGGAGTAAAGTGGCATCTTGCATTATGTCTGCAACTTAATCTTAAATGGTTCAGAGGGAAAAAATGAGAAAGATAAGGGGGCGGGAGCAAATATAGTGAAATAAAAACATTTGGAGGATTCTGGAAAAAAAAAAAGATTTCCCATTTCTCACTTTTATAATCAACACTCTGGAGAGCATGTTTCACATAATAATTTTGGGTCCATTCTGGAGTATTTGTGAATTGCTTGTTCCATGTCCTTTATCCATTTATCTCTTGAGGGTTCTAGTGTCTTTCTTACTAATTTATATAATAAAGATATAAATCTTTTAAGATAAAAAAAAAAAAGTAAGACCTGCTGAAGGGTCTGTTCATAAGGTTCCTGAATCCCAAGGCATGATAAATAACAGCCTTTAAGGATATTTAAATGAGGTCCCAATATTCACATAAAGGGTAGAAATTTCAGAGTCTATCACAGGGTTATAATGTTATTTAAATGTTTATGTAACCAATTAATGACTCCATAGTAAGGGATTTGCAAGGAGAGAATATAATGGAACAGAACATCTATAAATGATCTGGCACTAAATTTAGGTAAAGGACTTACTCCAAAGACAGGAAACTTTTTGAGCTGGAAGACTTTGGATAGCTTTGAGGCTCATTTTGGGTGCCACAAGACCCCCAGTTTCTGGGCCTGCTGGCTGACGGGCATTTTTCTGGGTAAGTATATCCTGGGAAGAATACCAGTCCTGAAGGCCTCTGCTCTTGGTGGGCTGATTCCCACAAGCCCTTGTGCACAATCACATTCAGGGTCTCGCATCTCATCTGGCAGATTTCAAAGTTCTCCACAGAATCCTGTGAATTTACAGAGTTGTATAATGGACTTCCAGAAGGAGACAGGTGCTTCCCATTGGTGGCAAGTGAGTTCTGGACATGTCCTTCAACTTCTGCCAGATCTGCTTCATGTTTCATCTGCTTTATATTAATATTCTGGTTAAGATTTAGTTTACGCCCATCTGCTAAATTTTTTTTTTTAAAAAGGAAAATTTAGTTCCATGCACTGCATAGGATATTTAAGAGCCTCAGTATATTAAACACTTCCCATGAATTCTAACTATTTGAATGTAAATGGTTAATAGATGGCTTGTTCTGTATTGGGCTAAGGCAAACTCTGTGATGCAGAGGACAAAAGCTGTTTTCCAACATTTCAGAATTGGGTATTGACACTAAACTGAAGGCAAGTATCTGCTCAAGGAAAATTCAGTTGATAACAAGTACAGGTGATAATGGCTTCTTGAAAAGAAATCAACTAAAATATTAGAATTTATTGTCCTGGCAGCTATAGATAAAATCAAAGCATATCTTCTGTGACTTTGGTCACATATAGGCCCTCTGCATGAAATTTCCTTCTCTCTGCTGGTCGGTTTACTAATGCTTACTTACATTCAAGGCTTAGATGGACCATTTACTGAGAATTCAGTAAAACACTTTTTATAAAGAAATATGAAATCAGTTGTTTCATCATCTAGGTATGGCTCCTGGAGGTAAGCAGGAGTCTCTGTTCCCTCCAAAATATGCTTCTTAGAATGACAGGCATTGGTAATAGCATTCTCACCATTCTCTAGTTTGTGAAACCAGAGACAAATGAGAAACAGCATTTCCAGGAATTAGTCATCTCTGAGGGGTAATTTTGAAGACTGCGAAAACTCTTGGCAGGGACACTCCATTCAAACTCCTGCACTAAAAGACTTGACCAAGCTTTAACATGGCTTCTAGCAGCCAAAGGCCAAGCTCCTGGGAAGACTCAGCCGTCTTTTGAGTTTCTGTCTGAAAACACTTAGGACTGTCAAAGAATTCACTGTTCTAGCCAGCACCTGACCACAGGCCCCTGACCTTCCTTTCTTAGAGCACATTCACTAAAAAAGGCTTACAATTTTGAATTCTTCCTCTGTCCTTTTAAGAGGTAATGTACCTCCTACAGTTCAGGAGTGTCTTGCTCAAGTTCTTAAAAGCCATTCCTTTGAAATGCAATCATCAGGAATGATAGGGCCAGTGTCTGGTGGGGAATAGAATCCTAACTTCTATAATTGCCAGCTAGCTAATACAGCTGGCCTAATCAAATTTACACTGACCAATACCGACTAATTGTTCACTTTCCTGACTCTGTTTGAGCCCTTGCTCACTCCCTCTACCTACCCCCTTATTTTCCCTTTAAAATACCGAGTTACTTCTGTGCAAATTGGAACGGACCTCAGTTCTTTCCCTTACTGTTAGTGATTACTGAATAAAATCTGATTTCACTATTTTAACTTTGACAGTTTTAAACCAGGAAACAGTGAGCTGGCTCCTGAGGGAGGTATGGAGAACAGTCTGTGAGGAAACTGAAGCTTAGCCTGGAGAGCACTTGGTTCTCAGAAGACTGTAAGCAGTGCTGGGGAGCAAGTGGGGGAGGTGTTGGGGACATATGTAGTAAGCATCCAAAGAATGTATAACTTGATTCAAAGACTAGACACAAAGAATTAGAATCTTGAACTACAAAAGAAAGAAGGCCTGCTGAGTAAGTAACCAAGAATAAGTCAGCACTTCACATCTACAAGAACTGATTACTTTGAGACTTGTTAAGACAGTTTAGCCATATTTTGCTCACTTGGACAAGCGCTTAAGGCCCCAGAGGGAACCTTAATCTCTAAGTAGCTCTGAAAGCATCAACCCTGGAAATCCTCTGTGAGGTAGGCTAGGTGAATCAAGTTATAGAATCCACCATTCAGTCAACATAAAGAATGACATAATTGCATGGAAATCTCTGAAAAACAATCATAGATAAAGCTTAACAAAATAGCAAGAAAGAATTGGATTTTCCAATATCTAAATCAGCAATATCTGTTGAGAAAAACAAAAAGAAAATGTCTCTTTCAGATATTATGTCGCATAGGTTACAGCTTGTCAATTCTCCTTTAATTTCAGGCAAAAAATAATTTATACTCTTGAAAAGTTTTTTCTAGAAGTTTATGCCCAATATTGTACTTCTTTTAATAAGTTGTTTCAGTGTGGATTAGAAGAAATGTAATGTGAAACACTGGGTATGTGAAACATGAACAATATTTCCCTGATGGATCAATACTGCTGTTGGCATTTTACTGGATTGGTACTGAACGTTGAATTACAGTTATTGCAATGGTTTGGAAAGGAAGATGTGGTCATAAATTTTGTAGCAATAGCTAAACTCTTCTGAGAAGCAAACTTCTGTGGCTTAATTTCAGAACAATTTAACAAGACTATGTAAATATGTAGAGTAAAATAAGGACCAGACACCTGAAGTAAGTGAAAATACTACATTCATTTCTTTATATAATTATACAAAAATTCAATTATAGAATTTTATTCAGATTAAATATATAATATATTCAAATTTAATATCTACAAATATATATGTTTTATTATATATTTTATGTGTGCATATGTATATATATGTGTATATATATCCATATATATTTGCAAATTGTAACTGAATGTTACAATTGTAAAAAAAGTTACAATTGAATGTTACAAATGTTAAATTGTAATTTTTTTTTTTTTTTTTTTACAGAGTTGGAATTGGTTCCTTTATGGAAAAACTGAAAGTAATTGTAATTGAATGTAATTACAAAATGGACAATAATTAGTCTTACTTTGCCAAATCTATCATGCAAAAAGAGACACTGCTAACTACAAATACACATTTTGAGACCAAATGGGAAAAACTGTTATCAGCCAGGACCCTGAAATTTATAAGGATGCTCAAGATAGAGAGTAGAGATGAACAACACTGTAATTTAGGAAAGTCCAAGCTTAAGCCATTAATGATCTCAGTCGCATCTTCTTGTAGCTTTCAGTATTTCCTCTTTCTTGAAACTCTCCTCTTCCCTGTTCACTACTTGACAGCGTTTGTTTGGTTCTTCTTTTCCTTTCCAATCACTGGGCTCCTTTGTTTTGCTGACTCCTTTTTTCCCCCACACTTTCCTAAGTGGGCTGTTCCCTGAGGTTCTATTTTCAGTTTTCTTCTTCCACTACAGGCTTTTCTTTGACTATTTTATTTTTTCATTACATTAAATGCATTAAAGTGAATGCATTCAAACTCTGCCACTGTTCCTAGCACATGGTGTGGGTCATTGGATGATAGCAAATATTATTCTCCCTCTGATATTTTTTCTACTACTACTGTAACGACCACAGCAGCTGTTGTCAAATAGCCTACTTATCTCCTAAATATCTCAGATAGACAAAAGAAGGCAGAAATGTGACATAATATCTGTGATGTATAGGTCATTCCATCAATACTATCATTTACTGTTATTGAGACATATTATCTTATTTACTTCTCAAAACAACCCTATGAAGTATTTCAATAATTTTTGTAAATACGAAAATAAAGGCCCAGAACGATAAGTAATCTGTAGAAAATCTCATAGTTGTTAATTTTCAAAGTCAGGATTAGAGCTCATTCTTGTCTCAAAAATCCGTGTAAAACCCATATTCTTTCCATTGTACTGTATGTTATGGACCAATTCTGATCTGCCCCCCAAATTTTATGTTAGGAAGACTTTAATGAGGATAGGGAAGGACATATTACAGCTATATATTACTTTTCTAAATCAGTGATAAACCTATTTTCCTAGATACTGAACCTGAGACTCAGAGGGAAACATTTTTTAGAAAGTATCTTTAAAGGAGATATTGAACTAGTACCATTACTAGAAAATTGATGTTTTTAAGAGCTGATCACTTATCAGACTAAATGCTGGTTTCTTTACATATGCTATTTTATTTAATGTGAGATTTTCATGCCTGTTTGAAGGTCTTAATGACTAGACTGAGGGAGTGCAATAAATAAGGTGGTTGGGTCTTAAAAATTCCTTTCCACCTTCCATCTAGTTAGCCTCTGACTCTCATTCCTTCAGCTCTTCCAATGATATTGTAAACATTTAATTCCCTGGATTAAGTCCCTTATTTTTTGAAATTACTATGGTATTTTCTCTTTCATACAGACTTGATTGATAAAGGAAGCATCACACTTTGTTAGTAAAAGGTAAGTCAAGTTGAAACCTAAACCCAAACTCTAAACTTTGGTGAATGTCAAGCTTAGACCTGTGCTAAATATGCCTTCATAACTTCTAATCTCTTTTCCCCAAGTCTTCTCAACCTATCCAAGAGCAAAGAAACTTCTTGAAATACAGAATGAATGTGCACTATCCTCAGAATACCAGTGGTTGAAGAAAATGAGAAAAAAATGGAAGGATTAGAAGATCAATTATGTACAAAAGCTAGTAACTCAATCAAAAGTTTCCAATCCGTCATATTTAGAAATAAATTTCATTCATGATAAACATAAATTTTGGAAGAGAAATAATCAAAATAGTTTTTTACAACCTGTATTCTTCTATTTTCTGGCTTATATTTTGTGACAGTCAAGAAAACGATCAGAAACCTAACATAATGCTTTCTGTCTGCACAAAATTCTAGTCTCATTTTTACTTGAAACATTTTAGATATAATTGACTATTGTATTTCAGGAGATCCATGATAGTGATATAAATTGTCTATACAGGCAAACAGATTGGATGGTTGGGGTTTTATATAAACAGATTAAAAGACTAAAACTAGGAAGATGAAGAGTGAGCAAAATATGATAGAAAATCATAAATTAACATGGTTCCTGAACTCAATAAATGTAGCTACTGTTATTCTTTAAAAAGTAATAAAGAGCTAATACTAAGCTCTTCCCAAAACTGAAATACCAGTATAAGAGGGTAATGTGAAAGTCGACTTAACTGTGAAAAAAGACTTAAATGTTAAAAACTTTTGTAGGTTACTAATCTCAATCAATACAATATATATATTGTCAATGCCTCTCCACATGAACTTTATATTTTATATTTTTATACGAGTTTGTGAACAAAAAATAATATTCCACTAAAAGTAAATGTATATGTGATTTTTAAAAGAATAGATATTTATATGTTCCACGTATTGAATCGATTTTCAAACTTCAAATTTTTTACGTGTTTTTGGAGTAGAACACATCCTGAGTATTGCCCTTCTAGACCAGTTTCTTACTGCAGTTCTGCTAATGGCATTCGCACGTGTATACAGCTCACCTTCTTAGAAGCAGCCTGCTTTAAGATTGAAAAAATGACCAAGAGTGGTCAAAATATAACTCTGTGAATGATCTAGTTATTACCTAATTAAATTTCAGAGTTTCAAAGTCAAGTGCTAGAAAATGGCAGAGGAACTAAGGTGGGCAGCTGAGATGTCAAAGTTTGCTCAATTTCAAACTTTCCATTAAGTGGAAAATAAAGACTACATACATTTATTGCTTTGAAAGAAGATCAAAAATGACAATTAATGACATTCTTGAGGAAGATTTGCAACTGCATGGAATTCCTTGGAAAATAAACTTTAATTGTTTTTTTTTTGCACATAACTTTCTTTTTGCAATTCAACATGAATTCAAACTTGTAAAATCCAGATGGACAGCACTTGACAAATATGGGTAACCTCAGCCAATGAAACAAAATGTATTTGTTTCCACCCTATTTAATGTGTTATTTCCTCCAAGTAACAATAGAAATCTAACAGTTTTTTAAAGAAATAAAAATAAATAAATCAATAAATCAAAAAAATTAAATGGGGGATAAATTACCTTTAAAAATCATGATTATTTTCATTAATATTATATCTAGCATCAGTGATATTTAACATGAATTCTGGAAATAGATAGATTTAATGTCTAACTGAAATTATTGTCAAGTTTTAATTAGCTATTCTGATTCCAGAAAGAGCATGAATAATTATATCTCACAGAAAATTCTTAAGCTTTATTTAACTTTATTTTAATCACTCTGTCTCCAATATTTAAGAAGAGCTTCTAAATGTAAAGCTGATGTGGAAACAGTGAATTCAGAAGGGGTCCAGCAGGAATACAGAGGGTAAGTAATGTATTCAGAGAATCTATTAGCTAAAGAATACATTTTAAAAATACAAGTAGGGCTTCCCTGGTGGCGCAGCGGTTGAGAATCTGCCTGCCAATGCAGGGGACACGGGTTCGAGCCCTGGTCTGGAAAGGTCCCACATGCCGCGGAGCAGCTGGGCCCGTGAGCCACAATTACTGAGCCTGCGCATCTGGAGCCTGTGCTCCGCAACAAGAGAGGCCGCGATAGTGAGAGGCCCGCGCACTGCGATGAAGAGTGGCCCCCGCTTGCCACAACTAGAGAAAGCCCTCGCACATAAACGAAGACCCAACACAACCATAAAAAAAAAAAAAAAATTTAAATGTTTAAAAAAAAAAAAAACAACAAGTAAAAAGAAGATATGTTTTATGATGAAATCCATTTGACATTATGGTATTGCTTTACTGTTGTAAAAGAGTTCCTTCTCTCCAAATCTTTTATTTTTTTTGTACATAAATGGTATTTTATTGTAGACAATAGTCTTATTTACAAATTTTTATACATTTAAGGCAAACACTGTCACCACGAACATTAAAATTTCAATATGCAAAATTCAAATTTACAACAAGAAAATAAGCACAGAAACTTATTTTTGGATGATATGGTTATTGCAGCACTACCTTTATAATTTCTTACCCAGAGCCCCAAAATGTAGGCAAGCCCTAAACTTATAGCAAAAACATTTTGGCACATTGGTATCTATAATCTACTTTGTGCAGAAATGTTTCCATGAGACAGAGTACTCTTTGGAAGAAAGAGGCAAGGACTGGTCATTTGGTTGCCCTTTGGAAATGTGAGCTTTCTGGGAGTTCGGAAACAGCCTCAACATGGAGTATAATGAGATACAGCTCTGGCTGGGAATAATGTGTCTTCCATCAGAAAAGGACCTCCAGTTCCTGGGGGATATCCAACTTCCATCTTCTACAATATGTCATTTCCAGCAATCACACATTTAATTTCCAAGAGTTCTTTGTTGATCTCTGAGATTTTTCTATTCATCTCATCTCTTGGTATGTCATAGATTAAATCTCTTTTCTTATATAGCTGATGATGTTAATTGTAGATTTTTTAAAGTATTTTTTCTACTTTTGCAATTTTTTTCATGTTCTCTTTTGTCTATTTGTTTATTTTGGTCTCTATTTTTGTTGCAGGCTTTTCTCAAATGATACCTTGTTCTTCATTGATATTAAACAGGGAGCTCCAGAAAGAGATTGAACACTGTGTGTCTGGGTGGGCTTGTGAATGGGGATCTTTTTTACAGGATGACCAGACAAGTAAACTGACTTTTTGGGGGGAGATTTCCATACGTCAATGTCTAGACATAATTTTTCTGGAATCCTGATGTCTCTCCAGAGAAGAATCATCTCTTCTTCTGCCTGGAGTTATTTTCCTCAGCAGTTCACACTGTGAGAGAAGGGTTGAGAGAGGTGGATGGAGGTCCCAGTGTCAATTTTAAAGACTTTATCATGATTTCCCATTTATCATTGTGGCACTTTACCAGTATTCTCTGTGCCTTCTGTCCCTAAGTTTGGAGAGTCCTGGTTCAATTTCTACAAACAACAGACTGATGATCTCCTGAGGTCATGGCTAGGGGAGAGGTGAAGGGTGTGTGTGTGCCTTGGGGTGGGGGAGTGCTGCAAGAGAATGGTCACCTAGCTCTACACATTGGGGAATGTGATGGATGTGCCTGTGTGTTTGTGTGTGTGGGGGGGAAGTAGTGGTGGCAATTATTCCATACACAAATTTTTGAAGCAGTCCCCCCATTTTCAAGTCTGCACCTTATCTTGTGTTCTTTGGAATTTATTACCTCCAAGCACAGAGTTCTTTAGGAGAAAATCATCTCCTTTCTTTTTGATACTCCTCTCTGCAGGCACTCAGTTTGTAACTTCTCTGATAAGATAATTATCCTTCTATGAGCTTTCCATCTTTCAAAAAATAGTTAATTGAAATTGCTAGTCTATGTTTGGCCCCTCTTCTGCTTTCTTCTGCCTGCCTGTCTGTCTCTCCCTTGCTTTCTCATTTCCTCTGTCTCATTTTTTCCTCCCCCCTTCCCCCTCTTCTTTTCCCCTCCCTTTCCATCTCCTTCTCTCTCTCTCTCTGCTAACTTCGTAAGATTTGAGAAGAAAAAAGTGATAAATACACATGGCTGCTTTGATGTTTAACCAGACACCCAGACTGAGGATCCCAATATACTCCCTGCTCTATGCAGAATTGGCTCAGACTAAGCAGCTCTGAGGCTGTAGGTTAAAGGCCTCAATGATTACAGCTGAGCAGCATGAGTGCAGTAGGGGCTGACATTTCTACTCAATTGCTTGATTAAATACTGCACTTTTATTAAAAAAAAGAATCATAATTTTTTTTTTTCTGTTTGAGTCATATCATTGATGTAACTGTGGGTTTTCCATTTCTTTGGCAGTACATTTTCTGGTCTCTATGATTTAGTTGATTTCAGCTTCTATTTTAAATCTATTGGTATTTATCATGTCAAAGAAACATAGAGGTAGACAGAGCTTTCCTGCAAATCCCTTCCAGACTTTTCTCTGGTTTACATTGTTGACTTACCATTCTGCTATGTCCTATTTATTGCTTCAAGTACAAATACCTCTATACTCCTTCTGTATGTTTTTCAAGGCTTTCCATTATGTAACCCCAACTAATCAACACCATTTTCTGTCATTCTTAAGACCTCTTTATCTGGCCAGGTGAATTTTCTATATGTCCACCAAAACAAAAGTTCTCCTATCCCACACCCATGGTATCCTGACCCTTCTTCTCCAGAACTCCTGTTCCCAGATACAACTGATGCGCCTGCCTGGCACATTTATGACTACCTTTGTCTTCCCTGCGATGTTCACTTCACTACTGTCCATCTTCTAAAACCTTATCTCATCCTCAAACTTCAATTCAATTTCCTACTTTCTTGCACTACTTAAGTACTTCCTGTTTTTTGTCTTGTTTAGTTAATTGTGTTTTTCCAAAGTCAGTCTTATGTCCCTGAAATGGATTTTAAACTCTGAGAACAGGGGCCATTTTTAATTTCTTTCCAAGCCTCACAACACAGATCCTCTTTCTGAGTACTCATCAATTGATTGACTAGTCATCAATTGATGACTAGTATTGTCTCTGTCACTTTTCAGTTAGTGGCTTCATAAGTCAGTTTTATTTCTTGATGATATATTATTGCAAACTAGATTCTGAGACTTGGGAAGTTTAAGAGTTTTCTTTAGTTGGATCAGCTAGGTGAGGGAGGACACTTTTGCTCTCTGCTTATGACATATTATAGTGCTACATTCTGGAGTATAACTAAAAACCAGTTGGATTTACTATTGCTTATTTCAATTTTTAAGAAGTTTGTTTGTAAGAGGATAGATTAGGTACAGATATCATCTACCCATTTTTGAATCCTCATTTCCCTAAATTTTCTCAATTTCTCTTTTCATTTCTCTCCCAAGTGTTCTAGAGTTTTAAAAATTATTTTTTGATATCTTTGTAGAGATTTTATTTTTTAATTTGTTTTGTTTTGTATTTCCATCTGGTATATTTAATAAAAACAAGTAAAGTAATTTTCTTAAAGTTTGTTCTTAGTTTATCCCATGTTTAGACTAAGTGCCAAGCTATGTTTGGCAAACTTGAGAAGGTAACTGCTAATTAAGCAAAGTTTATTTAATGATAAAAAGAAAGCAAGAGCAATCCTTTAAACTAGGCGTGAGAAACTGATTCGAGAATGTTGAGTACTGCCAAAGTGTTGCAGAATCCTCAGTTAATGATTTAATTAGTAGCAAACTGTCATCAGCCTAAGTAAATGTCTTAACACCTGCTTCTTTTAGTCAGTCCCTAGTGACTTAGACCTATAACTTCTAAGTCATTAATGTTTTGCTGTTATTAGAGTATGTTAACATAAGAATTCATTTGGTTGGTTTTAGAGTATCTATAAAAGTAAGCTCTTTTCCTCTCTTTTCTTCCATTAACTAACCATCACATTTTTATATGAGTTTCCTTGCCATTAGTGGGAAACTCTAGTGCTTCACTTATAAATATTACTGTAATGGGTTAGTGTTTTGGCCACCCAACACCAACACCATAATTTAATTTGCAGATCAACCTCCCCTTGTTGAAAGTCACCTTGGTGGAACGTGAAATCCGTGTGCCTATCCTCCTCTTCAAAAGGAGCCTTCAGTTCACTGGACATTCTTTTCGCATTTCCCCACACTGGCAAGGCCAGGGACTCTGAAGCTGAAGCAGTGTAAAGCAAGGCTGAAAGAATGAGGTGGACTTTGTCCATTCCCCAGGAAGATTGTCAAGCAAGACTTGCTACTGGTTCTGGACAGTTGAGAAGCTGTTCATCTGCAGCCTTCCCTCTATCTTCTGAGCCCCCTCATGGCCTTCAAAGGGAGTCACTCTTTGTAAAGTCAACCTGGAGTCAGTTTGTGTTCTTGTTTACAAACAAAACAATCCATGTGATACACTCACCATTACTGTTACTTTCTCTTTCTGTGTATGGCAATATATAGCTACAGAACAAAAATACATTACACTTTTTATTATTAATTAGAATTTTTTATTTTTATTATTTAACATGTGTTAAGCACAAAAAGAAAAAAACCTACCCAAAACCTCTCTAATGTTATGCCACGTGTACTGGTATCTGGAAAACCTGACTCAGATGAATATGAGAACTTCAGAATGCTGGAATATTCAGGAGCAAGAAAAAGATGAGTGACCATGAAAACAGAGTCTGTCACATTTGGAGGATGAGATAGTTATGAAATAGTGAGAAAGAGAAGGAATATAAAGGTATTTTATTTTTTAATTAAGTGCCTACTGCTTTGAAAAGAATATAGTCAGATTGTTGATTAAAAATTTGAAGTAGTGAGTAGAAATGTAAATAAAAATACCATTTAATTAATGTAATTTAAAAAAAAGACAAAAACAAACCTAAAATTTTCTCTATATATTTAGAAAAAATGGTATATACTTGATAAGAGTTATAAAATGTCTTTGATGAATAAAACAAATTATAGTCTGAGACAAGTCATATAATGTAAAGGGACCTTTGAGATCATTAAATAGAGTGTCCTTAAGTCACTGGTCATGTTTGATACTACTTTAAGTCTAACAGAGTTGATTGCTAGCTCAAAAACAACAACAACAACAAAAACCAGTGTCACATACTATCCCAGTGGTTTGCGTTATCTACTATGCCTAACTGTAAATCTTGACCACTCTCTACCTCCTCAGTGACCCAATGATGACATATCATCACTTTGGACCCAAATAATGTCTACTTCCACAACTCTGTAACCTTTTCTCTTCTCTCACAGAACTCTAAAGATTTTGAGGAAAACAGATCTTCTTCTGGTATCCTCATCTAATTTGATATTTTTTCACAGATGAAATTAAGGACTTAAAGGAAATTACATTAGCATCTTATTCTGCTTAAAAAATTAATCCATAGAAAAATGCCTTAGAAAACACATTATTTGTATACACCATAATTTCACTGCAATTCTACCATATGAGACAACTGAGTTTTAATATAGATTTCAATACATTTTCTTAGAGACAAGTATAGTGGCTTAAGGTAAGTTCAGCTGAACTTACAATTAAATTTTCTATTCATTGACTTCCTCCCACTCTTACCTTCTGTGTCTAGGGAGAACATAATACATAATACAAGACTGATTAAATTTCCATTCCTTTTTCAACTGAACTTGAGTTTTTAGTTTCAAATGTTAGTTTGAGTTTGTTTTAATAAGCATTTTGGAAAGGAGTTTCTCTCAGAAAAGTATGTGACCCATGTCTCATAAAGATGTTTCTATACTTGGTACTTCATTGTTTTCCCTGTTTTAGATCCAAACCCAGTGAAAGATTTGCTGATACATTTCACTTAGTTCTCAATGAAAAGAGGATATTATGAATTTCTTTGGATTTTATTTCTTGGAGATATATTTTCCATGTTCAGTCTGCCATTAGGAAAAATAAAACACCACCTAAAAGTATTATGATTAAAAAGAAAAGGATGACAGATTCATTCTTAACATAAATCAGTCCAGCTATTGCAAGAACTCTTTGTTTCAATCAATACTACTCATAGTACTATTGCATAAATGTCACTTTTTAAAAAACCTAACACACAAGAGATATAAAAGGAACATCAGCTAAGGTGAAATAAAAAGTGAGAAATTCAGCTCACTACGTGTTAGATTTTCATACTGATCTTTGTGGTTATGATAATTGTAGATTTACACGTAGGCATTCCACTGAGAAAAGTGTACGTGTAATGTTAAATATCCTGATATTTCAACAAGAAATTATGCATCATAGAGCTCTTTCCTTGCCAAAGATGTTACAAACACATATAGCCACACACACGAAAAGCACTAATTTAGACCATCTATATACAGAGTGGTTGGGTATAACTTGGATGAGTTGGAAGATAGCAGTTAACACAGAATGGAAGTTCTCAAACCCAAATGAATGTCTTTAGAAGGTAAAGGAAAAGAAAAGTTTTGAGGAAAGAAAAATCAAAAGAGTGAAATGAACATCAGAGAATGGAACTATCAGCTGGTGAAATAATCTTTCCTAGCAGTCAACTTTTCATTTTTTTTTCCTCCTAGTCTTTTATTTGCTTGCTGATTAGCCAGAGACAAAGTTGTAGGCCTTTTTTTTTTTTTAACTCAATAAAGGAACAAATCCAGAACATTTCATTAATTTGTTTTATTTCAAAGTTCTGTATGAAATGGATTCTAGAGGCTTCTAATGTATAATAATATAATATAATATAACATAATATGATATGATTTGATATATTATTATATAGGTGTATTAGTTGTTGCTTTCAAACGCACTGGTTCTTTGGTGATTCTTAATTGTATATAAGTAGTTGTCCCTTTCAATCTCATTGAAAGGATGCTTTATATTTTCAGTCAAGATAGGCCTTTTTCTTGGAATATTTATGTGAAAACGGAAACACTCTGAATAGCTCAAATGTAGTGCAAAGATTCAGACCAAGAAAAAAGTTTGAATTTTATTACCGGGCAAAGAATTGACCTGCAGAAATAGGGAAGTAGGACACAGAGATATTCTGCCTCTAAGGCCGGTACTTTTTAAAAAAAATTTATTCATTGCTTTTAAAAAATGAATAGAAAAAAGTAGCTGAATAACTTCTGGTTGGCTGAATGCCGGTATTATTTTTATTGGCAAGAGCCTCTGAGTGGCTGAAAGGTGGCCATTAACACTCTGACAGAAAGTGCTGACAGGGTGATTATAAGATTAACACCCTATGTTATATTAAGAGTGTCAAAACCTCACTCTTACCTGTCAGTGGAAAATAACAGCATGAGCGGAAACATTACAGAAACAAAACTATTTCTAATGTTGAAACACCATGCTTTGGTGTGTCTAAACTTTTTAAAATGCTCATGTTAGCTACTGAATTTAGCTGATGGTTGAAGGCATTCTTCTTTTACTCAATAAGGCGATTTTAGGAGTGAAATATTTATAAGAACTATATATTATAGTAGTTCTCCTTTGGAATGAAAGTCTCATGTATGATTCAATCAGAATAAACTAATTATGAATATCATTTCTTTTATAAAAC
The DNA here is from genome assembly GCF_965194825.1 of Balaenoptera physalus. NCBI lineage: Eukaryota > Metazoa > Chordata > Mammalia > Artiodactyla > Balaenopteridae > Balaenoptera > Balaenoptera physalus. Next base: position 133,078,036 of record NC_138884.1, read on the forward strand.
CAAATTGATTTTTTAAAAACAATTCTTTACCTCATTTATGAAGAAAATGTAACAAGCAAGCTATTTTCCAAATTGCCCCTATAATGCTTTGTAGCCCGAAGTTGAAAAAATCCCTAATATTCTGGCCCCAAAATCACATAATCAGGAAGTTTCCCTTCAAGAGGATGTTTGTTTGTTTGTTCATTCTTAATCAGAGGGATTCAAAGTATTCCTCTTCTTCCTCACACACAAAAGTCTATTAAATGTATGTAAATATAAAATATCAGCATCATTAAACCATAAAAACCTCTAGCATTTCTTGTCTAGAAATGACTATTCAACGTGTTGAGTTGATTATTCTTTTGAAAGAGTTCTGCTTAGGAAAAAGGTAAAAGTCAAGAATCGCAGGACAAGGGACATTTTGGGGAGATGCTTAACCTGGAGGTGCTGAGTCAGAGATGTGAGGGTTTGAGGAGAGAAGATGAGCTATCCCAGATCCCTAGGGAGCCTAACCAAGTCAGTCCCATTTGGGGTTCTAATAGATCTAGACACTGTCCAGAAGTCCTGGGCTCATCCTCAGTTTCCACCGTACCCTGCCCCGGAAGACCTATCCATAGAATGAAGATTGGTTCAGGACAGAGCCAAGGACTCCTGAAGTCTCAGGGCTGAAAGAGCAATCCTCAGAGAGCAGGGGAAGGTAGATGGGAGGACAGGGACTCAGGCATGGTTATGGGCCTAGCCTGACTTACAACCTTAAAATACTTGATATATATAAAGTTTTGCCCTGTGCTTGTGCCCCATAAAGTTAGGGTTGGGCCTGACAGGAGACTATTCATACCTAAATAGTTCTTTTTCTTATCCATGTAAATAATTCTCAAATAGCCTCATATTATAAATTTGATCATTAAGTCATATATTTTACAGGTAGGATATTTATTCATGATTCTTTTCACAAAGGCTAGTAACTTCTATTTCAATCATTGCTTAGCTAAAATAATTAATAGGCCCACGAAAGCTCCTGAATTTGTGTTACTGGCTTGGTGATCAGAGAAGGTCTGAGCCATTTTGTATAGACATCGTAGAACTCCACTAAAGGTAATGGACTTATTCCCATGATTTATGCTAAAATCCATCACAGAATCATTCAACCCGGACAAATGGTTTCCCAAAGAAACAATAAAGAAGAGTAGTTATAAAGACAATAGTGGAAGAAGCCCTAGATACTCAGAATCAGGACACTGAAATCTAGGGCAGCAGCTTTGCCTTTAACTATAGCTCTGAATAAAATTTACTCTCTGAGCTTCAGTTTTCTCAGTTGTAAATTGAGGAAGCTGGAATATACTGGTGAAGTCCTTATGGCCCCAAGCAACCTCTCAGGACCTGTATAGGAATAGGGTGAGTAGTACTCAGGGACTCTTACACAGGTTCAATGTAACAACTTCCTTTAAATTATTTTTTTGTATAAGATGTGTCTTTAACAAATAATTTTGCTATGAAAACAGCAACAGTTTTCAAACCACAGACTAGATAAAAACAAAAGTCCATTCCAGCTAAAAAAAATGTCTATGGTTTTAATTATGTGGGAAAACAAAGGCAGGCTTTGGGTAATCAGACCTAGCTAAATCTCTTCTTCTTTGACATTAAGATAAAAAGAATGAAAAAATCTAACAAATTGCTTTGGGATACTTATTTTCCCACATGATAGAATCCCAAATTGACTGACACTTATTTTTCAATTGCAGAAGGGCTGATTTTTCTCAATGCATATTCTCTGTTGAATTTGTCAGTATTCCCACTTGAATAGACAAGTTTGGTAAGGATGAACAGATGACAGGTTTTGGTCATTGAGGAACTGAAAGGCAAAGATGAAAAAAATAAGGATGGGAAATTGCTGAGGGATTTTTAAAGAGAAGAGCAACCTGAAATGAATGAAAAGGAATGAAGATAACATGAGTAGGAGAGTATTCAACTGATTGGAGCGTAGAAATGCAGGAAGCAGGGATTGTTAGGAGGAAAGGTAAGGGTAGTCCAGCTGTGAGATGACCAGGGCCCGGATTTGGCACATGGGGCCAGGCAAGAGGGAGGACCTGCATATAACTTGCCAAAGAAGACAAGTCAAGTAAGTGTCAGAATGGGAAAGGAGCCAGTATCCCTAGGAGTCCCATCTACAGTCTCCATTCACTTGAACACAATTTCTCTTTTGGGAAAGTAACCTTTGTCCTTTATCCTAAGTACTTTCTAATCATCCACATCCTACTATAAGGTTACATTTTAATGGAAGTCAACTTGGAGACTTCTCCAGTGACATGAAACTGTTTTCTTTCACTCTGTGGTTTAACAGTTTCTCCACAGTAACAGGGCAGTCTTTTTATTACCAGAAACATGGACCTTATTTGTGGTCTTTAGCCATGGCAAAACTCCCACTAAAGCCAATGGGAGTTGTGGCTAAGTAAACCTTGGTAAATAATATTCATTTTTATAAGGTTTGGAATATGAAGCAATCAGAATTGTTATTTGCTTATTATGTGTTGCCTTTAGTTCCCATGAAAGCATGACCACAAATAGGATGTAGGATTAAGGCTTCCTTTAGGTACACAATACAAATCCTGAAATCTTGAAATCTTGAACAGAAGCCATACATTCTTCAGAAAGGAAATATATGTAATTTTAACTAGCTCTTGATTATTGATTTATATATTCTCTTTTCTTTGTCCAGCTCGGTTTAACACTCGCAAATATTTTTACAGTATATTGTTTCTAGCATTTTTTCATTCTTTTACTACTCCTAACAAATTCTCTGAGTCCTATTCCACCAGCAAAAATAAGAAGTGAGGGGAATGTAGTTTTAGGAAAAAAAGCAATATCATTTTGCAAATGCTTCAGAAAAAATATGATACAGTTCTTAAATAATTTTATGAGAGTTTACATCAGATAATTAATAGTGCTGTTTGTATTGCAAATTTTCTTTTTGCAGGTCTGTGATCTGATGTGAAACAGAATCACAAAATAGGCACCAGCCAATTGGACCTCATCATATCAGTATCTGATCACTCTATAATAGTCCCCACGGCAGCATCCTGTCATACTAAACATCTGCACACTACCCCCACTCTTCATCCTCCTAATTTTGATCTTATGTGGTCAACACTGGAGGAAGATCACTCTTGTAATCCACTCACTGAGCAAAACTAAAAGTACTACTTTAAATATTTTTTCTATTTTGGATTATCCTAGAAAATATAAGTTCCACTCCACTGACGGAATCATTCACTCCCTGAGGAAGTTACTTTGGCACACTTAAAACATGGAGCACCAGTGACCACTTCTTTCTCCTGGAAATGCTATCTTTCCTTTTCCATGACCCAGATCTTTGCTGATTAATTCCCTACATGTCTGACAACTCTCTTCCAGTGTTTTTGATGATTTCCTCTTTCCCAACCTTCCACAAAAAAACCTGTTTCCCTCTTTAAATTTATTTTTTCTGGGTGAACTTAGCCTGATTCACATCTTCAAGCATCACTTCAACTACAGGTCCCCGGGCTGACCACCTGTTTTGCAAATTAAGTTTTACTGGAGTACAGCCAGGCTCATTCATTGTTATGCTGCTTTCTCACTGCAATGGCAGAGCTGAGTAGTTGTGACAGAGAACATGTGGCATGCCACACCTAAAACATTTACTATAGGGTTCTTTAACAAAAAGTTTGCCGACACTGACCTAGAACATGATTGACTCTCCGTAAAGTTGCAGCAGAAGGTTGAAAATTCAACATGTCCAAAACCAAATTTATTAATGCTATTTTGTTTCATTGAATATGTGAAAAGTGTGTTATCTGCCTTTACTTTTATAGTTCCATATCTAATTGTTCACAACAGTGATAACCTCTTTCAAGGCTGAACTCATCACCTGTTCTACTTATTGATCTTACCCATCTCTTACCTGAATATTTTCGTATCTAATCTCATTTTCAGCATCTACTCCTCTAAATATATTGCATACTCTGTCGCCAGTAATCTTAAATGCCCATCTGTTGTGTTTATTGTTTAAATTTCTTTGGTACCTCTCATTACCTCATGACAAAGTCCAAATCCTTGGCATGTCATTCAAGTCCATTTACTGTACATTCCCATCTTACTGCTACAAGTACTCTCCATGTTTTCAAGACACTATTTCCCAAGCATTTGACATTCCTTCTATCTCATGCATGTCTTTGTTTATTACTGTCTCTCTGCTTGAAATGTTTTTTGAACTTTTCTTCTCTAATCCTACTCAATTTTTTTTCCAGGTTCAATTCAAATGTCAAGTTCTCAGTAAAGCACCCATTCTCAGCAGGTAAAGTTAAATGTTACCTCATTCTGCTCTTATCTGGCTTAGGATGCATTCAACCTTCCTCTAATCTTTAGCAAACTCTCAAAACAAACACGGTGATTTTTTTTTTTTTCCCTGTGGTCTTGGAGTCCTTTTCAGGTGGTTACTATGAATCAACTAAACGTGTTCTAAGAGGTAACATCTGTGTCATAGCATGTGATAAACTTTGGATTCTTTATGAGTAGGGATAGTTAAGTTCTTCATGTATTTATTCCAAGAACCCAGAACAGGAATAGGTCTTAAAAATCATTTAACCTGCTACATTGATCTGAACTGATTTAAATTGACATGGAAATGCTAATGCAGTATTCCAAGTTAGGAGGAATCACTATAATTTCAGGTATGATTTAAGATTACTTAGAGACAAATACCAAATCTTCTGATTTGAGTGATGAAGGTATATCTGTCTGTTGACAAGATGAACTCTACATCAGCATAGTAATAAAATGATAACAGTGATAATAATTACTATTCATGGATTTTCTAGTTATCAAGACATTTATATTTTGTCTCATTTAATTCTAAAACAATCTTATCATAATTATCATCATCATCATCACCATCATCATTCTCCTCTCATCATCTCATTTGATAGATAAAGAACCAAATGTAGAAACTTTAATTGATTTCCTCTAGGTTAAACAAGAATTAAGTGGCAGACATGGGATAAAAAGTTAGTTCTGCCTAACTCTAAAGCCTGGGTTCTTAACAAATAAAATATATTGGTCCTTTACTTAGATCTATATTGTTTCCATGAGGGAATAAATGAATGAATTATTCTTCTTTTAAGCAGTACACAGAGAATGATTACAATACAGAATACTTCCAGAAGTACTTTAGAGTTGGGTAGGTTTGCAATGTCTTCTACTCATTGTTGCATGGGCATTTCAGCTGAATCTGTTTCAGTCTTTAGACACAGGATGATGTGCTAACTGGTTATCAGTTTACTAAATGATGATCTTCCATGGATGTCATTAGAAACATCCACTGAAGCTTGAGAATTAGGACAATGGTGATATTTCAAAACGATTTTTTTTTTTTTTTGCCTTCATCTTTCAACTTGCTTAGTGTAAAAACCATTTTCTTCATGCTGTTGCTTATTCTCATTGTCTTAAATCCCTGTTTGAGACTATAAGACTCTAGCTATAAGACTAGCTATAAGACTCTACTTTTCTAACCCCTGTTGTTTATGTCCTATATGTCCTATACTTATGCATATGTTATGTATATTATTTTTTTAACATTTTATTGGAGTATAATTGCTTTACATTGTTGTGTTAGTTTCTGCTGTATAATATATTATTATACATTATGTCTTATACTTATCATTGAAGACTATACTACTTTCCTTTCAACTCAAACCTTTGCCATCATCCTAGGGAATTTCAATATTTGAATAAGTAACATATCCAACTCTAGATTCATTTACTTCTCAGCCATGAGCTCCCAAAACCATAGTCAAGAAATTGTCATCACCTGAAATTGTTTTTCTCACAAAATCCATAAATCAGATTCCCACTGTCAGAAGACAAGTCTCCATGGTTGTCTCACATTTCTGCACATCTTGAAAGTGAGGTACTGATTGCCCTTTGTTCTGAACTATCTTTAAAAGAATGGGTATATAGAAAATGCTCCAAAGATAGAAATAGTCTCCCTCCAGAACAAGGAGCATGTTTGATTACCATCTTGAAAGATAGTGTATCCCTCCAGAGTAAAGGACAGTTGTATGTACCATCCAGTGTAATAAATACAGTATCTTCTTCCAGAACAAAGGGCAGGCATGCTCACTGACCATTATAAAACATTTGGATTCCTTAAATTCAACCTTCCTCTCTTGTAATCAACCCACTGCATTTGTAGGTATCATCTGGCCCTTTGTGTTGCCTTGTGGAAATTGGGGCCTGGAGAACCGGTACAAAATTGAATATATGTATTCTGGCTAATTTTATTCCTGCGAGTAATCAATCATCATTCATCTCCAAACTAAGAGTCTGTGTCTTCCATGTACATTCATAAAAGCATGGCACACAGGGTTAGATCTCGAACATTTCACAGTTTTTGATATCCAGTCTCTGCATACAATATCTTGGCTATACTTCCATTTTGCTGCTTATCTTGCCTGCCTGCCATCTTATTCTCTTTTTTGGGCACTCTACTTGCCTCAAGTGCAGAAGCCCTCTCTTGTCTTTATTAATCTCTAGTCAATACCTTGAACCATATTGCCATTATATTCTTTCATTAACTGCACCTGAAAAAAACCTAGTTTTTATGATTCCAAGTATCTGCTTTCTCTCTTCCTAATTGCAGCCTGCTGAGCACCTTGGGGATGGAGGGGGAGGAATAAAACAGACAGAAGATTGGTATCAATACAACTTAATGGACAATGTCAAGTAGTTCCTCACTGTCTTTCTAGTTATGTCTCTCTTAATTTGGGGGAGTATCTTTTAAACTCATCCCAGCCCCTTCAACTTCAGCATTATGCCTCAGCTTTCTTAGTTCTTAGCAAATTATCTTTCTTCCTACTTCATAAGGAAGACAGTAGCAATAAAATGGGATCCACCTAAACTTTCCATCACCAAATGTATAAAGCCATGCTCTTTTTACACAAAATATCATTTATGAATATTTCTCCTTCATAAGAACATAAAAGTCCCATATTTGATTTAAAATACATTGAAATTAATAAATGAATCCTAAACATATCTAGCTTAATGGTTTTATTTCTGCTATTTATTAAATTTTGTCTCCTTAAGCAAGATAAACTTGTTGATCTGATAATGACTATTTTCCCTGCTTCCTTAAGTTGGAAATGAGTCACTGAGAAGTGAGCTTCCACTTCTATTACAACACTTGGGAGAGATGGAGCTAGTGGAAAGCTTAACTTACTCTAAAATGCAGAAGCTGGAAGGATAAAAGGAGGATAAAAATTTTACAAAAGAACCATAGTCGGATGAGACTGCTGTAGTTGGCGCTTTCTTCTTGTTTGAACAATGCCCTCCAATCCAACCCGACCCTCATGAATTTCTCTGAACAGAAGCTTGGCAAACAAAAACAAAAACAGTTAGATAAAGTCAAGACAACCGGGGAAAGAATCCTGGCCTGCTAACACACCCAGGGAACCAGGGTGGAAAATAGGAGGCATGTGTAGTGATGCTGTATCTTTTTTGACTCAAAAAATAGGTTAGTTCCCCCTTTGTTAAAAAATATATACTTGATGTTAAGAATGCGCTTGATTATATCTAAGTCACCTAAGTAGATTAGAGAGGGTTAAGGAAAGCTGTTTTTAATCCCTCTAGAAGCAATGCTGCCAAAACTCCATCTAAGGCCAATCTTGCCATGTGTGCTTTGGACCACATCCTGTTGTGCCATTAAGCAATCTTGCGTGTGGGGCTATCCTTTCTGAGTCTCCACACTCCCTTCTGAAAACTTAGCATCTCAATTTAAATACACTCAGGACTACTGTACACTTTAGATCCAGTGGCCTCCTTTCAGTCTGTCTTTCTTGATCTCATTACACTTTTAAGATAGTGGATCACTCATCTTTCTTAAATAAATTTTTCTTGGCTTTTATAAGCTGCGTTTTCATATTTTTTTCTTCTACCTTTCTTTCTCCTTATTCCTTGTCTTTTTATCTGGTACTTCCTCCTTGAATAACAGTTAAACATTGGAGTACCTCAGAACTCACTTCTACGTACTTTTCTTTTTCCTTAATAGACTGCCTCTAATTAGGTGATTTCATCTACTTTGAGACTCCAGAATGGAGCCAACAGCTCCAAAATCTTAATTTCTAGCATAGAACTTCTCTTCTAATTTTCAGGATGTCATATCCCAGAGCCTACTGATTTTTATCTGTATCACAAGTAAAAATATACAAATAGATCTCACAATTCCCCACCTTAGTCTCTGCAACTCAAACACTTGCACATTTTTAGGTTTGCATCTAAAAGTTTTCATCATAAATTAAATATCTGAAAAGGATATAATTTTTAGAGTACTATAAAGAGTGACACGTAAAAATATTACTGTGAATTTCTGCTTGCAGCCATAAGGGAGTAACAGGTATCAGTTTACCTTTGAGCAAATTACTATAAATCTGGACAAATTATATGAAGCAACTGATTTTAAGAACTGGACTCCAGATAGCTCAGGGCTGTGATCCTTGAAAGAAAGGAAACATATGAAGTGCCTCCAAGTTCACCTTAGCTTTCTGCCTGGGGCACTTTCCAAGCCCCAGACGAGGTAATTGGAGCACAAAGAGTGGTGGTCCCTCTGGGCAAAGAAAAGAGTGAATGGCTTTGGGTTTACTGAAGTGATTGGAGTTATCATTAGACTTATTATTATAAATATTATAACAAAATCAAACAAAAAATAATATATTACAGTATTTGATATATCATAGTAAACATAAATAATTATTAAAATGCATCTCTAAATGAGATGAAATACTTTTTCTTTCAATTATTTATTTACCTACTGATGAATATTACCTATTGGTAGAATCACTCCAATTCCTAGATTTAACTTTTATAAGCAATAAGTGATTTTAGAAACCTAATTTAAACAAATAAGTGTATTGAACTGGAAGTCTTTTTAAAAAAATTTCATTGCCGCTCATTTTAACCTATATTCTAGAAGTCACATAGGGATCAATCACAAAAGTTTAATGATCTCTCAGCTGATAACTAGTATATGCAGATATAATCGATTTTTATATATTAATCTTATATCCATCTGTCTTTCTAAATTTTCCTGTTTTCTCTAATGATTTATATATAGTTTCTTTGGGTTTTCTATGTAAAAAAATTATACCATCTGCCATTTATGACTTTATTTTCTCCGTTTCATTCCTTAGATAGTAATGCTCTTCTATCATCTTTTGCATTTTGAGCTCAAATGCACATTGAATAAAAGTGATGTTTGTCCTAATTTTAAACTAAATGCTTCTAAAATTTCCCCATTTTGGATCATAATTGATGTAGGTTTTTCATAAATTATTTTTATCAACTTGAAGAAGTTGCCTCCTATTCCCAGTTTACAAAGATTTATTTTAAATTTTAGGCATGTTTTTACATTATTGTCAAATGTTTTTCTGTATTTATTGATATGACATAATCGGTTAATGTATATATGGAGCTATCTTTACATACCTGGGGCAAACTGAACTTACCCATAATGTATTTTTTTACTACACTGCTATATTGGAACTGCTAAACTATTTTGTTTAAGAATTTTGCATCTATAATTATTAGGTAAATAGCTATGTAATGCTCTTTTCTTGTATTATAATTTCTGACTGTTTTAAAAATTATACTGACCTCTTAGAGTAAGCTGAGGAGTATTTCTTCTTTCACAATCCATGAAAGAGTTTACATAAGTGTCAAAACATCAGACCATCATTCAATATCTCTTGGTGAAAAGCTGAATTTATGCCTTATTTAACAAACAGAGCTATAGTGGTCAGCTATAGTCACACTGGACAAACAAATGGCTGATGACCTATGGCTTTTTGGGGAAGATTTGCTTTGGGTTATGATGGATATGGGGACAGGAGTGGGTTGATGTCAATGTTACAGAGCATGGTTAGTGTTGGTTACAGAGGTGGGAGTGGGACATAGCTTGGAGTGAATCCACTGAAAACTGGCTAACTCTCATAATGTGAGGCTGTCACTGATGGGCTGGCTTTCAAAGGTGCGTTTGCAGAGGCTGTCATTGATTAACTAAACAGGTTTAAGATCACATCTTATACTAATTCTTTGCCCTCAACTGGGTGCCCTACAATTTGGTTCAATTCTGGCACTAACTACCTGGAGTTAGCACAGATCACACAGGTTAGTGAGCTCAGTCCCACAAAACTGCCCCCACTTCAGACACAGTTGAAAGTCCTATGTCCTTTGGCACTCCTGTATGACTTGCTACAAATTTAGGAGTTCTCACAACACTTGCCCCTTCAAGAAAAACTCACAAAACTCAGGGAAGTGCTATACTTAAGATTACAGTTTTAGTATAAAGGATAAATCTCAGGATTAGCTCAGTGGGAGAGAAACATAGGACAAGGTTGTACAGGGAGAGGGGAGGTGAAGGACTTTCACGTTCTCTCTCCTCCTGGAATCCAGGCACACACCCCTCCCAAACCATCAATGTGCTCATCAACCTCGAAGCTCTCTTAATCACCTTGCTCAAGAGTTTTCACTGAGGCCTCATTAAATAACTATATATTGATTAAATTATTAACCACATGATTAAATTCAGTCTCCAGCTCCCCTTTATTCCTCACAGTTTGGGAGATGGGACTGAAAGTTCCAACCCTCTTATGTGTTTGGCAGGCCCTTCTGTTGAAACTTTCTGTGGGCCCACCATGAGTCACCTTGCTAGCACAACCTCATTGTCAAAACAGGCTTATTATGAGTAACAAAAAACACTTCTATCACTCAGGAAATTCCAAAGGTTTTTGAAGCTATATGCATTCCACAAGGCAAATACTAACATATATTTTGTGTCATACTATCCATGGTAATGGACTATCAACAGTTTCTTAGCAGTGTGGGAGCTTAAAAATTCCCATTTCATTCTCCACCAACCAAAGCTGCTTATGAGACCTTTAGGGACCGTCCAGCTTTCTACCAGTTTTGTTGTTTCCCCTTGAAAATGTGGTTTTGTTTGCAGAATTCTGATTTTTCATTGAGCTTCAGTCAGCATGATTTTACCCTATTTTTTGGCTTTGAGTCATTTGTTATATCATCTACTGGGACAAGGATTATGGAGAATCATTTAATACTCTGGACAATAATTATTAGTTAACATTAGATGACTATGAGAAAACAGGGACAATTAAAATACTATAAAAGGAACTGGAAGGCTCCCTGGAAGATTTTCCAGGCCTGATGAAGGAAATAAAATTACATATGAGGCATTAATTGGTCATATTCTTTGCTATCCTAGAAAAGATTTCTTCTTAGTGTTTGTTTACTAAGAAGGTCAATGTGTCCCAAATATGACAGGTCACCTCACGGAAGAGTCTGTCAGGTGCCAATTTGGAACTGTCTAGTATTATCTTAACCCCATGCATTTTACTACTTGATTGTCCTCACTGTCTCTTCTCCAAATGTGGGGCCAACCCCGAATGCCTTCAAGGACTTGTTTTTCTACTGTATGAGGAGTCCTTGCTTAAAGGCTTTAGTCATTACAGCCTGTGAAGATTGTTGATCTGCTAGTGTTCTTTTCCTAGCTTCCCCATGAAGCATTCTCTTGTATGTTTAACAAAAAACAATCCAGGGCAAAACAAAAACACATGAGATCAGACTTTGTGCAAATAGTCAGACAAAAGGGAAAGAAAATAATAAGCAGATTAACTGAAAAAATATTTATCAAATATTGCAAAAAAATGGAATGACTTTATACAAAGGCATCTAGCTAGTTTTCTTTACCATATGATGCTCCTCCAAACTAAAAGGCCTAATTGTCATATACCACGATTTTAGGCCTGATTGCCTTATGTTACATAAAGAACTACTGGTTATAAACGGTAGTGTTAAAAAAAAAAGTTAGCAACAAAAATGCTACAAATTGAGGGCTCATTTTTAATCAGGCTCACCTGGTAGCAAATTTGAAGAACAAATGGAATTTGGGCACAAGGTTTCTGGTTAACACATGCTTATTTGTTTGAGCATCCACAGAACTATGGGAGTCATACCATTTCAACTATTTCAAAACCAGAGAAGTAAACTGCTGCTCTGAAATACAGAATTTTGGCAAAGAGTTTGTTTTGTGTTGTATTGGGCACGGGGCAGAAGTGGGTTGTAGTCATTCTTAGAGCATGGTTTATATTGGTTACAGAAGTAGGTTACTATCAATCTTTGCAGTGTGTTTTCTATTAGTTACCTAAGTGTTTTTTGTTGTTGATCACACAGGTAGGGATAGGTCAGTGTCAGTTTTAGATGCATGATTTGTAGTGAGTCTGTTGCCAATTGATTAACATTTAAAAGTGTAAGACTGTCACTTAGTGTTGGCTTTCAGACACAGGTTGACTGAAGTGAGTTGTCACTGACCAACTCAATACGGTTAAAGCCACCTCTGGTATTTACTTATTAACATGGTTATAGAACAGTCACTTTTATCCTAAGACTTCCAATTTTCCTAACAGGAATTACCCACTCTTTGAAAGTTTAATAAAATGGATAATGAGACTATCTGTGCCTAAAGTTTTATTTTGGGAATATTTTTGTGTGATTATTACTTCAATGCTTTAGTAGTTCCAGGACTATTAATTGCTTCTTAATTCTGATTTGATAAGTTACAGTTCTCAAAGTATTTGTCCATTTTAAATAAATTTTCAAAACTGATATTCTATATTTGTTGAGGAATTGGTTCATGTATTGTTGAATTTGTTTCTCTGAGGGAGGGAGGAGGGTCTGGGGCTTCTTATTCTGCTATCTTGCTTACTTCACCCCTACTTTATTATCAATACATTTTTGATACTCATTGTATCTTTGCTTTTTTTATGTTATAATTTATGCTGTTGTTTTATTTTTTCTTTATACTACATTTAGGTATATTTTGTTACTCATTTTCTAAATTCATAAGTTGGACACTTAGCTCATTAATTTACAGACTTTCTGACTTTCTAATATATATACAAAACAATAATGTTCCCTTAAGGCATGGCTTATAGAGCCCTATACATTTTGAGGTGTGTTTTATTATCACACACTTCTAATTCTTTTAAATTTAGTTTTGATTTCTTTCTAACATGAGTTATTTGTCAATTTTTAAAAATTTCCAAGTACAAGTTAATTTTATTTATATTTTTATTATTAACTTCTAAATTTATTGCTTTGTAGTCAGAGCACATGTTCTCTATCATATCTGGGAAATAGAATAGAAAGAGTAGGAGACTTCAGTTCCAGTTTCTACCAAAATGCTAAAGCAAAAACGACTACAGGATCCAGTTCCCTTCCCCCTAATGCATTTCCAGATAGATTATCCAATAACCCCAAGGGAATACGACCTCACAGGCACACAGAGAGGGAGAGAGACAGAGAGAGACAAAGAGCGCAACTATTTCAAAACTACAAATAAACTGGAATTCATATTCCAGTGGAAGCAGAGAAAGTACAATAAATAACCAAATAATATAATTTAGCATAATAACTAGAAAAGATAAGTTGTTTAAAATATGCAAGAAGGATAAGAAACCATAAGAAGAACCAAGCAGAAACGTGTAGTAAATTAAATAAAGAATGTAATAGGTTATGTAGATAAATAATCCATGAAGTCCCAAATTGGAAGTTTAGTTTAAGAAACATTCCAGAAGAAATCAGAAAAGGATAAATACATAGAAAACTTAAAGAAGAATTTAGTGATATGTTAGAGAGAAACATAAATGAAACATCCTAAATAATATTCTTGGAAAGTAAGACAAATAAAAAATTGAGAGGAGGAAATAATCAAGCAACATTTCTCAGCAATATCGCTAATTATTAGAGAAATGCAAATCAAAACTACAAGAGGTATCACCTCACACCAGTCAGAATGGCCATCATTAAAAAGTCTACAAATAATAAATGCTGGAGAGGGTGTGGAGAAAAAGGAACCCTCCTACATTGTTTGTGGGAAGGTAAATTGGTACAACTACTATGGAGGACAGTATGGAAGTTCCTTAAAAAACTAAAAATAGAATTTCCATATGATACTGCAATCTCACTTCTGGACATATATCCAGAGAAAACCATAATCCGAAAATATACATGCACCTTAATATTCATAGCAGCACTACTTACAATAGCCAAGACATGGAAGTGACCTAAATGTCCATCAACAGATGAATGGATAAAGAAGATGTGGGGTATATGTATATATATATATGAATAAAAGTCTCAGATTGAAAGGGTTCATAGCATGGCAAAGAGGGAAGGAAAAAAAAAAGCAAACTATGCCTGGACACATTACAGTGAAATTTAAGAATATCAAAGAAAAAAAGAAAATTCCAAAAGCTTAAAAGAGAGACCTTAGCACATTCAAAGGAGCTACAGTATAGTTCAGACTAAACCCAGGAACTTCAGAGCTCACAGAAACCTTATATCTGAGTCTTCAGAGTTTAGCATTTCATTAGGGTAGAAGTAAGATGAGGGACTAAATTTTTTAGGAAACTTGGAAAAGAAAAGTTTCTGTTCCTATCTGAAACTAAGCAGCTTAGATAAAGTGTAAGCCCTTGAGATTGTTTTCACTTTAATAAATTCCAATAACTAGTAAGACTTGTGAGTTGGCCAAACCCTTCCAATTTGCCAGAGATTTCCACAACTCCCTACTTTAGACTTAGCCAGTCCAATCCACATGCCTATTCTTGCCTGCTTGACCTCTCGTTTACATTTAAATCTCTGTAAATGATTAAGAACTCGGATTCTGAAGTTAGAAGCCTGGGTTCTAACCCAAGCTCTGTCATTCACTGATTTTGTAATTCTGGGTAAATTACTTAACTCCCTCTATTCTTCAGTTTCAATATCTTTAAAATGGGACAATTATAGTAGTGTCGTCCCTTGGTATCCATGGGGGATTGGCTCCAAGACACCCCTCAGATACCAAAATCAAGTCCTTTACATAAAATGGCATAGTATTTGCATATAACCTACACCCATCCTCCCAGATACTTTAAATCATCTCTGGATTACTTATAATATATAATACAATGTAACACTATGTAAATAGTAGTAAGTGCAATGTAAATAGTTGCTGGTGGGCAGCAAATTAAGTTTTGCTTTTTGAAAATTTCTGGAAAATTTTTAAAGAATATTTTAAGCTTGAGGTTGGTTGAATCAGAGGATGTGGAACCCATGGATAGGAAGGGCCGACTGTACCTACTTCCTAGAGTTGTTGGGAGAAGGGGGTGTTCAATGAAAGTGAAGCACTTTAAACAGAGCCTGGCATACAGTAAGCAATAGATATTGTCTACTATTATTATTGATATTAAACAATTAGATGAAGAAAATTGCTGAAAGCTACTACTTGAAAGAAACAATGGCAAAAACCAAAGACTCAAAGAATTTTGTCCTGAGACCAAACAGTGACATCAGGTCTTTAGTGATGATCAAAACCAGCTCAAAACCAGCAGCAGTGATATCCTGAGATCATCTGGTGTTGTCACAGCCTCAGAAAGTCGTGCCACACTCCTTCACATGGAGGTGCACCCAGTCCCTCTTTCTGGGCTTCCATCAGAGAGTGGCCCTCTCTCATCTCATCTTGTCCCAGAGTAAAGAGCTTCTGCACATGTACTGCCTCAAGTCCTTTCTCTGATGTGCTCTCCCGTGAGGTGAGTTTTACTCATCTCAGCCTCTCAGTACTGCTGAAAACCAAGCAAAGCAGGCATCTGCACAACCTCTTTAAACATATAATAAATTCACTGTCGAGTGGTAGAAGATTTAGCATGTTAAGAACAATATGGCACAAATTGAATTTTGAAATGTTTGAAATTTTGGCTTCTGACCATCTTCTCTTGTTTTTCATTATAGGCCTATCAAGAGTGCCTGAGGGAAAAACAAATTCTGCTGAAATCTTAAATCTGGATTATTACTTCAAAAGTTTTTCTATTGATAGATAAACCTGGTAGTGAATGTGGGTGGTGTCCTTAAGGACATCCAGAAATGGATTAAGTGTGTGTGTGAGAGAAAGAAAAATCATGGACGACTACTAGATTTTTAACTTAGCAACTAGATGAAATGAATGGTAATGCTATTTAATAAGATGGCATAAACTTGGGGAGGAACCAATCTGGGCCTGAATAATGATTATCTTAAACTAATAAACAAATTTAAGTTTATTAATTTATTGAATAACATGATAATGTAACACACATTGTCTCTACTAGTATTAGTAAAATTCTCAAACATATTGAAAATAGAACTGGGCCTGAATCTAGCTCTCTACTATTAAATGGGACAATAGCAAATTAATTTATGTAAAATATGTCACTTATCACATTAAATTAATGATGTCCAATTATATAATGGTGGCTTTATAGTTTCACAGCACTAAAATTCTTCTCATTTTTATAATTTCATGAAGGTAAGATACATGAACAGAAGTTTCTAATTTTCACTTGTAATATGTCTATAAATTTTTCCTTTATTGTTAGCACTTTTTGTGTCCTAGTAAACACATTGTTGCCTACTGCAGGGTCTTTCTGAGATGATTAAAATGTTCTAACCTGCTCTGTCCCAATGGAGTAGCTCTACACACATGTACTGACTGAGTACTTAAATGTGACTAGTGTGACTAAAGAACCGACTTTTTGTTTTTCAACAACTGATGACTAGTGGCTATTATATTGGACCCTGGAATTGATTTTTGTGTGTGACATTAGGTAAATGCCAAGGTACTTTTTCTCTATATAAATATCCAATTGCTAAAGCACATTTTTTATAAGACCATGCTTTCCCTCTTCATTGCAGTTACTCTTGTCATAAAGCAGAGGACCTTAATATGTGGGTTTTTATAGATTCTCTATTCCTTTTCTACTAGCACTTGCAGCACTTTGTATAATTGGTAGGATTTTACAAAGATAAATCCCATGGTAGTTTCTATTCTAAACAGCTAGTTCTCATCAGAGCACATTCCATTTTGTCATATGTCTGATTGGTTCAAAGACTTTATTAGATCACATATTCAATGTTTCCTTGATCAGTAAGGATAGAAGTAATAGAAAGTCTGAGATAACAGGCAATGTCATTAATAAAATAACATCGTTAAAGTCATTAATTAAAATGTCATTAATAAAATGGCATCCTTTGCTCAAGATCATAGAATTATTTTGGTATGTGGAAAGAAGCTGTAAGACTGGGTAGAGAAAGTCATTAGTAAAGAGTAGAGACTGGTAGTTTTGAGAAGCTTTGATAATCTTGGAAATCCTATTAAATCTGATATGGGTATTGTAGGTATCATTTGCTATGAAACAGAGACAACTATTTCCTTAAATATTAAATTGTATGCTTTGAAATTATTTAGTTATAATAGCATCTGTTAGGAAAAGTAAAGACCTTTAAATTTTTAAATTGAAACCTCTATGCAAGGAGAGGTTTGAAACAATACTCTCTCCTAAGCTGAACTACACAGAAAAGGCAAGTAAATCCTAAGTTATTGGCCAAGGTACAAATTATTGATGTTCTGGACTCTGGCAAATCTTATGCCATTTTAGTTGTTTGTTTTTTTTCTTTGGAGAGATATGTGAGAAATTAGATTGTTTCTTTAAATAAATGGCACTTTGGAAAGAGAGCTCTTATTTCCACCTGATTTCCCTTTGGGGACAGACAGTATGCTTTCACGAAGAAGTTTATAAACAAAATCCTATATTTGGTGAGTAGTGAACGCAAACGGTGACAATGTACAGGCTATGAATCAAGTTCTATTATATAATTATTGATATAATCATCAATATTTTCCATTTGTAATTAACATCAATATCTTTTTAATAGGTACCTTTAAGTAAACATAAATAAGAAAATGACTATATTTTCTTTATAAATTAATTTCTGCTTTAACATATCTTGTTCATAACCAGTATGGAGGTTTTGCAATGTTGCTCTTTAGCAAACAAACAAACACGCATAGCACTAAGTTATTTTTCCATTTGTTTAGGTCATGATTATCACTTTGGGGAATGCTTAATTGATTTAAAAATATAAGTAAAATTTTCAAATATTTTTGCTTAATGAATTCTCATCATGGTTTCTGATTTAATTAAAAAGAGGTAAAATGCTTCCACCATAGACTAAAAATAACACAAACTGTATCCATTTCTACAAAATACCATACAGGATGTATATGCCTTTTTTCTTAGGTGTTTAAACATGCCACAGCAGGAAAATCACTGGAAGGAGGCAGGAGATCTTGATTTCTCTTTGTGGAGCCAGTATAAAGCTGATACCAAAACACTTCAGTAAAGAAATGCCATCTTCATTTACTTCTTTAAACCAAAATAAAAGTTCTCTAACCTTTTGTACCCATCTGACTATCAGGTGATCTGACCTTCATCATTATCAGGGCCTACGCAGTGCCAAAAACCTGAGACATGCTTGGTAAGGTCTAGAAAACTAACTTCTCTTTTATTTTTTTCTCTTGTAAAAATGAGTATAAGGGGATATCAGAATATGACCCTTCCTTCTTCAGTTTCCACTGAGGTCCCAATAAGTTATCATATATCAATGTGTGAGATAAATGTGCATATGAAACTTTTCATAGGAAATAGCCAAGAACCTGACTACTGCTCTTTTTACCTACTAGAAAGTACAACAAAGTCCGGAAGGTGGAAAAAGGAGGACTTGTGAGTGAGATACAAAGAACTCTGAACAGAATCCATTTCTTGTCCAGGAAATCTCGAGAGCAATTAAAAGGCTGGCAAACTGTTTGTGTGGGGAAGCCTAGATTCAGGGGAGAGCTGCATGCCCAGAGTTTATTCAGTTTTACTGGGCAAAGGATTCACAAGTATTTCCTATATCCAGTAGTGGGCCATGCAAGATGGAGGGATCACTGGGGGTCCTGTTCCATAGGGCTGTGGGGAAGAGAGCAGAAAGAGACTGGATGGGTACAAAAAGATATTCAGGGATGAGACAAGAGTCCCAATAACCAGGCGAGGAACAGGACACGCATCTACTAGGGAGAGCAGGATTCTGCCTGCTGGGTTCACATTAAGATCCCCATAACGCTCCACCAAAGAGAATTCATTTTAGTATTTGCCAACCCCAGAGGATAGAAAGCCCTCAGTGTGGAGTGAGAAGTGTCCCCTACCCGTCCCCCCAACACACACACCTACCTCTCCTCTTCCCAGCCATTTTAGATCCTGATTGGTGTAAAGAGAAGAGGAGCAAGGAACAATTGGAAGCAGAGGACTCATGGTCTCTTCTTTGTTGGCTTCTCGCTGAAGGCTGGTTTCAGCTGCAAAAGATGAGATTAAATGCTAGGTTAGGTTTGGATTGGCACTATTTACTGAACTGAGGCTGTACTTGCAACTTCTGACCAAAAGGCATTCTATTAACTAAACATCAGCAGAAAAACCCTGAAACTAACTGAAGTTTTCACTGTGGGATAGGGGAGCATTATTCTCCACTGAATAAAGTTTAAGGGAGACAAAATTTAAGGGAATTAGCATATGGAGTACACCAGTTACATGGATAATAATAACTCCCTGCCTATTTTATGACTATTTTTATTAAATAAGTTATCATTTGTTAAAGCTTTAAAAAATATGTCAAGATCACTGTACAGCTGCTATCATTCAGGCTCATTGAAAAGATTACTTTATTGAGCACCTATAATATGTGAGGGATTGATCAGTCTTGGATGTATAGAGCATAGACTACATGAGAGAGGGTAAAGGAAAATAAGACTGTAATAGCAAGTTTGGACAAGAACGAAAGGAACCTTCAGTATGTCAGCTAATGTGCAGAACTCAGAAATAACATGATCAGAACTGCTTTGGGAAGGTTATTCTGACGACAATTTGTAGATTTAATTGGCACAAGGGAATGCTCAGAAAATTATATTTCAAGTTCACATTTAAACGTTACTTTTCTTTGAAAATTTTCCTCTTTCCTGCAAGATAAAATTATTGATATTTTTCTTTCATTGTCTTATATTAGTGGTTTAATATTTTTTTGCATTATATTGCAATTGGGTGCTAACCAGTCTTCAATTGCAAGTTTTACAGAACTCCCTCTCTGTAAGAGTTTTGTCTTCAAAGAGGTTTGAAATAACATATACTAGATACACGTGTTGAAGAATCCCCATGCATAATAAATGTTCTCAGAAGTGCAGTTAAGAAACCTATTTAACTAGTTTTGATTCAAAGTTATCCAAATTTATATAATCACTGAACTTTATTATAGACTTATCTATTTCTTCCCAGATTCTGAGATCTGTGAGGACTGAGGCTATACTTTATTTAATCTATATACAAGTTAAAAATGAAAAAAATTATAACTGCAACTTAACTCAGGTTTGTATTCTAGAGAAAGTAAATAGTATTAAAGGATAAGATAACATTATTCATCAGAGAATCCTGGAAGGTTAGGATAGGCAAAAATGAATGTCGAGCTGAGTTTGGAACAAGATCTTGGAGAGAGATGAAATGCTCTAATAGAGAGATAGGTAATCGTGACTCCTAGTGACAATCCACAAAGGGTAGTTGGAAGGATGAGTAAAAAACATGTAGGGAAGTCACAGCCTGAGTGGGCAGAAATAAAACAGGAAACTTTCAAGAAAAGGAATGTGTAATATATTCTTTAAACATAATTATATGCTGTGATGTAAACCCCTCTACCTTTCTAAATCACCAGAAACATCTACAAAGTTCCACGTTAACGCTGGGATTGCTTTGTGAGTGAAAAAGGGAATGGGAAAAATCCATTCCTTGCTTCTAAAAGGTCTGTTGAGAAGTAACAAAAATGGTTTAGCATGCGAACATCTGAGTTAGAGATTAGCATGGGAAGTCAGCCCTATAAATTTGCAGAGTATGTCTTGAGGAGAGAGTTGACTTTACTACAGGACCCAGAATAAGACTTCAAGCTACTCTCATCTAACATTTTATTTATTGAGTGGCAGGTTGACTTTAGCTGACATCTGCTAACAGGAATGCCTAATATTTTACCATATATATAGATATATATAACTTATATAGCAAATATATATATACAGTTTATACAATACATATATATAAATGTAATTGAAGATTTAAAATATTAAAATTTTGGGGAAAATCACATATCCATTTAATAGTTTTTACTTACACAATATATGAATACATTCTCATTGCAAAAATATTTTTTAAATACTTTAAAAATTAAAAAAATTTAAATATTTTTAAATTAAAAGTCCCCTCATGTCACTTCTCTAATCTTAGGTCATGGAAAAAACTAGTTTACTTTCTCATTATTTCTATATATGTATTGAACCATATGAAATTTGCAGATTGTAGATTGAAAATAGCTGAATATTAGCAATTTCATATGACTCAAACCAACATTTTAATTTTGAATATTAAAAAATACTATTCTAGGGCTTCCCTGGTGGCGCAGTGGTTGAGAGTCTGCCTGCCAATGCAGGGGACACGGGTTCGAGCCCTGGTCTGGGAAGATCCCACATGCCACGGAGCAAATGGGCCCGTGAGCCACAATTACTGAGCCTGCGCGTCTGGAGCCTGTGCTCCGCAACAAGAGAGGCCGCGATAGTGAGAGGCCCGCGCACCGTGATGAAGAGTGGCCCCCACTTGCCACAACTAGAGAAAGCCCTCGCACAGAAACGAAGATCCAACACAGCCATAAATAAATAAATAAAGCACACCTAGTATAGTGTAATTTAAAAAAAAAAAAAATACTATTCTACTCTACATATATAACAGAATTTCATTTTCATCATTTAAATGTCTTTAAAAGAACTTTCCATTATAGGTCGTAAAGAATAATTCTTTTTAACTAATGAATGATATTCTGTGGTGTAGAATTAGCCAGTGTCTCAATAATTAACTTTTAGATTATTGTCCTTTTCTCACCCTAATTTATTGTACATACTTCCTTGAACAAATAAGTGCTTCCCTAAGGTAAATCCTAGAATTGAATTATTAGGTCCCTAAGAATTCATGTTCTTTTTTACTAGATATCACCAAATGTCAGCACTTATTTACCATCCCAGAAAAATGTGATGTACTTTTCCACAATATTAATACTTGATACTTTCCCATTAATTTTTTTGGGTCATTTTTAAAGTAAAACAGATCTTCAATTGCTTTATATTCTCCTTATTATTAGTGAGAATAAGCATCCACACCAGCTATTTGAAGTATCTCCTGTAAGTTCTGCAGAAAAATACGTTCTTTCCTTTACCTAAATAATCCAAGACTTTTAAATATGAACATTTCCTAACTACTCAAAACACTTATGTGTAGAAAGGAAATGGCTTTTATATGTAATGCCTTTACTTTTACAGATGATTTAAGCTGTTAAATTCTTGGCAAGTGTTATTTTCAACTTTCCCTCTCCTCTCCAAATACGATCAGTTATAATTTATTAACTCAATAAGCATTTGGGGTCTTAAATGTGTTTCCTAAAAATGAATTATTTCTCTTTTAAATAAAACATATTCATTCTGGGCCAGAATATAACCATAGAATTTCACATCTGCTGGTGTTCACTTTAAAACAAACTTTATGAATTTTGATAAAAGTTCCTAGAAATACATTAACGTGAGGATGTTAACACAAACCTTCCGTTCAAACTTCTGACTTACACAGGTAGGTTTTGTTTCTTCCTGAACTGAATAGGTGTGCTAACTAGTACTCCCTGGCCCCCAATATTCCATCCCAAGTGCATCCTTTGCTAGTGCAAAGATAGAGGTTTCACAGATTTTAGTACCTGGGCTCAGGTTTCAAAACTGGGCTGAAAATGGAGTAAGAGTGACCTTTAGTGGCCACTCTGAGTAATCACAAAGGGATGTAATCTGTCTCAGGGGGATAGATGGACAAGTCTATGTTTGCTGGACTACTTAAAGCAGAAACATAGTAAGTTAGAACTGCTAACCATCACACTTTTTATGTTATTCTTTCCTAGCAGAAGATCAAAACCTTGTGAGTTCAGACAGCTGAACAGGTGCATTTTTAATTGGTAAATGGAAATCTAGTCACACCTATTAATGAGGGTTAGGAACTTCAATACCTACATTCCCCACACAAATAGATTGGAAAAGTACCATTTAATTGAAGCAAAAATCCTTTGCTTTCCACAGATTGGTAAAAGCCACCTGGTAATCTTCTGAACTTCAGAACTAAGCCCCAGTAAGAAGAGTTACTTGTTAGCACCAATTTTGATCTTGGAAAAGGGAGTCCTCTCCCACTTAAAATTAAAGTCATTTATTGAAGAGAATTAAATGCTCAAAATGTACGTTTTTTCCCCTTTTGTTAAGAGACATCAGTATCTATTTCTCTTCTTTTTTAACATCTCTATTGGAGTACAATTGCTTTACAATGTTGTGTTAGTTTCCACTGTATAACAAACTGAATCAGGTATACGTATACATGTATCCCCATATGCCCTCTCTCTTGCATATCCCTCCCTCCCATCCTCCCTATCCCACCCCTCTAGGTCGTCACAAAGAACTGAGTTGATCTCCCTGTGCTGTGCAGCTGCTTCCCACTAGCTATCTATTTTACATTTGGTAGTGTATATATGTCAATGCTACTCTCTCACTTCATCCCAGCTTACCCTTCTCCCTCACCGTATCCTCAAGTGCACGCCCTTAGGTTCATCAGACCATTTTTTTTTAGATTCCATATATATGTGTTAGCATATGGTATTTGTTTTTCTCTTTCTGACTTACTTCACTCTGTATGACAGACTTTAGGTCCATATACCTCACTACAAATAATTCAATTTCATTTCTTTTTATGGCTGACTAATATTCCATCGTATATATGTGCCACATCTTCTTTATCCATTCATCTGTCGATGGACACTTAGGTTGCTTCCATGTCCTGGCTATTGTAAATAGTGCTGCAATGAACACTGTGGTACATGATTCTTTTTGAATTATGGTTTTCTCAGGGTATATGCCCAGTAGTGGGATTGCTGGGTCATATGGTAGTTCTATTTTTAGTTTTTTACGGAACCTCCATACTGTTCTCCATAACGGTTGTATCAATTTACATTCCAACCAACAATGCAAGAGGGTTCCCTTTTCTCCTCATTCTCTCCAGCATTTATTGTTTGTAGACTTTTTGATGATGGCCATTCTGATTGGGATGAGGTGATACCTCATTGTCGTTTTGATTTGCATTTCTCTAATGATTAATGATGCTGAGCATCCTTTCATGTCTTTGTTGGCAATCTGTATATCTTCTTTGGAGAAATGTCTATTTAGGTCTTCTGACCACTTGTGGATTGGGTTGTTTGTTTCTTGATATTGAACTGCATGAGCTGCTTATGTATTTTGGAGATTAATCCTTTGTCAGTTGCTTCAATTGAAAATATTTTCTCCCGTTCTGAGGATTGTCTTTTCATCTTGTTTATGGTTTCCTTTGCTGTGAAAAAGCTTTTAAGTTTCATTAGGTCCCATTGGTTTATTTTGGTTTTTATTTCCATTTCTCTAGGAGGTGGGTCAAAAAAGGATCTTGCTGTGATTTATGTCATAGAGTGTTCTGCCTATGTTTTCCTCTAAGAGTTTTATAGAGCCTGGCCTTACCTTTAGGTCTTTAATCCATTTTGAGTTTATTTTTGTGTATGGTGTTAGAAAGTGTTCTAATTTCATTCTTTTACATGTAGCTGTCCAGTTTTCCCAGCACCACTTATTGAAGAGGCTGTCTTTTCTCCATTGTATATTCTTGTCTCCTTTGTCAAAGGTAAGGTGACCAGATGTGCGTGGGTTTATCTCTGGGCTTTTTATCCTGTTCCATTGATCTATATTTCTGTTTTTGTGCCAGTACCATACTGTCTTGATTACTGTAGCTTTGTAGTATAGTCTGAAGTCCGGGAGCCTGATTCCTCCAGCTCTGCTTTTCTTTCTCAAGATTGCTTTGGCTATTCGGGGTCTGTTGTGTTTCCACACAAATTGTGAAATTTTTTGTTCTAGTTCTGTGAAAAATGCCATTGGTAGTTTGATAGGGATTGCATTGAATCTATAGATTGCTATGGGTAGTATAGTCATTTTCACAATGTTGATTCTTCCAATACAAGAACATGGTATATCTCTCTATCTGTTTATATCATCTTTAATTTCTTTCATCAGTGTCTTGTAGTTTCCTGCATACAGGTCTTTTGTCTCCTTAGGTAGGTTTCTTCCTAGGTATTTTACTCTTTTTGTTGCAATGGTAAATGGGAGTGTTTTCTTCATTGCACTTTCAGAGTTTTCATCATTAGTGTATAGGAATGCAAGAGATTTCCATGCAGTAATTTCGTATCCTGCTACTCTAACAAATTCAGTGATTAGCTATAGTAGTTTTCTGGTAGCATCTTTAGGATTCTCTATGTATAGTATCATGTCATCTGCAAACAGTGACAGTTTTACTTCTTCTTTTCCGATCTGGATTCCTTTTATTTCCTTTCCTTCTCTGATTGCTGTGGCTAAGTCTTCCAAAACTATGCTGAATAAGAGTGGTGAGAGTGGGCAACCTTGCTGTGTTCTTGATTTTAGAGGAAATGGTTTCAGTTTCTCACCATTGAGAATGATGTTAGCTGTGGGTTTGTCATATACTGCCTTTATTATGTTGAGGTAGGTTCCCTCTATGCCTACTTCCTGGAGAATTTTTATCATAAATCAGTGTTAAATCTTGTCGAAAGCTTTCTCTGCATCTATTGAGATGATCATATGGTTTTTCTCCTTCAATTTGTTAATATGGTGTATCACATTGATTGATATGAATATACTGAAGAATCCTTGCATTCCTGGGATAAACCTCACTTGTTCATGGTGTATGATCATTTTAGTGTGCTGTTGGATTCTGTTTGCTAGTATTTTGTTGAAGATTTTTGCGTCTATGTTCATCAGTGATATTGGCCTGTAGTTTTCTTATTTTGTGACATCTTTGTCTGGTTTTGGTATCAGGATCATGGTAGAATGCGGTTGGGAGTGTTTTTCACTCTGCTGTATTTTGGAAGAGTTTGAGAAAGATAGGTGTTAGCTCTTCTCTAAATGTTTTATAGAATTTGCCTGTGAAGCCGTCTGGTCCTGGGCTTCTGTTTGTTAGAAGATTTTAATCACAGTTTCAATGTCAGTGCTTGTGATTGGTCTGTTTATATTTCCTATTTCTCCCTGGTTCAGTCTCGGAAGGTTGTGCTTTTCTAAGAATTTGTCCATTTCTTCCAGGTTGTCTATTTTATTGGCATATAGTTGCTTGTAGTAATCTCTCATGATCCTTTATATTTCTGCAGTGTCAGTTGTTACTTCTCCTTTTTTATTTCTAAATATGTTGATTTGAGTCTTCTTCCTTTTTTCCTGATTCACCTGGCTAATGGTTTATCAACTTTGTTTATCTTCTCAAAGAACCAGCTTTTAGTTTTATTGATCTTTGCTATTGTTTCTTTCATTTCTTTTTCATTTTTTTCTGATCTGATCTATTTCTTTCCTACTGCTAACTTTGGGTTCTTATTGTTCTTCTTTCTCTAATTGCTTTAGGTGTAAGGTTAGGTTGTTTATTTGAGAGTTTTCTGTTTCTTGAGGTAGAACTGTATTGCTATACTTCCCTATTAGAAATGCTTTTGCTGCAGCCCATAGATTTTGGGTCATCGTGTTTTCATTGTCATTTGTTTCTAGGTATTTTTTGATTTCTTCAGTGATCTCTTGGATATTTAGTAGCGTATTGCTTAGCCTCCATGTGTTTGTATTTTTTACAGTTTTTTTCCTGTAATTGATATCTAGTCTCACAGTGTTGTGGTCAAAAAAGATATTTGATATGATTTCAATTTTCTTTAATTTACCAAGGCTTGATCTGTGACCCAAGATATGATATATCCTAGAGAATGTTCCATGAGTTCTTGAGAAGAAAGTGTATTCTGTTGTTTTTGCATGGAATGTCCTATAAATATCAATTAAGACCATCTTGTTTAATGTGTCATTTAAAACTTGTGTTTCCTTATTTATTTTCATTTTGGATGATCTGTCCATTGGTGAAAGTGGGGTGTTAAAGTCTCCTACTATGATTGTGTTACTGTCGATTTCCCCTTTTATGGCTGTTAGCATTTGCCTTATGTATTGAGGTGCTCCTATGTTGGGTGCATAAATATTTACAATTGCTATATCTTCTTCTTGGATTGATCCCTTGATCATTATGTAGTGTCCTTCTTTGTCTCTTGTAATAGTCTTTATTTTAAAGTCTATTTTGTCTGATATGAGAATTGCTACTCCAGCTTTCTTTTGATTTCCATTTGCATGGAATATCTTTTTCCATCCCCTCACTTTCAGTCTGTATGTGTCCCTAGGTCTGAAGTGGGTCTCTTGTAGACAGCATATATTTGGGTCTTGTTTTTCTATCCATTCAGCCAGTCTATGTCTTTTGGTTGGAGCATTTAATCCATTTACATTTAAGGTAATTATCGATATGTATGTTCCTATTCCCATTTTCTTAAATGTTTTGGGTTTGTTATTGTAGGTGTTTTCCTTCTCTTGTGTTTCTTGCCTAGAGAAGTTCCTTTAGCATTTGTTGTAAAGCTGGATGGGTGGTGCTGAATTCTCTTACCTTTTGCTGGTCTGTAAAGGTTTTAATTTCTCCATTGAACCTGAATGAGATCCTTGCTGGGTAGAGTAATCTTGGTTGTAGGTTTTTCCCTTTCATCACTTTAAATATGTCCTTCCACTCCCTTCTGGCTCGTAGAGTTTCTGCTGAAAGATCAGCTGTTAACCTTATGGGGATTCTCCTGTATGTTATTTGTTGCTTTTCCCTTGCTGCTTTTAATATTTTTTCTTTGTATTTAACTTTTGATAGTTTGATTAATATGTGTCTCCGCGTGTTTCTCCTTGGGTTTATCCTGTATGGGACTCTCTGTGCTTCCTGGACTTGATTGACTATTTCCTTTCCCATGTTAGGGAAGTTTTCAACTATAATCTCTTCAAATATTTTCTCAGACCCTTTATTTTTCTCTTCTTCTTCTGGGATCCCTATAATTTGAACGTTGGTGCATTTAATGTTCTCCCAGAGGTGTCTGAGGCTGTCCTCAATTCTTTTCATTCTTTTTCCTTTTTTCTGCTCTGCGGTAGTTATTTCCACTATTTTATATTCCAGGTCACTTATCCGTTCTTCTGCCTCAGTTATTCTGCTATTGATTCCTTCTAGAGAATTTTTAATTTCATTTATTGTGTTGTTCATCAGTCTGTTTGCTCTTTAGTTTTCCTAGGTCCCTGTTAAACGTTTCTTGTATTTTCTCCATTCTATTTCCAAGATTTTGGACCACCTTTACTATCATTACTCTGAATTCTTGTTCAGGTAGACTGCCTATTTCCTCTTCATTTGTTTGGTCTGGTGGGTTTTTACCTTGCTCCTTCATCTGCTGCATATTTCTCTATCTTCTCATTTTGTTTAACTTACTGTGTTTAGGGTCTCCTTTTCACAAGCTGCAGGTTCGTAGTTCCTGTTGTTTTTGGTTTCTGTTCCCAGTGGGTGAGGTTGGTTCAGTGGCTTGTGTAGGCTTCCTGGTGGAGGGGTCTGGTGCCTGTGTTCTGGTGGGTGGGGCTGGATCTTGTCTTTCTGGTGGGCAGGGCCATGTCTGGTGGTGTGTTTTGTGGTGTGTGAACTTAGTATGATTTTAGGCAGCCTCTGTGTTAATGGGTGGGGTTGTGTCCTTGCCTTGCTAGTTTTTTGGCATGGGGCATCCAGCACTGGTGTTTGCTGGCCGTTGGGTGGAGCTGGGTCTTAGCATTGAGACAGAGATCTCTGGGAGAGCTCTCACTGATTGATATTACATGGGGTCAGGAGGTCTCTGGTGGTCCAATGTCCTGATCTTGGTGCTCCTGACACCAGGCCAGAGCACCAAGACCCAGTCAGCCACACGGCTCAGAAGAAAAGGGAGAAAAAAAGAAAGAAGAAAAAAAAAATTACTAAAATAAAAAAAAATAATAATAAAAAAAGAAGAGAGCAACCAAACCAATAAACAAATCCACCAATGATAACAAGCGCTAAACACTAAACTAAGATAAACATAAAAATCAGAAACAGATCAGTTGCAGACAGCAAACTCCAAGTCTACAGTTGCTCCCAAAGTCCACCGCCACAGTTTTGGGATGATTCGTTGTCCATTCAGGTATTCCACAGATGCAGGGTACATCAAGTTGATTATGGGGATTTAATCCGCTGCTCCTGAGGTTGCATGGAGAAATTTCCCTTTCTCTTCTTTGTTCGCACAGCTCCTGGGATTCAGCTTTGGTTTTGGCCCCATCTCTGCGTGTAGGTCACCCTCAGCCATCTGTTCCCTGCCCAGACAGGAGGGGGTTAAAGCAGCGGCTGATTAGGTGGCTCTTGGTCATTCAGGCTGGGGGGAGGGAGGGGTACGGTAGTTATAATTGGAATGAGGGGTGAGCCTGTGGCAGAAGAGGCCGGCGTGACATTGCAACAGCCTGGGGTGTGCTGTGTGTTCTTCTGGGTAAGTTGCTCCTCGATCACGGGGCCCTGGCAGTGGCGGGCCGCACAGGCTCCCGGGGTGGGTGGTGTGGATAGTGACCTGTGCTTGCACACAGGATTCTTGGTGACTGCAGCAGCAGTGTTAGCATTTCATGCCCGTCTCTGGGGTCCGAGCTGCTAGCTGCAGCTCATGCCCATCTCTGAAGCTCGTTTAGGTGGTGCTCTGAATCCCCTCTCCTTGCACAACCCAAAACAATGGTCTCTTGCCCCTTAGGCAGGTCCAGACTTTTTCCCACACTCCCTCCTGGCTAGCTGTGGTGCACTAGCCCCCTTCAGGCTGTGTTCACGCAGCCAACCCCAGTTCCCTCTCTGGGATTTGACCTCTGAAAGCCCGAGCTGCAGCTCCCAGCCCCCACTCATCCCGGCGGGTGAGCAGACAAGCGTCTCAGGCTGGTGCG
Source organism: Balaenoptera physalus (assembly GCF_965194825.1). Taxonomy (NCBI): domain Eukaryota; kingdom Metazoa; phylum Chordata; class Mammalia; order Artiodactyla; family Balaenopteridae; genus Balaenoptera; species Balaenoptera physalus. The sequence continues at coordinate 133,107,914 of NC_138884.1, forward strand.
TGCTGGTCGGCACTGATCCTCTGTGCGGGAATCTCTCCGCTTTGCCCTCTGCACCCGTTACTGCGCTCTCCTCCGTGTCTCCGAAGCTTCCCCGATGCCCGCCCCCGGTCTATGCCAGTGAAGGGGCTTCCTAGTGTGTGGAAACTTTTCCTCCTTCATAGCTCCCTCCCAGAGGTGCAGGTCCTGTCCCTATTCTTTTTTCTCTGTTTTTTCTTTTTCTTTTCCCTACCCAGGTTCATGGGTATTTTCTTGCCTTTTGGGACGTCTGAGGTCTTCTGCCAGCATTCAGTAGGTGTTCTGTAGGAGTTGTTCCACATGCAGATGTATTTTTGATGTATTTGTGGGGAGGAGGGTGAACTCCATGTCTTACTCCTCTGCCATCTTGAAGGTCCCCCCAGTATCTGTTTCTATTATTCCACCTTAAAATAGAGAATATCTCCATAATTAAGTAATTTGACTCATCTATACTCAGGTACTGCTTTTTTAATAACTTAGTTTATCTTCAGTGGAAGTACTTTCCAGTCGAAGATATGTCAAAATACAGACAAATTCCTGCAATATTCTTATTAAAATCATGTGGTAGCCTTTTTTTTTCAAACAAGGACTTTCAGTGTTATAAGTAATCTATCTGTACATTCATATAAATGCTTTCAAAAAAACACTGTACTTTGTTTTAATAAATTGTAATATTTATTATTCATGTTATTAAAATTTACAAAAACCTTCTTCTGACAAAATTCATTGTTGTGTTTAATGATAGATTTTTATATGAAAGGAAAACCAGGAATGGGTAACACTTTAAGACAGAGTCGAGTTTTCTGAATCAGTGTCTTTTAGACTGACCCATTCTAAAAATGCATGACATTTATAAAACACAAAAGATGATAAAAAGCATTGTGGTTTCATGGAAAGGCCATCAGATTGAGAATTACAAAATTATACTTTTGCTTTTATTTGGCATATCAGTTTGCTTCCAGGTATTTAACAAATGAGGATACTAACTGAATTAAATGACAGTATGATTTCCTTGAAAATAATGCAATATACATGAATATTATAAATTTGAGATAAGTATAACTTAGAAATTGAATGGATAATTAAAATCTATTTTTGATATTTCCTTCAAGATACATACACACATTTATATATACACATATGTATTTATACACATACATATACACAAATATATGTATATATGTAAATACAAATTCTGACTCAATGATTGTTCCACTATTACTATGAAACAAATCTCCCCCAAATCGAATAACATAAAATAACTCTTTTAGTATGTTTACAATTTTGCGGGTGAAGAATTGAGGCAGAGAACATCAGGGATGACTGTTCTCTACTTCAGGATGTCTGGGGCCTCAAATTGGGTAGCTCTAAATGTTGGAGATGACTAAGATGGCTTTACTAGTGCCATCTTGATTTTGTCTGTCAGCTGTTTCCTCAATTCTTCTCCATATGGCCTCTTCATGTGACTAGCTTGGGATGCCTTATAGCATAGAGTATCAGATTGCTTGTGTGGTGGTTCAGGATTCCAAGAAAAAATGTTTCAGGAGACACATCTGTCATCAAACCATACTAAATTTACAGTGAGGGACATACACCCCATATCTTGATGGGAGGAGTGTCACAGAATTTTTGACCATCTTTAATCTACCACAAACATGAAAAATTTATGCCTTTGATAAATTTTAGCTACTCCACATAGCTGGAGGAATTCCAGGGGTCTATTTCTATTCTTATGCCAGAATTCATAAACTGGATAATAAACCAATTGGGTACTTCCATTATTAGTAGAAACATTAAGGCAACGTGATGATAGAATGCAATAAGATAAATCTATAGATAAATTTTAAAACTGTGATTGGTCTTAAGGAATCTTTATTTTTTCAAATTTCCATTTTCTCATTATCTTTTCCCCAGATTCCAGATGTTCTAGGACGAAGCATCATTACATCATTCCCTGCTTTTTAGGAGCTTCAGAAACCAAAGGCCAAATACCAACTATCCACTTTTACTGTCATTTTTGTGGCTATTGTTAAATATTTGCAGCCAGTTAATTGAGCTGGCACTGGGAATATAGCAATCACATATATGTTTCTTTATTTTCATAACAGGAATATTTGGGATTTGGGGAGCCAAATGAATAATAATAATAATAATAATACTCTTTTTTTTCCTCACCGAGTTTGGAATGACTTACAACATAAATGTGAGAGTTAGACTGATGAGATTAAAATGTCAACTTTATTACTAATAAACCTAATTTTAAAATGTGACTAAGTTAAGCTAAATCAGCTTGCTCTCCTACATCCTCCTGAGTTGAACTAGTCCCTGGAACTTCAGATCTTCTTGGCAAGCTTGTTGCATGCCAGAAGCAATTGCTGCATGGGCAAAGGATAGACCCCAAAAACAGAGAGGGAGGCTGAGCCACACATACCCATTCTTTTCTCCCATATTCACCAAGTGGGAAATTTTGAGGAGTAAGGTTTCCTTATGTGTTATTATTGGCAACCAAAATCTAAAACAACAAACAAGATTTCCAAGTATCCATTTTCAAAGCTCTCTCTTAATAGCACACATTTGTTTTTAAAAAGCATTATTTTATTCACTGAAATGGAAAAGGTTTCACAGCAGAGAAAATTTGGATCACAGGTCTTTTTTAAGGGGAAATGTATAATTAATCTTCAGGTACTAATATCTCACAAGATAGAATTCAAGACAAGAAACGATAAAAAGAGACAAAGATGATCTTTACATACTGGTAAAAGGAACAATAAAGGGGGAAGATATAATGGTTCATCATGATGACGTATTCCATAATATAGCTTCAAAATATATAAAGTTATAACTAACAGAAATGCAAGAAGAAATAGAAATAACCATTGAGGCTAGAGGTTTTTAATATAATCTTTCAAAAACTAAGAAAATCAAGCAGAACAAAAAAGAAAAAAGGCAAACGTAGCAGGTATAAATAATATAAACTATTAGATATTTACAAACCTCTAAACTTAATAAAGAAAGAATACACTTTTCAATCATACATAGATAATTTATAAAAATTGACCTCTACTACCATTCAAAACAACATTGAACCAATTCGAAAACATAAATAGCATATAGATTATGTTCTTTGGCCATAATAGGATAAAATTAAAATTTAATAACAAAAAGATATCTAACAAAATTTCTCTTTTATGAAAACAAAAATCACATATTCTTGAGATCAAAAGAGAAATAATGTGGAAAACTGTGAAATATTTAGACCTCAAAGATAAAATGTATATGACAGCTAGATGGTACTTAGAAGAAAACTTTGACCTTTATAAGCATAAATATTTTTGAGGAAGTTAGAATTAACTCAAAGAAATACCAAAAAAGGGGAATAATAAAGATTATTATGAACAAAAACTTGTTAGTAAATTTGAATACTTAATTAAGGGGGATAAACTATGGAGAAAGATATAAAATACCCAAAAGGTACAAGAAGGAATAAAAAACTTAAACACAACAGTGAGAATTAATGAAATTGAAGTTGTAACCATAGTCTTAGCCTCCCACAAACTTCTCAAAATCCAGATTGTTTTACATTAATTCCTCAAATTTTTCTCAAAATAGCTTGATGTTCCTCAAATATTTTAAAAATAGTTATTTTTATATTAGATATGTTTCTGGAAAATAAAAAGCTGCAAAAGCTGCCCAGCTTATTCTATAGGGTAAGTATGATCTTAATTCTACAACTAGCAAGAAAAACAATAAAAAAAAAAAGTAAGTACCTGTTAAATAATTTATCTTAGGAACAGAGAGGCAAATATTCTAAACAAAATATTTACTAGGTAAGTCTAACAATATATCACAAAATATACCATAATCAAGTGGCATTTTTACCCCTGGGAATGAAAAGATGATGGATAGCAGGAATTCCTTCAGTGTGAATACCTTCATTGATAAACTGAGGGAGAAAAATCATATGAGTATCTTAAAAGACAGAAAAATTAATTTGATAATAAGGACCTACTGTATAGCACTGGGAACTCTACTCAATACTGTGTAACGGCCTATATGGGAAAAGTATCTAAAAAAGAGTGGATATATGTATATGTAAAACTGATTCACTTTGCTGTACACCTGAAACTAACACAACATTGTAAATCAACTATACTGCAATAAAAATTTCAAAAAATTAGAAAAATTAATTTGATAAAATTTAACATATATTGACAATAAATAATTAGAAAATCTAGGATTAAAAATAAATTTTCCTCATTTTTGAAAAAGTTTCATATAACAAAGCACCAGTTAATATTGTACTTGTTGGGGAAATTTCAGATGTATTTCCTTTAATGTTAGGCCTACACATAAAACAAATATGTCCTCTATCATTGTCACTGTTTAACTTAGGACTAGGTTTTGGTCAACACCCAAATTTTTAAAAAAAGGAAATAAAGTAAGAGGTGTAAGTCTTGGAGGGAAAGATAATTGTAACATGTTCTTACATATGATTACCTACAAAGAAAAGCCAAAAAAATCATTAGAAAAAAATTAGAACAAGAAAATTCAGTACAGTTTCTGGGCACAAGATTGACTTAGGATAAAACCCAATTGCATTTGTCTATTACAGAAATAGGCAACTGGGAAATATAAAGTTTCCAGGAATTTACCTAATAAAGGTCATATAAAACTTCTATGGAGAAAAATTTTTAAGTTTAAATAGAATAAAGGGCAAAGGATTTAAGTACCAATTTACAGATGAAGATTACAAAAGGTTAAAAAGCATACGAGGCATACACTCAAACTCATTAGTAAATGACAAAACTCAAATTAAAAGAATTCTAGATATAAAACTATAGCTATAGATTATATCTATCAATATTTACTTATACAATCAGTTTAGCAAAATCTTAAAAACTGCAAATGCAAAATACCAGTAACTATAAGGGTTATAGGTACCCTTCATGCATTGCTGGTAGGGGTATAGACTCCCACCTCCCAGGCAGCCATTCTGAAGAATAATTGGCAAAAAGAAATGCACATTCCATGACCCTTAAACTTGCTTCCAGATTTATATTCTAGAGAATATAAAGGTAATATGTACACATGGTGATATGTACAAAACTTTGTCAGAAGTAATTTGTGTGTTCTTTACTGATAGAACTGTTAGGTAAAATATGGTGAGTACACACTTTAGAATACTGTTGCATCACTTAGAGGTCTCAGACTACATACACAAATAGAAACAAACATGCATAAATCTTAAAAGCACAGTGATGAGTAAAATAAGAAAAATAATAAGTATATGTATATTGTTATTTACTTACATATTATATTTACATAGTAATATTTATTAAATATAGCTACATTAAGTTAAAATACATGAACACAAAATAGTGATACATATTTTACAAGAAAAAAAACTACTACATTAAAGGCATTAGAATAGTTGCTTACGGTAGATGGTAAGGCATGGAGATAAAAGGGTTAATAAATAATACAGAAGAGGGGACATCTATGGACCTATTACAATTGTGTCACAAACAGAGGAGTGTGACTAACCCAAAGCTATGCACTTGACATCTAAGGGGAAAAAAGATGTTAGATAAGCAGTGAACCGCTATATGGTTAAAAAATAAGAGATTTTTACTGCAACTTTTCACCTGGTACAAAGTATTGTGGAGCTTTATTATTTTAAATAATTGAATGAAAATCCATTTAACAGGAGCCTCATAAACTACAATGCTCTGAAAGTGAAGAATGGAGAAAAGGACCACTATCTACCTCTATAGGATAGGGATCCCCAACTCTTCTCCCAAATGTGATATGTAACTAACTATCTGGCATACTTACAGAGTGAGGGCACCAGCACTGATCATATATTAAAAGTTATGACATGTTAGTACTTTCTTATAATTCTGACACTCCAATGGATCATTTTGTGCATCCCCTCACTCTGAAGACTACTATTCTAAAGAAGCATCAGCTAATCTGATGAACTAATTTGATAAATGATTTTACATGTGTATGTGAATGTGTATATACAATCAGCTGCTGAAAATTATATTTTTTAGAGAAATACAAAGAATAATTCATTCTACTTTATTTTGTAAATGCTCTCAAAGAATATACAGTTGAATAAAATTCAACATCCATTCATTATAAAAACTCTCACCAAAGTGGATATAAAGAAAACGTATCTCAACATAATAAAAGCCATTTATGGTAAACCCACAGGTGACATAATACTCAATGGTGAAAAGCTGGAAGCATTCCTGATAAATTCTGGAACAAGACAAGGATGCTCACTCTCATCACTTCCATTCAACCTACTATTGGAAGTCTTAGCCACAGCAATCAGACAAGAAAAAGAAATAAAAGGTCTCCAAATTGGAAGGGAAGAGGTAAAACTGTCTTTATATACAGGTGACATTGATACTCTATATCGAAAACCCTAAAGACTCCACAGGAAAGTTATCAGAACTAATTAATGAATTCAGCAAGGTAGCAGGATATAAGATTAATATACAGAGCTCTGTTGCATTTCTTTACACTAACAATGGAAGATCAGAAAAAGAAAGTAAAAAAAAAAATCGCCTTCAAAATCGTTTAAAAAAAAAATACTTAGGAATAAACCTAAGGAGGTAAAAGAGCTATACACTGAGAATTGTAAAACATTGATAAAGGAAATTCAAGATTACTCAAAGAAAGGAAAAGATATCCCATGCTCTTGGATGGCTATGCTGTCCAAAGCAATCTACAGATTTACTGCAATCCCTATCAAATTACCCATGGAGTTTTTCACAGAACTAGAACAAACAGTACTAAAATTTATATGAAACCATAAAAGAACCAGAATTGCCAAAGCAATCCTGAGGGAAAAAAACAAATCTGGGAGCATAACCCTCCCAGACTTCAGACAATACTATAAAGCTACAGTAATCTACACAGCATGGCATTGGCACAAAAACAGACATATAGATCAAGGGAACAGAATAGACAGCCCAGCTATAAACCCACACACCTACAGTCAATAATTTTCAACAAAGGAGGCAAGAAAATACAATAGAGAAAACATAGTCTCTTCAGCAAGTGGTGTTGGGGAAGCTGGACAGGCTTATGTAAATCAATGAAATTCAAGCACTCCCTCATACCATACCATACCATTCTGACCACATAGAAATAAAGTCAGAATGGTTTAAAGATCTAAATATAAGACATGACACCGTAAAACTCCCAGAAGAAAACATAGGTAAAACATTCTCTGACATAAATTTCAGCAATATTTTCTTAGATCAGTCTCCCAAGGCAAAAAATAAAAAAATAAAAAATAAACAAATGGGACCTAATCAAACTAAAAACTTTTGAACAGCAAAGGAAACCATCAACAAAATGAAAAGACCACCTACAGACTGGGAGCAAATATTTGCAAACAATGCAACTGACAAGGGGTTAATTTCCAAAATATACGAACAGCTCATACAACTCAGTATCAAAAAAAAAAAAAAATCAAACAACACAATCCAAAAATGTGCAGAAGACCTAATAGACTTTTTTCCAAAGAAAACATACAGATGGCCAATAAGAACATGAAATGGTGCTTAACATCTCTAGTTACTAGAGAAATGCAAATCAAAATTACAATGAGGTTATCACCTCACACCAGTCAGAATGGCTACCATCAAAAATTCTACAAATAATAAATGCTGGAGAGGGTGTGGAGTAAAGGGAACCCTCCTACACTTTTGGTGGGAATGTAAATTGGTGCAGCCACTAAGGAGAACAGTATGGAGGTTCCTTAAAAAACTAAAAATAGAGCTACTATATGGTCCAGCAATCCCATTCCAGGGCATATATCTGGAAAAGATGAAAACTCTAACTCGGAAAGATACATGCACCCCAGTGTTCATAGTAGTGCTATTTACAATAGCCAAGACATGGAAACAACTTAAGTATCCATCAACAGGTGAATTAATAAAGATGTGATATATATACACAATAGAATATTACAGCCATAAAAAGAATGAAATTCTGCCATTTGCAGCAACATAGCTGGACCTATAGAATATCATACTACGTGAAGTAAATCAGACAAAGACAAATATATGATATCACTTATATGAGGAATCTAAAAAATAATACAAATGAATTTATTTACAAAATGGAAACAGACTCACAGACATAGAAAACAAGCTTATGGTTACTAAAGGGGAAGGCAGGAGGGACAAATTAGGAGTATGGAATAACAGATACACACTACTATACATAAAATAAACAAGGATTTACTGTACAGCATAGGGAACTATATTCAATATCTTGTAATAACCTATAATGGAAAATAATCTGAAAAAATATATATGTATATAACTGAGTCACTTTGCTGTCCACCTGAAACCAACACAATATTGTAAATCAACTATTCTTCAATTAAAAGAACATGCAGTTACTGAGAAGTGATTCAGAGATTCATAAGGCATAAGAGTGAAAGTGTGTGTGAGACAAAGAGCTTGAATCAGAGACTATACGCCATAGGATCTGTAGGAACTGGGTGTCAAGTACGCCTGGAAGTGGATCCTGAGAGTGCTGAATCAAGGGGAGAAAAACATAAAGCTAGAAAATGGCAATTTGGTCGATATAAGGGGCAGTTCCTCAAAGCTGGCAAAGACGCCCAACGATAACAACTCATGTTGCCATAAATGTCCTAATATATACTAAGATGGCTCTAGGAAGTTTGGAAAAAGTGATGACTCACATTCAATGAAGTAAAAATGCCAGGACTGCCATACCAAACTGTGGAAGAAAGAATTAAAAAGCTCAAAGAAGTGGGCATACTAGAATGTGTCTACCATAATAGACCAGAATATCTGTTAGTTGACCTTGTTCCTTGGATGCCATGGGGGAATCCTGTTTATCAAGTTAATAATTGAGTGTGTTGAAGAGGAGGTCATTCCTTCAATATTGGTTTTCCAGGACTGATAGTATAGGAGGCTGTTATAAAACCATGCTCCCTAACAGTAATGGGATAATGGGATCACAGAACAGAAGCAGCCACGTGGCAGCACATAGTTATCAGAAGCAACCTCAAAGGACAGAAAAGTTGCAAAGGCACACAGGGAAGGCAAAACTACAGAGGTATATAATTAATAGGACGGAGGTCATCCACCCCTATGAAAAGCCTTTGTCTAGTTTTAAGACCTGGGCTAGTTCCTAGATACAGAACCGATCAACTGAAAGAGAAGCCAGATATCCACAAGGCAGGACCTGCAACCCCATGGAAAGTCTATACTGTAGTGACCTCAGTCCTTTTACAAAGGGACCTATGACCATTAACTCGAGTAAATGTGCTCCATACAAAGGGGAATACCTAGACTTTTTGAGGACTAATGGATACTGAATCTGAGTTGCTGATAATACCCTGTGTGGCTCCAATGCACTCTCATGGCAGCCCTATTAGAGAAGGGATATATAAGGGTCAGGTAATGAAATCTTTACTCAGGTCCATCTCACACTGGAACTGTTAGGTTGACAGATGAACCAATAGTTCATTCCAGCAGAAGATGCCAGAGACTAGTCTACCACCTTAAAAACTTAAAGGACTCAAAAGTCTCAGGACTTCAAGGATCTTGATTAGGGTGGCCATTACCAAGTGTAATACATTTGTCATATCTCATTGACTTAAAATGTGTGCATTTTATTGTATGTCAAAGTTATGTTAATAAAGTTGTTTTTAAACAAAACAAAACAAAAACTAGCTCCATCACATTTGGTCAGCCTGTGTGAAAACTTCTCCCTTTCCAACACATCACTTGAACTGCTCTGTCCTGTTACAATGTGCTTGGTCAAGGTGCTTCGAAAACTGCTAAACTTTGCAGAATTAAGTTATCTGGGGAAGCTGGCAGTATAGATGGAGAAGCTGGGGAGACATTCCCCAGGCTTAAAAAGATCAAATGATATAGAAATTTACCTCTTGGATCAGGTTTTTAGTTGTAGTAATACTGGTCTCAATGAAATGCCCACCAGTATCCACATCTAAAAGGAAAAAGCACAAACCCAGGGTTTAAGGATGCAAGAATCAATTGTGGACTTTGATTCTGATTGCAAATGTCTGTGGAAATTTATCTGTGCTAGTATTATTACTGAGATTTCTGTTGTTGTTTAATGATCACATCACAAAGTTACAAAGATTTAAGTTGTTTGCTTCTAACTCTATTACATACATAAACCCTGGTAATTTTAGTGTAGGATTTTGTACAATGCAAATGTTTTTTTAGGAAGGTATATAGGATTTGTAGCAGAAAGATCTAAAATCTTTCAACTTTTTTTTTCTTTTTTAGCACTTACATGTGGCTTTTCACTAGTGCTTTATTTTTACTTGTATATTAGTAAGTTATTAATAAGTAGGTTACTTATAAAATCACAGGCGTAGCTTTACATGCTCTAATAAATATTTCAGTTGCATAAATGAGCTGCTAAAATATGTCTTTATTGGGATCTGGATATCAGATGTCCTTTAATACAGGTTGTCAAAGAAAAATACCCTGAACTGATCACATGAGATTTTAGATTTCTTTACTCATTGTCAGCACAGAATATAGCCACTTTATAATGCATTGAAATTACTCGTGTATTTCTGCATTTTGTCTTTTATTAGGCCACTGCCTTCACAGTAATAGCATGGTTTTAGAACCTGACATTTTTAAAGTATAGAAAACCGTAAATACCTTTTAATACAATGAGTAAATAACATGGTATATTTGCATCCTCATCTTATTATTAATGGTGTCTTTCAAGCAAACAGGAATGGACTTAAAGAGCCACAGTTAGGTTTTCTCTAAAATGCTTTCATATATAAATTATTTTATTTATTTCATAGACATACTTTTCCTAGTTATAGATTGCATTATTCATTTGGGAATGAAGGATAGTTCTCTGTTAGTAAATTTTCTTTCTCATATCCTTTACTATGATGGCTTGACACTGAATAACAATAGAGCCAGGCGTTTTCTCCCTGTAGTTTCTTTCCCACAGTGTAACATATTTTAACACAGGTCACAATTTGGACCTGCTGTGTTTCACAGTATTTCCTGATGATGATGTTCATCATCAATAAAATGGTTGTTCTTCCTTATTTCAATAATTTTTTTTCTCCATGAACTCTTGAACTTTTGTCTAAAGAGGTGGGGCATGAAAATTACCACTATCACAGTGGTAGGATCTGGTCAAGAAAGGTCTCCAAAGAGAAGAATATTGATGAAACCCAGGCTCCATGCCAAAACTCAGAGCTGGTCCAAGACCTTTTCACAGACACACCCACGTTTACCACTTCTTATCTGATATTTAAATGAGTAATCTGAGACACATTTTTGATGAAATATCCATTTGATTATTTGAGAAAAGTAAAGACTTAAAATCACTCTGGTAGCTCCATCATTCCTGTCATTATTTTTGCTAATCAGAATTAATATCCATTTTGAGCTCAACAAATGCTAGTTTTTCAAAGTTGTTTAATGAAGAGAACAAGCTTAAACTTTATTTCCTCCTTTAATGCAACCAGAGGTTATGTTTGTTTAGAGAGCTAACATCTATCCAGATTATACACTCTCACCAGTGCCTGGCCAAAAAACACAGGCCCCAAACCACTCATTCCATAATTCCCTCATTTTCTGACCTATGGCTGTTATTGTAGAAACTAGATCTATTAAGAAATTGCCTCTGGTGTAGTCAGGGAATATCGTGGCACCTTGTGCAATAATTTGCAAACAGTGGCTTGAGAGAAATGGTATGCAAAGAAATACATCCCAGACCTTGACCCTTCTACACTGTCACAGTGAATGTTTAGATGGGCTTGCTTCCAAAAAAATAGAAGTGTATCTGAGAGCTAGGTGAGGTTAGGAAAACATGCTTAACAGCTAATGATGGCATCATGGGAGACAGCGAGGAGTTTTACCTTTGGTCTTAAGCATCAGGAACACCTGACATCAAATCCCACCTCATCTATTTAACATGTGACCTTGTGCAAAATATTATACTCTTTAAAACTCAGTGTCTCCATCCACAAAATGAGAAAAATAATTGTAACTGCTTCACTAGGTTGTGCTGGCCCAGAAAAGATCCTCAGTAAGTATTTGTTGAATTAAGTATTTGTTGAAAGAGTGTTTTAGTAATTAAAGTGTTTAATCATATAACACACATAGATGAACTAGGAAAGTGCCTGACACATGTTTAATATCCTTTTATCCTTGCTATCATCGATTTTATTTTTGCTGTTTTTCATGGAGTTTGAGTTGGTCTCAGGACAAAATGACCAAGATGAAATGTGGATCTTGTTTCAGGGACAGTCAATGCTCTGAAGTAGAAGTAGCTACTGCTTTAATGAAAGGAATCAAGGTGCACGAAAATACCTTCTTAGTTCATTCGTAAGATGCCCTTCAAGTTCCAAAGTGGTTAGGTTTTGTTCCTCCTCCTTGGACAGTCAAATTGGAGGATAATGACTGGTCCACATGAGTTTATTTTAACCTAAGGTCATCTAAAAGACATTTCACAGAGAGGAACAGAAACTTCCATAGGGTATCTACCTTCAGTTGCTCAGAGAAGAGTTTAGTATGAATAAGCATTTGCATGGTAGGTTTTCTGTGGGCCCCACTGTAGATATGTGGTAACCTGTAGCTGTTAAACAAAACAGTTAACATATTCAACAATTTCACCTATATTCAATATTTTCAAACAATTTATTTTGAGAAAGGGCATCCAAAAGTTTAAGTCAAAAATTTAGAAATTCTAAGTCAATATCTTAGAAAACAGATTAACTTGGCAAATTCCAAAGACATGGCCCTTTGAGATTATAGGAGATATATACTGAGTTGAGTCTTTAAATGACAAAATGACACTGGGACAAAATTAAAATAATAATGAAACTAATAGTAATACAATGGATTGAATTTTTATAATAAGACATCTAATCAATCCAAGATTCAAAAATTCAAATTCTTCTTTAAAATGTTTAATAAGACATGCAAAATGAAGCATTTTAAAACAAATATCCTAGTAAGATTGAGAGGGTAAGTTTTTCACCTCTTTGGCAAAATATCTTCTGATGTGTTTCTGTTACAGTTGAAAGATATATTATATTTATGTAAAGATTTTTTCTTGATTTAGTCCTTTGCTCAGGGTAGAAGCAGCAAAAGCCGAAGCAGTGCCACTTGCTGAATTCACCTTCAAGTTCATTGACAAGTCAGATGGAAATTCAGCCTGAGGACTCTGACTCCTGTTCTTCTGTGTAACCACTAGATCATTCTTTTCTTTTAAAAATGTTTTTAAAATACATACTCAAACCTCGTTTACCTCATATAAACAAACCTCAGTTGCCTAAATATTGTTTTATTCATTTCTCTTCCCACACTCTTCTCTCTCTTAACAATCATTCATGATATTTGGGAAATGACTCAAAGAGAACACTTCAAAGTATTGTTTTATGGCTCAACAAAATAATGCCTCCCTGTCTGTTCTTCCTTGTCTATTTTATAAAAAAGAGCCTGACACATATTCACATACACGTTTACCTTTATTTTACATTTCAAAGCCCTTATATTAATACATTCTTCTTTTTCATGAAAACATTTAAATTTATCTAAACATGACATGGAAGAATATTTTTTTTTCTGTCTTTAGGTTTCATCTTTATCAAAAAGAAAAGAACACCAAGGGTTTGAAATAATGTGATGGTAAAAAAGAGATAAAATTTATTTTCATAAAAGCTTGACTTCAGCCAAGCTTTTAAGACTTAAGACAGAGGAGTGCATCAGCATTATTATGAGATATTTTGAAGGTAATACACCCACACACCCACATTCACAGACACACAACACATATACACTATATGTATACACAGGTACTTTTCAGGCTTCTACCTTTGAATTATACTTTGTATGAAACAAAGTTGGAAGATGCCTAATGGAAGTTAAGTATATGACATATCAATAGGCTATTACAACAGCACAGGAAGGAAGAAAGAATGCTAGAATCATTTGAGAGTACTACGGGATTTGAGTAGTCAGAATGGATTTATAGAGGTAAAAAGTTTGTCAGGATTGAAGGTAAAAGATCTTTGGCTTGGTAAAACTTTTCATTTAATGACAGCATAGACAGAATTGCATATGGGAGGTAAGGACAGAAGGAAAGATACAAGGGCTTACTAATTTCAAGAGAAGAGTAACAGCTACTAGATCCTTTTTGCCAGAAATAACCTAGACAATTTGGTGGGGGGGCACTTTTCAACAAAGTTCTGCTCTTATGTTTATATCAAATTCATGTGGATAATCTCAAAACACAGGTTCCTAAAATGATCTTTGACTTTACTCCCATTCCTTATAAAATTCTGCATTCCCCATATCATCCATAAACCATTATTTTCTCTTGTGTATTGACTTTCTGAGGGAAGAGATTATATTTATAAATTGCATCCTCATCTTTTCTGCAATGCTTCAGAAGAATTCAATCTAATTAACATATTAAATTTTGAAAAAATAAGAGAAACAACTGCAATGGGAATATGGATTACAGAATGCACCTTGGGAAAGGAAAAGAGTCAGATAAGGTAAATACAGTTTCTTTTTATACTTAATGCATGTATTTTGGGAAAGTAAAGGGCCTACAAGTATAATAATATAATTTCTTACATTTTATTTATATACAGTATAGGGTCAACCAAATTGGAATTGGAGAAATGGTCTTATTTGAGAAGTATACTTCATCTACTCATTCATTCATTTCTTCAACAAACATTTTTTTGTACCCCTCCTATGTTTTTGGTAACATTCTAAATCCTTGGAGTGAAAGAGAAATTGATTCTGTCTCTTAGAAATTATACACTAGTGGAAGAGACAGATAATAAGTAAACACATACTTATATTGATACTATAATATTATGTAATGACCAATGCTATTAGGAACAGCGAAGTAGTCTCAGGGATGGAGAGTGATGCTGAAAGAGGGAGTTTTAGATGGAATGGTCACACAAGGCCTCTCTGAGGAAGGAATATTTCAGTAGAGGCATGCATTAAGCAAGGAAGGGAGCAATGGGAACATTTAAAAGAGGAGTGACTAACTGCAGGAAAGAGAATTTCAAAATCAGTAACATAAGGAAAAGCTGGCACACTTTAGAAACAGGAAGCTTAATGTGGTTGATGTTGAGTGAGAAAAGGAGTAGAAGGAGACAAGATTGAAAGACTAGCCCTGGTGAAAGGTTGAGTAAGACCTTGTAAGCCATGGGAAGGCAACTCTTTTATAGGAGTGAGAGAGAAGCCCCAGAATGTTTTGAGAAAAGTTAAGTAACAAAATCTAATATGAATTTAAAATGACTTCACTGACTACCATATGGAAGATTTACTGTGGGGTGGAGAGTAGGATAAAGGAGACCTGTAGCCTAGTAAGAAATGATGGATGGTTTTGACTAAAGCATATGGTTATGAAGATATATCACTGATAACTCTTACACTTTATTTGGTGGTGTGCACTAAGATAGGGAAGTCTAGGGACAGGAGCTTGTCTGAGAGGAGATTCAAGAATTTGAATTAAAACAGGTTTTGTACTGGTACATGTATTATAACTAAAACAGATTTTGTCCCATTGTATGTATTACAGAGAATATAGAGATAAGAAATAGGATGTATGGAAACTTCATCCATTATAGAGGGCTCATTTAAATTATTCGGGAAAATATGCATAACTTAAATGATTTCAGAAGAGCTCACTAATTAAAATTAAAGTGTTATCTCTAACACATTTATTATGACAAAATAATTACAGATCAAGCACACAAACAGATAAAACCATAAAATTTCTTGAGAAAACATAGGTGATTTTTTTTTTTAACCCATGTCAGATTGTCTGCAAAGGTAGCTGCTAATGATTTGTCCCATGCCTATATTTTTGCTCACCTCTTCTGCCACCCAGAGTTGGAATCTCCTTCCCCTCCCTTTGAATCTGGGCTGGACAGATGATTTTCTTTGGTTAATAGAATGAAGCTATGCCAGTTCTGGATTTAGCCTCATAAGAGCCTGGCAGCTTGTTCTTTCTACCTTCTTGGTATTCTGGGCATCATGTAAGAATTTCAGTCACCTTGCAGGAGAGAATGGTCCTGCCAGCCCTCAGACATTCTAGCCACCCCAGCTGAGGCAGAAGACATTTGAATGAGACCATCTTGGATGTTCCAGCCCCAGCTGAACTCCTAGTGTAATGTAATCAAACAGTTCCATGGAGGCAATGTGGAGGGGTCAGTATGAACGCTGCACATACAGTGGGTTTGCATTACAGTTTATGAATCCTAGCCTAAGAACACAAATCTTTTATAATTAGCTGCAAGAAAATCTGCCCTTTTCTATGGAGGGAGATGCTATCTTTATTATCCTGGACAGTAAATGAAACTTCCTTCTGCTTGGGAGAGATACAAATCTCTATTTCCAAATCTGTTTACTATATAAACATTCTTGAAAAGATAGTCTGAGACAAAAGCAGCCAGTGCCTTGTTCATAGTATGTGTAGCAATACAAGAGGTCCATGAAGAATTGCCTCCCGACAAACTCAGGATCTGGAACTAAACTATCCCACCTCTCCTACCTCTGCTACTTTCTATCTCTCTGATCTCTTGTGAGTTAATGAATCTCTCTGCCCCTCAGTCTCCTCATATGTAAAATAAATTTAATAACAGTAATACTAAGAATTGAACTGGGCAAAGCATTAGAACAGTGCCAGGATCAAACGAAGTGTTTAAAAATATTAGCTATACTATAATTGTGATAATTCATACAATTGAATCCTGTTCATTCATTAGAAATGAATGAAGCATTACTATGGAATAATAACCAAGGTGTATTTTAAGTGAAAAAAAAAAAGCAAAGCGCAAAGCACTATAGAGCATGTTATCATTTGTGTAAAATAATAATAAATAAATAAGTTTATATACCTACAGACCCACATACATAGATGCTTGTTGTATATTCCTAGCCTGTCTCCAGGACACTAAAGTACTGGTAATTGGGTTGTCTCCAATGAGAAGAGTTCATGGCTAGGGAAGAAGGTAGAAGGAAAACATACTTTTCTCTCTATATTCTTTAGTAACTTTTGAATATCATGTGACTGTATTAACTATTTCAAAAAATGAATAAACTATATCTGAAGTGAAAATGTGGTTGTTTATGAGGAAAACAATTATAAGTTGAGATTTATGTTATTAAAAGAGATATAGGATATTAAAATACTATATTAATAATGCAGAGTTTTGAATTGGTTATATAAAATTTTGAATAAAGAAGATCTTCCATATCAGGGGAATACAAATCAAAACCACAA
This sequence comes from Balaenoptera physalus, assembly GCF_965194825.1. Classification (NCBI taxonomy): domain Eukaryota; kingdom Metazoa; phylum Chordata; class Mammalia; order Artiodactyla; family Balaenopteridae; genus Balaenoptera; species Balaenoptera physalus. The sequence continues at coordinate 133,125,257 of NC_138884.1, forward strand.
CGAGGTATTACCTCACACCTATTAGAAAAGTTATTTTCAAAAAGATAAGACATAGCATAACAAGTGTTGGCAAGGGTGTGGGGAAAAGGGAACCCTTGTGCACTGTTGGTGGGAGTGTAAATCGGCACAGCCACGATGGAGAACAGCATGGAGGTTCCTCAAAAAGCACAGATGGAACTACCATATGATCCAGCAATCCCACTTCCAGCTATATATTTGAAGAAAATGAAATCATTATCTTAAAGAAATGCCGACACCCCCCATCTCTATGTATGATGGAATATTACTCAGGCATGAAAAAGGAAGAATATCCTGTCATTTGTGACAACATGGATAAAACTTGAGGGAATTATGCTAAGTGAAACAAGTCAGACAGGGGAAGACAAATACTGTACAATATTACTTGCATGTATAATCTAAAAAAGCTAAACTCACAGAAACAGAGTAGAATGGTGATGTCTAGGGGCTGGGGGATCGGGGAAATGAGATGTTGGTCAGAGGGCACAAACTCTCAGCTATAGGATGAATAAGTTCTGAGGATCTAATATCTAACGGGGAGTATGGTGCCTACAGTTAACAATACTGTGTTGTACACTTGAGAGTTGCTAAGAAAGTAAATATTAAATGTTCTCATGACAACAGCAACAGAAAAACGTAATTATGTGAGGTGATGGCTGTGTTAACTAACATTATTATGATAATCATTTTTCAGTAAATACGTGTATCAAATCATCATGCTGTACATCTTAAACTTACACAATGTTATGTGTCAGTTATGTCTCAATAAAGCTAGAAAAAAAGTTGATCTTCAATAGAAGTACAGGTAAAGAGTAGGATCGCAACCACGATTGTGTGTTGGGTAGTTTCAAGTTGGATAAACTTGGTTGAATTGATTCAGTGATTTTGGGTTCTTGTGAGTTTAACTCATCCTTTGAAATTTCAGTTTTGTCCTATTCCAGACTGCAAAGTCCTAATGCCAAACAAAACCAGAACCTTTTTTTTAGGCTCTACTGAATTCTGCGAACTTATGAAGGGCTGTGGTTTTCATCATTAAACCACAAAAAAAAAGCAGGATTAAGACATGTGGGCCTTACAGTGATGGTGAAAACTTCACATTAACTATGGATGAAAGGCTCAGTGGAGCTGAGCAAGTTCAGATTAAGTTTGGCAAATTTATTGTTATTTTCCAGAAAACTAGCCAAGTATTACAGGGGGGAATACCCATCCTCTCCTCCTCCACCACCACATGTTTCCCTTTGCACCAATTGTGACATTAAGATTTTGGCAACTTTGCTCTGGATTTATGGGAACTGGAAAGAAGGCTAATAGGCAGCAAACTCTTCGGCTCTCTTTGTGGATATCCATTCCCAATGAAGTTCACATTTTGAAATATGCTATTGCTGATACCTGCCTTTTGTATGAATCTCACCCTTAAAATGTCCCAGACCTTTTTGTGATATGGCTAGTTCTCAGAAAAATATTGCTGTTGCCAGATCGCCGAGAACCCTTCATACTGATGTAATACTTCCCTAAATGTCATTGCTTGTTTTAAAATATTGCAAAAATATATTTTGTTATATGTAAATTTTCAATAGGCCAAGAATCATCCATAGGTCAGTCTTCATCTACCACCCCACATGGTGACATTTATAGATACTGGCATTTGAAAACTTGAGTTCAAATCTAGATTTTAACTCCATTTCCTGCTGTGCAAACTTAAAAAATGACTTCACCTGTGTGAGCATCACTTTCTCTAGAAGAAACAGGGCTTATAATATGATATATACTCACATCAGTCAGAGACCTACCTTGAAGGAAAGAGACGGCACATTCAAGAGGGTTGATGAAAGAGAGTTTAATGAAGGGCCTTGTGGATGGGGTTACAGGAAAGCCAGCAAGGTAGTGAAAAAGCCCAGGTTAGCAACAGCAGCAATCCATGACTATCTTTACACCTCAAGGGGTGAGAAAGGGAGTGGTTACTTGAAGCCTCAAGAACTACAGCTATACATAAAGGCTGCCCAGGAGGAGCTTAAGAGGGACATACTACATGTAAAGTGTTTAAGAAAAAACTAGTATGAGCACATCTATGAATAATATTTAGCTTAAAAATAAATAACTAAAATATTCATAGATGGAAAAAATGAATTTTGTAAAGATATCAACAGTTGGAAACTGGTGATAATAGTCCAGTTTCTCCTTAGAAAGACAACATAACAAAAGGGACATTCCCTGGGATTTATTAAAATATGAAATTACTTATAAATATTTTACATAAAATATTAAATTAAAATTTACAAAAAGTATGATAGGACATAATTGGAAAAAAGCAGATAATTCTGAAACAAAGATAAATGCATAAAATGAGTTGCAATATGATAAAAACTACTGGGGGGAAGATGGATTACTCAGTAAATTTTGATTAGGAAATTGGTCAATAGTTTGGGGGGAAAATTGGATGCTTATCACATAACATACATTAGAATAAATAAACATCAAAAGAAATGTTATAAAGGGTTGAAACAATGAACTCTGTAAAACTAGAAGAAGACATATATATTATATAGTTGATCTGATCTATATTGCCTATGTTTTCATTATTGAAAATTTCTAAGTATTTTCTAGTTCCCATTATAATCTATGTCAACCTTTGAGCTATTTATCTTTTCCTTATTATTTTAATATGATTTCTAAAAATTATACATTTTTGTTTCTGGCCTATTTATTATGTAGGCAGAGAATATGTTTGTATACTAGGCATTTTAAAAAACTAAATGAAACTTGCTTTATAGGTTAGTCATAGTTAATTTTTATAAATGCTGCCTGTGTGCTTGAAAGACTATATTCTCCACCTATAAGACAAACGTTCATTATGTGTATTGTTTCAGCTGTCTTTAAACTGAGATGCAAAAGTTTTCAAAAGATAATTAGGCAAGAATTAATTTTTGGAATATTCATTTGTTTTAGGCCTATGTTTTTGGGGTCTCTTTTACTCAGGCCAAATTAGTTTCCTAACTGGAACATTATCTTCACCTTTTTTAGGAGTTTTTTTTTTGGAGGGGGGGCGGGGCATTCCTTGTAAACACTGACAGACTTGTGTTCAAACTTCTCAGTAAAGTGGGAGATCAGTTAATTTCTTCTCAAAGGTCTGTGGAAATAAATTTTAGAATAGTTAGATCTTCCTGATGAATTGAATCTTTTTTCATTATGTAATGAACTTTATTGCTAGTAATGTTTCTTTTTTTTTCTTAAGGTTTCTGTCTTAAATTTTATTTCATTAAAATAAGTATATAGACTTTTTGTTGTTGTTAATATTTGCCTATGTTTTCTCCTTATTTTACTTTCCACGTTTAGGTACAGAAATTTTGTCTTCTTTCAAACTTTAAGTTTTAATAAAAAGGATATATAGCTGAATTTTTTTAAAAAAGGGTTATTCTGAAAAATGTTTTTGTCTTTTAACTGAAAAGTTTAGTTTGCTTACACTTATTGTAATTATTTATATATTTGAATGTATTATCTCATTTTACAGATTCCATATATCTCACTGTGCCCACGACTTTTTTCCCTTTGTAGCCTCTTAAGTAGATTAATATATGTAGTTTTTACCATTTTAATTTCCTTTCCTCATATGTTTAGAATTATTCATTTTCTTTCTGTTTTAGTTATTACCCTTATGGCAAATTGTATTATTTTTAAATGATTCTTGTCACTCTTTCTTTACCTGTTCTTATAGACCCATGTCTTCTGGTGGATTATATTCCCTCCCTTGACTTCAGGTTTCAGTATATGACTTGCTGATCAGCAACTTTAATAGCCAAGGTGTGTATCTGCCAATTCCTTTTTCCCTCTGGCCTATCCTAAGTAAGGGGTTGCTCCTTCAGCCTTGATTTGGAAAGAAGAGGATGTAGAGCAGAGCCATACTCAACCCATGAAAGATATAAATTAGACAGAGAACTAATCCTTTGTTGTTGTAATTTATTTTTGCTGTTTCTTTGTAACCTGCATGATCCAGCCTATGAATTTTAACAAATATTCTAAACAAAATCTAAAGCTGATCAACATCTTTACCATCCTCCCAAATAACATAAGATAGTGAGAATGGTTTATATGCTACCTTTGACTTTTACTTTAGTTCTACCCTTTTATTTAATCCTCAAAGGAGAAATGATTATTTTACATCAACAATATTTATTTAGATTTACCCACATATTTAACATTTTATCTCCTCACCATTCTGTTTTTTTCCCCATCTTAGTCTTCTGGGCTTGTTCTCCTGCTTCCTAAGTACATTATCTCAATTCTAGAGTCTGGAAGATACTTTGGAGAAGATTTGTGGTAGTAAACTTGCACAGTTTTTGTTTCTTTAAATATGTCTTTATATCACTTTCATTTTAATCAATAGCTCCACATTAAACATAATTCCAGTTTCACAGTTATTCTCTCTTGTACATTTAAAATATTTCACAGTGCGTTTTATTGTTGTTTGTTGAGGAGTCACCCAGTTAGTACAAATGTTGTTCCCTAGCAGTTGATCTCCCTTTTTTCGCCCTGGCTGCCTTTAATTTCTATTCTTTTTCTTCTGATACTTTATTATAATATGTTTGGGTGCATTTTATGTATTATGTTTGGAGTCATTGTGTTTCTTGACTTTGAGGATAGAAGCCTTTCATAATTTCTGGAAAATTTTCAACCATTAAGTCTAGACACTTTGTTTACCTAATCTTTTTAGTATCTCCTTCTGGTACTCCAATAAGACATATAATGAACTTCTCACTCTCCATTCCATGTCATTTAACAGATATTTTTTAATATTTCTTATTATAGAGGGAAAATAGTAGTAACTTTTTCTACCCATTTCCTGCTTCTAATTACATGGAATGATAGTCATAGGTGATAAACCTGTTAGATGACAGCTATCTGGGTTAGGAGCTAGAAATATCTGTTTATATTTGGAATTGATTTATAAAATTCCTTTTCTTAAATTATTTGTAAAAATTTTAGATCTGATTAACCTATTCAAGAGAGAGTAATCTCACTGCAAAACCCCCCAAGAATACCAAAGGAAACCATCAATAAAAAGAAAAGCAGCCTACTGAATGGGAGAAAATATTAGCAAAAATCATGCTCTGATAAGGAGTTAATATCCAAAAGGTACAAAGAGCTTATATAGCTCAATATCAAAAAAAAAATCTGACTAAAAATGTGAAGAGGTTCTGGGTAGGGGATTAAGAGATACAAACCACTATGTATAAAATAAATAAGCAACAAGGAAATGTTGTACAGTACAAGGAAATATAGCCATTACTTCATAATAACTTTAAATGGAGTATAATCTATAAAAGTATTGAAGTACTATGTTGTACACCTGAAAGCAATATAATATTATAAATCAGCTATACCTCAATTTAAAAAAGTAATTCATAATCTTTTGATTTTAAGAATGTCTAGTTGGTCCCTATAAAGATGCTGATATTACTTATTCTGAAACTTGTGATCCTTCTGGAGTAACACAAATTTTTGTGCCATGTGTTAATGATTCAAATGAGGTCCACTAGTTATACCCATCAAACCTTTATATGGATTCTAGTGTTCTTATGCTCACAGTTTGGACAATTAACTATTTGAAAATACCATTTAATAGCACTTACCTCCCACCCCAATCTAGAAATGATGCACAGTCATTTCAATAAAGGATCCTCTACCAAAAAAAAAATGGGCAGAGGATGATCTGAATAGACATTTTTCCATGGAAGACACGCAGATGGCCAACAGGTACATGAAAAGATGTTCAACATCACTAACCATCAGGGAAATGTAGATCAAAATCACAATGAAATATCACTTCACACTTGTTAGAATGGCTGTTATCCAAAATACAAAAATTAGCAAGTATTAGTGAAGATGTGGAGAAAAGGGAACCCTTGTGCAATGGTGGGAAGGTAATTAGTGTAGCCACTATGGAAAACAGTATGTTGGTTCCTCAAAAATTACAAATAAAACTACCATATGATCCAGCAACTCCACTTTTGGGTATCTGTCCAAAGAAAATGAAAACACTAACTCGAAAAGATATATGCATTCCTGTGTTCACTGCAGCATTATTTACAATAGCCAAGATATGAAAACAACCTAAGTCCAACAAAGAAGGAATGGATAAGGAAGACATACATACAATGGAATATTATTCAGCTATAAAAAAGAATAAAATCTTGCCATTTGTGTCAACACAGATGGACCTTGAGGGCGTTATGTTAAATAAAATAAATCAAACAGAGAAAGACAAATACTGTATGATCTTGCTTACACGTGGAATCTTAAGAACAAAACAAAACAGCTCATAGATACAGAGAACAGACTGGGGTTGGCAGTGGCTGCGGGTGAGGGGTGGCTGAAACGGGTCAAGGGAATGAAAATGATTCTAACTTCCAGTTACAAAATAAATAAGTCATGGGGATTTAATGTACCCCATGGCAACTACAGTTACTAATACTGCATTGCATATGTGAAAGTTGCTAAGAGAGTAGATCTTAAAAGTTTTTATCACAAGAAAAAACATTCTGTAACTATGGTGATGGATGATAACTAGACTTATTGTGGCGAGAGATCATTTCCAATATATACAAATATCAAATCATTATGTTGTACACCTGAAACTAATATAATGTCTGTCAATTATACCTCAATTAAAAAAAAAACCTCACAGGAATTATATTTGCCTTTAAACATTTTGATAAACCTAAATATTTAACATAATTTATTTACTATCTGTGAATTATGTCTTTTACAATTGCTGTTCTGTATTTTGATCCTTGTACTTACTATTTTTTTGATTCAAGATAATTTAAGTTTATTAGAAAGAAGTTAATGATTGAAGGCCCTTAGTGTAAGTATATTTGAAGTTTTGCTTTCTTAATTTTAGTATTATCAGTTTTTGATTAGAAAACACACACACACACACACACAAAGACACAGAATGGGGAGAGTACTGAGAACAGCATGTAGTTCTTTCCAAAGATAAAATAAACCTGGCTTCTAAAAGTGATGGAATAATATTTTTAATGTATCAATTTATTTTTTTTAACAGGATAAATGTAATTTCTAGATCATTTTTTTCTAACATAAGCAAAGTTTGGGAATAGACTAAAATTCAAACCTCAGAAGATAATTATGGGATAAATATCTGGAGACCTTCCTGACCATAATTTCAGTAATGGAGAATAATTTCAGGGCTGACTATTGTATCAGTGATGGGGATTTACTTAGGGAAGTAGTGATACAGGGCTTTAAATAAGTTAAAGAAAGTTGATATTTAAGTGTGTTAGTTCACAGGAGAATGAAACAGTAATTTTGAAAAGAATCACAGTAACACATAAGAATCAAAAGACTAATATATTTCTTTCAAAATAATATTTTCAGGAAGGTGGGAGGAAAATTTTTCAAATGTATGAATTACTTCCTCTTTGAAGTTAAGGGCTTGACAAAGTTGATTTGGGATTTGACTTCTCAAAAGTAATGTAAAACCAATATGTGAGATGAGAGACATAAAAAAAAAGTGACTGACTTTATTCAAGGTACATTGTATAGTCAAAGAGAGGTTGCAAATGTTTATAGAATAATTTGGGAAATGGGAAATAGTAAAGGAATTATGTAAACTAAAACAATGTAGTATTAAAGAATCCAATCTTTAAAATAACATTTCCTGGATTCAAATCTCTGGCTCCACCACAGCTAATGCTGTTTGACTTTGGGCAACTTATCCTCTCTTTGCTTCAATCTCCTGTGAATTGGAGATAATGGAATCTACCTCATAAGATTTTTTTTAGAATAAATGAATTATTCTGAAATTCTTAGTAAGTGACTGACACGTAATAAGTGCTCAATATATGTGAGATATTGCCATTTATTATTGCTATGATTATAATGGTAAAAAACACTTTCATTACATTAACTTATTATCTTGCCCTTTTCTGAGGTTGATAATATATGTGTATGTGTGTGTGTCCATGTGTGTCCGTGTGCTAATTTTTACTAAATTGTGCTTCAGAAAAGTCAATAAACAGATTTATATTTTGAGGTCCAATTATAAACCAATATTAAGAAGTCAGTGTCTTCTAGCGGTTAAGAAGACAGCTAATTCTTAAAAGTAGACTACCACTTACTAGCTCTGTGACCTACGGCAAGTTATTTAATCTCTATGTGTCTCAGTTTTGTCTCATCTGTAAAATGGTAATAATAGAAGTACTGTCCTCCTGAGATTGTTGTGAGCATTAAGTGAGTTAATATGTGTAAAATACTTAAAACAGTGTTGACACATAGTAATTATTTAGATATCTTTATTACTAGCTACTATTTAATGATTATATGTTTATTTTACTTACATTTCTGTTCTTATCTTTTTGTACAAACAAAATGATAATGTAGTCAAATGTACTCACAGGTATATTTACATGTCAAGGAACCAAACTCAGCTTTATGTATTAAGACTTAATATGCAGTCAGGACTAACTTAAGCTACAGATGGTTAGCTTTTAAAAGAGATGTAGAAGCCACGCCACATGGACTGATTTTCTATGTCCTTACCTGCCATTACAAATACCACCCAGCTATATAGCAATAATATTTAGTCATTTCTTTTTTTCCTTTGCTTCTTCTGCCTTCTTCCAAATCCAAATGAATTACATATGCTGTACTTTTTAAAACAATCATTTAACCCTAAGTAAATCATGTACTTGATGTAGTTTTGAAACGTTACTCATTAAATCTTTTCTCATCTACATTTCTACATCAATTTTTAACTTTGGAAAATATATATGTAAATAAAATAGATCAAAATTTAATTATTTCTTTAAAAATGTTTCCTTAAAGTGTGTTTAAGTTTTATAAGCAGCAACTTGTCTATTTGTGTTTTGCTTAAGAAAACAAAATAATTTCAGCTAAAGGAGTTTTGAGGTGGCCTGTGGGTAAAAAACATACCATTAAAATATAATTTGTTCATCGCAAACTATTGATTAGCAGCAAACTCTTGAAACTTTATATGCAATGACTAAAATTAGCTATCCTCTTAGATAAAAAACTCATAACAAAATGATTGAGTTCTGGTAAACAAATTAAGGAATAATTTTGTGTGTGGATTGCTACAAGTGAAGTAGCTATTTGTGTAATAAACTGACCAAAAATCAAAGGGAATTTTAACTTGATATTCACAGTTTATAATATTTTATAATGTCTTAAGGTAAAATTAATTTTTTTCCCAAAAAGACTATTTGCTCAGGTAGTAAGTATAACAGAAAATTTGACTATTTAAGACATGTTTTTACACATATTATTTGTTCTGATTGCAAACAATCCTGTTATATTATTATTTTCATTGACAGATGGCAGATGAAGGACATGAGACTAAGATCAAGCATTTGAACATACAATTTCTGACTTTAAGGCCTGGGTCTTTTGATTTTTGACTTCACTACTTGGAATATTGAGAAGAGTTCAATACTTTGACATTTAGAAATTATAAACCATTTTTTAAAATTAACTAAATACATTCTTTTTTTTTTGGCTGCAGTGCATGAATAAACTTTCAGAATTTTTATATTCTACAGTGTATAGCAATTGCAAACATCTGGTGGGTGCTTTAAGAGATGATGACTGAAAACCAACTATATTTCTTCCTTAAGTATTTGTAGTCACTTACGGCAATTTTTGCCATGTTGAAAGGGAAGGAGGGGAGATTGTCCTTTATTTTGAAAATAATATAAACAATGGCTAGCTGCCTATTTTACATGTAATATATAAGGGGATGAGAGGAAAATAAAGAATTTTAAGTTGTGATGAATTACTCAGAGATGATCAGTGTAAAGCATTGGGGAATTACTCCTACGCAGGCACATTTGAGAGAGCAGCCCCTGTGAAGACTGTCTCTCCAACCAAAGAATAGGGAGGTTCGAAAGGCAAATAACACCAAGTTTCACAAGCAAAAGTGATTAATCGTTTAAGCAAGTCCTGGCTTTGGTTCAGAAGTGGTTGGTTACAAGAGAGTTTGGTTTGGCCCACTTCTGAGCCTTGAGTCGATTGTTGTGTTGAGAGCATAGCGTCTCAGATTTACCATTAAGATGTTTTTTGTTGATTCTTATTAGTTTTCCAGGAAGCAGTAGCTCTGGTTCTTTCTTAGAGGGCCCTGACTACTTGACCTCTATACCCTCTGGGCTAAATGCCATTTCAAGATGTAAGCTTAAACACACATGCTCAAGGCTCAGTGGAAATGTTCTTTATCAATGAGAGAAAATTCCCTGATTCTGTTTTATCCAGGCTCTGTCAAAAAAAGCATGTGACACTGGACTACATGCCTTAATGATTCATAAGGTGAATCACAAATGTATAGACAAAGGGACTTTGCCATTTTCAATACAGTGAGAGTTGATAATTCCAGAGAGAAACAGGTCAAGCAAACTGTGTAGAACTTAAACGTATTTATGTTTGTTTGCGGAAAGAAGATGGGGAAATGCCAAATCCATATTGTTACATTATTGAGAATACCCTAAAAGTATGAACAAAAGAATGTAGTTCTGAGCACATTCAGGAGATGTGTAATTATGTTTTGTCTGTTACTGTAAGTACTTGGTATGGTTTAGTAAATCAAAGTTGCATAAGCAAATTCTACTCATTGCTGGCTTTGGTAAAAGAAAGCAAAAATAAAAAATTTTAAAATATACAGTTTTTAGAGTATTGTCCCCCCTGCCCCATCTTGCTGAATGATTTGAGAGATGATAACATTTAAAGAAACATTCTAGTTTTTGCCTTTGGGAAAGGTCAGAGGTATGGAAATTTTTCTAAGAAAGAATGGGAAGGGTCTGTTTGCCTCTGGTCATTAGAGCACATTTGATTAGAGAGAAAGGAAACCAACAATAAAATCAGTCTTCAGATAGCTTTTCTGGAGTGTTGACTCTCCATGCTGATCGTCAGTACCTCGCTGCGCACCATGGTCAGGAGAGCGGAAAACACCCCTCTCCTTCATTTTTCTTCCTTCAAAAGGCCAAACATGCTGTCTTTGGATAGATTTCAATCCTACTTTAATTCATTAAAAAGTGAAACAAAATCACCATTTACATCCTTGACAGCTGGCAGGTTTTATGTGTTCTTACTACTGCTGCCAACTAGCAAAAGATTTCATTCAACTCAGTCACGGTTCCTTGGAGAGCTGCGAGCGTGGAGCCCATCAAAACACAGGGGTGACAACAGCACAGGAGCTGCAGGCATGGGGGTATTAGGCCAATCCATCGGTGTGCAGGAAGGAAGTCATCCCTTTTTAAAACTTCAAAAAGGAACTACAACAAAAGGTTTGAGAGGGCTCATATCACGGAGTTTCTGTGCCACTTGGGATAGAAACATACCAAAATGTTATTATCTTTAATATACATTCTAGATAGCTAAAGTAAGAAATGTATTTTTAAGAGAACATACACAGTAAAAGGAACCTGGGTATTTAATTACCTTCCATTTAAAAAACAGAGAACAGTAGAACTTGTAATGGGTGACTGAAAATAAAACAGAATTGGAAATTTAGCAGAATTCTTGGGATTTAAAATACATCTTTCTTTGATTAAAAAAAAATAGCTCTAATTTTCGATGAGGATGGGGGTGCGTTATGGGTAGGATGGGTATAAAATCATGAATTATGTGCTTCTTTATGTTATTTGCTTGAGGAAACAAAAAACTGAATTAAAACATATGCCCGTAAGAGATGACTAGTTGTAAATTAATTAATTACGGTAAAGTTTAGATTCCTCTTTCTAACTGTAATTTTCTGTTGGCTTGAACAGGATCTTGGTTAATTATAATCATCACTAGCCTTGCAGTGAGAGATAATATGGGAATAAGGTAACTAAGTGTTAACTGCATTTCTTAGTCAAGATTAGTTTATACAAATACCAAATAACACCATACAGGAGGCCAGGTAGCCTAGTGTTTAGAGATCTATTCTTGAATTCTCATTTCCTGACTTCCTATCCCATTTTTGTTTGAGTAGATTCACTTTAAGCAAATTACTTAATCTCCTAAGCTTCAATATCTTTATTTACAAACTAGAATAAAATAACAGTATCTACTTCATAGTTAGCATGAAGATCAAATAAGATAATGATATAAAGTGTTTAACCAAGTTACTCACTATAAGCATTAAAAAATGTTATTTATAATTATTACTATAATCTATGGTATATATTTAATTTACCAGCCTCCAGAAGTACCAGCTTAAATAATATATTCAAGTGCCATACTTATGAATTAGTACTTTGTCACCAACCTTGGCCATGAAGGTCAAATGAATGCCACTGCTCAGCTTTGTTCTTAGTGCTTTAAAGTAGAATCAGAATTTTAATTTAGATGTCTATTTTTGGTTTATAGTTAAAATTTTTGACTAAATGAAGGGGGTAGAAATAAACCTAGAATCAAATGGAGAGCATATGCTTTGCTTATCTTTTGATTTTTGCATCTATATTTTAACACCTAAAATGAATGTTTTGCTTAATCAATTAGCATGCATTATACATATGTGTATATGTGTGTATGTGTATGTACATATTCAGCTTTTGAGGAAAACATCACCACCGTTACCAAGGGCATCTAGAAGGCATCTGTAGCCACTTTCATAATTGAGTCTCAATCCAGCCCAGGAGTATTACCAAATTAACATGGCTGGCTTTATTAAATTAAACAATGGCTAGGCATAAGAGACTATTTACTAATCTTCACTATATTACAAAAAATAGCTGTTTTGTCAATCATAGACTGGTTCTATTACTTGACTGGGTCACTTTCACATTGTTTCAGTTAGTAATTTTTATACGCCTGTTATTTTTCGATCTCTACTCCTTATCTCAGGTAGGAAGAATGGCTCAGAACTGCAACTATAGCCCAGAAAGAGGACTACTTTTGGCTCTAAAACAAAAAAGCCAGAGGCACTGACTTTTCCGGCAAAATGTAATCATTATGGCATGTGTTCAGCCTTAGGTTGTTTCGTTAATTAAGCCAACAAAACCTTAAAACAACTTGCTTTTAGAAAACCATCTTGTTGCTTTTTGCCTGTGCCTATTTGTTGCAGGTATTTTTAAATGTAATCTTAGGGCTAGTGTTTACTAATAAAATTAATTTGCAGAAAAACAATGAAGTGACTTCTGGTCATTATTATTTGTGTGTTCTTATTTATTCCAGTGTAGGAAGATGAGAGACATATTTTGTTCCCAATTAGACCTTACAGTGAGAAGTTTAGTGGATAATGAGCTTTGGAATACATTTTTAGATAGTAGACAAGACCAAGAAATCTTTATCGAGAGGTCTATGAGGCTTCTACTTTGTAAGTACTAAAATTTCTGGACTGATACAGAATTACAAGCTTCAACATATGTGGACTGTATTGGGGAGGCAAAGTTACAAAAGATGTCAAAGTAATTCTATATTTCTGAATTGTTAAATTTCTTTAAAAATTTAGCTATAATTTTAAAGTCTATTGTTTTGTAGACCTGCCTGCTTCAAGCAAAAGAGAACTGCCACGATGAAGACTTTTGGTGCAAAAAAAAGATATTTCCAACATCTCAAAGGCAAAATATTTAAAGATGAAATCTTACCCTATAAAATACCCACTCTTTGTAACAGCACCATTTTTTATAAGTTGTTAAAGTACAATTTTCCAAAATTTAAAACATGACACTCATACAAATATAAAATGAACACATCAACAACTGTATTCAACTCATTAATTAATGAGGGAACCAGTCACATGTTCAGATTAGTTCAAAAAGCTTTTGAGAAGCTGAATATCTAAAAGAATTTAATAAAGGCCATTTTGAATAAGATTGCAAGGTTAGGTACAATGCTGGTTAACCTCTTAAGAGGCAAAAAAATCCATAATCTTTGGTGTTATCTTTTATTTTGGACAGAAATTGTTTGCATATCTACCAGACAAAATCTACAAGTTAACATGTAACCTCAGTAAGTGCGAGACTTTAATCAGTTATAAACAGAGAATTGAAGAAAAGAATATATTCTCATAGGTACTTAAGTAAGTCTTGAGTGGGCCTGTGCTACCCTCATCTGCCATTGAAAAGATACACCACTTCCTTTTTTTGCCTTATTTTTAACTTTTAATTTTTCTTAACAAAATAAAACCATGATTCTCCATGGCTAGCAGTATTGTATTCTCCTACTCTTACTCAGGTTGTACTGAATCCTGTCAATACTTCTTTCACAGTCTCTCCAGCATAATATTTCTAAAGCACGTTCCATAAGACAAGTGGGATCCATGGGCAAACGCATTTAGAAACATTGACATGTTGTTTTTTCCATTACCAATGAAGTTAAAATTGAATCTTGGATACAATTAGAATTAGTAGGGGAGAGTGGAAAGCTATCTGTTCCATGTGCAGTCTGAGAAGGAACTATGATACAGACAAAGGACAAAAAAGAGGACACCATGTTGGAATGGAACTTTAGTTACAGACAGCTAAGAGATTAAAGTTCTTTTTCTTTGTAATAGGTACTCCATTTATTTATTTACTTATTTTTAATGTCTTTCTTTCTTTGACATTAGAGTGATAAAATGGATAGACTTTATCACACTTGGAAATAAGAGACACTCTCCAACTCTAACTCCTTTATAAGGTGGAGCTGAAATCAGGAGAAAGTCTGAGGACAAAGAGATGTGTAAAAATGTCTCTGCTAATATTAATTAATGGATCAAAGTATGAATCTACATCCTCTAAATCTACCCAAAAGGGCTTTTCATGTAACATTAAGAGAAGGAGTTCTGGAGACAAAAACCAAACTAATAGAATAAGTTCAGCATTTCCTTCAATATGTGGGAGTAATTATTTGCTGTATTTTGGACCCAAATAAGTTATTAATGAACTTCAGAGTAGTGTTGTTATTAAATACAAATAATACTATTAATAGTGAGTGCCTGGTAGGTCTGAGGATTTCGACCCACTCATTGGTTTTAACTATTTTCTTGAGGTAGCTCAGCTTAGTTCTATAAACCTGTCATATGAAGCTATCTGATTCTTTTCAAAGAAAGAAGTTCTAGCTGACTCTGCTGTATGATATACAGGGAAGTTAAGAGAGTAAATCCTAAGAGTTTTCATTACAAGGAACACTTTTTCCTTTTTTGCTTTCTCCTTTTTTTTCCTTTTTATTCTACCTATATGAGAAGATAGATGTTAGCTGAAACTATTGTGGTAATCATTTCATAATATATGTAAATTAAACCACCATGCTGTATGCCTTAAACTTATACAGTGACGTATGTCAATTATTGCTCAATAAAACTGGAAAAATGGATTTATTTTCCCCTGGATTGCATATAAGGGTTAATGATTTTGCAATTGTTTGAGTTGGCTATTAATAATGCTTTTGGAAATCAGTTATGTCTTAAGAGTTCTATCCTTGGGAAAATAAACCAATAAAAGCTGAAAGTACATGAAGAAAGTATAACACTGAAACACTAAGAGGACTTATTTCTAAATTTTGAAATGTATTTCAAGCAGAAGTGCTAACAAACTCATTTTTATTAACACTTTGTGTGATATATGTTTAATCCCCAAGGTAACATGTACCTGTCCTGTTGGATGATCTGGTTTTGTTAAAACTGCACATCTACTATGTCTTCAGAATCTCGTGATATATACCTTATATTGCTTTGCTAGAGATGTCATAGCAAAGTACCACAGACTGGGTGAATTAAACAACAATAATTTATTTTCTCACAATTCTGGAGGCTAGGAATCTGCGATCAAGATGCCAGCAGGATTAGTTTCTTCTGCAGCCTCTCTCCTGTCTTATAGAGGGTCATCTTTTCTTTGTGTCTTCACATGGTCTTCCTTCTGTATGTGTCTGTGTCCTACTTTCCTCTTCTTATAGGGACACCAGACATATCAAATTAGGACCCACCCTAATAACCCAATTTTTACTTAGTTACCTTTTTAAAGACATTTGAGATAACAGAAAATATATATATTGGTCTCTGTCCCCAGGTCCTGGTACAGGACTCTTGAAACCCTTGTAATTTGCTGGGTTAAAGGAGTGTCTTTTGCTCTAAGGAGGTGATTCTAGGTGAGCTCCTGGATGGCTCTTGGATGAGGGCCGGACACTGGAAAAACCAAGCCATGATAAGAAATGTGGGATTTTCAGCCCCACCCCCCCATTCTCTTAAGAAGGGAGAAGGCTTGGAAATGCAATTAATGATCAATCATGCCTATGTGATGAAGACTTCATAAAAATCCCAAAAGTATGGGGTTCAGAGGGCTTCCAGGTGAGTGAACATACTGGGAAGGTAACACACCCCAACTTCCTGGAGACAGAAACTCCTGGGCTCGGGACCCTCCCAGACCTGACCCTATGTATCTCTTCATCTGGTTGTTCATCTATATCCTTTATCATATCCTTTAATAAACTGGTAAATGTAAGTAACTGTTCCTCTGAGTTCTGTGAGCCACTGTAGCAAAATAATCAAACACAAAGAGGGGGTCACCTCTGATTTGTAGCCAAGTTGGAAAGAAGTTGTGGTTAACCTGGAAAGCTACTACTTGCAATTGGCACCCGAAGTATTTGGGGGGGGGGAGGATCTCGTGAGATTTAGCCCTTAACCTGTGGGATCTGACACTATCTCCAAGTAGATAGTGTCAGAATTGAGTCAACCTGTAAGACACCCAGCTGCTCTGAGATTTTTTGGTGAAGGAAAACCCCCATACATCTGGTGTCTGAAGTGTTGGAGCTTGGTAGTCATGTGAGAGTACAGGAGAAAAACAGGAGGAAGGACTGGGTTTTCCCCTGCTCAGAAGGAAAAGGCTGTTTTTTTTTCCCCTATGTAAGACACTATCTCTAAATATAATCCCATTCTGAGGTACTGGGAGTTAGGACTTCAACATACGAATTTGAGTGGGAACACAGTTCAACTCAGGTCTCCGATCTGCCTAATAACAAATTTCAACCTTAGTTGCAATTGAGCCAGATTTGGCAAAAAAAAAAAAAAAAAGCCAATTCATATTTTCCAGGAATCTAAAAGTTTAAATATGTATTGCATATGTGTTACACATCACCTGTTCTCTTTCCCTGGTATGTGTGTTTTAGTTGTGACTCCTTTGATTTCCAAAATTGCTCTGACCAGTTTCACCATTAGCTCTAATGAAGAAATTAAAAATTACCCTTGTTAATGACTTGTGTTCAGAATTTAATCACTGAACTTGTACTAAGATTATTTTGAACATCGTTGATACAAATATACTGAAACACATAGAAATCAGTGAGTGAGTTTTGACTAAAATGTCAATTTTTATGTTTACTTTCTGATTTTCATGGTGAGAAAAAACAGAGAATAATGAATTTCCAGGAGAAAAATAGAGTTCTCACTCTGATAAATAAAGGGTAGGGAATTTGATCCTTTAGGAAGGTGTATGAAGCCTTGAGTGGTGTAACTGTATGCTGAGGAGACTCAACTTGGTGAAGTATAAGGAACACAAGATTATTTTACGTTTTAACCATTATCACCCTCAAAGTTGTAGAATGAAATCTCTCTTCTCTACATAACATTTTGGGAAGATGTGATAACTTTCTAGGCAATTTCAATAATCAAAATTTTTGTCTACTCCAATTTATAGGTTCAGTATTGCATTTGATAAAATGATTTTGTCTCTCCCATTGCCAGAAACAAAAGTTCTAAGTATTCCATAATTGGAAGATAGTACTGATGAATTGATGACAACATTCTTTCCCCTCCCAGATGGCTGGCCAGTTCTAGAGTGGTAAGGAAGCCTAGTCTGCTCTTTTACTTCTCCTCCCTGCCCGCTCCCCCCATCTTAAAGCATGGGCTTATGTGTGCAGAGCACAACTTAGTTACTGGCTACTTGGCTCCCTCTACCTCCTGCTAAATTTCTGTTTCCTTTCATCTATAGGGTCAGGGAAAAAGGAGTTCAGAAAAAGGGAATGTCGTTCATGTCTTTTCTGTTGCTGTGTCAAAATGCTGAATCTCTCATGGGGAGGATGAGTGAGTTCAAGAACCCAGGAAGAAACCACTTCTTACACACTTACACACACACACACACACACACACACACACACCCTACAATTCCCAGACAAGGGAGGTCAGACCTCAGCGAAATCCCTTTCAACTCCTCGCAGCACCTGCCCCTGTGGTAGATCCATTTGTTCTTTCTTCTTAATTTCTTTTGCCCTAGCTAGCATTCTTATTGCGATTCAGGTTAAGATGGTGAAAATCCAGCTGTCTTCTATAGTATTCACCTAATCCACAGAAAACTCATGTATTCTTGCCATGACCAATGGTGGGAATGCATAGTATTCTGTTTCTCTTTTCTCCACCCTCAGATCATTCTAATCATTTTATTCCTCTTCTCAGAGAGGTGTAGGGAAGATTATAAGTGATTCTTTTGGAGTACCCCCTCAGTTTGGTTTTGTGATCTTTCCCACAGGTTGAGTCATTTTTCCAAGGCTTCTTATAGGTGACGGTTATATAAATGAAGAAAGGGGGAATGAAGGTTGATATGTTTACTGGTGGCCCTGGAAGAGGGAAGTTATTTGTGGCTTTCCTTAGATTGTAGAATACTTAGAAAATTTTTCCTCCAGTTTATGGCCATAGTTTCCAAATCAGGGCACTCAACATGTTATTATCTTAGTAAAACATTCACTCACCTAGGATGCAACTGAAGTGGAAATGGCCAGCCTCTAAGACACTGAATGCCATGGGATTTCCTTGGAAATCTAATTCTTTAAAAAATTTAAAGCAAAACTGGAAAGTGACCATTCAAAGTATATATTTTTTCAATTCTTAGAAGTTCTAAACATAAGCTTATTCGTATGGCAGATCTACATTGATTTTCATGATACACGGTACTCTTAATTTATATGCCTGCTTCTTAAATGTAATTTATGTACTATTAAAAGTCTCTTTATCTCTGTAGTTTTAATTTCCCCATATTTATAATGAGAATAATTATGGTCTATCTATATCACAGTATTTTTAGGATCAAAAATGATGAAATGGGTATATACTTATTTTATAAACTGCAAAATGCTAAGAAATGTCAAACAGCATTGTGTTTTTTGATTTTTGTTTTTTGGCCCTACTTATTTCAAAGCTCATTTATGTATAAAATTGACTCCACAAAGGAGAAGATAGGTTTTAGAGGAAAAAATATCACCCAACCCCAGTTTTTTTTTCTCTTAGAAGAACTAGAAACAGGAACAATGATGACCACTTCGAACCTGAACAGGAGGGGGACTGACTCCTCTATTGTGCCCCTATCTGATATAAATGGGGGGAGCAGCCACTGGCTTCCAAGCTGGAACTGAGATTTGATCAGTAGGTTTTCTGTAGGAGGTAGTGGTTCAGAATAAGAAACTTGTATTTGGACAGTACTTGGTTCCTTTTATACCAACACATAGTGTGATCTTGGTCAAGCTGCTTACATGTAAATGAGCATAACGATATTACTGCACTGGGTGGATGAAAACTTCTAACATGTTGGTGCATAATACTGTCCACACTATTACCCATTATTAGCTCTTGCTGTATATTAGCATTATTTGAAGTGCTATACATGCATGATGTTATTTATGTAGCTCTAAGTGCTTTACATACTAATGTGTATTACATGCTTGCATGTACTATATACTTTTTAGCTAAATAGTAGTTAGCTGTCAGAAAGTTTAGCAAAAGCAAAATTTGTCCAGTTCTACATAATACTTTCATCCAGGCAGTTGGAAAGCCTGGCAACATCAGGGCAGTAAGCAGAGAGCCGGAAGGGCTGCAGACCACAGATTCAGGGTTTTCCCTCTGGCCACATAATTACTGGCATCTGCAGGCACAGTCTTTTGTGTGGGTTTCCTTGGATATATGCTGTATTACTATTTAACTGATCCCTTTTCAATATTATTCTACTGGACATGAGTTTGCTCATTTCATTCTCAGTATCTAGTTTCAAGACTGAAGAACCGCAATCTTATGGCCAGAATGGAAGATATACTTGCTGTCTCGGAACAGATTATAAAAGAATGACTCTTGATAAACTACTTTTTAATCTTATATTTATAAGAGAGCTCTGTAGGACCTAAATACACGTTATGAGGGAAAAAAGGTTCTGTGGTCAAAATAATTTGTAAAATATTGGTATATATAAATTAAACAACTTTCTTAACTAACAGGCTTTTAGGAGTCAGTTCTACTCTAATGTGCTTTCTAAATCTGCAATAAGGGAACAGTACTGGGTTCCCTTCTCACTCACATATAATATTATCTTGGTCAAGTTGCTTACAGGTAAATTAACATAGTGATACTACAATATTGGGTGAACGAAAAAACTTGTATTCATTTGGAGCACAACATTATCCATATTATATATCCATATTACAGAAAAGGTAGTGTGCCTTTTTGCCCAAGAACACTTTTTCATGGAGATTCTCCATGAAATATATACTGTTCTATGGAACATACTTTGGGAAATAAACTATCTAAGTGTAGCATCCTCATTTTTCAGATGAGGAAACTGAGGTCCAGAAAGATGGCCCTGAAAGCAACTGGAGTCCTAATTTGAGTCTGCATGAAAATTGCCCTGTATTATTTTCCCTTCTCTCACCACATCAAAGTAAACCTTGGAGTGTCCTATTTGAAACAGAACTGGCAGCTCCAATTTAGTAGGTGGGCCAGTTCATATGATGTCCTTTCAGAGTAAGCCACAATCTCTCATGCCCTCAATTTTTCCTTATCTTTTCACAGTGGTGAGAAAATCAGATTTCAATGTTTTTGGCTGATGTTTTATTTCTAAATTTTATATAGATACTATCTGTTCTGTAGATAGAGAACTTGTATTCATTCCTAAATTCATCCATTTGTCACCCAGCCACAAAATTCATTAGTAAAAGCCTTCTAAGAATCTAAGAAACAGAATCTCTTTTGAATGTCATTTGGTTTAGTTTAGCCAAATCAAAGCTTACTGGTTGGGAGTGGGAGGGAGGTAAAATATTTCTAATAATTATATCTCAACCGAGGGGTGCAGTTCTGCTGAAAGGGAGTATTTGGTCCCAATTAACAGTGTCTGTTACACACAGCTCACCACAGCCGGCTGTCAGTTTTGAATTCTGATAGCCCAGTCTGCTTGGATCTCTGGGTATAACTCCTCTTGGGTACTGTCTCCCTTTGTGTGTGTGAGTCTGTCACATTTTTGACTTTGAGGGAGTAGTAAGACTAACAGACCAGGAAACAAATCTTACATACAATTTATTTATCTCGCCTCTAACATTTTCTCAAAACGCCATCCAAATTATACTGATACTGAAATGATATCAAATATTCTTCATATATGGAGAGTTCTCTTGCAAGGACAAAGATACTTAAACTTCAGAGACTCCCTGGAAGTTTGCATCTTAAGTCATGTGAATAAGCCCCATATTCTGTTGCAGGAACTCCTTTTGGTTACTTTTTTGAATTATTTCATTCATCACAATATCTTGAGAGAAACATGTATCTGTGACTTGGACAATATTTCTAAGTTGTGTTAAATGTGCTATTTCAGCTTTACATTTCCAGGAAGAAGCTTCCCACATTGCCCTCTGACTACCATCAAATCTGTTGATTTAATAGTTTTATCATTCTTTCCTCACTCAGCCTTTTATTCCATTTTATTTCTAATTACTGTCTTCACTTCCTCCTCCTTTCTTATTATCTTCAGACCTTAAATCCCTCTTCCTAGAATTCCTTTCCCAGATCTCTAGACTTGATAGCCTTTGGAGACTTTGTGAACCCACACAATCTGAGTTTAAGGACTAGAGACTACTTGTATAGTTCTATTTGTTCAGAACAAGAAGCTCCTTTACTTAAGTGCATGATCCACATAAGACATTTTACTTGTGATACTAAATTGTTCTTAGTGCAATATAAATTAATTTCATTAAGTTATAAAGTCTCACAAAACTTGCAGAAGATATAAATTGGACAAGTGTACACATTCTATATAGATGCTTGACAAAATTTTTATTATATAACTTCTTGATTTAGATCAGTGGTTCCCAACTGGGGTGAATTTACCCCAAGGGGATATCTGACAAGTTCTAGAGACATTTTGGGTTGTCCAACTAGAGAGATGCTATTGGCATCTAGTACAGAGAGGCCAGGGATGCTGGTAAATATCCTACAGTGAACAGAAACAGTGCCCTACAACAAAGAATCACCCATCCCAAAATGTCAATAGTGCCTCTGTTGAGAAACTCTGATTTAGATAATGAAATCACATCATACATTCTCTAGCTATTGTTGAACATCTGTTAACATATTACCTCTGTAAAAAGAATATATCCAAAGCATGGATGGAAAGCCATGGAAGAGTAGCTTGGATTGCAAAACACTTGAATTTTACTATCAAATAAAGTATAACTGAAGTGTCCAAGATTATATTACAGAATAGCAAAGGTTACTAGGATTAAAATAATCTTTCCTTTATTTCACTTTTTATTCATATTTTCTTATGCAATATTTGCTCTTTGATATGTCCTACTTTCTTCAGAATGAGATGGTTTGGACTTCTGTCTATGACTCATTTGTTCTTAGACACCATTTTTTATTTAAATGCAGTTTCAAACCTTCCAACCTCAAACCAATTGTATTGGCAGGTCTTTCCAATGCTTTTAGACAATCCATGGTACAGACAGCATATTTTCTTTTAAAGCCTCAAACACCAGGTTGTAAAGTCCCTATAAATAAATGTTTTCCTTGTGGTGGGAAAATGTCTTATTTAAAAATTGTTTAATAGCCTGCCACTGTCAAAGGATAACATTTAGACACTCAGCAAGATATTGGTGTTGATGCTAATTTCCTTCTGCTTTTTATAGCTCATGCATGACTCTCACACACTCAATATTTTAGTTGTGTGCTACAGACCTTCAAGTGAAGCAATTCTTGGAAACAACATGATAGCATGAGTCTGCTACAGCTATTAAGTCATGGCAGCTAGAGTGGAAATGAATACAACAAAAACAGTTTATATAGGAACATGTTTCTCAGTGGATCAGTTTCAATATTGCTCCCTGTGGTTGAATCAAGTTTATCCTAAAGGCCAATGTTTCAGCCATCATCCACATGGACATAAATAACATGGTGATGACAGAAATTTTATTTCCTTCAGATTTAGGTTTGTTATAAGTGCATATCTGAAACTTACTTGACAATAAATAATGCTATAGGAGAAGTTGGGAAGGCTAATATTATGTACCATTATCTCTTAGGAGGTCATTCTCATTTCCTGTTCTTTTCTTCTGGTGATTTCTATCCTTGAGGAACCTCTTGTCATTCTAGAATACAAGTGTTAGCATAAAACCTAAAGCTTGATTCTATGGTGACTGATGCAGCCATGCCGTTCTGTTCTCCAGATGACTTTGCAATGCCCTCACATCCTGTCTTGTTCAAAGGCTTTAGGAATTCACAGAGAACTACTAAAGCTATTGGTGTCTCATGCATTCTACTCCCTGTCCAAATAGTTGCCCAGTTATCTACTAAACCCTCACCTTTCTTTCTACTGAACACTTAGACATTTTTTTTTTAACCTGGGTGGAATTCAACTTAACTCTGTTATAGAAGTATAATTTTACAACCTATATCTGCATTGATTACAGTGTGGTTTGAAGTCAGCAGGGTAAAAAGGGGTTGGGGAGTGATGATAGCAAAGAACTTGTAACTTTTCAACAAGAGCTGACTGAGGCAGCATCCAAGGATGGAAAGGCAGAGCGTGTTTCTACTGTGTTATTTTTTTCTCACACTAAGGAAAGAGAAAAAGACAACAAAAAGGACAAGTAGAAAAAGCATTAAACTTACTAAAAAAAAGCACATTCTGAAGTCATATAACATCTGTCCAACAAAATATCATGCTGACAATGTGCCTGTTATACATTATTTTTACTATTAGCAGTAATATATCATAGAAACTGCTTTATCTGATGGGATTGGGTTTGATAATTGGCTGATTCATAGAAAAATTCAGCCACCTATAGTAATCCTTAAAAAAGACATATCTGTCTTAAAATTTTAATTTTCACTGTAAGCATAAAATATGTTATCATTTATCAATCTTTTGATGTAGAAGAGTTTTCTTTTTTCCTAAGTAGGGACCTCTTCTGTGTCATTCTTCTTGAATCCTCCTCTTCCTCCTCCTCCAAACTATATTCTAGTTGCCACAGGTCCCAAAACGTGGCGGTAATTGTTAAATCCTGCCCCTCAGCAAAACTCCAAAATATATCAGAATTCAACTGCTTCTCAACCCTTCATTTCTAACATTTTAGTGCAAAAAGGATGAGCCTACTAACTAGCTAGACTCCTGGCTTTCACCTTTGCCCCTCTTTCTCTACCCAGCAGCCAACATGATTCTTTGAAAAGAAGTCAGATTTGTCTACTCTGCTCAAACCTTCCAATGACTTTCACCTCATGCAGAAAAATACTCGATTCCTTACCATGTTCTGTCAAACTGTATATGATCTGGACTTCCCTCGGGCTCTCTGCCCTCACCTGCTCCTCCCCTCCCATCTCCCCCTGCTCCCTAATCACATGGCCTCCCTAAACTGGCCCAACAAGCCCTCAGCTCATGCCCTTCACACCTGATGTCCCTCCAAGTGGGAAGCTCTGCCCTTGCAGAGCCACATTGCTGTTTCCCTCATCCTTTAGGTGTTTGCTCACATGCCATTTTAGCAGGTCTTCACTGGACATTGTAAACAGCACTCCCTCTCATATCTATCACCACACCCTGATTCATACATCATCTCCAGATATAAATTGAGGGATTAATTTTCTATCTTCCCCACACCCTGATTCATACATCATCTCCAGATATAAATTGAGGGATTCATTTTCTATCTTCCCCACTTAAGCTTTATGAGGGCAAGAATTTGGACCCCAATCAAAATGTTCAATAAATGTTTGTAGAAAGAACAAAATTCTGAATGAATGAACCAACTCATCATCATATTGTACATTTCTAATGTTAGTTTTCTTAAAATAAGAACTTGAAAGCAGTAGGAAAGCAATCTGAAAGACAGTTTTTCTAGACTTTTGTCACCACCCCCCCGCCTCCCCAATTTCTTATGTTATCTTGGCCACACCTGTTTGGTCAGCAATTTTATTTTACAGCTCCCAGTAACATTTTTGGGAACAAAAATCAACTGACTCTTGGTAAGTATGTATCTCGCCAGGTAGAAGTACTAACATGGAAGTATAACAAAGAGAGACCAAAAGCAAGTATTCAGTACATCTTGATAATTACACACATACTACATTTTTTCATATTTAAATCTGTGTACACACCTCAGATAAAGGACTAAGATCATGTATACAAACATTTAAATATTAATTATCTTAAGTGATCATATTATGGGCAATTTTTCATTTGTTTTTCCTTTGTGCTTTCAACATTTTTCCCATAGTACATACAATTAGAAAAAATAAATAAAAATAACACTTTTTTGAAGCCTATGAGTTTTTCAAGACATTTACCTTCAAACACCCTAACACAGAAACTTTTTTATCATGACCATTTTATCAACTTTTGCTTTGTTTTCTTTCGAAAAAAATTTATACTGGTAGAACATGAGAAGTTAGAGGAAGACGCTTACAGTATTATATTCATGTTCAATCTTTAAACTTTCATTAAAAAATTTAGAATCATGTTTGAAAGCTTATTGATTTTTCACTACATTTTATTCAGAATTAGCTGCTTTTATATGACAGTTTATTCATCTATATTTATCACCTTCTCACTTATTATTTACATTTGAAAATTAGTGGGTCTAGATACCATCTGTCTATGTGTATGTATTTAATAGGAATCATGAAAGAAAAATTATAATCTTTATATTCACAAATATGGAAGAGTCAAAGTAGGAAAAATATAAGGGTATAATAATTAAAATAAACTAAATGTGTGCATATGAAAATCAAAGTTGCTGCTAAATAAACATAAAAGCCTGATTTCTGAAGACTCCAAAAGAGAATCCAGCATAAAAGAAGGGCTCTGGTTTATGACAGCAATTGGGCCTAACCATTGTTGGTGCACAGGGTTTCAAGCTAGAATTGTAGCTATTGCTGGAATTCCTTCTGGCTAAGCCCCCTGGTGATGTGTGAGTATTGGCAGAAAGAGACCATATGGTTTGACATCATTTCTATATCAATTCTATACCGTAAAGTGAAAATGGAAGTTTTCTCTTAGCTGTTGCTGAGACAGAGAGGCTCCTGCAAGAATGGTGACCGTCATCTGGTGTTAATGGACCAAGCTGAGTTTCACTAAAGACTGTGCAGACTCTGCCTGCTGTTGGTTCTCAAAGAAGACAGTCGAGCTCACTAAACGGCAGAGCTGACTGTGACTGTGTTAGTGAATGTTGTTCTATAAACCAGGATAGACAGATTTGCAATTAGAAACAATACCATACATTATGGGGGCACAGTAAGCTGCAGAAACATTGCTTACCTTAGGAACAAAACTCCGTTTTCAATTAATCACTCTCCTTATATGGAACACTTAATTCTTTTACAAAGATTTAATATAGTAGTACTACTACCACTAGTATTAACATTTTAAAAATACTCAGTATGGACCAGGTACTATTATATTATTTTATATATATATAATCCATTTAGCAATCCAGTGAGTTAGTTACCATTATTATTCCCATTTTGCAGACCAAGAAACTGAAGCTCAGAGCTTTTTAAAGACTAGTGCCAGGACTCAGAGCAAGCAAATAGTGGAGCAGTGGAGATTCAAACTCAGGTAGTCTTGGTTCAGAGCTCATGCCCTGAGGCTACATGGCCCTGCAGTATTATATTATTTGACAGAGTAGGCTCTGGCATTAAGCTGCTGGGTTTCAAATGTTGCCTAAAACTTTTATTGTGTAACCTGGATAAGCTACTTAACCCCTCTGCACTTTGTTTCCTCAAACATAAGATCAGATTAAAATTACTACTTCATAGAGTTTTGTAGTGATTGAATAAAATAATAAATTTAAAGTGCTTACAAGAGTCCTTGACATAAAATTAGCATTCACTAAACATTAGCTGTTACACTCTCTGTCTCTCTCTCTCTCACACACACACACACACTCACACTGTCTTTTTGTCCTTTAGCCTTTAAGCATGACATTCAGTGGGTGGCTCAATTAGTTCACATTCGTTTATAATCCCTTCTAATCCTGAGATGATATTACAACATGCCGTCATATCTGTGTGTTTAGATGTTATTCCCTTTTCTTATTAATGACATCAATCATCAATTTCATTTTTTTTCCAGCTCTCTTGTGATACTTGTTATCCAAAGCCATGGAATGTACTCCTTTTTTTGTTTTTCATTGTGCTTTATTTTACATTTTGAAATCTGTTTTTACAAACATTCATAAAATTATTATTTTTTGCCATAAAATACTTTCATATAAGTAATCTTATTTTCTCACATAAATTTTAAGCTCCTTGAGTTGGGACCATGTGCCAGGCTGCCTCTCATTTCACTGAGCACTATTCTGGTTTTGGGTGCACAGTTGTCACTAAAAATATATTCATTAAAATTGGTGGTTTTGATAAAGAAATGACTGTTGATTTTCTTCTAGAACAGAGATTCTCACATTTTATGGCTCTTAGAAATAAAGAAAAATGTATACTTAGAGAAAAACCATAACCATAACATTAAATAATCTTGTTATTCATAAAAAGAATATTGTATTTTTTCTTTTTCTTTATATTCAAAAAGTAATTAAAAATGTTAAATATGGTTAAGTCATTGGCTTTTGTTTGAATGGCTCCACTGAAGACCATGGTGTAAAGGCTATTAATCCATGTGCATTAAAATCATTTCCTATGAGTTTTCTCTGTAAACGTTAATATAAAACACACAGCAATTCCTGTCACACCTAATGTGTTAATTTGAAATAATTGCATTTACATTTACATTTTATGCCTTTTTGAGGTAATTAGATAGTAAACCATTTCCTAATCAGTGATTCTCAGAGAATAATGGCTATCTGATTAAATTAAAACTTCATTTGGCATACTAATTTCAATTTAAATTAAGATGACTGAGGGGAACTACCTATGGGAAACTTTTTTTGACCTTCTTTATGATTGTCTTCCTACATGTTGATGTTAGTCTGCTGCAAACTGAAGCACTTGCCTCCTCTTCTTTAAAGTACTTCATTTAGGTAGGGAGTTGAAACATACACTTGCAGTTTGAAATAGACTTTTCAGCACCACACCAGTTTAGTAGTAAAGAGCTATGTAGGAAAAAAATGACTTTGACTTTATCAAGCTTTAATATAGGATTTTAAAAATTATGTTTACTCATCTCTAGACCATTCAAATAAAAAGCAATATGAAGAGACATTTTTCATATACATTATTTTCCTTTTTTACCTTTTAAGATATAAAAGGACCTTATTACTCTTTTTCAGTTGTAAGATTACTCAGAAGTTTCTGAGTGATTTATTAGTTTCACATTTTTGTATCTATCTTGTTAATTATTTTTTTCTAACAGCTCTTTTCTATAATCATAATTATAGGATTGTGAATTTTGCTTAGTAAGCCAATAAATCATCTAAGAATCATCCTAAATAATTCTCTTATTTACCTTTTTCTCATTTTCACTTTTGGAGCATTGTTTCATACTGAAGATTTAAACTTTCTTTTAATTTACTCAGTTTAAAGATAATAAATTTTATCTTTTTTTCTATCACATTTATTTTTTTATTTTTTTACTTTTTAAAATTTATTATTTATTTATTATTTTTATTTTTTTGGCTGTGTTGGGTCTTCGTTTCTGTGTGAGGGCTTTCTCCAGTTGCGGCGAGTAGGGGCCACTCCTCATCGCGGTGCGCGGGCCTCTCACTATCGCGGCCTCTCTTGTTGCGGAGCACAGGCTCCAGACGCGCAGGCTCAGCAGCTGTGGCTCATGGGCCCAGCCGCTCCGCGGCATGTGGGATCCTCCCAGACCAGGGCTCGAACCCGTGTCCCCTGCATTGGCAGGCAGACTCTCAACCACTGCGCTACCAGGGAAGCCCCACATTTATTTTTAAAGACAAAAAAACCAAAACACATTTAGAAGTGTAAATGTCAAACTTAAAAGTAAACCCTCATTTGAGAATGTATGTTTTATTATATAGGAATAATTCAATTTCCCTTCAATATATAAAAACATTAGATAGAATTATTTAAATTTATTTTTTGAACTAGCACCAGAGCTTTAATGGAATATAAAAAGTTTCAGTGTGTGCAAAAACTTGTTAAATCATTTCCTTTCTGCCAAATGTATAAATGGCTTAGGGAAGCCAATTTCATTAGATAGTATGCTCATAAGTTTTAAGGTGTTATTGATCCACTGCATGCTACCTATTCTACTCAAATTTAATAAGAAAATCTGAGGACTTAGCAATGAAAGAAGTGATGCATGTGGAGCAATGAAGACAAGGGGTTAATATCCAAAATATATGAAGAACTGATACAACTCAACAGCAAAAAAACCAAACAATTTGATTAAAAAATAGGCAGAGGATATGAATAGACATTTTTCCAAAGAAGATATCCAAATGGCCAACAGGTATATGAAAAGATGCTCAACATCACTAATTATCAAGGAAATGCAAATCAAAACCACAATGAGCTATCACCTCATACCTCATTCATGTTAGAATGGCTATTATCAAAAAAAAAAAAAAAAAAAAAGAAAGAAAGAAAGAAATGATACAGCAATTTTGCTTCTGGGTGTTTATCTGAAGAAACTGAAAACACTAATTCAAAAAGATATATGCACCCCATTTTCATTGCCTCATTATTTACAATAGCGAAGATACAGAAACAACCTAAGTGTCCACCTAAGGATAAATGAATAAAGAAGATGTGGTATCTATATAAATAACGGAATATTATTCAGCCAAAGAAAAGAATGAAATCTTGCCATTTATAACAACATGAATAAATCTTCAGGGCATTATGCTAAGTGAAACAAGTCAGACGGAGAAAGACAAATACTGTATGATTTCACTAATATATGGAATCTAAGAAAACAAACAAAAAAGCCAACAAATGAAAAAAACAAAACAAAACCCTGAACTCACAGATACAGAGAACAGATTGCTGAAGGGCAAAATGGGTAAAGGCAGTCAAAAGGAACAAACTTTCAGTTATAAAATAAATAAGTTATGGGGATGTAATGTACAACAGGATGACTAGAGTTAATAATACTGTATTGCATATTTGAAAGCTTCTGAGAGAGTAGATCTTAAAAGTTCTTATCACAAGAAAAAAAATTCTGTAACTATGCATGGTGATGGATGTTAACTAGACTTAATGTGGTGATAACTTTTGCAATATACACAAACAGCAAATCATTATGTTGTACACCTGAAATTAATATAATGTTTATGTCAAGTATACCTCAGTTAAAAAAAAAAAAAAAGGACTGCAAAAAGTATTCTGAGAAATTTCAAGAACAAGTCACGCTTTAATGTTAAAGAACAACCTTTACCTTTCAAATCTAAAAGAAAACATTGCCTCCTGTTTTGGTGCATACATGTTTTTGCCAGCACACTAAAAATGTTGTTCCCTTTCTCTCCCCCATTCCCACTTCCAGCATTCCCCCTTTTGCTACCAATTTTCTATGCAATTTAGTAGCAGACTGATGCCTGAGGAAGAAACAACAATGCCTTTTGACTTTCTTTTAGAAATATACTCCTTACCCCATGCACAACAAGAACTAGAAAGTATAATCTAAACAGAGATGGCCTCTTCATATGAGATTTCTCCATTTCCCTTTTCAGACCAAGCCCTATTTAAAAGACACTTTGAAATGATGAGAAAGCAATTGGCAAATAGAAGTATAATTCTTACGCCATGAATGTCCAGTCAACAACCACTTCACTCTAGTTCAGTGTCTCTGAAAAAAGGAAAATGGCTATTTTTTGCACCTCCTACAAGGAAAGAATCCTGAGAAAACAGCAGCAACGTTTGACTACCCACTCTTTAGCACTTGGGCAGCACTCAATCATGGTGTTTCAGAGTACAGCCAATCTTCCAAAATGCAACAATGCAAACCTTGAACAATTTCTTTGGGAGGTCAGGACCACAGGAAGGCAGAGGCAGAGCTCTCACAGAGTCTTACTTTGGAAAGGAATGGCGGCTTTATTTTTACTCACGCACCTTTTTCCTTGTATGTGAAACCTGCTGAAGGGGAACGCGATTTTACTTCCAGCCAAGTCTCTTATTCAACTTCTTGGTCCCATACCCATATTCAAGCAATCCTCTCTCTGTCAACTTGCTCTACATCCTTTCCCAAAGTTGTTACAGGTCAAGCTTGAATTCCCCTTTTGAACTCTGTAATTCTTAAACAGTCATCTGGATGGTTTCCTAGCTGTAGCTAGGATTTGTTTGATCCATCTCCCTAGACTCTTATTTCTCTGATTGCTAAATTGTCTATTCTTTCACTATAGCCCTGTGCATTGAGGATCATCAACCTGTTTGATCAGTTCATGTTCTCCCGAATAACATCAATAATAGTTTAGGCCGAAAAAAAAGCAAAAAATAGCTTGCTACTTTTAGACTCAACTCCTTTGATTCCGTGTATAAATAAGTCTACACTTTTATTTTGAGGAATCATGGTGTTAGGAGATTGAGTTCAACTCCTATTCATTTTGTTCACTCTTTCTATTGTTTCCCTGTGCCATAGACATTTGGAAGTGAAAAAAAGAATGATTTGAAATAGTTTCACTTGAACCTAGGAAGTGCAAATCACTCAAAATCCTACCCTTTGCTACAGAGTAACAGCAAACTCCCTGAAGGATTATGAGAGAAGGGTGGAAATTTCTGGACACTAGGGGAGGCATTTGCAACTTAAGAGGAAGAAAAATCATGTTCTATTCCCACCCACCCTATGAGAGGCCCTCTGTAGCCCCAAGATGGCTCAGGGATACTGTAGCTTGCCCAGCAATTTTCCTACCATTGCTGTTACTCCACGAGCACGGGTCAGGGCAGGGATTTCCATTTTCAATTCCAACCCCACACAGACAGAATAAACATGTCATGCTAACAGCACACATAGTTGTTTCTTTGGCTGAAGGATTCGTGGATTACTGTGGTTTGTGAGTTTACCAACCTGAGTTTTTATGTAACAAAAACATAAAAACTAATTTGATATTGTTTTTGTTTAATTTTCATATTCAAATAAAGCTACGGTTAAAATAATATTTGGTAGAGAGTAGAAGTAAGGTAAATTACACTTTCACTTGATTTCCTCCTAAATGGAAGGCCCTAGGGTGTCTGTGTGTGTTTTCATGATATAAGAAAGAGAAGTAATATAATGCAGTGGTTGCTCTAAGAGGCTGATTTTATGTTTGTGTGAAAGTAAACTGAAGGAAATTATGAAATTCCTTTCCCAGGAGATCTTTAATAATATCATGGGTTGCATCTGCTGAGATCTTTATGACAAATTCTGCCTACAGGCAGGGTAAGGGATTTTGAAGCTCTTTCATGGAATTTTATACCCCCATGAGTATGTGAAATTGAGTTCAGAAGTTGAAAGAAACAAGGATTCAAAAAGTCTATATCCCTTCAAGTAAGTTAAGTTTCTGACCTTGGATTTCAGTTTCTTCATCTGTAAAGTTATTATTGCTAAAACAGATCAGTGATTCTTAACATTTTTTGTCGTATAATACAACCCTGTGTGGGAGGGGCATGGACTTTTCTGAAGCCCCTCCGTTAACTCTCTGGGGTCCACGGACTTCATGTTAAATTCTAGAATTACTGATTTCTAGGGTAGCATAGAGTAGTTTGATTCCTATATTTTCAACATTTTAAGAGTACTAAAAAATAAATAGGAAATATCTGTTCTTAGGAAGTGACAATCTCACGTGGAAGGCACAGTGAACATATACAGAAAAGACCTAGGAATGCTTCCACATGGTAGGCGTATCATGGGATGGAATACACGCTACACATAAGAGGACACGGAGATCAGAGACAGGGAGTCAGAAGGAGGAAAGCAATACAAGCAGATTCAAGTCAAGGAAGAACTGGTTCGGGTAGACGTAAGGAAGAACAGGCAAGGGAACAGTGAAAACTCAGAAGTACTGTAAGAAATGTCAGGCACATTTTCTTTCTTTTTTAACTTAAGGGAAACTTTGTTTAGCCTTCCTTTGAAAGCAATCTAGTTTAAAAAAGAGTTGAGGTTAAGACAGAAGAGAGGACACGAGATCCTCTAACAGAGTCCAACAGGCTCAGACAGACAGACAGGAGGGAGGATGGGCATTGGTCAGGACTTACATGTCAGGTCGTCTTCATCTTGGAAATGAGGTTGGCACGGGTTCTGGTCAGCTCGTCATTTTCTTAGTCTTATGCTCAATGGTCTCCTCCAGCCGGAGGCACGTCGGCTCCTTCCCCAGGCTCGCCTGGAAGACTAAGGCCTCCACTCGGGCCTTGCACTGGGCCCGGGCCATCGCCTCATTTGCCATCTTAAGTTTCTCTTCTTGGGCCTTCAGCGCTTGGTACCTTTTCAGTCCATACCGTGGAATCCTCAGCACACGACTTCAGCAGCCTTATTCGTGCGCTAGCCTTCCATCGCCTTGTTTCTCAAACCCCGCCCGAGGAGGTCAGGGGAAGATCTTCCCGTGGAGTTCCGGTCTGCAGGAAGTCGGCCTTTCTCTTTCAGGACCGCCTGCGTCTCAGCTTTGCTGAGTTCCTTCGTTCCTTATCGCCTCGTGCCCTCGAGCCCCGCCGCCATCTTCCCCGCCTCCCGGTCCTCCACGCGGGGCGCCTCACACCTGCTCCTCAGCAACAGCTTCTCCTTTTGTGGCGCTTCCACGGCCGGCCCGAGGACACGCGGAGAAGGAGCTGCGCGGGGTCAGCCCCGCCTCCTGGGAGGTCAAGCTCCAGCCCCTGGGCGTCAGGAGGAGGGCGTGTTCTCGTCTCGCGCGAGGCTGCTCTCAGGGCCCGCAGGGCGGTCTTTGACGGCCGCCTTTCAGGGGCGGGTCGAACGGAGGGCTAAGGAATGTTTCCTCAGGGTCCGCTTCTTGAACGAGGGAGTCACCAAGTGCTCCGGAGGGTCCACGTCGGCCGGAGCCTGCACCTCAGCCGGGTCTTGGAGGCGCTGCCCACGCAGGTCGCGGCTCTGTCACCGACGGGACCGCGGGTGGGAGCAGACGGCACCCGACGCATTCGGCTTCCCGGCACGCCCGCCGCCCCCGCAGTCCACGCCGTGGTCGCCCCACCGAGTGAAGCCCGCCGAGGTCGAAAGCAGCTGCCGCCTCACAGGTGAGTCCTCTGCGGCCGCAGGCCCAGCGCTTTGTTCCTCGACCGCGGCCCGGCCGGCCCTCTCTGGGGGCCCGGCCACTCGGCCACCTCGGAACGGGTTAGTTTGGGTCGTCCAGCTGGTCCTAGTACAGGTTGTCGGAGCCCGGGGAGGGGGCCCACGACTCTCAGCCGCCTCCCGGGGCCTTTTCGGGCGGCCTTGCCTCCTCCGTCTCCGGGGGAGGTCTGAGGCCCGGTTTCTGCCCCAGCTGCCTCGGTGGCGGCGGCCTTGTCAGGGAAGTCCAGTTCTGGGCTGTGGGCCCGCTCCTCAGAGCGTCGGCCGGTTGGCCACTGGCCTCTTCCTGCTGAGGACTTGGGGACATGGCGCCTTCAGGCTTCAGAGGGCGGGCAGGGGCAGTGGTCTCAGGACCCGACGTCACCTGGGCCAGCCGTCCTGCGCCAGGCGGGTCTGCGAGGGGCCCTTCTCCACCAGGCCTATTTTCTTGATCAGAGCAGGAAGCTTTTTCTTCTTTGAAAGAAGAAAGAGAACAAGGTCTTGAATTTCCTTGAAGATCCGACCGAGGATCTTATTTAATTGCCTAGCAATGAGGTACAACTATTAACTGCAAGATAAATTGCAAGGATGCGATGGTAGGAAATACTTTCAAAGAAAATCCTGCACGTACAGGAAAAGAGTGAGGACAACATATATACAATGTAGAACGCTCCTTCAGTAGTCAAGGGAAAAGTGCAATCATGGCATACTGAGTAGTGATTCTGTCTGCAGAATTAGAAAAAAAAACTGCTGATCGAAAAATACTATTGCAAATAACAGGAGAAATATGGCTGATGCATAAGAGAAAATGAAAAGGTAAAACCTAACGGAAGCCTAGTGTGCCCATAAGTCACAATTGTGGCAAAGGCCTTGAGGGTGATAAGGACTTTAGATCCCAGTGACCCACATGTGGCATGAGAGTCTAGCCTCAGCTTTTGAAGTGGTGAGGTCTGGAGTATTGATGTGTTAGGAGGGCATTCCAGTAGTGACCTCTCAAAGCAACGGGAGCAGAAGTGAGAAGTCTTGATGATTCAAGACAGATTCAAGAAACATATGTCAATCAGAAAACTGATTGTTTTTACTCTACTTGCTTACCGTTCTGACATATTCACTTACAATTTATTTTAGGGTTTAAATTTTTGCTCTGTACAACAGATACTGTTTTCCTAGAATTGAAGGCTGATCAGTCAGCTATTAATTCCTTCCAAAGTCCTGGACAAATAGACATACTCATTGCAAGGGGAATCCCTTCAATTTATAATGTTTTGTAAAATAAAAATAAATTAAGCTTTTTGTTTTTTAGTAAAAGCATTAAAGTACATAAAAAGTTATTAGGAGAAAACTTTACCAGTCCTTAAAGCCAGAGAGTAAATTTTCCATATTGATTTTTTTTCCCACGTCAATTGTAAACTGGGATGAATTCCGCCATATGATAGTTATATCTAGTTTCTACACTGAATCTAGTTTTGGAACCAAGAACACTCTTCAGGCAATAGTAATTCTGTTTATCTATGTTAAAAATAGCCACATAGTATGAATATATAAAATAAAATAGCAATATGTCTCTTAAAAACCTATTTCACAATGTCTTGAGGACAGTCTTCAGAGCATTCTTGAGGGGAAAGGTTAGGGGTTGGTAGGAGATTACATGTGATAAATACACTCCAGTGGGTAGAATTCCCGACGTGTTTAGATTTTTTTCCTCACGCTATTCCAAGGAATTTTTGATATCTCCATTTTTTTGTAGTGCAAATCAATATCGAGTTCAGGTTTTATTAAAAACAGCCAAGCAAAGAAATTAGAACCACTCCCAACTTCTTGAGCTTGCATATTGAATTCAGACTCTCTGGTAAATGCATGTAGGTATTGATAA
Organism: Balaenoptera physalus; assembly: GCF_965194825.1. Taxonomy (NCBI): domain Eukaryota; kingdom Metazoa; phylum Chordata; class Mammalia; order Artiodactyla; family Balaenopteridae; genus Balaenoptera; species Balaenoptera physalus. The sequence goes on from NC_138884.1 coordinate 133,161,467, forward strand.
ACTCAACTCAATTTAAAATTATGTTCTTCCCTATTTGGTTTAGTTTCCTGAGAATCTATTCCCATATGCATCCTCCAGATTTTATAAAAAAAAAAATATATATATATATATATTTATATATATATAAAATTACAAATCTGTCAGTTATTTTTGGATGTATAAACTCTCTCTCCTCTTCTCAAGTTTGACTTTGTAATTGGCCCTCAAGGCATTCTGGAAACTGACTGAAGTTAAAGACCTGGATGGGCATGGGTATTTTATGTTGGCCAGAGATACTGGTGGGAGTTTATATATTAAATTGGGTACCAGATTTCAATGGGGAGACCAGAATCCCAGAGTGTCAGAGACTGAGTAATGGGGCAGAGACCTTAGTTACCTAAGTAAGGAGGGAAACCTTATCTTGATAGGCTGCATGACTGGATGATAATCCAAATCTCTGACCTTGAGAGACATTTGGCGATGACACCACATCACCACATCTCTTAAGTCTACTCAGTGAGTAGCCCTCTAAGATCCAAACTAACCTGTGTAAACACAAATCTAAGCCTCTCTTTCCTTTTTCATATCTTTCCTCAAATGTAACCTTTTCTTTGAGACCATCCAGCCATCCTATTTCATGTGTACCTACCCCTACCCAGATGTGTATATTCTTTAAAGTACATGTTATATCCATCTCCCTTAATATAATGGAAGCTCTTGGAAACAGGGAAGTTGACTATTCTTGAGGATGGACCTAAAGCAGCACTAGTGAGGTACTCTTCAAGGGCACACAATTTAAGGGGACACTAAAAAATCTCAGTAATCAAGATATAAAATATTTTAATGCAATAATCGAAAAAAATGTCATTAATGCAAAATAATCCATGATGAATAAAGTAGCAATATTTTAAATAAAGGCAGGATTCATAATAATACCATACTGAGCCATATTAGAAACCTAGGCAAAAGGAAAAAACCAGTAATACTGATCCAGTGGTGTGGGATTTTCACAGTGAAGTGTGAGTTGCTGTACCTTATTCCCATACCATTTTGTAAGAAGCACAATGTTTGGATAACATCTTTAGATTTTGGTGAAGACATATAACTCTTTTAGGTGGATTTCTCTGACCCATTAACTGGATTGCTGCCAAAGCTACGAACTTTCAGTCAAGTTCAGAGCAAGAGAAGTTTTCCCACCTGGTTCTGGCTGTTCACGTTTCTTGTGTCTTGGGGAATTGACGTTACTAATGGGTCTGTGGCATAAAAGGATCTCCATGGAGTTTGCAACAAACCCTGATAGGAGAATAGCAGCAGAGGCTGTGGGGTTTTGGAGCAAAGCCACTAATTTTTTATTGAATAATTTTTCTTTCTATCTCTGAATTTTGGCAATGTGCATCTCCCAACTGAGAGATGTATAAATGCAATACACAGGCTTTTCCAGCCTTCTGTGCAGCTAGCGTGTGTGCACGTGAATTAGGATCTGTCAATCAGATATTCTCACCCCAGACCTTGATTTAGGATCTAATGACTGAAAGAAGTAGATGCCACACACACTTTGTTTTGCTGTGGGAAGAGGGAACTCTTTAATTTCCAGGGTCAATAGTAGCTGAAGTTCTAATGACAGTACGACAGTGTGCCCACTGATGTCAGCAGAGGCGACTTCACTGAACAATTCTGCATTGTGGTGTCAATTCTGACTGCACACATAGCTTCCAAACCTAGTTATTTGTCCTTCCTGGAAGTTGTGTGAGTTATCCAATGCACTTTAATTTCTTTTCAGATTAAATTGTTAAAAGATTGTTTCTGTTACAATTATGAGTTTTGACTTATATGACTAATGTATGGATCCTGCCAAATGAAGAAAAGATTCCAGGTTTAACCTTAAGTAGTTTGGCCTATTAAGAGGAAATGTTTTCTTCTTTAAATAATGCCTGGAAACTTACTTATGCATTTCTTAACTTATCTTCCTTCTTGCTGTACATAGTGACTTGCCCGTGTAGTATGAGTTACATAAATACTGTTGGCTGAAGTGAACAAGAATATGACTCACACCATTAAGTAAATCACCTATCTTAATATATCCTAGATTCTTAACTTACCATCCATTCTATATAAACAAACAAAGAGTAGTGAGTAGCTGAGGAAAATTAGAGTGGTAGTCATCTTTATAGCACTGAGAAAGTAACCTGAGACAGGTGGGCATGTATAAAATAAGGGAAATATATTTCCCTTGGAGAAACAGACTGTGTTTTCAAGCGTAGTCTAGAATCTGGGATACCTTTTGAAGCAATAACTGAAGGTTTGCAGCGTCAAGTTTGCAGCGTCGAGCCTCTGAGACATTCACAATTGCCCCATGGTTCACTACAGTTAACTAGGTGTGAGGAAGATTTGAAAGCACCTGGGATGAAATTGAGGCTAAACATCCCTGCTTAGTCACAGAGGCCCTTTTCTTCTGCCGCCCCAAGGAGATCCCTGTGGGCTTTCTTGATGACTAAATCTGCCTGGTCTGGCTTTCTGAAGATGGTGTGATTTAAAGGGATAGATGCCAAGAGGAAAAAAAGGAGGCTGGCAGGGATTTTGGCGGCAAAGGCAAGGTCTTCAGTGGTGAAGGAATCCGTGTGTCTGCTGCCTCAGTGGCATATGCATTTTGTGATGTTTGGAGAGTATCCTACAGACTTTAGTGAAGACAGACTGTATTGATTTCTGTTTGCTCCTTCACATTTAGCTACGAGTTTCAGTAGCAACAAAACTTCAGAGGCTGTGAAAACTGGTTAGTGAGGCTGATCAGGTGCACCAAGAGAAACAAAAGCACACAGACTAGTCAATAGAGAGCTTCATGCAGCTTATAAATGTGTCTCTCCTTTAGCTTCCTGTTCCTTTCCAGGAGATGAAACACCATAGTGCCATGTAGCTAGTAACAGAGGTAAGTGTCCTTCTTCTTTCCCCCCCGGGGCAAAAAGAAACTAAAGTTCTGATAATGCAACAAATAATTCAACAGACTTTGAGTTTTAGATGAGTAGGATCTATCCCCTAACAGGAAAGGTTTTTAGCCAGCAGTTTTAAGAGCAAAGTGATAACTGTGAGGATAAAACAAGTGGCACATTCACAGGTGTGACAAGCATGATAAATGCATCTTTCTAGAAACTTGACCCAAAAAGTAATAGGCCTGGGGGTGGCTCTCTCCTGCCTCCGACAGGAAGGGCTTTTCACTTCCACTTGTAAATGACCAACTTCAATCAGCAGTAGTTACTTTCGGTGATGTTTCTGCAGTCACCAACCCAAGCCACCCCCATCTCCTTACAGGTCAACAGCATACAGGATAGTCATTGGAATTCTTAGCTGGCGTCAGACCTGGGTGATCTCCTTCTGTATCCTCTTACCCTTGCCCCAGCAATCAAATTAGTTCTGTTAACAGCTGGCCAAATCAGCCAGCCTAGTAAACTCTCTGTCTTAGAAAGGAAATCTAGACATTCATATCGGTTTATATTGTTTTTCTCCCCTCAGTGTGATCTTGGGAACCTTGCCAGGGGGTCTGATGGCTGTCGGCTGATGATGCCACGTGAAGTCTTTAATAAGCTGACATTTCCTGTTGATGAGCTGCCATGTCTAAAGGCCAAACCAAACAGTGTTGAGGCTCTTTGGATCCCAGACTCTGTTTTGGTCTCTTTCTCTTCCTTCTCCTGGAGTTGTCAGCTCTGCCCACCCTGTGTTTCTCCATCTCACCTTTGTAGATATGCAATACAAAGGTCAGATGGCAGGCACTGCCTTCCAGCAAGACTGAACCTACTGAAAAACCCTTGGGCTGTGTTGCTGGCTTTGTTATGAGACACAGAGGGGAGCATTGGCTGGAAGTGTTTCCTGTGAGAGGGAGAGGCTGTTTTCTGAGAAGGCAAATGGAAGCTTGTCAGATGGGTTAAAGGAGGAGGCAAAACGTTTTTCTCTTTCAAAGTTCTTGTGACTGTTAATTGAAACATATGAGTAAAGAATAAAAATGCTGAAGTTAAGGAAGTAAAACCTGGGAGTAGGAAATTAAGAAAGAGTATTGCCAGCTCGACTGGCCTAAACTCTCATATTTGTAGTGTCTCTTACTATATCACAATCAGTGGTAGATTATATCCTCAGACCTAAAAATGAGAGCCCTGTAGAAGAATTTTAGAGTTTGATTTTGTTTCTTAAGAGTGTGGGTTAATGCACACTGGCAAGGCTGCTGAGTGGCAGGTCAGCAACTGTTCACCGTTAGGGTGGCAAAGGACACGTCCAGAGTTGGGCATGACCTACACAGAGCTCTGTGGCAGCCTGGTACACATGCCTCTAGGGTCAAGCTGCTGGGATCTTATGTGATGTTGAAATCACAGGATAATGTTTTGTTCCTTGTGTGTTGGTGGGTAGAATGAGGTGATATGTGAAATGTAGGGAGAATCCAGGGTATGATTTCCTTCCAAGATTTTGATGGTAACATACCTACCATATAACATCTTAGTCAAGGTTTTATAACCCTAAAAGGGAAACAACTATTAATCATTTTCCCTCAACACTGTTCATCAAAATACCCTTACACATTTTGGTGAGATCTTCCAAATCTCTCTCTCTTTTTTTTTTTTCTCTTTTTTAGTGCTTTTCCAAGTGTCAGGAAATACATTTACTTTTATTGCAAGGAGAAGTTTGTATTTCTCTTGATGATGACCATTTTCCCAAGAACTAATTGAAAGTGACTTTTTCCTCTGTGTGGCTTCATCAGGAAATCTGTTTTTGCTCGATATAGCAGCATCAGCTGAGTAACTGAACGACTCACATGCAAATAATGCTTGGCAGTTTTCTCTAAATTTATAGTCTACTCTGCAATAGTTCTTTTTTTTTTACTTTTTGGTATTGGTTTTGATGGAGAAGTAAACCAAAATGCCTAAAGGGTCCAAGCAAATAACATAAACTAGTGAAGTAAATTACACATTGAACACTAAGCATTGGTGTTTGTTACCAGTAGGCAGGGGAAAATAGCAAGGGATCCATATATAAATAAGTATTCAATTCCGACTTCAGGTCTGTACATAAGAGAAAGAACCCTGATCCCCAGAGGAGAGAACTGATAAGAACAAGGCTCAAAATGAGCCTTGGGAACAGATTCCTGGAAAGACCACAGACCTAGAAGGAACTGGGAACATTGGCCAAGCAACAGAGCAAACCAGAAACAGGAGAATGAGGCCAAAGTCAGACCAGTAGTTGAAAGTAACCAGGATGTACTGATTATTGAGCTTTAAACACTGCGTGGAAACAGGACTTACTTCTGCATCATGGATCCTGAATCTGATCATCCACAAAGAAGACTTGAATAATGTGGGGCACATGGGCACCAGGAGTGATACCTAAGCAGCAGGATTTTCGGTCAGTGAGCTATCACTCATCTTCATATTCTACTACATGGGTGGGTAGAGGAGGGAGGCAGATGTATTTTTACTGCTTTTTCGGTCTTATTACCAATTCAATATATGTTAATTATTTTTTAAATAAAAATGAAGAGGAACAGAAAGAAGAAAATTACCCAGATTTGTATTTCATATATATCTCACAGGCATTTCAAACTCCATATGGCCTACATTAAAGTGACTATCCTCAAATCTACTCTTCAAAATATAGCCCTTGGACTTACGTGATCCTGCTATTTAATCACCCAAGCCAGATACCCGTGATTCATTTATGATTTCTCTTTTTCTCTTTCCTTAGTCACCACCAAATTGTATTAATTTATCTGGTTTTCCTGGAATTGATTATCTTCTCTCCATCTTCCTGCTACTGTTTTAGTTTGTAGGCATATTATCTCTCACACAGGTGGTTGCAATAGTCTCTAATTGATCTACCTGTAATAAGTCTCTCTCTTCTAAATCCATTCCAGTCAATATCACTGGTTTTTCTGAAGAAAATATTTGCAAATGATGTGACTGACAAGGGCTTAATTTCCAAGATATGCAAAAAGCTTATTCAGCTCAGTGGAAGAAAAAAAACAACAACACCCAATCAAAAAATGGGCAGAAAACCTAAACAGACATTTCTCCAAAGAAGAAGGCATACAGATGGCCAACAGGCACATGAAATGATGTTCAACATTGCTAATTATTAGAGAATTGCAAATCAAAACTACAATGAGGTACCACCTCACTCTGGTCAGAATGGCCATCATCAAAAAGTCTACAAATGATAAACACTGGAGAGAGTGTGGAGAAAAAGGAACCCACCTATACTGTTTGTGAGAAGGTAAATTGGTGCAGCCACTATGGAGAACACTATGGAGGTTCCTTAAAAAACTAAAAGTAGAGTTACCATATGATCCAGCAATCCCACTGGGTATATATCTGGAAAAGATGAAAACTCTTAATTCAGAAAGATACATGTGCCCCTTTGTTCATAGCAGCACTATTTACAATATCTAAGACATGGAAGCAACCTAAGTGTCCATTGACAGATGAATGGATAAAGAAGATGTGGTATATATATACACTAGAATCCTACTCAGCCATAAAAAAGAATGAAATAATGCCATTTGCAGCAAATGGATGGACCTAGAGATTTTGATACTAAGCAAATTAAGTGAGACAGAGAAAGACAAATATCATATGATATTGCTTATATGTGGAATCTAAAAAAATGATGCAAATGAACTTATATACAAAATAGAAATAGACTCACAGACATAGAAAACAAATTTATGGTCACCAAAGGGGAAGGCGGGGAGGGGTAAATTAGGAGTATGGGGATAACAGATACATACTACTATACATAAAATAGATAAACAACAAGGACTTACTGTATAGCACGGGGAACTATATTCAATATTTTTTAATAACCTATAGTGGAAAAGAATCTGAAAAACAATATATATTTGTTTATGTGTAACTGAACCACTTTGCTGTATACCTGAAACATTGTAAATCAACTGTATTTCAATTTAAAAAAATACAATGTTGATTGTATTTCTAAGTGCACTTGAATCTTTTTATTAATTACCTAGAAGTTACAAACTAGCTGTCCACATGCTTAATACATCAGGGCATTATATGTTTGGTCTAAACCAAACAAATAAGTAGGATATATCAAGCTTTTGCTATGAAGAAAATATTGCTTAATAGGAGTACATTAAAATTAAATAATTTCAGTCATCAGAAAACAACATTCAAAGAGTGAAACAGCGAGCCACATAGAAGAAGGAGATGTTGATAATTCATATTTCTGGCAAAGAACTCATATTCAGAATATGTAGTTTTCTTAAAATTCAATTTTAAGAGGCAGCCAACACAATAAAGAAAACAAGCAACAGTCATTTGCACAACAGAGGACATTCCAACAGCCAATAAACATATGAAAAGCGGCTCAAATTAAAAACACAAAAAGCTACTACTAGCCATTGATCAGAATGGCTAAGATGAAAATTGCAGACCAGATAAGGGAAAACAGGAAGCAATAGGAATGTTCATACACTGTTGGTGGGAATGTAAGTTGGTAAACAACATTTTACCAATCCATTGTATGGCAAATATTTCCTAAGCTGAATATATGCATATCTTGTGACACAGCAATTCTACTGTAGATACATACCCAATAGAAATTCATAAACATATTTATCAAAGACAACCCAAATGTCCATCAGCAATAGAATGGGTAAAGAAATCATGGAATATTATATGGCAATGAGAGTAAGAAAATTACTGTTACATTTCAAACATGAATGAATCTTGAAAACATAACAGTGAGTGAAAGAAATCAGATGCAAGAAGAGTCCATGTTGTATGATTTCACATAGGTACAGTTCAAAACCAGAGAAAACGAATCTGCTGTGTTAGAAATCTGCTGTAGTTAGTCTTCGAAAATGGGATGGATAGTGATTAAAAGAACGTTCAAGGGGACTTTCTAAGGTTCTGGTAATGTTCTATTTGTATCTCACTGCTTGGCATGGGAGTGTTCACTCTGTGAAAATTCATTGAGTTTCATACTTTCGATTGTTCATTTTTCTATTTATTTCTTTCAATAAAAAGCTGGAGAAAGTATCATTAAAAACATAAATAACTTAACATAGGCACACACTTTAATGAGACAGGGAACTCCTTCAAGAAACCTAATCAAAACCAGTTTTGTTCTAGCTTTTATACTACATATTCTTTGTACTTAATTCAATTTATGTTATACAATTTTATCCTTACTGATTCATTTTCTTACATATATGTTATGTTACGGACCTTTCAAGGGCCTTTTTATGATCTTCTGTCCTTTTCACCATGTATTTTACAATGGGTGAAGCACCCATTGAATGACTGACAAATTACTTAAGCATGCTGTCTTCTTCTCTATACTATATTAGCTAGAAAAGGGGGATTTTATAGTGCATTAATTTTTAGGTACCCACCTAATATAATTATGAAATCTGTATTCACAGGGATTTGTCACTAATTTATTCTCACTGATATTAAAAGATGAATCATTATAAAAAATAAAGAAATGTTTGTTCTTGAGTCATATATAACACAATGTTACTGAATAAAATCAGAATATATATCATGGCACTTTTGTCACTATTTCTCTTTCCTTTGTATTAAAATAAGAAATGACATGTAAATAATCTGTGTGGTATTTATCAAGAAATAAAGAATGTGGAAAATTCAAATAATTGTGTATAGAACACTCATAAGAAATAACTACAGTGAACTAACTGGAGCTGATCACCTTGAGATGTGGAATTCTAAGTGTAAAAACTGAAAAAAAAAATGTGCTTTTATCTAAGATTCTTTAAGAGGAAGAAATCATTATACCATTATACCCTTCTTAGGAAAAAGTGAATTTCTGGGAATGGGCAATGACTCGCCTAATCACAGAAGATATTTATTGGATAATAATATATTCATCCCTGTTCTTAATAATAAACGTTAAAAATATAAAGAAGAATTCAGCCTGAAAGTTACTATATAAAGCATAAAAAAGTCAGATATAAGTACTGAGAAATTTTGAAGAAGAGTTAGCAACAGGTAAGGATCAAATATTACTTGTTGCGTAAATCACGTTTTATTTGTAGAACTTTGTGAAACATTCATAATAAAATGTGAGACTCACCTAGTTTCAGTTTCAAATAAACCTGAAACTCAGGGAGGTTCAACAAAAGTTTTGCCAAGGTTCATGAACTTTCATCGAATGTGGGCTGATTTTTTTTTTTGGAAGTTGGACCAGTCAATAATTTTCACCATGTTTAGACTACATTTCTTTAAAAATGAAAACTTGCGGATGGAAAACAAAGGAAGCTAAAATGCAAACAATCTTTGCTTAATTTTTATCAATATAATCTGGTGCAATTTTTTCCTACGTTTTAAAAACTTAAATTCAATTTTGACAGGGCAAAAAAATACCTTGGTTTGCTCTTCTATCTTTTCTGCAGAGAAAACTTAACAGTATTAATATTACTTGTGATGCTGCTTTTCATGAAAAAACAATAGGAGTGAACATAAGTGCATTTGTATGATAATAATAATACTGACGTTTATTGTTCAGTTACTGTTTTAAATACTATACAAGTATTATATCATTTAATTCCTTCTACAGTTCTCTGTGGTAGGTCCTTTTACAGAGAAGATTAAGGTTCAGTGAGAGGTAAACTAATTTGTCCAGTGTTTTTGCTTTTTAAGTTAAAGTTGATTTTATGGGCAGCTCAGGCAATATAAGGCTGTTTACCTACTTTAGTCCTCTGAAATGAATAAGTATATTTCTGGGTCGGATGTTCCATTATCAGCCAACTTTTCTTCTGCTTCAGATTGTTTACAAAGAGAATCATTCATTAGTGATACTCTGTGAGAATGACTAAACTACAACTTGGAGAAAAGCAGAGTACCAGCATCACTGGATTCTCCCTGAATATCTTTGAGGAAATATGACAGTTGATGGGAATTAGTAAGAAGAGGAAGAAAGTTGAGGTACTGACACACATAATGCGTTAATTGAAGGCATAAATTATTTCTTGAAGTGGTCTAGTGTTCATAATAAAGATGTCCCAGGCTTGAGTACTATCTACATTGTACATTTGTCATAATTTGTCATAATTACAAAAATATTTAATGAGCACTTAATAATTTTGTTCAAATTCAGTTTTCTAATTAAGGTACAAGCAAACAGCTGAAATACATACAAGAATATCTTCATACACATTTTTGTACTTGAAAAAAATTACTAGTTAAAAAAATAAATATTGCTTTGATTTGGACTCACTCCCCTTTTGGGGGCAGCATTCATAAATGGGAAGTATACAAGGACATATGTGCCATTTTTAAATCTTGTCCAGTTTTCATTTACCTTTCAATTCTACCTAATGAATGGGCGTCTTTAAGAATATTATATGTAGACTTGAAAGACCTTAAAATTTATTATTCAAAAAAATTCTTGGATATTTAAAGATGACCTGTATAATTCAAAATTAATCAACTAAGGACAAACTTTTGCAATTTTAGAACAGTACACTCTTCTGACTACCTACAGATTTGAATTTGAAAACTTGAACACTAGGTTAATAGATGTGTAGTTGAAACTTTCTACTGCCATGAAGGTTTAGGATAGGAGGTATATTAAATGGTTAATAAACCATTCCTCAGTGGAGCAACTATAGAAGTTCACAGCTGCCTGAACATGAGTTCAGTAAAGTTTATAATAAGAAAATTATAGTTATTTACTCAGAAAATGAAACTATCCAAGTGGCAGGATAGCTCTCTAAAACAGATGCATCACTTCAGTCTGCTATTTATTGCATGCGTATTCTCATTTATCATGGTTTCCTGGCCCCTTTATAGTTCAACTCTGACAACTGTAAATCAACAGAAAAGATGAGACACAGTGGTAAATCAAAGTAAAGAACAATTACTTGAATAAGTGGAAAACACGCTTGGTATTATGGTTAAAAACAATTTGTATAGCATTTAACAGGAAAGTAGTACAGTCTCTGATTGTGCCAAGAGTGTAACCAATAGTATTTTCAAAATCGTCAGCCCATTTAGTTATTTGGCATAAATACATAAAAGAGTAATTAATGTATGGAAACCATCAGTTGCATTGTGCCTATTACTAAGAAGGCTTTTTAAATGAAATTCCTTAATCTTTAAAGCTATTTCTCATTCATTCACTTAATCAATTGCTGATTCTGGTAGAAACTTCACCTTTTGCTGGTCTGTTGTATCACAGTAATCTTGGATTCCATTTGGAACCCTACACTTGGCTAGAACATTCATCAAAGCTAAAAACATTCTGTTCTTGATACTGATCCAATTGCTTAGCCTCTACCCTAGAGGATTTGTATTAAATATAACACTGTTGTGCACTGTGAAATTTCTCCTGGTTTAAACAACACTTGAAACATATCCCGTCTGTAATACACCAAAGGTGAATGGTGATCAGTCATACGTTTTTGAAGACTGCAGTTCTGTCAGTCTTCAATTTAATCACAATCAGTATCTGTACGTCCTTTATTTTTACACGAGAGAAGCATTCTGAGCATACTGTTGGCCCAGTAAAACTACAGGATGTACTATGTGGCTTATTTCTTAATTAAATATGTTGAATCATTAATATCAATCAAAACTAGAAAAAAACTGGTTTAAAATCCTATTATAAAATGTCTTCCTTTTAAGTCCTGAGTTTTATAGCACCTAAGATGAGACAGAGTCAAACTGTTGTTTTGACCTATCATACACATGTCGTCCTTCCAGGATTTTCCATGTTATTTGACAGGCTTCTTTACACTTTGTTTGAAAAATATAACGTAAGCTTTGCAATAACACATGTGAAATGAAGTCAGTGCAAATACTGTCTGTATAAACTTGACAAGTTCAATTCATGGAAAAAGCTGAAATGTCAACAAGGTCTTGGTCAGAAGGTTACAAAATTTGCCTGCTATAATTATTATTATTATTTTATCTCTCTTAGCAACAGATTTTGGTTTGTTTAAGCTAAATAGTTCTTTAGGAGGCTGACATTGAGATGATTTAGTACATAACAGGGCTTGGCTTGTTAAACTACAAAGAATTAATCCCACTAGATTTCACAAATAGCACCTGCTCAAGCCTGCTAGAGTTGTCTGTCTACATGGAATGCGTCAGAGCAAAATTTGGCAGGACCAACAGACAGACTGAATTATCAAAAATCCAGGACGTTTGCTCTAAAAGAAACCTGCTCTCTTTTTACCGCTGAGTGTTTATTTGGAAATTAACCCTGAATTAGCCAATTTCAAATGACTAAGTAATCAAAAAACAATTTTAAACATTGTGAGATATATAGTAGGTAGTATTAATTGCTCTAAGAGTCTCTTTAAAAACCTTTTAAGAGGGACTTGGACTCTTCTAGAGTAACTGTGGATACAACAAGTGCATCATTGTGTGTAAACTTGGATACAAGGAATTTTGCAGGTTCAGTAAGTAGCTTTTCCCAGTTCATGTGGTAGATTGGCCTTTCCTTGGTACAAACTCTCTTGTGTCTTTTTTTTTTGGCCGCCCTGCACAGCATGTGGGATCTTAGTTCCCCGACCAGGGATCGAACCCATGCCTCCTGCACTGGAAGTGTGGAGTCTTAACCACTGGACCGCCAGGGAAGTCCCTCTCATGTCTTTTTTTATAAGGGCACTGATGCCATCATGATGGCTCCACCCTCATGACTTCATCTAACTCTAATTACTTCTCAAAGGCCCCATCTCTAATACCATCACATTGGGGATTAGAGCTCAACATATGAATTCGGTGGGACACAAACAATCAGTTCATAATAGTGCATATGTTTATATTTGATAGGAATATAAAGATTAGAAATAACTAATTTAGCAATGAGCTAGGGCTTTCAAAATATACTAATTTTCAGGATGTTTAATAAAAAATCATGTTAGAGCATATTTCCTATATCTTTCGTATTTCTTATTATGTGCCATAATTTTTCTCTATAGTAAATATTGTTCTCCTCCCTGAATTTCTGTCACTAACAAATACTCATAGTAGTTTTGTAGGGCAAATGATCCAGTTGCTGTTAGTACTGGAATCAAAGGTTTTACTCTAAAAATTATATTTTCTATAGTTTATTCTTTGTTTCCTTTCTAGACTCAGAAAAAAAATCCATGTTCTTATTCAAGTATAGCAAATAATGTCTTCACTTTCATTTTATTAACTCCTTCTTATGAAAGAGAGGTTAGAAAAGGTGTTGAAATCTTTGCTAGAAATTATGTGAAAAGTCTGAATTCTCTGGCACACAGTGAAATGAGTATGTGAAAAAATATTGGGACTGAACACTTGTTATATGTCAAGCTGATTTAATGAACCATATAGTAAATAGTTTAATTTTTATGCAATAAGGAAAGTTTTCAGTATTTTTAATGTTAAACATAAAGATGATTTTCTAATATGTGGTTTAAAAAATCATACGTCAAAATGTATTATGGCAAGTCCATTATCAAGTAAAAGATCGCAAAAGTATAAAAATGCCAGTGTTATTGTCATAGCAACAGCTTCTTGTTTTATATAAACATTGTTGATTAGTTACTAGAGCCAGGTTTGTTTTAATATTTATAATTTATCTAATTCCATATATTTGAACTGTGGCATACTTTAGGATATTATCAACTTATGCATAAGAAATTTTGTGGGTTGCTGAAGTAGCCCTACCATGAAAACACATCCTTGGAATATATTCCTTATAAATAAGTATCAATATCAATCAGGGGATACTTGGGATATATAAATTCCATTTACTTATAGAGCACAAGTAAGCTCTATAATATATCCAGGAGAAGAAATGATTTAGATAAGACACTACTACTTTAAAAGAAAAAAAAAGTTAATTGAGATATAATTCACATACCACAAAATTCACTATTTTAAAGTGTACAATTCAGAGGGTTTTAGTATATTCACAAACTTGTGCAACCATTGCTGTTATTTACTTCCAGAACATTTTTATCACCCACAAATGAAACTCCACACCCATTATCAGTCACTCTCCATATCTTCTTCCCCCCAGCCCCTGGCAACCACGAATCTACTTTGTGTCTCAATGGATTTGCCTATTCTGGACATTACATACAAATGGAATTATACAATATGTATCCTTTTATATCTGACTTCTTTCATTTAGCATAATGTTTTCAGAGTTCACTTATGTTTTAGCATATATCAGTACTTCATTCCTTTTATGGTTGAATGGTATTCACTGTGTAGATACACCACATTTTGTTTATCCATTTCATTAGTTGTTGGACATTTGGGTTGTTTCCACTTGAGGAGGGTGCTATTTTGAATAAGGGTATTATGAAAATTTGTGTACAAGTTTGTATGCTTTCAGTTCTCTCAGGTACCTAAAATTGGAATTGCTGGATCATAGAGTAACATGGTAAGCTTTTTGGGGAAGGTCGAACTGTTTTCAAAAGTGGCAGCACTAATGTGGTGACATCACTGATTAGCCAGATTAGACAATTCCAGAACTTTATACCTCCACAAAAGCAACTGATAAGCTAGCAAAAATCATCAGAATCAACTTGTTCAGAACTCTGGAATCCTCTCAAAAACTTATCATAACCAGAGGAAAGCTTAATGAAGAAAGACGTTGCTGCATTGCACTAAGAGAGTGCTCTGACATTTTAAGTTGCTGCTCGTTTTCCCCACTCCCAGATTAGCAGTAGCTATGATGATGACAGCTTAAAATCCTGATGCAGGTTACTAGTGCCAGAGGGAGCAATATAGACCTTATTCTCAAAAACTGGCTGTGAATTTCATCCTGTTTGGTAGATTCTTGAAGGACCAGTGCAGGGGCTTGCCATTGTTTTACCTGATTTGGAGTATTGCCAGGACAAGGGTGGCTTCTTGGGTGGGTGTTTGCAGACCAAAAAGGTTAGTAAGCATGAGGTTGAGGTATGTGGGGCAATAGCGCTTTTAAAAGCTCCTGCTTGCATCAGATAATTAAGCAACGCACATGCCCGGGATCAGACATATGCTCAGCAAAGGTCTAAGAGAATCTTAATCTTTTACCTCTGGCTCCCCTTTACGCTCCACACAAACACAAGTGAAGGCTAAGGCAGAGTTGTAAAAAGTCTGGCTAAGTGTTAAAGGTGTGTCCCAGAACAGAGCCCAAGTATAAACTGGTAATTTCAGTGGTCACACATGACAAAGAGTATAGGCTTTACAAAAATAGTTCAGAAAAGTCACTGAAACAAAACAAAAAATAACAACCCACAATAAGCAGTTACAATCCTGGGGAATGAGAATAATCTGATTTCTAGAGCTGTCACATTATAGTATTCAAAGTGTCCAGTTTTCAACAAAATAATTACAAGGCATGCAAAGAAAGAAGAAAATGTGGCCTATTCACAGGAAAAAAGACATTCATAGAAACTTTACCTGAAGTATCCTGTGCACTGGACTTACTAGACAGAGATTTTAGATCAAATATTTTAAATATGCTCAAAGTGCTAAATGAAACTATTGACAAAGAAAATGGCGTTAAAAAAAGAGCCAAATAGACATTTGGAGCCTAAACATAACAATAACTGAAATGAAAAGTTCACTAGAGGATTGCAACAGCAGGTTTCAGCAGAAGAAAGAATCAATGAAATTAAGATAGATCAATTTAGATTATTCAGTCTGAGGCACCAAAAGAAAAAAGGATGAAGATGAATGAAGAAAACAATAATGGAGTCTGAGATCTATGGGACACCATCAAGTGGGCCAACATGTGCATAGTTGGAGTCCCAGTGGTAGAGGCGAAAAAGGAGCAGAAAGAATGTTTGAAAAAATATTGGCCAAAAACATCTCTTATTTGATGAAATATGTAAATCTGCCCATACAAGAAGCTCTAAGAACTCCAGGCAGGATAAATTCAGAGAGATCCACACTAAGACACATTATAGTCAAATTATCAAAAGCCAAAGTGACTGCATCATTTTGTTTCCCCACCAGCAGTATATGAGTGTTCTGATTTCGCTGTATCCCCACCAACTCTTGTTAATGTCCTTTTTATTTTAGTCATCTTAGTGTAGAGTGGTATCTCATTTTTTAAAATTGCATTTCCATCATGACTGATGATGCTGAGCATTTTTTTCATGTACTTACTAAGAAAACTTCTTAAACTGGCAATTGGAACAAAACAGATCAGCCTTTGATCCAGCTAATGTGAAGACAGTTCGAGTAATATCCGACAGATCCATTTGGCCACCAACTGCAGTCAAGGATAATTCTCACACCTGTCCTGCTCGCAAAACTGGACCTAAGGAACTCTGTCCTCATGTGAGGCAAGTTGATAAAAACACTTACCCAGAACTCATAAAGAAATCCTACAGAAGAAAGGAAAAAAAATAACGTCATCCAAAGATTCAAAGGGGAAGCATATCTTTGGGAAAAAAACCCAAAATAACATTTCAGAAGCTGTTCTGCATTTTTAGCATGATATGAGAGGGTTTGGACTCTAGAAAGTAAAAATGGAAAACTGTAAGAACCAGTTGAAATGAAAATGTGAAGAAAATGAAAAGAATTGATACAGGTAAACGTTTCAAGAGTAACAGAATTAACATCTCCATTTGAGGAAATAAAAAAGCCTAAGTAACAGTACAGGGAATTAGCAAGGTGGAGAACAAACATAAGAAGCTCTCCTTGAATTAATTGGAGAGTGACAAAGATGTGAAATGATGAGTTTATGGAGATTGAGAAAAGATACAGGAACCAAGAAAAATTATAGGCATAGCTATGAAAGAAACCTAAACAACCATTTAAAAGACATAGTTCAGGTGGTATTAACAGATCTCTAGGGCACCACTCCCCCACTCTGAGAATTTTAGTTCCTGGCTTGCTATCCATTCTCTTTAGTACTACTCCTCTCATGATTCTTGATTGTTGGAAATTGCAATTAGTACATAGATGATACTTCTCACACACTGCCTTCATAGTTCCCTATCAACCAACTGGTCCAATATTCATAAATGATGATGTAAAATTACCTAAGCTAGACCACTTCTGTGACCTCAGGTTTGGGAATCTCACTCTCTGACTTCTTCCTACCTTGCTCTAGCTTACTCCCTCTCATACACATAGACACAGTTCTTCTGTTTTCCTGGCAGAAAAACTTTTTACACTCACTGCATAGACCTTATCACATTTTCATTTCCCTCCTTCAGATACTCACGTTCCTTCTTCCTCAGCTTATATTCTAGTAGTAATCATAATCACTCCTTCTATACACCATCAACTCCTGACTCCCCTAAACTGTCACATTTTCATGGAAAAAAACAGTCTCTTGTTAATCCTAACTCTGCCTGCTCCATTTCTATACCAATGCAATAGAGTAGAATAGTATAAAATGCAAAGTCATGCTGACTGGCTTCATTTTAAATTCATGGTAGAACTGGACTGCCCACAGAGCTACCTTGCTGTCCTGGTCTTTTCATTCTCCCTGTTGGCCTGAGGCCCATTTTACACCTTTCGTCTCCAGCCTCCAATAGATTATCACCATCCTCACTCTGAGCTACCTTTGATTCACATTTGACTGAAAAATAAAAATTGAAGTAATTGGGAGGGATTCTCCACTTCTTCACAGCAAACTGAATATGCATATGCTCTGCCTCCCTCCTCTTACAATATAGAAGCTATTATTGACTTTCATTAAGTCAGTAGTCTATAGCTTCCTCTTCCAAATGGAAGCTATAGACTTCCATTTAAGTCTAACCTCTCTCATCTATTTTAGGTCCCTTTCCCAACAATTTTCCCCTTTCTTATGCTAATTTTCTGCTTCCTAATTTTCACTCCTCCACTGAATTATTCCCATCTGAATACAGATATGCCATATTTTCCATCTTCAAAAGAAATTCTTTTGTTTCAGTAGCTACTTGTAGCCACCACCCCATTTATTTGCTTACCTTTACAGCAGTATTCTTTGGAAGAGTTTTCTGTACTCATTTTTCTGATCTTTTCCATGCTTCCTTAAGCCCACCCCAGTCAAAGTTTCAGTTTATCAGTCCAGCAAAACAACTAATGCTAAGGTTGCCAACCACCAGATTGCTAAATCCAAGGGTCAATTCCTAGACCTTCTCATGCTCTACCTATTAGCAGCCATAGCTGATACCTTCTCTTCTTGAAACACTTTCCTCATTGGCTGTCACTCTGTTGGCTTTCTTTCTCCCTCTTAAGCGGCCCCTTCATCAGTAATTTCTCAACTACTTTACTTGTAAACAGTGGAGTGCTTTGGGACTAAATCTTTGAACTTCTTCGAAGTGATTTCAATCCAATAGTATGCCTTAAACACTATAAACATGTGGCCCATCCTTAAACTCCAAGCTCAATATCTCTATATGGAAATCTAATGAGTAATCCCAAATTTCAGAACCGATCAACTGGTTTATTTTCACTTAAAATCCACCTCTCCTGCAGTCTTCCTCATATCCCGTTAATTGCTCAGACAATTTTTAATTGCTTTAAAAACATTACTGTGTTTACATCATGGATTAAAGGAGAGGAAGAGCAGATTTGAGGATATCAGTTACAGAGCTAAAGAAAGCATATAAAACCAATGAGAAAGAATATATTGTTCAAAAGAAAATGGTTTGAAATGGTTCTTTGAAAAAGATCATGTTAGATCCTCATTTCACTATACAGAAAAATACATCTCAAATATATTTAATAATAAAATGGAAAAATAAAATCATCAAAACTTTTATTAAAAGTATGCTGCAGCCAAGCAATGTAATTTTATATTCATTTAAAATTTTTATTGACTAAGAATATTTAACATAGAAAAGAAAATAATACATTAACTAAAAAATGAAAGATACAAAATTGTGTGTCGCACATTTTGTATTAGTCCAAAATTTTCATTTTTCTCTAAAAACTACATCAAAATATACAAATTAAAAATTTGTCTCTAGGTAGAGTACTTTGGTTTAAAAATTTTTTTCCTGGGGCTTCCCTGGTGGCGCAGTGGTTGAGAATCTGCCTGCCAATGCAGGGGACACGGGTTCAAGCCCTGGTCTGGGAAGATCCCACATGCCACGGAGCGACTAAGCCCGTGAGCCACAATTGCTGAGCCTGTGCGTCTGGAGCCTGTGCTCCGCAACAAGAGAGGCTGCGATAGTGAGAGGCCCGCGCACCGCGATGAAGAGTGGCCCCTACTTGCCGCAACTAGAGAAAGCCCTCACACAGAAACGAAGACCCAACACAGCCATAAATAAATAAATAAATAAAATTTAAAAAAAAAATTTTTTTTTCTTCTAGTCTTTGCCAAATTTTCTATTTTGATTTTGTATTAATTTTAAAATAGAAAGTTTGCAGTATTCCTTATAAGGAAAGTGATTTTTTTAGAGAAGGAATTTTTAAAGGCAGATTAATAGAAATATTTATAAAAGTAAATTCCCAGCACTACTCTACTTAGGCCAATGTTATGAGCAGGCTCTTCTTGTTTTAAATGGAACCAAGAGGAATCGAGGCAGACTCCTGTAATGGGATGCTCAAAGAAGGTTTATAATCAGTGAATTAAGGTGATTGGAAAACTCTGTATAGGGTATCTGTTAACTTCAAATTTTGTGGAAGATAATGGTTTCCCTCAAGGATTCTGTGAACGAGAGATAAGAACGTCATAAGGAAAATAGAGAAGTTTTTCTTGCCTTCAGGAGGGCTGAATAAAACCAAAAGCAGAAATTTAAATTCATATTCCACTTGGAACAAAGGTCAATATTCATTATATTTTGGATTCATAAAAATTAAAGAGAGCTTATTTTTCAGAATAAGATGGTAAGGAAAAGTCAGGAGATTAAGAGACTGAGCATAGCTCTCCATGGGGCAGGGTGGGGAGAAATTCAGTGGATTTACTTTAGGTTATTCATTTCTGAAATAATATTTCTTCTATACAGTGCAACCTTTAAGACACACTGCCTTTCACATGTCCTGGGATGTAATGAAGAAAGATATAATTTAGCAGTCAATTATGTTTAGCAAATAAAAGCAGACCGATTTTATTTTTTTCTTTATGGGAGACTAACCAATAGTCTGTGATCATTCTTTATTCAAACAGAACTTTTGATCCAATCCATCATAGCATTTCATTGATTATTGATACTACTAACATAGAAACACAGAGCTCTTTAAGATAGGGAATATGCATTATTGCTCTCTAATTCATATTGTCTGATACAGATTTTATAAAATACCCTAGATTATAGTCAACACTCTGTGAAAATAGCTCATTTCCCCTAAAATTAGATTTAAATCTACTGTGTTGTAATCTATTTAAATTTACTTATCATTCTGTGCATTCCACTTTATCCAATTTTGCCAAAAGTGAGCTGTTGAAAAACAAAGCAATAGGCCATTTACCTCAACAGCAGTAATCTTTACTGAGTGCACTTAGGAGAATCCCTGGTCCATATGTGCTCAGACTACACTCTTTTCCACTGCCCAGGCCCAAGCCCTTTGAAGGAAACAAGACCAGATTGCTTAGGGAAAATATGTCATCATGATGCAGCCAGGGCCTACGGAAAGTGCTTACTCTTAGTCATACTTCCTCGATCCTTACTAAACTTTCCTTCCTTTCCTTTCCTACAGCAAAGAGTGTAAAGAATTTAGCACATTATGTACTGATTTTAAGTTAGTGTCAGTTTACAGATCTCATCATGGTGATAGGTGTCTTGGAAATTAAAAGAGATGTTGACAGACACAATAATGTTTATCCCTTCCTTCCATCTCCCCCCACCCCAAAGTCACCTGTAGTGCCAACAGCATATTTTATCATTTGTCTCTAACCATAATACATGTCCTGACAATTGCCATGAATGCTCACTGTACATTTTCTGTGATCAGTTGGATGAGTTAAAAAACTTCCCAATCCCAGGAATTCTGATTTTCAAAGTAAGACTTTAATAAAATGATCTCCAGAAATATAATTTAAGTAACTTAAAACTGCTGACTGTATTTCATTCCATGAAATATACTGTGGCCACAATTACTTAAATGTGCCCTAGTTGAAAATATTTTTTTTTTTATCTTGAACTTCAGATTAGGATAACTTTAGATCAGAACCTTTGATCAGGAAAAGACTAGGCAATATTACCCATCCATGCATAATATAATTCTCTAAAATTTAAAAGCAACTGCAATAACACCAACAAAAAAGCCCTGTGATTTTTTTTTAATGCAAGCCCAAATTCTAGGAGCATGAAGAACTTTAGGCCAAAACATAAAATCAGTACTTTAAAAAACGAAAGCAGACAAACAAGACAAAAGGGAAAAGAAAAATCCGCCAAACTTCCACAATTTGAAAAAGTATTGACTTGGCTTTCCTTAAGTGCTGTTTTGTACATCCTGTGACTCATATTCCAATTACTGTTACAGTCTTTCTGGTCCAAATTGCTGAGAGGAAGGGAAGTATTGCTGTAGACACTTAAAGTGATTAAATAACCTGTGTACAAAACCTTATAAAAGCTGCACCCCGAGAAAGATGCAGTGTTGCTCATTTCTTTGTTCCTGTTTCACTTTTATGATCCCTTCTTGGAAGAAAGGTACATTCTGTCTCTATTTGAAGAAAGATCTAGGTAACAATAACATTGCCAAAGTTGAAAAATGTGTTATAGTTGTTTTCCATATACTCACCGTGAGGCTGGCTCACTCACCATGAGGTTGGTTTATTTTTTAATGCAATTGTACTGGGTCCTTATTCAAAATACTCTTCATTAACATCTCTTTGCAACCCTTATTTGCAGGAGATTCAACATTAGTGGATTCAGCAATCACTTTCTAAGACCCTTTGATTAGTCCTACCATTAGGAAGAAAGCAGTTTGGGGGCTATCAGGTGGAATTTGAAGCTGCCCATAGGTAGCAAGAACGCATCAACTTTAAAATGCCTTTTGTGAAATAAGATGAAACATTCTACGAGGTAAAGTTCAAAGATATTTTTTCCAGCCATTTTCAATTTTATATAGCCCTTATAATCATTTAATTGATAGGTTACATGGATTTTCCACCCATTTTTCTTATTTTTATATCATAAGGTGTGCTTTGTTTTAAAAAATTCTGCCAGAAAATTATCCCAGAAAATGACAAAACAATAAAAAGGAAAGATCTTTATTTTAGTACAAGAGCTCTGTGTAGTTCTTTAAATAGATATCACACATTTAAATATTCAAACTTAAAAAGTTCAATTTATACGCAACTGTTTAGCAAGACAGTTTTTGCATGGCTCATTGGAAACCTTAGTCCTTTAACTGGATCTCTTCCATAGAGGTAACTTGTATTTAAATATTTTAAAGGAACATTTTCAAAAAAATGTATTTCATCTCTTTTTCCAAGCAACTCTTCTATTACTAGGAAACAGTAATTATTCTCTTTTAAACATTATCTTGAATATTTTCCACACATCTGCTAGGCTATTTCTAACTGATTTTATTAAGTCACCAAGTGGCTGTCTGGAATAGATTATTTTATCAAGCATCAATATGTGGGTTACCACTAATAATAGGATGTTGGGAGTAGAGAAAAATACTTAGCCAGGAGTACAGGGTTACTTTTTTTGTTGTTGGTGGTGGTGGTTTACTTTAAATTGGAAGTTTGTAGAAACTGAAGAATCAGCAAAGTAAAAAATATAAATATATGTGGTTTTTTTAGCAGTTTTTGTGTCAACTCCCACAGCTTTCTTCAGCATGGAAGCAGATTCTATAACTGCTGTTCTCTTTTCACCCAAGCAGTTGCAGTTCAAGGAGAGAAGCAGAGCAAGGATTAGTTGCTGCTACGCTCGTGAATTTTTACAGGCTTTCCTAGACATAGGGATATACGCAATTTCCGTTTTGTCTGAATCTAAACCAGTTTGGTCGTAACCTTTGTTGGCTGTGTAACAATAAAGAGGGCCTGATAACCTTATTTATTTTTTAACAAGTATAAATGCAACAAAATATAAACCACTTTGAGTTTATTATTTTTAAAAATTCTAAGACATATTCACATGATTGTACTAGTAGAATTCCCTTGCCAGTATCTCTGGGATTCTCCTATCCATTGGTAAGGCTTTTAATAAACAATTTTTAAGGGGAAACCACACACAATTTTGTAGGATTTGTGCTGCCCCACAGAAACTGTTCTTTAGATTCTGAGCCAGGCCACCCCCAGAATGTCCATTCCAGCATGAGAGGGCTGTCAGCAAGCATGCTGAGTAAATAAAGGCTGGTTCCTTTGCTGTAATAGTAGGAAATTTCCTATCATCCTGCCCTTAACGAGGATGAAATCTCAATGTATTCAGTGTGCATAGACCTGGAAATACTGTCTCCTCTTAGGAATGAGTTGGAGGTCGGCCAGTATGTTGGGAGCTGGGGAGGCTGTAAATAAGAATTTAGTGAGTTTAGAAAGAACAAGAGAGAGGGACTATAAACAGAGCAATTGCTTTCACACACACCAACGTAGGAAGTGATGATTCGTTAACCTCCAAAGCTGTGCGTGAAAATAACTCCATTTGTCAGAAGATGAGGGGGATTTTCTTACACCTCACCAGTATGTAATCAAAATGATCTTCTCCAAACATATTTGATGTTTATTATGGAAGACTCATGTAAGTTATGATAAAAAGTTATGATATTAGTAGACATCAGACTCTCTACCTTCCTTGGGACTTAGAGTTAACTGTTTAAACAAGACTCAGCTACTTTGAGTGTAGCTTTTAAGATTTAAGTAGGCCATTGGCCAGGTTGTGAAACTCAGCAGAGTTGCATGTGCTCTTTCCTTTCACTTCTTATTTTGTTTTTCTTTTCCTTGTCACTACTTTATATCATCCCATGTCACAGCTTGTTAAGGGCTTCAGGCTAGTTGGTAGGTACTATGTAAATTCTAAAGATTGATGTCTACCCACAGGAGCTTGTCCAACAGCCCTCCAAAAAGGTGATACTATTCATTAGCTTTCAGCTGGTATATATATATTTTTTTACTCTGTCGGCTGTAGGCCTAAAAGCATTTATTTTTAATTGATTATTTCTTTCTAAAAACTATGTTCATCTTGGAGGAAGCATTTTGTACTTTAAAATGATATATTATGAACTTTGTTAATTACTCATAGGGACTCTGCTCTCTTTCCTTTGATCATAACTTATTTTCTGGTATTGGCAGTGATAATAATAACAAATATTTATTGATTAACTCAATGTGCCAGGCTCTTTTCTCAGTGCTTTATTTTTATTAATTATTTTAATCTTCGGTCATCAGTAGTACAAATACTATCCCCTGTTTGCTGCTGAGGAAATGGAAATACAGAGAGGTTAAGTAACCTGTCCAAGTTCATTCAGCTAGTAAGTGGTAAAGTCCTGAATGAAACTCATAAATAGTGCTCAATCACATTAAGAACTTCTTAACATTGTCAACTAGCTAGAGGTATTCCATAGTTATTCCAACTTAGATTTTACTAAAATATTGGATTATGTGCTAATACCAGGGATAGACTATTATTTGGGAAAAATAACAACTAGTAATGATATACTTTCTGCCAGGTAACTTCTAAGTGTTTTATACATATTAACCAAGTCAATCTTCACAACACTCTAATGAGGTAGCTTCCATTAACATCTCCATTTTACAATGAAGAAGCAAGGTACAGAGAAGTTAAATAACTTGCCCAGAGTCACACAGCTAATAAGTGGCAGAACTGGAACTTAAACAGGCAATTTTTCTTGAGTCTATTGCTTTAATCACTATGTAATGTATTTCTCAAAAGTCATAGGGGCTCTTTCCTTAGGTCAGATTAAGGCCTTTTATCCAAGGTTCTGTATTTACTTTTATTAGCATTTTTTATAATGTTAGTGGCTATGTCTCTATTTTTATATTTCTAGTTCTAACAAAGCCCTTGTCATCCATTAAGCAATTAAACCTATCTAAGTAAACAATATACATGACATATATGATATAAATTGTCAAAATAGTATTTAGGTATTGAGAAAAATAGAACTTAAACTGTTACCACAGTGAATTATCTAAAATTCCTATCAAGGGAAGTTACTGAATGGCTATATTGGATATTTTTTATGACCCACTTTCCAGTCAGTGGTTCTCCTCTTGCTTGCTGTATCTGGATTTTGTACTCCTTTGGGCAGGAAGTGTCCAGGAAGTCCACTGCCATTGTGAAATTTGGCTCAACCACAGGTTCAGAAAATTAGCAGCGTCCACTGCAGGATGCTGAGACCAAATGGCAAGTTCAAAAGGAATCGCTTCTCCAGCAGGTTGCTTTTGCTTTCCTAATAAACACGTCTTCACTTCCTCTTAAGGGATAACTTTAAAAGCAGAAATTGGAAAATTTCACAAGATTCACAGGATAAACTCTCTTCTAAATACATTACTTTAGACTATAAGCAGTTAGAAAGCTTTAGTAAGGCCAGTTTTAAAGACTCAAGACTTCAAGATAGTTTAGATAAGGTTTGAATAAGTGGCCAAATGTTCTGAACCAGAATTCCAAGCCTGTTAGTAATGATAATATTATTTAGCACTTAGATAATTCTTTGCAGGCGGTAACCATTAATCATTGGTATCCCATTGTGTACTATGCAAGTTTTAAGATTATCAGTTTATAGAGGCAGATATTGAAGTGGAGAGGTGAAGAGTGTTTTCAAGGTCATCACCTGGATTTACTGTGTGAGCCAGACTCTGACATGTGGTTTTTCTGACTCTTTATCCCTATCATATTCTGTGAGCCACTTCCTTAATTTTGTGCCAAGATTTTTTTTAATGTAACTACCTGAATACACAAAGTCAGTCAAACTCTGCTTGCAATACACAGGTTGTTTATAGGAGACAGTGGAAAGGAGGTATATGACCTAGAATGGATTCCTTATTCACACATGTACTGCCTGTGGAATCTTGAGCAAATTTCCAATTTTTCTTGAGCCTCAATTTTCTTATCTGCAAAATGGGACTAATATATTTCACCTCATGGGAATTTCTGAATTACATATAACAGTGAATATGGATAATTATCAATAACTGTCATTTTTGGAGTTTCTACTGTATGTAAGTCACTTTAGTTCAAATTCTCAACAGCCAATTTATTTTTAATCTGATTTTATGGATTTATTTATTAGTTCAACAGATATTTTTTTGGATGCTTACTATGTACATTGTCTCATAGAATAATAGGCAAGACCAATTTCCTGGTCTCCTGGAACGCACAATCTTCGAGAAGGGGCTGGTTTACAATAAACAAATAAATATGTGAGGTATAAATTCCATATGGGATAAATTGTGTGGTAAATTCCATGAAGAAAAACAAAGCCAATAAGAGTAAAGGGGATTGACTTGGATAGGTAATTGTTTTATAGAGGGTGGTCAAAAAAGTTTACAGATGAACATATTTGGGGAACGATATGAGAGAACTGTGGGAGATGGTATTGTGATATCGGGGTTAGGGTGCTTTCTAGGTAGAGAGAATAGCAAATGCAAGATCCCTGGGCTTGCTTAGCTTTTTCATGACCAGCAAGGAAGAGAATAGAAAGGGTAGAGGTAGAGCAGATTGCAGATCATGTAGGACTTTGTAGGCTGTGAGAAGAATTTTGGACTTTACTCTTAAGAAGACTAAAAGACTTCAGAGGGCTTTGAGCAAAAGAGTGACATGATTTGGTTTATATTTTAGAAGTCTTGGGTGAAAGCAAAGAGACAGTGTAGAAAGCTATTGCAATTGAAAGATGGTGGCCTAAAATAGTGTCAGCAATAGAGATCAGATTCAAGATCTCTTTTGGCGTGGTTGCCATATTATACAAATTCAATAGATAAGGTTAGAGATGAAGGTATAGACTTAAATGTTGTCAGCATGTAGATGTATTTAAAGTCATGGGATTAGATATGATCACCTAGGGAGGAAGCATAGAGACAGAAGTCCATGGAAGAAGCCCTGGAGTACTGCAGCTTACCAGGAGGGTAGGAAGAACCAGCCAAGAAGACCGAGAAGGAGGACAGTGAAGGTCTGAGCAGGACAGGTGAAGCAATATTTTAAGAAGAAATGATCAATCATGTCAAATGCTACTGAACAACTGGATAAAATTAGTGACATTTGATCATGTGATTAGTCATTGTTGTGGTCACCAATGACCTTAAAAAGAGTAGTGCTGATGGAGATGTAGAGACTAAAGCCTGGTGGTCTCTCATCTGAATACACTGCGTTAGCCTTCACATCCATTCTCCCTTTTGTAGTCAGAATTACTTTTTCAAAACATAACATTTAATGTTTCTGCTGCTTAAAAATCCCCCATGGCTTTCTGTCTCTTTCAGGATAATTACACAAAGCCTTAACCTGTTCTCTAAAGCTCTGCTCTCTGGGATTTGATCACACTGTGTTTATTTTAGTTCCATATACTTCTCCCTGCCTCAGGGCTTTTGAATAGGAGGGTCCTAATTTCCCCTCCCTCTTTTTCTAGTTACTTCAGATATCAGTCCAGTGTTATTCTTTCAATTAATTCTTTTCTGGACACATAGCACTGCCTCAGAGTATTTTACAGAGTGGCAGTTTTACATTTTTTGTGTGATCATGTAATTAATAGTATCTCCCCTGAATGATCAAAAGCTCCATGGGCAAGAACTCACATGACTACTTTGTTTATTAACATGTATCTCCAGCACTAGTGTCACAGTGCAATGTAGGTACTCCATAAATATCTGTTGAGTGAGTGAATGGACTCAACCCAAGTTTCATGATTCTTTTCTATCTGGGAATTATATAACTTCTTTTAGGATCCTAAGCATATCTCTTTGATGGGACTATTAAACATGTTCTGTTATTAGCTACTAAAGCTCCATAGTCTAATTACACTGGCGCAATAAAAAAATATATTATAGATAATAACAGAAACATCCAGCCTTTTCTTCTTTCTAATTGTAAAGTAAAACATTAGAAAGTGATGTAGGAAAAGTGAGTCCCCATGAATGCTACCTTTAGGTACAATCAATCATTGGTAATGCTCCCAACATGACTTCCACACAGCAGGGCTGGTTGTTATGTGCACGAAGTTAAGGTAAGAAAATGTCTCTCTTTCCTTACAGCTTTCTCACGATCCTGCCATTTCTAATCTGTCCCCAAGGCCAGCCTCTCACTAGGGTTCTCCTCTATTAGACTTTCTTTCACTACTTAAACTTTCTGTTCAGCAGAAAGGACATGTGAAGCATTTAAAGAGGAATACTTGTTAAATATATTGTATTAGATTAATATAGCCCTTTTCTCTTGAAGCCCTTTAAATGCTCTTCAATTTATGTAAGTGTTCATAATATCATAATCTCCATTCTGCAGAACAACTGTCTTATTAGAAAGGTAACAACAAAACCTAATTATAAAAAGAAGACGCAAACGCCTATCTAGTACTGTGTATTCAGCTGGACCAGTTTCCTCCAGAAAATAATTATCTACGATGTCTACCCCTCTCAGCCCCATCTACTGAAGGTTCTCTATGCAGAATTGGCTGGGAAGCCATAGAGTATTAAACTGTACTGCAGAATATGGAAGAAGCACAATCAAAGTATTAGGCAGTTTGGCCAGTGTTAAAAATACACATAAAAAGACAAAGTTTGTTTAGTCTTTTCAGTAAATCTCTGAGGATATCTAATTCATTTTTTTTACTCATAAATATCATATCCCATATGGGGTTGGGGAGAAGGGAGAAGAAATTCAAATACTTGAGGACAAACTTCTTAGAGAATGTTCCAAGCTAAACCACATACCTCAAGCTACTCAGAAACAGAAGTATTTTGCAGTGAATATGCTACAAAAGAATTTGGTAAAGTAATCACCTTTATAATTCAGTGATTTCCATAGCAACCACACAGTGACTCATATACAAAATCAGGCTTTAATGAAATGAACAGCCAATTTACTGTGCCAGATTATTTTATATCCCTATCTTCTTTCCATGTAGGATTAAAGCCAGATACTGTATATAACTATGTTCTATGGACTGTTTAACAGGCATTTCATATGCTATTTCATTTAGTCTTCCCATCAGCTACTATTATCTCCATCATGTGGATTAGGAAAGATTAAGAGAGTTTAAGTAATTTGACCAATATGACAACACAAGTAAATGTTAAAGTTTGGATTTCAGATCTGCAGAACTCCCCAGTTTTTAATTTTTTCCAGTATTTCATACTGATGAATGCCCTTCTGAGAAGAGGTTGTTTCTTATTATTTTAGTTTAAATATCACATTTTTCAAGTCACAGTGGAACTGTTTTTACAAAACAAGATCTAAGTAACACGGGAAGTAGAGGTCTTTGGTGGGCATTTCCTCATTGTCTTATCATCACACTGACTGGTAACCCAGGTAATACAGGTGGAATCCGTAGTCACTGCATGTGGTTGTTTCTCCTGTGTCCTGCAGAGGCACCTAGCCAGGTGGGCATGATGAACTAAAACCCAGGGAGCATTTTGCTTGCCATGCTCTGTGTCCTGCCTGGGAACCTGCCTCAGGCCAGAAGAAAGGGAAGGGTACTTTTTCTAATTGATCTTCTCAGAGGGAGCACCTTGCAATGTTTCCCATTTGTGCCACAGGAAAGAGCCCCTATCTAGTTTGCACAATGAGTTGCCATTTTTAGCAGCAACTTCAGTATAACTTGATACTTTTTGCATCCTTAAGAGCACAGAATGTTCACTGGCATGAATCCCCTTATTTGTAAAGACTTCATGAGATTGGAAAAAGCTCACTGAAAGGTGATAATGTCCAGCAAAAGGATATAGAAGTATTCTTAATATCTGAAGTCATTATGAGTAGATTTCATCATGTAATAGGAAAACAAAACTACAGCTCCCGTTATTGCAGTTAGTGAGTTTTAGATGTTTTACACTGAAAAGCACTCAAAATTATTTTAGAATTTGTTTTCTGTACCTAAATTGCTTTCAAGGGACCATTTAAATTAATAACTGAGTTTTGATGGAAACATATTTTATATCAAATCACATTGATTAGAGAAAAGCTTAATATGGAAAATAAGAGTATGCTCTCCAGATAAAGATGGTCCATAGCTTAATACATTGGCTATCTTTCCTATTATTTAATATTTATTAATTTGCTGAAAAAAAGTAAAGCAATGCAAAATATAAAATTTGATTTATACTTTATTCTAGACTTTTATATCTTCAGAAATTATCAGAAATGCTTATTGTTTAAATTAAAGCCTTTTGGGTCTTTTTGAAAATTTTTATTGTTATTATTGGCTTTAGTTTGTTACAAAGCAGGAGAAATGAAGGGCTTAAGGAGATAAAATTCTGTAAATAAAAGCATGTATAGCATGACTTATTTGCTTCTTCAAAATACATATTTTTTTCTCATCAGATTACCAAATTCTGATTTTCTTGAATTGGGCATTTAAGGCTGTTTTGAGGAGGAAATTATTCCTTTGTTCTACTCAAGTCTTTGATGTTCTTACCAGTCTTGGCCCACTATATTGGAAAAAATTAGGACCACAACCTTAGTGAAGTTTGCTACAAATAACTGACCTTTTCCCTAATGGTGTTCTGTGACCTGTGCTGATTTTTTTGTTTTTTAAGCTAAAAGAATATGCCACTGAAGGTTTCAAATAATTTCTGCTGACTCAAGTTCATGATAATATAAATCATATGTCATAAAGCAAACATAGAAGTGGAATTCATAGAGAAAATCAAAGTGATTTCAGATGCTTATGATAGGCATACTTCCACCAGTCTCCAAAGCTCTCACTATTTGACAGACATCACGAACATTTGCAGCTATACTTTTCCAGATCAACTGCCTTTGAATGATTTTCAGAACTCTGAGCCATGACTAAATGCCAAGTAAAGAAATTAAGCAAAGAAAAATTGGACTGGCTCTCAGGAAAAGTTTCCTAATTGTGAAACTTATTAAAATGTGAAATAAATATCCTCTTGGGGAGAGGATGGATGCCCATCTCTGAGGCTTTAAAAATAAGCCTAGACCAACTCTTAGAAAAGAGAATTGAGGGCAGGATTTATTACTGGCAAGAAGTGAGCTGGATGACATAATGGGTCTTTTCCCTTGCTCATACTAATGCTTCTTTGATGTTTTCATTTAAGTGGTAACTTAGTTTCAAAAGCAGATACTTGAATGGAGGGAGTGGACTCAGGTTTCAATGAAAACTTCACCAGAGAAAGAGATGAAGGCCACCATTGATTATGTATTGGGCTTACTTTTATATTTGACCCTGGAAGACCATGGGATGGCCACCTAATGCATTTCCTGGCACACTCCTATTGTGCTTAGTCTTCTTTATCTGTATGTTCATCTAGCTCAGTGTGGGCTTCTGCTTGTCAGAAAAAGAAATATTTTTCTGTGCCTGTTAAAGCTAACCATGGTGTATGCAACCATACCCTTTGCATTTGTACAAGACTGCCAGCCTCCTGTTTTTTTTCCTGCCTGCTCTGTGTGCATACCTATAAATCTAGTGTCGCTGGGTTGAAGGAACATATGAGCAGCTCTTTAGCATTAAGAATATGATGGGAGAAATTGAGGTAGATTTGAACTGTCACCATCAATCAAAGCCAGTGAAAAGGCAGCTCTCTAGGTGGTACAATGGCCTCTACTTGCTGGTACTGTGTTTCTCCTTTCATCAGGTATCTATAAGAGAAAGTGTGAAGGATTTGCACACGAAACATTCCCACAATGAATCTCAAGTGAGTGAATAAAAATATTGTAAGTGGGCTTTTACTGAATGTAAATCCTCTTGTCTGGTTTTTAAAAACTTTAATTAATTAATTTATTTAAATCACAATACTCTTGAACCTTGTAGATCACCTTATTTGATTTTTTGTCTTAGGCCAGCTGTACAGGGGTTCCCCAGAATTTATTCATTTGTCCCTTATCCTTTCTGAGTAGATATAGGAATGAAATACTGTAAAGACATGAACCTCAGTATACTTTGTCTTAATTATTCAATATTTAGAATTAGGATTTTAGCAAAAGCGCTTTGGATATTTCTGGCTAGTTAATGTAAAATTAACAAAAAGGCTTTTATGATGAAATCATTTATAAAGCTATATTATTGTTTGCTTATTTTTTATATCTGGGAGAATCACAACATGTATGTTTGTTTCTACCTTCACTTGCAGCTCAACAGAACCCTGTAACATACATGAAATTTTTTTGGAACTTATAAGATGAGCAACAGCTTATCTCATATTTACTTTCTTAGAGTTCCAAGAACAGAAGAACATCTATCACAGAGAAATACAAATAACTGGTAGCACATAATATACATTTATACAAAGGAATGAACAACTATTTTATATGGCAGCAGTCTAAATACAGCATGGCTTTCTAGTTTGGAGTAAGGTGAAATATATAAAATCTATTATAAATTCTCAGCTCTCCCACATCTTTCCATCGTACCATTAAGAATTTCATAACCCAAAGACCAAGACGGAAAATATGTTTTTTCCATGGACTAGGGTTTCCCAAGAGTATAACGTTAAATCCAGATTGTTTCAGACCCCTGTAGATCTGATCTGTCCTTGGGACAATAACCAGCCAAAATACTTTTTCTTGACAACAGAGTTGAAGTTCATGATAGAAATGTAAATCTGTTCAGACACACCAAGGAACAAATAAATCACATGGAAGAGCTGGAGAATGGAGCTGTCAGAGGGACAAAATGAAAAGACAGATGCTGAGGAAAGGCGCAAAAAAGGAAAGAATATAGACTAGTTGGAGCAGTGCGGACATGTCAGACATGGAGGAGCTCTCAAGTTATAAATCGTTTAGAGAAATTATTGCAGTATTGGTACTCAGGAAGACCTGAGTTCAAGCCCTGGCTCCGTTTCTCACTGATTGTGGGATGTTGGATAAGTTGCTTCTCTGCTCCAGCCCTCCAATTCTGCATCTATGAATTTTAAAATTTCTGAATTGGACATGCAGCTGCAGTTTAGCTTTCAGTTTAAATCTGCAGCGCCCGCCTAGTGGGTTGTAATTAAGAAAGTCAGTAGTTAGTGATACAATAAGACCATTTGTGTTAGAGTGTACCCATTGGTATGGGTCTTATTCTTAGTAATTTTATGAGAACATAGAATGTGAATGGCATGATTGTGGGCTGTGAGGACGAGACTCAGGATATGAGGCAAGATCCTGGTTTTTAAATAGGAACCTGAATGTTGCTTATTTGATTAAACTCCTGCTATACAGAAAGCATTAACTTCAGCATTATGAGCTCTAGCATATAGGAGAAGAACTGAATTAGAAATAGACTTTGGACTGAGGGAAATACAGAAATGGTGGGCTAATAATGCTTTCCAGGACAATTTAATTTGAACGAATCCAATGAGAATATTGACAGTTATGAGAATCTTCTGAGTTAAAAACAGCTAAATTTTCTCCTTATATATTATTTTTTATGTCATTTTGTTTCAGTTGATCTTCCAAACCAGGAGATATTTCTAATATAATTAATTACAAAAAAAGGTGGAAATAGGGCTGGTTATCCTCACTCATTTTCCAAGCAAGATATTTCTTAACTATATATACCTACCTGTGTACTTACATGTACCTAAATTCGCAAATGAAAAGTTTTATAAGAGTCTGTATGTCCCAGATTTCTGTCAGTAATTTTCAAATGTACTGGTTACCTCAGTTGCTTAGAACCTGGTATATCAGGGCCCAGTTTTGGTTCCAGTGAATTCTCACTAATTTCCCAACTGAAACTCTGCTCACACTACTGGTCTACCAGAGGGAGGACAAAATGTTATGAATGATTGTTCCCCCACAGAGGGGACAATGGTGTGTTTTCTAAATTAGCTATTATGAGAGGTTCAGTCCAATGGACATAAGCTTTAAGAGACCTGTTTTGATTATATCTTAGCTGTGGTTCTATAGCGTCTTCTTTTAGAATTTGGCTCTGATGCAAAGTTTCGATATAAGTTAAGATGAACATAGGGCTTTTGTGAGATAAAACTTGACATTTGTTGTAGTGACATTGAGGTAGGATTTGTTACATTCCCTTTACAACTCATAGTCTCAACAATTCTTTTGAAAATTCTCTGGCCTCCTTTCTTTAGTTAGAAACATTTTCCAGCTGGAAGATATATACAGTGACTTTTGCATGTCATCCTGCTGGTTTCTAAACATAGTGGTCAGGCTGATGTCTACGATATAGTTTATTTAGTCTTTTTCTTTGAATCCGTATCTTGTTTTGTGCCTCTCTTGTCTCCTAGCTCAGTGCAACAGAAAAAGTCCTGGCCAGCTGCCATCTTGTGAAACAGCTGCTTCTGGCTCTGGGAACCTGTAAAGTGGGACTAGGCAGTAAAAATGGAGCTTACTACTCCTAAGACTTGAACACTCCTTTGTTATTGATAGGTTAAATGAACTTTAATAGAGGAAAACCAAGTTGAATGCCTTTTTTTTTTTTTTTTTTTAAATTTTATTTATTTATTTTTGGCTGTGTTGGGTCTTCGTTTCTGTGCGAGGTCTTTCTCCAGCTGTGGCAAGTGGGGGCCACTCCTCATCGCGGCGCGCGGGCCTCTCACCATCGTGGCCTCTCCTGTTGCGGAGCACAGGCTCCAGACGCGCAGGCTCAGGAATGCCTTTTATTTTTGCATTCCTTATCTTCACTAACATTGCTGACCCATTTGATAACTGTTGACCCAGCTCTCCTTAAAACTATTTTTCTTTGGCTCTTATAACCTTACCCTTGCCTGACTTACCAATGCTTCCTTTTGTGGGTTCTCCTAACCAGTTCTCCTTAAAATGTGCTATTCTCTACATTTTATTCTTCTTTAGTATCTTATTTAGCTTCATACTCTGTTTTTAAGCCATCGGTTCTCAGACTTTAAGCTAGTGGCTTTCAAATTTGGCTGTGTATCAGAATCATTTATGCAGCTTTCTAAATACAGATGCATGGGCTACTGCTCTCAGAATTCTGAGTCAGTGTTTTTGGTGTAGAGACAGGCATCTATATTTTAAAAAATACTTCACAGATGATTCTTATGAGCTTTCAGTTTGAAAAATCACTATCTGCATGAATGGTCTGTACTCCCAGCCAAACAGGCCACTGGTTTCTTTTTATGATCCTTGGCTTCTTCCCTGAGCTTCAGACCCATACTTCACATCTCCTAAGAAACACCTTCACATAGATTATCCACAGTTATTTCAAGTTCAGTATACTCAGTCAAACTTGTTATTCAACCCTGTCTCTTCCATTCACACTCTATCTCTTCTTTTACTCTTACTTTTGATAATGCCACCCCCTGGACCAAGGGGAAAACCTTATCCACCCTCAGCTTCTTGCTTTTCACATTCTTTTTCTTTCCATCAGTCTTCATAACATACCTGTGGTGATTAATTTTATGTGTCAACTTAGCTGAGCCACTGTGCCCAGGTATGTGGTCAAACATAATTTTGGATATTTCTGTGACAGTGTTTTTGGAAGAGACTGACATTTAAATTTGTGGACTTTGAGAAGAAGAACTACAATCCTGCAGCCTGTGGAATGAAAATCACATTCACAGAAAGACAGACAAAATGAAAAGGCAGAGGGCTATGTACCAGATGAAGGAACAAGATAAAACCCCAGAAAAACAACTAAATGAAGTGCAGATAGGCAACCTTCCAGAAAAAGAATTCAGAATAATGATAGTGAAGATGATCCAGGACCTCGGAAAAAGAATGAAGGCAAAGATCGAGAAGATGCAAGAAATGTTTGACAAAGACCTAGAAGAATTAAAGAACAAACAAACAGAGATGAACAATACAACAACTGAAATGAAAAATACACTAGAAGGAATCAGTAGCAGAATAACTGAGACGGAAGAACGGATAAGTGACCTGGAAGACAGAATGGTGGAATTCACTGCTGTGGAACAGAATAAAGAAAAAAGAATGAGAAGAAATGAAGACAGCCTAAGCGACCTCTGGTACAACATTAAACGTAACAACATTCACATTATAGGGGTCCCAGAAGGAGGAGAGAGAGAGAAAGGA
Organism: Balaenoptera physalus; assembly: GCF_965194825.1. Lineage (NCBI taxonomy): Eukaryota > Metazoa > Chordata > Mammalia > Artiodactyla > Balaenopteridae > Balaenoptera > Balaenoptera physalus. The sequence goes on from NC_138884.1 coordinate 133,197,369, forward strand.
CCCGAGAAAATATTTGAAGAGATTACAGTCGAAAACTTCCTTAACATGGGAAAGGAAATAGCCACCCAAGTCCAGGAAGCGCAGAGAGTCCCATACAGGATAAACCCAAGGAGAAACACGCAGAGACACATAGTAATCAAATTGGCAAAAATTAAGGACAAAGAAGAATTACTGAAAGCAGCAAGGGAAAAACGACAAATGACATACAAGGGAACTCCCATAAGGTTAACAGCTGATTTCTCAGCAGAAACTCTACAAGCCAGAAGGGAGTGGCATGACATATTTAAAGTGATGAAAGGGAAGAACCTACAACCAAGATTACTCTACCCGGCAAGGATCTCATTCAGATTTGATGGAGAAATCAAAAGCTTTACAGACAAGCAAAAGCTAAGAGAATTCAGCACCATCAAACCAGCTCTACAGCAAAAGCTAAAGGAACTTCTCTAAGTGGGAAACACAAGAGAAGAAAAGGACCTACAAAAACAAACCCCAAACAATTAAGAAAATGATAATAGGAACATACATATCAATAATTACCTTAAATGTGAATGGATTAAATGCTCCAACCAAAAGACACAGGCTTGCTGAATGGATACAAAAACAAGACCCATATATATGCTGCCTACAAGAGACCCACTTCAGACCTAGAGACACATACAGACTGAAAGTGAGGGGATGGAAAAAGATATTCCATGCAAATAGAAATCAAAAGAAAACTGGAGTAGCAATACTCATATCAGATAAAATAGACTTTAAAATAAAGAATGTTACAAGAGACAAGGAAGGACACTACATAATGATCAAGGAATCAACCCAAGAAGAAGATATAACAATTATAAATATATATGCAGCCAACATAGGACCACCTCAATACATAAGGCAACTGCTAACAGCTCTAAAAGAGGAAATCAACAGTAACACAGTAATAGTGGGGGACTTTAACACCTCACTTACACCAATGAACAGATCATCCAAACAGAAAGTTAATAAGGAAACACGAGCTTTAAATGACACAATAGACCAGATAGATTTAATTGGTATTTATAGGACATTCCATCCAAAAACAGCAGATTACACGTTCTTCTCAAGTGCGCATGGAACATTCTCCAGGATAGATCACATCTTGGGTCACAAATCAAGCCTCAGTAAATTTAAGAAAATTGAAATCATATCAAGCATCTTTTCTGACCACAACGCTATGAGATTAGAAATCAATTACAGGGGAAAAAAAGTAAAAAAACACCAACACATGGAGGCTAAACAATATGTTACTAAATAACCAAGAGATCACTGAAGAAATAAAGAGGAAATCAAAACATACCTAGAGACAAATGACAATGAAAACACAATGATCCAAAACCTATGGGATGCAGCAAAAGCAGTTCTAAGAGGGAAGTTTATAGCAATACAGGCCTAGCTCAAGAAACAAGAAAAATCTCAAATAAACAATCTAACCTTACACCTAAAGGAACGAGAGAAAGAAGAACAAACAAAACCCAAAGTTAGTAGAAGGAAAGAAATCATAAAGATCAGAGCAGAAGTAAATGAAATAGAAACAAAGAAAACAATAGCAAAGATCAATAAAACTAAAAAAAAAAAAAAAAGGTCAGAAGACCTAAATAGACATTTCTCCAATTCTCCAAAGAAGGCATACAGATGGCCAAGAAGCACATGAAAAGCTGCTCAACATCACTAATTATTAGAGAAATGCAAATCAAAACTACAATGAGGTATCACCTCACACCGGTTAGAATGGCCATCATCAAAAAATCTACAAACAATAAAGGCTGGAGAGGGTGTGGAGAAAAGGGAACCCTCTTGCACTGTTGGTGGGAATGTAAATTGATACAGCCACTATGGAGAACTGTATGGAAGTTCCTTAAAAAACTAAAAATAGAATTACCATATGACCCAGTAATCCCACTACTGGGCATATACCCAGAGAAAACCATAATTCAAAAAAACACTTGCACCCTAGTGTTCATTGCAGCACTATTTACAATAGCCAGGTCATGGAAGCAACCTAAATGCCCATCAACAGATGAATGGATAAAGAAGATGTGGTACATATATACAATGGAATATTACTCAGCCATAAAAAGGAACGAAATTGGGTCATTTGTAGAGACATGTATGGACCTAGAGACTGTCGTACAGAGTGAAGTAAGTCAGAAAGAGAAAAACAAATGCTGTATGTTAACACATATACATGGAATCGAAAAAAAAAATAAAAAGGTTCTCTTGAACCTAGGGGCAGGACAGGAATAAAGACGCAGATGTAGAGAATGGACTTGAGGACACGGGGAGGGAGAAGGGGAAGCTGGGACGAAGTGAGAGAGTAGCATTGGCATATATACACTACCAAGTGTAAAATAGATAGCTAGTGGGAAGCAGCTGCACAACACAGGGAGATCAGCTCGGTGCTTTATGACCACCTAGAGGGGTGGGATAGGGAGCGTTGGAGGGAGACACAAAAGGGAGGGGATATGGGGATATATGTATACATATAGCTGATTCACTTTGTTATACAGCAAGAAGTAACACAACATTGTAAAGCAATTATAGTCCAATAAAGATGTTAAAAAAAACCAATGTGGTACATATATACCATGGAATATTACTCAATCATAAAAATGAACGAAATTGGGTCATTTGTAGAGATGTGGATGGACCTAGAGACTGTCATACAGTGTGAAGTAAGTCAGAATGAGAAAAACAAATATCGTATATTAACGCATATATGTGGAATCTAGAAAAATGATACAGATGAACCGGTTTGTAGGGCAGAAATAGAGACACAGATATAGAGAACAAACGTATGGACACCAAGGGGGGAAAGCGGGGGGTGGTGGTGGTGGTGGGATAAATTGGGAGATTGGGATTGACATATATACACTAATATGCATAATAGATAAGTAATAAGAACCTGCTGTATGAAAAAATAAATAAAATAGGTAAAATAAAATGAAAAAAAAATTTGTGCACTTTGAGTAAAACAGGTTATCCTCCATGATGTGAGTGAGCCTCATCTAATCAGTTGAAGGCTCAAATAGAACAAAAAGAAAGGCCTCCCATAAGTAAGGGACAATTTTATCATCATATAGCCTTTGGACTTGAACTTCAGCATCAGCTCTTCCCTGGGTTCCTAGCATGCTGGCCTACCCTGCAGTATTTACACCTGCCAACCTCTACAGTTGCACAATCTAGTTTCTTAAAATAAACACACACATACAACATTTAAATATACACACACACACACACACACATATATATATACACACACACACACATACACACATATATACATATATATGTATAGCTGTATAGTTATAACAGAACTAACTATTGGTTCTGTTTCTCTGGAGAGCCCTGACTAATACACAAACTTCAGATCCCGTTCTTAAATCTATCTCTTCCATTTCCACTGTTTCTCCTTAGCTTTGGCCTCTGTCAGCTTTTGCCTGGGATGACCCTAACTGGTGCCTCACTGTTACCAGTCTCACTTCCATCCATCAGTTTTCCACACTGCCTTGAACATAATTTTTTTAAATCAGTAAGTCTTTTAATTGTTATTCTAATACTTAGAAACCTTGAGTGTTTCACTGTTGTTTCCTGAAGGGTTAAACTTTAAATCCTTTGCATGCAAGGCATTTTACGTCTATGCTTAAGCATCAGCCCTACTCAGTTTTCTCCAGCCAGGGAACAACTTGCATCCCCTTAATTTGCCATGCTTCTTCTTAACTCAGTGACTGTGCACATATTTTCTTCTACTTGGAATGAAGGTGCCCTACCTCCAGTCTGTACAATGAACTCTCTCTTATCTTTCAAACATAGCACAAATATCACATTTCCTTGGACCTCCACTTCTGGGAGTTACCCAGACAGCAATTGGCTTTCTTACTTCTGTGCTCTTATAGCACATCTAAGAGCATGATTGGACTCCATGGTTGCCATTTATTGGATATTTACTAAGAGTGTGGCAATGCATTATCTCATTTAATCACTATCATCCGCCTTTGAGGAAACAGCTTTGGAGTAGTATAGCCACTTGATCAAGTTCACAGAGCTGGAAGATGGCAGACCCAGGGATTGAATGACTCCAAAGTCTGTGTTCTTAATCACTATACTAGATTGCCTCTATCACTGCTTATTATATCCACTGTATGCTGCTTATAGTTATTGCAGCATATTTCTTACTAAAATCTACTTCAGAGTTACCTTCTGGGATTTTTTTGTTATATATCGCTTTATGAATGTGAAGGAAACTACTTTGGTCATATCATACAAAAATTTAGAAGTGGCTTATTTAAAATAAATTTTAGATAGCTAAGATCAAGCTTGTTATTCAGTTTAAGATGTGGTATAGTCCCTTTAAAGTGCAAGACTCTCCTAATTTCAGAATATTTACCATATGGCTAACTGATAAGAAAACAATTCCCACTTCCACTCAAGAGGTCAACCACCTGCTATTAAAAACCTTCCCATTACCACAGATTGAGGGAAAGCCAAGTCTCCTGTCAGGCTTCCAGGCTATAATGCTCCAACCAAAGTGACTCCAATTCCTTCTTTAAGCTTTAAACGTTAGTCTACCTTCCAATGAAAATCCATAATTTTTTTTCTTCCAAAAATACCAGTCACAAGTATCAAATCATGCTGTTCATTTCCAGTGCTGGAATTCTGTTAGTTTCCTATAGCATTGGCATTTACTCTGCAGAAGATAGAAGGAGGAGAGGGTGATTGCTGCAATCTATATATGAATTGGGAAGTGCTCCCTCGTTTGGGTTTCTTCGTTAAGCAATCTGTAGGCTTCAGGTATTTGTAAGAGATGAATAGACCTGCCAAATCGGAGGCCCAAGAAACACATTCTATCACTTTTTTTTTCCATTTAAAAACTACAAGGCATACGTGAAGGATTTCTCTGGGCTCAACACAAAACCCAAGGGAAAATGTTGATACTGGAAATCCTAGGTTTTGTTTTTTTCACCACACCATACATTATTTGACACAATCTTTTCATTTTCCATCTTGCAACACATCAAAAAACATTACATTTACCTTTATTTCCAAGCCAACCATTTTGTACTTATGGGACACCAGACATGTGAAGGTTTAGCTGTATTTTATTTATGTATTCATTTATTTGGTTAAAATAAAAACTGAGAAGGAACCTCTGAGTCCTTTCACAGCTGTGATTAGAGAAAAATGAAAATCCGAAGCAATGAAATTTATAGAGCTATTAATCACATTCCATTTTCAGAGTCTGAAAAATTGTAGAGATTAAGAAACTCGGTGAAGAGATGTTCATTACTCTTTCACATGGACGTTTGTTTAGTTGGTTTACTAATGTTATCACAAAACTTTTGGGGGTACCCTAATGGGTCACTCAGATGACTTTATGCTCACACATCACTTTGAGGAAACAAAGGGTAACAACAACAGGTGTTACTGGTGTGAGATACTGTGCAGGTTGAAAATGCAGTCCTATTTCTTTGGAAATCTTTGACTCCAAAAAAATATGTGAAAAACAGCCCCCAAATGGTTCTGTGCTCCAATTCGATTTTATTTTAGAATTGCTTATGTTACTAGGATTTATGAGTGTTACTTCCCTGAAAGAATGGCGTATCTTTCAGCTCTCAGTTTGTACCTTAATGGAAATAGTGTGCTTTTATGGAATAAAAGTTCTCTGAAGCCCTGCCTGAGACTGTTTCAAACCAGAACCTCCACACTGTGTCTGGAAAATCACTAACAGAGAAACGGACAGAAAAAGAGCAACTCTGTTTTTTAAATCTTCATTCCGAAACTTCCTGTGTGACTGTCTTGCTAGGATTTTTATTCCATGGTAGCTGTAGGATATCAGTGATTTGCATTTTGGAAAGTTGTCCTGTGTGTTATTTATATCCCATGTATCTGTTTCAGTTATGTGTTCAACTGCTGCATTCCACATGACCATTAAAGGAGCTGTCAAAAAGGCAAAACATTTACAGATAAAGACCTATAAAACTGAAGTCAAACCTTAATTACCCAGTGAAAGTCATGATGTCTTGAAACAATGGATATTTCTAAATATTTCACATTCATAAGCCTTCTGTGATTTCATACAGAAGATATACCTTTCAAATTAAGTTTAAACTAGGTAATTAAATGTAGTTGTTATTCCCTGGATACAACAGTGGAGAGGCAGGGTAGAAGCCTTGGGTTGTACTGGATGGCATAACCTACAACATGCCACAGCTGCAGGTAACAGACATGTGAGTGTTCCTCAGAGATTTTCTTCATTATCCTTTGGTTTAAAAATATTCACTTCAAATGTACATTATTTTTAGACCAAGGCAAGTTCTGCTTATTTTATACATTTGCATATATTTACTGAGAATAATAGAATCTTACATTTGATAATAAATCTCCCTTATAGTTACCCCAATAAGTTATCAGCTACCTCTGTTCTTTCCAGGCATGAGAATTTCACCAACCCATACACCTGATCATTCCTGTGAAGAGTAAGTTAACCTCAGAACCTGCTGTCACAGCAGGTTAAATTTATGATATACATACAAGTCTAAAGAATATTTATTCTCAACCTTGCTTAAAAATAAATAATAATTAGTTGAATTAGGTATAGCTCTTATTTTTTACATTATAATGTTCTGCATTTCTCATACTTTATATAGTATCATAAAATTTGTAATATTGAATAAAACCAATAAGGTAATTTGTACAAAATTATAGAATTATAAGTTAGAAATACAATTAACTTTTTTTTTCTTTTGCCCCCATATAACATGACTGTTATACTAATGTATAATAATACTTACTACAGGAGGGGCAATTGTGAGTAAAATATAACATGTCAATATTCTATTTTATAAATTATTTGTCTCCAGTTTTCTTATAAAATGAGATGTCTTTAGAGTCTTATTATTTTCTGAATTCCATCTCACCCTCACCAAACATTTTGCAAAGAAAACTTGGAATTTTTGCTTCATGTAACTCCTTCCTCTTATGTTTTTCCCTATTCCTGACACCAGATAACCTTAATTTATTTTGCTTTACTGAGTAGATTCAAGATTTCTCTTTCTCAGCTAATAATAATAATCATTAATTGAATGTGTCCTGTGTATTAGTGTCCGTCATATATTGGAATCTAAGATACCTAAGTTTAACAAGCCAGGAACGTTCCCAAATTAATGCCCAGTAAATCAGAGAATACACTTGACTGAGACAAAAGAAATAAACACAGATTGCATTCTACTTCAAACTGTGGAACAGTGGTATTTCCTTTGTAACTTCCTTTTAGTTTGAAATTATTGAAGAAAATTGAAAGGAAGTTATATAATTAAATGGTAAAATATTTTAATGTTTAAATGAACTTTGCCATGATTTTTCTTTCTTTGTGAAATACTGTTGACATACACTATTGTGTTAGTTTTAGATGTACTACATAATGATTTGACATTTGCATGCATTATGCAATGATCACCACAATAAGTCTAGTAACTATCTGTCCCCATACAAAGTTGTTAGAATATTATTTACTATATTCTTTAAGCTGTATATTACGTCTCATGGCTATTTATTTTATAACTGGAGTATTGTACCTCTTAATCCCCTTCACCTATTCCACCCCCCAACCCTCTTCTCCTCTGGCAACCGTCCATTTGTTTTCCATATATGTGAGTCTATTTTTGTTTTGTTTTGCTTTTTTTTTTAGATTTCACATATAAGTGAGGTCATATAGTATTTGTCTTTCTCGGTCTGACTTATTTCACTTGGCATAATACCCTCTAGATCAGGGGTCCGCAACCCCCCGACCACGGATTGGTACTGGTCTGTGGCCTGTTAGGAACTGGGCCACACAGCAGGAGGTGAGTGGTAGGAGAGTGAGTGAAGCTTCATCCGCTGCTCCCCATTGCTCCCCATTGCTCCCCATTGCTAACGTTACCACCTGAACCATCACTTGCATTACCGCCTGAACCATCCCCCACCCCCGTCTGTGGAAAAATTGTCTTCCACAAAACCGGTCCCTGGTGCCAAAAAGGTTGGGGACCGCTGCTCTTGATTCATCCTTTTTGTTATAATGTCAAGATTTCAATTTTTTAATGGCTGAGTAATATTCTATTGTATGCAGACATATCTGGGGAATATAATGGATTTAGTTCCAGACCACCACAATAAAGAAAATATCTCAGTAAAACAAGTCACACGATTTTTTTGGTTTCCCAGTGCATATAAAAGTTATGTTTACACTATACTGTAGTCTATTAAGTGTGCGATGGTGTTATGTTTAAAAAAAAGTACATAACCTAATTAAAAATATTTTATTGCTAAAAAATTGCTAACCATCATCTGAGTCTTCAATGAGTCATAATCTTTTTGCAATAGTAATATGAAAGATCACTGATCACAGATCACCATAACAAACATAAAAATAATGAAAAAGTTTCAACTATTGTGAGAATTACCAAAATGTGAAACAGAGACAGAACTGAGCAAATGTTGTTGGAAGAATGGTGGCTATAGATTTGCTTGATGCAGGGTTGACACAAACCTTCAATATGTGAAAAACAACAACAACAAAAAAAAACCAAAAAAAACAAAAGCGTTATCTGCAAAGTGAAATAAAGGGAAGAGCAATAAAACAAGATGTGCCTGCATGTATCCCACATCTTCTTTAACCATTCATCTATTGATGGACACTTAGGTTGCTTCCGTATCTCGGCTATTGTAAATAATGCTGAAATAAGCATTTGGTGTGTGTATATCTTTTCCAATTAGTGTTTTTGTTTTCTTCTGGTATATACCCAGATGTGAAATTACTGGGTCATATGGCAGTCCTATTTTTAATTTTTTGAGGAACCTTCATACTATTTTACATAATGGCTGTGCCAATTTATAATGCCAGCAACAGTGCACAAGGGTTCCCTTTTCTCCACATCCTTGCCAATACTTGTTATTTGTTGTCTTTTTGATGATAGCCATTCTGACAAGAGTGAGGTGGTATATCATTGTGATTTTGATGTGCATTTCCCTGATGATTAGTGATGTTGAACATCTTTTCATGTGTTTGTTGGCCATCTGTATGTCTCCTTTGGAATAATGTCTATCAGGTCGTCTGCCCATTTTTAAATTGGATTGTTTGGTTTTTTAATATTGAGTTGTATGAGTTCTTTGTATATTTTGGATATTAACTCCTTAAGGGATATATCATTTACAAATATCTTCTTCTATTCAGTAGGTTGCCTTTTTGTTTTGTTGATAGTTTCCTTTACTGTGCAAAAACTTTTTAGTTTGATGTAGTCCCATTTGTTTATTTTTGCTTTTGTTTCCCTTGCCTGAGGAAACAGTTATAAAAAAATATTTCTAAGACAAATGTCAAAGAGTATACTGCCTGTTTTTTCTAGGAGTTTTACGGTTTCAGGTCTTTCATTTAAGCCTTTAATCCATTTGAGTTTATTTTTGTATATGGTGTAAGAATGTAGTCCAGTTTGATTCTCTTTGCATGTAGCTGTCCAGTTTTCCCAACACCATTTATTGAAAATGCCATCTTTTCCCCATTATATATTCTTGCCTCCTTTCTTGTAGGTTAATTGACCATATTAGCGTGGGTTTATCCTGGGCTCTCTGCTCTGTTCCATTGATTGCTGTAGCTTTGTGGTACAGTTTGAAATCAGTTACTGTGCTACCTCCAGCTTTGTTCTTCTTTCTCAAGATTGCTTTGGCTATTTGGGGTCTTTTGTGCTTCCATACAAATTTTAAAGTTATTTGTTCTAGCTCTGTGAAAAATGCTATTGGTACTTTGATAAGGTTTGCATTGAATCTGTAGATTGCCTTGGGTTGCATAATCATTTTAGCAATATTCTTTCAATTCATAAGCATGATATCTTTCCATTTGTTTGCATCATCTTCAAATTTTCATCAACATCTGACAGTTTTCATTGTACAGGTCTTTTACCTCTTTGATTATATTTATTCCTAGTATTTTATTCTTTTTGATGCAATAGTAATCAGGATTTTTTTCTTAATTTTTCTTTCTGACAGTTTATTAATGTATATAACACAAGAGATATATGCATATTAATTTTGTATTCTGCCACTTTACTGAGTTGATTTATTAGTTCTAATGGTTTTTGGAAGCATTTTTAGGATTTTTCTCTATATAATACCATGTCATCTGCAAACAGTGACAGTTTTACTTCTTCCTTTCCAACTTGGATTCCTTTTATTTCTTTTTCTTGTCTAATTGCTGTGGCTAGGACTTCCAATACTATGTTGAATAAAAGTGGCAAGAGTGGGTACCCTTGTCTTGTGCCTGATCTCCATTGAGTATGAGGTTGGCTGTGCATTTGTCATATATGGTCATTATTATGTGGAGTTATGTACCCTCTTTACTGGCTTTGCTGAGAATTTTATCATAAATGGATGTTGAATTTTGTATAAGATTTTTATGCATCTAATGAGATGATCTGTATGATTTTCTTCTTCAGTTTGTTAAAGTGGTGCATCACATTGATTGATTTGCAGATATTGAACCATCCTTGCATCCCTTAGCTAAATCCCCTTGATCATAGTATATGGTCCTTTTAATGTATTGTTGTATTCCGTTAGATGATATTTTGTTGAGGATTTTTGTGTCTATGTTCATCAGTGATATTGTCCTGTAATTTTCTTTCTTTATGGTGTCTTTGTCTCGTTTTGGTATCAGGGTGATACTGGCCTCATAAAGTGAATTTGGAAGTGTTTCTTCCTCTTTATTTATTTATTTATTTTTGAATAGTTTGGGAAGGCTAGGTGTTAACTCTTCTTTTATAGAACTCTTGTTTTGTACAATTCACATGTGAAGCTGTCTGGTCCTGGACTTTCGTTTGTTGAGAGTTTTGAAAATTACTGATTCAGTTTTATTACTGGTAACCAGTCTCTTCATATTTTCTGTTTTTTCCTGATTCAGTCTTGGGGTCATAACTTCATTTATTAACATATATAACATACCTTAAGGGACGCAGCTGTATATTTTGTTTACTTCCTGCAAGTCAAGAGAAAATATACACGTTCTGGTGAAAGTTTTGCCTGAAGTGTAAGTGAACTGTTAATGTGATTGCTTTTTCTTATGTAGTAGGTTTTCATATTTAGTGGTTCCCCAAAGGATTTGTCCATGTCTTAATCCCTGGAATGTTCCAGGAAAAAATGTCATTGCAGGTATATTTAAGTCATGGATCTTGAGCTGAGGAGATTATCCTGGTGAGCCCTAATCTAATGACAAGTAACCTTATAAGAGAAAAGTAGAGGGAGATTTGTGACAGGCAGAAAATAAAATGACACAGACAAGGGAAAGCAATGTGAAGGCAAAGCCAGAACAGTGAGTGATGTGGAAACAGTTGTGGAACCAGCTGCCACCAGAAGATGGAAAAGGCGAAGAACAGATTCTCCCCTAGAGCCTCCAAATGGAGTGCAGTCCTGATGACACCTTGATTTTGGACTTCTGGCCTCCAGGACTGTAAGAGAATAAATTTTTGTTGTCTTTAAGCCATCAATTTATGGTAACTTGTTATAGCAGTCACAGGAAACTAAGATATCATATAAGCTCAATAATATAAGTATGTGTTCATCAAACCCAGTAACTACAAATTATATAAGGGAAGGAACCACTAAGATTTTGTTGATTGCTATATCTTGCACGGCTTGCCTGGTGAAGCAGAGTACTTACAAGGCAGGGTATCTAGATACATGGCTGATTAAAAAAAAAAAAAAAAGATTATGTTTCTCAATATCCCTTGCAGCTGGATGTGGCCTAGGGACTATTTTGTGTCAAAGGGGTAAAAAGACATGTGAAGTGGTTACTACAAGTATGTGCCCTTGATAGGAGGGAGCATCATAATGGATGAGCAGGAGCCGCCAACTCATAAGAAATATACTTGTTTTGGCACAAGATGAGGTGAGATTGAGAACAGAAGCAATGCCTGGAAGAACAAGAATGTAAAAGAGCTATGTAATTCCTGAATGCCTACATAGACTTTTCTATGAAAGAAATGTTAAAAAGTACTACTGATTTTTTTAAATGTTGGGGACAGGGAGGAGTTCTGTCACAATCAAACTTACTTCTAACTTACACACAAGATAACTGGCTCATAATATTTGTTGAATGAGTTGAATGAGTTTATCTAATTATTCAACATAAATATTTTATATCGGCTGATAATTTCTTGGAGAAAATGAGAAAAGTTATTTACTTGAAATATTCATTGATTGAAATATTCTTGTACTCTGTCTCCCATTTATCTACATATCAAGGAATAAGAAATTATCTATTTACAAGAATTTAATGGAAATATATACATTGTATTTCTGTTTCTCCACCACCTACGTGTAGGCCATGAAATATTTTTATTGATTGCTTTTAAAATGTTAATTATAAATGCTTAAGAACCAAGTATCAACCCTAAGACTTCATCTGTCATATCACTAAAGTAAATTTTTTACCAAAAAGAACTGTAATTACATCGATGTTTATCATTTCAACTCTGTAGAATTCAACTTTTCCTACGTTAATTATCCATAAACCCATCTTGTCCTAGCACATTTGAAAAAGGAAGAAAATTTGAAAAAGGTTTTTAAGTGATGTCTTATTGATGCATCTAGATTAACTGCTGCCTCCATAAAGATATTGACTCTCTGGAATTTAATTTTTGTTTCCATACTTACATCTATATGCTGCTCAATGAATGCCTGCTGCATTGATTTGTATGTCTCAATGAACCCCTACAGAGATGTTTCTCTCAGCAATATTGGGTGATTGTACATATTCTGGAATTTAAACAAATTCCATATCCTGCAGTTCAGCTTGTTGCCTTTATGAAATGCCGACCTAATGTGTTCCTGATAGATGATGTTTTACTCTGCATTTTTGAGGATCTTTGAAAAATCTTCCTTTACAATTGTCTATAAAGGCAATTTTGTTCATATGGATGCCAGGAGTTAGACAGCTAATTGACACCTACTGGTGACGTTTTTGTGGGAAGGGCCAGGGTATAAATCATCAAGCAACTTTTTCCCTCTTTCTTGCCTTTTTTTCTCCTTATGTAAGACTCACAAACATCTTCTCAAAGATTCAGATCAGTTTTTCTCTCAATGAAGGATTTCCCAATCTGTGCAAGTAGAATTAACCTCACTGAATTTAGCGGAGGCACATTTTTATGAAGTTTACTTTTGTGTGGGGTATTGAAAAAGAACATTCGTGGGAGTTCTGATATATGGTAGTTTCTAGAATCTACTCATATTCCTGAAAAACCCCGTTTAACAGAGTCCCTAGTACCTGTTGAGGCAAACAGAGCCACAACATGGTTTCTAAATGCTGAAGGAATGAGGGAAATGGGAGCCGAGGTGCTTCAAGAGTGAAGATGATGTGCCCGAGGCTGCCCTGGCGGGTGAAGTAGATTGGCGTGGTATCTAGTGATCATGTTGGGATGGCCAAACTCTGAGCAGACTTGTTGGGGGTTAACTTTGTACAAATACTCAGCCACACACACACACAAATTGATGACTCTAAATAATTGAATCTTCATAGAAAAATTGCCCTGGATGTATTCACTTGTTTTGGATAAGTTCAGGAAAGAAGGAATCTCAACTTCTCCATCCAGGGCTTTTCAAAGAGGATAAAGGTCATAAAGAAGATTGAACACATACAGAACTTTAGAGCCCTTTAGGTCAGACTAGAGAGCGTTACAGTGAAGTATGCACTTTTTTTGCTTTCTATATTGGCTGAAGTTACTAGGTAGATGTTAATTCTGGCATTGCTTAAAGTGTGGCCTTGAATCCCATGATTTATTCGTTTTTAGATCTTTTTTCAGGAGTTTTCCTGTGTGCAGTCAGTGTACTTGCCACTTTTTGAAATTTATTAAGACAGTGTCCTTGTCTGATTTCAGCAATCTGTCTCACACAATTAGTTGTAATTTTTATTTCCCATTATAGAGCCATGGATTACTTTTCCGCATCAGTCTCTAACTGAACTAGACATTAAAAACTGATTCTTGTTGAGCCACACAAAGCAATGTTGAGAGTTATTTTGCAGCAAAGCACTGGTGATGTTGACTTTATTTATTGCTCAACCACCTTAATGTAAAATTCAGTATGGTCAGTTTCATAAAAATCAGGGCAAGAGCTGCAGACAGACTGCATGATTCACTTCTGACCACAAGAAATGGACATGCGTTTTCAATTCCAACTAAGCATTTAACATCTGCATGTTATGGCGTTTCCAAAAACCTGACAGAAATGTCATCAATGAAACTGAGAAGAAAATATTTCTGACAGACTTTTTCTTTGGCTTTCCTAGTATTCCATTTGCCAAATTTATAAAGAAAAAAATCTTGCTCTCCTGTACTTTCTAGATATTTACTTTTTTAAAAAAAAAAAGGAAATCTGAGATCAGTGGCAGAAGATGGGAATGCAAAATGAGCTGCTGTAATAATCAGAACTAAGAAATAACTTATATTCTTGGCTACCACCATCGCCTAGGGTACTGACTTGGCTCTGAAATAATAAGGGAAGTGAAGTGAAGGGTTTTTAACAATATCTAAAATTCCCTGAACTACTTGACAACTTAACATGTCAAGTCTATATCTTTCAGGACAAAAGTTTAAGTAAGAAATATATATATGTATTTTTAATTCAGGATACAGTATTGAAAAATCGTTCTTCATCTTAATGAGATGGACCTGGTCCTTTTTAAAAAGGAAACTCTGGTTTCCTGTTATATACTGTGTCTAGGCTCTTAAGGTAAAAGTTATTTATTAGCCTAACCACATAACCACATAGCTGCATTACCCTATAGTCCCTGCCATCAGGCAGCTGCAACACGGCTATTAAGTTTCAGAGCTAGAATGTAAAACCAAGTCTTATTTAACTCCAGAGTCCTTCTGCATGATGATTGCACTATTCTGATCCATAGGAAAAAGTGAAATGCATGTGCTAAGGTGTAATGTGAGCAGGGGATGATGTGTGTTGATCAATAAATAGCCTATCAACTAAGTCTCTCACATGTCCTCTGACACCCTTCCCATTCACCTAGGCTCCTTTCAATGGTTTCCTTACACTGGAGCAAAGAATAGGCTTATAAATAGGTGCTTCAAATTATTTCACCTTTCTGTTTATTTGTAATTGTTTATTCTGAAAATTTCAACCATATCAAAAAAGAAGAACAATTATGTAATGAACTCCCAGGTACAATTTCCATAACTACCAACTCATGGTCAGTCTTCCCTCCCTATCATTTTGAAATGAACCTCCAAACATTATTTCATCCATAAACATTTTGAGTTGTATCTCTAAATTAAAGAACTTAAAAAAAATAACTAATAACAGTATTAATATTACACCCAAATAAATGAACATTATTTCCTTAATCTCATCAAGTATGATGAGATTAATCAGTGTTCAAATTCCCCTGATTGTCTCATACTTTATTTTCAAAAGTTGATTAGTTTGAGACAGGATCCAAATAAGTTTTACCTTACTATCATTCTATTGGTTTATATGTTTTAAGTCTCTTTTAATCTGTAGGTTGCTCCTCAGTCTCTCATATTCTCAATCTCTCTCTCTCTCTCTGTCTCTCTCTGCCTCTTTCCCTACTACAATTTATTTGTTGAAGAAACTGGATAAGACTTGTCCCATAGCCTGGATTTTATTGCTTCCCTATGGTGTTCCTTTGTTCCCACTATTTCCTGTAAATTGGTGGTAAGTTCTAAAATGCTTGCTCAGGTACAGATTTGACAAAACTATTTTATAGCTGCACTTGTGTATTAAGATCAGGAGTTACATAACGCCTGATACTGTTTGGACACATTAACTCATTAGCACTTGCCAACAGTAATATTCTAATTCTTTCTGTTTTTTCTTCCTTTATTAGGTGGTGTGTGTGTGTGTGTTTGTGTATGTATGGTATATATGTATAGGTATTATATATTATATAATATACATATTACCATCAGGAGTTACATAATGTTTGATGATCTCTCCTGTATCGTGTACATGTAATATATACATAGACATACATATATATAGTCTGCTCTTACTGTAATATATTGGAGATTACTCATAGTAGTATATAAAGATATTCCTTGTGATGTGATTCCTTAGTTTTATGTGTCAACTTGACTGTGCTAAGGAATGCCCAGATTGCTGGTAAAACATTATTTCTGAGTGTATCTATGAGGGTGTTTCCAGAAGAGATGAACTTTTGACAGAGTAAAGATCAGCCTCACCAATGCAGCAGGCATCATCCAAACCCTTGTGGGCCCAAATAGAACAAAAAAGAAAGAAGGGTGAATTTTCTCTCTTTACTCCAGCAGGGATATCCATAATCTCCTGCCCTCAGACATCAGTGGCTCCTTTTTGGTCCTCAGGCCTTTGGACTTGAACTGAATTACACCACCAGCTTTCCTGGTTCTCCAATGTGCAGGCAGCAGATCATGGTATTTCTTGGCCTCTGTAATCACATGAGCCAATTCCTACAATAAATCTCCTCTTATGTATATCTATATGTACATCTATATATCTATATATTCTATTGGTTCTGATCTCTGGGGAACCCTGAATAACACATTCCTTAATTCCTTTTCTAGCTGCACAGTACTCCATTATGTAGAAATACCACGGTTCACTCAGTCTGTTCCCTATTGATGAACATTTTGGTTGTTTCCAGTCTTTAGCTATTTCAAATAGTATAGCAATCAATAGCCTTGTGCACCCAGTTCATTGTATTCTGGCCAGGGTATCTTTGGGGGGTGAGATTTCTAAGTTAAAGAGTAAGTGCACATGTATGACAATCTGAGAATAACTCCCTCTCACACACTGAAACTATCTTCAGTAGGTGTCTATTACCCCTAGGGAGTGGGAAATAAACCCTTAACATGAATAAAAGATCCTGTGGTACCTTAACTAGTTTTGCCGTCATGATCCCCCTCATTCTCTGCTCCAGCCACACTAGACTTCTTCAGTTTCTCAAACAATATGTTATATCTCTACAGAGCTTAGATTAGGAAACTCTCCCACTCCTCCCCCTATGCCTGATTAACTGCTACCCATCAAACAGAGCTCAGCTTAAAGTTCACTATTTCAGGGAAGCATCCTTGACTTAGAATCTAGACCAAGTTCCTTTTTTATTCACTCTTATAAAACCATGTTTCTTTCCTTCATATAATTCAACTCAATTTCTAATTATATATCCAATTTTGTGATTATCCACTTACCAGTCATAAGCTTCATGAAGAACTGTAATCTTACCTGATTTTGCTTAGTTTTATATCCCCAGCAACTTTTCGGTGTAGAACAAATATTTCCCAAATAAATGAATAAATAAGTATAGCATATGCTTGCACTTTAACACTGGTGATCTCATGTTATCAGAAGTGCTTTCACATTACCGTTAATGCTAAAGTGTCCATGATCACAGGCTCAGTTTTTTTATACTAGTAATTTCATAGACATTTATTTTTTCAATTAATAGCTATTGAATAACTACTGTAAATAATGGATACTGGAATTGCAGCAACTAGACCCATTTCTTATTGTAAAGAAATTTACAATCTATAGTGTGTAGTAATAAGAATAATGCAAACATTTAAAATGATTTGGAAATAAACACTAGGTTCAGTGCAGAGTACTCTGAAAGGACAAAGGGAAAGCATTCTACCCTGAGTGTGGTGTGTGGGGAGAGGGTAGATGAGTGCTGCTGAGTAAGTTCTAGAGAATATGGAGGACTCACCAAGGCAAAGAAGAGGAGGAAGTGTATTGTAAACATGGGATAGTAAAAAAGGCACACTGTACTTTTGGAAAAGAGCAAGTGGTACACCATTTATTGTATGATAAGAAATTTGAACTGAAAATTAAACAGGAGCTTTGTTAATCACACAGGCACTTTAGAGTCTTATTCTGTGTGGCTGATGAGTTTGGTGTGAGAACTTGCTGTCAGCTGTTCTAGAATGTGGATATGTCTGAGGTCCAAAATATTAAACTATGACACAAGCAGACTTCCAAATCCCAACTGTCCATTTGTCTTATTCTTACATTACTTCCACCATCTCCATACTGATATAATAGAGGAAAAAGATAAAGAAAAGATGACTTTAGTGGTGTTGTTGTTTCAGATCTAGACTAACTGCTTTCAGGGCCATGTCCTTCTTGGAAGAATAAACAGTAATAGCTCTCAACTTGAGAACAAGAATTGTGTCAGGTAGCATTGTATGTCTCATAAAGGGTGCCTGTAGTGCATAAAAAATTAAAAAAATCAGCTTCAACCTGTTAGAAGATCCATGGCCCATTTCAATCACCCTTACTTAAATTCTGATGGTAATAGTGGCAAGATAGGGCAAATATTTCTAATAGTGACCATATATACTGTTGATAAGACCATGAGAAAACAGCAAATACATTTCAGGTAGGAATATAAAAGAAAGTAAGAAATTTGGAAGTACCTAGTAGTCATGGATGCCAGGATTATTTTGGTTCAATTTCAACTTGAACATCATACCTTAGTCTAGAGTTCTAAAAGGTGAAAGACAATGCATAAGGATTCCAAAAGCTCAGAAAGGTCAGCACTTGGTGTTTAAAAATCCTAGAACTACTTAAATCTAGTACTGCAAGACTGCGTAAGCTATAAGGTCTTGTGATTCACTTTAAGGCAACACAGAAATACTAAAATATCTAAAATGTAAAAATTCTGTTTTGCAACTCTTGGAGCATTCCACAGAGTCATTGTAGTTTCCAGGGAAAAGAAGTATGCATATGAGCAAGAATATTGAGCAATTGGTTGCATTTATCAAAAAAATATCTGGTCCACAGAGAAGCATCCTGTTACTACTAGATCATTGCACAAGTCCTCTAAATATAAGTTTGCATCTGTTAGAGGGAATGAGGCAGGTTTTCCAGTGACCTTGGCCTGATGGTTTTCAGTGGGCTGTACATGGTGCACAGCTGTAGGCTCATCCTCCAAGTTTCCAGTTTGTCACTGATTTATTTTTGCCAAATACAAGATGTAATTGTGATAATTTACAATAGCCAGTAAACACATTATGACAATAACAAAAAAAACTCACTTTTAATGTAACTACATCCATCCACTCAAAATAAATTGAATTTCTTGTGATCAGTGGCATAACTTTATTTAGTTGAATTACAATTGTGATGTAAAATTATTACATGAAAGAGAATATAAGATGTGATTTCACCAAACTAGTATTTTA
Organism: Balaenoptera physalus; assembly: GCF_965194825.1. Lineage (NCBI taxonomy): Eukaryota > Metazoa > Chordata > Mammalia > Artiodactyla > Balaenopteridae > Balaenoptera > Balaenoptera physalus. The sequence continues at coordinate 133,216,598 of NC_138884.1, forward strand.
TTTGTAGAACGCAAGAGGTATCCCACAGTGTAGAGCATGAGCTTTGGAGACAAAAGCCCTATATTGGGGACTTGACTTTGCACTTTGCTAGCATTGTGATCTCGAGCAAGAAGCTTGATATTTTTCCCAAGTTCTTTGTGTCCTCATGAGCAAAATTAAGAATAAGTTTCTTGACAATGTCAGGAAACACACCTCAAAGTCTCGTGACAATCACAAAAATAAGTCAAAGTACTTTGAGAAGAGTAAATGTTCCCATCTGTAATGTAATCATATAATTATTTACTACTATTAGGAATTGGGGTAGGAAATAATAAACTTAGAACTAATATATTGAAGGCTAACATATTCTCTTTTAAACATTATATAACTATGAATGTGCTCGTAACACATGACTAAAAGTGGAGCTTCTATTATATTTAACAGAATTAATAAATATAAGCTTGTATCACTTTCAAGAGAAAATACTTATTTCAGAAAGTGACGGAAGATTTTTAAACATTAAAATAATAATAAAATGGGTGCTTACATTTTACTTGTGTAAATTAGATGCCAAATATAATTGAAATTGCAGTTGAAGAAACCTAAGAAATTCTTGGATTGAGTATATGACTAATACATTCTTTTATTTCAGAAGAAAACTTTTATAGTAATAAGATTCAATAGCTTTAGGTATTGCTATTTTTTAAGCTTTTGCATATTGTAATTATTTATATGCAGCTGCAGCCAAAGCTAATATGTTTAAGTCTGAAATGGAGATGTACCTTTAGCTTACTTCAGAGTTATAATTCCTTACACATTCCACATTGATCAGATATGGGGAGAATAAAAACGTTTTGATCACTGAGGAGACTGGACATTTTTAGCCAATCTATGAGCTAATAACAAATATCACTTTGCTAATTAAGTATAATATAGCATGTCTAACTTTTTCCCCTAATCCCCAAATAAAATCCATTCTGAATTCTACTTGTAGAACAAATAAATGCAAAACAAGAAAAACTGCTTAGCGTTCACAAAGAAAACCTGAATACTTTATTTTACATGTCAAAGATGAAAATCACAAACAAATTAATGGAGAGTATTTCTTTGTTTTATCATTTAAAATGTGTCCTATAACACAGTCCAGCATGTGACAAGATTAGGAAAATCTACCCTACTACTCTAAACATTAAAAAAAAAAAATCAGATAAAATGTAACCAAGTTTAAAGAAAATACTTATTTGAGCTTGAAATTAAGACTATAGAATTACTAGATTGCAGACACAAAAGGGAAAGTAAAAGCTAAACAATGAGAAATACTTGAAGCCAAATATCCCACAGTATATTGAAATCAGGTATACAATGTAGTCTTGAGCAGTGCTTCAGTCATGAGCAAGTGTTCACAAATATAAGTTCTGGCTCTTAGGTTGTGAAAGATTAGAATTCAGTGTACATATGTAGCCTAGAGATAATACTTTTTCCCAATCTATGACCAAGAGCTAAACCTGGAGCCTATTTTATGTGACACAAGAGTCAGAAAATCTTCACCCAGTAGTGCCAAGATGCTATAAGAAACAGGAAGAGAGTTTGCCTTTTATTCAGGGCATGGCTGGAGAAAGAATTGCTCACTCACCCAGGGAGAAATTAAAATCATAGCCAAGACTCTTCATGCAGTGAAGTAACCTCAAGCTGAGTAACAAACATCAATAACCATAAAAACCCCACGTGTCCCAAAGTAAAATACGTTAGGTCTTGGAAAAGGCAATTGTAAAATCACATTGTAGTAATGCCTCCCTATTCCAGAGAACCTGTAAATCCCATTGTAAACTCTGAAGATGAGCTCAGTAAAAATGTACAGTCAAGAGGACAATAGATACATAAAGAGATGGGATATGCGGAAAGAAGAGTTTTGGGCATGGCAAAGGAAAAAACGTTAGATGGGAACCTGGATTTGCATATGTTAATACACTGAAAATAAAGTTGTTGTTGTTTTCCTTGGTAACATTCTAATTAAGCTCTGGAACACGACAATACGTTATTTGTCTATTATCCAAATATTCCATTTTCAGAAAAATGCAATTAAGAAAATGGGACATAAAGCAGTATTGTATTTTACCACGTGTTTGAGTTTAAGATGAGAAAAAAAAAAACTGAATTTTTTTTCTCCTTCTCCATCTGCCCAAAGCTGGTGGACTCCTGTGAGTCTATCCTTTGAATGTGCAGTGGAGAGTAGGACAGAGCAACCAGATGTCAGGCAGAGGGTCCTGAATATGAAGTCAGAAAATGATAAACCTAAAAATATATACTTCACAAACTTATCTATGCAAGAAATTCAGTAGGTATAGGATTAATGGAATTTAAACACAGTCTCTAGATATATATTATCTTTCGTATACTTTTGAAGCAAAAAGAAGACACATGAAGACTGAAAAAAGGAAAAAAGCATAAATGAAAATCAGCACTTAACCTTAAAAAGACAGAACTGAATTTCAGCTTGCTTATGACTTGCAGAAATGCTACATTTGAAAAAAATAGTCCTTAGATAAATAATTAAGAGAAGATGACAAACTTTAAAATAGCTGAAGGCCAGAGTACAGACAAGCAGTATGTATATATCAGGAAGAAAAAGTAAATTTTAAAGATGGCTGTTAGAATGTAAAGAGTGCTGGTGCAACCAAAGGTCATCAACGTAAGAGTTAGGAAGTACAATAGGACACCAGTGATGACGGAGGAGGGAACCTGCCATTTATGCCCCAGAGAACAAGGGAATCTTATCACAAGCTGCTCCCCAGAGTGGAAGTAACAGTACTTTTAGGGTACAATAGGAGGGAATGAATTAATTTCTTATTTCCCTATTTTCTTGAGTGTTTCTGTATTAATTGTCTTTGTGAGACCCCATAGAAAAAGCATTGAGCCAATTTGGAGGATTCTGAGTACACATTAATGCCTTGAAATGAGTAAGATTTAGACAGGCAGGTAAAGTATGAAGAACATTCTAGGTAACAGCAGGCTTTTTTTTTTTTTTTTAACATCTTTATTGGAGTATAATTGCTTTACAATGGTGTGTTAGTTTCTGCTTTATAACAAAGTGAATCAGGTATACATGTACATATATCCCCATATCTCTTCCCTCTTGCGTCTCCCTCCCACCCTCTGTATCCCACCCCTCTAGGTGGTCACAAAGCACGGAGCTGATCTCCCTGTGCTATGTGGCTGCTTCCCACTAGCTATCTATTTTACATTTGGTAGTGTATATATGTCCCAGCTTACCCTTCCTCCTCCCTGTGTCCTCAAGTCTGTTCTCTATGTCTGCGTCTTTATTCCTGTCCTGCCCCTAGGTTCTTCAGAACCATTTTTTCTCTTTTAGATTAATATATATATGTTAGCATATGGTATTTGTTTTTCTCTTTCTGACTTATTTCACTCTGTATGACAGTCTCTAGATCCATCCACCTCACTACAAATAACTCAAGTTTCATTTTTTTTTCTTTTTATCACTGAGTAATATTCCATTGTATATGTGTGCCACATCTTCTTTATCCATTCATCTGTCAGTGGACACTTAGGTTGCTTCCATGTCCTGGCTATTGTAAATAGAGCTGCAATGAACATTGTGATACATGACTCTTTTTGAATTATGGTTTTCCCAGGGTATATGCCCAGTAGTGGGATCAGCAGGTGGTTTTTTAATGTAATTGAACTACAAGCACTCATGATGTAATTTTCCTTAGTACTCTAGTTTATGATTCCTATGTTATAATCAGAAATTCAATCTTTTCTTCTACTTAAACATTTCTGATTCTCAAGAAGGGATATCTACTCTGAAATATTTATTAATCAGTTCCTGTTTTGATTTTCTTATTTGCCAGAAATTCAGGGATGTAGAACTCAAGGCTTTTCCCCTAAAGCTAAGCTTTGCAGCCATTAGCACTCTTGACAACCTTGTTTGTTTATGTCTATCATGCCAAGCACAAAGACTCACTGAAGGTGGTGGAGTCAGCAATGTTTCTTGACTGCTAGTAAGTTCTTTGCTCTTTCCTCTGGTCCAGTATAGATCACCTTTGTTTCCATGAGGTAAAAATGGTTCTGAAATAGGAAGAGAGGAAAAGCTTCCTTTACAGTTCCACTTCTCCCACTAGCCCAGGGTTTCAGCTATCCTGGCCTAATGCTCAGTATTTTCCCTAAGATGTATTGATGTCACTTTGGTGGGGTGCTATACTTGGATGGGGTCCACCTTCAGTTCCACCTCTTGATGAGTACTGGCATTGCCCACAAAACTGTGATGAAGACAGGGGATCTCTGAAGTAGACTCCTTTGCACCGTCAAGAAGCCAGGTTAGTAGGGGGCAGCTTTCAGAAAATAAAGAGAAAATGCTATGTAGTATGTGTGTATGTGTGTGCTGTGGCTCTTGAGAGGAGAGCAGGAGTAACAAGAAATGGAAGGGAATTATTCACTTCAATTTGGTGCAATATGACTACAAGTGTAATAGAATAGAGACAATTCCGTTTGTTAAGAAGTATTTTCTTCTGTCAGAAACTTTGTTCTCACCCTAGGTTGGATAGTTCTCTCATGTCTGAAGTCCTGAGAAAATTTTAGAGGAACTTCGGAAGAACTAAACACCAACACTGAAATAAAACACTGAAAGAACATTTGGCTAGATTTTGGTTACAAGTTAACTTAGATTTAGGAAAAAATACTTAGAAATTATCCTTGATTTTCAAATATAAAGCACAATATTTGGGTTTATATGTTGAGACTTTTGAACCATGGCATTGTTACAATTTGACATCTCTTCAGTAGAAATTTATATACCTATACTGTTATCATCTCGATAACTTATGAATCTAATCATAATTTTTCCTCAATGAAATATATTTACATGTTGAGTAGAGCAAGATAAAGTTACAAGCTAGTTTTATTGTCATAATAAATCTTGACCACTTTTTAAAAATTAATAAACTTTATTTTTTTAGAACAGTTTTAGGTTCACAGCAAAATTGAGAGGAAAGTACAGAGGTTTCTCACATACCCTCATCTCTTCCCACACATAACTTCCCCCACTATAGAGCTCCCACACTAGAGTGGTATGTTTGTTACAGTTGATGAACATACATGGACACAATATTATCGCCCAAAGTCCACAGCCTACCTTAGAGTTCATTCTTGGTGTTGTACATTCTTTGGGTTTTGAGAAATGTATAATGACAAGTATCCACCACTGTAGTAACATGCAGTGTAGTTTCACTGCCTTAAAAATCCTCTGTGCTCTGCCTGTTCACCCATTCCTTCTCCCTATACCCTGGCAATCACTAATCTTTTTACTGTCTCCATAGCTTTGTATTTTCCAGACTATTATATAGTTGGAATTATGCAGTATGTAGCCTTTTCAAATTGGCTTCTTTCACTTAGTAATATACATTTAAGTTTCCTCCATATATTTTCATTGCTTGATGGCTCATTTCTTTTTAGTGCTGAGTAATATTCCATTGTCTGGATGTACCACAGTTTATTTATCCATTCATCTCCTAAAGGATATCTCGGTTGCTTCCTTGATTTGTCAGTCATGAAGAAAGCTACTATAAACACCCTCTGCAGGTTTTTGTGTGGACCTAAGTTTTTAATTCATTTGGGTAAGTAGTGAGGTGCATGGTTTCTGGGTCATGAGATAAGAGTATATTCAGATTTGTAAAAAAAAACTGCCCAACTGTCTTCCAAAGTGGTTGTACCATTCTATATTCCCACCGTCAAAGAGTAAGAGTTGCTGTCGTTCCACATCCTCACGAGCATTTGGTGTTATCAGTGTTGTGGATTTTGGTCATTCTAATAGACATGTAGTGGTATCTCACTTTAATTTGCAATTCCCTAGTGTCATATGATATTGAACCTTTTTTCATATGCTTACTTCCCAGCTATATATCTACTTTGCTCTTGACCACTTTTCAAGTATCAATTAATAAATCAATTTATTTGAACTAGCTTTTTGAGGTTTTCACTTAAGATTGAGTATCAGACATATTTCACTAAAATTGCAGTCACTATAATAACAATTCATTGTTGCTATCTTGGTCTGCAGTATCCTCAAAATAGAGAATATTTAATATCCTCCAAAATATAAAGGGTGACATGAATCATTCTTTTTATCTCTATATCTCTGTCTGCCCTAGAATGCTTAACGTTAAGTCCTTCCTTTTTATTTAAGAAAAAGTTAACATAGGAAGAAATTTCAAAACACTACCAAATCTTGCTTTCTGTCATATCATCCTCAGCGAGCTGTGGAGGCGATGAGCAGGAATGTTCTGGGTAACTAGCTAATTGGGTTAGCTATACATTTTCACAGGTAATTTATTAAATAGATTTATTGAGGGAGGAATTTATGTTCACAAAGAAGATACCCTGTAGAATTCTCATTCCATATATTCCTGGAAAGGATTACTGAACTTGGCAAATATTTGCTTTATTTTTTTTAGATACTAACATGCATCCCTACATCAGCTGAAGGCAGAGAATGGTTAGACATTCCACTTGATACCTGTATTTATGTCTTTCAAACTATGTTTCCAGTTTCAGTGTTTTAAATTAGGAATACAATAGGTAAAGTTTATTTCTCATTTCTAATTTGATTTAACTGTTTGTGGTGATAATAATGATAATATTCACCATGGCATTAATTTCAAAGAAAATAGCCCCTCAAGTTCTTCCCGTTTCTCCAAAAGAGAAATGCCATAGATCCACATTACAGATTCAGTATAACATTCATGCTCAGCCCTGTCATTCATTAAAATACACATCTCATTTTCAAAGTTGCATTTCATGAACAAATTTAACTTGTTTAACAGCATGCCCAATTCTACCATACACAGTCATTGTATAGTACAGTCAATTTACATTTAAACATAAATCAATTTTAAAAGGATAACTAAAATTTCACTGTCATTAGAGGCAGATGGAAATTGAGGCAATTGAATCAAGGAGAAAGGAGACATTGATCTTGTGGCTGCACCATCCCTTGTCTCCGGTAACCCTTCTAACCCTGTTCCATTGGCTTTGAATAATCAGGCTTTGGGAGCATGAGATTATCTTGGTTGAAATAGAGCCAGTTAAATTGAATTATGACAGTATTTACTCAGTGCCTATTAAGAATACTAGGAATGGGTGGGTATGGATTTGTTTATTCCAGCAAAGATATTTATTGGACATGCAGGAAACTGTACAAGTTCATTGGTGGCAGATCACCAGTGATTAAAATGGGAAAGGACCCCTGTCTTGAACAAGTGCATCGGGTTTCTATCAAAGAAGCAGAACCACTAAGAGTGATATAGAATAAGAAACTAATTTTGAATATTAGATCTTGTATAGACTTCTTAACAAACTCCCACACTTGTCTGTTTCTCACTGCCTATAAACTGGGTTGAAGGTTGACCTGAAGGAGATGCTGGTACTATTGGCCATGGAGATGCACAAGTACCTGACTCAGGAAGGCCTGTCTGTTACCGCATGTTAACAAAATGCGCCAACAGATCAGCAACAGCTTGAGTGAGCTGCAGCAGTGCTTGGTCCTATATTAATTTTCAGAGAGAAAACAACTTTTTCTTTACTTCTATCTTCCACATCTTATACAAATTTTTCTGATGGCCACCTTTAATCTGGACACATTCAAGGAGGGGGTTCTGGAAAATGTGGTTCCAGCTTAATGTCCCAGAGCACAAAGACATTACAGTAATTACAATGAGGGAGATATTAATCAGACAAGCACTTAGACATGTAAAAGTATAACTGGTAGAAAGTGTAATAGAAAAGAGGTTCAGAGTGCTTTGAGATAAAAGGAATTGATAGGGAAGTTTAAAGTAAAGCTTGAATTATCAACTGAAGGAAAAGAAAGCTTTTACTAAGCAAACTTAGAGATGAAGAAAAATGGTGAGAAGAGCATGTGCAATTGTCTGATGAGAGGGTCCACAGCACCTGCCTGAATCTATAGGTAGAATTTAATCTGGACTTTGAAATATTAAGTTCTATATCTATATCTAGGTATATAACCACATTTAGTCTGTAACTAAATCTAGTTAAAGACATCTGTACATGAGATATAATTATAGATAAATACTTAAAGATTGAAACCATTCAACTTCTAGATATAGTATAGACAATGAAAACAACTAATCAGCTCATTTTCTAAAAGTATGTTATTTTAAATCAAGGTTATTTGTCAGTCCTTAACCTTTAGAAGCTTAAAATCAATCAATTAGCAAAAATAAGTCTATCAGAACAAAGCAAATAGATAATTATAAATTATTTCAATTCACTCATTTATTTAAAATTATTTATTGTACGCCTACAAAGTGCCAGATTGTTGTAGCAGGAGCTGAGAATGAGATATATTAAAATATATATATAGGCCAAGTGACTCAGAGAGTTTGCAGCAGAAAGATATATGGAAATAAACAACTATACTACAGTGAAGATATTTTTATATATATATATATATACACATATATGTGTGTGTGTGTGTATATATATATATATAAAATACCATTAGCATAGGCGTGGATTCATCAACAGGGCAATAACATTAGGTGAAATTTAAAGAATGAATCATTTAGCAGCTGAACATGCGTTAGAGGAGTTTCGAGACAAAATGAACTCTACATGGGAAAGTACTGAAGAGTGAATCAGCACCTTTATTTAGTCCAGAGAACTCTGTGCAGCCTGATATTATTTGAATACTAAGAATGAATGGAGTGGGCTTCCCTGGTGGCGCAGTGGTTGAGAATCTGCCTGCTAATGCAGGGGACACGGGTTCGAGCCCTGGTCTGGGAAGATCCCACATGCCACGGAGCAACTAGGCCTGTGAGCCACAACTACTGAGCCTGCGCGTCTGGAGCCTGTGCTCCGCAACAAGAGAGGCCGCGATAGTGAGAGGCCCGCGCACCGCGATGAAGAGTGGCCCCTGCTTGCCGCAACTAGAGAACGCCCTCGCACAGAAACGAAGACCCAACACAGCCAAAAATAAATAAATAAATTAATTAATTAATTAAAAAGAAAAAAAAGAATGGAGAGAGGTGTGTGCAGGAAGAGGACAGGATCAAATAGGAAGAGTTTATACATATGTTAAGAAATTAAAACTCTATCCTAGAACTAAGAGTGGATAATAAATGTAACCAAGAAAGATAAATGATTTTAAAAACTAAACAGTAATATTTAAGGTAGATAATACCAATATAGCAACATTCCGACCAGGAATTGATTTCTTGATTTCTTACTCTCCAGTGTAATCCTATTAAAAATAAAATAAAAATAAAAAAAGATTGGATTGTCTTCCTGCCTCCCTCTCTCTTGCATTCTTCTAAGCAGCTTAATTAAAGGCCACCTAGTCTAACTTGTAAGTATTGGTATCTCTCAAATTTATAGTATAGAGGTCTAGTTCTCTTTATTTGTTCAATTCACTTGCTGTCTTGTCAATTTGTGAAAAAGGTCACTTTGCTTAGTTCATAGTCCCAGGTCAATGATTATTGCATCATTGTTTGTATGGTCTCTTCTTAGCCTCTGCTTGGATTGGGTAACACAGAACACCATTGATAAGCAAACATCTGCAGCCAACTTTACAGGTTGTCTCTTGTTTATTATGGATTAGTCTACATCAACTGCAACATCTTCACATACATTTTTCTTAAACCCCCAAATTCACACCTTTCTTAAGCTCCATTGTATTTCAAGATACTGTATTTTCCTTGGTAAATGGTTTAGAAATTAGAAAAAAATTATTTTGAGGAATTTTAATGTTTCCTAATTACTATACTTTTAAAGAAAGCCAAAAAGGAAAATTAAAAATAATACCAAGTATTCAGTAGTCAGCTCTTTAATTAGTATTCAAAGCCTTAAAATCAAACTCTAACTCCACAATAGACAGCTTCAGAACTCTTTCATTCATTCCTGCTAAAATCTTCTGAAACTTACTTTCCTTGCATCTTTCTCTACTTTACTTTCATAGTCCACTTACATCATTTTGCTCTTTCCCCTAACCTCTTCTATGTGCTACCTTTTCCTCACCATTTTTATCAGGAAAAGAACAATCATATTGCACAATATCCCCTTAAAATTGCATGACCAGAAGACTCATTTATAGAAGAGAATATAAACTCTGGCCTAGAATTTATTTGATATCCAATTTGAGGTTTATGAATAAAGGTTTTTGTTAACCTCAGGCATTTAGGCAGAAACTTTCTGAAAAGTTTAGAATTGTTTTAATTGTACTTATTGTCCTGGACTAACAGATATGTACCAGCAAGTAGACTTAATTGTTAGCCTTTCATATGAGGAAGCATAATTATAAGTAAGATGGGAAAGATTAGGAGGAAATTTGAATAACTCAGTTGTGCATGATTTTTAAAATATCTTTGAAACGTCAAGGAAAAAAATATAAAATACACTTTATATGGCCATTTCAAGATCCTTTCTTTTACAGCAGATTGAACAAAGATCCAAAATTATAAACAAAATAGAGCTGAATCAATAAGATATTTTAAAATTAGACTATAAGTTTTCAAATAGTATTCTGTGATAAGATACACAGGACAAAATGAATGGGACCTTTTTCTGTCTTTTATAACTAGGCTCATGCCTAAAATTATGACAGGGAATTGCTAGATGTTTTCCAACATTTGGATGACGTTTTTTTCAGTGAGCCTCAGAAAGTAAATGAGCCAAAACTGAAACCAATTATGGCCCTTCAGATGAAACAACAGATCCCCCAAATAAAAATAAGACCAGAAGGCCCTCTGCTCTCTTAGAATTGAGTGCCTGTGGAGAGAGACAGGTGGATATCACAAACAGAAGAATCATTGGAAGAAACTACTGTCCACACTTGCTAAGAAACACAAGGGTAGCTATTCAAACTCTGCTCAGTGGTTTTACTCAAAGGAAGAGAGCAGTTTTTAACAATTCTCAGTTTTCCTCTAAAGGAGAACTATGTAAATATACTTGGATGTTAATATCTCTTCTTTAATATGGGTGTTACTATATATTTCATTAATCCCACCATCACAGGACGTCAGATTCCACAGAGCAAAGTTTCAAATTATCTAAAAACCCTGAAATAAAGCAAATTGAATGGTAGCAAGCATAAAAAAGAAGAAAAAGTTGTATTGCTTAAGGTAAAAATGCCTGGTTGGGCCAGAAGATAGTAAAAGATAGCCTCGAGTGTATATAGTAAGTGGTGCAAGGCTTCAGGGGAAGTGAACATTTTTTGCCTTGGTTTACAAAAAACATTTAAGTAGTGAAAATTTCTACAACCCTAAATTTTGTTTCAATTTCATTTTTTTTATATAGCAGGTTCTTATTAGTTATCTATTTTATACATATTAGTGTATATACGTCAATTCCAGTCTCCAAGTTCATTCCACCACCACCCCACCACCCCCTGCTTTCACCCCCTTGGTGTCCATACATCTGTCCTCTACATCTGCATCTCTATTTCTGCCTTGCAAACCAGTTCATCTGTACCATTCTTCTAGATTCCACATATATGCATTAATATACGATATTTGTTTTTCTCTTTCTGACTTACTTCACTCTGTATGACAGTCTCTAGGTCCATCCATGTCTCTACAAATGACCCAATTTCATTCCTTTTTATGGCTGAGTAATATTCCATTGTATATATGTATCACATCTTCTTTATCCATTCGTCTGTCAGTGGGCATTTAGGTTGCTTCCATGACCTGGCTACTGTAAATAGTGCTACTGTGAACATTGGGGTGCAAGTGTCTTTTTGAATTATGGTTTTCTCTGGGTATATGCCCAGTAGTGGGATTGCTGGGTTATATGGTAATTCTATATTTAGTTTTTTAAGGAATCTCCATGTGTCCTCCATAGTGGCTGTATCAATTTACATTCCCACCAACAGTGCAAGAGGGTTCCCTTTTCTCCACACCCTCTCCAGCATTTGTTGTTTGTAGATTTTCTGATGATGCCCATTCTAACCGGTGTGAGGTGATACCTCATTGTAGTTTTGATTTGCATTTCTCTAATAATTAGTGATCTTGAGAAGCTTTTCATGTACCTCTTGGCCATCTGTATGTCTTCTTTGGAGAAATGCCTGTTTAGGTCTTCTGCCCATTTTTGGATTGGGTTTTTTTTTTTTTAATATTGAGCTGCATGAGCTATTATAATCTTAAATCCTTTTGCGCCAACCTATAATTGCTACTTTGAGGTTACCATTATAAGAACACTACTTGATTCTCTGTTATTCCACCCTGCCAATTTAATAAATAGAAAGAAGTCTACTTTTCTAATGGCTACCAGAAAAAATTTACTGCAGAAGAATTATTTTTAGAGTTTCATGTTATAGCTGACATGAACGTCAGTATACCTACAATATGTATAGTTCAAGAAGTAACCAAAGAAGGGGCTATAATACCAGGGAAAGAGGCATATACAGAATTGGTAGAAAAGAGCCTATAAGAATCCAGGTGAGTCTTTCCAGATCATCATAAAGTATTCTTTTAGCATGTACATAGATATATTAGGCCATGTTTTAGGATGATCAAGTTAAAAACTTGGCACAAATTAAAAGACACATGCCTGTTATAGGCTATATCTTCATCCAGTAACCAAGATTTATTTTCATTTGCCTTAGAGTATCTGCAGCCTCAACTAAACTAATCAATGTATCTTCTGATTTTAAATGAAGACTTCTTTTAAATATGAGAGTTCCACATGCAGTACAGTCTCTATTGCTAAATGAAAATACCAAACTAGTTGAATATGAAATTTTATTTTCTCCCCATCTTACCATCAACTTAACATTGTAGTCTATTACTCATAACCAATGAAGGAGAAGTCCATGATTGTGTTTCTCAAGTTTAAGGAGTATCCATGAACAGAGCAAATATTTTGGGTAATTCCATGACAAATTCTGATTTAATAGTGTTTGTTAATGGGTCTTATTTTAATAATAGAAAGGGACAATGCTAGGCAGATTATGCAATAACTACTCCAGACTTTCCTGTAACATCCAGTTTCTTACCAGAAGTCGAATTGTCTTAAATGGCCAAATTTGTGGTCTTCTCTATAGCATCACAACTTGTTCTTTTAAAAGGTGGATAAATACTGATAGTTGTTAACTAGTTCATTACTCTGAAAGGCTGTGAAAAAAAGAGATTTGCCAGTCAAAGTTACTGACATCAAGGTAGAATCCAAATTCAAAGAAATACCAATAATAAAGTGATCACTGCTCTAAACAGATTGCTTTGATTAAGGTCCTTATGTAGGGATCTGTTATAGAACAAAAATACAAGTCCATGGAAAAATTCAAGAATTCCATTACTGGTTAAAAACTTGACCCCCAATTCTGAGAAGAAATAATGGTAACAATCTGGATATAAAATATAGAAGGAAAGATATCTGGCAAAGCCAAATGTCTGCCTAGTGCCATTAGATAACCTCAAAAGGACAGTTTGCAAAAACTTTCTTTGAGATGCTCTATTATAGTAGTCTTGTAAATTTGGACAACTTAGTCTTTTTAGAGTAGGATGATCACTGATTTAATTAAAACAAGTTCCACCTGGGAAGTATGAAGCATAGAAAAGAATTTTGTAGATTTATTAAAAATTAATGCAATGAAAGGACTTCTTTTTCTGTAATGGAATAAAAGGTACTGTTCTTGCCTTCCTGCCATAAGTAACTAGAAAATAGATAAAATATATGAAGCAACTGTGTTATGATGATGGACATTATTAAGAGCAGGAATGTGATCCTTGAGGGAAGGGGGAAAAAATAAAGTGTATGATATTCCTTTTGTATTTTTCTTACTTATAAGCCATGGTATAGTGAGGGGCAACCAAGCAGAGCACAGCATCCTCACTGAGTTGAAAAGACAGAAATTAGAGTTCAGGGAGGTTGCAGTGGTGAGAGTATATAGAGGAGAGTCACAAAGAGTAGGTAGTTATGGAGAAAGAGAGTTTTAAAAATCTGTATGGGGTTCCCCTTAAGGTTTGAATTCTAAGCTACATAAACGTAGGGTGAGACACCATGAGGCCAGGCAAAAAAATGACCATAAGAGAAAGAACAACTACCATGAAAAAACTGCAACAATTTCCACAGCTTCCAAAGGGCTGGGTGATAATTGACTTTGAACTGGTCAGAGTAGAAAGAACTAGTTAAACACCCAGGGCATTCAGTAGAGATCTGAAAAGGCACAATTAGGTGCCAAATTAAATAGGCTAAATTAATTCTAGAGTAAAGGAAATTCTAGACATGCTCTAATAAAGCTTGAAAACAAGTCTGAAAAGGATCAGGTAGACTCACAAGTAATATAATTGCCTGCTGAAAAATTAAGTTGAAGAAAAAGTATAACATATGAAAACTCATCAACAGAAAGGAGTGAAAATTTTACAAAATGGTAAATACAACTAAATTTTTTCTTTGTTTTGTTAAGAAACAATTGACTGTATAAAGCAAAAATAAATGCATGCATCATTGAGTTTATAAATTTTGTAGATGTAAAGATTATGAGTGTTAACATAAAGGAAAGGAGGGGATAAGTTAAGAATATTGTTAGAAGTTTCCACATATAGGTGAAAGAATAAAATATTATTTGAAGATAAATTGTAACAAGTTAAAGATGTACATTTTAAACTCCAGAGTACGTAATCACTAAGATAGTAAAACATTATATTCTCCCTAATTATCCATGGGGGATTGGTTCAAGGACCCATATTGAATACCAAAATCTACAGATGCTCAAGTTCCATAGTCAGCCCTCCTTATCCACAGATTCTGCATCTGTGGATTCAATGAACTGCAGATTGTAAACATAATACACAATCTGCAGTTCATTGAATCTGCGGATTCAGACCCTCAGATAAGGAGGGTGAACTGTATATTCATTGAAAAGAAACCACATGTAAGTGGACTCACACAGTTCAAACCTGTGTTGTTCAAGGGTCAGCTGTATTGCTAATGATCCAATAGAGACCATAAAGAGGAATGTTAAAAAATACTCAATATTTCAGATCAGAAATAAATGAAAAAGAAATGAAGGAAACGATAGCAAAGATCAATAAAACTAAAAGCTGGTTCTTTGAGAAGATAAACAAAATTGTTAAACCATTAGCCAGACTCATCAAGAAAAAAAAAGGAAGAAGACTCAAATCAATAGAATTAGAAATGAAAAAGGAGAAGTAACAACTGACACTACAGAAATACAAAGGATCATGAGAGATTACTACAAGCAACTCTATGCCAATAAAATGGACAACCTGGAAGAAATGGACACATTCTTAGAAATGCACAACCTGCCAAGACTGAACCAGGAAGAAATAGAAAATATGAACAGACCAATCACAAGCACTGAAATTGAAACCGTGATTAAAAATCTTCCAACAAACAAAAGCCCAGGACCAGATGGCTTCACAGGCGAATTCTATCAAACATTTAGAGAAGAGCTAACACCTATCCTTCTCAAACTCTTCCAAAATATTGCAGAGGGAGGAACACTCCCAACCTCATTCTACGAGGCCACCATCACCCTGATACCAAAACCAGACAAAGATGTCACAAAGAAAGAAAACTACAGGCCAATATCACTGATGAACATAGATGCAAAAATCCTCAACAAAATACTAGCAAACAGAATCCAACAGCACATTAAAAGGATCATACACCATGATCAAGTGGGGTTTATCCCAGGAATGCAAGGATTCTTCAATATATGCAAATCAATCAATGTGATACACCATATTAACAAATTGAAGGAGAAAAACCATATGATCATCTCAATCGATGCAGAGAAAGCTTTCAACAAAATTCAACACCCATTTATGAAAACACCCTCCAGAAACTAGGCATAGAGGGAACTTACTTCAACATAATAAAGGCCATATATGACAAACCCACAGCCAATATCTTCCTCAATGGTGAAAAACAGAAACCGTTTCCACTAAGATCAGGAACAAGACAAGGTTGCCCACTCTCACCACTATTATTCAACATAGTTTTGGAAGCTTTAGCCACAGCAATCAGAGAAGAAAAAGAAAGAAAAGGAATCCAAACCGGAAAAGAAGACGTAAAGCTGTCACTGTTTGCAGATGACATGATACTATACATAGAGAATCCTAAGGATGCTACCAGAAAACTACTCGAGCTAATCAATAAATTTGGTAAAGTAGCAGGATACAAAATTAATGCACAGAACTCTCTTGCACTCCTATATACTAATGATGAAAAATCTGAAAGTGAAATTAAGGAAACACTCCCATTTACCATTGCAACAAAAAGAATAAAATACCTAGGAATAAACCTACCTAAGGAGACAAAAGACCTGTATGCAGAAAATTATAAGACACTGATGAAAGAAATTAAAGGTGATACAAATAAATGGAGAAATATAGCATGTTCTTGGATTGGAAGAATCAACATTGTGAAAATGACTCTACTACCCAAAGCAATCTACAGATTCAATGCAATCCCTATCAAACTACCACTGGCATTTTTCACAGAACTAGAACAAAAAATTTCACAATTTGTATGGAAACACAAAAGACCCCGAATAGCCAAAGCAATCTTGAAAAAGAAAAATGGAGCTGGAGGAATGAGGCTCCCTGACTTCAGACTATACTACAAAGCTACAGTAATTAAGACAGTATGGTACTGGCACAAAAACAGAATTATAGATCAATGGAACAGGATAGAAAGCCCAGAGATAAATCCATGCACATATGGTCACCTTATCTTTGATAAATGAGGCAAGAATATACATGGAGAAAAGACAGCCTCTTCAATAAGTGGTGCTGGGAAAACTGGACAGCTACATGTAAAAGAATGAAATTAGAACACTTTCTAACACCATACACAAAAATAAACTCAGAATGGATTAAAGACCTAAATGTAAGGCCAGACACCATCAAACTCTTAGAAGGAAACATAGGCAGAACACTCTGTGACATAAATCACAATAAGATCCTTTTGGACCCACCTCCTAGAGAAATGGAAATAAAAACAAAAATAAACAAATGGGACCTAATGAAACTTAAAAGCTTTTGCACAGCAAAGGAAACCATAAACAAGATGAAAAGACAACCCTCAGAATGGTAGAAAATATTTGCAAATGAAGCAACTGACAAAGGACTAATTTCCAAAATTTACAAGCAGCTCATGCAGCTCAATATCAAAAAAACAAACAACCCAATCCAAAAATGGGCTGAAGACCTAAATAGACATTTCTCTAAAGAAGACATACAGATTGCCAACAAACACATGAAAGAATGCTCAACATCGTTAATCATTAGAGAAATGCAAATCAAAACTACAGTGCAGTATCATCTCACACCGGTCAGAATGGCCATCATCAAAAAATCTACAAACAATAAATGCTGGAGAGGGTGTGGAGAAAAGGGAACCCTTTTGCGCTGTTGGTGGGAATGTAAATTAATACAGCCACTATGGAGAACAGTATGGAGGTTCCTTAAAAAGCTAAAAAGAGAACTACCACATGGCCCAGAAATGCACTACTGGGCATATACCCTGAAATAACCATAATTCAAAATTAGACATGTACCACAATGTTCATTGCAGCTCTATTTACAATAGCCAGGACATGGAAACAACCTAAGTGTCCATCAACAGATGAATGGATAAAGAAGATGTGGCACATATATACAATGGAATATTACTCAGCCATAAAAAGAAATGAAATTGAGTTATATGTAGTGAGGTGGATGGATCTAGAGTCTGTCATACAGAGTGAAGTAAGTTAGAAAGAGAAAAATAATTACCATATGCTAACACATATATATGTAATCCAAAAAAATAGAATGGTTCTGATGAACCTAGGGGCAGGACAGGAATAAAGACACAGATGTAGAGAATGGACTTGAGGACATGGGCAGGGGGAAGGGTAAGCTGGGACGAAGTGAGAGATTAGCATTGACATATATACACTACCAAATGTAAAATAGATAGCTAGTGGTTAGCATCTGCATAGCACAGGGAGATCAGCTCGGTGCTTTGTGACCACCTAGAGGGGTGGGATAGGGAGGATGCGAAGGAGACGCAAGAGGGACGAGATATGGGGATATATGTATACATATAGCTGATTCACTTTGTTATGCAGCAGAAACTAGCACACCATTGTAAAGCAATTATACTGCAATAAAGTTGTTAAAAAAATAAAAATAAATAAAATGGTTAAAAAATATATTTATGACA
This sequence comes from Balaenoptera physalus, assembly GCF_965194825.1. NCBI lineage: Eukaryota > Metazoa > Chordata > Mammalia > Artiodactyla > Balaenopteridae > Balaenoptera > Balaenoptera physalus. The sequence goes on from NC_138884.1 coordinate 133,234,778, forward strand.
ATGAAATAAGGAAAAATTTGTTTAGATCCAATTACTAAAGTATGTAAGAAAAAGTTTGTAAATTGTACTTCATCAAAATGAATAATTTCTGTTCTGTTAAAGACACTCAGAAAGAAAATGAGATGTTATGCTATCAGAGGACAAAGAACTTATACCTGGAATATATTTTAAAAATCATAATACTTATGTATGAATATGTATAAAGAATATATAAAGAACTCTTACAGTTGAATATAAAGATAAGTAACCCCAAATTTTTTAAGAGGCAAATTATTTGAACATAAACTTCTCAAAAGGAGCCAACAAAGTGGCCAAAGTAAAAACAAGCTAAACATCATTCATCAAGGAATGACTAATTATAAATATAATGTAATGCCACTATACACATATGACTGACAATACCAAGTATCCATTAGAAGGTAGGGCAACTGGAATTCTAATGCATTGTTGGTGGGAATGAGAAGTGGTACAAGTACTTAGAAAAACAACTGGCCAGTTTCTAATAAAGTTGATGAGCACCCTCCAATGGACCCAATGATTGTAGTTGTAGGTATTTACCCACAAGTTCAACCAAAAAGTTGTACATAAATGTTCATGGCAGCTTGATTAATAGCTTCAAATTGAAACAACCCAAATGTTCAACGACAGGCAAATGGGTAAACAAACTGTGGTATATTTATAGAAATGAATATTTCTCAGACATACATAGAAACAAAGTCATATACCTGATATACCATGCATAAATCTCAAATGCATTATGCTTAGTGCAAGAAACCAGTCACAAAAGAATATATAGTGCATGATTCCATGTATATGAAATTCTACTACAATAGATCTACTTGTAAAGAGGCTTGATGGAACTTTTTGGGGTGATAGAAATAATCTACAACTTTATTTGGATGTTCCTTTCTTGGGTGAATACATTTATTAAACTACATGCTTTTAAAATTTGTAGATTTTTTTTGTATATAAATGATATCTCAATAAAGCTATAAAAGAATTAAATGAGAATAAAAATAAATTATTTCCTCAAATTATATGCAACACCTTAATAGAGTTAATAATGTCTCTGGATATAGCCCCCAAATTGTTTTTCTTTTTTTGTTCCCTCATTTCTGATTCTTCACAGAGTGCAAAATGAAAGGAAATTAAAAAAAAAAAAATTCCTAGCAGGAAGCATGCTTATTTTGAATTTTAAACTGTGTAGATATTTATATAATTCTTTTAATAATATGAAAATTCTCATTTTCTTATTTGATGAAAGAAACCAATTTAATTATTCTCATTGTAATTGAAATTATTTGATTTCTTTAAACAGAAACTTCGTCCTTATTGAGTTCTTCTATAGCAAACTGGATATATATTCTTTTAATTTCTGTTTTTAGTTAATTATTTTGAAAAATGCTACACCAAAATATTTATAGTAATTATAGCTAATTCCTAATTACTCACTGAGGAGATATATATATATATATATATACCCACACACACATACATACACACATAATATATACATAAGTTTTTAAAATAAAAAGTAAGCAAGTTAAGAAATCTAAGCAGTAGTAATTTTGTAGAAGCAACCTGTGACGAGCTTGTACTGGAATTTTATTTTCAATGCTAGAGTTCTACTGCCCTCTGCTGATCACTACATCCTGTATTGATGGGGAAATGGAATCCATAGGAACTGTGACTCCTTGCAAATACAGGAAGACTGAACAAGAGAAGCAGAATTTTCCCCATCAGTTGATTTCAATTCTATGATATATCTATCCACTAAAGGAGAAACATGAGTTCATATACAGTGAGAATTGCATGGATTGTAGCCTTTTAAAGTGTGAAGTGACCTAAGAAATTAGATACCTTTCTCATTGTATTGAAGTCAAATTTGAGACTTCCAAAATTGAAGTGACTTTATCCAATTAAACTCAATGAGTCAGTGGTGAATCCAGGAATAAAATATAGAGCTTGCGTTTATTCAAACGAAGCTGAGCCAAAATTCACCTCTACTGAACACAGTATCACACATGGTTCAAATTATTTGTAAAAACGGGAGAGTAGGCAGTAACATGAAGAATACTTGAATGTAGCAACTTTTTTTCAGGTACCCTTAAATACTATATACAAAAAGTCCCTCCCTCCCTCCCTCCCTCCCTTCCTTCCTCTCTTCCTTCCTCTCTTTCTTCCGTCCTTCTTTTTCTTTTTTCCTTCTATCTCCCTTCTTCCCTTCCTTCCTTCTTTTTGTTTTTTCCTTCTTTCTCCCTTCTTTCCTTTTTCTCTCTCTCTCTGCCTCCCTCCCTGTCCCTCTGTCTTTCTTTTTCCTTCCTTTTTTCCTATGAGTATCAGAACACTACTGAAGGCGTTGTTTATGACTGATGGGGACAGCATGGGGTAAAGGTAAAGAGCCTGGGCTTTGTCATTAGATGTGTGTTTTAATCCCATTTCTACCATTGATAAACCACATGATTCTTAGGCAATTTATTTCACCTTCCTAAACCTCAGTGGCTTCATCAGTAAATTGGAGATGGAAATAATGGCATGATGTCATGCAGAGATTGTGAGCATTAAATAGGATTGTGAGCATTCAAGTATACTCATTTAAGTAATAAATATTATAAATATAAAAAATAGAATTTGTGCAAGAATTTAAAGTGCTTCTGTATATAATGGGCTTAGAAAATGTCCAGACTAAAATATAGATAATAGTGCTATTACTCCTACTACTATGTTGCAATTTTATTCTGAAATATTATACTCCTATTTCTAAATATTCATTATGGCTAGCCCAACATTTGGTGTATGTAGTATAATTCCTAAAAATTTCCCCTAAAGCCAAAGTAAGATCTGTGAAATTTGTAAGTGATATGATTTAAGGATATTGAGAACTCCTTCCCTTTCTCCAGATTAAAATAAGTGCTTTCATCAGCCATATCATAGTGGATAAAAGTCTCAGCGTGCCTTTGGATGAAATACTGACAATTTATTTTAATGCCAATTTTTGTTTGGGGGAAGAACATGTATAGCTGTATTAGTCTCTATCGATGTGTCATAGACATGAGTCAGGCAGTTTAAGGAAAGAAAGGTAGGGAAGGGGGCTATGGAATTGGGTACTGTATTTCAGTGATCGGCATGCAGTTCAGGTCAAGACCTTGGGCTGTAAGTGCGTTCTTTGTTACTGGGGTGTCATTGCTTCTAAGCTCTTCAGCTGACAAAGCAAGGGAAATTATGTGTTAAACCAACTTGTTGTATACAAACATCTGTAAAATTTCCATATGTAACCATCAACATATTAAACTAAACATAGGTTCATACAACTCTCTCAAAATCTAATCCATAATCACATGGACTATTTTAGCTCCCCCCCCACCTTGCTTATCTGTAAACTCTCATTCCAGCACTGAAAAATCTGGCTCTCACCATCTCCCATTTATTTGCTTAGTTGTTCATTTCCAGGATACATTTATACCAGTACCAGAATTGTTAACCTGCACCCCTATGGAAAAAAACTTTATCAACTAGAGTGTAGTGTTTATGTTCGTGTCCTTTTGTCTTAAGTATTATGACTCCATTCATTTACAAAGTTACTTAGGTCAGGATATTTTCCTCTCATTCCCTTCAGTGAGATTTTTTTTTTTTTTTTTAATTATTATTTATTTATTTATTCATTCTTGGCTGTGTTGGGTCTTCGTTTCTGTGCGAGGGCTTTCTCCAGTTGTGGCAAGCGGGGCCACTCTTCATCGCGGTGCACGGGCCTCTCACTGTCGTGGCCTCTCTTGTTGCGGAGCACAGGCTCCAGACGCGCAGGCTCAGTAGCTGTGGCTCACGGGCCTAATTGCTCCGTGGCATGTGGGATCCTCCCAGACCAGGGCTCGAACCCACATCCCCTGCATCGGCAGGCAGGTTCTCAACCACTGCGCCACCAGGGAAGCCCAGTGAGATTGTTTAATACATTTGTAATATGGTTATATTCTTTTGTCACCATCTGGATTCCATCCTGAGCTCCTCAAAACTCCTAAATGATTTGGTTTTTTAAATTTGCATACATCAGGTTTTAATCTTTGTGCTATAAAGCTCTATGGGTTTTGATAAATACATAGTGTCATATATACACCATTATGATATTGTTCAGAATAATTTCACTACCTTAAAAATCCCTTGTGTTTCACCTATTGAACCCTCCCTCAGAAAACCTGCCAACCTCTGACCTTTAACTCTCTCTGGTTTTGCTTTTTCCAGAATGTCATATATTTAGACATATAGTATATAGCCTTTCCAGACACTTTTTTCACTTAGCAATATTCCTTTAAGGTACCTCTATATCCGTTTTGTGGCTTGAAAGTTCATTTCTTTTTTATCACTGAATAATATTCCATTATGTGGATGTACCACAGTCTATCCATTCATCTGTTGAAAGCCATCTTGGTTATTCACATTTTTGGTGATTGTGAATAAAACTGTTATAAACATTCACCAGCAATGAATGAGAGTTCCTGTTGCTCCACATCCTAATCAGTATTTGGTTTTGTCAGTTTCTTAGATATTAGCCATTCTAATATATGTACAGTGGTTTTAATTTGCGATTCTCTAAAGACCAGTGATATTGAGCATTTTTTCACATGCTTTTTTGTTATCTGTGTCTTTTTTAATGATTTATCTGTTCAGATCCATTGCCCATTTTTAATTAGGTTGCTTTGTTTACTTATTGAGATTTAAGTATTGTTTGTATATTATAGATACAAGGCCTGTATCAAATATGTGTTTTGCACATTTTTCCTAGTCTGTGGTTTGTCTTTTCATTCTCTTAATAAGTCTTTTCATTCTCTTAACTGACTTATTCTGTCTTTTACAGAGCAGACTTCTTTTTTTTTCTATTTTAATAAAATCCAAGTCAATTTTTTTTTTTCCTTTGTGGATCATGCTTTTGGATTTGTACCTAAAAACTCATTACCAAACCCAAGGTCATCTGGATTTTCTCCTTTGTTTTCTTCTAAAAGTTTTAGAGGTTTGCATTTTACATTTAGAACTATGATTCATTTTGAGTTAATTTTTGTGAAAGTTCTGTTTCTGTTGTTTCTGTATCTAGGTTCTTTTTTTTTTTTTTTTTTTTTTGGCATAGTGATGTCTTATTGTTCCAGCACTATTTGTTAAAAGACTGTCCTTTCTCCATTGAATTGCCTTCACTCCTTTGTCAAAGATCAGGTGTCTACATTTGTGTGTGTGTCTTTTTCTCAGCTCTCTGTTCTGTTCCATTTGTATACGTATCAATTCTTTTTCCACTACCAGGAGCTGTTTTGATTACTGTAACATTATATTAAGTCTTGAAATCAGGTAATGTGAGCCCTTCAAATTTGTTCTTTTTCTTCAATATTGTGTTGTCTCTTCTTGGTCTTTTGTGTTTCCATATAAAGGATAGATTGCTGAGGGAATTCCCTGGTGGTCCAGTGGTTAGGACTCAGCACTTTCGCTGCTGGGGGCCTGGGTTTGATCCCTGGTCAGGGAACTAAGATACCATAAGCCTCACAGAGAGGCCAAAAAAAAAAAAAAAATAGATTGCTAAGATTTTGATTGGGATTTTGTTGAATCTATAGATAAAGTTAACAAGAAGAACTGACATCTTGATAATGTCTTCCAATCACAAACATGGAGTATTTCTCCATTTATTGTGATCTTTAACTTCTTTCATCAGAGATTTTATAGTTTTCCACATATAAATCTTGTATGTTCATTGTTAGATTTATACATAAATACTTTGGTATTATTTTAAATGTCATTTTTTAGAATTTCAATTTTTACTTGTTCATTGCTGGAAAGCAATTGAATTTTTTATATTAAAATAATATCCTGTACCACTTCTATAATCAATTCTTAGTTCCAGAATTTTTTCTAGATAGATTATCATGTCATCTGTAGCAGTATTCATTTTCTTTATTCCTTTTTTTATTCTTAATAAACTGGATAACTTCAATTGGCCCATCTTCACGTTTGCTAATTCTTTCTTCTGTCAGCTCAAGTCTGCTGTTAAGCACCCTCAATATTTTTTTAATTTAAGTTATAATGTAATTTTTAACTCCAGAATTGTTTATTTTGTTCTTTTTAAGAATTTTAACTCTTCATTGATATTCTTTATTTGGTGAGACATAATTGTCATACTTTAATTTTTTAGTTGTTTGAACATATTTTTAATAGCTGAAATAATGTCTTTTCTACTGAGTTCAACATCAGGGTCCCTTTATAAACATTTTCTTGTTGGCTGCTTTTTTTTCTGTATATACACTGTTGTTTCATCTTTCTTTGCAGATGTTTTATATAAGATATTATAACAACTCTGGTGTCAGATCCAGCCCCCCTCCAGGGTTTGTTGTTGTTGTTGCTATTTTTTATTATTATTATAATTATTATTGTTATTATTGTTTTTCTCATTGCTGCTTAGTTGTTCAATGATGTTCCTGGACTAATTCTGTATATTCTTTATTCACTTTAGTGTACCACCATGACTCCTTAACTAGCTTTCTTGTTTGTCTAAGTTCTTATTTTTACGTTTAAGCCTGGTTTCCTAGGAGTCATCCCCAGATCAGTATAACTTAGTGGTCAGCAGTGCTTGGTCAGAAGACTTCTTTTTTTTAAATTAATTAATTAATTTATTTATTCTTGGCTGTGTTGGGTCTTCGTTTCTGCGCGAGGGCTTTTCTCTAGTTGCGGCGAGCGGGGACCACTCTTCACTGCGGTGCACGGGCCTCTCACTGTCGCGGCCTCTCGTTGCGAAGCACGGCTCCAGACGCGCATGCTCAGTAGTTGTGGCTCACGGGCCCAGTCGCTCCGCAGCATGTGGGATCCTCCCAGACCAGGGCTTGAACCTGTGTCCCCTCCATTGGCAGGCAGACTCTCAACCACTGCACCACCAGGGAAGCCCAGAAGACTTCTTAAATGCCTGAGCTACTCTTTGCCAAGTAGGGCAAAAAAATGAACTCATCCCTTCAAACTTCTGGCAGCTTAAAAGTCAGCCTTAGCTTTCACTGTCTGTCTGAAGAGGGCCTAAAGTCAGCTAGACATGAGTAACAAGAATTTGCCTTTCCCTGGGTCTTGTCTGGGTGTACTCAGACCTTCACCCGCATGCAGACTTCTAGAGCCTCAGGATATGTCAGAGCTTTTCAAAGTTCCCTATGGTTGTCTCTTTTTTCGGGTTCTCCTTTCAAGTGTTTTGTCAGGCTCTTGTTTTTGTCAACTGAAATCACAGCCTGAGGCAGCTGCAGTGTTACCAGCAGACTATTACTATTTTCAGTTTTTCAGTAATTCCGTGGGGATGGAGGGTTTTTTTTTAATTAATTAATTATTTAGTTTAGTTTTGTTTTGTTGCAGAGATGAGACAGAGACAAATTTTTAAAAATGACAACACTGTGGGAATAGAGTACATTCAGGAAACTGCTTGTTTGTTCAAACTATTGACTGCTCTGGGGATGCATCTTTTAATGGAGCCCAGAAAACGCTAATCTTTGCTGTTGGCTATGAGGCTACCTGCTTTTCTCAGCCACCATGCCACCTAGCTGAGGAGATAAGAGGAATAGGAATAGGCCCAGTTAAAACGCCACAGACTCCAGTGTTCTTATTGAGGTTCAGCAATTTTTCTTGAATAAACACTTCCAGTTTATTCTGTTCATTTGGTGAGTTTCAAGGGTTCTAGAATGATTGAGTTTAATTGTTTAGTCATGATTTTCATTGTGTTTGTGTGATAGTGAGTTCACTGAAGGACTTATTCTGCCCCTCCATAAGTCAATATTCCTGAAATTTATATAAACTAAATCGTATTATATAAAGTTTCTTGAGTCTTGTCTCTTTGACTTGTCATAACATCTGTGATATTCTTTCATGTTGTTATATGTAGCAATTGCTTGCTTTTTATTGCTGTGTAGTGTTCCATTATATGAATATATTGTAATTTATTTATTCTATTCTTAAGGAACATTTGTGTTATTTCCAATTTGGGGTTGTTACATTATGAAAATTCTTATGTTTTTGTCAAATATGACTGCTCATTAAGTATATACCCAGAAGTGCTGTGTCGTAAGGTAGGAATATATTGAGCTTCAGTGGATATTGCCAAATAGTTTTTCTAAATTACTGTAAGAATTTGTCTACCACAAGAAACTTATGACTATGTTTATACTGTTTAATAATTACCATAATTTTGAACATAAATGTCAGTATAAATTTATTTAACAAATTTTATAGCAATTCAGTATATCGATTCTTCTCTTGAAAATGACAAAGACCTGGGGCTTCGCTGGTGATGCAGTGGTTAAGAATCCACCTGCCAAGGCAGGGGTTTGAGCCCTGGTCCGGGAAGATCCCACATGCCATGGAGCAACTAAGCCTGTGCGCCACAACTACTGAGCCTGCGCTCTAGAGCCCGTGAGCCACAACTGCTGAGCCCGCATGCCACAACTACTGAAGCACAGGCGCCTAGAGCCTGTGTTCCACAGCAAGAGAAGCCACCACAATGAGAAGCCCACACACTGCAACAAAGAGTAGCCCCACTCGACACAACTAGAGAAAGCCCACATGCAGTAACGAAGAGCCAACACAGCCAAAAGTAAATAAATAAAATAACTAAATTTAAAAAAAAAGAAAGAAAATGACAAAGACATTATACTGCTTTAACTATCAATTAAGTTGTTCTCCATTTTGTTGTTTAGTGTTTTAGATTGGTCTTTTTTAAAGTCACACACACAAAATCATTTTTTGATGGTCAAAGGTAAATTAAGTTCTCTAGTAAAGTTTTCACTGTTTCCATTGTTGTTGTTGTTGTTTGTACCCTATTCTGTTCTGGGTTCACTATTCCTTGCTGAAGGACATCTTTTAATAGATATTTTAATTAGAGTCTATGGGTCACAAACTGTCATAGTTATTTTATACTCTAAAAATGTCTTAATTTTGCCTTCACTCTTCAATGGTAATTTGATCTACTCTACAATTCTTAAACAACAATGATATTCCCTCACCACTTTGAATATATTTCTCTTTATTCTGCTGGCATTTATTATTACTACTTATAATAAGACTGCTGTTAGTCTAACTCTGATTACTTCATAGGTAGTCTGTCTTTTCTTCTGCTGTTAGCTTTTATAATATGTCCTTTTGTTTTCAGTGTTTTTCAGACTTACTGTGACATGTATTTTTCATTTTGCTTAGAATAAACTTTTATTTTTAGTTTTCATAATTTTAAAAAATTCTAGATAAATTTTAAATATTATCCCTTCTTTGTCATTTCCTGCTTTCTTTTTTTCTAAATGGCAGTCAGTTTCTTCTGAAATTCCAATTAATTCATGTTTCTCAATCTGCCTTCCATGTGTCTTGACCAATTATTTTTATATGTTTACATATCTTTATGTTTTGTTCCTGGTGGCATCTTCATTGCTCTCATATATTCACTGATTTTCTCTTCTGCTGTGAGCTATCTAAACTCAGCACAGCCAAAAATAAATAAATTTATAAATAAATAAAGTATACTCCCCATTATGTGTGTGTATGTTTATTTCAGTGATTGTATTCACTATCAAGATTTTACATTGATAAATCAAAACTACAATGAGGTATCACCTCACACCAGTTAGAATGGGCATCCTCAGAAAATCTACAAACAACAAATGCTGGAGAGGGTGTGGAGAAAAGAGAACCCTCTTGCACTGTTGGTGGGAATGTAAATTGATACAGCCAGTATGGAAAACAGTATGGACGTTCCTTAAAAAACTAAAAATAGAATTACCATATGATCCAGCAATCCCACTACTGGGCATATACCCAGAGAAAACCATAATTCAAGAAGACATATGCACCCCAATGTTCACTACAGCACTATTTACAATAGCCAGGTCATGGAAGCAACCTAAATGCCCATCAACAGACGAATGGATAAAGAAGATGTGGTACATATATACAATGGAATATTACTCAGCCATAAAAAGGGACGAAATTGGGTCATTTGTTGAGACGTGGATGGACCTAGAGTCTGTCATACAGAGTGAAGTAAGTCAGAAAGAGAAAAACAAATATCGTATATTAACACATATATGTGGAACCTAGAAAAATGGTACAGATGAGCCAGTTTGCAGGGCAGAAATTGAGACACAGATGTGGAGAACAAGCATATGGACACCAAGGGGGGAAAGCCGCTGGTGGGTGGGAGTGGTGGTGTGCTGAATTGGGCGATTGGGATTGACATGTATACACTGATGTGTATAAAATTGATGACTAATAAGGACCTGCTGTATAAAAAAGATAAATAAAATTTAAAAATTAAAAAAAAAAAGATTACCTAAGATGAGATTAAAGGAATGCAGACCCTGCACACACCCTAATCTTATCAGCAACCCCACCCTTGAACCATTGCCATAAAACTCCTCACCAAACTCCGCTGGGTTGCGACACATAGTTTTCGAGGGCAGGAGCCTGCTGTATCCCCCTTTGCCTGGCAAAGCAATAAAGCTATTCTTTTCTACTTCACCCAAAACTCTGTCTCCGAGATTTGATTCGGCATTGGTGCAGAGAGGCTGAGATCTCAACATCAACAGTTTTAACAAATTTGTTTAATGGCCATAATATAAGTAGAATAAAAGGATTTCCAATTAGCAATTTCTGTATTATTAATACCTGCTGTTTGCCTGCTAAGCCAATCACACACATTTACCCTTATCTTACTTCAGCATCCTTCTTCTTTTACAAATCTTGGCTTTAATTAGGCATCAACCACAATGTCTTTGGACAAAAAAAAAGGATGGATTTTTATTTCCCTCTCATGTAGTGGTCCAGATGTAGGCAGTTGATCCAGATAGGTAGACATCACTACCATCCTCAACATAGGGCCTCTATTGATGGGTTTAAGGCAGCTTCTCTGGTTCTCATCAACTCCCAGCCAGGTGGGAATGGAAAAGGAATAAACAGTTGTTTCAAGGGCAAGATTCAAAAGTAGCACATATCTCTTCTATCCACATCCTACTGGCCAAAATTTAGTCACAACTACAGCTAGCCACAAGGAAGACTGAGGAATTTATTCTTTACCAGTGTAGCTGTGTGCAGAGCTATAACTTTTTTACCATGGAGAAAGGGAAAAGAAAATATTCAATGTTAACTAAGAGTATTTCACAGGGATACACCATGGCATATATAAAAAGCACAGGCTCTGGCACCAGGAAGCTCTGGCTTGGTGTCAGGCGTTTCACATAGATAAAAGGAAACTCGATTCCTTTCCACTAAATCTCCCTTCTAAGAGTAAAATTACAGCCCTTAGATTGGGTAGACAAAAATATCACCTGATCTTGGCCTCTAAAAACCTTTCCTGCATCAGGCTTACCTAGCTGGACCAATAAGATTACTTTTTTTTAGGAATGGAGAGCTGAAACAAGCCTAACAAGATGAACCAAGCACATTCTTTTTCCCATAATGGAAAATATAGAATATATGAATATGATTATACAGAGAAATCATGTCTGCTGATAGAACTGACCTAATGAAAGGGCCAAAGACAAGAGACCGTGCATATCATGAAGAGAAGGTGAAGAAGAGAGTAGTTGATGACCAGTCTCCAATTTTCTTGAGTCCTAACTCTATATATTGGGATTTGTTTCCATGAGATTCCTCTCTATCATGCAATAATTTTTTTTCTTTGAACAATATGATTTTTTTTCCGTATCAGCAAATATTTTCTGATTCAAGAAGTATTAATGGAACCTCAAGATCTCAGTCTAACTCAGAGAAATAGACAAATACTGTAGTTCAGGTACTTAACAGAGAGGGAATGGTTTATCTCAGAAGATCAGGGAAGTTTGGCCTTGAGTATGAGTGAGATTTTATCACTTGGAGTAGGAAAGACAAGAGGGCCACAGGGTAGGGCAGAATTTTTCAGGTGAGATCATATTTATGCAGAAGAGAGTAATTTCATGTGTTTAGAGTTTTATCGGTTCTATAAATGTCAGAAACACTGAGAAGTCTCTCTTTTTCATGCTCAGAATCTGGTAATGCATGCATTTCAGATTTCTGTCCTGAGATGTTTCATTACTGGAACTATTAGAAATGTCTTTATTAATATACAGTGTAGTACCAGTGTTATGATGAAGGAAGGGGTATATAATATATGTAAATTTCTACAAGTCCCTACTCCTCCTTGTTTTACTTTGTTTTGTTTTATGTTATGTGGGATATTATATAGGAGAAAGAAATGTGTCCTTGTTTTTCCCTAAAAAATTCCTCTCTGAGTTTATTCTAGATGTTCTGACCATGTTAGTACTTGCAGAACTATGTGGCAAATAATGCATATTTAAAAAATAAATCTGATGATATCAGTGGCTTTGTTTTCCTTAATTAGGAAGAAGATGAGATTCATTTTGGAATAGAATGACTTTTGCTTCAAACAGACAAATCGTATCATTAATTGGAAGGCTGTAATCAATTAATATCCAGTATGACAGTCCCAGTGGCCAGATCCTGGGATACGTTTCAAAAGAAAGTACACAAGTAAATATGTATCTTCTCATCTGGCAGACAAGGATTTGGAAGAGGTGCCAAGCTGGTTATTGGCTCATTGTTGGCCAGAAGATCATGGCTGTTTAATGTACTATATTAACTACAGTTGTGTTCAGTTTGATTGTCTTCAAAGATGCAGCTTGGAACATTAGCCTGATAATTAAATCTCAGTTTCTGATAACTATTGTGGAAATAGGTAGGTTTGTTGCCTAAATACCAAAGAAAATGTAAACATGTTCCAACTTCTTCAAAGTTTGCTTTCAAAAAGATATTCACTCTTAAGCTGGAAAGGTACTGGTGGACCTTTCTTCTGAGCTTCAGGCTGATATATGCATTCGCCTACTTGATATCTCCACTTGTCTCTCTCACTTAACATGTTCAAAACTGCACTTTCCATCTTAACTTGCCCACAGCTGATCCAAAGTTTTCCTCATCTCAGTAAGTGGTTTTTCTAGGTACCCAGGTGATAAGCCAAAAGTCTGCAAATAACCCTTGACACCAGCCTCTCTCTTATATACATATCCATTCCATCTCCAAAGCCTACCTATGCCACCTACAAAGCATTTTTCACATCTCTGCACTTTTTTTCCTTGTTCATTGCCACCATTTTATTCTAAGCTGTACCTCTCTCCTGAATGACTGAAATAACTTTCTAATTCTCTCCACTTCCATTCTTGCCAATCTCAATATGATGTATACAGAGTTTTCAGAATATCTTTAAGGTATTTTTGGATCAGTTTTATCTCTTATTCAAAATCTTTGATTGTCATCTCATTACACTAAGATAGAAGACAAAATTATTTGTCCTGTGTGTTCTGTCCCTTGCTTGTTTCTCTAGACTCTTTACACTGTCCCCCTTCCACTCAAGGGTACACTTCCTGGTAGAGGAGAGTGATGTGAATTTAAATGCATTTCTTGATCAAATTGTTTACAACCAGGACTCTTGAAATTCACACCACCAGCCCTTCATATCCTCAGCACGTCCCCACGTGGATATTCATAGCCTTCCAGATCACTTTGCCATGTTAACTGAGAATGTTGGCATTGGTTGAAAGACTTATCTTTCTGTTTTTTTCTTGGAAAATAATGGATTTTTCCATACACTGTTTTTATATTTCTTGGCTTCATGAACTCTAAGAAGTATTATGGATCTTCCAATTTACTAACTTGTACCCATCACTATTTTTTTTTTTAATTTTTTTAAAGTTATTTATTTATTTATGTCTGTGTTGGGTCTTCGTTTCTGTGCGAGGGCTTTCTCTAGTTGTCGCAAGCGGGGGCCACTCTTCATTGCGGTGCGCGGGCCTCTCACTATCGCGGCCTCTCTTGTTGCGGAGCACAGGCTCCAGACGCGCAGGCTCACGGGCCTAGTTGCTCTGCAGCATGTGGGATCTTCCCAGACCAGGGCTCGAACCTGCGTCCCCTGCATTAGCAGGCAGATTCCCAACCACTGCGCCACCAGGGAAGCCCAGTACCCATCACTATTTGATAAAATTCTATCATGTATTTCTCACCCATTAATTCTTAAGTTTAAACATGCCCAGATTTCTTCCTGATATTTCACGTCATCCCTCCTTTTATTCCTGTTTTATTTATCTCGTTAAGTTCTCCAGTTTATGATGCCTCCATTTCTTCTGTTTTATGATTCTCCTTGCTGACCAAGTCCCATTTTCAAAAGTTTTTTTACAAAGACCCTCAATATTATGGTAGAAAAACAAAAATGTGGACACATATTTCTTCTCTGTTAAGCTTATGGCCTTGGCAGGTTACTCAGTACTTGCTTATTCCACAATCTAGCTTCTATTCTTTGCTTGGACTGCTCATTGCAACTGGGAGAAAATTTCCACTAAGAATGCTTGGTCTAAAACCTGATTTAAACCATCCAATACCTAATCCAGCCTTGTCCAGTCAGTCTTTTCAGGAGCTATTCTATATATTCACTATTTTCTTCAATTTCCCTACTTTCTTTTATTTCTTGACTCTCATAATATAATTTATTTTTTACTCCTAGGGCCTTGCAAAAAAAAGAAAATTGTACGTAGTAGGGAATTGTAAAAATTATTTAATTCTGAGTGTGAATTAGAATCATCTGGGAGTTTTTAAAAATACTGATGTCAAGATTCTACCTCAGCCCAAATAAATTGAACTCTGAGAACGGTGCTCTAATATGGGTATTTTAAAGAAACTCCCAAATTTTAATGTGCAGCAAGAATTGGTCCATTGAACCCTTATTAAAACTAGGGTCTTCTGATTATGGAAAATATCAGAATAAGTCAACAACAGTGGCAAAATGGTGTTTAAATATCCATGTTATCCAGCTTAGAAGACCTTGTGAACCACCACATGCTCATGGTAAATTAGCATGTTCTCCATAGAGAAATGGTGTTGCATACACAAATAAGAGTTGATCATCAAAGAGCTATCTATTAACCTGCTGAGAAATGCCTTTTCTATTCCTTTCCTGAGGCTTCAGGAAGCTGCCTCTTCCTTGAATAAACCTGTTGAAGGTGGGCAGATTGGCTTGCAGCTTCTCTTAAATGCTGGTATTTGAACTTGGCCTAGGAAAGCACCTCCTGTAATTTACTTTACACTTGGCTGGAAGAAGATGATTTTATATTTGAGCTAGGGATAAAGGGAGCTTCTCTTTCCCTCTGAGGACCTATGAAGAATGAGAACATTTACGGTGTGTGCTTTCTTCCCCTTCCCTTGAAAAGAAATAAAACCACCTTGTGCTGTTTCTCTACCTAGTTCAGGTGTGCAGAACCATTCATCCTGTTGCATGATGCTTAGAGTAAAAGGTGTTACAAAAAGCTTGATTTGTTTCTGATAACCCAGTGACTGCACATACTTAATAACTGATTTTACTGTAATATTCCTGAATTCAAAAGCATTACTGCTACTTGACATTATTACGTCTTCAGTAAAAAATTAAATCTTAGTTTACTGAGACTCCAGATAAAATAATTCAGAAATTTTGTCTAAATTATATGATGTTTTAAAACTCTCTAGTGCTTGGTAAATCTGTATATCAAATATCACAAATAAATGTAGAAAAAAATTATAAAGAAAGGGTCAGTATTTTAACAATCAGTCTAGAATAAATTTTAAATAAATTGCCTAAGGGAAAAAAAGTCATCTTGCTTACCTAAAGAAACTTACCAACTTTTATTTTGACTTCTTGTGCAGTTTGAAATAGCTAAAACAGGATTTCATAGAATTTTTTTAATAAGTAAGAAAATGGCTTTCTGGCTTTGTTGTTGTTGTTTAACATATCAGGCTACATTCTGAGCTAAAAATGTTATAAGAAATTTGATAATGCCTGAGAACAGTCATGGGTAAGTAAAACCACAGATAGAGTATAATTCTATTGCTGAGAAAAGGCACCTTAATATATAAATTTCTTCAAACATTTGTTAAATATTCAAATAGTCTAGGATTATTTATTATTTAAAATGAACCAATTCAGGCTATAAACATTTCTCTGTTACTTTGTTGGCTGAATTATGTACACAATGTCCTGAGTATGATGCCTAGCACATAGTAGAACAGGAAAGTATTCTGGATTGATTGCTTAATATCATTACTATCACCTAATTTTTACCTTATAATGGTCTCAATAGTAATTTTTATTTTGACTATGCTTTTGCATTTTAATTTTTATCTATAGTAAAACAAAATAGAAAAATGAAGACTAAATGAAATTTATATGTTGACTATTAGCAATTAATTTCTGAATTTATACTTTCCATGCCTTTTACTTTCCTTTCCTACCCAGCAGAATTTTTATGAGTGTAAATTATAAAGTGGTAAGGGAGGTATTGGCTTGGCCCAAAAGTTCGTTCGGGTTTCTGTTACGGAATATATAAGTGGAAAGAGAAACTTAAGTAATGAGGAAATAAATTAGAGGAAAAAGAAAAAAATATTTAAGAAAGGGTCTGGAATGATAATCTCTAACTAGTGTCTCTAACTAGTGGAACTATTTTATGTTATGGTGGTTTTTGTTTGTTTGTTTTGTTTTGTTTGTTTTGGGCTGCACCGTGCAGCATGTGGGATCTTAGTTCCCCGACCAGGGATCGAACCTGTGCCCCCTGCATTGGAAGTGCAGAGTCTTAACCACTGGACCAGCACGGAAGCCCTATCCTATGGTGTTTTGATTAATCAAGAATAGTTACACAATCCTTAATTAAGAGAAAATTTTGTTCTATGATTTTTAGTTAGCGATAATTGAGGTAACACAATGTGCCAAGCATTTTGGAAATTCTAAAAGAAGAGAAGGGTTGGGACCACTATCCTGAGCATCACCACTGGGTGTCAGCTTCTGTGTATTGGTGGGTAGAGTTTATGTGTGATATATGTGAATAAAGGTTTGTGGGCTGTGCTCTGGTTCAAACTTGAGACTGTCTTCTTCTAGGATATGTGGTTATGCTCCGTAGACTTTGATGGGGTTTTCTTTTGTTGGTTTGTTCATTTGTTCTAAGAAATTATGTGTTTTACTTTTACAAAGTAACTAAAATCCAATATTTCTGTCCTTCTTTAGAGAGATAGGGACAGAACAAACTTAATTCACCATCCCAAAGCCTAAAAATACTTGCTTTGGTACAGTATATTTGGAATGTGAATTCAATTCAGTGTTCTGAAATATGGATTTTTCTGTTCTTGGATTGTATGCAGAATCTCTTCTCCTATTGGAATTAAAACTATTCTTCTTTGCTGCCATATTGGAGGAAATCCAATCAAAACCACATGTTGATTTCAATATGAATTCCACAGCTTAGAAATGAGTCAAGAAGTCGCAAGAGAAACCTTAGATTGAGATCTCAAGAGAAACAAGTTAAGGCTTTCAAAATCCATGCTAATTGGATGCTAATGTTTAATGAAGAATGACTTGCTAATTGACCTAAATAAGCCTAAAGATTTGGTGCATTTTAGGTCAACAAAATAAAATGGAAGATAATTTTTATTATTTTTATATATATATATATATATATATATATATATATATATATATATATGTATGTATATCCTCATTTGCCTCTTAAAATCCTGGTTTATACTGGTACTAGTGCATTTATTAGGGGTGCTTCTTTTCACATTCAAAAGTTACCTAGTTTAAATGATCAATAAGGGTGAATTGTAGGAGTAGGGAAGGTAGAACCTCCAGATTGATTTAGGTATCCAAAAACAGGTATCCATTGTTGTCCACTTAATTTGGAAGTTGCAAGCCTCCTAGGAATCTTCTGCACCTAACCTTGTTCTGTGATATGGGTACATAGTGTAGTGGCTATAAGAGGGTTCATCAGCTGGGTCGACCTCAGAGCTGGTCCTTGCTCCTCAGAATGGTATGAGAATATTTTCCCACATGTCTGAAAGTAGTATGGAAATATCACTGTGATCCTGAGGACCTGAAGAGAGACCATGTAACCAAGTGAGGAGGATGCAATGGCAAATTGAGTGAAACAAAACTGAGGGCTGCAGAGAAAGTGTCCATCTCAGCCAATGCAGAATACAGAATGAATCAGGTCTTCCCCAGAAGACCTGATGGTTGTCTCCCCAAAAGGGGTCCTATAATTTATAGGAAGTGAGAAAGACTCTAAATTGAAAGGAGTCAAGTTTCTGACATCTTAAAGAATTGAATGATATTTATTTTCACAATAAGGCTAAATGTAGACTTAAAGAAACTTATTCAAGTAATTGAAAAAACGGAGAAAGCTACATTTCTTTCACATCTAAATGTGCAGACTGGAGTTGTGTTTATGACAGAGGTCCTTTTCTCCCTTCTTTCCTTCCTTCCTTGCTTCTCCTTCCCTCTCTCTCTCTCTCTCTTTCTTTCTTTCTCTTATTTTTGGACCTACCAAATTTTGGAGTGTAGTGGGTGGTTCTTTAAGGACCCTTCCCTAAGTTATTAAACTTTGTGGATTATTGCTTCAATGTTGAGGAACATTACCAATACATTAAAAGAAAAAATAAACAGGAGTAATTTTATAAATCTCTATCCTTCCCACTTTTAATATCAAGGAGATGTAATGGCATCACAGATGGTTCACATATCAACACTTTTCAACACTATATTACAAAGTGGAGGCTTTATTCATCCACAACATACTTGGACTTCTACTGTAGGGGCACAATCACAACTGATGAACAAATTAACTCATTTGTTTTGAAGTTTTAGTCACTATTATACTCCCAGAAATTTTGAAAGATTTTATGATTAGGAAGTTGCTTCACTCGGCAGAATGGAATCTTAATCATTATACCTTAGAACACAGAGGACTACATAAATATTCTTCATGCTTTTCAAAATGACACCACATAACTTGTTCTCCATTTTTATTTAAGCAGCTCTGTGAATGACCCAGAATTTTGAACACAGCCTGACCCTGTGTTCAGGAGTAAGCAGCAGAACCTTCCCTAATGGACAGCAAGTCAGAGTGGCCATGCTTGGTCACATATTTAAAGGAGAGACATCACTTTGGTGATACTTTATTTGCCTTATCCTCCTCATGAAATCAGTTCACTTCTCTGTGCCCTGGGGAACTGATACCTAAGCACTGTGTCCCTCTGGAGACTTGGGGCTTTGAGTGGTCTTTGTTTATGAGTGGCACTAGTAGAGAGCATAATGTCAGAGAAGGAGGTTCAGGGTCTTTATTTTCTCCCTCTCTCCCTTGCATTATTTCTGGTAGTGACTGTGCATAATTACAGTTCTATTTGGGGAGCATTCTTCCACTGCTCAGCTTCTATTACACTTCAGTTTCACCCTCCCATTCCCTTGCCCATCAGGTGTAGAGAAAGTAATGTTTTCCCTCTGTTAATCATCCCTAAATGCATCACCATCCCTTGTGGATTCCATTAATGCTGCCACACTCCTACTAATAATCTCTTAATTAAATTATTTTGTTAAAGCCCCTAAAGATGCTATCCTTTTTATGTTAGGACTTGGGCTAATCCAGAGATCTGTTTTGCATCTGTTGCCGGCCTTCCCAGGCTTCCAAAACTCATCATCACCGATTAGTGCTGAAAATGACATAGGAAGCTCATCTCAATCCAGTCAGCACCCTATCATTAGACCAGGTATACTAGGGCTGGTTGTACGGTCATAATATTCTTCTTCCTTCTCTATTCCTTTCCTCCTACAATTACATACCCTACCCCTCACAACAGATTTACATCTTTGGTCTGACATTCTGTGACATCCATTCCCCTTTCCACTCCCCATATGTTTTTCCTTGTTGTATTTTTTTAAAACTACAACTCAGTGAGATAAAGATGTTGAGAAGGAAATCAGATCACTTTGACATTTTTAGCTTTGGTAACTGAAAACCTGAATCAAATAGCCTATGAATTAAGAAATCTGGGTAGGCCCTACATCCAGGGTAGGGCTCATTTCAGGGCTGGGTGATTTGTTTGCTCAGGTGTCATCTGGTACTGAGGCACTATCTGCTTTTCTTCTCTGCAATGCATGCATTTACTAGATGCCAATGCTGGTCTGCCTCGTGGTTCTAAGATGGCAGCAAAGAGCAGTTATGTGTGAGAGTGAGAGTCTCCTCCTGTGGTTCACTCTTAAGAAAAAAAAATATATAAATAAGTCTCTTCTTTTTTTTTTTCTTTAACTTTGATGTGGAGTATACATTCTCATTCATGAGATAATCCAAGTTTAAAAAAATATATCATAACTGACTCAGAAGAATCAGGTGAAGTGCGATGGATATAGGAAATTAATTACAATGGTCACCTTAGTCATACTATTTGTGATTTACCCTAAGCAAACACTTAAGGGTATTACTGATGGCATATTTCCACTTCATTTTAAAGTTGAGGAATTAGCTGAACAATTTCAAAAAAATATATTATCCCTCTTCTCTTCAGATGATCCATAGAGAAATATACTTTTCTGTTAATTCATCCTTTCAATATGCTTGCTTCTAGCATGCTTGCCTAAATGCAGTGATGTCTGGAGAATTCATGCTATCTTCTGTATAGAGTTTAGAATAATAATTTTGTTCTTGGCAGTACCTATAATTAAACATAAATTATTAGTATTATCTAATGTTTGAGAAGAAAATAGGACAATTTTGAAGATCTGCGTTTAATTTCTTATCTCTCATTCCCTCATAATTGACTGGGAGGGCTTTCATAGTTTATTACACATTTTTTGGCCTTGACTTTATTATATATAAAATAAATAAGTGGATTAGAGGTCTATTTCAAATCTCTGAAATTACTATATGATGTTACTAAATTTGGGGGGGTGGTTCTTTTTAATTCTCTAATCACAGGAAATATAGTTTTTAAACAAAATGTTACTAGGCAATTATTTCCTTATGCACAGAGAATAAGGACAATAAAGTTATCTTCAGAAAGTTTAAAACTGAAATAGTGTATAATTTTAATGTCCATATCATCTATAAATGATTAGAAGATGAAGTCTTGCTACTTAAAACAAACCACTCCATTTCTAACTAAATTCATTCTAACTAAATGTCAATGAGATTTAAAGCCTATGTAGTGTGAATACTATTCCTACAATTAAAATAGAACAAAAATAAAATATTTCGGACCTCGGAAAAAGAATGGAGGCAAAGATCGAGAAGATGCAAGAAATGTTTAACAAAGATCTAGAAGAATTAAAGAACAAACAAACAGAGATGAATAACACAATAACTGAAATGAAAACTACACTAGAAGGAATCAATAGCAGAATAACTGAGGCAGAAGAACGGATAAGTGACCTGGAAGACAGCATGGTGGAATTCACTGCTGCGGAACAGACTAAAGAAAAAAGAATGAAAAGAAGTGAAGACAGCCTAAGAGACCTCTGGGACAACATTAAACGCAACAACATTCGCATTATAGGGGTCCCAGAAGGAGAAGAGAGAGAGAAAGGACCCGAGAAAATATTTGAAGAGATTATAGTCTAAAACTTCCCTAACATGGGAAAGGAAATAGCCACCCAAGTCCAGGAAGCGCAGAGAGTCCCATACAGGATAAACCCAAGGAGAAACACACCGAGACACATAGTAATCAAAGTGGCAAAAATTAAAGACAAAGAAAAATTATTGAAAGCAGCAAGGGAAAAACGACAAATAACATACAAGGGAACTCCCATAAGGTTAACAGCTGATTTCTCAGCAGAAACTCTGCAAGCCAGAAGGGAGTGGCATGATATACTTAAAGTGATGAAAGGGAAGAACCTACAACCAAGATTACTCTACCCGGCAAGGATCTCATTTAGATTTGATGGAGAAATCAAAAGCTTTACAGACAAGCAAAAGCTAAGAGAATTCAGCACCACCAAACCAGCTCTACAACAAATGCTACAGGAACTTCTCTAAGTGGGAAACACAAGAGAAGAAAAGGACCTACAAAAACAAACCCAAAACAATTAAGAAAATGGTCATAGGAACATACATATCGATAATTACCTTAAACGTGAATGGATTAAATGCCCCAACCAAAAGACATAGACTGGCTGAATGGATACAAAAACAAGACCCATATATATGCTGTCTACAAGAGACCCACTTTAGACCTAGGGACACATACAGACTGAAAGTGAGGGGATGGAAAAAGATATTCCATGCAAATGGAAATCAAAAGAAAGCTGGAGTAGCTATACTCATATCAGATAAAATAGACTTTAAAATAAACAATGTTACAAGAGACAAGGAAGGACACTAAATAATGATCAAGGGGTCAATCCAAGAAGAAGATATAACATTTATAAATATATATGCACCCAACATAGGAGCACCTCAATACATAAGGCAACTGCTAACAGCTATAAAAGAGGAAATCGACAGTAACACAATAATAGTGGGGGACTTTAACACCTCACTTACACCAATGGCCAGATCATCCAATTTGAAAATAAATAAGGAAACAGAAGCTTTAAATGACACAATAGACCAGATAGATTTAATTGATATATATAGGACACTCCATCCAAAAACAGCAGATTACACGTTCTTCTCAAGTGCACACGGAACATTCTCCAGGATAGATCACATCTTGGGTCACAAATCAAGCCTCAGTAAATTTAAGAAAATTGAAATCATATCAAGCATCTTTTCTGACCACAACGCTGAGATTAGAAATGAATTACAGGGAAAAAAACGTAAAAAAGACAAACACATGGAGGCTAAACAATACGTTACTAAATAACCAAGAGATCACTGAAGAAATCAAAGAGGAAATCAAAACATACCTAGAGACAAATGACAATGAAAACACGACGACCCAAAACCTATGGGATGCAGCAAAAGCAGTTCTAAGAGAGAAGTTTATAGCTATACAAGCCTACCTAAAGAAACAAGAAAAATCTCAAGTAAACAATCTAACCTTACACCTAAAGAAACTAGAGAAAGAAGAACAAACAAAACCGAAAGTTAGCAGAAGGAAAGAAATCATAAAGATCAGAGCAGAAATAAATGAAACAGAAACAAAGAAAACAGTAACAAAGATCAATAAAACTAAAAGCTGGTTCTTTGAGAAGATAAACAAAATTGACAAGCCATTAGCCAGACTCATCAAGAAAAAGAGGGAGAGGACTCATATCAATAAAATCAGAAATGAAAAAGGAGAAGTTACAACAGACACCGCAGAAATACAAAGCATCCTAAGAGACTGCTACAAGCAACTTTATGCCAATAAAATGGACAACCTGGAAGAAATGGACAAATTTTTAGAAAGGTATAACCTTCCAAGACTGAACCAGGAAGAAACAGAAAATATGAACAGACCAATCACAAGTAATGAAATTGAAACTGTGATTAAAAATCTTCCAACAAACAAAAGTCCAGGACCAGATGGCTTCACAGGTGAATTCTGTCAAACATTTAGAGAAGAGCTAACACCTATCCTTCTCAAACTCTTGCAAAAAATTGCAGAGGAAGGAACACTCCCAAACTCATTCTATGAGGCCACCATCACCCTGATACCAAAACCAGACAAAGACACTACAAATAAAGGAGAATTACAGACCAATATCACTGATGAATATAGATGCAAAAATCCTCAACAAAATACTAGCAAACAGAATCCAACAACACATTAAAAGGATCATACACCACGATCAAGTGGGATTTATCCCAGGGATGCAAGGATTCTTCAATATACGCAAGTCAATCAATGTGATACACCATATTAACAAATTGAAGAATAAAAACCATATGATCATGTCAATAGATGCAGAAAAAGCTTTTGACAAAATTCAACACCCATTTATGATAAAAACTCTCCAGAAAGTGGGCATAGAGGGAACCTACCTCAACATAATAAAGGCCATATATGACAAACCCACAGCAAACATCATTCTCAATGGTGAAAAACTGAAAGCATTTCCTCTAAGATCAGGAACGAGACAAGGATGTCCACTCTCACCACTATTATTCAACATAGTTCTGGAAGTCCTAGCCACGGCAATCAGAGAAGAAAAAGAAATAAAAGGAATACAAATTGGAAAAGAAGAAGTAAAACTGTCACTGTTTGCGGATGACATGATACTATACATAGAGAATCCTAAAACTGCCACCAGAAAACTGCTAGAGCTAATTAATGAATATGGTAAAGTAGCAGGATACAAAATTAATGCACAGAAATCTCTTGCATTCCTATACACTAATGATGAAAAATCTGAAAGAGAAATTATGGAAACACTCCCATTTACCATTGCAACAAAAAGAATAAAATACCTAGGAATAAACCTACCTAGGGAGACAAAAAACCTGTATGCAGAAAACTATAAGACACTGATGAAAGAAATTAAAGATGATACCAACAGATGGAGAGATATACCATGTTCTTGGATTGAAAGAATCAACATTGTGAAAATGAGTATACTACCCAAAGCATTCTACAGATTCAATGCAATCCCTATCAAATTACCAATGGCATTTTTTACAGAGCTAGAACAAATCATCTTAAAATTTGTATGGAGACACAAAAGATCCCGAATAGCCAAAGCAGTCTTGAGGGAAAAAAATGGAGCTGGAGGAATCAGGCTCCCTGACTTCAGACTATACTACAAAGCTACAGTAATCAAGACAATATGGTACTGGCACAAAAACAGAAACATAGATCAATGAAACAAGATAGAAAGCCCAGAGATTAACCCACGCACCTATGGTCAACTAATCTATGACAAAGGAGGCAAAGATATACAATGGAGAAAAGACAGTCTCTTCAATAAGTGGTGCTGGGAAAACTGGACAGCTACATGTAAAAGAATGAAATTAGAATACTCCCTAACACCATACACAAAAATAAACTCAAAATGGATTAGAGACCGAAATATAAGACTGGACACTATAAAACTCTTAGAGGAAAACATAGGAAGAACACTCTTTGACATAAATCACAGCAAGATCTTTTTTGATCCACCTCCTAGAGTAATGGAAATAAAAACAAAAATAAACAAATGGGACCTAATGAAACTTAAAAGCTTTTGCACAGCAAAGGAAACCATAAACAAGACGAAAAGACAACCCTCAGAATGGGAGAAAATATTTGCAAACGAATCAACGGACAAAGGATTAATCTCCAAAATATATAAACAGCTCATTCAGCTCAATATTAAAGAAACAAACACCGCAATCCAAAAATGGGCAGAAGGCCTAAATAGACATTTCTCCAAAGAAGACATACAGACGGCCACGAAGCACATGAAAAGATGCTCAACATCACTAATTATTAGAGAAATGCAAATCAAAACTACAATGAGGTATCACCTCACTCCTGTTAGAATGGGCATCATCAGAAAATCTACAAACAACAAATGCTGGAAAGGGTGTGGAGAAAAGGGAACCCTCTTGCACTGTTGGTGGGAATGTAAATTGATACAGCCACTATGGAGAACAATATGGAGGTTCCTTAAAAAACTAAAAATAGAATTACCATATGACCCAGCAATCCCACTACTGGGCATATACCCAGAGAAAACCGTAATTCAAAAAGACACATGCACCCAAATGTTCATTGCAGCACTATTTACAATAGCCAGGTCATGGAAGCAACCTAAATGCCCATCAACAGACGAATGGATAAAGAAGATGTGGTACATATATACAATGGAATATTACTCAGCCATAAAAAGGAACGAAATTGAGTCATTTGTTGAGAAGTGGATGGATCTAGAGACTGTCATACAGAGTGAAGTAAGTCAGAAAGAGAAAAACAAATATCGTATATTAATGCATGTATGTGGAACCTAGAAAAATGGTACAGATGAGGTGGTTTGCAGGGCAGAAGTTGAGACACAGATGTAGAGAATGGACATATGGACACCAAGGGGGGAAAACTGGTCGGGTGGGGATGGTGGTGTGCTGAATTGGGCGATTGGGATTGACATGTATACACTGATGTGTATAAAATTGATGCCTAATAAGAACCTGCAGTATAAAAAAACAAACAAAGAAAACAACTAATACTAAACTTTCATTGGGTTATTTGTATGGAAATATGTTAATATAAATGTTTCAGACATTACATGAAATTTCTAAAAATCTTATATTTGTATTTGTATGGAAATATGTATGGAAATATGTTAATATAAATGTTTCAGACATTACATGAAATTTCTAAAAATCTTAAAAATAAATAAATAAATAAAATATTTCTGTTTCAAATAATTATCAGCTATTTATGTGATTAAGTTACAAAGATGGGTAGTTATCATGAAAATTCCCAGGAGGCAGCAACATCTGAGCAAGTTATTTAAATTTAATACCCAGTGTTTTTACCGTAAATCCTCAGTCATCACTTTAAAGCTACTTAGATCAGGTCTCTTTTTCATCTACAGTTCACAGGAAATCAAAGAAGGGTCTGAAGCCATACCTTGGAAATTCCCAGGGGACTTTGTACATTTGTTTTCATACAGTTTCATTGTTAATGTATACCTCTGGGACAGATCCTACTAAGAGTGTCTTCAGATTTAGTTTCACTTAAAAATAATATAATTGGCTCCTTTCTCTTTATGCAACTCTGTTCCCAACCCAGCAATCTCTGTAGCACTGTTTATACTCATGCCTTTGCTTATAATATTTACTATAGAAATTCCATTATTTAAATTCTTTAACTCATTTATATAATCACTCTCACTGAAGGAGTAGTCCATGTACAATTCTTGTTTCCATCTCTTCCTATCTTATTCACACAACGTACTGCATATTTATTTCTGCCTCCTTCACTTCGTTGGAATTCCTCCCACTAAATTACCCCGAACCTAATTGCCAAATATGGTGGTCATTTCTCTATTTTTATGTGACATTTTTAACATTACATTGATACTTAAATATCATTTCTTCTTTCTTTGACTTCATGACACTGTCTTCTTAGGTTTCTTCCTCCATTTTTTCTGAAAACCTCCTTCAGCTAATCAACCTGGGCAGACCCATTAAATATTGGTTTAGGTACGTAAAGTCTAATAAGTTCAAAATTCAACTCATTTTCTTTCCTCCAATTATCCAAACATATTGCCTTTCTATTTCTTGGGTCTGTTTCCAATTCTTAAAATCTGAATATAGTAAGCTGTTAAAAGAACAAAATTCAACTGAGTGAATTCGAAGAATCAGTCGGGCAGCATACCATCTAATATATAAAAAGGCCCTCCAAGTAGCTGTATAAATGGAAGGCTTTTATAGAAATGGGGGAGGGACAAGGGGTTATTAGCAAAAGAAAAGAGGATTCTTTTAGGTTATGTCATCTTCTTTTAGGAACGTGGTCAGGGGGTCTTATCATGCAGATTACCTCACTAATGCTAACCCTGAAATTCCAGGCTGATTGGTTTACAGTTCCACTGCTGAGAGGCTGAAACTGCAGTTAAGTTAGGTATTAAGTCTGTGTGAGATTTAGTGGAAGTGACTCCATTTGGAGGTGGTTGTTTCTTTTTAGCATTTTCCCCCTTTTTGGTCAAGCTCTCAGCCTAACTGAGAAATGTGATCAAAATTTAAAGCATTAATCTACAACAAAGGAGAGAAGAATATACAGTGGTGAAAAGACAGTCTCTTCAGTGAGTGGTGCTGGGAAAATTGAACAGCTGCATGTAAAACAATGAGATTAGAACATTCCTCACACCATAAATAAACTCAAAGTGTTTTAAAGACTTAAATGTAAGACGTTACATTTACATTTATCATGCAAATGATATGATAGACAAGGGGTTAATATCCAAAATATATAAACAGCTCATACAATTCAATATCAAAAAACCAAACAACCCAATCAGAAAATGGACAGAAGACTGGAACAGACATTTTTCCAAAGAAGACATACAAATGGCTAAGAGGCACATGAAAAGATGCTCAACATTGCTAATTATTAGAGAAGTGCAAATCAAAATAACAATGAGATATCACCTGTTAGAATGATAGAATGACTATCATCAAAAAGTCTACAAATAACAAATGTTAGAAAGGGTGTGGAGAAAAGGGAACCCTTGTACACTGTTGGTAGGAATGAACATTGGTGCAGCCACTATGGAAAACAGTATGGAGGTTCCTTAAAAAACTAAAAATGGAGCTACCATATGATCCAGCAAGCCCAACCCTGCATATATATACAGAAAAAAATGGAAATTCTAATTCAAAAAAATACATGCACCCCAATGTTCATAGCAGCATTATTTACAGTGGCCAAGATATGGATGCAACCCAAGTGCTAATCAACAGAAGAATGGGTAAAGAAGATGCAGTGTATGTATACAATTGAGTATTACTCAGCCATAAAAAGAATGAAGTTCTACCATTTGCAGCAAAGTGAATGGACCTAGAGAATATTATGCTTGGTGAAATAAGTCATACAGAGGAGGACAAGTAGTGTATGCTGTCACATATATATGGAATCTAAAAAATAATACAGGTGAATATATAGGCAAGATAAACAGACTCACAGATATAGAAAACAAACTTGTGGTCACCAAAGGGGAGAGAGAAGGTGGGAGGGACAAATTAGGGGTATGGGATTAGCAGTCTAGTAACTTTAATTACATATCTTAATTAGGATTCTTAACCCTTAGAAACCTTACTTTCTAGTAAAAACTAAGAAGTAAGCAATTGTGGACTATATGTCATACTACTATTTTTTAGATGGGGAAATTTATGAACACACTTCATAATTTCTAGAAACATGTGCTTCTTCACAGCACAGTTTTTCATTGTGACACAATACATGTTTACTTATAAACACAAATTTATCTTTAGTTTCTCTGCAATAAGAAACCAAAAGTAGATGAAGTGGCAGATGTTTTCAAATGATGCTCTTCAAATGAAAGAAATATACAAAATAAAAATATGGTGATGCAGGAAGGCATTAAGAACAGAAAAGGGGTTAATATGTTGGTAAATATAAATGCATATTGATGTATAGAATAACAACAATAGTAATATCTTAGAAGATTTAAAAGTATATTTCTATAAGTGATTAAGATACATAATAACACACGTTTGGAGCTGCTATTCTAAAACTTTTACACTATTCAGGAAAAGGATAAAAGTTTTGATTAATGCCTGTAGTCATTTCTAGGGTAACCACTATAACAGTAGACATATGGTATAAAACTTTAGTGAAAAAATGGAAAGATACAGGTACTCTATCAATTCAAGAAAAGTAGAAACCTAGAAAGTACATAGTAAAAAGGTAGCTATAATCCCAAAATATACCACCAAATGCATTGATTTAGAATAAATTAAAGTGGACTAATTACTGTAAGTAAAAGACAAAAATTAGCTGATTGGATTTAAAGGTTTTAACTAGGTATAGATAGGTGGTAGCCTTGCCCTCTGGCACAGGAATATAAAATATGTAGAACAGGTAATACATAAGGACGAAGAAAGGTTGAAAATAAAAGTATTGAAAACGCTTATTTTGCAAACATTAAAAAGGAAGAATCATAGTAATATAATATCAGACAAAATAGATTTTAAGGCATAAGGCATTATTAACATGAAAAGAGCATCACTGTATGATGCTAATAAGTTGAATTCATTGATTTGATAGAACTATCCTAATTTTCTTTGCACCTAATGCATGGCCTCAAAATATAAAGATAGACCTAGAAGGAGAATTAGATAAGTCCTAAATCAGAGTTGACTTTTAGTAAAACTCCATCAGTAACTGATGGAACAATTAGACAAAATATAATGGAGGTTATAGAAGACTTGAGAAGTAAATGAATAAATTTGGACTAAAGCATGCGATAAGTATGTAACTCTGACTCCAGAGTACACATTTTCTAGGTGCCCAGGAAATATTGAAAAATTGACCATGTACAGCACATTGTAATACATTTTTAAAGTTCAGATCATGTAGTATATATCCTCTGACCACAGTTACATTATGCCAGAAATCAATAACAGGAAGATAACTAGAAATCCCAACATTTTTAAAAATTAAGAAATAAAATAACCAGTATATCAAAAAAGAAATCGCAAAGGAAATTAGAAATTAACTTGAACTAAATGATACTTAAATATTATATTTCAATGCTTGTGGAATGCTACCAAAGCCTGGTTTTTAATGGAGGTATACATTCTTAAATGCATATATTAGAAAAGAAGAAAGGCTGATAATCAATGATCTAATAAGCATTAATCTCAAGAAATTAGAAAAATAACAGCAACTTGAACCCAGAAAAAGGAGAAAGAAGAAAATAATGAAGATAAAAGCAGAAAAAATACATTGGACAACATGTATACAATAGAGAAGATCAATGAAACCAAGTCTTTTCTTTGAAGAAACTGGTAATATTGGTAAATTCCTGGTGATATTGATCAAGAAATTTTAAAAGTACATGCAAATTACCAATATCTTGAGCTTTTAAAAAAATAGCAGCCCTATAGATCTTTATGATAACAAAAGATTATATATAAGATGATGTTCTAAACTGTTTTATAGTCACACATTTGAAAATTTAGATATGGCAAAGTTCCTAGAAAAGCACTTATTACCACTTATTTTTCTAGCTATTAAGAGATTAAATTTGTAATTGAAAATTTCCCGTAAGAACCCTTAAAGCCCAAGTAGTTTTACAAGGGAGCCCTACTAAATATTTAAGAAAGAAAACTTGCCAATTTTACACAAATTCTTCAAGAGAATTATGTATGTTTAGCATAATATAGATACCAAACCTGACGTGGTGTAATTAATTTAAACATTGTTACACAGTTTGTAAATAGCTAAGGAAAGATTTTTCTCAAGTTTTTCTGATTCCAAAACTCTTAATCTCTTTGCTATATTGTCTCCCATAGATTACAGTGTGGATCCATGGAGAAATACATAGATGCTCTGCTTTTAAATGTGACCTTATTTCCAATTTGGTCTTATTTGGAAAGGAATAGAAGGCCAGTGGATCTCCAACTCCACTAAATGTAATGGCTTCTCAAGATGGGCTGTAGAATATCATGGAAACGATCACAGAGGCCCTTATCATAGAAAGTATATGTGTTTAATCCCTCATCTTTCACTGTCTAAAGTCAGGAATGGCTAAGTGGCTTTGCCCTTAAGTAGCAGCTTCAGTGTTTCCTACTAACTAGGTCATAAGGACTTTCAACACTAAAACCCTTTCCATAATGAAACCATGCACCTGGGAAATCTTGAAGTCTAAGGGAGGGTTGTGGGACGGAAACTATTTCCATAGGCTTTTGCTCAGAAAATCCTGTCTCAGGTACATTAACAGCAAGACTAGTTTATGGTGAAAACTGTCTCTCTTCATATGTCCAGCTCCCATTCATATGTACCCATCACTCAACAATTAGTCTCTTTAGGAAAGTAAGTAGCTCCTCTGGTCTGACTGGAATGAGGCAAAGTAATGCTGTACTCTGTTGGTACCTGTTCCAAATTCTGGAGTGCTGACATTGTTCAGATTTGATCATTTGCGCTGACATAAGCACTTTCAACTAGATGTAAACTTTTCAGCAGAAATAATGGATTCGAAGTGTTTTTTTAAAAGCTTTTTTAAGTCCCTGTGGAGCGGGGAAGTGGAGGAGAGGAAAGAAAGGGAAAAGTGGATTAGACGTTAATTTTGTCCTACCAGAAGAATGGGGAGTGGAGAGACTTGTACGATTAGTGAAGAAGCGTGGCTCTCTGAAAATATAAGTTACTACAAAAAAAAAATATGTGCCCAAATCAGAAAATGTATAGCCTCTGTTCATAACAGCTGAGAATATTTCTCACGGTCACGTAAGGTTTCTCTTTGCAGTCTCATGTCCTGCAGCTACCTAAGGTCCATTTAAGCTTCACATTCATGGAAGCAGGCTGTTTCTAACCACCACACCACTGCTCACAACACTCTTTCCCTCTGAAAACCTTTTCTCCTTTGCTTACCAGGCTATTATCTGCTTATACCCCAGGCCCCATCTCAGGTTGCTCAGCCATTCTTGACTTCTTCAAGATGGGTTAGGTATCCTCCCTCTATTCTAGAAGTTATTATTGCCCTTGCTCTTACCTCAGTGAGTTTAGTGTTCAGTTTAGGGGTTTCTGCTTTGGGATATTATCTTATTCATCTTCCCAACATAACTCCCTGGCACAGAACTTTACCCACACTATCTACTCACTGAATATTTTTTAAATCAGTGAATTCCTTGAGTGATGAAAAGCAATTCATTTCACTTCTCTAGGCATTCACTTTCTTATCTGTAGAATGAAAATGTCAGACAATATCATTGCTAACTTTTCCTTCACCTATAAATTCCCATATTTCTCAGAGCTGGAGCTCTGGTGTGGGCTTCTCAGTGTGATGTTGGAAGGAGGCTGTTAGTATGGAACCTCACATCAGAAAAACAGTAAAATAAACTATGGTGTGTCCTACAATTGTAGGCCTGACACTCACTGGAGATACCCATAAAAGGAGGCTTTAATAGACATGCATGCTCTGAATATTGTAGTCTTGCATCCTGATATCAATTGTATATATTTTAGTATCTTTTTAATACATACGACTCTATATCTGTGACCTAGTTTTTCTTTAATGGAAAATAAAGTCAAGGGAGGATTTATAGTCCCAATTTTCCTGTTTTATATTAGATTTTATGGTTCTACATACAAATTCCATTATAAAACTGGAATTAAAAAAAAATCAAAAGCTCAGAGAGTTCCTGAGGTTTTGTGTGGAAGCAAGAGGTGCTTATTGTCACAGGAGTTCATTAATGTAACTACAATTAAAGACAAAAGCTTTCTGTTTTTATTAATGAATGCCTAATGGGAAGATAGATCCATATGAGGTTCAAAATAGATTTGAGTAGACCCGCTGAAAAGATTTCTGCAAAAATTAACATGTTTTAATACGTTTCTCCCCCAAATCAATTGAGTTTCTTATGAACTCAGAGTTGTGAAAACAACTTTTCATGAAGCAGGAAGAGCTGTGCTCTTCATCTTAATTAAAAAATGAATGAATATAAGAAAAACAGGTTATTTTACCATGGTTACTTCACCATGGTAACCTCAACAATACCTTCAGGGGATCAGTACCAGTAAAATCATGAATTGGATGTTTTGGTATCTGACATTGCCAGCCAAAATGTCCTGCCTTGGGCAATATTTAATAACTGTACCATCAATGCTCTGTTTTACTTTTGTGGCAGAGGGGAAAAACAGTATGAAGATTCTGAATTCTGTAGTATGTCTTTGTTAATTATTCCCATACAGAGTCAGAGCAAGGAATACAGATGGTAGAGCTGGTGGATTCTCAGAAAAAGTGTAAAGATAGTGAAATGTGACGGGAAAGTAGGCATTTTGCTCCATCGATGTGGTAATTAGAAGGGACTCCAGGTGACTAGCACTGTCCCATCTGATTTCCTATGTAATTCACCTGTCTAGAAGCAGGCCAGTTAGTGTGCTACATTTGGATTGCAGGCAAAGAATAGGGTCTGGATTCTCAATTTTCTAGTCACCTCAACAATTCAGCTCCATTCATTAAGTATCAAAAACCAAGGAACTAGGAAATTTTTTCAAATGATGAAGAAATGGGCAGGGCAAGGACATTAATAGTTAGTTACAAGTAGAATATTTTAATTTAATTTTTCAGGCTAATGTTCCAAGTAGTTTGCTTTTAAATTAGTAACCTTTGAAAACTTTAAAAGACCTTTTCAACCAGATGATACAGACACTTCAGACCTTTTAAGAAGCAGGTATTTTATCTTCCAGTTTGATATTTCAAATAGGAAACCCTGGTATTTAAAATATCAAAATACTCAATAAACCAAAATGGTAACTTCCTAAGGGCAAGACAGAAGCAATTTATAGCAGATTATTCACATGATCAAGCACAGAACTGCTTTTCTCAAAACCCTGTCTTCTATCAGAAGTAAACAAAGTTTACCATGAAAAAGATCAAACACACTGTCTGCTCAGGTGGCTATAACAAATTACTATAGAATGGGTGGCTTGAACAACAAACATAGTTCTGAAGGCTGGGAAGTCCAAGATCAAGGTTCAGGCAGATTCAGTTCCCCATGAGAGCCCTCTTCTTGTTTGCAGATGAACATCTTCTCATTGTATCTTCACATGGCTTTGAGAGAGAGGGCTCTAGTTTTTCTCTTCTTATAAAGACACTAATCCCATCATGGGAGCTCTATTCTCATGACTTAATTAAAAAGGTCCCATCTCTAAATACCATCGTATTGGGGGATTATAGTTTCAACATATGAATTTTGGGGCAAAACATGGTCTGTAAGAAGTATTTCATTTTATTATAGGTATCAAACATTCGAAGAAATATATGCAAACATTTTTTTTTCAAATGGAGAACATGTTCGATATATACAAAGAATACAAGCCAAAACTTTCATGAATTCTAAAATTCTCTAATGTCTCAATTTAATACAATTTACCTTATTAAATGCAGTAAGTAAATATAACTCAAAACTGTAAACTATCCATCCTGATCTTAATTAGAGTTAATGCCCACCAGACTCCAGATGGTGGGAGGCATCTAGTTTCACTCACTGAAAAAATACTTCACATCCATCAGCCCTACAGCCAGAGATTCATATTCACACATGGTGGACCTGTGAGCTCATCTCCAGTATTCCATCTGTGAATGTGAAATCTTCAGAATAGAATACTAGGCCGTGCCGTGTTTCTGTAGCACCAAACAAAGAAAGTCTACCTTCTGGAACTGAACCTCCCAGATTCAATATTGTTCTCCCACAAAAGGAAATGCCTTAACCATTCTTGGGTATATCTTTCAACATGTGTTTTGGCCCTGAATGGCAAGCTTGAAGAACTTACAAGAAAGAAGGAGCTCAGAAGTTCCTTTTTAAATGCTCACCCCAAGGTACTTTCCTGCTGAGTGTTTACACTAATGGAAGCTCATGGAGATTGTTTGCTCTTAAGTGGTGAAAGGTGTGTAACTCTCCCCTCCCCCAACCCCAAAGGCATCTCCCCTCCTGCCTCCCTCCTTCTGTTTGAGCCCCCAACCTCATTCTTCTGTATTCACTAATCCTGGAAATGAAAGAGCAGTGAATCTGGCTCATAAATCAGCCTCCACAAGGGAGAGCTATTAGAGAGGTCTCAGGCTGTGTACCCAGTGGAAACAAACAGGCCAGAGGAAACCTTAGGGTTAGAAATTTAGTACCAAAAAGAACTCCAGAGGTCATGTAGACCAAATCATCATCCTGTTACAAACCGCAAAAGTAGAGTTCAAAAAAGGTTGAGTGTATCTAAGACCACACAAATTACAGTAACAGAGACAGGTCTAGAACCCCCTCTTGCTGCCTTTTATGTGATGAGATTTATCCAGAGCTTTTTGCCAAGTAAAGTTTTACCCAGAGATTTGTGCATGATCCCAGATTTGGTGGAAGAGCAAGTGGGTTCAATGTCCAGTGTTAATGCTTTGGTTGGTGATCATTCTTTGAGCAACTGTTTATTGAGTGTTTTATAAGTAATTCCTTTTAGCTACTTCTTCACTGATCTTTAGTGTAACAGAAGTTTTGCCAACAGAGTCAAATGGAGAACTGGGATTGGAGGCAGCAATTTATTTAAGCAATTTCGTTCCTCTACAAATAAATTGAGAGCAAAGGAGAGATGTGTCAACATTTTGAGACACAAACTTATATTTATATATAAATATTTTGAAATACAATTTGCTTATGCAATGCATTTACATATTGAGTAGGATCAAGAGTTGTTTTCTTTTTTTCCTTTAAACATATTAAGAGTGGACATCTGGCCGATATAGTTATACTTTAAAATGGTGAAAGAGTTAAATAACTCAGTCACATTTTAATTGGTTAACATTTGTTTGTTATGTTAAATGTCAATTTCTTGATCTTATGCACTTGTAAACAATGTAAAACAGAGTGAAGGGTGGTTCTTATCTTAATTAAATTTATGGGAGTTAAAAACTAAAATCTTTTATAAGGAACATGTACTGGAATACATAATGTCTTCTTATTGGGAAATATGCCAGGAAACTCAAATAAGAAAATTGTCTAGCCACAGGAAGAACAAAGAGAACAGGCTACTGTAATGCCTATTTGTTTAGTTAAATGATGAATGTGAATATGCTCAAGATTTGCAGACAAGGAAAATGGAGAAAAAAATAGCAAGAAACCCACGTAGTTTGATGACTCTGGCATCAGTTTAAAGCACACAAAGTAAAGGAAGCATTTGTTCACATCAGAAGAGGAGTTCATCAGATACCACTTAGAGTATTCTTACTCAGGCGAGAAGCTTTCCCACACTCACATCCTCTGACCTTCAACATGTGGCAAGCAGAACCCCAAATCTGGGAGGGTTGGTTAGCTTAAGCCTTCAGAACCTTGGACACAGAGCCAAAATAGCTAAAAGCCTGCCCAGCTGGGCAGGGACATTTGTTAAACAGACTTCCTTAGAAGATTTCCTGATCTTTGTAGGACTTTTCTTTTTTTTTCTGTGCCTGCTTACTGCAGTGTCTTTTGCCAGATTATCAGAGACTTGACTCTTGCTTGTCATTAGACCTCTGCTAAAATGGCAGACTTCCCAAAGGAAGTCCTCTGACCACTTTATCTAAAATTACAGGGCTACCCCCACCAGTCACTCTTTATCTCTTATCCTGTTTACTTTTGTATAATTCTTATTACTATAAACATTATATTATCTTTTCCTTTTTTTTTTTTTTACTTATTGTTGTCTGTTTTTCCCTCTTTGGAGACTCTTACAAAAAAGCATCAACTTATTCTGTCCTGTGATCTAATAAGAAATTAACATATAGGGCTTCCCTGGTGGCGCAGTGGTTGAGAATCTGCCTGCCAATGCAGGGGACACGGGTTCGAGCCCTGGTCTGGGAAGATCCCACATGCCGCGGAGCAACTGGGCCCGTGAGCCACAATTACTGAGCCTGCGCGTCTGGAGCCTGTGCTCCGCAACAAGAGAGGCCGGGATAGTGAGAGGCCCGCGGATAGTGAGAGGCCCACGCACCGCGATGAAGAGTGGCCCCCGCTCGCCGCAACTGGAGAAAGCCCTCGCACAGAAACGAAGACCCAACACAGCCAAAAATAAAAATTAATTAATTAATTTTTAAAAAAGAAATTAACATATAAAAGATGAATAATAAAAAATTCATGAATAAATAAACGAGTAAATCATTAGAGACCTTAGAATTAATGTTTCAATAACTTTCTACATCACTGCCCTTATATTTAAGTGAATAATACTATTAAAAGTTAACAAATATAACCAAAATTACACTCATTCATTACCTTATTTAAAAAGATCTGTGAGGTCTATAATATAATTCTAATTTTATGTGTTGAGGAAACCATGGTTCAATTCTCATCCTACCACACTTACCACACTCTGCAGAAATAAGTAAGATTTATAGCAGAATGTTGTAGGACAAATACAGAGAGTTATAAAGGTCCAAGTGAGAGAGTGAGATCACAACCTACCAAAGGTATTATGTAGCAGGCATCACTAGAGAGTTGGAGGGAACAGAATGAGGCAGGATAACATTGGTGAGAACATTAGGAGTATTCAAGGAAGAGCAAATAGTCCAATTTGGTGGAAATAGCATACATATTGAGAAACAGTTATAGGTAAGAATGGAGGAGTAATTGACATCCATATTAGAGGGCC
Source organism: Balaenoptera physalus (assembly GCF_965194825.1). Lineage (NCBI taxonomy): Eukaryota > Metazoa > Chordata > Mammalia > Artiodactyla > Balaenopteridae > Balaenoptera > Balaenoptera physalus. The sequence continues at coordinate 133,272,332 of NC_138884.1, forward strand.
TAAATATCAAGTTGACAAGAATGTACATAGCTATGGAAAAACATAGGAGCCCTGTGTACTTGCAGACAGTGAAATAACATAACTCAAACTCTTCTTTAGAAGCATTCAGAAGATAAACAAAGGCAGCATATGCTTGATGGACTGGAAAGGAAAAGTTTGGAAATAATCTAGAAGAGAGTGACTGGAAGTTAAAGGTCTCACATATTTCCCTTAGTAATTGTGGGTTATACTGAGAGCAAGTCTTGGTAATGGAGATTTGCAACTAGGTCACCATTTGGGGAAGAATCCTATCTGGCCTCAAGAAGAGTATGCTTGACCTAATTTACTTTGACACTTCTGTTGCTCTAGCACCAGTTTCTTCTCATCTGGTTCCTATATCTGAAATGTGCTGCCTTGCCCCGTCATAGTTAGAATGTTCAACACAAGCATGTCCACTGGGCCATCTTTTCAGAACCTGGCCATCCTTACTTCATTGCAGCATTTAACCTTAGCTGACTTTTGGTCCTCCTTCCTATCCCTGAGCTTTTCTACATCAGTGCCTGTGGAGATGTAGATTCAGATGCAATCACTTCTAAGGGAGTTGGAGGTAGGCTGACTTAGAAGGGCTGAGAGAACATACACCAGCTCATAGAACAGGAGTCTGCCTAATTGTAGTTTATCAGTAATTACTACCTGAGTGGTTATCAAAACTTTAGCATATATCAGAATCACTTAGAGGGCTTGTTAATACATAGATTGCTGGGTGCCACCCCCATTGTTTCTGATCTTATTCAGTGATGGGACTGGTGTCTGGGTACCACATTTTGAGAACCACTGCTCTAACAGAAGACTGAACTGCAGCCTCAAAACTTGCTTTTATTGATGTCTCTTGCATTTCGTAGCAGAGAACTCAAAGGCAAATATTGTTTTTCAGTGGCTGTAGATGGTATGAATGGACAAAGTGTCATCCAAAAGCTGTATTGAATAGGAATTTGCAGTCTTTAGGAGATATATCCCTTTACTATTCATACTTTCAAGAGGTAATAGGATTGTTGTGTTTTTCTTAAATAAAATTTTAACTCTTGTTAATATTTGGAAGTAAGTATGCACAAATTCATGAGTTAAAATTATGATTATAAGTACATACTCAAAGGTTTCTTAGATTAAAAGAAATTGTATTTTATGAGTGATAGCAATGATAATGTTGGTTAAGGCTTATTATTACTACTTTATAACTCTTGTGAATCTAAAATGTCATTGGCATTCAAATAGCTTACTTCTATTAATGAAAAAAATGACTTTATTCGTATCAGTTCCAAAGTGATTAGCTTTCATGTTATAAAGCTAAGCAAAACCACAGTCAATTCATCTACTAACCACTCTTTCCTGCTGTGTACGGTGAGACAATCGACTCTTCAGACTGATTCTGACAACACTGGTTTCCGTATATAAAGAGAAAAACTGAGACGAGGTAGTTGTTTATGCAGAGAAGCAATAATTAGGTCTTAGCTGAAAAATAATGCACCTCAAATTTTCCAATACTACTCCATTTACCAGCAAGGGGAAATAACTCAGTATATGTCATACCACATCTAGGACAACTTTACATGATTATGTAATCCTATTAGATTATAAGCCCTGCATGCATTTTCAACACATTTTAATTACCAATTACATTTATTACTTGATTCTTTTTTCCATGTTTTTCTTCCTATAACTATTTTGACAGCTAATTCTTTAAATATTCCTGTAGATACTCAGAAAATTTTTATTTTGTCTTTAGTAGGGAACTCCACTGAAAAGAAACAATAGAGTATTTCTTTAAGAGAGTAAGAAAGAGGAAAGTTCTGCTTTGATTTTGACTGGTATCAAGCTGATGGAAGATCTCTTTTCCTCCAGTGGGTTAGTCAGTATAAGGTATGGCACAACTCCAAGAGAGAACTGTTTCTCAGTTCACTCTAAGACTGTTTGTCTCAGGATAATTCTCCCAGTTTAAGTGAATTTCAGGTGCATTAGCCTTAACTATATTCAAATGAAAGTGTAAAAATATATCACGAAGTGTAAAAATATATATCAATTACATGTACATATCCAAAAAGTTGAACTAAGATCATTTCTTCACACCATAAGGAAAAGTTAAATCAACATGGATTATAGACCTAAGTGTAAGAGCTAAAATTATAACATGCATAGATGAAAATATTGAAGAAAATTGTCAAGACTTTGTGTTACATAAAGAGTTCTTAGATACAACACCAAAACTAAGAGCCACAAAAGACAAAACAATTGATAAATTGGATTTTATTAAAACTAAAATTGCACTTCAAAAAACACAAAAAACAAAAAGACAAGGCACAGATTGGGATAAAATATTTGCAAATCATATATCTGAAAAACAACTTATATTCAGAATATATAAAGAATTCTTACAACTCAATAATAAGACAGATTACTCATTTAAAAATGGGCAAAGCTTGAATAGAGATTTCACCAGTGAAGATATATGGAAAGTTAACATGCATATGAAAAGTTGATCAACCTCATTAATCACTATGGAAATGTAAATTAAAATCACAGTCGGACCATTATATAGACTTAGAATGGTCTTAATCAAAAAGACAGACAGGGCTTCCCTGGTGGTGCAGTGGTTGAGAATCTGCCTGCCAATGCAGGGGACACGGGTTCGAGCCCTGGTCTGGGAAGATCCCACATGCCGTGCAGCAACTGGGCCCGTGAGCCACAACTGCTGAGCCTGCGTGTCTGGAGCCTGTGCTCCACAACAAGAGAGGCCACGATAGTGAGAGGTCCGCGCACCGCGATGAAGAGTGGCCCCCGCTCACCGCAACTAGAGAAAGCCCTCACACAGAAACGAAGACCCAACACAGCCAAAAATAAAAATAAATAAATAAATTAAAAAAAAAAAAAAAGACAATATCAAGAGTTAGAAGAGATGTGGAAAAACTGGCACTCTCTTACACATTGGGTGAAAATGTAAAATGACACAGTCACTTTGGCAGTTTGACAATTTCTTAAATAGTTGAACATAAATTTACCATTTAATCCAGCAATTCCACTCCTAGGAATCTACCCCAAAGAAGTGAAATCATATGTCTACACAGACTTTCAGGTGAATGTTCATAGAAGCATTATTTGTAATAGTCCCAAACTAGAAATGATCCAAATGCTCATCAATTGGTGAATAGATAAAATATTGTATATTCCTATACTTGAATATTATTCTGCAGTAAAGTAGAAAGATACTGATACATACTGCAGCATAAATGAAAGTGAAAGAAAGATTCAGAAGATTACATATTGTATGATTTCATTTTATGAAATATTCCCCAAGAGTGAATTTATATAAAGACAGAAAGCAGACAGTGATTCCCTAGGGCTGGGAGCAGAAGCTGAGATTGACTGCAAAGATGTCTGAGGGAATTTCTTCGGCATGATGAAAAGTCCTAATGTTGGAATTTTGTGATGGTTACACAATTCTAAAAATGTAGTAAAAATTCATTGAATTGTATACCAACCATGAAACAATTTTATGATATGTAAATTAGTCCCACTAAAACTAAAAAATATATTAAAAGGTCTATATAAAGTGCATGATTAACCATCATTTTTGTGAACTCAAAGCTCTGAATTAAAGTACTCTATCGAGTGTTCAGCATAATCATGTTAACTGCTGACGTACACCTTCCTAATAAATGAGGAAGGAAATGTGGTTCTGTTTCTTTATATAATTGGCCCTTAAAATGACCAAGTCAGTGATCCATACATTTATTTAAGTTTTTTGTTTGTTTTTAATAGTGTATTGTTTTTGAGAAGTCTCAGTTATAGTGGCATAACTTCACCTAATGTTAGTAATAAGAAAGATAAAATGATATCTCCTGATTTAACATATTCATATTCATCAGTTCAACTAATATTTATTATGTATTCAATTAGAGTTTATTAATACCTGGCCTAGTCCATTCAGGCTGCTATTACAAAATACCACAGACTGGGTAGCTTATAAACAACAGAAATATATTTCCCACATTTCTAGAAGCTGGAAGTCGAAGATCAGGGAGCCAGCATGGTTTGGTGAAATCCTTCTCATTGTATCCTCACATGGTGAAGTAAGGTAGGGAGCTCTGTGGGGTCTCTTTTATAAGAGCCCTAATCCCATTCATGAGGGCACCACCTTCCTGACCTAATCACTCCAAAGGTCCACCTCCAAATACCATCACACTGCAGATTAGATTTTCAACATATGAATTTCAAGGTGACACAAACATTCAGACCACAGCATCCACCATACACAAGTCAACTTTAGAATATATGATCGTGTACGTATTTCTCAAATTTGCTTATCTTGGCCCACCTCAATTGTATTTTCGTACATGTGGGTGTTATTATACTTAACTCAGATTGAAAAATGTCTTCATTCATGATCTAACACACATAAAATGTCTTAATTCAATCATACATGATAGACCATAGGACAAACATTCCCTGCATACCTTCCCCCACCATTAAATATTAAAAGTCAACTCACAAGCTAAGTAGTAATGGGTGTCTTGAATGCATAGTGTAAGTAGATAAATGAAATCACACCTGATTAGCTGCCAGATCATTAGGGAGCTAAATATTTCCCGGATAGTTATTGGCAGCACAGTAGTCACACATTTCATGTTTGAAATCTTTTAACCAATGTGGAAGTGAAAAAAATAGAGGAAAAAACAAGTGCCAATGATTTGCTAATCCACCAACATTCTTTTAGGGTCCTGACTCAACCTCTTCTCATACTCTCGAAATGAAGATTTTCTTAGCTTTAGTTTCAATAACTTCAATTATACTACTCCGTTATTTTAGACTCTCTAATTAGGATATTAAATATCATCTGCTGGCCAAAAATTTTTTTCTAAATTGGGTCACTTGCCTTCAGTTGTTTCCCAGTGGTCAACATGATGACTTAACAATGAATTCTGTCATATCCTGAATCTATATAATTCTTTTGCAGTTGTATATATTAGGTTAAATCATTTGTTTTCACCAGTGAAACCAGTCAACCAACCTACCAACTAATCCCTCAAATCTGTCATTTGCTAGTTTGAAATTAAAAGTATAAAGCATTTTAAAGTATAAACATAAAGTCAGAATATCTTTACAAAGATAACTTCATTAATAGATATATACATGTTATGTATGTATTATATGCATATACATATACTCACATGTATGTCTCTTTCTGTATAGATATAGATGGATATAGGTATAGGTATAGATATAGATACAGGTATAAAGGTATAGATATAGATATAGATATATTCATGCCCTTGTGTAATCCCTTCCCCTTGAGTATAGATGGGAACCTTGACTTGCATCTGACTGACAAATTAAGGCAAAAGTGAGAGAATGTATGTGATTATACACACATGATTATGTGAATATGTCATATAAGATTGCAGCACCTGTCAGACTGGAGTCCCTCTCTGTTGGTGGCTTTGAGGAAGGAACACTTCATGAGTCAGGGAACTGCAGGTGGCCTTTGGTAGCTGAGAGGGGTCTCCAGCCAACAGCCAGCAAGAAATTGAAATCTTCAGTTTTACAACCAAAAGTAAATGAATTCTGCCAACAACCTGAATCAACTTGGAAGTAAACCCTTCCCCAGTAGAACCACAGGTGATATGCCAGGTACAACCAACACACTTTGATTGCAACTGAGGCATTGTGACCAATGTCTTGCACTGTGGCTTGGAACCAGCTAAGGCATGCCCAGACTCCTGACACACGGAAACTGTGAGATTATAAACGTGTATGGTTTTAAGCTGTTAAATCTGTTAAATATTGTTATGCAGCAATTGGCAACTCATGCAAATTTTAGTACCTGAAAGCATGATGCTGCTGGAACAAACCGAACTAAAAATTGTGAGACTTATTTTAGAGCCAGGCACTGGGTGGAAGCTGGAAGAATTTCTGAGGAGCATAATAGAGAAAGCCTAAGTGTCCTTCAACAGACTGTTAGTAGAAATCTGGACTTTTAAGAATGCTGATATTGGGCTTCCCTGGTGGCGCAGTGGTTGAGAGTCTGCCTGCCGATGCAGGGGACACGGGTTCGGGCCCTGGTCTGGGAAGATCCCACTTGCCGTGGAGCAGCTGGGCCCGTGTGCCACAATTACTGAGCCTGCGCGTCTGGAGCCTGTGCTCCGCAACAAGAGAGGCCGCGATAATGAGAGGCCCGCGCACCGCGATGAAGAGTGGCCCCCGCTTGCCACAACTAGAGAAAGCTCTCGCACAGAAACAAAGACCCAACACAGCCATAAATAAATAAAGATACATGAAATTGCTAAAAAAACAAAAACAAAAACAAACAAACAAAAAAAGAATGCTGATATTGAGAGTGGTTCAAATATTTTCTCATCTATGACATTAGGATTAATACATTCAATAACTTTGTCATGAAATTAAAATTAAACTTCTGAGACTACTTATTATTAAAGTATTCTTTTTTTCAAGGATGACTAAAAATATTCCTTCTAGTTCAAGAATGACTAAAAAGGACAGCTTTCTGCCCTTGGGCAAGGCATACCATTGTTAATTGAAGTTAGGTTCTCATTTGTAAATTGAAACACTGGTTAACTAAAGCAGTGATTTTGCAGATGATTCTGGCAACTGATTTCTCTTTACAAATGAAAGCTGGGGCAGAAATGCAGTAAGTGTTGAGGAAGCATTGGTCAACCCATATTTACTCCTGCCCAGTTAGCCACTTTCACGCTATTCCATGGCTTCATGGTCCCTAAGGATGCTCCTTGGAAACAGATTAGTAACAAAATTGGGAAATCTTTAAACTATATGATCCAAAGTCAGGTAAAGTGTCAACTAACTCATTCATGTTTGGATGCAGAGGACATACACACACACACACACACACACACACACACACACACAGTGGATCATTTAATACATGGTCATGGAAAAATTGTTTGTTATCTGTTTCCAAGTAGCTAATTCACCCCCAATCTGGAGCAGCTTGAGGAAACACAGTTTACAAAAGTTTGCAAACCACGTGTCTGAAGAGCATGTCTGATCAAATGACAATTCAAAGCAGTTCTGAACCTCAGAAATCAGTCAAGACTTAAATTCTTAGCTTAAAAACTTGATCAATAATTCTGGCAAAATACCTTTTTTCTAGGTCTAGAATATTAATCTTGTCATCACATTATGTTTCTTGAAGAAATTCCGACAGGTTTATGTGTGACACTAAGATCACCTATAAAGAGGGAAGTCTATAATTAAATGCTTTGTAGTCAGCTTCTCCCTTCAGGCAATCTGCCCTCAAAATTGATCAAGAATCTCTCTCCAGGGAGTCTCTTGCTCTCATAAACTACTAACTTTCTAAATGTGGAATTAAATTATTTTGTTGTATTACTACCAGATCTACTTTAAAAAAGCTCCTTCTAAATAAGAAGGAAAAACCACAGAGTTGGGACCAATATATACTCGTATAAACCTTGCTTAATAGTGGGTGAACAAGAAAAAACCACCCCTGAAACTCCCATTTTCTCCTTCCTGCCCTGTCGTTGATAGTGATGAGGTTATGACTAGGTTAGCGTGGATTCTGTTGCTTAGTCCTCATGGTTACATTGCATGAAACCGTTGTTATAAACATTTTATGCAAGAGGAAACTGAATCTCAGAGAAACAAACAAACAAAAAGTCACATAGCAATACATGCCAGAGCTAAGTTTTTGATTAATCAGAGTGAGTAGAGAGAGCAATGCATAGAAATAGGAAAAAGCAGCTTTCAGAGTGTGTGTGTGTGTGTATCTGTGGGTTAGACTCGGGCTGCTTTGATTTATACAGTACCTATGGCTAAGAATCTTACTAGACATCATAGACGATACCTATAATGGATACTCCATTCATTCATTCATTTGATAAGGATACACTAGGCACAGCTATATGCCGTATTAAATGTTGGGGGCTCCTTGGTGAAGAAGATGTGGTTGACTTTATGTAAATTAGATTTCAGCTGGAGAAGCAAAAATATTAAACCAAATGAGTCCTGATAAGGTGTGACAGTTACTGTGGTAACTAAAGTACAAGACGTCTAAGGAACACAGTCGTGTTTGAGTATAAACTAGCTTGAGTATAACATGTTTGTGACAGTCACATTGTTTCACACATACACACACATATGTACATCCACAAGTATCTAACAGCTTTCTGTTTTCAACATTTGAGGTGAGAATGCATCTCATCACAGAAAAATTGCTCTACTGAATTCCTAAGTGACTTTAGATAAGTGACCTACAAATATGTCTGAGGTGACCAGACAGACCCACTGTCAATCTTAAGTTAAAGGATGGTTACCATGCAGCTGTCTGCTTGCTTTGCATAGCCTGGAGGAATTGGTTCTATAGTCATCACCACTTAGCACCTCCTGTTGGTCAGAGATAAATTGGCTGTGGCGTTCCAGTTGCCTTCTGAAAATACACTCCAAAATGTTCTTCCACACACCCTGCAAAGAGCGGTGGGGAATCTTCATCCTAAGGTCATGGGGACACATTGACATTGCTACCAGGCTTCCGTCAGTTCATTGGCACACACCTTTGTGAATGTGGGGTCTCATTGTGAGTAACTGCTGGAATCTTCAAGGGTGTATCACATGTGTTCATGAGCTACCCAAGGAAGACTCTAGGCTCACGATGCTTCTTTGAACTCTCTCTCCTGAGGGAGATCCCTCCTGACGACAGTTTCCTGGGGATGTTCTGGCTCTAGAGACAACTGTCTGCTCTGAAATGTGAAGGATAATAATTTTCTCACTTCTGTGTTATTCGTTCTCCAAGGTTTTATTCATTTTGATCAGATTATAGTTTTTTCTTCCCACACACAGCTGTTTATCATCAGGTGCTTAGATGGAAAGATTTGGCTAACCACTGCCCTGTTATACAATAACATGCTATCCTTTCAACTTCACAGCCTCTCCCTGCACCCACCTCAGAATCAGAATTCCAGGGTCCTTCCCCCTTGATGAATCCTCTCAGAGGCTCCACATGCCCATTTTTGTTACTGTGTCTCCTGCACTTTCAGGTCTTCATATATCTCAGCTTGACTTGGGGTATGGTCTTAGTTCTTTCCCAAGGTGGTTCCTCAGCTCCCATGTAAACCAATATCTGCAAGGAGATGATGAAAAAAAGACAGAGGGTGTGTGTGTGTGTGTGTGTGTGTGTGTGTGTGTCTCTACAGAGAGACAGAGACAGAGAGCGTCTTGAGCAGGATGCTTTGAAACAGTGGTCCTGTACTTATCACGACATCCCATTCAAATAAGATTTCTGATTATGGTAGAAATTAGTCAGGACCTCAGCATCCGGGGTGACAACTCTTTATTACTCAAAAGTGTATTAAAATTATTCATATGTACTACTGCGAAGGGAGATTAATTGTTAAGTTGCAAAAAGGAGGAGGAGACCCTGAGCTGAGAGAGAGGACAGGGCATGTGGAGGGTTATAGAATGCTGGCTTATTAGAGAGTGATTACCAGAAAACTAGGAGGAGGAGGAGGAGAGTAAAAACAACAGCAACCAGCAGGGGGTCACAGTGGAATCTAAGATCAAAAATGAAGAGGCCAGGAATAGCCTGCTTCCTCACAGCCCAGAGAGGAGACCCAGAAAGAAACTGCAAGTTCCCACGTGCTCGGGACCTTCTCATCTCTCTGACTTCAGGCACGGTCTCTCCCTTGCTCACTCTACTCCTGCCATGATGCCTTCCTTTTCCTCATCGAACAAGTCGAACATGTCAGGTGTGTTCCTTCCTCAGACCCTTTGCTTGGAATTCTTTTCCCTTAGATATTTTCTTGGCCAACTCGCTCATCTTTTCCAAGGTTTTGATCAGTTATCATCTTCTCAACAAGTCTTAACCTGGACACCATTTAAAAAATGGTAACCAGCCATTCTCCTAGCACCCCATTGCCCTGTACCCTACATTTTCCACAGCGTTTATCACCCTCTACTGTACAGTATAATATCCTTGTTGTTTCTACTGTTTCTGTCTAAAGCTCCCCAAAGCTGAGATACTTGCTTCCACTGCCCTTGCCTCGCTGATAACATCCCAAGTGTCAAGAACAGAGAACATTAAGTGTCAATCACTATCTGGTGAATGAATTAATAAATTTCTGGTGCAAAAGCCAGATGTACTTCTGTAATCACAATCAGAAGGCTCTGGTTGCTTGGATGACTGAGTCAGAGCCAGGTTTCCTGAGAGATGACTAGATAAGATGCCCTGGTTTGGGTTGGCAGGACTCGGAGTGGAAACATGGCTGTATAGTTGTGGGCCCTGATATCTGCTCCCCTCCCAGCAAAAACCCCAGGGTTAGGTCAACAGGTGAAATTTCCTTAATAAGGTTGGGGAATTTGAAAGTGAAGTGGACTGTTGTGGCAAAGACAACACTAGTCTGTGGTCATCAGACTAGTTTCTTATTTTTCCAGCACACATTTCTAGATTGTCTTTCCTAGCTCCCTTTCATGTCACTGGGGATTATAGGATTAGTTCTCTGCAATGGAGTGTGAGTTGGAGGGGTGTGTAATATCTCCTGGCCTTCTCACTGAGGGATGGACAGCCAGTGTCCTTCCTGGTCTCCTCTTCCTTCACCTCTTAGTTATAAAGGATCCTCGGGAGGCCTCCCCTAGGTGGAAGGAATCCATATCCCTGAATAACCGTGTGGGACAGAGCCCCTCAACATAACATAGGACGATGATGTGAGAAAGAAAGAAACCCATCTGTATTGCGTTACTGCCCTGGTTTTGTGGGATTATTACTCGGTAATGCAGCTAATCCATGTAAGCAGGGGGAGGTGGCAAGCCTTCAGAGTTTATGGTATATCAGAGTTTATAGGGCCCAAGGCTCCCACATTGAGTGAGATAAAAGTCTAATATAAGTGAAATAGGAATTAAGCTCGCTTATAGAAAAATAAATTATATTTCTAAATATTTTGAGTTTCTGGATTGAGAGTACTGTAGTCATCCCCGGGTTCTTGGATACTTTTGTTTAGATAAGTCTACATCTGTCCTTCTACATCTGGTCTTTCTATGCTCATATATAACAAAAATAGAAATCTAACATTAGAAAACATCAGCTCTGTGTAGAAAACCCTTTATTTGGTAAAATGCATTCTTCCTTAGACAAATCAGCCTATAGGCCAGATATATAGACCATCCTTAAAGAAAAAGAGAAGTTAATTCATTAAGTAGTAATAAGAGATATTGACATATTCTTATCAAAGATTACAATTTAAGCCCTAGAATAGAAACATAAGGCACAAGAATAGCAATATACAAGCTAAATGCAAAATAAATAAATAAATAAATAAACTTGAAGTCTATGAGAAGTCAAGATTAGAAGATCCTAGAGAAAACCCTTCCTGTTGCTGTTTGTCTACTCTTCTCGATGCTGTGATAATGTTAGTTGTCTCCATAAATGGGTGGAGTGCCACATTGCATCGTGTGTTCTACTGAAGCTTGTGCTTCAGCCTCAGAGGGGTTATAGAGCTGTCTCCTGCCACCAGGTTTGACATTTTTGTTAATGGAGCCTCTAGAGCCAGGGTCAGCAAACTACAGCCTGACGTCGGACAGAAAAGATAGAGAGTAGAGGCACTACAAACACTGCCTGTGTTTGTAAATAAAGTGTGCAGGGACACAGCCAGACCCACCTATCTATTCAGTGTCTGTAGCTGTTCTCACACTACAACCACAATGTTGAGTAGTTGCACAAAGCCTAAAATACATACTATCCGTTCCTTTACAAAAAATTATGCCAGCCCATCCTCTAGTGCATGTTACTTGTTCAGTTTTTGCCACCTCACTCTGTTTAGCGTAATAGTCGTGTCTTTGTCTTATTTAAGCCACTGGTAGTTAGAGTCTGTGTACGTACAAGTGTGTCCTTTTTTAATATCTTTCCACAGAACAATAAATATTTGTTGAGTTAAATTGAATGAACATCCACAACAAAGTCTTGTAGTCTTACTCTAGGAAAGCTGTAATCAGGCTCTAACATATTATGGACCCAATATTTGTTTAAAATTTTTATACATGTCTTCCCTGGTGGCACAGTAGTTAGGAGTCCACCTGCCAATGCGGGGGACACGGGTTCGAGCCCTGGTCTGGGAAGATCTCACATGCCGTGGAGCAACGAAGCCCGTGAGCCACAACTACTGACCCTGCGCTGTAGATCCTGCAAGCCACAGCTACTGAAGACCGCAGGCCTAGAGCCTTTGCTCCGCGGGAAGAGAAGCCACTGCAATGAGAAGCCTGCGCGCCGCAACGAAGAGTAGCCCTCACTTGCCACAACTAGAGAAAGCCGGTGCGCAGCAATGAAGACCCAACACAGCCGAAAATAAAATTAATTAATTACTTAATTAAAAAAAATTTGTATACAAAGTGCAAGAAATCACTTTCTCTGGTATTTTGTACTCCCTATTTAATGAAATAACTTATCCTTTTATTTTTGTTATTGCTATGGCAGTTATAACTAGCTCACTGTAATTCTTACTTTACCTCTCACAGTGTAGTGTTGGGAAGTGGCCACCCAGAGACTTTGCTGTTGGTGTGACCATGTGACAAGGTCTCACCTATAAATGCCACTTCCAGGGAGAGTATTTTTTACAGAAGTTGATATACTGCCTCCACTCTCTGTCTTTTCTCTTCTACCACCAGATTTCAGTGGATCCCAAGGCCCTAGGGGGATGGCAAAGTCACAAATGGAAAAAGCTTAACCAAGACATTAGCACTGGGTGGTTAGGCGAGTGAGGAATGATGTTTATCCCGTAAAACTTGGAGGTTTCTTTGTTTCAGGAGCTAAGCTACATCAATGAATAATGTTTCTTAGGCAGTAGAGTTTTTTTCATCTTTTCCCAACAACTGACTGTCCTCTAAGATATAACATTCATTAACTCATTTACAGGCCAGAATTTTTTTCCTTCAAATGACGTCTTGTATCTCTGGGCTAATTTAAGACTCATATGAAATATATATAAGAGAAGTGCATGAGCACTTTTAAATCCCCTATGATGAATTGTCCAGTTCAAGACAATGTCCTGCAGCCCTCAGTGCTTTGCAAGTTGTCTTTCCCACTCCATGGGACAGGTTCTTGTCAGCATATCTCTGTGTGCATATGTGAGTAAGCCCTCCCCTGAGCCTCCTGCAACAGAGGCAGGCAGATGGGCACATTTTGTGCTTCGTGGATCTCTTGCTTTCCTTAGTTTTCTTTGCCTGAGTGCATTTGATTAAGCCACAAGCTATGACAACAGAATGACTAAAATAACAAATCCAGTTAAACAAATCTGATTTTTTATATGATAGCTGCTCTCTAGTTTTAATTTTTTGGCACAAAATTTTGATTTTATTTTTACCAAATTATTCAGATTAAGTCATTTTTTCTTCCATTGGCAAAAATAGAATTCTTATTTCTATATATACCAAATGATGTTCATTTGACCTATACTTAATAACAGACAATTCAAATGGCTTTTATTAGCTGCAAAGCTTTTTGTTTCAATGAAAGGGGCTGCCCAGTGTGAGAAAGGGATGAATGTGTACATTCTCTGGCTAGGGTGGGAGAGCCTGTGTAGAGGCAAACCTTCTTCCTGCTGTCTGTGTGGAAGCCCCACACAGGCCCCTCAGAGCCCCCAGCACTTTGCAGGGCACACTCTTAAATTCACTGGAGTAGAGATTTAAATCAAATTAGTGAAATTTCTATCAGATGTTTGCATATATTTCTTTTGGTTCACTATCTAGTGTGATATATTAATAAGACAAAACAAAACAAACAAATTAAAACACTGGCAAGGCTTTATTCAAAACAACATGTTTTTAGCTTTGGATACGTCAAAAACTAATTAAGTACCATTTACCAGAAAATTAAGACCATTACTCACCTTACCATTGCTTATGGACGTAATCAAGACATTTCATTTTGAAGTACTTAACATTATAAAAAGCTGTCTTCCTAAAAAGCCAAACAATGCCTTTAGTCAGTGAGGAGAACAGAAGGTTGTACTGAATGGTAATATGACCCAGAAATAGCGTTATACTTTCCACATATTGGTTTGGCACATTCATTTACCTGTGAGTAGAAACAGAAATATAAAAGTGCTTGTAGCCCTTTCTGAACCTTCAGCCAAAGTTAAATTTTTTAAAGTTTATTAAAGTTTCTTTGTTAGTTATATAAAATAAGAATATCTAGTGGAATAGTGTTTTATTTTTTATTAACCTTATCACCATTATTATGTCATAAAATATTATCCATTTTATCATAATTTATTTATTAAATATATGTGCCTATAATCATAAAGCAAATCTTAGCAAGGTACATGGTTATAGCACATATTCAGGAGATGATCACTTTTGCTGTCCTTGCTTATAAAGACTTTACAGAACATCAGAAAGTCTAGAATTTGAAAATAAATGGAGCAACACAATGTGCTCTACCCAAAGGAAATACTTAGCAATAAGGGGCCCTTTTCATAGAAATAAAATGGAGGACTACTCCGCCACCTAGTGGACATGCTGAAACATGGAAAAGTGTTTTTTGGTTTTTTTTATTGTTTCAAATAGAGTTGTATTAAATGCTGAGCAAAGTAGCATCTGCTCTCTTTATTGCTTTTGGAAGATATTATGAGGATTTATGCATGCATGGGATAAGATAATTTTCAGAAAGTGGTTTGAAAAAAATGGGATTTAAGGATTCCAGGTTAGAAGCTAAAAAGTGTACAGTGCTAAAGGAAGGTTTTCGTATAAGGAATATCATAGAGCCAGAGCAAGAAAGAGTGCGAGAGAGAGAAATTGATCTCGTTTTTGAATTGTTTAAAGGGGGAACAAATAAAAAAGAAGCATTTTTTAGCAAATTTTTAAAGCTTAAAACCAGAAGTCCCCAGGGTTCAAGAAATAATTCTTTAGTCTAACATATGGAAAGTTTGGCAAAGAGGGAAAATGCCTTTTGGAAGAAGTTCCAGTGTCTGGGAAGAGCGAGAAAAGGGCAGATGAAGAACAGCTGCTGACAGCGAGTACAGCATGTACGAGGCATCCTGCAGCTCTGCAGCGGGGGGAGAGCATTGTGGCTGAGGACATTTTCCCTATTTCACCTAAACGTTACTGGGTTGTGGTGGGAGGGAAACCAGGAGGGAAGAGTATAAAGGAGACCTTTCAGTAAACTGGATGCTAACCGTTTGTACTGCCTCGTTAAAATGAAGTAGTATCATAGAAAGGAAGACTGGCAAATTACTTCTTGTTACACCACGTGGAGAGTTATTCTCTGAGTGGTTTAGCTCTGTGCCCTCTGCCAATTCAGTCCTTGCAGGACCTGTCAGTGGGTAGTTTTTGATGGGCCTGATAGGGTTCTACTATCACAAAGAACAAAGTGGTTAAAAAGGAAAACAGGTGGTTGGATATTTTAAAACTTTTGGTAGCCAAGTCCATTGTGCTAATAATTCTCAGCACATTAGCACAATGTGCAGTGTATCAGGTGGCAAGGGGAGAGAGGCAAGGGAAGGGACCTTAGTTTGGGATAATATTCTCGGGCTGCAGTGGTAAGGAAAGATTAGGTTCTGACCCAGTTCATTTGAAATAGTGCCAGTCTTAGACAAGGGGGTGATAATAAATAGGGAATAAAATAAAATCAGAACAACTAACATTTGTGAAACGGAGAGAACATTTTTTGAGACCTAACAGGTTGGTGTCCTACTGGCAGGAAAAAGATAACTCCTCCAGCCTACCTTCTCCTATTTATAGCCTTTTGAAAGGAAAAACAAAAGAAATAATATTTCATGGAGCAGGGAAGATGGAAGAATTTTACAGTAGCACATGGATTTTTGGCCTGCAAGAGTAGGGTGAGTTCTTTAGATAGTGGTGGGGACATAGATGTACAGGGTGGGAACTAGGAAGGCAGGTGGCCCTGTGGAGTAAGCCTGAGGGCGGTGAGGACAGTGGGATCCCAAAAACTCTTCTGTGCTGTCTTCCCATTGTGTTACAGAAATGTGGCCCTGAGTGCTATGTGGATGTAGCTTGTTGGGTCAGATGTGGGCAGCTAAGCAACACTGAGCCCATCAGGTTCTCTTTCAGAAACTTAGAGTCGGGACCACTTCCAACTTGGACCTGAGGCTGCAAGTCTGGACCTCCAACATATAAACCGAAGAACTGTGCTTCATCCGTGGTTTGCTTGTAGACAAAGCAAAAAAACCAGTCTGCAGAGGGACAAAGGGAAACAATGCAAGGGAGGAGCAGAGATGAGAAATATTTAAAAAAAAAAAAATCTGAAAAGTTTAAAATTATTTGTTCTAGTTCCTTTCTATGGCCGTCCATATTTCTGCCCTCAGATTTCATTAGATACTTCGGTATCCCTGTAATACATTCCGATTCGACTTAAGAAAGCCTACATGAATATCTGTTACTTGCACAAAGATTCTTAACCATATGGTAATTTTGCCCGTATGCTGTCCAAATTTAGTCATTTGAGCCAGAAAGATGAAATTTGAAAATGTGGACTTCCCTCAGTCCCTTAGACTCTGGGTAAATAGAAATCCTAATCTAGGCATGACCTTTTGAGTGCTTCCTCACAATTTTCAGATCTCCCTCCAGTGCTTGGGACCAGCAGGAGCCCACAGTACAGTTCAGGAGAGGGACCATGGTCCTGGTCTGTTTCTCCCCTTGGAGAACTTTCTGACCCTCTGTGATTCCCCAGTTGCTCCCAACTGGGGTGATCAGTTGCATAGAGGACCTCCAGTGCTAATGCTTATGAGGTTCTCCTGGGAGCCCAGGGCTGGACCCACATTCCAGGAAGGTGGCCTGGCAGGTAGACGCCTGGTGGTGGTTGGGTAGAGGGAGAGCAATCAGGCATCCCGAAGGAAATAACATCTTGATGGAATTTAAAGCTTGAGTGGGACTACCCATATGAATTGATACAGATTCTCTTAGTTAAAGGGTGAAGAAGTTAAAAAGCCAGTTAAAAAACCCAAAGAAGAAAAAATTGTGTGCTTCCAAATAAATGAAAGATTTCCATACTGACAGAGAAGACAGGAAAAGAATGGAAGGGAATGACAAAAAACAGCCGGAGTTTGTACTATGGAGGGTCTAAAGAAATTGGACTCTATCTTCAAGGAAATGGTAAGGCATTGAAAACTGCTAGTAATTTGTGTTATAAACAGTTTCTCTGATTGTAGAGTGAATGCAGGGGAGAGTTAGGAAGCTGTTCGAAGGTGGTGGCCCTGCAGATGAAGAGAAATGGACCGACTCTGATGAGGTATATAGGAAATGGGAATGATGGTAGATATGATGAGAGAGTGAAGAAAAGGGGATTGCCAGGGTAACCTCTGGCTGAGCCGCTAGGTGCACAGCAGCTCCATTTCCTGAAGAACAGTTTTATGAGTCAGGCTAGAAGTGGAGGTGGGAGTGGCTTATTGGGAAGAGGATAGGATGAATGCAGGTTGAGTTCGAGGTGCCTGAGGGGCTTCTGAAGGGGGAATGCACCGTAGAAGTTGGAGGCATGAGACTGGAAAGTCCATGATGGAGCTGGCTTTTTCCCCCACTGCAAAGCAATGTTGTTTGGCTGCAGTTTCCCATCTGGAGAGCAGAGCATTGAGCCTGGACACACGCTTTCTTTCTTTAAAAATGGCTTTCAAATGCAAAAGAGTAGGAATGCGGAAGTAGCTGATATGCACCAGAGAAAATGCCCATTTACTTTACAGATTGACTTTGCCCCAGCCCGTGCCTCAAAACATAATTCAGAAACTTCAGACATGATGAACAGAGAAATTGTACACAAGAGTGTTCCTCTTGCACTGGCAGGAAAAATACATAACCTTGCCCTTCATAAGCCGTGGTCTGCCTTCAATGCTGACAGATTAACTTTCTTACCACGGCTGGGAGAAATGGCTCCTTATCATCGTGTAAGGCAACCATGTTCATAAAATAGAATGTGTCTCTTACCCATAATATGCACTTCAGCAGAGCCAGTTCGCTGTGCAGATAACCACACAGAAGTACCAATATAAAATTGATATATTTTGGAATTTATTGAAACATTTACCCATTTTCGTATGTCTTCTGTATCTTCAACGTCACTGTCTAAAGCAGGCAAATCTGTGTATTTATTCTCCATTCTGAGAGAAACGTTGGCTTGGGAAAAAGTCAGGGGATAGCTCAGAAAGAAGAATTTCCTTGAAAACTGTGTATTATCAACCTGATCAAGAAAGACTGTTCAATTCTGAGTTTTCCTTCTGAGTATTTGTTAATTGAAATTTTAGAAATTTAAATGACTTTAAGTCCACAATGGATCTCCACAAATATTAAACAGTGTTACAAGTATAGCAGGTGAAGTGGCCTGGAAGGCATATGTTCTGATTATCTGTGACAGGGCACATATGAAGGAACTTTATTTCCATTTATTTAATGGTTTTCATAGTTCGATACTTCAGAGGTAAAAAAAAAAAAATCCTCTTGACCTAAAATCTAATTCTGAGCATTCTAGATGTAGGTCTCCTGTCTCCATTGCTTTATCTTGGACTTTGTGTGCCTGTGAAAAAGTAGAATGTGAACTCTGATGCTTCTATATGTCATAGTCTTTCCAATTCAAAATCAGAAAGGGAATAAAGAGGGAAATAATATTTATGAAACTTACTATATTGCAGGGACTTTTGCATCCTCGAGTTTATCACAACAATACATTGAGCAAAGGATTTCTAACCTCATTTTTAGATAAGGAAACTGACTCTCAGAAGGGACATTTGCTGAGATTCACACTGCTAAGTGATGGGTGGAAACACAGGACTATTCACTTTCATTCATGCTGTTTCTGCTCTACCAGAGGTTTCCAGATTGGGTTCCCCAGAGCCCAGGACAAGGGGAGACGCCTTGGCATCCACCCTATGGGGAGAGTGTTGAGAAGGAAAGCTGCCTTACTAGATGTTGGTTCCCTGTGTTCATTTCAAGCAGAGCAATTCTGCTTTTAGTTGTTGCACTTACTGTGTTTGCTTAAAATTATTACCTAGGAAAACGGCTTCTACTACTTAAAACTTTTATGTTATTGCACCATAAAACTAACTCTGATGAAGCTCATGGATGACAAAACTAGAGAGCCATAAAGTAAAAATAACTTCACTTCTGGACATAGTAAACTCTACATAACACTATTTATATTTAAAATTATTTGGGGGCCTTTTTCTCCAGTATTTATTGACAAATGATTAATAGGAAATTACTTTCCTATCTGTGTTTGTATGTTTTCAAGGTAAATATACAGGACTCTGGAGAACTGAAAGAGAGCTGTCTAGATATGCTTGAGAGAAAGCTAATAGATAAAGACTACTGCAGAGTATAGAGGAAATGGAGCCATTTTCCAGAAAAAAAAAAATCAGAAAATTGTAGGTTAACTAACCTTGGTTCAGAGACCAGGGAATGCATTGAAGGAGATCATGATTGTGATTGAGGGCAATTCTCAGTGGATGTCTGGCTGGAATTCCCTCTGTAACCTAACTTTTAATTTCTAGTCAGCTTTATTGAAGTTTAATTTGCTTGACGCTTTATAATCCTGACTTCTACTTCCAAGGAAACTGCTTCTTTTATATCCACTGCGGTGGGACGTGGCCCAAATTATTTCCTGAGAAAAAGATGATCACTGCTCTCTGACAGGTGTTCTGAAGTGAGGTCCCTGGAGCAACAGCCTCAGCATCACATGGGGGCCTTTTAGAAATGCAAGTACTCAGGCCCCACCCACAGACCTACAGCTTGGAAACCGTGGGCGGGGCCCAGCAATCTGTGCTTTCATAAGCCCCCGGGTGATCATGACGTAAGTCACGGTAAAGTTTGAGAACGCCTGCACGGGAGCTGGTCTTTGAGCAGTCACAGCCAATCTGGAGACTGGCCAGAGGAGGTTTGGCATTGCCGAACTTGTCCCAGAAGTAACGCTAATGAACAAAGCTGGAGCTTCCTGAATTGGCACGAGAAACCTGGAAGAAATCAACCAGCTGTTAGAAAAAGGCAGAGGAGACACTTAAATAGAAGCAAAGACTAAGAGTCAAAGAGCGTCACGCCAATGGCAGGCTACTAAAACTCCTGCTGATGGAAGGGTGAGGTTCCACACATATTCTTACAGTAAGCTTCCATTATGTGAGGTATCTCACAACCAAGAGAGCTTAAAGCATCTCATCCTCTGCAACTCAGAGTCTCCCTAGAAGGGAGAGAATAATATATATTAGTAATGGTTTGAGCCAAAAAGTTGGAGAGGGGGCAAAGAAGCAGCCTTCGTTTATATGCTGAGAAGATAATGATGATGCACACAGAGAGGTCAGACCAGGCTCTCCAAAGAAAAGTCTCATTCAGACATAGGGATGTCTTCTGCAGAGCAGGTAACCAAAAGTTACAAGTCTTAATAATGGCATAGACTAATAAATACTATGTATTGTGCACTTACTTGTGTATGATGCCGTTTTATGTGTATGTGTGTGTGAATATATATATGTGTATATATATATGTGTGTATATATATAGTATCTGAATTCACTTAAATCATGTAATAACCCACCCAGTTTGTACCATTACTATATTTGTTTCATAGATGATAACATTAAGGTAGGGGGAAATTAATTACCTTGCCCAAGCGCACACACATCATCTGTTACGGAGTGGGGATTTGCACCCCGGCAGCCTGGCACCAGAGCCTGCGCTATCAACTGCGATGCTATATTGCTTCTTGATGGAAGTTATTAAAATTAATCCTCTAGGTTTGAGATTCTATAAATTGCTTGTTTGTCTCTATGGCAACCATATGCAAAGCCCTGTGCTTCTAGACTCTCATTTGAAATCACCACTAACCATAAGAGCCACATGGCTCCTGCGTGTCCCACCAAACATGTGCATGTGATTACATTTTATATGACTCCTAACATCTTCATCACACAAATGTTCCATATTGAGAATTCTGATTTTAGTTCATGTAGGAATTGTTGACATCTGATTTCCTAGTTGTAATCCTGAACAAAAGAGGGAGGGAGGAAGGGAAGAAAGTAGGTACTGTCCTCCCCTTTCTAGATCATGAATGTATTCCAAAGTTTTGTGATGGAGCAGTGTGAAACCTCAGAGGTCTTCCTCAAAGGTATGGGGAAGGCCCTCACCTCTGTAAGGACAGAGTACTCCTGAATTGATTCTGAGAAAGGCATGCCCCTCCTAAGCTATCCGTGATCAGTGGTTTCATGTATTTTTTTAATACACACAGGCTAGTTCAGGGGATATATATATATATATATATATATATATATATATATATATATATATGTAAATGTTAATTTTTATGTGGTAGCTCAAAATGAGAAGGGCACAGTGTAACATAGCAGCTCAGTGGTAGAGCAGGGGCTAGGGGCTGAGTCTTTAATTTTTTTTTTAACTAGTCTTCACTGTTTATCCGTGATATGCCAGGGGCTACACCTATACAGGAGATATGGAAAAACAGTATTCCCCTCCCTGTCATCACCCTGTCATTATCCAGGCTTTCTCTGATGCGGTTGTAGCATCGTCGTTCTGCTCCGGTGGGCCAGTGAGCATGCGCTGTGCAACTCCGGCAGCAGCGGGCTCGCCAGGGCTTTGGGAGGGTGGATTGCTGCACCTTTTGCCTACTCAGAGCCACGTGTCAAGAGCTGGATGGCTCCTGGAAGCCCTAGTAGGTTGTGGACCTCAACCCAGTCCTGGAAGGGCTGAGGAATGCCCCCATCAGGAGTGATATACTCCACCAACCCCTGGCCTCCACCCTTGGTTGCCCTAGAATGTTCTTTCCATCAGTCCCTCCCTTTAGTGTGAGTTAAAAGACTGAGTATGTTCGAATCGCGATTAGGAAAGCTAGGAAAACCTTGTGTGTGTCTGTGTGTGTCTGTGTGTATGTATGTCCTTGTGCATGTGTAAGTGGGTTGGTGAATGAATGGAGGAGATATCAGAAGGGAAGTGAAATTTTAAAGTACAGATAAAAGGAACTGAGGATGAGTGTCTGGCTCCTAGCTCAGGATATCCTTCTCAGAAATTTTG
The DNA here is from genome assembly GCF_965194825.1 of Balaenoptera physalus. Lineage (NCBI taxonomy): Eukaryota > Metazoa > Chordata > Mammalia > Artiodactyla > Balaenopteridae > Balaenoptera > Balaenoptera physalus. The sequence goes on from NC_138884.1 coordinate 133,294,355, forward strand.
TAGAGTATTTAGAAGCACTCCCTAACATGTCAGATAACTCACATTTTCCTCATAGTCTGACCTAGTGGCAATGGAATGTGATTTCTATAGGCTGCTCAATATGAATCCCTAAGTATCTTTTTGTCTGGTGAGCAAAATGTGTGATCATTTCAGCATTCCTAATTGGCATGTAACAAGTGCCTATTTAATCTTAATGTGAATCACATGTAATTATAACTTTTCAAATAAAAAATAAGATACTCTGGTGAAAAAATTAGATGTCTCACCATCTAATGGTTGCAAAGAACAACCATTTGCAAATACCAATAAAATGCTGCAGAGAACTGAAAATCAGGATCATGAGCTCATTGCTTTGTATAATTTATGTTATGGAATCGTTAGATTCATTTCCTTCAACATAATATTAGAGATTATACAGACTGGTTAATGGACTCCCTCTTTAGAAAATGCTATCATATACATCTCTCCACTTCCTTACCATTAAAAAAATTCCCATTTTCTTTCCATTTAGCATAAATCAAAGCATGATATTAAGTACTATAGCAGTAAGGTGTAATTAGAAAAATGATGAAAACCACAACCCTATTAAATAGTATTACATTAAATAAAAGAGTGTCATTTTATTATTTTAAACAATTTAATAAAACAATAATGTCATGAACACAAAGCTAAATGCTAGATTTAAAACCAGAATAGCAACTGGGAGAAATGCCACTAGGTGGAGCCCATGGTTTCTAAGATTTAGGGTAAGTGTCCTCAAGCAGTCTGGGGATAAGTGTTTTCTAGCTATTGAATCACAATGTTGTTAGGGATCATCTTTAGGTTGATATATTGGACAAGCCTTTGGCTACTACAATTAGGAAATGGGTAATCTGAGGATGGGTTAATCCATTTTTCTTTCTGAACAAGTACTTAAAAGAATGTAAGTGCCCATTTCTGGAAATTAAGAGTAATTTAAACTGATTTTCTGGAAAAGAATGATCAATAATTGGATAATATTATAGCAAAGAAAGTTAGCTATGGGGAAGATTTATTGAAATGCAATTTCCTCTTATTAGTGGGCATCAAATGTCCACTTTAAAAAGAGTTTACAAGAATATTGTAACAAGAATACACTCTAAAATGTATTAGTCATAAGGCAGATAAAAGAAACCCATTTAAAAAGATTATTTAGATTACCTTCATCAAACAATTATAATCCGTTAAGTACATTCCAGGAAAAAAATGTAAATGCAGTACAGTTATACTCTAGTAGCTATTCTAAAATAATAAGTGAATAGCTTTCCGTACTGATGATACAGTTAAACCTATTAAAAAAGATTTTAAATTACTGCCTTGACAGTCATTCTTTTTATGCTGAATTTATTTTTTAAAAAAGTTAAAGCTTGATTAAGGAATAATTGACATAAATATACTGTGTAAATTTAAATTGTATATTTTAATAAGTTTTCACACACACACACACACACACACACACACACGCACACACACAGGAAAGCATCACCATGACAAGATTGTGAACATATTTCCCTTAAGTTTCCTTGTCTCCCTCCCTCCCTTCCCTGCTCTCCCCCCTCCCCCCACCCCCCCAGCTCTGTGACCACTATTCTATTTTCTGTCACCATAAGTTAGTTTACATTTTCTGTATGGATTCATACAGTATGAACAGGTTTTTTGCAGGTAGTTGACTTCCTTCATTCAGAATAATTATTTTGAGATTCATTTGCATTGTTGAATGTATCAGTAGTTCATTCATTTTTATTGCTGAATAGTATTTCAAGGTTTGGATATACCACAATATGTTTATCCATTCATCTGTTGATGGGACATTTTTTTTTTTCAGTTTTGAGTTATTACAAATAAAGCTTATATGATCATTCATGCACAGATTCTGTACAGACATATATTTCCATTTCTCTTGGTTGAGTGAATAGTAGGCATCTGTTTAACTTTGTATGAAACTGAAGCTGTTTTCCAAAATGGTTGTGCCATTTTTTCTTCTTTTATGTATAATAAAACAGTTATCTTTATTTTCTGGATATTAATAAAAGCAATGAATATCATGAGTTACTTAATTTAAGTTAGAAGTAAAAAGATACCCTTGCCTTTCTTTCTGTTTAATGCTACACTATCCTGTACCACAATATTGAATTTGTCTCCTGTGTGCTGTGGAGGGCAGAAATAAATCCATCATGAGTACCTTTAAAGTACTTGAGCATGATAAATAAGTTAAACATCATTGGGCAATTTATGGAAAAAAGAAAAGAGCAAATAAGATTTTTATTTCTCCAAAATACAAACATGATGAAACACCCTAGAATTGTAAAAAGGTTGTGTGCGTCATAATTTTGTAGCTTTAGGTTGTAATGAATACACATCTCAAAAAAAAATTAGAACAGTTTCTGTTTCAATGTTCTATGCTAAATTCAGGCCATATGTTTTTATTCCTTATTGAAAAAAATTCACTGTATTTCCAGCAGAAAAGTTTCTCATAAAACTTCTCCAGCATATTAACTTCTCCAGCAATAAGACATCTTGTCATACTTGTAGCATGTCATGGTCTTTATTCAAATAAGTTATGCTGGTCACAGTTTAAATTGTACTTTATTATCTTTTTGAAAAAAGTAGCTTTATGTTTTTAAAGTAAAGAAGATGCACTATAAGAAATAAGGTATCAGTTAAATTTTGAAAATATTCCATTATTTACCAGCTGTGTGGCCTTATATAAACTACTTAGTTGTCTGTATTGACATCTGTGAAATGGAAATAATACTTCTTTATACATTTTTTTGAGGATTAAGGAAATTAAAACATATAAAGTACTTGAAAAGTGCTAGTCATATAGTAATTACTCAATAAATACTAGTTTTTATTATTTCTAAAAGTCTCCAAATATATACATATACATATATATATATATATATATATATATATGTAAAAGATAGTGATACATTAAGTCTGTATTGAGAAGAATAAAAATATGTACAAATAAATATGTTCAGGGACTTTCCTGGTGGCACAGTGGTTAAGACTCCACACCCCCAACACAGGGGGCCCGGGTTCGATCCCTGAATCTGTGAGCCACAACTACGGAGCCCGCTGGCGGCAACTAAGGAGTCTACCTGCCACAACTGAGACCTGGTGCAACCAAATAAATAAATAAACAAATACTTTTTTAAAAAGCCATCCCTGTACTACCCTTTAAATAGAGTTAGATCTTTTATACATCTCTAGAGTCCCAATGACTAGAACAATTTCTTAGATTCTCAAAGAACTTCTGTGATTTCTTTGTTGGTTTCTTAAATATGTTTCCTGACCCACTGTGATGAATTTGTTAAGTGTTAACCCTCTGAGATATGAAGATTATATATGTTAAAATGTACTACATTTAAAGCTATTTAATTTAGGATTTATTTAAATGTGTGAGTATGTATTACTTTGGTTACAAAAGTGTTAGATAACTTCTTTTAAAGGCGGAATAAGCCCATGCATAATAATTCCTTTCAGTTTCAAACCTACTGGATTGATAGATAAAATATTTAAGTACTAATAATTAAATAAATGAATGAAAATATTCAAGACAAATGAGAAGTCTCTGTGACCCAGGAACAAACAGGAATTGTAAGCAGTTTGTGTAGCCAGGAAATCCCAGGTGGTGAGGTGGGACTCAATCTCTGTAGCTGGAGAAAGCTAATTCTGTATAAGACCAGGGGGCTAGGACTTCAGGCTCAGTGAGGAGCTGTGAGGGGACTGAGTACCTCACCTGGTGAGGGGCCACAGCCTGAGTCCTTGACTGAAGTTCCTGGGCCATCAGCATCTCAAGTCCTACAATTTTTAAAGTAGAAGATAATCCAATAGTACTACATCATTTTTGCAACCGTAATTGGATTCTGTTTAAGATGATGTTAGAACAAGGTGAACATCCAAATTAAGACCTTTTCACATTGTGAGAAAGGCCTCCTCATGTGGTAGTGGGGAGTCCGATTGTCCAGGATTGAATCCCCGCCCTGCCACTTCTAGTGTCTGCCTCCAGGCCTCAGTTTCCCCCTTTATAACATATGCATAATATGTTTCATACTCACACAGCAGAGGGTTGTGTGAGTATGAAATGAGTCTTCACTTAGAGCTCAGCCCATAGCAAAAACTATGTAAAGTTTGTTATTATTAGTGAAAAAGTGTGTTCATCCTCTATATGGGAAGCATCCTATATAGGTCAAACTTTTGAGAAATTGACTAAGACGTGAAATACTTATTTGGCCACTTTTATACTCAATTTTAAGTATCCTCTTTTCATTTATTATTCTTTTCCTAGACTTCAATTCATATTTTTAAACACCTAAGTGAAGCGATGAACCTGGATTGAAGTCTCAGCAAAATAGACATCACCTTTCAATGTCAGGTGAGAAAGTTTATGCATAACTTTACCTTTGGAATATATATTTCTCTTGGATGGAATTCATTAGCTCCAGCAAACTGAGAAATTGAGAGTTCAAGTCCCTAAGTGGGCTTTGTTCTCCCTCAAACTTGCTTTGCCTGCGTTCTATATTCTCTTCTAGGCAGCATCATTCCTCACCTGGTTCCTCATGCTGCAGACCCAGGCATTTTCCTTGTTGCTTCCTTCTTCCTCACCACCCCCCCCACCCCCAATCCAATCACCCATTCGAAACTCTGCCCATTTTATTTCTAAACACTTTTCAACCTCAAACCCTCTTTTTCATATTATCACTGTCCTCGTAGAGTTTCTCATCATTCCTCAAATAGCCAGTGTTCCCAGCCACCCATCCGGGCTCTCTGCCAGCTGACCTGACCCCGAAGCCACCTGCCTCCCAGCTGCTAGAAAAAGCTCTGAAACAAAAAAGCCTGACAGCGGCTCTGCGTGGCGTCTCCGGGATAAAGTGTCATTTCTCTGTTGGGGCATCCAGCCTCCTTTTCCAGCTTCTCATGTGCTGCTCTCACGTCTACAGGAAATGAAAGTTACCCACACTATTGGTTTTTTCTCATGCATATGGCTTTTCTCATTCTGTCAATCTGCCTGGAATGCCCTCGTCCCTCCCTCCCACTCCCACCACAGTCATCCTATCACCACAATGCCTAGCTGATTACTGTGGCTCTTTGAAGATTTATTTCCTGTAGTGATGTCTTTAAAAAAGCCTTCCCTGAAGCTCCAAGGTGGGTTTAGGTGCCCTTCCTCTAGGCTCCCAGAATAATTGGGCATTTGTGTTTTGCCCTTGTGAATATTTTTTTTTTCTGGTAAAATGACTTCCAGAACTAAACTATTCTTGATCCTTCTCCGTGGTTTAGACTTAATTATTAGAATACAATATGCTAGGCTTTGATGTTTAATCATAAAACACAATGCATTATTAGCATTTAAATAAAAATACATGTAAATAAGAGTTGAAAATATATAAAGAATTCACATGTTAACACTATTTCTATATATTTTAAATGAAAGAAAAAATATGGTGTCAACAGTAACAGGATACTATGATACTATTATTTGTGTGTGTGTGTGTGTGTGTAGAGTGGGGAATAATGAAGAGCTCCAACAAACTCTTTCATAAAAATGCTGACATAAAAAAAGACTTCCCTGGTGGCACAGTGGTTAAGTATCTGCCTGCCAGCACAGGGGACACGATTTCGAGCCCTGGTCGGGAAGATCCCACATGCCTCAGAGCAACTAAGCCCGTGCGCCACAACTACTGAGCCTGCGCTCTAGGGCCCACGAGCCACAACTACTGAAGCCCACGCACCTAGAGCCTGTGCTCTGCAACAAGAGAAGCCACCGCAAGGAGAAGCCTGTGCACCGCAACGAAGAGTAGCCCCCGCTCGATGCAAATAGAGAAAGCCCATGAGCAGCAACGAAGACCCAATGCAGCCAAAAATAAATAAATAAATAGATTTATTTTTTTAAAAATGCTGAAAGAGTTTTTGGCTCTGTTCCTCTTTTCCACTAGTCTTTCCTCTATCCCAGTTGCAGAGAGGGTTAGGCAGAACTCCTTGGTCCAGTGACCATTCAGATACATCACATCACAAACTAATAAAAACCAATCTCCCACACCCTTTCCTCTTTATTGGCCTTTTCCCTGTTTTATTTATTGTGGAGTAGAATGACTTAACTTCACACTGAGGAGTTTGGAGAGGTTTATAATGTCTTATGAAGGGATTTGGGAAAATGTGATTCTGTGTGTCGTGTAGCAAGAAGATATGATGCATACAATTAAGCGTATTTTTGCTATGTAATGTGAATTTGAGTAGAGAGGTTCTAAAATAGCTTCCGTTTTGCCTCATTCTACAAAAAACAGCATTGACACTTACCTTGCGACAGTCTCTGTTCAGTATTTGTCAGTCTCGTGTTGAGAGCAGGAACTAAGGGGTGTGTGTTTTTGTTTTCTCAGTGCTCTGTGTTGTGCGTGCGCATAGTAGGTACTCAGTTTGATTGTTGAGCAAAAAAAAATTAACAAATGCATGAGTGATTTAGTAATTCAACAATCTCTGAAACTTTTTGTAAAATAAATTTATTTAATTTATTTATTTTTGGCTGCGTTGGGTCTTAGTCGCGGTGCGCGGGCTTCTCCTTGCGGTGGCTTCTCTTGCTGCGGAGCGCAGGCTCTAGGTGTGTGGGCTTCAGTATTTGTGGCGCATGGGCTTAGTTGCTCTGTGGGACCTTACCGGACCAGGTCTCGAACCCGTGTCCCCTGCACTGGCAGGCGGATTCTTAACCACTGCACCACCAGGGAAGCCCTGATACTTCTTTAATAAGAAATTAAATAGCCAGATGCTATACTATTAGTATTCATGTCAGACAACAAACTAAATGAAGAAATTTCAAAAATATATTCAAAATTATCCCATTGTACTTGTTGAGGGCTCTTGAACTCAGTCATTTCTCATCCCTGAGAAATGAAAAGAGTTGGTTCTGAATTCAGTTGAAATTTCAAATTATTGAAATTTACCCCTAACAATACAAAATTCTGATTTGGTTTTATCTTTGCCCTTCAGTTACCTAAGGTGAAGGTTGGATGAATAAAGCATGCACAACTTGCAGGCTTTTTACTTAATGTCTAAGGCCCTAAATTTGACACACTCTTCCTTTAGTGCTCTTTAACCCAAACAACTAATCATTATTTTCTTCCTTTGAGTAAAGGGGGAAAAAAAATACTTTGATGTTAATTTCTACCATCAATTACTCCTTTTTAAAAAGTCATTCTTTGCCTAAATGAAAGCTATTATAAGCAGACAGAATAACTTGGGGGAATAGAGTTCCTAAATTCATATCAAACATAAAGTACACTCAATCAAAACTTACATGTTGAATCCAGACTACAAATGGCTCATTTCAACATCAGATAGATTATAATTTCAATTGACCTTTGCTTAAGTTTTTAAAAAATAATGGAATGTTGCTCATCTTGTGATACTTTTCCTTTGTTTCTGTGTAACTGAAATAATTATTAACTCAGGAATTTGAGATTTTTAAAAAATTGCACACCTTTAACAATATACATGTTTTTCCTGTTGTCTATTAGATGATCACTTTTGATTCCTACCCCCCGCCCCCAATACATAATCAATTCACTTATGGTTGGAATATATCAAGATTTAGTAAAAGCAGTTGAAGTGCTATGGATGATGTAGTATATTTTGAATTATTGCTTCCCAAGATGTTAACAGAAATTATATGCCCTGTAAAAATTCTAGCATTTTTTGGTTTTGTTTGTTAAGGAGGAAAGAAATTATGTTACTGGATATACTGAAAAACTTACTTGTATTTTCCTTCTTTGAGAGATTGGAGGGTTTATTTGAGTCAATATAGTAATTAATAGCATGTATGTTTCTCTTCTCACTAGACATATGACTAGAAATTTGGGTATTTATTTATAATTTGGAAGAAAATCTTACTAATGTTTTAAGTAATTCAAATAAATGACTGAGGATCAAAAAACAAAACAAAACAAAAACAAAAACAATAACAAACCCCTTTCACTCCTTTAAAATTAATGCACCCAGGGAATTACAAAGTTTGCTTCAAAATATATCATCATATCCTAGGTTAAGGCTACAGTTGTATTAAATGATCATTAAAGTCCCATCAAATCCTGAGATTCTAAGAATTTATGAGCACTTTATCTGGAAAACCCCAAGAAAATACATTCAGGCAAGACAGACATAAATGGGATTTTCAGTCAGTTATTTCATGTTTCTAATTAAACAATTCCTCCATGTTTAAATACCATTTGTTTATGAATTTGGAAATTGTCTCATCACAAGTAACAGAAAATCCTACAAATCGTAGCTGAAATAAATACATCTGGAAAAACTTACTAGAGCTGGTGTGTTTGGTCCACATTCCCATTCCTTCTGTGTCTCTATGCTGCTATCCTTGTGTGTTCGTCTGTCCTCTTCTTGCAAAGGCCTTCATACCTCCATCCCTTATCACTATCTACTACTGAATACCTCCAGCTACCCTGAACCATTTTGAATTCTTTGGTCAAGACAGGTTTACCTCCAAGACTTTGCCCCATTTTTTTTTTCCCTCCTCCTCTCACTTCTTTGGCCAACTCCTACTGATCCTTCAGATCTCAGCTTAGACAATGCTTCCTCCAGGACGTCTTTCCTGATTACCAAATTCTGGATTCAGTGCCCTCCTAATTCTTCACTTTTTATAGCACTGTATTTCCAATGACATATTACTTCTGTGTTGGGTGTACTAAACTACTTGTTCTGTGAAGACAGAGACTGTACTAATCTTGTCCACTGCTACATCCCTGGTGCTTAACTAAATAATAGTAGATATTTAGGAATTTATTTAAATATATTCTTACTTTGTAACATTTAGAATAAAACTCTAAATAGGGACATGATAATCCTGAACTCTTAGTAGCTTTGATTCACTCAGTCATTCATTCTTCATTTCATAAATAGGTATTGTGTACTTGTCATATGACAAGTCTGTTTAGCAGTGGGGTTCATGGGCTGTGCATTATGAAAATAATAGAGATATATACAAAGTGCTAGAATTATTCAGAATAAGTGGTCAGTAGCTGTACTTGGGGAACTCAAGGACAACTCTCCAGATTAAGGAAAATTTATGTCATGAGAGCAAAAATTTTCCCATCTTCATCACAGAATTCCAGTACATAGAATAATGCCCAACGTGTTGTAGCTTACTAAGTTTGTTAAATAAAGGAATAATCATTCAAGAGTAAGAGAGAAAGTGAGATGGTTTCACATTAACACATAAACTGCTTTGTAAATATAAATCTCTAAAAATTGTGGATTCAAATGTACTGTACTTAATTTAATTATATGGATGCTTGAGACAAAGATATGTCCCCAGTTTAAGATACCTGGGTAATTCTGTACTCTATCTTATGATAGAACTGAATTTCCTTGCCTGTTTCCAGATTATGGATCTGTGGTATAACAAGTAATATTTATGCCTGATAATATTGATGTTGTTTTTTATTCTGAATTTAAAATCTCTGTGAAAAGAAAAGCATTTATAATGCCCTATTGATCAAATCATCCCTTGTGTTAATGACTGCCATGAAAGAATTGTCAGGTTATTGTGCATAGTGTAAGGGTCAATTTGGGGCATTATAAGTAGTGAGTCTTAGACTGTATAATCTAGACGACTGGTTTATAGAAAGAAAACTAGAAGAAAGAGCATCCAAAGCAGTGGAACACAAATGTATGCTCACTTTACTGTACAAAAATAAATCCAGATTTATGTATCAGGGCATAGCAATAGTCAACACCAATAGTTATTTTAATTGTGCAAATCCATACCACTTGGGTAAGGCACGATGTTGAAGTGACTTTTCCATGGTTCCATAAATAGTGAGGGGCAGATAGATTGGACTTTTAGACTTCAGGTTCCATATTAATTTTAATATATTCTGCAGACCCAGGGTCCCTGGGAAACTCAATACACCTTTCTTGTGCCGTCAAGGTGGGTAACACCCAACTGTATTTGCAAGCTGAATTCTCCTACATCTCTGTATTGAAATCTGCCACCTGTGATGCTGAAGGAAAGAGAGACTTCTTAGCTTCAGGCTAAGCTTCAAAACCTAGGGTTCTTGATCAGTGAACAGTAGGGTGGAAGAGGCGTGATAGCTGGCTATAGGGACTGGCAAAAATTCAAGGCCTTTGTATTTCTTTGTATATTTTTTTTTTCTTTCCTCCCTACTCCCTGCCCCCAGCTTGCCCCACTGTTAACAAGTTTTAAAGCTGTTTAAGCAGTCATTAAATCTTGCTGGGAAATTTCTGGGCCAGTCTGAGTCTACCAATGAAGTTCAGAGCTGGGAGCCATTGAACATTTTCTGGCTGAAACAATTCATTCCTTTTGGTCCTGAGTATAAGCTTGGCTCAGGAACAGAAGATGGGAGATTTCTTGACCCTCCATGCTTGAGAATTCTTAGTCCCTGAAGTGAAGAGAGAAAAGAGAAGTATATGAGGGAGAGAGTGTAAAAGCACATTCTTTTATTAAATGTGAGTTAAAATTTAGGGATTTATTTTGTGGGTTTTTTTTTTCAGTATTTTGAAATGTGTTCTGAACAAGTATAGTTTTATTCTAATGATACACATATGTTTATACTTGGTATGTTGAAAAGATGATTAAGAACATTTGGTTCAATGGACTGAGGCCTTCAGAAAGACAGTAAGAAGTCCAAGTGGACATTGGATAATTATATTAGGTACTTCATTGAATGAGTCTTATTTATGTGAGTTTCACAAGATAGTTAAAAGTGTACAAAGCCTTCCGAAGTGCATTTTCTTGAAGTTTCTTGAGATCAAATTCCAAACACCATTTCCTACATTAATGGGCCTTTTCAAGCCAATTTTCCAGGTGTTTCAACTGTTTTCCAGGAAATATAATTCATGTGGGGATGTGTGTGAACTCCTCTTTAGCTATTTTATGTTTAAGGTGTGTTAGATTTTATTTATTTATTGTTTTCCCATTGTTTTTATTAAGATTCTAATCATGTATTTGGGGAAATGAGTGTGTCTGTCTCTTTCCACAAGCAAATCCAGTATGCGGGTAATTTCTGAATCATTCTCTCCCATTATTCAATAAATTATATTTTAACGTGAGACAGAAGATTGGAGGAGACATTTTTTCCCAAAAAAGTAATATAACAGAAAGAGAATCTTGTGGCTCTAAAGTTTAGATTTTTAAATATCTTTTTAGTTTATCAGATAATAATTACTTGGCATTTAACTACTAGGCCAATGGGCAGACAACATGATAATCCCTAAATATTATTAAAATATTTTCACTATTAAGCAGAATGTACCAATTATTAAGTATCAAGTAATTTCTGAAAACAGAAGTGAGCATGAGAATTGAGATTTTTTTGGGGGGGTGCTATCTTAGGAAGTTATTTCAAGTGTTGGGAAGATTTTACAACTAACAATAAAAGTGTTTACAACTAAAGTTAGAAAGAAATCTTGTCTGAGCCGAGTGAATTCTCTTGGATTCCAAGTTACATTCCCTTTTCTCAGCTGTTTAAATTTCTGGCAAAAAAACTTAGTGCAGGATTTAATTAAAAACAACAGAACATTTATCAAAAACCTACTATGTGCTAGGCACTGTCAATTATTCTAGTCAGTTAATACTTCTGAATTGTTATTAAGACATTCAAATTCTTTCACTGACAACTATTCCCAACCTCTTCTTTTTATTAACTTCACATTTTCCAAGTCCACTGTCTTCTCTCCATTGTCTTCAGTGTTATTCAAGGACATCATGTTCTTTCCTCCATATTCATGACTCTTTTTACTCCCAATTCATCACCTTCCTCTCCTGATCTCATCTTAGATGACTTTAGTGTCACTATTAATAGATTTTTATTACTACAAACATATAGCTACTTGATAGTAAACTCAACTCCATTCTCCAAACAGCATCCTAATGCTTGTTATCACCCGTGGAAAAAAGAAAATTGGAAGTCATACTATCTGATCCCAGCAGTGGTGTGCTGGTAAATGTTTAACAACTAGATCTCTGAGAAAAAAAAAGAAAAGAGAAGGCCTGATTTGTAGCAGTTGCTGATTATCTTGGTGTAAATACTTCCACTGTGGCTGATTTCAAGTTACCACCGTGATTTCCTTGAATACAAAGTTGGGAAGAAATTCTCGCAATCAGCTCTCTTTAGCTGGAAACAGCTGCCTCCAGCACATTGCCCTTACGCCTCCTCCACTCCCCCATTTTTCTAACCTCAAGTCTCTTAGTTATTGCTGTCTTCACTTGATTGGTCATCCTTATTTTCTTGTCTTCTGTATTGAAGCTTATTGGTAATCCCTTCAAACAAAATTCCCAAAAGAGTAAAATTCTCCAGCTCTTCCTTTTGTACTATACAGGCCCATCAAAGCTAACCCAAGTTAAACCAAGGGTTTTTTGTTTGTTTGTTTGTTTTGTTTTTGTTTTTGTTTTGTTTTGTTTCCCCCCATATCTCCCACTCCTTTCCCCTGGCAGTAAAGGAGTCTGGAGAAAATTATGTATCTGTACATTAAAATTGTATCTTTAATCCACAATCTCTAAGTTGTGGAGAATCTTTAGTGCTTTTATTAACCTCGATCAGTGCCTTCTATTACTCCCCATAACAGCTCTTGCAGCTCTTCATCACTCACTTTAGGTCTCTTGCTTTAGTTCCATCTTTCAGCAAATCCCCCTCCAAGAACCGAGAGCTCATGAATGATATTACATAATCCTCTCAATTTTACTTTTGTTCCTACGCTTCCCTCCCTACTTTCCATCAGTGTTTTTGAGAAGTAAATACCCTTGTTTCTTTCTAAAACTTAATCTTTACTTTTGCTTTTTTTGAGGGAATCCCATCTTGTTTTCTTTATGTGCCTTAATCCATCATTACTACAGTTTCCCCAGAATATTTTTCAATTTCACTGTACTTTTACCCTCCACTTTGCCTAAAAACTTACAGAAACATTCCCTGACTTGAAACTAAAACTATACCAAAGCAAACTTGGGTCTGTTTCCCCAACATGCAGTAAAGTCAATTTATTTTTGTGGTGAAGGAAAATACAATGTTTATTACAGGGCCAAGCAAGGAAAACAGGCAGCTCATGCTCAAAAGACCCAAATTCCAGGATGGCTTGACAGTGTGAGGGAGAGGGTGGCAGGGTGCATGATCAGCTCGTGCTCAATTCTCTGATTGGTTGATGGTGAGGTAACGGTGAAGTTTCAGGAATCTCAATCATCAATCTTCTGGTTCCAGCCTATCTGGGGTCTACATGCTGGTGGTCAGCATATAGTTAATTTCTTTTACCTGATGGTGGTTTTAGTATCTGTAAAACAACTCAAGGATATGGCCCAGGATTTTATCTATAGCCCTTGGGGAGGAACTAAAGTTCCTTAACTTTGTTTTATGGCTAAAGTATTATTATTTTGTGTTGCCTGACTGTTTTCCTTTGTTTCTGCATTTTTTTTCATTTCTCTGATTAAATTTGTTCTTTGGAACTCCGGGAAGGCCTAGGATACTAAAGCTTTTTTACAAACAAGAGGCAAGGAACAAGGAGGGGGAGGATCAATCCCTGTGAAGGCCCCCTCAGGGTTCTGCTCAGTTTCAAAACAAACGATATCCTTTTCTCAACATGTCTTCACATAAAGCCACCAAATATTACTTCTTTCTTTTGTTGTCACCCTATAAGGAATTTTTGTGCCTTAAATTTTATTTTCCCCATCATCCATTCTTTTTTTTGCTTCACAGGAATATAACTTCTTGGGTTTGCAGGACCATAAATTTCAGAAAGGCTGACAGTATATCTTGTTCATAGCACTTTGCAATATGCCTAGGCAATCAATAAGTATTCATTGAATAAATATATGCCATCACTGCTCCTGAAACTGCCCTTACTTAGGTAATCAGGATTTCTTATAATTTTCCTAATGACCTGAATTTTTTTTTTAAACCATCTGTATGGCTTTCTGCAGCATCAGAGCCTTCTGGAAACCTTTTCTTCTTAAAAACCATTCATTCCTTAATTTCCATGTTCATACTTCCTTTGTGTTTTCATCCTGTCTTTAACACCCTTTATTTTCCTTTGGTAATTTTTCCTCTGCATGCTCTGTAAAGTTTGATGAGCTTCAGTATCATTTCCTTTCTCAGTTTTACCTTTCCGTGTGGTTTGCTCCAGACACATATGAAGAATGTAGATGCATTAGCTTGTCTATACATCAATGACCAAATCTATATTTTCAAAACTACATTAAGGTAGTGTGATATTGATATGAGGATAGACAAATAGATCAATGGACCAGAATAGAGAGTACATAAATAGATTCACCTGTACAAGGTCAAATAACTTTTGACAAAGGCACCAATGCAATTCAGTGGGCAATCTTTTTAAGAAATGATGCTGAATCAACTGGATAATCATATAAAAAAGCATTAGCCTTGATTCCTACATTAGAACATACAAAATATTAACTTGAGATAGATTTTTAAACCTAAATGGAAAAAACAAGTGATTTTTAAGCAAAAGCAAAAAAAAAAAAAAAAAAATCCTAAATATAAAAGAAAAAAATTAACTGGGCTTCATAATAGTTCAAAATATCTTCTTATCAGAATGTATCATTAAGAAACTGAAAAAGTCTACAGACCATGAGAAAATGTTCTAAATACATATGTTCAACAAAAGATTCCTACAAATCAATAATAATTTTAAAAAACAATTACAGTGGCTAATAGACTATTTCAAAAAATAAAATATGTGAATGGCCAATAAACACGTGAAAAGATGATCAATATCATTAGTCATCAGAAATGCAAATTAAAATCACAATGAGCTATTGCTACACAGCTAGTAGAATGGCTAAAATTTGAAAGATTAACACTAAGGACTATATGTTGAAGAGGATGCAAAACAACTGGACCTCTCATCCAAAGTTTTTCTGAATGTAATATGGTAGAATCACTTTGAAAAATATGTTGGCAGCTATTTTAAAAGTTCAAACATGCTCCCATATTATGATGCAGCAATTCCACTTCTAGGTATCCACTCAAAATGAATGGACATATTTGTATCCTAAAAAAACTTGTGTAAGTATATTCACTGCAGTTTTACTTATGATAGCAAAGTATTGGA
Organism: Balaenoptera physalus; assembly: GCF_965194825.1. Taxonomy (NCBI): domain Eukaryota; kingdom Metazoa; phylum Chordata; class Mammalia; order Artiodactyla; family Balaenopteridae; genus Balaenoptera; species Balaenoptera physalus. Next base: position 133,309,463 of record NC_138884.1, read on the forward strand.
AACAACTTAAATATCCATCAGGAGGAGAACTGATAAACAAATTGAAGTACATTCACACGATGGAATATTACTCAACAATATCTTAAAGAATGAACACCTAACATACATGGTTAAATCTCAAAAACTTCATATTGAGTAAAAGAAGCCAGATCTCTAAAGTCTATATTATTCCATTTACAGGAAGATCAAGAACAAGCAAAACTAATTTGTGGAGATAGAAATCAGACTAGCTCTTGTCCCTGGGAGGAGGGTGATTTTCTCTGAAGGCAAATTGGACCTTCTAAGGTGATGACAATGTTCTGCATCTTGACTGGGATATTGGTAGCACAGCTGTATATGCTTATCAAAACTATTAAACTCTATACATAGAACTATTTATTTTACTTCATTTACCTATACCTCAATTAAAATTAAATAAGTAAATTATCAATATTTTCAAGTCTCATATCTCTCTTGCAATCCCAATCTATATTACTAATTATTTATTGAATATCTCAACCTGCATAGCTATATTTCAAATGTGATATACTAAATAGTGGGACTCTATATTGTTTCCAAGTTCTCAACTTTTCTTTTCCTCCTGGCTTCCCTCTTTCAGTTGATAGCATCACCATAACCTCAGTTAATCAGATCTCAGGAATTCTGAGTGATTTTTGTCTTCTTCTTATCTATTCCCTCTATTCCTTTTGTCATGATGTCTTATGGCTTCCACTTCCAAACCATACCTTGTATCTTATCATCAGCGTAGTTCTGCTGACACTTAAAATGCGATGCTACTTGTAGATGAATTTTGATCTAGTCCTCTCGCTTTAAGTATAAGTTCTTTCCGTCCATTTTTCATACAGCTTAGGCAAACATGAGATCATGTCAGTACCTGCCTATAAACCTAATGACATTTTATTGTCTACAGTAGAATTTGAAAACTGCTGCCCTCCAAACTGGGTTCAGTCAATAAGTGTGTTGGCACTCATGATGTTTTCTGAAACTTTTGGATTTGTTGCTAACTCTTAACAAACTGAAAGACCTCCCATAAAAATCTGAATTCCAGCTTCTCTGGAAAAATCAGAAGGTCTAACCAAACCCTACTTGAATCCTCACAGAGCAGTTGTCTCATGCCGAGCTAGTGGCTCTCCCTCTGTAGTTGGGCAGCACACACCAGTTGCTCTGCACTTGTACCCCCCACTCCCCATGACATGTTTTGCTTCTCTCACCACTTTACTTGCTTGGTGTTTAGGCTTTAGTAAGACTTAACAAAAAAAATCTCCACAGATTAATGCCAGCATTCTTTTCAATATATATTCATATATTCTTTGAAAGTTCACAGGTTTCTTTGATTACAGTTGACCCTTGAACAATTAGTGTTAGCATGGTATATCTTTCTCCATCCCTTTTCTTTTAAACTGTATGTGTCTTTATGTTTAAAGTGGTTGCATGTAGACAACACATAACTGGGTACTGGTTTTTTTAGGGAGTAGGTTCATTCTGAAAATATGTCTTTTAATTGGTGTATTTAAACCAACAACCTTCAAAGTTATTATTGATACAGTTGGAATAATATCTCCTATATTAGTGTTTTCTGTTGTTGCCTTGTTGTTGTTTTTAAATTTTCTACTCTTTTTCCACCTTTTGGGTTTTATTGAACATTTTGTATGATTCCATTTTCTTTCCTTTCTTTGTATATCAATTAAAATTCTTTTTTAAAAATTACTTTTAAAAGTGATTGTCCCCTAGAGTTTGCAGTATACATTTATAACTAATTCAAGTCCACTTTCAAATAACACTATACCACTTCATAGGTAATGCAAGAAAGGACTTTATAATAACAAAATATTCCTGATTCCTCCCTCTCTTCTCTTGTATGATTGCTGTCATTCATTTTACTTATGCATAAGCATATATAAGACTATATATGTGTGTGTGTATGTATATATGTATATAAAAAATGGTGAGAAAATAGAAAATACGTATATATATTGGTCTCTGCCCTTGGTTCCTGACACACAGCTCTTAAAGCTCTTATAATTTCCTAAGTCATAAAAGCACTAGAGCATCTTTTGTTCTAATGTTTGGCCTTTGACCCCGGTTCCTAATACCAAGCTCCTAAATCCCTCAGAATTTCCTAGGTGATAAGAGTGTCTTTTGTTCTAAGGAGCTGACTCTGGGTGGGCTCCTGGATGGTTCCTAGATGGGGGTTGGTCACTGGGAAAACCAAGCCATGATTAGAATCTTGGGATTTTCAGCCCCATGCCCCATTCTCCAAAGCAGAATGGGGCTAGAAATGGAGTTAATTATTGACCACGCATATGTGATGAAGCCTCCATAAAAATCCCAAAAGCACAGGGTTCAGAGAGTTTCTGGGTTCATGAACATGGAGATGTTGGGAGAGTGGAGTGCCAGGAGAGGGCAAGGAAGCTCTGCACTCTTTTCCCACATACTTTGCCTTATGAATCTCTTTCATCTGGATGTTCATCTGTATCCTTGTTCATATCTTTTTATAATAAATTGGTAAACAGTAAATAAACTGTTTTCCTGCATTCTGTGAGCTGTTCTAGCAAATTAATGGAGCCTGCAGAGTGGGTGGTGGGAAACTTTCATTTACAGCTGATCAGTCAGAAGCACAAGTGATAACCTGGATTTGCATTTGATGCAGTCTTGTGAGACTGAGTCCTTAACCTGCAGGATTTGAGGCTGTCTACAGGTATATAGGGTCAGAAATAAGTTAAGCTGGTGTCGCAGAATTGCTTGGTGTGAGAAATATCCACACACATCTGGTGTCAGTGTTGCAAGCATGGTAGTAGAGAGAGAGTAAAGGAGACACAAGAGGAAGACTGAGGATTTTCCTTCTCAGTTGTAGAATACATCATTACTATTATTACCTTGAAACAAAAGACGTTGTTAGGTAAATTAAGAATAAGGATAATAAAATTTTTATTTTACCTTCATTATTCCTTCTCCGATGTTCTTCCTTTCTTTATGTAGCTCCAAGTTTCTGACCTATATCTATTTTTTTTTTTTTTTACAGCTTTACTGGAGTATAGTTGCTTTACAATGTTGTGTTAGTTTCTGCTGTATAACAAAGTGAATCAGCTATATGTATACATATATCCCCTCCCTCTTGCACCTCCCTCCCACCCTCCCTATCCCAGCCCTCTAGGTGGTCACAAAGCACCGAGCCGATCTCCCTGTGTGATGCAGCTGCTTCCCACTAGCTATCTATTTTACATTTGGTAGTGTATATATGTCAATACTACTCTCTCACTTCGTCCCTGCTCACCTTCCCCCTCCCTGTGTCCTCAAGTCCATTCTCTACAGCTGCATCTTTATTCCTGTCCTGGCTCTAGGTTCATCAGAAACATTATTTTTTAGATTCCATATATGTGTGTTAGCGTACGGTATTTGTTTTTCTCTTTCTGACTTACTTCACTCTGTATGACAGACTCTGGGTCCACCCACCACACTACAAATAACTCAATTTCGTTTTTTTTTATGGCTGAGTAATCTTCCATTGTATATATGTGCCACATCTTCTTTATCCATTCATCTCTTGATGGACACTTAGGTTGCTTCCATGTCCTGGCTATTGTAAATAGTGCTGCAATGAACATTGTGGTACATGACTCTTTTTGAATTATGGTTTTCTCAGGGTATATGCCCAGTAGTGGGATTGCTGTGTCATATGGTAATTCTATTTTGAGTTTTTTAAGGAACCTCCATACTATTCTCCGTAGTGGCTATATCAATTTACATTCCCACCAACAGTGCAAAAGGGTTCCCTTTTCTCCACACCCTCTCCAGCATTTGTTGTTTGTAGATTTTTTGATGATGGCCATTCTGACTGGTGTGAGGTGATACCTCATTGTAGTTTTGATTTGCATTTCTCTAATGATTAAGGATATATTGAGCATTCTTTAATGTGTTTGTTGGCAATCTGTATATCTTCTTTGGAGAAATATCTATTTAGGTCTTCTGCCCATTTTTGGATTGGGCTGTTTGCTTTTTTGATATTGAGCTGCATGAGCTGCTTGTATATTTTGGAGATTAATCCTTTCTCAGTTGCTTCATTTGCAAATATTTTCTCCTATTCTGAGAGATGTCTTTTCATTGTGTTTATGGTATCCTTTGCTGTGCAAAAGCTTTTAAGTTTCACTAGGTCCCATTTGTTTATTTTTGTTTTTATTTCCATTTTTCTAGGAGATGGGTCCAAAAGGATCTTGCTGTCGTTTATGTCATACAGTGTTCTGCCTATGTTTTCCTCTAAGAGTCTTACAGTGTATGACCTTACATTTAAGTCCTTAATCCATTTTGAGTTTACTTTTGTATATGGGATTAGGAAGTTTTCTAATTTCATTCTTTTACATGTAGCTGTCCAGTTTTCCCAGCACCACTTATTGAAGAGGCTGTCTTTTCTCCATTGTATATTCTTACCTCCTTTATCAAAGGTAAGGTGACCAGATGTGTGTGGGTTTATCTCTGGGCTTTCTATCCTGTTCCATTGATCTATATTTCTGTTTTTCTGCCAGTACCATACTGTATTGATTACTGTAGCTTTGTAGTATAGTCTTAAGTCGAGGCACCTGATTCCTCCAACTCAATTTTTCTTTCTCAAGATTGCTTTGGCTATTAAGGGTCTTTCGTGTTTCCACACAAATTGTGAATTTTTTTATTCTAGTTCTGTGAAAAATGCCATTGGTACTTTGAGAGGGATTGCACTGAATCTGTAGTTTGCTTTGGAAAGTATAGTCATTTTCACAATGTTGATTCTTCCCATGCAAGAACATGGTATGTCTCTCCATCTGTTTGTATCATCCTTGATTTCTTTCATCAGTGTCTTATAGTTTTCTGCATACAGGTATTTTGTCTCCTTAGGTAGGTTTCTTCCTAGGTATTTTTATTCTTTTTGTTGCAGTGGTAAATGGGAGTGTTTCCTTAATTTCACTTTCAGATTTTTCATCACTAGTGTATAGGAATGCAAGAGATTTCTGTGCATTAATTTTGTATCCTGCAACTTTACCAAATTCACTGATTAGTTCTAGTAGTTTTCTGGTGGCATCTTTAGGATTCTCTATGTATAGTATCATTCCATCTGCACACAGTGACAGTTTTACTTCTTCTTTTCTGATTTGGATTCCTTTTATTTCTTTTTCGTCTCTGATTGCCATGGCTAAAACTTCCAAAATTATGTTGAACAATAGTGGTGAGAGTGGGCACCCTTTTCTTGTTCCTGATCTTAAAGGAAATGGTTTCAGTTTTTCACTGTTGAGAATGATGTTTGCTGTGGGTTTGACATATATGGCCTTTATTATGTTGATGTAGGTTCCCTCTATGCCCACTTTCTGGAGAGTTTTTTATCATAAATGGGTGTTGAATTTTGTAGAAAGCTTTTTCTGCATCTGTTGAGATTATCATATGGTTTTTATCCTTCTATTTGTTAATATGGTGTATCACATTGATTGATTTGGGTATCTTGAAGAATCCTTGCATTCCTGGGATAACTCCCCCCACCCCCCGATCATGGTGTATGATCCTTTTAATGTGCTGTTGGATTCTGTTTGCTAGTATTTTGTTGAGGAATTTTGCATCTATGTCCATCAGTGTTATTAGCCTGTAGTTTTCTTTTTTTGTGACATCTTTGTCTGGTTGTGGTATCAGGATGATGGTGGCCTCGTAGAATGAGTTTGGGAGTGTTCCTCCCTCTGCTATATTTTGGAAGAGTTTGAGAAGGATAGGTGTTAGCTCTTCTCTAAATGTTTGATAGATTTCACCTGTGAAGCCATCCAGTCCTGGGCTTTTGTTTGTTGGAAGATTTTAATCACAGTTTCAACTTCAGTGCTTGTGATTTGTCTGTTCATATTTTCTATTTCTTCCAGGTTCACTCTTGGAAAGTTATACTTTCCTAAGAGTTTTTCTATTTCTTCCAGGTTGTCCATTTTATTGACATATAGTTTCTTGTAGTAGTCTATCATGATCCTTTGTATTCCTGCAGTGTCACTTGTTACCTCTTCTTTTTCATTCTAATTCTGTTGATTTGAGTCTTCTCCCTTTTTTTCTTGATGAGTCTGGCTAATGGTTTATCCATTTCGTTTACCTTCTGAAAGAGCCAGCTTTTAGTTTTATTGATCTTTGCTATTGTTTCCTTCATTTCTTTTTCATTTATTTCTGATCTGATATTTATGATTACTTCTGCTAACTTTGGGTTTTCTTTATTCTTCTCTAATTGCTTTAGGTGTAAGGTTAGGTTGTTTTTTTGAGATTTTTCTGTTGCTTGAGGTAGAATTGTATTGCTATAACTTCCCTCTTAGAACTGCTTTTGCTGCATCCCATAGATTTTGGGTCATCGTGTTTTCATTGTCATTTGTTTCTAGGTATTTTTTTATTTCCTCTTTGATTTCTTCAGTGATCTCTTGGTTATTTAGTAGCGTATCATTTAGCCTCCGTGTTTTTGTATTTTTTACAGTTTTTTTCCTGTAATTGATATCTAGTCTCATAGCGTTGTGGTCAGAAAAGATACTTGGTATGATTTCAATTTTCTTAAATTTAGCAAGGCTTGATTTATGACCCAAGATATGATCTATCCTGGAGAATGTTCCATGTGCACTAGAGAAGAAAGTGTATTCTGTTGTTTGCGGATGTAATCTCCTATAAATATCAATTAAGTCCATCTTGTCTAATGTGTCATTTAAAGCTTGTGTTTCCTTACTTATTTTCATTTTGGATGATCTGTCCATTGGTGAAAGCGGGGTGTTAAAGTCCCCTACTATAATTGTGTTACTGTCGATTTCCCCTTTTATGGCTGCTAGCATTTGCCTTATGTATTGAGGTGCTCCTATGTTGGGTGCATAAATATTTACAATTGTTATATCTTCTTCTTGGATTGATCCCTTGATCATTATGTAGTGTCCTTCCTTGTCTCTTGTAATAGTGTTTATTTTAAAGTCTATTTTGTCTGATGTGAGAATTGCTACTCCAGCTTTCTTTTGATTTCCATTTGCCTGGAATATCTTTTTCCATCCCCTCACTTTCAATCTGTATGTATCTCTAGGTCTGAAGTGGGTCTCTTGTAGGCAGCATATATACAGGTCTTGTTTTAGTATCCATTCAGCCCACCTTGTCTATTGATTGGAGCTTTTAATATATTTATATTTAAGGTAATTATCTATATATATATGTTCCTAATACCATTTTCTTAATGGTTTTGGGTTTGTTTTGGTAGGTCTTTTCCTTCTCTTTGTTTCCCACCTAGAGAAGTTCCTTTGGCATTTGTTGTAAAGCTGGTTTGGTGGTACGGAATTCTCTTAACTTTTGCTTGTCTGTAAAGCTTTTAAATTTCTCTGCCAAATCTGAATGAGATCCTTGCTGCGTAGAGTAAGCTTAGTTGTATGTTTTTCCCTTTCATCACTTTAAATATGTCCTGCCACTCCCTTCTGGCTGGCCGAGTTTCTGCTGAAAGATCAGGTGTTATCCTTATGGGGAGTCCCTTGTATGTTATTAGTTGCTTTTCCCTTGTTGCTTTTAATATTTTTTCTTTGTATTTAATTTTTGATAATTTGATTAATATGTGTTTTCGCATGTTTCTCCTTGAATTTATCCTCTATAGGACTCTCTGCACTTCCTGGACTTGATTGACTATTTCCTTTCCCATGTTAGGGAAGTTTTCAACTATAATCTCTTTAAGTATTTTCTCAGACCCTTTCTTTTTCTCTTCTTCTTCTGGGACCCCTATAATTTGAATGTTGGTGCACTTAATGTTGTTCCAGAGGTCTCTGAGACTGTCCTCAATTCTTTTCATTCTGTTTTCTTTATTCTGTTCTGCAGCAGTTATTTCCACTATTTTGTCTTCTAGGTCACGTATCCATTCTTTTGCCTCAGTTATTCTGCTATTGCTTCCTTCTAGAGTATTTTTAATTTCATTTATTGTGTTGTTCGTCATTGTTTGTTTGCTCTTTAGTTCTTCTAAGTCCTTATTAAATGTTTCTTGTATCTTCTCCATTCTATTTCTGAGAGTTTGGATCATCTTTACTATCATTACTCTGAATTCTTTTTCAGGTAGACTGCCTATTTCTTCTTCATTTGTTTGGTCTGGTGGGTTTTTACCTTGCTCCTTCATCTGCTGCATATTTCTCTGTCTTCTTATTTGTTTAACTTACTGTGTTTGGGGTCTCCTTTTCGTAGCCTTCAGGTTCATAGTTCCCGTTGTTTTTGGTGTCTGCCCGCAGTGGGTGAGGTTGGTTCAGTGGCTTGTGTAAGTTTCCTGGTGGAGGGGTCTGGTGCCTGTGTTCTGATGGGTGGGGCTGGATCTTGTCTTTCTGGTGGGCAAGGCCATGGCCGGTGGTGTGTTTTGGGGTGTCTGTGAACTTAGTGTGACTTTAGGCAGCCTCTCTGCTAATGGGTGGGGTTATGTTCCTGTCTTGCTAGTTGTTTGGCATGGAGCATCCAGCACTGGAGCTTCCTGGCCATTGAGTTGACCTGGGTCTTAGTGTTGAGATGGAGGTCTCTGGGAGCGTTCTTGCTGATTAATATTTCATGGAGCCAGGAGGTTGTGGTGGTCCAACATCCTGATCTTGGCTCTCCCACCTTGGAGGCTCAGGCCCAACGCCCAGCTGGAGCCCCAAGACCTGCCAGCCCCACAGCTCAGAAGAAAAGGAAGAGAAAAAACAAAATAAACAAAAAAAACGAACAGACAGAACCCCAGAACAAATGGTAAAAGCAAAACTAAACAGACAAAATCACACAAACATACATCCACAGTCACAAAAAAAAAAAGGAAGAGAGCAACCAAACCTATAAACAAACCTACAAATGTAAACAATCACTAAAAACTAATCTAAGATAAACATAAAACCAAAAACAAATCAAACTCAGAAAGCAAACCCCAAGGCCACAGTTGCCCCCAAAGTCCACCGCCTCAATTTTGGGAACATTCATTGTCTCTTCAGGTATTCCACACATGCAGCGTTTACCAAGCCGATTGCGGGGGTTTAGTCTGCTGCTCTTGAGGTTGCATAGAGAAAGTTCCCTTTCTCTTCTTTGTTCACACAGCTCCTGGGGTTCAGCTTTGGTTTTGGCCCCGCCTCTGCATGTAGGCCACCCTCAGGCATCTGTTCCCCTCTTAGACAGGAGGGAGTTAAAGCAGCAGGTGATTAGGGCTCTGTTGCTCACTCAGGCTGGGGAGAGGGAGTGGTACGGTCGTCATAATTGGAATGTGAAGAGCGTGCCTGCAGCAGCAGAGGCTGGCGTGACATTGCAGCAGCCTAAGGCATACTATGTGTTCTCCCAGGAAAGTTGGCCATGGATCCTGGGACCATGGCAGTGGCGTGCTAGACAGGCTCCTGGGAGGGTGTGGATAGTGATCTGCCCTTGCACACAGGATCCCTTGGTGGCAGTGGCAGCAGTGGTAGTGGTCTGTGCCCACCTCTGGGGCCGACATGATAGCTGTGGCTCGTGCCTGTCTCTGGAGCTCACTTAAGTGATGCTCCGTAGTCTGTGGGCACATGAAGCAGGAAGGCCCTCTTCTCACGCACCCCGACACAATGGTCTCTTGCCTCTTCGGCAGGTCCAGACTTTTTCCCTGGCTCCCTCCCGGCTAGTTGTGGCGCACTAGCCCCCTTCAGGCTGTGTTCACGCAGCCAACCCCAGTCCTCTCCCTGGGATCTGACCTCCGAAGCCCGAGCCTCAGCTCCCAGCCCCCACCCGCCCCGGCAGGTGAGCAGACAAGCATCTCAGGCTGGTGAGTGCTGGTTGGCACCGATCCTTTGTGTGGGAATCTCTCTGCTTTGCCCTCTTTACCCATGTTGCTGCGCTCTCCTCTGTGGCTCTGAAGCTCCTCCCACCCCATCCCCACCAGTGAGGGGGCTTCCTAGTGTGTGGAAACTTTTCCTCCTTCACAGTTCCCTCCCAGAGGTGCAGGTCCCATCCCTATTCTTTGTCTCTGTTTTTTCTTTTTCTTTTGCCCTACCCAGGTACGTGGGGATTTTCTTGCCATTTGTGAAGTCCAAGGTCTTCGGCCAGCATTCAGTAGGTGTTCTGTAGGAGTTGTTCCACATGTATATGTATTTTTGATGTATTTGTGGGGAGGAAGGTGATCTCCATGTCTTAATCCTCCACCATCTTGAAGGTCTCCTTGATCTAAATCATTTTCCTTCTCTCTCAAGAACTTCTTTTGACATTTCTTGCAAAGCACTTCTACTGACAACAAATTCCCTCAATTTTTTTTTGAGCAAGTCTTTATACTTTCTTCATTTTTGAAGGATAACTCTGCAGCATACAGAATTCCAGGTTGATTTTTTTTCTCTCAACATTTTAAAATATTTTACTATACTCATATTGTTTGCACAATTTCTGGGAAGTAGGATGCAATTCTTATCTTTGTTCCACTATAGATAAGATGTTTTTCTCCCTCTGGCTTCTTTCAACAGTTTTTCTTTATCTTTGATTTTCTGCAGTTTTATTATGATATGCCTAAGTGTAGGATGTTTTTGTTTGTTGCATTTATTCTGCTTGTTCTCTGAGCTTCCTGGATCTTTGGTTTGATGTCTGACACTAATTTGGGGAAATTCTCAGTGACCATTGCTTCAACTATTTTTTCTGTCCTTTTCTCTCTTTCTTCTCCTGGTATTCCTGTTATGCATATTTTATACCGTTTGTAGTTGTCCCACAGTTTTTGGATACTCTGTTCCTTTATTTCCAGTCTTTTTTTCTCTTTGCTTTTTGGTTTTGGAAATTTCTATGGACATATACTCATGCTCAGAGATTCTTTCCTTAGCTGTATTCAGTCTACTAATGAGACCATCAAAGGCATTCTTTATTTCTGTTACAGTGTTTTCAATCTCTATCATCCCTTTTTTGTTATTTCTTAGACTTCTTATCTCTCTGCTTTAATTGCCCATCTGTTCTTCTTTTATTATTGAATAAATTTGATATGAAACTGTGTAAGTTTAAGGTGTATAGCATGTTACTTTGATAGATTTATATATTGTAATATGGTTGCCATTGTAGCAATATTTATCATATAACATAATTATTGTACAATAGGGGTCTAGGGTTGGGTATTTTTTTTCTCTCATGTGGAAGACTAGAGTGGTCTCAAGTTGGGTGTTTCCCTTTACCTGGGTTGGTTAGACTCTGACAAAACCCCAATGGTTAAAGCTCTGGTGAAATAGTTTCTTTGAGGGTAGCCCTTGTTAAGAAGAACCAAAGGCTCTGGTGTATTTCACAATGGTTGTGTTTTCTCTCCCCCTGCTGGAAGCACAAAGGGATTTTCCTCTGATCTTCACTGTGAGAACATGGTAGAGCTCCTGGAGGTAAAGCTCACAATAATATTGGGGTCTCTCTATGACTAGGCTCCCCTGCAGTTTCTGTCTCTCAGACTTGTCCACACTAATCTTATAGCAATGTCAATTACAGTTTAGGTTTTCCTACCTTGGTACTGGTTTCCTACCTTGGTACTTGGTACTGGTTTCCACAGAAGCTTCTACTCATGAGTTTCTGTTCCAGTTATGTTTGATTCTCTGTATCCATGTGTCTTCCTTTCCAATTTGGGGGACAGTAGTTTGCCCTGTGACTGCCCATCTCTCACTGATCTAAAATGAGTTGTTGATTTTCTATTATAGTTTGTTCAGTTTGTTAATTGTTAGGGTGGATTGAAGACTTCCAATCTTCTTCCATGCTGGCCAAGAAGCTGGAAAACCAAATTCTAGTTTTATAGTACTGAATTGACATAAGAGTTAGTGAATTTGCTAAACTTGGAAAGACCTAATTTTGAAACTGATGCATTAGTTTCCTATTGCTGCTGTAACACTTTGCCACAAATGTAGTGGCTTAAAACAAAACAAATATATTATCTTATATTTCTGGAGGTCAGAAGTTAGAAATGGGGTTTACTGATAAAGTCTAGATATTGGTAGGCTACATTCCTTTTGGAGGCTGTTGAGGAGTTCTTTTTCCTTCGTTTTTTCAGCTTCTAAAGACCACCTGCATTCTTTGTCTTGTGACCCAATTTTTCCATCTTCAAAGCTAGCAACATTGGGCAGAGTCTTTGTTAAGCTGCCATCTCTCTGTCTGATTTTCTCTTCCTTTTTTAAGGACCCTTGTGATTACATTGGACCCACTAGGATAATCTGGAATAATCTATTTTATTGTCAGATAATTAGCTACTTTACCTCTGTCTGCAACTTTAATTCCCCTTTGCCCCTTAATATAGCATATTCACAGGTTCCAGAGTTTAAGATGTAGACATCTTGGTGGGGGGGGCACTTCATTCTGCCTGCCTCAACTGATATTTTCTTGCTTTAAAGGCAAATGTGAGAAGGATGAACCAGTTTTATCAATACGCATGCAAATATTAAAGGAAATTTATTTAGTGAGGGGAGGCTAGGGTCAGAATTTTAAAACATGTAAATATTTTTAGAACAACTTAGAGAATGTGAATTTACTATTTTAAATATGAATTTTATGAAATCTAAATATAGCTCAAATATTCCTACTGAAAATTTAGCACCCAAAATGAGATGGGCTATAAGTGTAAAATACATACTGTATTACAAAGACTTGGTATGAAAATATAAAGTAAAATATTTCATTATAATGTTATATTAATTACATTTTAAAATTATTGGACATATATTAGCCTAAATAAAATAGATTTTTAAAATTAATTTTTCTTAAAAAAATTTTTTTTCTAATGTGGTTATTAAGAAAGTACATATGGAGCCTGTATTATAGTTCTGCTGGACAGAGCTGAGGTAGAACCATCAGGGTTATACATTTTCTTTACGTTATTACTTGACCTTCCCCATAGTAATTCATAATGAAGACTGGGCTGGAGTGTATATAGCTGGCACAACTGCTATTGGCTGCTCTTAAAGAAGGAATGTTAGAAACAGCACAAAGTCATCAGGTCTACATGGACTAGATATTGCCTATTGGCAACCAGAATTCGTACCCAGTATCTCTAATATTTCCTTTATATTACATGGATTGGAAGGTTGGAAAGTAAATTTTCCAAACTTCTTGGCCACTAAGCTTAAGAATGTGATTGAGGTTCTGCCAATGAAATGGCAACTGGATGACTTTTTACAAGGCAGAGGCCATTCCATTTCCTGTGTCGGCGGTTTTGGGGGAGGTTGTACTCTACATTTCATTCCCCAGTCACCGGCTTTTTTTGGGTAGTGGTAGCCATTAAGTTGACAGCAGTTCCAATTTCCTGATCTCTGCATGGCAACTGTGGTACTATTACTTTGACACTCAGTGACAGCCTTTTGATCAACCATCTCTAGCCCTTCCAAATATGTTACAAGCTTTTAATGATCTGTATAAAGAACTTCTTTGTTAAAATGCCTGGAATGGTTTCTATTCCCTGTACTAAATGCTGCAGCACACCTCATTTTCAGATGAGGAAAAGGAGTTTCTAGATTTGATTCAAGCTAGATAAAGAGTCAATGGCAAAAACTGGATTAGAATTAAGCTCTCTCATTTCCTTTAAAATATTCTACATCCACACATATAAAAATGTTGCATAGTGTAATAGAATATGAATGCTTGGAGTTAAGTTGATCTCTGTTTGAATTCTAGCTGTTCTGCTTATTAGCTGCATGACCTTGGGCAAGTCACTTGATTGTGATTATCAATCACTTGACTGTCATCTCAGTTTCCTTATCACACAAGGTTATTGTAAATATTGAGATAATATTTATTGAATTTTTTGAGATATTATAAGAAATTAATAAATACTCAGTACTCTTCCTTATGTCATGAATATGAGCAAGAGATGATTGGGACACTTATCAATAAAGACAATAGATGAAATTCTGTGATCACTATAAAGTATTTATATACAATATAGCTCATATAAATCTCATGCATTGGGTGATAAAAAGACAATGTAAATCCTTGTAAATTATGTTCAAAAGGCAGAGTCCTTCCTTTAAGAAGTAAGTAATGTGATAGTTCACAATATATTTTAAAGTAAAAAAATGCCTTAAAAGCCCTTTGTTGGCTGGGGTACCCTCAATTAAATGTTACTAAATTTTAAAAATGTACTTTACTAGTATGCTGATACCAGTTCTCATAATGTCGATTCTGACTTCCAGACCTTCCAGGAAATGAAAGATGATATTTACTTAGTCAGTATGTACCTGCAAGCCTCTAAAGCTTTTTTGAAGAGGAAATGACATCATTAAAGCTGTTCTTGTCATCATTTAAAGCAACTACTGAAGTGTAGAGATTAGAATCTTAAAGAACATTTAGGAGATAATTGCAGTGGTTCAGACAATTTATCGCAAGGATTTAAACTAATGTGGAGAAATGTGAATGAAAAGGAAAGACTGAAGTTGAGGGAAATTTTGTAATAAAAGTTTACATAAATTAGGGCTTACTAAACATGAGTCATTGGAGAAAGGCCAATGGTGAATCCAAGTTTTCAGAATTAATATTTGTTCAGATGGTAGGTGGGCCAGCAGGAGAAGGAAGAGCAAGAATGTCTTTACAATTCAGGTGTGGCAGATATAATGAATTAAGTTTATGGTTGGTGGAATTTGAGATTCTTATGGAATATCCAGATAGAGATTCTTCTGTGGAGCTGAGAGCACAGAGAACAGAGACTAATTGATGCTGAGGACCATAGGTGATTCTGAAGAAGAGTAGGCTTAAAGAAATAAGGGAATATGGCCAAAGACAAAATCTTGGTGGCTTAGTCATATTTTGGAACCCAGGTAAAGTAAAGAATTTGAACAGGAGGCAAAGAGAGAGTAGTAAAAGACAACAGAATAGGAACTGAGATAAACAAATGTTAAAGGCCTAGGAGATAAAAGAAAAGCATTAAATAAAGGGAGCTTCTGTACAGAAATGAAGAAAGTAGGACTCAGGAAATGCTAATGGATTTGGCAATAAGAAGATGAATTTCTTTTGAATTCTGAGAGTAGAAACCCAAATCTAGAGAGTAAAATGGTGACTTAGAGGCACTACCTCCAGACATCTCTGAGTTTAGCATTTTTAGTAGGTCAAAGTATACATTATGACTTGATTGATATGGCCAATATTGTGCATTGCACATCTGGATATAAAAGTGTATTTCTTTTCATTTGTTCACAAATTGCATGTTAACAGTGACAGTGTTAAAATTTTTGTGCCTTGTCAAACCTTAACTGTAGTCAAGCCTCCATAAAGGGGAAACAAGAGAAGTTTGGTTATTGTTTTGAAATGCCATGTGAATCAATAGATTTTATTTCTGAATTCTAAGATAATTTATCAACACTAACTGATTTAAATTTTACTCTCTTCCCTTAAAAAATACGTTAGGTAGCATCCAGAATGTAGTCATGGAGAAAAAAAAGAAATGTCCAAAGATCCTAATGTTTCTAGCTGAGGGGGTTGTTTGTTTGATATGGGTCTATTTTGGGGGGAAGGATAAAATATCAATAACATAGGGCTAACAGAACTTATTTCTTTTCTTTTGTGCCTGCTGGTGACACAGCTTATCAGTGTAAGTCATGTCATATTGTCATATTACATTTATTTCCACTTGTAGCCTTAGGCAAAGCTACCAAATACCAAAGGCTTATATTGCATCTCTGTTTAGATATATTTCTCCTAGAAAGGAGCAAGAGACAAAGTCTGCAATGATACCCTCAATTCTCAGACAAAAATATCTATATTAAAGAGGTCATGACCATTATTCTTGAAGTTGAAAATGATAAGCAAACACTTCCATATGTTACCATTTATATATCTGGTAACTATGATTACTCTTGATGTAGTTATGTGACATTTCAAAAACATGATACCATGAGATGCAAATCATTAAAATAAAAATGAAATATACAGTAAACTGAATTTATGATATTTTTAGAATTAAGCATCTACATTGTCATATTTTAAAGCACCTGAGAATACTTGAGTGATCATTAAGATATAGAATCTACTTTTTAAATATCTAAAGATATTTAAATGTTCTGATTAAGCCTAACCAAGGATTTCAACTTTTATGCTAGATAAGTTGAATAAATAAACTATTTCACTTTGTAATGGCTGTTTACTCTTGCTGCATCATTAGGTTATTTTTCTAAGAATTTGGAACATGCTATGTCATTAGAACTATTTCATGGTGAGAAATATTTATTTTGTCGGAAATGTGTGAATTTAGAGAATTAAATGGAAATTACGAAAGGAATTTGGCTCTTTCAATGAATGTTACTGCTAAATGCTGACTCACCATTTTATTCCACTATTTTTAATCAGGCAGGGTTAAGGTGGAAAACCTTAATTTTCTTACACAAGTAAGAAAGAGTATAAGCTTTGCACAGCTGTAATTCTGCAAGACATTATTTAAATTACACAAGGAAACCACTATTGCAAAACTGAAATCCATCTATTGTTTTAATAATGCACTCTAAGTGTAAGGAAATAAGTTCATATGAAATTATAAATGTGATATTTGGACACAATGGCAAATTGTGCCAAGGAAATTTAGGTGTAAAATCTGCATTTAATAAATCCATAAATTATTTCTAACACAAAAGAAAAAGCCAACTTATTTGAAATTATTTTTCACTTTATTTTCTGATTAAAGAACAGATGCTAGAACTCTAAAAGTTATAGCAAGATATACCACAAGCCTTCAGAATAAAAATTCGTATGATTATCTCTAGGATAATCACTGAAAGAATAAAAACTAATAACTAAAGTTTAATAGAATAAAAAGTTAAGTCATAAAGAACTTGATTAATCAAATATAACAAAAAAAAAATAAGGGAAAGGGTGACACAAAACAAGTAATCCGAATTAAAAACAATAGTGAGATGATACATATAAATCTATATATGTCAGTAATTACATTAAAGGTAAATTGACTACTCTTAGCAGTAGTTTAAGATTGTCACCTTAGATAAATAAAACAAAACCCAATTCTATGATGCTTTAACAATTCACTCTTTAAATATAAGGGCATTAAAACTCTGAATATAAAAGGAATGAAAATATACAGTGCAAATACTAACAATGCTTCATTAGAAAAGTTAAATTCAAAATATACAATGCAAATACTAACTATGCTTCATTAGAAAAGTTAAATTCAATTTTGTTGCTCCAGGAAGAGTTTCAAAATGTAATTTAACAGTAAGATATTTTTAGAGGAATTTAAAAAGTAAAATAGCTGGGAATAAATCCAACAAAACATGTCTAAATTCTTTTTTTTTTTTTTTCTTGGTGTGTATTAATCACTTTCATTATATATATTTTGAACATCTTTATTGGAGTATAATTGATTTACAATGGTGTGTTAGTTTCTGTTTTATAACAAAGTGAATCAGTTATACATATACATATGTTCCCATATCTCTTCCCTCTTGTGTCTCCCTCCCTCCCACCCTCTCTATCCCACCCCTCTAGGTGGTCACAGAGCACCGAGCTGATCTCCCTGTGCTATGCGGCTGCTTCGTGCTAGCTATCTATTTTACGTTTGGTAGTGTATACATGTCCATGCCACTCTCTCAGTTTGTCACAGCTTACCCTTCCCCCTCCCCATATCCTCAAGTCCATTCTCTAGTAGGTCTGTATCTTTATTCCCGTCTTGTCCCTAGGTTCTTCATGATCTTTTTTTTTTTTTTTCCTAGATTCCATATATATGTGTTAAAATACGGTATTTGATTTTTTTCTTTCTGACTTACTTCACTCTGTATGACAGACTCTAGGTTCATCCACCTCACTACAAATAACTCAATTTCATTTCTTTTTATGGCTGAGTGATATTCCATTGTATATATGTGCCACATCTTCTTTATCCATTCATCTGTCAATGGACACTTAGGTTGCTTCCATGTCCTGGCTATTGTAAATAGAGCTGCAATGAACATTTTGGTACATGACTCTTTTTGAATTACGGTTTTCTCAGGATATATGCCCAGTAGTGGGACTGCTGGGTCGTATGGTAGTTCTATTTTTAGTTTTTTAAGGAACCTCCATACTGTTCTCCATAGTGGCTGTATCAATTTACATTCCCACCAACAGGGCAAGAGGGTTCCCTTTTCTCCCCACCCTCTCCAGCATTTATTGTTTGTAGATTTTTTGATGATGGCCATTCTGACCAGTGTGAGGTGATACCTCATTGTAGTTTTGATTTGCATTTCTGTAATGATTAATGATGTTGAGCATTCTTTCATGTATTTGTTGGCCATCTGTATATCTTCTTTGTAGAAATGTCTATTTAGGTCTTCTGCCCATTTTTGGCTTGGGTTGTTTCTTTTTTTGATATTGAGCTGCATGAGCTGCTTGTAAATATTGGAGATTAATCCTTTGTAGTTGCTTCATTTGCAAATATTTTCTCCCATTCTGAGGGTTGTCTTTTGGTCTTGTTTATGGTTTCCTTTGCTGTGCAAAAGCTTTTAAGTTTCATTAGGTCCCATTTGTTTATTTTTGTTTTTATTTCCATTTCTCTAGGAGGTGGGTCAAAAAGGATCTTGCTGTGATTTATGTCATAGAGTGTACTGCCTATGTTTTCCTCTAAGAGTTTTATAGGGCCTGGCCTTACATTTAGGTCTTTAATCCATTTTGAGTTTACTTTTGTGTATGGTGTTAGGGAGTGTTCTAATTTCATACTTTTACATGTAGCTGTCCAGTTTTCCCAGCACCACTTATTGAAGAGGTTGTCTTTTCTCCACTGTATATGCTTGCCTCCTTTATCAAAGATAAGGTGACCATATGTGCGTGGGTTTATCTCTGGGCTTTCTATCCTGTTCCATTGATCTATATTTCTGTTTTTGTGCCAGTACCATACTGTCTTGATTACTGTAGCTTTGTAGTATAGTCTGAAGTCAGGGAGCCTCATTCCTCCAGCTCCATTGTTCGTTCTCAAGATTGCTTTGGCTATTCAGGGTCTTTTGTGTTTCCATACAGATTGTGAAATTTTTTGTTCTAGTTCTGTGAAAAATGCCAGTGGTAGTTTGATAGGGATTGCATTAAATCTGTAGATTGCTTTGGGTAGTAGAGTCATTTTCACAATGTTGATTCTTCCAATCCAAGAACATGGTATATCTATCCATCTATTTATATCATCTTTAATTTCCTTCATCAGTGTCTTATAGTTTTCTGCATACAGGTCTTTTGTCTCCTTAGGTAGGTTTAGTCCTAGATATTTTATTCTTTTTGTTGCAGTGGTAAATGGGAGTGTTTCCTTAATTTCTCTTTCAGATTTTTCACCATTAGTGTATAGGAATGCCAGAGATTTCTGTGCATTAATTTTGTATCCTGCTACTTTACCAAATTCATTGATTAGCTCTAGTAGTTTTCTGGTGGCATCTTTAGGATTCTCTATGTATAGTATCATGTCATCTGCAAACACTGACAGTTTTGCTTCTTCTTTCCAATTTGGATTCCTTTTATTTCTTTTTCTTCTCTGACTGCTGTGGCTAAAACTTCCAAAACTATGTTGAATAATAGTGGTGAGAGTGGGCAACCTTTTCTTGTTCCTGATCTTAAAGGATATGGTTTCAGTTTTTCATCATTGAGGACGATGTTGGCTGTGGTTTTGTCATATATGACCTTTATTGTGTTGAGGAACGTTCACTCTATGCCTACTTACTGGAGGGTTTTTATCATAAATGGGTGTTGAATTTTGTCGAAAGCTTTCTCTGCATTGATTGAGATGATGATATGGTTTTTCTCCTTCAATTTGTTAATATGGTGTATCACATTGATTGATTTGCATATATTGAAGAATCCTTGCATTCCTGGGATAAACTCCACTTGATCATAATGTATGATCCTTTTAATGTGCTGTTGGATTCTGTCTGCTAGTATTTTGTTGAGGATTTTTGCATCTATGTTCATCAGTGATATTGGTCTTTAGTTTTCTTTTTTTGTGACATCTGTGTCTGGTTTTGGTTTCAGCATGATGGTGGCCTCGTAGAATGAGTTTGGGAGTGTTCCTCTCTCTGCTATATTTTGGAAGAGTTTGAGAAGGATAGGTGTTAGCTCTTCTCTAAATGTTTGATAGAATTCGCCTGTGAAGCCATCTGGTCCTGGGCTTTTGTTTGTTGGAAGATTTTTAATCACAGTTTCAATTTCAGTGCTTGTGATTGGTCTGTTCATATTTTGTATTTCTTCCTGGTTCAGTCTCGGCAGGTTGTGCATTTCTAAGAATTTGTCCATTTCTTCCAGGTTGTCCATTTTCTTGGCATAGAGTTGCTTGTAGTAATCTCTCATGATCCTCTGTATGTCTGCAGTGTTAATTGTTACTTCTCCTTTTTCATTTCTAATTCTATTGATTTGAGTCTTCTCCCTTTTTTTCTTGATGCGTCTGGCTAATGGATTATCAATTTTGTTTATCCTCTCAAAGTACCAGCTTTTAGTTTTATTGATATTTGCTATCATTTCCTTCATTTCTTTTTCATTTATTTCTGATCTGATCTTTATGATTTCTTTCCTTCTGCTAACTTTGGGGGTTTTCTGTTCTTCTTTCTCTAATTGCTTTAGGTGCAAGGTTAGGTTGTTTATTTAAGATGTTTCCTGTTTCTTAAGGTAGGATTGTATTGCTATAAAATTCCCTCTTAGAACTGCTTTTGCTGCATCCCATAGCTTTTGGGTCATCGTGTCTCCATTGTCATTTGTTTGTAGGTATGTTTTGATTTCCTCTTTGATTTCTACAGTGATCACTTGGTTATTAAGTAGTGTATTGTTTAGCCTCCATGTGTTTGTATTTTTTACAGATCTTTTCCTGTAATTGATATGTAGTCTCACAGCGTTGTGGTCGGAAAAGATACTTGATACGATTTCAATTTTCTTAAATTTACCAAGGCTTGATTTGTGACCCAAGATATGATCTATCCTGTAGAATGTTCTATGAGCACTTGAGAAGAATGTGTATTCTGTTGTTTTTGGATGGAATGTCCTATAAATATCAATTAAGTCCATCTTGTTTAATGTATCATTTAAAGCTTGTGTTTCCTTATGTATTTTCATTTTGATCTGTCCATTGGTGAAAGTGGGGTGTTAAAGTCTCCTACTATGATTGTGTTACTGTCGATTTCCCCTTTTATGGCTGTTAGTATTTGCCTTATGTATTGAGGTACATCTATGCTGGGTGCATAAATATTTACAATTGTTATATCTTCTTCTTGGATCGATCCCTTGATCATTATGTAGTGTCCTTCTTTGTCTCTTGTAATAGTCTTTATTTTAAAGTCTATTTTGTCTGATATGAGAATTGCTACTCTAGCTTTCTTTTGATTTCCATTTGCATGAATATCTTTTTCCATCCCCTCACTTTCAGTCTGTATGTGTCCCTAGGTCTCAAGTGGGTCTCTTGTAGACAGCATATATACAGGTCTTGTTTTTGTATCCATTCAGTGAGTCTGTGTCTTTTGGTGGGAGCATTTAATCCGTTTACATTTAAGGTAATTATCGATATGTATGTTCCTCTTCCCATTTTCATAACTGTTTTGCGTTTGTTATTGTAGGTCATTTCCTTTTGTGTTTCCTGCCTAGAGAAGTTCCTTTAGCATTTGTTGTAAAGCTGGTTTGGTGGTGCTGAACTTTCTCAGCTTTTGCTTGTCTGTAAAGGTTTTAATTTCTCCATCAAATCTGAATGAGATCCTTGCTGGGTAGAGTAATAATCTTGGTTGTAGGTTTTTCTCCTTCATCACTTTAAATATGTCCTGCCACTTCCTTTTGCCTTGCCGAGTTTCTGCTGAAAGATCAGCTGTTAACCTGATGGGAATTCCCTTGTGTGTTATTTGTTGTTTTTCCCTTGCTGCTTTTAATATGTTTTCTTTGTATGTAATTTTTGATAGTTTGATTAATATATGTCTTGGCGTCTTTCTTCTTGGATTTATCCTGTATGGGACTCTCTGTGCTTCCTGGACTTGATTAACTCTTTCCTTTCCCATATTAGGGAAGTTTTCAACTATAATCTCTTCAAATATTTTCTCAGTCCCTTTCTTTTTCTTTTCTTCTTCTGGGACCCCTATAATTTGAATGTTGGTGAGTTTAATGTTGTCCCAGAGGTCTCTGATACTGTCCTCAATTCTTTTCATTCTTTTTTCTTTATTCTGCTCTGCAGTAGTTATTTGCACTATTTTACTTTCCAGGTCACTTATCCGTTCTTCTGCCTCAGTTATTTCTGCTATTGATCCCTTATAGAGAATTTTTAATTTCATATATTGTGTTTTTCATCATTGTTTGTTAGCTCTTTAGTTCTTCTAAGTCCTTGTTAAGGGTTTCTTGTATTTTCTCTAGTCTATTTCCAAGATTTTGGATCATCTTTACTATCATTATTCTGAATTCTTTTTCAGGTAGACTGCCTATTTCTTCTTCATTTATTAGGTCTGGTGGGTTTTTACCTTGCTCCTTCATCTGCTGTGTGTTTTTCTGTCTTCTCATTTTGCTTAACTTACTGTGTTTGAGGTCTCCTTTTCTCAGGCTGCAGGTTTGTAGTTCTCGTTCTTTTTGGTGTCTGTCCCCAGTGACTAAGGTTGGTTCAGTGGGTTGTGTAGACTTCCTGGTGGAGGGGACTAGTGCCTGTGTTCTGGTGGATGAGGCTGGATCTTGTCTTTCTGGTGGGCAGGTCCACGTCTGGTGGTGTGTTTTGGGGTGTCTGTGGCCTTATTATGATTTTAGGCAGCCTCTCTGCTAATGGATGGGGCTGTGTTCCTGTCTTGCTAGTTGTTTGGCATAGGGTGTCCAGCACTGTAGCTTGCTGGTCATTGAGTGAAGCTGGGTCTTGGCGTTGAGATGGAGATCTCTGGGAGATTTTTGCCGTCTGATATTACGTTGAGCTGGGAGGTCTCTTGTGGACCAGTGTCCTGAAGTTGGCTCTCCCACCTCAGAGGCACAGCACTGACTCCTGGCTGGAGCACCAAGAGCCTTTCATCCACATGGCTCTGAATAAAAGGGAGAAAAAATAGAAAGAAAGAAAGAAAGAAAGAAAGAAAGAGGATAAAATAAAATAAAGTAAAATAAAATAAAGTTATTAAAATAAAAAATAAAGAATAATTATTAAGAAAAAAAGTTTAAAAAGTAAAAAAACAAACAAACAAAAGAAAACCGGATGGACAGAATCCTAGGACAAATGGTGAAAGCAAAGCTATACAGACAAAATCACACACAGAAGCATACACATACACACTCACAGAAAGAGAAAAAGGGGAAAAAATAATATATCTTTGCTCCCAAAGTCCACCTCCTCAATTTGGGATGATTTGTTGTCTATTCAGGTATTCCACAGATGCAGGGAACATCAAGTTGATTGTGGAGCTTTAATCCGCTGCTTCTGAGGCTGCTGGGAGAGATTTCCCTTTCTCTTCTTTGTTTGCGCAGCTCCCGGGTTTCTGCTTTGGATTTGGACCCGCCTCTGCGTGTAGGTCACCTGAGGGCATCTGTTCCTTGCCCAGACAGAATGGGGTTAAAGGAGCAGCTGATTCTGGGACTCTGGCTCACTCAGGCTGGGGGGAGGGAGGGGTATGGATGCGGGGCGAGCCTGCGGTGGCAGAGGCCGACGTGATGTTGCAGCAGCCTGAGGCGCGCTGTGCGTTCTTCTGGGGAAGTTGTCCCTGGATCACGGGACCCTGGCAGTGGTGGGCTGCCTAGGCTCCTGGGAGGGGAGGTGTGGACAGTGACCTGTGCTTGCACACAGGCTTCTTGGTGGCGGTAGCAGCAGCCTTAGCGTCCCAGGCCCGTCTCTGGGGTCCGCGCTGATAGCCGCGGCTCACGCCTGTGTTTGGAGCTCCTTTAAGCGGCGCTCTTAATCCCCTCTCCTCACGCACCAGGAAACAAAGAGGCAAGAAAAAGTCTCTTGCCTCTTCGGCAGGTCCAGACTTTTTCCCGGACTCCCTCCCGGCTAGCTGTGGCGCACTAGCCCCCTTCAGGCTGTGTTCACGCCGCCAACCCCAGTCCTCTCCCTGCGATCTGACCAAAGCCCAAGCCTCAGCTCCCAGCCCCCAGCCCCCGCCCTCCCCGGCAGGTGAGCAGAGAAGCCTCTCGGGCTGGTGAGTGCTGGTCGGCACCGAGCCTCTGTGCGGGAATCTCTCCGCTTTGCCCTCCGCACCCCTGTGGCTGCGCTCTCCTCTGTGGCTCCGAAGCTTCCCCCCTCCGCCACCCGCAGTCTCCGCCCATGAAGGGGCTTCCTAGTGTGTGGAAACTGTTCCTCCTTCACAGCTCCCTCCCACTGGTGCAGGTCCCGTCCCTATTCTTTGTCTCTGTTTTTTTTTAATTTTCTTTTGCTCTACCCAGGTACGTGGGGAGTTTCTTGCCTTTTTGGAGGTCTGAGGTCTTCTGCCAGCGTTCATTAGGTGTTCTATGGGAACAGTTCAACATGTAGATGTATTTCTGATGTATCTGTGGGGAGGAATGTGATCTCCGCATCTTACTCTTCCGCCATCTTGAAGCTTCTGTCTAAATTCTTCATTGAAAAATTATAGAACTTCATTGAAAGACACCAAAGAAGGTCTTTCCTGGAAAAGAAAATTCAGTATCATAAAATATTATTTTAAAAGATTGTCTATGTATTCTGTGCAACTACAATCCAAATTCCAATAGTTATTTATTTATTATTTATTTTTTAATTGAAGTATAGTTGATTTATAATACTATATTATTTTCATGTATGCAGCATAGTGATTCAGTATTTTTACAGATTATACTCTATTAAAAGTTATTACATAATTCTCTGTGTTGTACATTTTATCCTTGTTTATCTATTTTATACATAGTAGTTTGTTTCTTTTAATGCCATACCCCTAATTTACCCCTCCCTGATTCCCTCTCCCCTCTGGTAACCACTTTTACCAGAGGGGAGAGGGAATCTGTATTCTTTTTATCTGTGAGTTTGTTTCTGTTTGCTATATACATTCATTTGTATTATTTTTTAGGTTCCATATATAAGTGATATACTGTACTTGTCTTTCTCTGACTTATTTCCTGAGCATAATATTCTCTAGGTCCACCCATGTTGCTGTAAATGGCAGAATTCCATTCGTTTTTATGGCTGAGTAATATTCCATTGTGTGTGTATATATATATATATATATATATATATATATATATATATATATACATACCATTTCTTCCTTACCCATTCATCTGTTGATGGACACTTGGTTTGCTTCCATATCTTGTCTATTGTAAATAATGCTGCTATGAATATTGGGGTGCATGTTTTGATAACTAGACATATTTTGATACAAGTATATGTAACATAAAAAAATATATTTCAGAAGTGCAAGGATCCCAAAATCTTGTCCTATGCACTCCTTCTTAGAGAGTGATTAGATGAGGTAGTAATGTAAACCAAGATAGAGAAAGATGTTAGATCCAGGAATGGGTAGATCTATCCCAGGAGAATGGTGAAGAGAAGCCTTCTGATGACTGGGAGTTGGGTTGATTTTTAAAATAACCAGGGAAGTTTTTAGCTTAGGGAAGAAGAATGAGCTCCAGGAAAATAAAAGACTTTGTAAATAGATACTATGAGAAGTGATTCATTGGTGATTATTGTTGATGATTTGGTGGTGGTTACATACAAGGAGAGGGAGAGAGAAAGAGAGGAGAAAAGGGGAGGGGAGAGGAGAGAGGAGAAAGAATGAGAGAAAGTTAGACAAGGGAAAAGGAAGGACTTACTGATTTAAGGAAAACAAGTTTGTACAATTTAAAACACAGTCATAGTACAATACTTGGCTCTGTAGTCAACAATATTATATAGTTTTGATGACATAAACACTGATGTTTTAATTTAATAAATCAATAATTATTTAGGAGGATGGAGAAGACAGGTTGAAGAGAGAGCTATATTTCCATCTGGCATAACGAGGAGTCAATAGGTAAATGCCAAATTGCTAATTCCTAAGTAGCAATATAAGCATATTTTATTTAGAAATGTGGAAGTAATTACCAGAAAAAAACCAAAAACTGTTAGAATTGTTTCCTTGGGAAAAATTGAGAGAGATGGGAAGACATAGGGTTAGTGACCACACTCTTTTTATGAGCCTTTTGGTACATTAGAAAAACCACTTTGTGTACTAACTTTTGAGAGTAAAAAAATTAACTACAGTAGTAAATAAAAATTATAAAATTTCAAGTTTTTACTTTATTCTGTAAAATTCCATTAATGTTAGTTGATCTATTTGGTAAATAAGTAGTCCTTATCTTCAAAAATGTATAAGACACACATACAAGGTACTGATTTTTTAAATGATACTTACTTTGCAATAGGACATCAGCTTAGAAAGCACTCTACCATCCAAGGCTCAGATCTACATTAAATAATTCATATAGATGAAGTTAATGGATGGTAGAACTCCAGAGATCATAGAGCTCTCTAAATGGGAAATCTAAGCTTGAGTGTTCAGTCTGTACCAGAAAAGTGCTGCTTTCTCTGAAATTCTCCTTCTTCCACCCTGTTCTCCTTTACCACAGTAAGTCCTTTCCATACAGTTTTTCCTTACAATCCTGGTAGCTTGATGGTTTACAATCCCTAAATGGTAACAGTTACTGATTTTCATAGTTTGTTGTCATGGTTACAGAAACACCAACTACAGAAGACAAACTGAGTTCATGATATGCCTTTCCTGCAAGATCAAAGTTCTAATTTTCCAGTTGTACTTGGATCTGAAATTTGGCTTCACATGAGTTCAGTCTGTTCCAGAACAAAGAGAAGCCAAGTTTACATTGTGTATTAAATGCTCCAATGTTTGACACTATATTTTCAAACATGGGACACACTTTATGGACTGGAACATAATAGTAGGTAATAAAATCATAGGGTTTATTTAAAAGGGTTTTTCTTTCTCTCTTTTTTAATCCCAAAGTTTTTCTTCTAGCATTAGATTTGCCTTAGTTTTTCAATGGCTATTGTTTATCTAACAGAGAAAGCAGAGATAGCTTAAATTCTGGAAAGAAATGGTCAAAGATAGGAACTAATCAATCTCTAGTAATTCTTTCCATTCACTTTGTTTACTCTCTTTTTATGTTTCTCACCATGAGTCTCTGCAACTTTAAAAATCAGAGTTCCATTGACCTTGTACAAAGAACTGCTGTTCCTTAATCACAGAGGCTCTAGATGTGAGGTAGAATGTCCTGAAGCTCACATAAGGAACTAGAGCTTCAGAAAGATGGGACTGCCATTTCCTATTCCAAGAATCACACACAATTCTTGTCTTGTCTTAGAGGTAACAGTTTGCTACCCTCTAACGGGAAAAGTCGATTAAACTGTTAAGAATTAAAATCTGATTTTAAGGCCTGTTATGAGATTAGCATACAACTGGACAAGGTTAGCACATCTGATTATACCCACGAGATATAAGTTTGAATTTGTAAATGAAAACAAGGGACCCATCGTTACTCAAAGCAATTTACAGACATTCATCACTACCATAATTTGTGACCTTAGAGCGTCAGCTGAAGTTAAATTTGTACATATGCCTGCTAAGTTATCTGGTATTTTCAGAAAGAAAATGAAACATAATGTACTTTAAAAAAGAAGAAAAAGAAAAAGAGAAAAGAAGATTCTCAGTTTGCTTTAGACTCAGGGTATCAAGCTTACCAGTAATGATGTTTTGACAGGAATAAAATGATGAGTTTTCCTGAAGGTTTGCTTAGTCACACTAGGTTTTATCTGATACTTCTGGAGGGAATGTCCGCAATCATGAATGACACTTAGCTGCATGCTTGTGCATTACATTCAATACTGGAATCCAATTCAAAATTAACGCTGCTTCAGAGATCAAGTTGGGATGAACTCTATGGTCCTAAATCAAACAACCCCTGTAGAATGAGAAGGGGCTGGGGAATAGCATCACCGCCAGAATGGGGGAGAGTGAGGGAGCCACGGTCACGCCTACACTTTCTCACTAGTTCTGTAAGCACTGGTTAAACTGAACATAGGTTGTTAACTTAAAATTCAGTGTATTAAAACCATTAGCCAGACTCATCAAGAAAAAAAGGGAGAGGACTCAAATCAATAGAATTAGAAATGAAAAAGGGGAAGTAACAACTGACACTGCAGACATACAAAGGATCATGAGAGATTACTACAAGCAATTCTATGCCAAGAAAATGGACAACCTGGAAGAAATGGACAAATTCTTAGAAATGCACAACCTGCCGAGACTGAACCAGGAAGAAATACAAAATATGAACAGACCAATCACAAGCACTGAAATTGAAACTGTGATTAAAAATCTTCCAACAAACAAAAGCCCAGGACCAGATGGCTTCACAGGCGAATTCTATCAAACATTTAGAGAAGAGCTAACACCTATCCTTCTCAAACTCTTCCAAAATATAGCAGAGAGAGGAACACTTCCAAACTCATTCTACGAGGCCACCATCACGCTGAAGCCAAAACCAGACACAGTTGTCACAAAAAAAGAAAACTAAAGACCAATATCACTGATGAACATAGATGCAAAAATCCTCAACAAAATACTAGCAGACAGAATCCAACAGCACATTAAAAGGATCATACATTATGATCAAGTGGAGTTTATCCCAGGAATGCAAGGATTCTTCAACATACGCAAATCAATCAATGTGATACACCATATTAACAAATTGAAGAAAAAGAAATAAAAGGAATCCAAATTGGAAAGAAGAAGTAAAACTGTCAGTGTTTGCAGATGACATGATACTATACATAGAGAATCCTAAAGATGCTACCAGAAAACTACTAGAGCTCATCAATGAATCTGGTAAGGTAGCAGGATACAAAATTAATGCACAGAAATCTCTTGCATTCCTATGCACTAATGATGAAAAATCTGAAAGAGAAGTTAAGGAAACACTCCCATTTTCCATTGCAACAAAAAGAATAAAATACCTAGGAATAAACCTACCTAGGGAGACAAAAGACCTGTATGCAGAAAACTATAAGACACTGATGAAGGAAATTAAAGATTTTACAAATAGATGGAGAGATATACCATGTTCTGGATTTGAAGAATCAACATTGTGAAAATGACTATGCTATCCAAAGCAATCTACAGATTCAATGCAATCCCTATCAAACTACCACTGGCATTTTTCACAGAACTAGAACAAAAAATTTCACAATTTGTATGGAAACACAAAAGACCCCGAATAGCCAAAGCAATCTTGAGAACGAAAAATGGAGCTGGAGGAATGAGGCTCCCTGACTTCAGACTATACTACAAAGCTACAGTAATCAAGACAGTATGGTACTGGCACAAAAACAGATATATAGATCAATGGAACAGGATAGAAAGCCCAGAGATAAACCCACGCACATATGGTCACCTTATCTTTGATAAAGGAGGCAAGCATATACAGTGGAGAAAAGACAGCCTCTTCTATAAGTGGTGCTGGGAAAACTGGACAGCTACATGAAAAAGAATGAAATTAGAACACTCCCTAACACCATACACAAAAGTAAACTCAAAATGGATTAAAGACCTAAATGTAAGGCTGAACACCATCACACTCTTAGAGGAAAACATAGGCAGAACACTCTATGACATAAATTACAGCAAGATCCTTTTTGACCCACCTCCTAGAGAAATGGAAATAAAAACAAAAATAAACAAATGGGACCCAATGAAACTTAAAAGCTTTTGCACAGCAAAGGAAACCATAAACAAGATGAAAAGACAGCCCTCAGAATGGGCGAAAATATTTGCAAATGAAGCAACTGACAAATGATTAATCTCTAAAATTTACAAGCAACTCATGCAGCTCAATATCAAAAAAACAAACAGCCTAATCCAAAAATGGGCAGAAGACCTAAATAGACATTTCTCCAAAGAAGATATACAGATTGCCAACAAACACATGAAAGAATGCTCAACATCATTAATCATTAGAGAAATGCAAATCAAAACTACAATGAGGTATCACCTCACACTGGTCAGAATGGCCATCATCAAAAAATCTACAAACAATAAATGCTGGAGAGGGTGGGGAGAAAAGGGAACCCTCTTGCCCTGTTGGTGGGAATGTAAATTTGATACAGCCACTATGGAGAACAGTATGGAGGTTCCTTAAAAAACTAAAAATAGAACTACCATACAACCCAGCAATCCCACTACTGGGCATATACCCTGAGAAAACCATAATTCCAAGAGTCATGTACCACAATGTTCACTGCAGCTCTGTTTACAATAGCCAGGACATGGAAGCAACCTAAGTGTCCATTGACAGATGAATGGATAAAGAAGATGTGGCACATATATACAATGGAATATCACTCAGCCATAAAAAGGAACGAAATTGAACTATTTGTAGTGAGGTGGATGGAGCTAGAGTCTGTCATGCAGAGTGAAGTAAGTCAGAAAGAGAAAAACAAATACCGTATGCTAACACATATATATGGAATCTAAAAAAAAAAAAAAAATGGTCATGAAGAACCTAGGGGCAAGACGGGAATAAAGACGCAGACCTACTAGAGAATGGACTTGAGGACACGGGGAGGGGGAAGGGTAAGCTGTGACAAAGTGAGAGAGTGGTAGTGTATATATGGACATATATACACTACCAAATGTAAAATAGATAGCTAGTGGGAATCAGTTGCATAGCACAGGGAGATCAGCTTGGTGCTTTGTGACCAGCTAGAAGGGTGGGATAGGGAGTGTGGGAGGGAGGGAGACACAAGAGGGAAGAGATATGGGGATATATGTATATGTATAGCTGATTCACTTTGTTATAAAGCAGAAACTAACACACCATTGTGAAGTAATTTTGGTCCAATAAAATCGTTAAAAAAAAAAAAAGTAGAAGAAGTAAGATCGTACCGAAGTCCAAAAAAAAAAAAAAAATTTTCAATGTATTAACCAAGCAAACTCATCATCTCAAGGAGGCGTATTTCTCTTTCGGTGCTCCTTTTCATTGCAAAAGGGACCACCGTCCCCCAGGGTAATCAAACTTAAAACCTCGAAGCAACCCTTGATTTTTCGTTCTCCCTCATATTCCACATCTAATCATTCATGAAATTGTTTTTCCTACCTCAGAAATATGTGTAGAATATTAAAATATCTTCTTATGTCATCATCATTGAAATTCAAATAATTATCACTGTAGAAGTTTCCTAATCACTCTCTTCTTGTCCGTGTTTGCCCTTTCTAATTCATTCTTGGCCCAGAAACCAGAGAAATCTTTTTTTTAAAATACAAATCTGTCATTGCATTCTTAAAACTGTGTGGTTACTTCACATTGTTTTAAAATATACGAAATCCTTACAAAACTATCCACAGTCTGGTCCGTATAGCTCTAGCCTTATCTCACTTTACCTTTGTCCTTTATGCTATTTAAATCTTCTGAGCTTCTTTCAGATTTCAAGCATTACAACAAGTCCCCTACATACGAACCTTCAAATTGTGAACTTTCAAATATGCTAACATTCTTTCG
Organism: Balaenoptera physalus; assembly: GCF_965194825.1. NCBI lineage: Eukaryota > Metazoa > Chordata > Mammalia > Artiodactyla > Balaenopteridae > Balaenoptera > Balaenoptera physalus. Next base: position 133,340,795 of record NC_138884.1, read on the forward strand.
CATGTCCAGTTATGTAAGTTAGTTCGTACATTGTCATGTGCGTGCATCCTCTACAAGTGGTTGTGCTTTTGTGTACTTTACTGTACAGTACTGTATAGAGTATGGTAGTACAGTATCTTTATTTCAAGCCCAGGATGTCCGGAAGCAAGCGTAAAAGCAGTGATGATGTAGCTGGTACTACTGTACTTTTCAAGGTACTGTACTGTAAGATTAAAAATGTTTTCTTTATTTTTGTGTTTGTTTGTTTTTTATGTATTATTTGTGTGAAAAGTATTATAAAGCTATTACAGTACAGCACTATATAGCCGATTGTGTTAGCTGGGCACCTAGGCTAACTTTGTTGGACTTAACGAACAAATTGGACCTATGAATGCGCTCTCGGAATGGAACTCGTTCGTATGCACGGGACTTAAACTGTATTTACAGAATCTGTTGGTTCTGGGATTTTGCGTGTGTGTGTGTGTGTGTGTTGGGAAGGGGGGATATATTTATATGAGATGCTATTACTCCTCCATTTTCACCCTATTCCTGTTCAACCTTTCCTGTCAGTTTAAGAGTTAGTTCTTTAAGGAAACCTTCCTCATTCCTAGACAAGTATAAATCCCCACATTCTGACCCAATGCTTTGTGCCCTGAACCTCTTCTCCACTCTTCAGTTTCCACCTCAATGTTCATACCTGACTTTAAGCCCCAAGTCTTCAGGGGCTTTTTCTATCTTGTTCATACTTGGCCTCCTTATTTCTACTATAAATCCTGAGAGGTAGTAGAAGCATGATAAATATTGATTTATACAAATTGAAAGAAATACATTAGAATGATAAAATCACGTATCAGCTTCCTTTCAAATGCTGAAGACTAGAGATTTCAAAGCATTATACCTATATCATGATCCACATTTTACTTCTCTTGGTTTGCCCATTAGAATTGTTTGTGAGTATATATGCATGTGTGCTATGTATAAGTGTGTGTTAAAGGGTGGAGAGCCGAATGAAAGAAAGTATGAGTGCCAAGAACCCCTCCCCAACCCAATTTTTTTGGCCAACAGTGTGAAAAGCACTGTGTGGGACAATTTGCCTTCCTTTTATCAAAGGCCTGCCATGTTCTGCAGTCTTTTCTAGGCTTCTTGGTAGAACATATGCCAAAACAAAAATGCTTATAAAATGCAAATAGGAATCCTCTGGAGAATAAATCACAGCCTACCCTGATGCCTTTGTCTGCCTTTAAAGATGTGAAGATCTGAGAGAATATATAAAACCTAATCCCTTCCTGTGGTTTTAAGAAAACATTGAGAACAAAATACATGTAACCCTCAGCACATACTTGCAGTCACTCTAAGTAAATGTTTCCTCTATACCTTGTGGAAAAAGTGATTTTGTGACTCTCTGCTTTTGAAACTGAGCTAGATTTTTTTTTTTTTTCAAAACACCACTTTATTGAAAAGTCTATATACTTTGGAAGCAGCACCTTTCTCAAATTCTGTACCTTGGAGTAGTATTTCTTTTGAGATGTTTATAAGTTAAACAAGGAAACCCTACATCTTTGGGGGGTGGATGGGTTACATTGCACTGTATCATACTATTAAATTTTTTGAGAAGTATTGCTGTGAAGAAATTTGAGCAACATAGATTAACCTAGATTTTCCAAATATTATATCATGCAGCCAAACTCTTTATGTTTGTTTGTTGGGTTTGAATTCTTGTTAAAATCCAAGTCACTCAGAAAAAAATTGACAAAATTCTAGTGTAACGGGAAAGAAAATGAGTTCCACTCTAGCAACCTTATCAGTCTCTTTTACCCTTCAGATAACCTAACATATCCTAGTTTCAGTCACAATTTGTAAAATGACAATAATCACACCTACTCCCTAGTAGTGTAATGAGAAAATGAGAAACTTTACTAGAATTCCTACTCAAAGATCTCATTTTCTCTTCTAAGTTCCATACCAGAGGAGAAAAATTGTGACAAAGCATTTTATATGAAATATATATAGCAGCATTTATTGTAACATATTATAATTGTGACATTTGTGTAAATCCTTAAATAGCAATGCTTTTTGCACTGGGGTAACTTTAAAAATGGAGGTTCTGTACAAATTCTGGTTGTTGCCATCAAAAGTCATATAGCAGAAAGGCAAGCAGTACCACACGTGTACACAGGGAGAACCTGATTGGCACTGCAATCAAAATGCAGGGAGATGCACTTTACAGATTAGGAAAGCAACTGCAGAAACAATGACTCTGAATGCTCTTTTATATTCATATCACTCTTGGCATGCCTGCAAATCATAAACAAACTTCAAAGAGTGAAAAGTCAGAAATTGGATCACATAGCATACAGGTTTCTAGAGAAGTCTAGGTTATGAATTGGAAATGACTGAATGTGAATTCCTTGTCAGATTTGTGCCATCAAGGGAACCTGACCCTTATCCCCTTACCACTCCCTTCCCCACACCCAGGACCCATCACTTAAGTAAAGGCAAATTCAGTCTAAGAGGAAAACTCAGACACCACAGAGTAAACACATTATCCTCTGCCTAAAGAATCATACTTCAGAGACAACAAATGATTTTTTTCCCCCGGGAGAATTGCTGTTAGCAAATATATGACAGTTCACAGACTTTCATTCTAGTGAAGCTAACTGGAAATGGAAATCACTGAATCAGACTGGAAATGGAAATTATCTGCAGGAGTCTCAGTTATTTCAGCTTTCAATGATTTCCCCCATGTGCATTTTTACTGAATTCATGTATAAGAAATAGGAAAGTCAAACCATGATTTCTCTCTTAAAAAGACAAGAAAGTAATACTAAATTTTAAGGCTTTGGAATCATTCATTGCTTTGTCTGGGTAATATCCAAGAACAGAACAGCAAATTAGCATATAGCAAAAGTTGTGGATAGATTTTCAGAATGGATTAAGAACATTTTATTTGATACTAAGGTGAGAGGAAACATGAGGCATAGGAAACATACTACTGTACAAAGTGTGCTGGAGAAGAAGTTCAACTGGGCAATGAAATGCTTCAGCTTCTGAAGCTAACATTTTTCTTTTAGGAAGAATCGCAAGTTCATTTATCTAAATTACCTTTCATTTTATATATTGATTTTTGGTATATGACCACTATCATCATTGGTCCAAGTATAAGATTCTTTTTATTACTTTTTGATTTCTTCACATTTTTAGTTACTCATTTAATAACACAATGAACCCCTGTGAAACTACCTCCCAAAACAAACAAAAGCCTTACAAATAAGTCACTTCTAAGGGCTCCTCCACTATACCATTCCTCTGTCTTCCCCACTCCCAGAGGTAAACATTATTTTGCGTTTTGAATTTATCATTTGTCGTGGATGCTGAAGTTAGCTGCCTGGATCATCTGTTTAAGACTGAGGAGCCTATCCAGCCAAGCGCCGGGAATGTCGGTGATTGGCAAGTCTTCCTGCAACTCCCTCTTGGAATTACCTGAGACTCTTCACATCCAAGGTCGCTTCCTTTCGGAGACAGCATGCATCCAATCAGTGTGAGTGAGTGAGTGAATGTGTGTGTGTGTGTGTGTGTGCGCACGTGTGCTGTGTGGGAGGAGATTGGGACGGGTGTGTAGGTCCAGCTCCCTCGCGCCAACGCAAGACAACTCTCTGGAACCATTCCACCTCGAGAGCTTGTGAGGGCTGCTGAGGCTCATTTCGGAGACTGCATCTCACTTAGTCCAGCCTCTCCTCTTCCTTCATTTTATACACAGAAATTTCCCTCTCAGTTTCTGTTTTCCAGAGAACCCAATCTTTGACATTATTCCTATGCTCTTTCCAACAAATGATGCAGATGCACTTGTACATCCATAAGTAAAGAAATAAATCATGACTTAAACCTCTTTCCTCATACAGAAATTAACTCAAAATGGGTAATGGACTTAAGTATAAAACTTTTAGGAAAAATGCATAGAAAACATTTGGCAGATAAAAAGACTTTCAACATCATTAGCCATTAAGAAAATGCAAATTAAAACCACAGTGAGAGATCCTAACCACACCTATCAGAATGGCTAAAATAAGAAATAAGGACAATAACAAATACTGACAAGAATGCGGAGAAACAATCACTTGAACATTGCTAGTGGGAATGTGAAATGATACAGCCGCTTTGGAAAACAGCTTGACACTTTCGTATAATACTAAACATACAATTATCATACAGCAGAGCTATGGAAAACTCAGGCATTTATTCCAGAGAAATAGAAACTCATGTTCATTAAAACAAACAAAAATCTGTACATGAAGAGAAATAGCAGCTTTATTCATAATAGCTACAAACTGAAATCAACACAGATGTCCTTCACAGGTGAATAGTTAAACTAACTGTGGTACATCCATACCATGAAAAACTACTCAGCAATAAGATGGAAAAATGACTAATAGAGGCAACGACATGGATGAATCAACAGGGAATAACAGAGGAAAAATTCAGTCCCCAAGGTTACATACTATATGATTTCATTTGCAGAAGATTCTTGAAATAACAAAACTATAGCAACATAGAACAGATCAGTAGTTATCAGAAGTAAGGGATAAGGTTGGGGAGGTGTGGTTATAAAAAAGAAATAGGAGGGATTCTTGAGATAGATTTGTTCTATATCTTGACTATAGTGCTCCATATACAAACGTATACATGTGATAAAATTACATAGAACTAATACATCTACAAAGATGAGTACAAGTTAAATTTGGGAAATCCGAATAAGATTGATGGTTTGTATCAGTGTTAATATCCTTGTGATATTGTGGTATGGTTTTGCAAGATGTTACTAATGGGGGAAACAGCATAAAGAGTACAAGATTTCTCTGTATGACTTCTTGCAATGGTATGTGAATCTATAATTATCTCAAAATAAAAAATTTAAAAATGTAATGCTTCTTTTTAAAGTGTATAATAGTATACACTGCATACTATCTTGGGGGACTTTTTCTTTCAGATACTTTCCAATTCATTCTACGTGACAGGTTAATACCAAGATGTATCCAATCTCTTGCATGCAGATTTCTTTCATTCCTTTTTTCTACTGTTTAATATTCCAATGTGATTATAACAAAATGTATGTGTATATTCTACTAATGATTAGCATATGTGCTTTTTCCAGTTTTTGTTATTATGTATCGTCTTGCCTTGGTACACATGGTACTCATGTGCAAGTGTTTCTAGTTCATTGATCTGCTCCCATCATTCCTTCAAATTTGGAATTTAATCTGTGTTCCTTTTATAACTAATTTTCAACCGTATTTCTTTCCTAGTATAAAGATTTAAGGCTATACATTTCCTTTAAAATATTGTTTCTGCATTTTTCCACAGGGCTTAATGTACAATGTAGTTATCCTTAGTTAATTATTTTTAAAAATTTACATTGCCAAATTTTCCGACAAGTTGTTTAGATAAGTTTTTTAAAAACTTTCAAATATATGGGGGTTTATTTATTCATCTTTTGTTGTTGTTCTTTTGCATGTTTAACTGAATTGCATAATCCGGAGAGAACATGAGCTGCATGATATCTATGCTTTGAAATTTATTGTTACCTGATTCATGACCTAGTAAATAATTTTGTGAATGTGCCATATGCACTCAAGAAAAATTTCTTTACTCTAATTTGAGGGCACAGAAATCTGTGTAACTCCATTAGAATAAAGTTGTTATTTTTACTGTTCAAATCATATCTTCAGTTACTTTTTGGCTATTTGTCTTTTCAACGATTAATAGAAGGATGTTGAATTCACCCTCTATATTAGTAGATTTACCTTAACCTCCCAGTAATTGTATCCATTTTTAAAAATTTATACAATTTGAGGCTAGCTTATTAGAGGCAAATGCAGTTAAAATTGTTATATCTTTTGGGTGTATTTAAACTTTGATCATTTTTGTAGAAATCCTAAAAATGTGTTTTGCTTTAATGTCTGAAGTCATTATAGCTAAATCAGCTTCATTTTGTTTCCTAACCTAAAAAGTGAGCTAGTTACTATGAATGTAGATTTTTATTTCATTCCTTCTGAGAATAGAAAACAATCAACAACCAGTACCTTGGATTATACTAGGATTATCACTTGTGGCTCAAGATGCAACATGACTTACTAAAGATTTTACAGTAAAGTTACTTTACATTAAACTTTATTATTTCTATATATTTGTTTGTAAGGACAGTGCATTAAAAATGCAGTTGGTTTTTATGTATTTCTTCAATTATTTATAAATCATCTATGAAACAGTGTTAAGTCCCCCTTTTTATTCCTCTCTAAGCAATTTTTTTTTTATTATGTGTGTGAAAGCAAGCAACCCCCTCTTTTAAAAAAGTAAAGGAAATGTATAGCTTAAATCTTTAAAATCTTCAGAGATTTTGACTGTCTTAGAATGAAGAATCTCCTGAATAGGGAAAGTAAGATAGATTTATGTACAGTATCACATTCTACATTCTAATAAGTTTGATAACATCTTTATAATGTCCCTTAAGCAGGCCTTACCCTGTCCTATATTGCTGTGTATATTTTAGACAGATAAATGTAGAAATAAAGATATACTTAAGGTCATTTAGAAGAAGAAACAAAAAACGGAATAAACATTTAAGCAGATACGTAACTAATGCATTGAAAAATAAGGAAATAAAATGGTCATCTTTTCTGTTAGCATTCAAAAACAATGTTTAGGGCACTGTAAAATATTTAGCTGATGTCATTAGGACCTATCCCAGCTGTAGAATACTGATCCTTTTAGGAGTAACAAATTTGAGCCTCTTGACAAATGATCAGGATATTCTGAAGCTTTCCACTTTGGCAAGCTTTCAGGAAGGTCTCAGCAGAAAGTAAGGTCATTGCTTTCCCCATTTAGTGAATGCTTAAGGAGTCAATAAAATTTCTGACCTTGTTTTATTTGGGACTTTTTTTTTCATTTGTTTAAACTATTGCATTTTAAAAGAAACCTAATGGAAAAAGAACAGACATTGACCATGGATATGTGTCTAGGTTAACCTCCTTTTCCAAAGCAAGATCTTTCACAAGGTTGACAACCATTGCTAGTCACAGCCTTTCAACTTTGTCTTCCAGGCACATAGCTGCCTCATCTTCCTTTCAAAAGCATGGTTCTAATCATGTAACACCTCCCACCTTAAAAAACATCAATGGCTATCCATTGATTTCAGATCTATGCTGGCAGTGTTTGACCTGTATCTCTAAGCCAGATCACTTCCTAACCCGGTTTGAATTTACATTTACAATTTCATTTCACTATTTTCCTTTCATCTACCTATGATTCAGCCAAAGTCAGGGATGGTATATATTCTGTCCTTTAATCATGTTGGTTTCTTTCCTTATCTGGTCCTTTACCTCAACCTCTACCAAGGATGGCTAACATCCTTTACTGTTCTGCTCAGATGGGATTTTACCTCTTTAATGAACCCTACCTTAGACCCCCTCTGACCTAAAAATACGCTCTCCTCCTTCTGAATTACATATTAGCACATTACGTGTGGAAAATAGAAAATATGACTTATATTATGTATCTATGTCTTCAATGTCCCAGAAAGCTTTCAACAACAGTTGAACAAGTGAGTACTATGCTAAGAAATGGAATAGAATGGTGAGCTTAACAGCATTCCATGTGGACAAAAAAGTTCATGCAGGAAGTGTGGGAAGTCTAAATCTTCTCTAGGACAATAAAGAATTGTTCAAAATAATGAACGGTAAAACAGTAGGCTGGATCACAACAAACTGGAGAATAGAACCTCCAGTAAAAAACCGTTAACCCCCGTGGTCCAAAAGAACAAAGAAAGTTAAGGATGTGTATTCTCCAGGTATACTCTTTTCCAGTTTAGACTTTGGCTAAAGACTATTACAATGTTGACAAAAGCATTTTAATGTGAGAGACTTTGTTTTTAAGAAAAAAAAAATGATGAAGAGTTATATACATATTTAAGAAACTGGTCTCATGAGTTCAAGAAGTCAAAATTACAAATTTGGACTTCATTTTGTAGATTTTTATTTATCAAACTGAGTGGGCTGATACATTTTCAGGTGTTCATGACTCTGAAAGAGGTTTTTAAAAATTAATTTTAAAATTTTGATAATGATCTAAAATAAATGAATATTCTGGCACATTTGATGACCACGTTAAATGCTGACACAGTTGCAGCCTCCTTCTATCCTACAATTGTTTTTCTTTCCTCTTGATATAGTTAAGGAGTTTTTCCTGCTTCTATCATGGGCTAAATTCTTCCTGTGTGCCTGGAATATCATCCTCTTTTGCTCCCCAAGGACTTCTTTGCTGCCAGTAACTCTTTTCTTTCTGATTCATCAGTTTCTTGCTTCCTACTTATTCATCTCCACATGTACACAAATACAATCTTTTGTCTCCTGTCTTAGAAAATGCCACCCGTGGTCCAACACATCCCTCTACATATTATTCTATCTCTCTGCTTCCATTCTATGAAAAAAAACCCAAAAAAACAAAAACTAACCTCTAATGATACCTAGTTCCTGTCTCCACTTTATAACCTCTCATTCTATCCTAAATCTATTACAGTTGGACTTCCATACTCATAAGTCTACTACAGCTGCTCTTTGGAAATCACCAATTACCTCCACATTACCAAATCAGTGCTCTGTTCTTCACCGTATACAAACTTTAAACAGCATACAGTAGAGATGAGAAATCACTTCCTATTGGAACACTTTCTCCTCTTTGTTTCTATGACATTATACTCTCCAGGCTTTCTCTTATGGTAGAGACACCCTAATCTGCAAGAATTTAAATGCTGGTATTCCCTAGGGCTCAGTCTTTCTTGTCCTCTCTTCCCTGACCCTCTCTCTCTTCTCCTCTCCCTTCTCTTTTCTCCTCTCTCCTCTTCTCCTATTCTTGTCTCTGTATTCTCTGACATTGATTTAATCCAGTCTCATTTCTTTAACATCATCTACATGCTGATAAGTCCCAAGTATATGCTTTTAGTCCTGACCTCTTCAATGAGCATTTACTTCATTTATGCAAATGTCAATATGTAACTCTTACTTGAATAGCTAATAGTATTTTAAACTTCACATCTCCAAAGCAGAACTCCTAATTTTCTCCCCTACAAACCTATTACCTTTTTTCTACCTTCAAAAGGATGACCTCATTCATCCAGATTTGTAAGGCCCATTCTTCTTTTCCCCACTTTCTACATCCAGTCCAACAAAAGGTTCTGCTTGTTGTACTTACATAATATGACATTCATCCTTCCAGTCCTTTCCACATTTTCCTCCTAGTCTGAGATTCAAACTCATTTCTGCACTTCCTCTTAATGCCCTCAATAAGGAATTTAAATTAATTTTTCACAAAACAGAGTGATTTTATTTTTATAAAGGAAATCACATCATATTACTCTCCTACTTAAAACCTACTAATGATTGTGCCTTGTACCTAGACTAACATCTACAGTCTCCATCAGTGCCTACAAGACTGTCCAGAATCTGGCCCCATATACCTTTCTCTTCAACTCTCCCACACTCTCCATCTAAAATGTTATTCTCTCACTTTGCTTGAGTGGCTGCTTCATTTTATCCATTTCCTGCTTAAGAGTCATCTCCTCACTGAGGAGTTTCCTGACCATTCATTTGAAAGTAGAAGTGTTTGGCACTCTGTTCACACTCTATCCCATGAGCCTATGTTTTATTCATAGTCGTTATGAGTATCTATAATTATCTTACTCATTCTTCCCATGGATATATAAATTTCAAAAGAGTGGAGATTGTACCAATCACATTTCTGATGTACTCCTAGACTACAACAATGTCTGGTGCATAGGAAATACTCATTGAATGCAAAACCAGATGGTGACAAGAATTTGCAATATTTCTCAAAATGGGGTCCATGCATCCCAGGGGCCTATAGAAATATTCTTAAGGGTTTATGAGTTCTTAAGTTTGAGAAACACAGTTTTAGATCATGGAGATACAAGAAGAATTTATAGATTGAGAAGTATATTCATTTCATAGTGCTATTATAACAAATTATCATAAACTTCGTGGTTTAAAACAACAGAAATTTATTTTCCCACAATTCTAGAGTTCAAAAGTTTGACATAAATGTGTTGGCAGGACCACAGTCCCTCTGCAGACTCTAGAAGAGAATGCTTCCTTGCTTCTTCCAGCTTCTGGTGGCTCCTAGCATTTCTCTACTCATGGTTGCATAATTCCGATCTCTGCCTCCATCTTCACATAGCCTTCTCCTCTTCTCTGTCTTTCTCCACTCTGTGTCTCTTATAAGGATACTTGTCATTGGATTTAGGGCCCACAGGGATAATCCAAGATGATTTCATCTTAATATTCTTAATTACATTAGCAAAAGACCTTTTATTTTTCATATAAGGTTATATTCATGGGTTTTGCGATGTAATCATATCTTTTCAGGGGCCCACCATTCAACCTACTACAGAAAGTGACATTATATGTTGGGATTTAGGCAGTTCAACCTGACCACAATGTGTAGTTGTCCCAACTGAGCAGTAAGTAGTGAAAGAGGCTACCAGGCTATTGCAAAGTGTCAGGCAATGATGGCCTGAAATAATCCTGTGGCATAAAACATGATAAAGAGGAGGGACTGAATTTAAAACACATTTATTAGGTAAAAAGCAACATGATTTTTAGATCAATCTTACTAAGGAAATTTTCATGTCTTTTGGAAATTTTTATTCTTTCATTTATTCTATAATTAGTACCTAGTATCCCCCACCCTGCTACAAATGACAGCAGTGAAAACAAACCTAGGCAACTGGACAGAATGTAAAAAAGTGCAGCAAAGAGGATCAGGGAACCAGCATCACCAAAGCCAGTTCCTGTTTTTAGTAACAGAAAAAGACTTTAAAGATTGAAGCTATTTCTCTATTATATTCAGGCCACACTTTCATTAGTGGATGTATCTCGGATAAACCCATTGCTTTGTTTTGTTTTACATACCATCCTGTTTTGTTGTTATGAAAGCTACACATGCATATTGAAGAAAATTCTGTGAATACCAAGATTTTTTAAAAATTTGAATCACCAATATTACAACTACCCAGAATGAATCAATATTTTTATCTGTAAAAACAAAAATAAAGTCACTCTCCATCCATTTTCCTGTTCATTATCACACCATGCAAAATGGCTGTAAAAATGGCACCAAATTTTAACTATCAAGGCATAAGTATAATATACTCTGGAGCACCTCGAGTGGAACATCTCAAATAAGTTCATCATCCATATTAGCTAAAACTTAGTTCAGATTTTAACCAAAATTGGAGGATATGTTTAAAATTGTCTGCATTAATACAATAATCAAGTGAGGTGTGTAATCTTGGCTTGAAATCTCTGTGGCACTTTAAAAGCTAGGCCACCACCCCCCAGAAGCAAAAACTGATATACAATGAGCAGGCTACCCATTGTCAATCAGGGGACACCACCATTTACAATAGCATCAAAAAATACTTAGGAATAAATTTAACAAAATAAGTACAAAACTTACTTATACTCTGAAAACTATAAAACCAAACTAAAACAACCAAAATAAATTGAAAGACATCCCATGTTCATGGATTGGAACAATTAATATTGTTAAGATGGCAATTCTCAAACTGACCTACAAATTTAACACAATCTCTATCAAAATTCCAGCTGGCTTCTTTATAGAGATTGACAAGCTGACTGATTACATTCATGTGGAAATTCAATGGAGTAAGAATAGAAAAAAAAAAAAAAACAGACAACTTTAGAAAGAACAAAATTGGAGAACTCAGAGTTCCCAATTTCAAAACTTACTAATGAAATTATAGCAATCTAGACAGTGTGGTAATGAAATAAAGATAGACATATAGATCAATAGAAAGGAATTGATAGTCCAGAAAGAAACCTTCATGTTTACAGCCAATTGATTTTTTTTTTTTTTTTTTGGCTGGGGTATCCAGACAAATAAATGGGAAAATAATGTCTTTTCAACAAATGGTACTGGAAAAATGGATATCCACATGGATCTCTACTTTATCCATAGGCAAAAAATAATAATTTCAAAATGAATTGAAAGCCTAAATGTAAGGGCTAAAACTTTAAAACTCTTAGAAAAAATATAGGCATAAATCTCTGCAACCTTAGATTAGGCAGTTTCTTAGATATGACACTAAAAGCACAAGCAACACAAGAAACAATAGATAAACAGGATTATTATAAAAATAAATTTTTTTAAAAAGTGTTGTTCTTCAAAGGACAACATCAAGAAAGTGAAAAGGCAGCCCATAGAATGAGAGAAAATATTTGCAAATTATCTGTCTGATAAGGGACTTGTGTCTATAATACATAAAGCATTCTTACAACCCAATATTCAAGATAAATAACCCAATAAAAAAGAGGAAAGAACACATGCAATGACTAAAAAACACATAAAAAGAAGCTCAACATCATTATCTATCAGATGAATGCAAATCAGAACCCCCATGATACACTTTCACATCCATTAGGGTGGCTGTAATTAAAAAGATAATAAGAAGTGTTGGCAAGGATGTGGAGAAAATGGACCCTTCATTCACTGGTGGTAGGAATGTAAAGTGGTGCAAGTGCTCTGGAAAATAGTCTGGAAGTTGCTCAAATGATTATATATACTGTTAATATGATCTAGAAATTCTACTCCTAGATATACACTCAAGAGAACTAAAAACTTATGTCATGAATACTTATAGAACCATAATTGCAGATGAATGTTTATAGATACATGTTCATAATAGCCAAAAGTAAAAACAATCCAAATATTCCTCAACTGATGAATAGATTAAAAATGTGGTATTGTCCATATAATGGAATATTATTCAGCTCTATAAAGCAACAAAGTAGTGATACATGCTACATGGATGTACCTTGAAAACATTATAAGTTAAAGAAACCAGTCACAATGGAGAGTGATGGTTAAGATGTGTGGAGTTTCTTTTGGGATTATTAGACTGTTCTAAAATCAATCAACTGCAGGGATGGACGCACAATTCTGAATATATGAAAGCTGTTGAATCATATACTTTAAAAGGATGAATTTTGTGGTATATGAATTATGTCTGAATAGAGATGTTTAAAAATAGAGCAACAAGATAAAATAGCTGTCACTGTTGACTGCCATGTGTGAGAAAATGTTCTCAGATTTTAACCATAGGAGTGGGGTAGGGGGCTATTTCATTTCAGAGAACAAAAACCTCCCAGGTATTTCAAGTGAAATGGATTTAATACAGGGAGTTAGATGCACATAAAACTGTTGGAAGGACTAGGGAAGCAAATGTGAAGTCACAGATGCAACTATGATCCCGAAAGTCAAGAAGCTGCTGCCACTAGAGGTCAGGAAAATGCAGAAAATGATTGCCCGCATCTCAGCTGCCCCCACACCCCAAAGTGAGTGATTGGCAGGGGAATGGATTCAGACTGCCCTAGTAAGAATTCACATGTGCTAGAGCTACGTGGCTTTCACCTCTGGCAAAGGAAAATTGGGTTTGTTGTTCTGCCTTTCAAATTGCATACAAGCCCATCTTGTTGGCAGAATCTAAACCATATCCAGAAACGTGGAAACAAGCTGTAGTCGCTAAATAAATAAATAAAATAAAATAAAATAAAGGCATTTGTCTAAAGGCCAGCATAACACAGATGCCAGCAGAACTATAAATGGTAATTTAATTCCAAATTGAACTGAGGCTGTATTCATTTGAGTTATTCAGAGCCTTGTCAGAGGATTTCACAGGCTATTTTTTTTCTGGGGACACAAAAGCCCCAGCTACAATCTAGGAATGCTTTACCCTTATCTTAGAAGAATAGATTTAAATGTCATTAATTTCCCCTGATGATTCAGAGTTGATTTTTATTTAGGTCTCAGTTAATGCCAAACAAGCAATCCACACTGTTCTCAAATCTGTTAGTCATGATTTGCATTACTTTAAGTGGTGCTATCACCTGCAATAAACTATTATTTTTAGTTCTTTGCGATGCCTGGGGGTGTTTGTATCCCAGCTGCCATCTGGCAATTATTGCTAAACCAGTGGCCCTCTTTTTTTTCCCCCTCAAATTAGTCATCATAGGAAAGTGCAGTGTTCTTATGAATGCCTGTTCTATAAATGAATGAAAAGGAGCAACTATGCTTAAAGTTTAAAGTATGAAAATGGATGAAATTACTTTTAGAAGAATTGAATAGGGTTTGAATAAGAGAAGCTCTAGATTTACATATAACTTCCCAACTTTTACCTAATCACCAAGTATTTGTGTATACTGTTTTATTTTCATTTAGGTAGTTCATGGGCTCTGCGTCACTTGATTTCTATTTATTTCTTTCCTTCAGTCACTCACCCCTACACCCTCTGACCTTCTGTTTTTATGTCTTCTTCCTACTTGGGCATGTTTGGCTTCCCTATGTGGTTCTAATCTTTAGTAAGCAGATGATTTTCTCAATAGGATGCCTTTTAGTATTTCCCTAACATTGTTTAGCATCCTCTCCAGAGTGTCAGCTTGCATCCTTGTAGCTCTAATACACAATAGAATATACCCTTGGGTGAGGTGGAAAGGAAACTCTTGTCTGGCAGAGACAAAAATACTAGGGCAGACATAAGGGTGGTATGGAAGTTAACTAAGTGGTGCAGCTTTTGATCCTACCTGTTTATGCCAGGAGGATAATAAGACAAAAAAAAATGAATGAAGCAGAGGGAAAATCAGAGTTAGCTCTGTTTGTGAAGAGGTGTTAATTAATGATTTCCCGAGTAGAGAGCTGGCAGGCAGAGCTTTTGATTTTGGCAGATCCTAGGAGCAGAACTGTGAATTAAAGTTTCAGGTTGTAAGCACCTTAACAAGGGCTACATCTGTGTGACTGGCTTTGTACAGCCTAAGGCCATGCTTGGGTGGTCACTTAGTAATAACTAGTGACTGATGTGGTAAAAGGCTTCCATTGACTCTAAGACTACATCCAATGGGACCAGAATCTATGTTCCTGAGACAATGCGCTAGGTTTCTCTCTCTCAACCTGAGAGCAAGTGATACCACCTATATTTATATAAAAATTTATTTATGAGATTAAAATTGATAAAAATGAGTCAGGCTGCTTCCAGCACCAGTGAATAAAGGTATTACAGGTAATAAAGAAAACCAAGAAATCATATGAAGAAGGAAGTTGGACAAAATATGAGAAAAAAATCTTCCGGTTGCCTATCCTGTTCTTCCAACACTAACTTATTCATCCATTGCCACATACTAGATTTTGTTATGTACTTGCTGATCACCCCTGCAAAACTGTGACCAACTTGAGGTTAGAAGAAACTAGATCCATGTGCTCTGATACTGACTAGAGAATTTTGACTAGACTAGACTACTTTAAACACAATCTATGCTAAATGCTAGTCATGGGTCCACAACAAAGAGCAGAACAGTGACAGGAATTTTGGAAAGTAGTACACATAGTTCAGGCAGAGATTTATCAAAAGATAAATCTATAGACAACAGGTCCCCAGTTTCTTTATTTTCTTCTGTCTTCTCACTCTGACCTGTTTTACCCTTGCTTCCAATATGCTGAACTCTTGGAGATAGGTCTTGAAGAGTAGATAGGATTTTAAGAGGCAGAAACAAAGATGGGAAATGGCTTTTGGAGAGAACAACCTATATAAAATGAGGATTGTAAGTGGTAGAGCAAGCTAGAATGGTGAAGGAAATTAGAATATGTGACCTTAAAATATGCCTCTGACATAAATATTATTTTGAGCTGAAGGCAATTAAGAAACAGCAAATGCAGAAAAAGGTCTCTCTACTCTCTCCCTTTTCTGCCTAAAGGCAGGATATAAATTCTCTTTTTACTGGAGATAGACTTTTAGCAGCCCAGAGGCACCAAAGGAATTTGCAAACAAACCTTACTACGTTGGACCGCTCCAATATATTTACCTTCCTGTAGTTTGCCACCCTTGGAGGAGTAAAACTGCTATTCTTTCTCCTGTCATTTCTCTACAAGTGTACTGTTCTTTGTTGAAGATGCTATAGAAAGCCAGAGTTCTAGCCATCACTTTGAGCTACTTTTGTCAAGGTTTCTCCCATGTGATGCATGCAGCAAGCATTAATAAACTTTTTGTTTTTCTCCTGTTAATCTGTCTTTTTATTAAAGATCCCCAGCTAAAAACCTAAGGTGGGTAGAGGTAAAGTTTTGCTTCCCCTGCAATGGTCAAAGTACAGGATATATAGGAAGGGAAAGAGGTATAACCTTGGCAAGGTGGTTTTGGACTATGTTATGGGTGGGGAAGAAGTAGTAGGGTAGAAGTTAAATTCTCAATTGAGGAGTTTAAGCTCAATTTAGTATGCAATGAGGAACCATTAAATAAAGGTTTTAACTGTAGGGAAATTATCAAGTAAGAGTCGTGCTTTAAGAAGTTTACTCTGATAGTGGTATTTACTCATTCACATCTGCTTATTCACCAATTATTTTAATAATAAAGAAATATACATTAAATGCTGTGAAAGAGGAAAAGTATAACATGATACAACTTCTACTTAAATGAGAGTGCAATTTAGTGAGCCATTACAAAATATATGCTGCAGCTATGCCACCTACTACAAGTAATAAATATCCTAAATGTATGGGAGGAATTGAGAGGAGCGAGAAACTGCTTCCAGCCATTGGAAAGATCAACTAGGAGGCTAAAGACAGAGGCCAAGCAAGAGGAATTTAAACCACCAAAGTAACTGCAGTCAGAATACAGAGTGTGGAGAGAATAGACGCTGTAAAAGTAAACCTAAGAGACTTGGTCACAATGTGGATTAGTGAGTTAATGGAAATAAGAGTTTTTCAAGCCTAGATAACCAGGATTCATCCATTTCTTCTCCCATTCATTAATTTGGCACACATTTATATAATGGTGACCGTGTGCCAGGATTATTGAAGTTGTTAGGAGAGAGGAATGAACAAACTAGTCCTCATGGAAACTGTTCAGTAGGAGAGTGACAACATAAATAGAGAAACAGTGTTGTATGATCAAAACAGGAAACTAGGGGGAAAGGTTCATTGTAAAAGAGGATTTAATTTATTTTATAATATTTTGAGTTTGAGAAGGTGATGAAGTGTGTGTTTAGAGAGAAAGGGGGACCAGAGAGATACACTGTTATTTGTCCAGTGGAAAGAGTTCAAACCATGATGATAAATGGGCTCACTAAAGGAGAAAGCAAGGAAAAGCAAAAAAAAAAAAAAAAAAAAAGGGTTTAGCATAGAATCTCAAGAAGCAGCTATATTTAGGAAATGGAATCTTGAATAAGAGTCAATTAAGGAGACAAAAGAAGAGGAATGAAAAATTTGGAAGCAACCGTGGATGCTACAAATAACAAAGAAAACATTTTTTAAAACCACAACAATCGAGGAGCTCACCTTGGTCCATGCGATAGAGAGTGTGAGGATATAGACTGACAAACATGGCAGTTGTAATACTGTAGTGGGGGCAGAAGCCAGCCTTAGGTGTGAAAGGAAACAGAGATACTAGATAAGAGCTTGAGAGAGAGGTAAGTTATGAGAAAGTAGTTTTAAGACTAACAGTCAGGGCTTCCCGGTGGCGCAGTGGTTAAGAATCCGCCTGCCAATGCAGGGGACATGGGTTCGAGCCCTGGTCCAGGAAGATCCCACATGCCACGGAGCAACTAAGCCCGTGTGCCACAACTACTGAAGCCTGTATGCCTAGATCCCACGCTCCGCAGCAAGAGAAGCCACCACAATGAGAAGCCCGCGCACCGCAACGAAGAGTAGCCCCCGCTCACCATAACTAGAGAAAGCCTGTGCGCAGCAACGAAGACCCAATGTAGCCAAAAATAAATAAATTAAAAAAAAAAAAAAGACTAATAGTCATATATCGTCACCAGTATATAGGAATTTTTAGAGCCAAAAAGAAGGAGAAAGCAAAGTGAGGAAATAGCTAATCAGTGGGAGGAAGCGTGAGGGGGTGAGATTGAGCACACACACAGAGACTTGGCAAGGGAGATGGGAACCCTTTCCTCAGAAGTGTGTCAGGTATGCAGAAAGAGATGGTAAATCCAAAATACAGGAACAGCGAGAGGAAGAGCTGAGGAAGCCGCTGTTAAATAGTCCTGATATTCTTGATAACTTAGAGGGAGAATGATGTCATGATTTGGAAAGTGTTGGGTGAAGCTTCTAAACATGAAGTATGAAGACAATTTGAAATAACTGTGATAGCAAATGAAATTATGATTCAACAAGAGATGATTCAAATGACTGCTCACTGGTCAAAAGCCTCAGTTGAAATCAGAGAGCATTTATTTGGAGTGGACTGATATATATGATTTTATGATTTCCTCTAATAAGCACTGGCTGCCTGGTGGCGGAGAAAATGCACTGGGCGATCCCAGTTCCCCTTTCTCATGTTCTAACAAGCTTGCTACTGGCAGGGACTAGGGTGATCCATCTGGTGTCAGATGAGATACAAAGGGTTTTTCTCTTCATGTTCTCCGTGGTTTGTTTTGCCTCTTTGATGAAAAGAAGCTGTACGCCAAAGTGAAGAAAGCAAAGTCACCAAAACCTAAGCACACTCATCTGTCACTGACAGTGTTTCAGACTTATTCAGCCCAGTTGTCGTGCTGATGTGTGGGGATAGAATTGCCAGAAACCTGAGGACAAAAGTTCTCAGAAAGTTAAAACAAGTGGGAGTAATTCATTTTCCCAAACATGGAGTGAACTGTCTCTCCAAGAGCAGTAGGAGGTCACACTCGACCTTCAGAAACTCTCTGTATTGCATGTCAGGAGCCCCAAGTAATACCTGTCCCTTTTCTGACTCCCCCTGAGGAAGCCTGGAAGACTTGATGCCTGTCAATGTGAGTTGTTCCTTGTAGACATTCCCAGCTCTGGCCTTTGGTGGATTTATATAACATAAAGGTGTTGAGCTTTAATATGCATGATTGTGACTCAGATCTTAGGCTCAACCTCAGAACCCAACTGGGCACAGGGTCAGTATAGTCTCTGATTGTCAGGATTGAATGAGTCAAGAACATGTAATTCATATAATAATTTTACTGTCTAGTAAAATAGCCCAACAAAATAGGTTTAAAAAAAAACCAAAAAAACTTTAAGGGAGACCATTTTGACAATACCAGCCTGAAGAGAGGTACGTAATCATTGTAATCCAACCACTTAAAATTAGGAGAAATCTCTCAACAGAGAAGTTTTAAACTACTATAGTCTCTGTTTTTGCAATTAATTTTGCTAATGATCAAGTTCCTAAGTTAAGCAATATCATTGAAGCTCAGCTCTGTTCTTTCCCAAGCAAAGGGTCTGTTGAAAGGATGCTGTAATAAAGCAAAGATAGGGCTCCTTTGTGCCTTTTGATGAAGTGAGACAGAATGGCATCAGATTGGGGATAACTTTAAGCGCTATCGCTGCTATATGAGGAGATAAAACAGAAAGCAGTCGGTGTCTCTGAGTTGTTTTGAAGCAGAAGCCTGCACTTGAACAAGGAATATTTGTAACTGGAACCGACTATAGTCTGAACTAAGAACTGCCATTGGCTGTGAGTAATGAATTCTGTGCCCGAGGTCTGTGTTATTGCTTCTGCTATCCAATATCTTGATTCCAGTGAGTATGCTGTTGGATTTAAGCACATTTATGAAAGAATAGTATAGTATAACTTTCTAGAACCGATGGAGACAAGGAAAAGGAAGGACTGCAGCGTGAAGCACTCTCAGCCGCTTCCTCAGAAGGGTGGAAAGGAAGCAATCTAATATGTGTTAATGACTTTTTGTGTGTCTGGCTCTTTCTGGAATATTATATCATCATAACTCTGCAACTTAAGCTAATTTTTAAAATAATGAAACTAAGACTCAGTATTTAAGAACCTTGCTCAATCCCACAGCTGAAAGTAGCATGCTCAGTAATTGAACTCATCAAATTTATCCTTGCTTAGTTTGTCTCAAAATGTGGACTTTGGACCAGCAATATGGGCATCACCTGGAGATTTGTTAGCAATGAAAATTCTCAGATCCCATCCCAGACCTACTGAATCAGAAACTCTGAGAGTGGAGCTTAGCCATCTGTGGTTTAACAAGCTCTCCACGTGATTCTGATAAATACTAAAGTTTGAGAGTCACTTAACTAGTAAAAAGTCCAAGTTCTCTCCCAGTTTGCCACTCTCTCCCCACTGTATAAGAATATTAAGAATTGGAATATTAAGCTGGTTTGTATTGAGGACACAATGTCCATATTACGTGTCCATAATTTCATCATCTACTTAGCCATTTACTTATGCATTCATTCATTCATTCATTCAAGTACTATATAGAGTGTTTAATACGGACAGTAAATAAATAAAAGATTTAGACAAACTCTCTGATGTTAGAGAAATAGGGTAGGCACAGATAAGGCAGTTATATAACAACATGAGGCACTATCCAGTAACTGACAGAATGCAGAATCAGAGAATTCCACAAGATTTTGGATGAGAAGATGAAATTGTCATAGTAGGACCTCATGGAGAATATCAGACTCTAGTTTGATCTTGGGAGAATGAGAATGAGAATATAAAAAAGTGGTGGTAATGCTGAGGTGGTGATGGGGTATTCCAGGTGGATAAAAGCCTAAAAAAATATGTTTGATAATTTCCAGAGCAATATCCTGTTTTCTCAGATAAGGAAATTGCCACAATGGTTTAAGCGTTCACAGGAGGCAGCTGAGCTTTAAAGAATCTTGGACTCAGAATGAGGAGACCTGGGTTCTATCTTCTCACAGTTGGTGACATTTGGCAAACCCTCCGTTTCCTTATTTGTAAAACAGGAATTTCAGTATAGTACTTTTAACAAAATTGCTGTAAAGATTAAAGGAAATAATCTCTGTCAGGGTTTCTCAATCTGGCCTTTATGTATGTGCTAGAAAAAAAAAAAGTTCAATTTTCAAATAAATTTGGGAAACAGTGGGTTAAATTATGTGTTCAAGAGATCATGACTTTTTCAGAGGGGAAATCAGTATGTACTGTACCCCAACTTATTGTGCCAATGAATTCCTTTATTTAAGGATAATTTTTTGACATCTTCTAGGACAAGCATTTCAGAGAGTACAGTCTGAAACGTGGCACAATCAACCTGCTGTATGGAGTATATACAGTGTAACCATGTCACCTGGATAGCACTGTGAAATTTCAAAATTCTGTGGTCTTTTCTCAAAGGCACAACTAAATAAAAAATGAAGTCGACAGGTCAAAAGTATTTGAACTTGAAAGGGACTAGAGTTTATAACTCCAATGGTGAAGGAGGTTATGGACAAAAGACATTTAAATAACTGGAAATGTTTCATTCTCTTAAAGTGCTATTTCAGTTGTTAAAAAATAAACACAATGGACATTTCTTCTTAATTTAATATCCTCTTACTGCATCTCTTAACATAACTTTCTCACTCATTTGAATTTCTGCCAGTCACTGTCTTTGGCTCCTTATTATCTTTGCTATTGAACTAGGAGAAACTTCTAATCTTTGCTTTTCTCCCCAAAATATGAATACTGCACAATCGTTGTGTTTCCTCTGTATGGAGGATAGGAAGCAAGGAGTCTGCAGTAAATACTTCTAATTAAATCTTTACTCTGACATATAGGAAGGAGCACTTTCCTGACTGTGTACCCAGGGCCATTTTTATCCATGTAAGGCAGTAACCAAAATCTCATCAAGAATCTAATACAGATGTGCACTTCCTACCCGAATCTGAGATGCTATGCTGGGGTTTGGACATTTAGATCTAGCCACTATGCGACTGTGTTTGGAAAACAAAAATTAACATGATAAAAATCAATAAGACCTGGCTATTGTAAATAGAGCTGCAGTGAACATTGTGGTACATGTATATTTTTGAATTATAGTTGTCTCAGGGTATATGCCCAGTAGTGGGATTTCTGGGTCATATGGTAGTTCTATTTTTAGTTTTTTAAGGAATCTCCATACTGTGCTCCATAATGGCTGTATCAATTTACATTTCCACCAACAGTGCAAGAGGGTTCCCTTTCCTCCACACCCTCTCCAGCATTTTTTTTTTTTGTAGATTTTTTGATTATGGCCATTCTGACTGGTGTAAGGTGATACCTCATTGTAGTTTTGATTTGTATTTCTCTAATGATTAGTGATGTTGAGCATTCTTTCATGTGTTTGTTGGCAATCTGTATATCTTCTATGGAGAAATGTCTATTTAGGTCTTCTGCCCATTTTTGGATTGGGTTGTGGCACATATATATAATGGAATATTACTCCGCCATAAAAAGAAACAAAATTGAGTTATTTGTAGTGAGGTGGACGGACCTAGAGTCTGTAAGTAATAGTGAAGTAAGTCAGAAAGAGAAAAACAAATACCATATGCTAACACATATATGGAATCTAAAAAAAAAAAAAAAAAATGGTTATGAAGAACCTAGGGGCAGGACAGGATAATGACGCCGATGTAGAGAATGGACTTCAGGACACGTGGAGGGGGAAGGGTAAGCTGGGACAAAGTGAGAGAGTGGCATGGACATATATACACTACCAAATGTAAAATAGATAGCTAGTGGGAAGCAGCTGCATAGCACAGGGAGATCAGCTCGGTGCTTTGTGACCACCTAGAGGGGTGGGTTAGGGAGGGTGGGAGGGAGATGTAAGAGGGAGGAGATATGGGGATATATGTATATGTATAGCTGATTCACTTTGTTATAAAGCAGAAACTAACACACCATTGTAAAGCAATTATACTCCAATAAAGATGTTAAAAAAAAAAAAAAATCAGACCAGTAGATAATATTCTATGTTCTGTTTCAGTCTTGGTTTTTTAGTTCTAGGGTGTCTCTTTCAAGCAAAAGAGTTATATTAGCCAGGAATTACTTCATGTAAACATAATCTAACTACTTCTTTTCACTGACTACTAACACAGGACATCAACCCAATTCAGAATCTCAACAGTTAGTTTTGAGAGGTGGCAGGGATGGCTCGTGTATGCTCACCAGCACATCTGGCCAGCTGCCAATTACTATTTCTTTCCTTTTCTTTGGTCCAAATCACCTTTCACTGAGAGAGTTTGTCATCACCACCTGACTGTCACCATTTTTGCCATCTCTACTGGGCATCATTATTTTTTCTAGTAGGATCTGGCACCCAATATTTATTTTCCTCTATATACAGTATCAGCTTGTCTTTAAATCTTTATATCTTCTCTTTGAGCTTTTATTTCAAAGAGGAAATAGCTTCTCTAATTTCACAGAGAATGTGCAGTCAAAAATGTAATCTATTTCATGGAGGAATTCCTCTTGTTTTCTTCTATTTCCTGCCTCTCTCATGTTTGTTATTTTTCTTTGTTTCTTGTTGTATATTTTTTCTTGACACATCAGGTCCTGTCAGCAATGTTTTCTAGCTATTCTGATCATGATGTATAGGCAAACGTTTTATTTTAAGACCACCTATTGACTGGCAAAGAGTTGATCTGGTAGGAAGCTTGGATATAGATCTCTTATCTCAGAATACTTCCTCCCTAACTTTACTCTGTAATTTGGAGCAAAGATTTCTTAGTGCAAACAGATAGATGGATGTCTGGCTTGCAGTAAATCCCAGAATGGTACAAGTCCTTCATGCAGAGATTTAGTGTTTACTTCCTTTCAGAAACTTTGGAAATTGTTCTCACATACAATCACTCCTTTATCCTGCCTCACTAATAGTCTGTTTTTTTGCAAAATGCTTGTTTGAATGAATGAATGAATGAACAATGGTCTCATGGGGATGGCAGTTTGATATATTCCTCAGAGACATGGTTCTCCCAATCCTTCAATATTCATCTGGTTATTTTCTAACCTAAGGAGGCACGATAACGTAGCTTCTACCCAGTGTGGAACGTTTTAAACCTCACGTACTACAAATTTAAAACAAAACTTAAAAGATGGAGCTACAGCAGCATAAAATAAAGGAGAAATGTTATTTGCCAGGATTTCTACCATTTTGATCTTGTGTGATTTAGGTTTTTAAATTAGCTTCATGAGGCTTTTCTGGGTCCTGTGTTCACATAGTCTACCAGTAAGCATGTTGAATATCCTAGATGACTTAACACGAAACTTTGAATTTTAATTCTAATACTAATTTCTAACATTTATGGAGACCTTACTATATGCCAGGCACAAGTGCTTCATGTGAATTACTTTTATTTAATTCTCACAACAACCCTATGAGTGGTTATAATACAGAAAATTGAAGTAAATGTCTAAGCTAGTAAATGGTGAAGAGCATGATTCCAGCCCAGGCAGTCTGATTACAGAGAGTACCACATGGACACTTACGATATGGTACCATAAAATGTTAAAAATAAGGACATTGGCCTTTTCCGTGTTGAGCAGAAGGTCAACTAATGATACCTTGCACAAACCTGCACTAGTTTTCCTATCAAAGTCAACTTTTCCAAGTTTATCTAGAGCCCTTTGTTTATGCTTACATTTATTAAATCATTTATAAAGCATTATTGTAGACACACATCTTTCTAGTCACTAGCTCAATATCCATACTCAGGAGTAAATGTAATCATTAGATAATCTTTTCTCAATGCTCATTTTTATGTCAAGGAATGTACAGGCAGATAATACAAAAACAATCTTCTTCCTATATCCAACATTTTAGTTTGGTTCTTGGTATAGCAAGGGAATCGCATACCTGGGTAAAATTGGACTCAGAATACTGCTTTTGTCAAATACCAACGTGTCCAACATTCACTTAGGATTAACCGCGTGGAAAGCAATGTATTGGGTGCCATGAGAGAAGGGAACTCTAAAATGAATCACCCTGTTGGGCTCATATTCAGTCTAGAAAGACAGACACATAGACGCAGACACAAATATGACCCAGTGTGATCTAGAACTGTGACTCTTAAGTGTACTTCATGCCAGGAAGGTTCAGTCCTGAAGGAAAGGATTTGTGCTGCCTGGGAGTTGCATTAGGGAAAGTTTTACAGAGGGGGTGACTTGCTGGAATCTGAAGGATGAGAAAGTGTTTAAAAGACACAAAGAAAAGTATTCTAAGTACCACTATAAAATGTCATTAAACAAATTAGGATCATCTTCCAGAAAGTATGCCTCTAAACATAGCTATCTTGAGAAAAAGTCAGATAAAACATGATTGAAAAATCAACTTATGAATTTTATAAAGAATTTAGTTTTCTGTACCTGGTGTGAACATTTCTAGATTTCCTTTTATTTTGATAAAACAATTTTAAGTAGAAACTAATGTATAGTGGTTCAGAGCGCATGCTCTAGAATCAGAGAGAGACGGCTTCATTTAAATCCCAGCTCTGCTACTTAAGTGCTGTTGGGTGAGGTGACATACATTACTTAACTTCTCTTAGTGTCAGTTTCTTCTCCAGAAAATGGGGAGAATGTTACTTGTCTTAGTGCATTCGTTGGTACAGGGTTTGACATGTCGCTGGTTCTTTAAAGAACTATAAATTAGATTACTAATTACCTAGCAGATTTTTAAAGTCCTCAAAACAGGGAAATATGTCACATCTTTTTAACACGACTATGCATAACAAAGTGGTCAAAAAGTACTTAACATAAGAATGAATGAGTTGACGAATGAAGAGAGAGTGAGGGAGTGCATGAATTTGGCAGTGCTTGAATTCTGCCAGTTATCTTCTTCAAAAAAGAAAGTTTAAAATCAGAAACTTAGTTTCTGGTCAGTACAAACTGCTGTGCTATGAAGGTATGGTATTATTCTGATATTTTGAGAATATCTGGCCAGACAACCAGAACTACTCATAGCCTGTCCTGTTCCATCTATCCTCTTTTGGAATTCCCTGAAATTTTACTATAGTTCAATTGTATGTACATAAAATTATTTGAATATTTTCCTTTAAAACTTTATATGGATTTAAAATGAGAAGGCAGTGAATGAAAATGAAAGGTGACATTTGGGGATAAAATTAGCTAATATTCTAAAGTGGCATATATCAAAAAAGTGGAATCTGCAGTAGGACATAGAATCCTGACAAAAAAAGAGTTTTTTCCAAGGATAAAGTGGATAATTGCTTTTTGGAAAACATAGCTGATACCTCAAAAAGGTCTCCTGTAAGTCCTAAAATATTGTATTACGTTTCCCAAGGAGCACTGAAATATTTAGACTTAAGCATATAAATTTAGTAGAGAGCTTACTTCCCTAATTGTGTATATTGCTATTATACTATCTCTCTTTTTTTTTAACCTTAGTTTCCCCCCAAAACACACACAAACACACACCTTTCTTAATCATGCTGAAAGGAATGTAAGGTGATACTAATTCTATGCTACAGCAGACAGAAAGATAATGGGAAGGATATTGGCATGAATGATAAGGAATGAGATTTATACTGAGTATGAAGCTGCTTACAGGAGGAAGGTTAGAGCAGCTATGGATTCATTTAAGAAAGTAACCAAAATTATTAAAGATTTATAAAAGTTAAACAAGTTGAAAGAGTGAAGAAATTAGATAAAGAAAGTAGTTGTAGAGTAGATGTTGAGTTGAGAATTGATGGAAAGAGGTTAAGACTTAGGTGGCTATGGAAGAACAACATTATCTGTATGTTGGGGGTTATATGTGGAGCCCTGTAAGGAAGGGTCCAGAGTGAGTGTATCTAAAAATCAGAACTAAAAACAAAATTGCCAAAATGAGAGCCGAAATAAATTGAACCATTAGTGCTAAGGTTTACCTATGGAATTCAGTGACCAAGCCAGACCCATGAAACTAACTTATTTGTATAGAGCATGCACTCTACAATTAGTGCTACCTTAGCTGATTATATTATCCCACCTGAAGAGCACACAATATGCTGATGACTTACAACCCTGGGTAATGTGCTGCGTAAAAAGGAATGACAAATGTGTTCTTACCAAGGGTGAATATCCTTCTGCGTCCTTTCTATGTGTTCTTGAATGTCCTCCTCATTACAAACGTGGGCAGCAGGCATTGTTAATTCCCCATATTCCTGATTGAAGTTGAGGAACCGAGAATTAAACAACCATCCTAGGTGATCTAGGTAGTTAGTTAAGGAGCTGGTCCAACTCCAGGCTTCGGTGCCTTAACCACTAGCAGAGGGGTACCTCCCTAAGGCAACACAACTCTCCTTTCATTTTTTTAGAATAAGAGACTGATCTTTGTACATAACAAGAGCATCTACTAGTGCATGTGTGCAAATGTGAACTCGGACCTTTTCTCTATGTTTCCTTTCAGAGAGAATGCCATCACCCAGTTATTCAGTGTCCAAAGCCAAAGAGGGAGCAGCCTTTGTAAATACTTCCTTCTCAGTTTTTCACATTTAATACGTTACCAAATCCTATCAACATTACTTTAGATCTACTGAATCCACCCACTTCTCTGTTTCCACTGCTTCAAACTTTTCTCACTTAGACTTCTGTGATAGTGTTTCTGTTTGTTTGTTGTTTCCTAATTCTTTCTCACTCACCCCTAATATATTCTCTACTTTGCAAACAGTAGATCACACATTTGTGTATCACATGGCTTATGCTCCTTTATCTCATAGGTCTTATCACAGTTTTAATTTGTCCATTTTGTGCGTGATTATTTTCAAAATATTGATTTTATCGTATATCTCTCTGTTTAAAATTTTTTAAATGACTTCTCATTACTTATGGTATAAAGACCACACCCCCTAGCCTTAGTTAGGATACGCTATCTTAGCAACGATCCTTCCAACATTCCATTGACTTAAAACTGAACTTTCATCTTCTCCAATGTGACAGTCCAGGGTGGGAGCTCCAGGTTGGCAGAGGATCTCCTGCAAGCAGTCATTCAGGGTCTCAGACTAAGGGAGGTGCAACCACCTTGATCACACAGCTTCCAAAGGTACCCTACCCTCACCACTGGAGCCCAGAGAATGGGAGGTGAGCATGTGGAGGAAACACACCCACTGACTTAAAATCCTGTCTGGGATGTAGTGACACCACTTCTGCTTGCATTCCATTGGAGAGAAACACATCATGTGGCCACACAATGCAAAGGGCACTGGGAAATGTAGTCTCTGGTGGGACAGCTCCACATGCTACTCTGGAAAGGAGAACAGATTTAGCTCTTTCTGACCCACCTTTTGCCCAGCTTCATTCTCTACCATCATCCATGTCACTCTCTACTCCACCCACAACTTGACATTTGCCGGTGAAAATATTAGCTGTCCCTAGTTATCTCATACTCATGACACAGGTGTCAGGGCAAATATTACTTCTCAGGGAGGCCATTCCTCACCAGCAGATTTGGCCAGGTCTGCCTGTACATCACATGGCTCGTGCTCTTTTCTCTCATAGCGCAGTTACCGCAGTTTTAATCTTTCCACTTTGTGCAGGATTGTTTATTTAGTATATTTCTTTGTCACTAGATTTTAAGCCCCTCATAAGCAGGGACCCTGTTGATTTTGCACACCACTGTATTCTTGTTTAGCATGGTAAAGGACTAGGTACATAGCAACTTATTGTTTCAATATTGTTTTTGACGTTTCCCTTAGTAGTTTTGTCAAATGACATTGTGTTATCCTTCTCCTTACATTACATTATCTTTTACCACAACCTACATTCATTTGTTCAATAAATATATGTGTTATACGACATTAGGCACATGGATGGTAAGTGTGGTGAGAAATGGAAAAATGTGGTCTTTGATCTGAAACTTTTTATTTTGCATTTGGGGAAAAGGCACAAAAGGTCCTTGAGTAGAAGACACCTGAAAAAAAAGGTATTGCAGAATAGTATAGGATTAAATACTGAATGAGTAATATTGACACAAAGTGTTATATAATCTCAGACATTCAGATGAGTGAGGGTTGCTGTGCTGATGAAAGTTTCCAGAAGGAAGTAAAGAATGGAACTAGATTGTCACCTGTAGGTGCAAGAGTAGTGCCTAGACATTTTGAATACATGTGGATTTTTAGAGACACCAGATAAACATCAAACCTGGATTTACTCCCCATAAGTCCGTAGGAATCAGGAAAGTCCTTAGGGAACATCCTCTGACCTCCTGTGACCTTTTCTAGGATGCAGCTCAGAGTTTGGACTAGGGCCATAACCACCAACTGTTCTGGCTTGTGCCCAAGCAATTGTGTGTAGAGTGGTTGGCATTCTGTGCTGTTTAGCCCAGAGGCCCACTCTCTTGTCCTTAGTGGCATATAAAATCTCCACAGTGTAGTGGGTTTGTTATAGCTGGGCCAAAGTCTGCAGCTCAAAGGAACTTTCATCAACATGTCTGAAAATTTTCAGACTCTGGGGAAAGATCTGTGGCCATTGTAGTTGCTAGAGAGTGAGACCGAAAAATGCAACATACGAATGGTGAAAATACAGAGGTGCTTATAAGCCTAAGGAAACACCCAAAAGATGAGAAGAAATAAAGTTCCCACCTGATCAAACCAAGATTTAGCAATGGATAACTAATAAAGGCTAATTGTGACAGACCTTGGTTGTTCACTCTACATCCATCCTCCTGACATCCATCCATCCTTCATCTCTCCTGGCAAAGCCCACCTCCCAGTTTAGAGGCTGAAAATGCCAGGCTTGCAGCCTGGGAAAACTTGCAGCTCTGACATGATCAATGCCAACCAACTGGGACCTGAGTAAGGGGGAGGTTTTGGGAAAAGCTTTCCTTAGCAACAAAAACAGAGACCCATAGAGGTATCACATCTTTCTCCTGCACTGGAGAGGTCATGTCTCCCTGTGCCTTGTGGAACTATCACAGATACGTTGAAAGCATGGAATCCTAACCATCGGACCACCAGGGAGCACATTATCACAACTATGTTGAAATTATGAACGGTGACAGTGTTCGTAATGAAGATGGCATGGAATTCAGATGAAAAAATTATAATGACATTAGTGAGCCAAGCCTCCATCGCTGAGCTGTCTAGCCCTGTCTGGTACCCTGTTAATGTGAGATCATAAATGCCCTTATAATTTATGCCACTTTTTCTTGATGTCCTGTTACCTGCAGCCCAAAGCTCATATCTGATTGAGTATCTAATTAAATAAAATATAAAATGATTTAGTCATCTGCCTTCTTTATAACAATTTCTTTGTAAATGATATTATTTATGCAATTTGAAAAGGAATCAAAATTACAAATGCCAAAACAGGTGCAAAACCTTGTAAGGGCCAATTCAAGTGAGAGACCCTGAAGTTTCAGCTTCAATAACTTCACTGTATGTCCAACTTTGATAATCAGTTTTGAATATAAAAAATATCTATCAAAAGCTTCAATCTAGTTCTTTAGATATTGATATCAAAATTCATGTCTTAGGTTCCAGTTCTGAAAAACCAGAATAAGCATCATTAACCTCAAAACCTGATCTGCAGGAAAAGACTGTTGGGTGAACCAGGCACAAGGCAATCTTTCTTCTTTTTCTAAAACTCTGTGCCCATAATTTTTCTTCCTACAATGTCTTCTGTCTGACGTTCAGTCATAAAATCTGTTCCCGACAGAGGAAAGAAATGAGGACATAACGGTATGATCTATGCTTCCTGCCAAGGTTGTTACTTCGGTGATGGAGGTGCTTTGTACCCTGTTGGTTATTGGATTACAGCCTCTGTTCCTGCCCGCATCCACCAGGGAGCCCGGTGCCCTGCCTTTACTTCTTGACCTTTGTGTTTACACTATTTCCCCCTCTGTGCTATGTTTTCCTGTGAGCTGTCAAATACTTCTAATTCCTATCTGAAGCTTCGGAGCTTCCTGCCAACTCCCAGAGGCAATCAGGACACTCCTGGTTTCGGCTCTACATGCCACACTTCCTGCCCAACATTTAACTGTTTTTCTACATATATATGCAATTTCTATGTCACTACCTATACCATCTTTTCTAAACTTGAAAAGCTTTGAAGCCATAAATGTTTATCATGTCTCTTACTCCCCACCCCCTTTTTTAACGCACGTCTTTTAACTCATTTAGAGCAGCCAGCCTCAGTGCCTGTATTCTTCCAACATGATTCATTTCAAAGTGGAAAGTTTTCAGGAAGTCTGGGCTTTACCTGCTTGTAGACTCAAACCTCATATATTACTCATTTGGAATGGGCTTTTGAAAAATGAGTTACTAACTTATTAGGCTTTTTGAAAGTGATTTAAATAACTGTATTTCCCTGTGTGCTCCCCTAGCGCCCAAGTACTTAATCACATTGCACTTGAATTGTTGTTTTCTCATCTCTATCCCCACTTATAAAAGAAAAAAGTTATCTAGTTTCTTTTTAAGGACACTTTTCTTAGTTATCAGAGAAGTTTGTATTATAGAGATCAATTCTTGAATTATAAAAAATTTAAATATTCTGTATAATCAGAATAATTATTAAGATTTTCCTCATATATGATATCTGAAGCCATAAATATATGTTTAAATGTGAGTTTATTTTATTTCCTTTCCTTTACTATCTAAATTGCACGGACTGATGATGGCACATTTTTACTAAGTTCTGAGATCCTGGTTACTTTTTAAGTAAAATGTCATTTTATTTATTATATATCGTAGAGCTGATAATTAATTTACTGTTTGAATTTTCTTTACATGTCACCCACATCTCTCTACACTCACCTAACACCTCAGCTCTTTTCTTTCTTCTCTCTTTAATTTTTATTACTAGTATCACAGTGTTAAAATAAAATATATGCATTTCTTATTTCCAACAGCTGAGTCTCACTTGATGTATTTTTAATTGTTAAATTCAAGCCTAAACAAAAAAGTGGATGGATACAAATAATGAATCCCTTCTATTTTTACATACACATCATGAATTTCCCTGAGGTAATTAATAAGCAGAGCAAGATAGTAAGTTCCATACATTGCCCTCTAAAAGAGAGGGGAATTAGAAAGTTTTAAACACACTTGACTTCAAATCCAGCCCTGATATTTTGTCGCTGGTAATCTGCAGCAGTTACGTAATTTCTCTGCACCTCAGTTTTCTCGTTAGGAAAATGGAAAATGTAATGATCTTAATTGGTTGTTGAGAAATGGTATTAATATATAAGACAGATATAGACATAATAGATGATATGTCAATATGAATTCTCTACCTTTCATTGTATCTATTTATAGAGTTTTTTGAAAGTCAGATAGACAAGTAACTATAAATATCAGAATTTGATTGCAAACTGGAAAAGAAAAGCTGTATTTCAATAATCTATTCCACATGGTTTGTTTATCTATAACTAACCTAGGATGTTAAGATTGTTCATAAGTTCATGTTCTTGTGTAAAAGTTTGGTACTTTATAGATAAAAAATGAATTATATATGTACTAAGATATTATTTCTATTTACAAAGTAATTTGTAAAACTGAAGAAATTGCTTAGGGAAACCGAGGAGCAAAATCCACTCCTACTTATATTGGATGGAAGGCTCAGGCACAAACAAAACCTCTATGCAGTCCAAACAGGCAGTGTCAGACGTAGAAAATTTGAAGTTCTAGAAGCTTAGACATTTAAAAAGAATTTTGGCTCTACGTTATTGTTTTAAATTTTAGCACGGATAAACCTGGTTTTAGCTTATGACTTTTCAACTCCATGAGTGTGGCAAACACTATGGATTGACTGCTCCAAAGCCATTTGCAGCCCCTTTCTTATCTTCTGCTACTATAGAAGCTCCAAAGTTAGGGTTCCAATATTCATGCTCCTACACTCACTTCCTGTTAGGGGTGACCACATGACCCAGTTCCACACAAAAAGATTAAATGGAGTCACTGGGCTTGCCTGCTGAGAAGCTTCTAAAAAGGGACATTTAAAAAGGGCACTGTCCCTTGGCTTCTCTCTCCCCACTTCTTCCTTCTTCCATCTGGAAAGCACACACGAGCCTGCTGAAGCATCGGACATCTCACAACCTCACGGAGACAACATCGGCGAGGACCTACCTGTACATGCTGAGAATAACTGAACAGAACAAACAGAAAGTTCCCTGGAGCACTAGACTACTACCCCCTGACTGCTGGCTGTCTGAGATAAATAACCCCTATTTGTCTAAGTCATTGAATAGACTTTTGGTTGCTTAAATCTGAATTCAATCCTAATTGATACAAGTTTCCACTTGAACAAAGATAGAAAATGATTTAAAGAGTATTTTCTCAATTCTCTCAAGGAAGGTACACACCTAATATTCTAGAGGCATTGAAGTGAAGTTAATTTATTACATAATGTGAATGATTAGGGCAGTAGGACTTGCCTCCCTTCCCCATCCGGTTAAGAAAAAACCTGCACTAAACACTTGCTATATGAAATATCGTCTGAAGACCAACAGCATAATCATCATCAGAAAACTTACTAAAAATCTAGAATCTCAGAACTCCTCCTTTTCACCTACTACGAAATCTGCATCTTAACCATGATCCCTAGGTGATTCATATGTACATTAAAGTACATTTGAAAATGCTGGGTAAATTCTGGGCTCTTTGGAATGAGAGCACCAGTCTGGGGTTTTTTTTTTTAATCTTTTATATCTCTATTTCCTGATACAATGTCTAGATAGAACATAATAAACCCCACCAAATATGTGATGAATAAAACATAACACTGGCTCAGTGTCAATCATTAAATTTCATTATATATTTGATTATCAGAAATCTAACTATTATTTGCAAAGTAGAACTTATGGCTATGAGGAAGTGAGTAATGGGCCAGACATGATGTGAAACAGGAAGAGTGGTTGAAAAGTTACAAAGCTTAGAATGGAATAAACAATAGGCTCTAGTTGTGCACTGAAATGAAAAGTTTTAAAGAATGTAGGCCCCTCTAACAGAAAGAGTTAAAGATAGAAAAGGGAAGGGTAAGTCATGGAGAAATGCCCTTGCCAACATTTATTATTTTGCCTGGACCAATCTGATTGATCTATTCTAGGTCAGTGATTCTTAACCCCATCTAATATTGCTAGATATTCCATTCCTACAACCTCCAGGTATTTAAAGCATGTACCTAGGGATGTTTCACTGAAATATAAACAAGTCTTTTCAGCTGATTCATAGTATCAGCCATTTTTTTCCTACCTTCCAGATGTGGCCACTCTCTGCTGCTCACACTGTATCTTCCAGACTCTGCTTTCACCTGTGCTGGGCGTCCCCACTAATCCTGCTTGGCATTTCTACCTGTACTGTGCAGACAAGCCCCTCTTTATGGCTATTAGCATGTACACCGTTTAGCCTCCTCAGCTAATGCCATTGCCATTCCTGTTGGGAGGCTTTGACACAAGTGAAGTACTAATATTTCCACTGCATCTGAAGTTTAAACATAAACAAGACTGTTCCAGAACATCCATGTGATCAAGTTGTACCATATTCTACGTAAGAATGCAGAGAATGCCTTTATCTCTGCCTTCTCTCTCAAAGAATAAAATGCTGCAGTTAACAAAATAATATTTAATTTAGTTCACTGTAACTTAAGTGATATTCATATGCCATAAAAAATAAAGCAAGAAGGAGACATCTAAATTAATTAAACTCATATGGGTGTTGAAATTTTTTTTAAATCTTAGGAATTACTAGGTAATATGATAATATCATACTATTTTCCATATTATTTCTAACATCATGAAACACTAAAACAAAGTTTATAGTCAAGTCACAAGCTTTTAATCAATTCAGACCACTTTTCAGAATGCCACTGTGAGCTGTCTGCAACAGCTGTTTTGCAGCTGCAGTGAATTTGACATGTTCTGAAATCACCATGGAATGCTCCAGATCCTTTGGAAATACAGAGCAAAGCCTAAGGAATAAAAACTGTAGCCTGCCATGCTTGACAAAATCGGGGAAGACATGTTTTAGAGAGTATGAGTGCATGATTATTTTAAAGAATTCCAAATGTGAGTAGCTGTAGTATTTAGAAGATTTAATTATACACACATATATATCACACACATGCTACTGATACCATTTTCAATGATTTATTGCAAATTTTTTTCAACATTGAGAAAAATTGAAATAATTTTACAGTGAATACTTGTATATCTACCACCTACTACTACTATTTTATCATACTCTCTTTATCAAATATCTATCCAACTGTTCATCCTTCTATCCATCAATTATCTCATTTTCTATATATTGTTGATACTTTCTTAACTACCTAATATGGAAGTATCCAATTTAAAAGAGCCAAATGTAATCTTTCAGAATATAACTGTCAGCTTCTCATCTGAGAATTATGTATTTTTAACACTGGAAGAGACCTTTTAATCCCTTTATTGCAGTCACCTTATTGTTTAGTTATAGAAATTAAGGCATGCTTATTTTAAAGACTTTGAGTAAGAGTGCCTAACTAATTAGTAACTAAACCTAGATTAGAAATCTTACTCTGTATTTTACCTACACATTGACTTGGATAGGAAGAGAAAATTGTAAGATGCTAGTAAGATGAGGAGAATCAGGGAAGTGTGCTCTTTGTTAGAAGATTGAAGTGACTATCTTAATAGAGCAATGCACAGCCGAATTAGCAGTGAGGTTTCAGAAGGAACTAGAGTTAAGTGAGTTAAGAGCCGAACATCTCTGAAAATCCTCCCACCGTGTAATCAAAAGAAAAAAAATCTGCTGGAAAAGCCTTAAGGCTAG
This sequence comes from Balaenoptera physalus, assembly GCF_965194825.1. Taxonomy (NCBI): domain Eukaryota; kingdom Metazoa; phylum Chordata; class Mammalia; order Artiodactyla; family Balaenopteridae; genus Balaenoptera; species Balaenoptera physalus. The sequence continues at coordinate 133,376,330 of NC_138884.1, forward strand.
CATAAATCTTGTATGTGTGCCCAGTTTCTAAAATTATGGAATGTCAAGGGGATGAAAAATCTAAGGCTAACTGAATATCGGAAGAAGGGAATTTGAGTGGGAGACACAGAGCATCTGCTGCTTAAATTCAGTTTGACAAACTCACAGATTGTCCCAATCAGCACAGTTTAGAGAGCATAGGAAGAATACATACTGTGGCTTACACATCCTCTTGAATAAGATATCCATTGCTAGAGGGGTGCTTAAAATTAACTTTCATCTTGCCCACAATTAATATGCATTGTTTCCAGGCATATGCTTAGATAAGAGTTGCAACTCAGTTCAGAGAATGAAAGTGTCACCATTTATTCTGTCACGTTTATGTTTCCATGTTATGACACAAGTTTTAAAAGATAATTTAAAATCAATGGGTGAATGAATGTTAGAGAATTGCTAAAATTTAGAAAATGCAAAATTCTTTACATTTTGATTCATACATGAAAGTTGGTAAAGCAGAAAATGCAGGATTTTACTCTTTTGTTTTCTTTCTTTCTCTCACATCCTGTAAAACCTATCTTCTTCAGGACTATTTTCTTAGACACCAGCTGAATGACTAAAATATTTCCCTGAGACCATAGTTTTAGTAATTTAGAGTGCTTAAGAACTTGCTGGGAAATGTTTAAAATTTACCTTCCTGAGCCCTAATGTAAAAGAGTTCAACCTTCTATATTTTTAAAAAACTCTCCAGGTAGTTCTTTAGGCGACCGATATTTGAGAACTACTGGTATGAAGAATTCTACATTAGAAGTCAAAAAGTCTGGTTTCTAGTTCTGGTCCTATAGTGATTATCGATTTATTGAGTAACCCTGCATAAGTCACTTACCTCTAGAATTTATTCTCTGTGATGCTGTAGATGCTAGACCCATCTAGGAAAATAAAACATTAATTTTTCTTTTATGGAACCCTTTCTGCACTACAAACAATACAATAATAATGATTGTAGGACATATGCAAGACTTAAAGTCATGTATTTAAGAACCAAATACAATATCTAATACTAAGTGGTGCTCAATAAATTATGGTTATTATTATAATTATAAAATCGTTAATACTATTAAGAAAAGGCATTAAACTCATCTGTTATTTACGACTAGCCCTATAAGGTGCTAAATTGATTAAACTATGTCTGAACAGCAGGGACATCCTCTCTTAATGCTCCGCTGATCATAGTTTATCAGACGATTAACTCAATTTAGGGTACCATAAGTGTGTGGTCTACTTAGGGAAAGCAAAAGGTAATGAAGAAAATGTTTGGGTCTATAGGCCCTGGAGAGGCACCACAGGAAATGAATACATTTAGCCTCAAAAAGATAAGGTAAAGTCTGTATCAGTCTCTTTGACTCTCCATTTCCTCATCTTCGTAGTTGGACTAATGATTCCTATTCTCAGGCTGATGGATCAAAAACAATTGTAATCAAATTCTACTATGTCCTAGTTTTGCAAATTTGGCCCAACTAATTTACTTCTCTGAGCCTTAGTTTCTTAATCTGTAAAATATTAAAAAATATGCTAGGAAATAACCTTATAGACTATGAGAATTCTTGGTGCATGATACCAGCTTAGTACTCAGTGAATATTTGCTAGTGCCATGGCCTCATCTATTAGTTTCCTAGGAATGCCACAACAAAGTATCACCAACTGCGTCGCTTAAAACAGCAGAAGTGTATTATCTCATAGTTCTGGAAACTAGAGGTTCAAAATCAAGGTGTCGACAGGGCCATTTTCCCTCTAAAATTTGTAGGGGAATTCTTCCTTGCCTCTTCCTAGCCTCTGGTGGTTTGCTGGCAGTCTTTGATGGTCCTTGTCTTGCAGCTGCCCAACCAGTTTCTGCTTTTACTGTCTCATAGCATCCTCCCTGTATGTCTCTGTCTTCACACGGCCATCTTCTTATAAGGACATCACTCATGCTGGAATAAAGGTTCACTCTACCGTCCAGTATGTCTTCATAGTAACGATTATATCTGCAACTACTCTAGTTCCAAATAAGGTCACTTTCTTAGGCGCTGGAGGTTAGGACTTCAACAAATATTTTTTCAAGGGGAACACAATTCAATCCATAACAATGCATCACTGTCTACTTTACCAGGGTTACAGTGAGCATTATGACAGATGAGAGTTCTCCATATACAAAAATATAAATGTTACATACAGTTCTTTTCATCAAAGCCTTCACATAGATGAAGAGCAATTCTTGGAATGAGGAGGAATAGCAAATATTAACATATTTAAACCTAACCAAAAATAATTTAAGTGACACTTTAGAGAAACATAATAGCAATGATGTTTCTAAAATGACAGAATATACTCTTTAGTTGTCTTCTTTGGAAATACATTGTAGAATGCTGGAGTTAAGTGATTTAATATTGGGAGACTGTGTTGGTCTAGAAAGTGCAAGTAAGACACTAATACTTCAAATTGTAAAGTTCATATCTTATCCTACTAACTATATGTAATAAATAATATTTTACAGATATATGCCAATCATTTTTCTTGTTAGTGATATAAACAAAATTTCCTTTGTGCTACAAAGGGTAACTATTGGCAACCTATCTTTCTCTTTTCTATAAAGATGGGAAATCTGATATGAAAAACCTTGCCCACAAGTCCATGGCTAGTAAATAAAAAGGTCAGAATTCAAGCCCATCATTTTGAATGAAAATCCTGTTTTTCTTTGGTTGTTCATCTGTTTCTACTTTTTGTTGTTGTTTTCTTCTGTTCATGACACTGGTAGTACTAGATGTGAAGGACAGTAGTAGCAACGACAGAGGATGTGACCAAGGTGCTCACTGTAGTTGTCCATTGATCAGAAATCCACATGGGAAGATAAAACCATCATTTGTAGTTTCCTTTCTGAAAATAAATGTTTCCCACTAATTTTTTTGTTCTTACTACATTTCCTCAATTAATATCCAATTACCTTATAAGAAATAGAAATGATTATGTGACAACAGTTTGTTCCATTGAAATGATGAAACATACAGCACTAACCATTTCATTTGTGTGCAGCAATCAATTATATATGACTTTGGATTTACTCGAATCCAAATATAAACTCATTGGGATATAAGCTGAAATCAGTAAATGTCAGGTGCAGATAAAGGAAACAGCATGTCAACTTAACTCTGCTTGTTCTACTGCTTCCCTGGAGAACGCTCAACTAGACATACCATAATTTTACTGTAGTGGGTTGACTTACAAAGATTTTTTCCTATACCAAAACAAAAAAATTATATTCACCTTGGGAAAACATAAAGTTTTGTCTCTAGAAGCTATTTCCAGCTGGCCTTCCCTAACCAGATCCCAGTGATTGGACCAAAGACATGTGTTATATGCTAAGATCTAGCAGAAGTCCAAACTTTCAAAGTAACATCTGCAGAGAAATTACCAGCCAACATAAAAACATGTTCATTGTTATTGAAATTGTGAAGCTTGCATCCTTTTGAATTTTTCTGCTTCAGTGGATATTCTTTATTCATAACCTCTCCAAGGCAGTTTTTTGGAACACAAAAGGATGGCTCGTATTCTACTTTTTTATTCTCATAAATTATTCCTTAGTTGTCAAAGTCTAAAGTTCTACAATGATGCTTTATTTCCTTTTACACCCACTCACCTAAACCTCCATTTCCAAAAGAGAGCAGCTGGAAAATTTATACACTACACACTTTTTTACATTCCTAAAGAATTGGTTATGAAAACACTGATTGGATTTCTTAAGGTCAATGTGATCTGTTTGACTATATGTGATTCAGATAATCATGCTTTGCTAAAATATCAGAGATTAAAAGATGTGACCCAAAAGACTTAGCTTAGAAGAAACCTCCAGTCCTGTAGATCTAGTTGACTGGCCTGTCTTCAGATGGTCTTCACCAAAGTTATTCCATTTGACTCACTTTAATTTATTCAACAAGTGTGGACTTTGTGCTTACTAGGTACCGGGAGCTATGGAGACTGTACAGGAAGTAAAAGTCTTGGTCCTAGTCTTAGGAAACTTAAAATTTCTGTAATGGTTATTTTCTTTCACAGTCAAGACATGGAAATATCTTGAAACAAACAAACAAAAAAAACAGTTGAAACCCTTATGAATATCAGACCCCAATGATGAAATGCCAAAATGCATGACACAGTAATAAATGTAAAAGAGGATTGATATTCCTTAGTTCTAATGCAAAACTTCGGTGGTTTGAGTCTATTTTTATATTCTAAAAGAACATGTGAAAGATAATTCATTAGTTATCTTTATCAAAATGCTTCCTTTTTTAATATTTGATTTATAAACTTATTTGGGAAAATTTTCAATATTGGGCAAGGACATAAAACATTTTAGCCCTACATTGAGAAATGAATAAAAATTCTCTCTCCACTTGTATGTAATTTACTTGTATGTAATTTATGTGAGTGAAGAGGAAGAACATAGGGAGGTTTAAATTAATTCTTCTTGAATCTGTGATATGTATAGTTTTCAAGGCTTTCTGCTGGGTTTTCACATTTCAAAACAAGGGACAAGTCCAAGATATAAACCATCTATTTCTTTTTTGTTTTGTTTTGCTTTATTTCTTTTTTTTTCACATCTTTATTGGAGTATAAATGCTTTACAATGTTGTTCTGTTAGTTTCTGCTGTACAATAAAGTGAATCAGCTATATGTATACATATAACCCCATATCCTCTCCCTCTTGAGCCTCCCTCCCACCCTCCCTATCCCACCCCTCTAGGTGGTCACAAAGCACCGAGCTGATCTCCCTGTGCTATGCAGCCGCTTCCCACTAGCTATCTGTTTTACATTTGGTAGTGTATATATGTCAATGCTACTCTCTCACTTCATCCCAGCTTCCCTTTCCCCCACCCCGTGCCCTCAAGTCCATTATCTACATCTGCATCTTTATTCCTGCCCTGCCACTAGGTTCATCAGTACCACTTTTTAAAATCCCATATATATGCATTAGCATACAGTATTTGTTTTTCTCCTTCTGACTTACTTCACTCTGTATGACAGATTCTAGGTCCATCCACCTCACTACAAATAACTCAATTTCATTTCTTTTTTTGGCTGAGTAATATTCCATTGTATATATGTGCCACATCTTCTTTATCCATTCATCTATCAGTGGACACTTAGGTTGCTTCAATGTCCTGGCTATTGTAAATAGAGCTGCAATGAACATTGTGGTACATGACTCCTTTTGAATTATGGTTTTCTCAGGGTATATGCCCAGTAGTGGGATTGCTGAGTCATATGGTAGTTCTATTTTTAGTTTTTAATGAACCTCCATACTGTTCTCTGTAGTGGCTGTATCAATTTACATTCCCACCAATAGCGGAGGAGGGATCCCTTTTCTCCACACCCTCTCCAGCATTTATTGTTTGTAGATTTTTTGATGATGGCCATTCTGATCGGTATGAGGTGATACCTCATTGTGGTTTTGATTTGCATTTCTCTAATGATTAGTGATGTTGAACATCTTTTCATGTATATTTTGGCCATCTGTATGTCTTCTTTGGAGAAATGTCTATTTAGGTCTTCCGCCCATTTTTGGATTGGGTTGTTTGCTTTTGTGATGCTGAGCTGCATGAGTTGCTTATATATTTTGGAGATTAATCCTTTGTCAGTTGCTTCATTTGCAAATATTTTATCCCATTCTGAGGGTTATCTTTTTGCCTTGTTTATGGTTTCCTTTGCTGTGCAAAAGCTTTTAAGTTTCATTAAGTCCCATTTGTTTATTTTTGTTTTTATCTTCCTTACTCTAGGAGGTGGGTGAAAAAGGATCTTGCTGTGATTTATGTCATAGGGTGATCTGCCTATGTTTTCCTCTAAGAGTTTTATAGTGTCTGGCCTTACATTTAGGTCTTTAATCCATTTTGAGTTTATTTTTGTGTATGGTGTTAGGGAGTGTTCTAATTTCATTCTTTTACATGTAGCTGTCCATTTTTCCCAGCACCACTTATTGAAGAGGCTCTCTTTTCTCCACTGCATATTCTTACCTCCTTTGTCAAAGATTAGGTGACCATAGGTGCGTGGGTTTATCTCTGGGCTTTCTATCCTATTACATTGATCTATATTTCTGTTTTTCTGCCAGTACCATACTGTCTTGATTAGTGTAGCTTTGTTGCATAGTCTGAAGTCAGGGAGCCTGATTCCTCCATCTCCATTTTTCTTTCTTAGGATTGCTTTGGCTATTTGGGGTCTTTTGTGTTTCCATACAAATTGTGAAATTTTTAATTCTAGTTCTGTGAAAAATGCCATTGGTAGCTTGATGGGGATTGCATTGAACCTGTAGATTGCTTTGGGTAGTGTAGTCATTTTCACAATATTGATTCTTCCAATCCAGGAGCATGGTATATCTCTCCATCTGTTTATGTTATCTTTGATTTCTTTCATCAGTGTTTTATAGTTTTCTGAGTACAGGTCTTTTGCCTCCTTAGGTAGGTTTATTCCTAGGTATTTTAAACTTTTTGCTGCTATGGTAAATGGGACTGTTTCCTTAATTTCTCTTTCTGATCTTTCATTGTTAGTGTATAAGAATGCAAGAGATTTCTGTGCATTAATTTTGTATCCTGCAACCTTACCAAATTCATTGATTAGTTCTAGTGGTTTTCTGGTGGCATCTTTAGGATTTTCTATGTATAGTATCATGTCGTTGGCAAGCAGGGACAATTTTACTTCTTTTCCAATTTCTTTTTCTTCTCTGACTTCTGTGGCTAGGATTTCCAATACTATGTTTAATAATAGTGGCGAGTGTGGACATCCTTGTCTTGTTCCTGATCTTAGAGGAAATGCTTTCAGTTTTTCACCATTGAGAATGATGTTTGCTGTGGGTTTGTCATATATGGCTTTTAATTTGTGGAGGTAGGTTCCCTCTATGCCCACTTTCTGGAGAGTTTTTATCATAAATGGGTGTTGAATTTTGTCAAAAGCTTTTTCTGCATCTATTGAGCTGATCATATGGTTTTTATTCCTTAATTTGTTAATGTGGTGTATCACATTAATTGATTTGCATATATTGAAGAATCCTTGCATCCCCGCGATAAATCCCACTTGATCATGGTGTGTGATCCTTTTAATGTGTTGTTGGATTCTGTTTGCTAGTATTTTGTTGAGGATTTTTGCATCTATGTTCATCAGTGATGTTGCTCTGTAATGTTCTTTTTTTGTGATATCTTTGTCTGGTTTTGGTAACAGGGTGATGGTGGCCTTGTAGAATGAATTTGAGAGTGTTCCTCCCTCTGCAGTTTTTCGGAAGAGTTTGAGAAGGATAGGTGTTAACTCTTCTCTAAATATTTGATAGAATTCGCCTCTGAAGCCATCTGGTCCTGGACTTTTGTTTGTTGGAAGATTTTTAATTACAGTTTCAATTTCATTACCTGTGATTGGTCTGTTTATATTTTCTAGTTCTTCCTGGTTCAATCTTGGAAGGTTATACCTTTCTAAGAATTTGTCCATTTCTTCCAGGTTGTCCATTTTATTGGCATAGAGCTGCTTGTAGTAGTCTCTTAGGATGCTTTGTATTTCTGTGGTGTCTGTTGTAACTTCTTCTTTTTCATTTCTAATTTTACTGATTTGAGTCCTCTCCCTTTTTTTCTTGATGCGCCTGGCTAAAAGTTTATCAGTTTTGTTTATCTTCCCAAAGAACCAGCTTTTAGTTTTATTGATCTTTGCTATTGTTTTCTTTGTCTCTATTTCATTTATTTCTGCTCTGATCATTAAGATTTCTTTCCTTCTACTAACTTCGGGTTTTCTTTGTTCTTCTTTTTCTAGTTGCTTTAGGTGTAAGGTTAGATTGTTTGAGTTTTTTTTGTTTCTTGAGGTGAGCTTGAATTGCTATGAACGTCCCTCTTAGAGCTGCTTTTGCTGCATCCCATAGGTTTTGGATCATCGTGTTTTCATTGTCATTTGTCTCTAGGTATTTTTTGATTTCCTCTTTGATTTCGTCAGTGATCTCTTGGTTATTTAGCAGCACACTGTTTAGCCTCCATGTGTTTGTGTTTTTTTCCTTTTTGCCCTGTAATTGATTTCTCATCTCATAGCGCCGTGGTCAGAAAAGATGCTTGATATGATTTCAGTTTTCTTAAATTTTCCAAGGCTTGATTTGTAACCCAAGATGTGATCTATTCTGGAGAACATTCCATATGCACTTGAGAAGAAAGTGTATTCTTCTGCTTTCCTGGTGGAATGTCCTAAAAATATCAATTAAGTCTAACTTGTCTATTGTGTCATTTAAAGCTTGTGTTTCCTTATTTATTTTCTGTCTGGATGATCTGTCTATTGGTGTAAGTGGGGTGTTAAATTCCCCCACTATTATTGTGTTACTGTCGATTTCTCCTTTTATGGCTGTTAGCATTTGCCTTATGTATTGAGGTGCTCCTATGTTGGGTGCATAAATATTTATAATTTTAATGTTTTCTTCTTGGATTGATCTCTTGATCATTATGTAGTGTCTTTCCTTATCTCGTGTAACAGTCTTCATTTTAAACTCTATTGCTACTCCAGCTTTCTTATGATTTCCATTTGCATGGAATATCTTTCTCCATCCCCTCACTTTCAGTCTGTATGTGTCCCTAGGTCTGAAGTGGGTTTCTTGTAGGCAGTATATATAAGGGTCTTGTTTTTGTATCCATTCAGCCACTCTGTGTCTTTTGGTTGGAGCATTTAATCCATTTACATTCAAGATGATTATTGATATGTATGTTCCTATTACCATTTTCTTAATTGATTTGGGTTTGTTTTTGTGGGTCTTTTTCTTGTCTTGTGCTTCCTGCTTAGAGAAGTTCCTTTAGCATTGGTTGTAAAGCTGGTTTGGTGGTGCTGAATTCTCATAGCTTTTGCTTGTCTGTAAAGCTTTTGATTTCTCCATCAAATCTGAGTGAGATCCTTGCCGGGTAGAGTAATCTTGGTTGTAGGTTTTTCCCTTTCATCACTTTAAATATGTCCTGCCACTCCCTTTTTGCCTGCAGAGTTTCTGCTGAATGATCAGCTTTTAACCTTATGGGGATTCCCTTGTATGTTATTTGTTGCTTTTCCCTTGCTGCGTTTAATATTTTTTCTTTGTATTTAATTTTTGCTAGTTTGATTAATATGTGTCTCAGCATGTTTGTCTTCGGGTTTATCCTGTATGGGACTGTCTGCGCTTCCTGCACTTCATTGACTATTTCCTTTCCCATGTTAGGGAAGTTTTCGACTATAATCTCTTCAAATATTTTCTCAGACCCTTTCTTTCTCTTCTTCTTCTGGGACCCCTGTAATTCGAATGTTGGTGCATTTAATGTTGTCCCAGAGGTTTCTGAGACTGTCCTCAATTATTTTCATTCTTTTTTCTTTATTCTGCTCCCTGCCAGTTATTTCCACCATTTGATCTTCCATCTCACTTATCTGTTCTTCTGCCTCCGTTATTCTGCTATTGATTCCTTCTAGAGTATTTTTAATTTCAGTTATTGTGTTGTTCATCATTGTTTGTTTGCTCTTTAGTTCTTCTAGAGCCTTGTTAAATCTTTCTTATATTTTCTCCATTCTGTTCCCGAGATTTTGTATCATCTTTACTATCATTACTCTGAATTCTTTTTCAGGTAAGTTGCGTATTTTGTCTTCATTTTTTTGGTCTTATAGGTTTTTACCTTGCTCCTTTGTCTGTAACATATTTTTTTGTCATTTCATTTTTTTTTTTGATGGGTGGGGCTGTATTCCTGTCTTACTGGTTGTTTGGCCTGGGTGGTCCAGCACTGGAGTGTGCAGGCAGTTAGATAGAGCCAGGTCTTGTTGCTGAGATAAGGACCTTTGGGATGCCTCACTCCGATTAATATTCCCTGGGGTCTGAGTTTCCCTGTTAGTCCAGCAGTTTGGACTTGGAGCTCCCACCACAGGAGCTCGGCCTGACCTCCGGCCTGGAAACCAAAATCCTGCAATCCATGTGGCGTGGCAAAAAAAAAAAAGAAAAAAACAGGAGCAACACAATAATAAAGAATAAAAAACAAAATAAAATTAGAAAGATAAAAAATATATTAGGAAAAATATAAATATAATTGAAACAACTGGTTGCTTGGGGTTCCTCCCACCCCCTTTGGTGTCCATGGCCCCCCCACCGGTGCCTGGCAGGTGCTTTATTTGTGTGGAGACGCGAATTCTGCATCTTCCTAGTCCACCATCTTGACTCTGCCCTCCCATCTATTTCTTCTAATCACATCTTAGCATGTTAGTAATTTAGTCTGATTCCTGATATGAGGGAATTGCTAGAGGTTGATTTGAGAGGTAGCAGGGAAGCAAATCGATCTCTGGCTGTTGTTTTTGTTAAGTCTTATATTTATTTTCAGAAGTATCTGCAAACTTTAGACAACTTGTTTAGTTTTGCCATCCTCAATGTTCTGTTTTATTCAGTCTCACTCAAGTCCAAAGTCAACCACTTCTATTGTGCTTGTTTTTGGTCAGATAAGATTGTCAAGTAAGGAAGGGTTTATCTCTAGACCTCAAATCTCCTTTTCCCATAAACATACACACATGGCGTGTGTGTGCGCACACACACACACACACACACATACCACTCATATACCAAGAGATGATTTTAGCATTTAATGATTTTCTCTCCTACACCACTCCTGAAACCTTCCCTAAGGAAAAGAGCTCATTAATTTACTTCCAGTAATATATTATTGACTGAAAAATCCAAATTTCTACTATTGAATCACTAGACTTGAATTATGCTCCTTAGGACAAGGATCTTGTCTCTTTTACTCACTGCTGTATCTTCAGTGAATAGGGCAATGACTGGCATATAATATATACTCAATAAGTGTTTGTTGAATGAACGCATGCATTGAAGATAAGGTCTTCAGCCAAACTAATTGAACAACTGCTGGCATCAGGGGAAATTTTTAATTTCTATCTTTTTTCCTGTCCCTGAAATACCTCTCTCAAAGCTGCTTCCAGTTTTATATAGGGTCATACATGTAGCGTCCTTCCCTTCCTTACTTCCTTATCCTGATAGTAAAGAGTAGAAATCTTCACCTCTACCTGAATCTATACGCAAACATTGGAAACCCCTCTGGGAATACTAGAAATGCAGTGTGTTAGGTGAGTTTTGGCAGAGACTGAATTGCTAATCTTCTGAGTTCCCCAGCCCCACCAAGCCTTCAACTGCTGAGGATTAGGCCCTTGCTCAGCACAGAAAAACCTCTGTGGGGTGCATGAGATTGACAAAAGAAAAGTAACTCTGTGGCCCTCCTAGGACCACCTATTAGAGTCTTCAAACTATTTAATTAACTGCACTGCAAAGGGACCACACTGAGGCAGAGAAAGTGGGATTTAAGTATTTCTTTTTGTGCCACTGGTTCTTCACTCCTGAATCAGAGGAGCCTAAGGGAAGGAAGTGTCAAGAAATCTCGTGGTGTTGATCCAACCAGTTGTATGAGAGGAACTTTTACTATTGTTGTGTAAGTGGCAGTAAACAGTCATGGGACTGGCGCGCACTCACAAACTCACAAAGCAGTCCTTTATTTTCCTACTGATTTCTGGGACTAAATTCCCCCTCCTGCACCACCGCAGGACCTCCAAGAAACAGAGATACTAACATTCAAGTTCAGTGTTTTCTGGCTCAGATTATAGCCATGTAAGCCAAGTTTTCTTTTCCATAACAAATTCTAATCTTGAGTGTCTATTCATCTTAATACACCACACACACACACACACACACACACACACACACACACACGTGCACGCGCGCATATTTATGAGCCCATGGAGTTAAGCCTTCTGCCCAAGCTACCTTTTAGCCAGTTACTGACATTCTCCCTCCCCTTGCACTGTCTGAGAATTGACAGCAGGAACTCTTAAATGAAACCATTTCACACACACAGTGGAAAGCCTTGAAGTCCCTGAGTGTCTGTGTCTGCTTTTGTCAAGGGGAACACAGCATGTTTGTAAACATGTGGCATGGAAAGAAGATTCAGGCAATGACAGCAAGCCTGTGGCCCACTGATTTCCTGTTTGTCTCTGACAGTGTGTTACCCATAGCAACTGATGGGGAAATAATCTCTGAGAGAATAGTCAACACTCCTTTTCCTTATTATAAATTCCGTGTTTGGCAAGTAAGGTAAAATAAAACCTTCTAAGTGCATTCTTAATTGCAGGAATTTTGTTTACCCCTCTTCTTCTCTTCATTCACTTCCCTCTTTCCTTCTCTATCAAGAAAGGAGAAAAAGAGAGATAGAGAGGGAGTGGGAGAGATGTAGAGAGAGGAGGCGAGGGAGAGGGAGATGGAGGAGAGAGAGAGAGGAGAGGGAATTCTGCTTCAATATTTTGATCCGCTGAAAACTGTACTGCATTGAGTTTATATAGGAGAAACTTTTGAAAAAGATCACATGGTACCTGCAGCGCTACAACAAATAAGCTCCACCTCCGCATCATAAAAAGTGGCACAGCTGGGTAGATCAGTGTACCTTGGATGCCTTTTATTTCTCATATAGACAGACAGAAACAAGTCACATAAACCCATTCATTCATTAGGTTGGCACTTGCCGTGTAGGAAGCACTGTGGTCACGTACATTATTGTATCCCCTTTGCAGTAGAGTTTAACCCACCGGGAAACAGAACATGAAGAGGTGAGGTAACTTGCCCTTGGTCACACTCTGGCAGATTCGGGACCTGGTCTGTTGGATTCCAAAGCTGGCATGGTACCCATGAAGTGTCTCCATACAGAGATGCCTAGTGTCTGAGGTAGAGCAGAAATTAGATAACACAGATTTTGAAGGGAATAAACCAACATAAGGAAATTATCACTGAGAAAACTGAGCAATTAAATACTTGACTGTCTTGTTCACTGCTTTTTTAATGACAGGCAAGAAAAAAAATTTAGTCAGAGGGTGATGGCTAATGACCTTTCAGAATCTAGCACACGTATTTAGTGAAAATGGAACGAGTATTCAGTAAAAATAATAATTTGACTCATTTTTATATTTATATTCATAGTCACACAAAACAGTGAGCAAAATCTAATTTTGGAGTAGTGATTTTCAGACTACTGTGTCATTAAACATTTTATATTATCCATCTCATGGCAGCCATTACTTAACAAATGGCAGCCAAAAAGACTTTACCTATATGTCAGTTTCCTCCTAGTATATGTCATGTCTTTGCAGAAGTCCTCAAACAATATTACCTTATATATTTTGGCCTATTTGATAGCTGCTGTTTGTACTTTTTTTTTTTTTTCTTACCATCAAAGGGTTATCTTCATATTCTGAAAACTGCTCAGATTTTTCATTATGCTGGTCAAACACTTAAACATTTTATTAGCTAATGGGCCATTTGCTCTACAACCTCAGCTGTAGGTAGTACCTTTTAAATTTTTTTTAATTATTAAAAATTTAATTTGGGGAATTTATCCTTATATTAGAATCCACTGAATTTTAAAAAATATTACCATTCCTTCATAAAAATCTTTTCTTAATATTATTAACATTACCATTCATAGTTTATATTGCTATAATACATGTTACTAAAATCAACTCAGGTCATTAATTATATGTTACATAACCAAAGAATGTCTATCAGGATGTATCTTAATTTCTACCCATACTAGTACTCTAAATTTTACATAAATCTGTAGCTTCATTAGTTTGTTAAATTTAGCAGAGGCAAATTGACCATGATTTAGCCTTTCGCTTACACAGGCTTCTTCCCAGAAGGATTCCTAGAAACATTCACAAATCCTTAATAATTTCTGTGATATTTGCCTTGGTAAGACATTTTAACCACAATTGATTAAGACTGCTGTTTCCTTCCATCTCAACTTTCCCCCCAATGTCAGGCAATGTTGGAGTGGCCACAAACATATTTGGAATCTGGCTAAAGAAAAGTTACCTTGAGGATACTTTGTGTTTGTGTTTAGTGGGATAGATTTATGTGGTTCATGGTCCCTTAAGTGTTCAGGTAAATAATCGCTAACAATATGGATGCAGAGATGACTTCTGGGAATCCTCTTAATGCTCCTTGACTCAAAGGGACAGAGTTAGAGGTCCTTTGATTGTGGCCAATTCAAAGAGCATCATGACTACACTGCTTATGGAAACTTGAAATGCCCTAAAATTGTAAGGTCTTATATGAGAGACATTGAGTAGAGATTTCTCCCTGTATTTGACAGCAATCTTTGTAATGTTATTAACAGTGATATATGGAACTAAGAGAAATTTTTAAACTATCAAAAAACACATCTTCAACTATGCTAAAACAGAGACTAAATTATCTTCCTATTCTCTCCAGAAAATATTACAAAATTATTGTCATATAAAGAGTACATCAAAAAATTAGGGACAGACAATAAAGTAATAAAACTATTATGCTTTTGGGGGGATTTTGATGCTTATTGTATTTGTAATCTTGGAAAAATTGGGGCCTTATTGTGACTCTTTTCTTTACATATAACTAATTTTGCATTTGCAGGTTTGTGTTATCTTTCTTTGAGGTATCTCCAATTGTATAATCTTCCATACCTGCAAAACCTGGATTCAACCCTACATGACAGGAAACCAAAATAATTCAACATATTTTCCTAAGAAGATTACATATTTATTTCAAATTAAATTTGGTTACCAAAAATAAAGCTTTTTTAAAAAAATTTTCCCTCTTTATTTTAATAGAATTTATCAAGATGAAGGACATTTATATAGTTGCTCTTCATATAGCACTTCTGTTATGTTGCTTCATAGCCTGGCAAACTAATCCAAGCAAATGGGTTAGAAATTTTCAAAGAAAGACTCAGTATTGCTATCTGTTAAGTGGGTAATAAGTTAGATTGCCTACTTTCACCTCCCTCTGGTCTCTTTGGGTTATGCATTTTGCTACATGAGAAAAAAGACAAATATCTGTCACAAATAATATACAGTAGTATAGTATGATATATATTAACTTAGGACAGGTTTCCAGTTTCTCTGTGGTTTAATGTTTTCAAAAATAATGTGGGACATGGGACTTCCCTGGCAGTCCAGTGGTTAAGACTTCACCTTCTAATGCAGGGGGTGTGGGTTCGACCCCTGGTCAGGGAGCTAAGATCCCACATGCCTCACAGCCAAAAACCCAAAAAAACATAAAACAGAAGCAATATTGTAACAAATTCAATAAAGACTTTAAAAATGGTCCACATAAAAAAAAATCTTTAAAAAGAAGAAAAATAATGTGGGACAATTGATACATGCCTCACAGGGGAGCTTAGAGGGTTAGTAACATAATACCAATATAAAAGGCTTAGAAGAAAAGTGGCCCCTAAGAGTGAGGTAGAATTATACATGATGTGTCCTGAGCAAATTGGATTATTCCAGAATGGCTATAGGCCCTAGTTTCATGAATAATCCTTTAAAAGCAAAGAGATAAATCCTGGAGGTTAAGTTACAGCTTGATGAAATATTTGAAATGACCAAATTTGGAATTCAGACTTTGTTGTACTTCAGAGATATGGAAGAGCTGCAACTACCATTTCTTACAACTTGTCCAGAATAATGTCTTATTATTCTCTCCTCTCTCCATAAATTGGTGTTTATTAGGCTAAGCAACTTTTTACATAAGTTCTGCAGGCATATACAGTGGCTGCTACCAGATAAAAGGGGTGAAGACATTTTAATGCACCGCTGGTCATGGCCTTAAATTCTTCATCATTTCTATTTCTTTCCTACCCATCCAATATCTTTTAATTTTTTTTTAATATTAATTTATTTATTTATTTATTTTGGCTGTGCTGGGTCTTCGTTTCTGTGCGAGGGCTTTCTCTGGTTGCGGCAAGTGGGGACCACTCCTCATCGCGGTGCGCGGGCCTCTCACTATCGCGGCCTCTCTCGTTGCGGAGCACAGGCTCCAGATGCACAGGCTCAGTAATTGTGGCTCACGGGCCCAGCCGCTCCGTTGCATGTGGGATCTTCCCAGACCAGGGCTCGAACCTGTGTCCCCTGCATTGGCAGGCAGATTCTCAACCACTGCGCCACCAGGGAAGCCCTCAATATCTTTTAAAATAACAAAGCACAGCAGTTAACATTTTAAACATTTACTCATATTACTTATGTATTATAAAGTGATAATACTGAGAACAAATTTCAAAGAAGTAAAATTTTTCAGTACATATTAATTCTTACCAACTATTGCAAATTTAAATCTTGTTCTCATTCAAAGCATTTTCCTAAATTCAAAGTCATTCACTGACACTCTATCGACTCCCAGAACTAGTACTTTGGTGCTTGAGAACAACCTGGATAGAAATAGCCCTCACAGAAAGCTCTCTTTAAATTTTTTTGGGAGAATAAGTTTTATCTTTTATAAATACCACTCACAACTGATCAGAAACAAGGTATTAACATGCTTTTTTTTTTTTTCCCCAGCAAGGTCTCTTTTTATTCATTGGGGTGGGTTTTTGAAATGCGGTGCAATTTACAGAAGGTGTCAGGAAAGCAAGCCTGCGGTGCAGGGAAGTTCAAGAGGCTTGTGTAACTTCCCCGCCTGATGGGCACCCTCATCTCACCTGTGGCCACACCTGCTGGCCTGGACGGGGCCAAGTGGACCTTAGAATGAGATCTGGGTACCTGCTCCGTCGGAAGCTCACGACCACGTCCATCTGCCCTCCTCATGTACAACGGTGTGCAAAAATATCTGAAAATATCTTCACACAGGGTCACAAAATAGGCTCTGCTTGGCATCTTTCAGCCTAAGAAGCGTTCTAGCCATGCAGGAAGGGTCAAGCAGTTTCCATCCTTACAAACGCCGGGGCATCACCAGCTGCCTCTGCCCCTGCCAGCCCAGCCTTCTCACGGCGTCTCCTCCGCCGCCGCCTTCTTCAGGAGTCCAGACGCCAGCGAGCTGAGCTGGGTGCCTCGAAGCCATGCATATCCGGGCTCTTCAGCGCACTTTCTCCACTCGGAGCACAGCTGGACTTGGCAGCGGAAGGAGACTGGCGTCAGAGGCTGTAAGCGGCGAAGAGGCCCAGGGTGAGGCGTGAGCCCCTGGCCTCGAGGCGGAGGTGGAGCCGGAAGTGGCCCACGCCCCGCGCCGGCCCTGCCAGCGAAGATGGCGGCCAGTGGCGTGAAGAGCTGGAAGCGGGCCTGGGCACAGCAGAGCGTCTGCTCCTTTGTGCGAGGCCCTGGGGCCTTCAAACCGTCTGTGAGGGGCTGGGCCACTTCTCCGCCACAAACACCGTGTGGCAGAGCTCTAGTAGCTGGTGGTGGACGAGGAGAGCCGCCTTTCTGGACAGCTCTCGTGCACTGGGCCCAGCGGGCCGGTGCAGCCTGCAGAGACCGCAAGCTCTCTCTCTTCGCTCCGTTCTGGCAGATCCGTAGAAGGGCCCGTCTTTTGGCACGTCCAAGGCCTGGATGCCGGTTGAGAGGAGCAGGCCACCCCTTGAAGTCACCTGCGCGTACTGGGGTAGCCTGAGGCTCTTGGCCTCCATAACCATGGAAAAGGCAGGGCTGCCGGAGCAGTCGCTCTTCCTCATAGACGCAGGGAGCCTCGTGTCTTCAAGGCCTGACGCCCATGGTCCTAGGAGCCTGAGCCGTGGCCGGTTGCGCACGCACGTCCCTCTTCTCCTCCAGGTCCACTCTGGCTGCGACGAGTCCCTAGCACCGCTCCGGCTCCTCCACCTGCGTCCAGACACCAGTTAAGTGTGCAAAGCGGTAAGTTATTGCAATACCTTGAGCTAATGCAGCAGCCTTCATAGTTGAAGCTGTGAGGCGTTGGGTTGGTGCTCTTCACCTAAAACTAACATGCTTTTTTAGGACTAGCTCTTAGTTCACCTAGACAGGATTTCCAAATTTTTACAGCTTTCTGTTCCATGTGGCCTCAGTAGAAGAAAAGTATTCACCTCAGTTTATAAATCTTTCCAGGAGGCAATACCATACCCTACATTTGCCCAAACCTCTCAGAGAGTCTCTTTCAGGTAAAAAAAAAAAAAAAAGTATTTTTTTTCCTCTAATTTCTCTGTTTTTCTAAGAGATTCCTATCCTTTAAAATGACCAGCTGGCATAAAAGATAATATATACTAAAGTACTTTCTTTTATAAGTTTTTCAGGCTTCTGCTATTTCATAACTATTCCTTTCCAGAACCTTCTGGCACCAATTTACTTCTTAAGGGAACCTTAGATTTTTATCATAGCCTTTATTTTAAAGATGACTTGAACAGCAAACTCAAGTTTTGAAGAGTTTATATAAGTTTCCTCGCTTAACTAAAGAGCCCATAGTCTAAACAGAAACTCAAATACAAAGGCTCTCTTGATAACCAGAAAAATGATATTGCTGGAAATTGTTTAAATTCTACTGATAATGCAACCCATTCCCAGCAAAACAAAATGAATGTTCATATGGATATTTTGTTATGAAAATAGGTTTCCTTTTGTTTTCCCTGGTATTTATTGTTTTGGCAGCTCTTGGTAAGAGAAGCACAGCTACATCTATGGATATAATTTTCTTTGATGTAAATTTCTCTTCTGTTATTTCCCTTACCTCGTATTTGCAATTTTGTGTTGCTTTATGGAGCATCTGTGATGCTGTTAACTTTATTTCTTCAAACAAATAGGGTCATTTAGTCTAGATCTGCTCCAATAGCTTAAAAAGCCCCATTAAACACCCAGGTATTCCTAATTAAAGCAAATACCGAACTCTTAAAGGGCCATTGGAAAATTCTGCTGATGTTTGACACTGTGGGCAAATCAGCAATGAGGGCTTCTGCTTAAGCTTCTTTAAACTACAAAGGCATTTCTTAGAATGTGAGCCAGGTACTTAACTGGTGCAACTTTTCCAAAGAATTCCAGAAGTAACTCTTAGTTTCTTGAGTTGATAAATCAAAAGCTATAAATAAGACCTTATCTTAGGAAATTATTTCTGGACGCTTACTGCACAATATTTTGTTGTATAAACAAACAGTTTTGAAGGAAAAAACATCCTGAATTCGAACAAACCTTAGTGTGGGTATTGAAAATGGTCTATCCTGAAACTCTTAAAAGAGCAGCATCTCAACCGGTATATTGATACAAGTAAACATGACCTCTGGCATAATCCTGGTTATACTCCCATTAATGGAGACAGCCAGTTGCTTTTGAATCACCTCTTCACTTAAGGTAATCATGAATAATGCCAGAGAATAATGTTTCTCTTCGGGATGTTAACAAGTTTTCCCCCAAATGTAGAAAACCTGATTGCTGGAAAGGCATTGTGCTGATATAATTAAATGCCATTTTTCTTCAACGTAGGTGTATTTCAAAGTAACAGTTAAAATAATTGTAACAAAAATGTGCACACACACAATACCAAAGTAAAAATATATAAAAAAGAGTGGCTTTGTCGGTTTGGGCTGGTATAACTAAGTACTATAGACCAGGTGGCTTATAAACGTCAGAAATTTATTTCTCACAGTTCTGGATATTGGAAGTCCAAGATTAAGGTGTCAGCATGGTTGAGTTCTTCAGAGGGTCTTCTTACAGATTACAGAGTGCCAACTTCTTGTGTCTTCACATGGCAAGCAGAGAAGGGGGGCAGGTTCTCTCATGATTCTTATAAGGGCACCAATCCCATTCACGAGGGCTCCATCATCATGCCCTCATCTAATCCTAATTACTTCCCAAAGGTCCCACCTCCTAACACCATCACATTAGGGAGTAGGGTGTCAACATATGAATTGGGTGTGGGGTGACACAATCAGTCCCTACCAGAGAATAAAGTAAAAATGATGTCTACCCCACTTTCGTCCCCCATTGCTCCTTCCTGGAGGCAATTTTACCAGTTTCTTATGTATCCTCCCATAGAATTCATTGTCTGTCTGTCTGTCTGTCTGTCTGTCTGTCTGTCTCTCTCTCTCTGAATTGATCCTGGTGTACTGCCTTAAACTTAGAATGTTTGCTTGATTTGGAAGAAATGTTGGCTTTCTTTAGTTCATGTAACTACCAACAGATTCCTAAATCCATCAAATATTATCTACAAAACGAGTAAATTCTCAGAGTGATGTTATACATATTTGTTCTCACTGCTTCTGTTCACACACATACAGTGAGAGGATATTGCCCTCTCGCAGAATCTCTATAGCAGACAGAATAACAAAAAACACTGGCATTATCTCTTGAGTGTCTCCAACGTAGCCAGTATAGCATTATATCAGGCAATCTCTATATGTTATATTATTTAATCCTTACAACAAATATAGAAATTATTGCCTCTCATCCCTAGATGCAGATTGAGGTTTAAGATTGAAAGGCTGGCCAGTAACTGAAATGCAGTTCAACACAGGTTTATCAGGTAAAGATTTCAAGTAGAATCTGGAGTTGTGGAGGTTATATGACTCTATTATTTGGCTCTATCACTCCCTTCCTTCTTTCCTTCCTTCCTTCCTTCCTTCCCTCCTTCCTTCTTTTTGCAGTTAATCAATATCATTATGTCATTTAGATATATTTTAGGTTACTACAGAATTATTATAAAAAATACAGTTCAAGGAATATTTCTAAATAGTTTGGGAAGAAAAAATCCTAAAAATGTTCTGGACAAAATTATCCTTAATAACTCACTCCTCAATTTCAAAATCTCTAGAGATAAATTTTAAAAGTGTCTTGGAAATTCAGATGCAGTAAATTTCACTTAAGAATTTTAGGGTTGTAGGCTTGTCACAAAAGTATCATGAAAGCTGATTCCTTATGAATAACCAAAAATTGATAAAAATCAATAAACATACTCAGAAAAGAAAGACTAGAGTGCAATGCAATTGACCTTTTGACTTGCCTGAGTAATTGACCCGGAGTACTTTATGAGCTCTTCTTCATCTCTTTCAGTTGTTCTGTTAACATATTTAAAGTTTTGTTTTTCTTATTTGAAACTTAACTGCCATAACGAAATGAGGCATAAACCTAGTATTGATGTCTCTATCATTTCTCTCTTTTTAAGCGTGAGGCAATAATTAAATGATTATATATTGATTTAGCAGATATTTAAAGAGACCAAAGACAAGAAAGTATACTAGAAAATGTGTTGAGTTCAGTCCCAGAATGTGACATGAATTAAGCCTTTTTTTCTATATTCCTTTAGTCTGCTAACTCATTCCATATATAAATAGGCTAAATCTATTTAGAATATGACATAGACTAAGTCACTATATATCATTATCACTGTTATTATTTTGCACCTTGGTCTCTTTATCTATAGTGAGCATTGTGCCAGCTGAGCAATCTCCAAGGTCACTTCAAGGACAAATATTTCATCCTATTTTTGTTTTGAGAACTTGTGTTTTTAGACTCTGTGGAAGTTGGGACTGCTGGGAAGAAGGAGGATTTTATCAAAGGTGCACATGGAGCTCCCTAGCGGATAGACTTCTTAGCTTTACAGCTTCCTCGAGTTCTCAGATTGTGCTGGTTACTGAGTCCTCTTTGCTGCCTGGTCTCTAGTTAAAATAAGATCTGTGATATCAGAGGAAATGAGGAACAGCGGGTTCTGGCATGAAAAGCATTTCACATTTCCTTTGGACATTTGGGACTTTGAGTGAGTTGTGGGACCTCACCTCTGGTGACTTGATGACACCATTCATTCTAAACAATGTGCTCTCCTCTCTTTATAACACAGAACTACCATTTAGGACGTCGTTGTCGTATCTGAAAGATAGCTATGACTACCAGGATTAGCCCTGCTTTGTTATAGAATTTTTATGAAACGTGTTAAATGTTTAAATTCAGATATAATGGAGGCTTTTCTCTAACACCACATCTGGTTGCTAATCAACTAAGAAATGTTGATGGCAAAATATATAAAGCTATTATTAGTGTAATAGTTTATTCTAAATAGTTTGCATAAGAACAGTTAATGGGGAGGAATCAAGGCATTAATTTGAAAGACTAAAAAGAGATTTGACTGTCTTGTTTCTCTGAGCTGCAGAAACAGCCAGATGCCTAGAGGAGAGGCTGTCTGCTGCCCTCCTGCCATTGTGTCTTCCTACTGGAATTTCATAATGAGAAATGGATCTATGCTTACCCAAAAGACGCAGAACATCCAGAATCAATTCCTTGAGGATAAGATTAATTTGCAACACGTCAAACTCTATCACTGGAAATTTGCCACAGACACGGGATCTTTCTTCACATATTTCATACTATCTTTTATCCATAGTCTGAATGTTCTGCCAAGCATTTATTCAGTATCATTACATTGATAAATGGTCTTCAAGATATTTTCCACAAGCATTCTGTAAACTCTGCTGAAATAGCCTTTCCCAGAAGGGAGAGCTATGAAAGGCATTGGAATGCCAGTCAAATGTTAAGATTTAGCCAAAAAAGAGTTACAGACATTTAAAGCTATGAATTCTACCAAATGCAATTTCTTTTCACTTTTTCCTTTGGAATTTTTAGTTTTCTTTCTGAAAGATGCATATATTAAAGTTGTACGAATGTAATAAACTCAAGTCAGTGTGGTGATATAATGGAATTACGCTTTAAATTTAATAATTGACTGTTCTTTGTGGACTCACCATGACAAACTACAGAAACTAGAAAGCTGTGTTTTTTCTATTGTGTTTCACTATGTTTCCTCCAGTGCAGTTTGATTTTTATCCATAAGGTGTTGACATCATTTCCTTTCTAAGTGGCCATTGTTTAACTCTGGTGGAGAGGGACAGGAAGAGGGCAGTATATTT
This sequence comes from Balaenoptera physalus, assembly GCF_965194825.1. Lineage (NCBI taxonomy): Eukaryota > Metazoa > Chordata > Mammalia > Artiodactyla > Balaenopteridae > Balaenoptera > Balaenoptera physalus. Next base: position 133,398,982 of record NC_138884.1, read on the forward strand.
ATTTATATAAAAGGTTCTTGTCAGGAAAATGTTTTCTTGGGTACTTTATTTCCTCATTGTCAAATGTAAGGTTCTTATAAAAAGATAGTGGCAGTGTTTTACATCTAATACAGAAGCATGGTAGTTTGTTTCTGTTTGTGGAGCTTTTCCTTACCTTCATATCACTTTTAATAGACATGTTTTATTTTGGATATTACTTTTTATCCTCTCATAAATTCCAGAAAGATATTTTGACACTAAGATCCCCTGAAAGTAAAAAAAAAGAAAAGAAAAAACAAAAATCAAATACACTCATGTTTAGTGAAGATTGAGTTGTCTTCCATAATTCAACAGTCTATTCTTAGAGCAAATCCAGCTAAAATGGAAAGGATTAAACTCTGAGTTGATCAAAAGATTGGAGGAAGCTTGGGGTTTCAGTTCAACTTAGAGGCTGAGTTAGAAAGCAGTGAGAATGGAATAATAATGGAAAAGTATATGATTCCCTGAAGTATGCTTTAATCCCTTTTTTCCTTCTCTTTGCCAAGGTCTTTTTTTCAGAAATGGGGTTTAGAAAATAAAGACAAAATGTAATCTTTTGGATCAGCATAGAGGTCATTTTTCTCTATATTTTTAATGATAGTGTAGGAAGTATTTCCTTGGGCATTATTAAATCTAAGGTTAATTTTTTCAAAGAGTAATATAAACTTTACCTGATGCCTAAGATGTTTTAATCACTCAACTAAGTACTTTACTATCATCAGTCATTTTATCCTCACAAGAACACTGGGAGAGTTTGATTCAATTATCAACCCATTTCAGAGGACAAGGAAAACTCAGGCTTGCCTAAGATTTTGCAGTTGGTGAATTGTAGAACTGGTAGTTTAACCCAGGCAGCCTGACTTCAGAGCCTGCACTCTTAACACTGTTATACTGCTTGCCTAATGTGAGACACTATTCACCAAGCATACTTGTTCTCAATGAACATTACTTTAAATATATTTAAGAGAACATAATATAAAAATATATGTGCTTCCATCCTCACCATCACCTCTACCTTTAAGAAAACAAAATATTTATCACCAGGGATCCAGGCACTGTGCTAAGCCTTAAGAGACACAGAGGTGAATCACATAGAGATTTTTCTGTCTTACATCTCAAAGCCTGGTGATGGAAGAAACTACTCTGTTTACTTATTTGTTGGATTGTATGTTTTTTTAAATAATAACTGCAGGTTCATCTAAGATTATAAATTCAAATAATTTCAAAAATAGTTCTTAAATGACTTTACATGTGGCCAACATGAAAATCTTATTTTTTATGCAGTAAGCATCAGTGATGTCTATGCATGATTACATAATGATAAATTTTTCATATTGTTCCATAAAGAAAATGTGCCATTTCTTCAAGCAAACTGTAATAGCTGACTGACAGGTGCATGGTAATTTTAGTTCTTATAGCATCCTAATGAACTTTTCCTTAACTCATAGTCTTGATGACACCACAGGTACTGACAAAGTAGCCTTATGATGTGGAAGGCATTGCAGTGGAATGGGAAAAAAACAAACATAGGCTCAAGGATCAGAAAGTAGTGTTTTCATACGACTTCTGACCTTACAAGTACTGGGACTTTAGACTGTGTCTTCATTTGTCAAAACATAGATACATGTTACCTATCTCAAGGACTAGGTAGTTTTAAGATGAAATGAGATATAAGGAAAGCACTTTACAATATAAGGGGGCTAGCACAGTGGCTGTCATAGCTTGGGCTGTCAGTGAACACCATTCACCTTTGCTAAGCCCCCAAATCTTCTAGTAATCATGGCAACAACTAGGCTGACTAAGTAGAGTTTCTACAAGGAATACTACTGTTACTATCTTAATGGAAATGTATTTGATGGGAATAATATTACAAAGCTAAAGTAAAGCAGACTAGTCTCATCTCTCTTGTTTTGTATTCTCTCCAGATGCCTAGAGGAGAGGCTGTCCACTGCCCTCCTGGCATTGTGTCTTCCTATTGGAATTTCATAATGAGAAATGGATATTCAGCTGGTTATTCCTAGCTTTCAGGGCACACGGACAAAGACTCTATTTGGATGTTTCCTGTGCAGATATTGTGCCTATAAGGAGAGTATTTCGAAAGATTAAAATTAAAGAACACACACACAAGAGAAGCTCTGGCCTAAGCCCTCATCAGTTCATTCTCTCTCCTTCTCTATGACCACTGAATCTTCTTCAGAGGTTTTAAAATCCAACTCCTCATGAAAGTACAAACCCAGAAATAGAAATGTCTTGCTTAGAGCCTGGTGTGCAACTCAGGTGTCCTCACTTCCAAACCGTCTTTCTTCCCAGGCAACACAGTGTCAGCAATGTCTACATTACCGCATACAGCTAAGCAGACCTGTGGTCTAATCTCTGTACTGTTCACATTTAACAAGATATCAGCCCAGGGACTTTGAGCAATCATCTCTATCTTTACTGTGATTTTCCCTTCGGAAGAAGTTCAGAGGATTTATAGGGCATTTAAATCAACACATCTTCTTAAATATCATCTGGAGACATTTCTCCCATCTCCAAAGTTTAATTTTTATGACAGGAGCTAAAATTGTGCACAACCCCTACCCGCCATGCCCATGTATTGGGTTGGCCAAAAAGCTCCTTCGTTTTTTAAGTAAAATTAAAAGATACATTTTTCATTTTCACCAAGAACTTTATTGAACAACATATTCACCGTTTCGTTCCACTACCTTGTGCCAATTTTCAGGCAACTTCGTAATTCCATCTTCCCAAAACTTTTAATCTTTTTGAGCAAAGAACTGTTTCAGGTGCCTTTTACAGTTTTCCAGGGAATTGAAATTACTTCCATTAAGAGAATTTTGTAAAGACTGAAATAAATGGAAATCAGAAGGTGCGATGTCTGGTTAATACAGCGGATGAATCAGAACTTCCCAGCCAAGCTGTAACAGTATTTGCCTGGTCATCAAAGAAACATGCAGTCTTGCATTATCCTGATGGAATATTATGCATTTTCTGTTGACTAATTCCAGACGTTTTTCTTCGAGTACTGCTTTCAGTTGGTCTAATTGGAACAGTACTTGTTGGAATTAATCGTTTGGTTTTCTGGAAGGAGCTCATAATAGAGAACTCCCTTCCAATCCCAGCATATACACAACATCACCTTCTTTGGATGAAGACCGGCTTTTGGTGTGGTTGGTGGTTGTTGATTTCACTTGCCCCACGATCTCTTCCGTTCCACATTATTGTACAGTATCCACTTATCATCGCCCATCACAATTTGTTTTAAAAACGGAACGTTTTCATTATGTTTCAGTAGAGAATTGCATGCAGAAATATGGTCAAGAAGGTTTTTTTAGTTTAATTTATGTGGAACCCAAACATCAAAGCAATGAACATAACCAAGCTGGTGCAAATGATTTTCAGTGCTTGATTTGGATATTTTGAGTATATCAGCTACCTCCTGCATAGGATAACATTGATTGTTCTCAGTTAATGTCTCTATTTGATCTCTGCCAACTTCAACTGGTCTACCAGTTGAGCATCGTGGAGCATCGTCCAGCAAGAAATCTCCAGCACGAAACTTTGCAAACCACTTTTGACATGTTCGATTAGTCACAGCACCTTCTCCATACACTGCACAAATCTTTCTCTCTTTTTTAAAATATTTTTTAAAAATATTTATTTATTGGGGTCTTAGTTGCCGCACGAGGGATCGTCGTTGCTGAGTGCAGGATCTTCGTTGTGGCACGCGGGATCTTTAGTTGCAGCATGCAGGCTCTTAGTTGCGGCATGCGGGATCTAGTCTTGCGTTTGAGTTGCATTTTTACCTTTCTTGAAATAATAAAGCATAGTATGCCAAAAATGTTGCTTTTTTTTTCCATCTTCAATATTAAAATGGCTACACAAAAATTTACCAATTTTGATAAGTTTTTTTTTTAAATGCATGCTGATATGACAGCTGTCACAATACAATCGACTAAAATTGTTTTGAATGAAGTTAAAGACAACTAAGCACCACTAGAGCCATGTTACGGAAAAAAATGAATAAACCTTTTGGCCAACCCAGTATATAGCACCTCATCGCTATTCTTCTCCATCCCCTTCCATTTACTTCTCACTCTTAACTTGTCCCACTCCCTCTAATGGGAAAAGTCATCCTTCTCTGAATCTAATGCTCTTATAGCAAGGAACACCTCCTCTATAATCAGGGGAATAGTGTCCTTCATCATCTTGTTATGGTGGCTTACAATTAGTACTTATTTCAGCTCTCTTCTACAAACTCTTAAATATTAACATGGAAAATAAAACTAGTCAAGTAATTATTTTCTCAGGTGATGCTCAGGGCAATGTAGGTTGTTCCAAGGAAACTCCCTCCACTGACCTGGAGCCACTAAAACCTCACTTTGATTCATTGTTGACAAAGAAATAAAACATAGGTTATAAGAGTATACTCAGGGCATATCTGGCTTGGAGTCAATACAACTTACTGTGTTTTCTCTTTATTTTTTGACTGTCTTTCTATGTGTTTGTTTCCTCTGCTAGACTGTGAGATCCTTGGGGCAGAACTGTATCTTATTGGTTGTTTCGTGCCACAGGCCTGGTATTTTACCTACAATAAATTGGCCACTCACTAAATGTTCGAGAAAGAATAAATGGAAGAACAAATGAAAATCTCTATGGAAACTATAATTTTGTGGGTATTGAGTACAGGGAGAGCAAAAGGAGAAAGGATTGCCCTCCCAACTTGCTAACCCAAGCTGATGCCAGAAATCTGAGTTGAGCTGTGTTAAAGATATCCCTCCCTCCCAGACTCAATCCACTCGTCTTCCTTTAAAATCCATACAGGGACTGGAGCAGAGCCGTCTCTTTCACTGTCTGGGAACATCAAGGCAGCTTTCCTTTGTGGTCTGTGGTTGGCGACAGCAGAGGCTAACAGATTCCATCTGCCTGGCTCTGGGCTGTAATCCCCTTTGCTGGCCTCTCGACTGTGAGGACATGGCCCAGCAAGGCCAGCGGGGAGCCTTCATGCCTGCTCTTCTCTGCTGCCTGTTTCCCTGACAGGTTTTTATTACTTCTTCTCTGCATAAATAGCTAGTCTACCAGGCCAGCAAGTTCTTTAGATTTTACATATTATGCAGTGTCAAAAGTAGCATAAATCTGAGTCTCCCACACCTGAACTCCCCCCCTCCCCCCCTCCACCATCACCAGCTAACACAGGGTCTTTCTTTATATTGAAAGCTGCCAGCTGTGCAAAGGGAGATAAATTAGCAGCTCTCCCAGCCAAAGACCTCAGTAAGGATGAGTGCATATTGATAAGATGGGCTGTGGCTATATCACCTAGATTACAAATCCAGTTTGGAAATTGCAAAGGTGCCTTAATACCATAAGCAAACACTGTAAACTTTAAAAAAATTCCATCTCTCTTATCTGATTGAGACTGATCCAGGTTATCTCAACAGCTAAATGGCAATGCATTTTAAATGAAACAGGAGGCAAATCTAGGTACTTTGTGTAAGCAGAAGAACAGAATTGGGGGGAAAAAAACACTCTAGCGCCTTATCTCAGTTACAGGGTCCCTTGGAAAAAATAATGTTACTCTCAAAGAAAAATTTTAGCTGACAAGAGTGTCCAGTTGATAATTCCATGGCCCTTAATAATTTATGTACCTAATTTTATCTTTAAAATGCAATAAATTTGATTTTGAAGTTGAGTGTAGTTTAAGATAAACTGAATAAAACACAGCAAAATAACTCCCAGTGCTCTCAAAATTGCTTTCCACTGATACCAAAATCAAAGTGAGATTGAACATTGGATAAACTAATTTGAATTTATAACATTTTGCTCCCAAAGAGGCATTCTCCTTTTATAGATGAAGGACTAACAGCTTCATATTTATATTGTGATGCGCACTGATGTGATTTCAAGGGTTTCTCACCTGGATGCATAGCAGACATACCTGGCCCATGAAAATTCCCAAGAAACAGGTTTTCTGTCTCCTGTTTTTTTTTTCCCCAGTCTAAAATTAACAATGTTGCATTTTATACGAAGGCAGTGGTTCAGTGAAGTAGCTATTACCTACGTTCAAAGAAAAGTGTTATTGAAGAATTAAATGTATCATTATGGAAGAGACAGAATCCAAAAGCCAGTCATTTTCAATGCTAACATAGTCACGCTCTACTTTAGATTTGTTTATAATCATCTGCTATGATTCATAGTCATTTAGATAACATATCACATTACTAATAACTTTATAAATCATCAAATGTACAGCTTAAAGAAAACCTATCTAATTGAAAATAGAATTAACAAAAAGCAAAGGTATTTTTAAATGTTGGTGTAAAGAAATTGTGATCATTTTATGTTTTTTAAAAAGTCATTGGAAGCAGAGGTCATTTGTAAGAGCAGTTTTGTGCCATACTCAGTGAACATGAATAAAAGGAAAGACACTTGATTTGCATGCAGTATAGATCACTGAGTAATTTTAGAGAATTCTAGTCTCTGGTGCAATAAGAAAATGAGCATTACAGTCTTGAATGAAATTCACAGAAATAGTCTCAGGACAGTAAATTGCCTATAAACTCTTGCCTAGTAGAAAGCACTCTGAAATAATAACATCAAAGAAATATGTATATATCATGAGTTCTCCATCCAAGAATCTAAAATTGACCTACTTAATCGGTTCCATAATTCTTTCACTTGATGATAATTACTTTTCACATTAACTTAATTCTTAACTCTCATCTTCAGGTCTTTTCATCTCTCCTCTATCTGCTCTAATTTCTTTTAAGAGAGTTTTCCCAAATCATGTCTCTGTTGTATTGTGTTAAAGTAAATAACTATTCACCAGCCAACTGTATGGCATTAAATGATGCAGTAACTATCTGGACCAATGTTTCTTTAGGTCACTGCCATCCCTAAAACATCAACTGGCAGTTCTACAGCTTTTCTATAATATTATTCTTCATAATGATACCCTATAGGTGGTACAGGATTCTCAAATATTTTTATTCCTTTTCCAGTAAACATATGTCAGTTACCTGTTGTGCAAAGGCATTATATTGATATTATCACAGAAAGACTAAATTACTTTTAAATTAATAATTAAATAAGTCATAATTTGTGGAAAATGCAAAAACATGGGGAAGGTATCTTCGATTTTGATATTAATCAAATAATTGCAAATTTTAAAAATGAGTTGCTGTTGTTCAAGTGTTCCCAGTGATTAAACAAAATGCTGCGTTTAGGAGCATTTGAGATTATTATAATTGGCCCAACATTCTTGGAGGAGCATTTGGTTGTATGTTTTAAAGGCACGAAAATGTGTGCTACCCTAATCCACAGATCTTATCTCTAGGAATATTTTCCAAGGCAATATTAATAGGTATGCAAATATATATTTATAAGAATTTCATTAAAGTTTTATTTATAGAGTATAAACATGGATATATACATACATGTGTATATATATCATGCTTCATTCAAATAATAAAGTGATGTGATGACAAGATAACAGTCTGGAAGTATATACATTTATTGGTAAGGAAGGATGTTTATGTTTTGTTTTGACTGATAAGAGTAGCTAATAGCAGTTGGCAAATTATAAGCAATTTGTGTAAAAATTGTTATACATGTAAGGGGAAGTGTCTAAAATGTATACACTAAAATATTTACAATGGTTTTCTCTGAGTAATTGAATTATAGAAGATCCTATTTTTTTCATTTCTGTTTAATAATAGTTTTGGATTTTCTACAGTAACTATGGATGGTACGATTTTTTTAAACATTCTAAAATAAAAATTCACTTAAAAATAGGAATTTATTACTGGCATATTTGTTCATTATCTACTCATTAAAGATAATGAGCAAAAATATTTCATTTCTCAGCTAAGCTTGAAAAAAATTCTGTGTATACTCTGTACATGATATTGTTCCACCTGGGTGACAACCACAACCCTTACTTCTAATGGTTATCCTTAAATTCTCTTCTTCCAGGTAGTCTGTGTGGAACCATTTATAGGACTCACCATTTGTAATTGGAAGGGCAGGCAATAGCAAAAGTAGATCAACTCCAAGGAATATGAGTGTTTTGAAGGAATTAGCACAGGGAAGAGAAAGCATATTTCCAGGGCTGTGAGGAAACCCTTCAAGGCTGCCATCAGTGCTACAGCAACTCTTCAACATATTTCAGTAGGAAATGGGCCACTGTCAGTAAGGGACATGGTAAGGAAAAACAGTCCAGTCATCTGAGAAATGAGAGTCCTTGGTTGATTAGTCCAAATCCATCATCTTTATTAGTAAAATGAAAGCACATCTTCTGCATGTGGTCAGCTTGACCTGTGAAGTACAGCATATCATTCTTTCCTCAAGCATTGCTCCCATTGTTCTATCCACTGAATGCTGGACATTTTCTCATGATGAGACATGTTTTGTCTTTCTAAATAGAATCCATGGAGAAATTTATACATAAATGCTGAGCACTCCTTGCTTCTATGTCACGGCACTCTTTGTCCAAGGAGATGCCCCTGTAAACTGCAATCTTATAGTTAGATTATTCATCAGAAAATATGTAAATTCTACAAGAACTGGAACCATGTCTTATCCACCACTTTATATCTAGCACTAGGTACAAAGAAGACATTCAATTAATGCTTGTTGAATGAATGAATGAATGAATGGTGAATAATGAATGAGAACATGAGTTAAACAATAGTAATTAAAAGTGAAGTGTTTATACGTGAACAGTCATGAACTATGAAAAGTAAAAAACACCAAGTAGACTTAATTATATGTGACCATTTAAAGCATGATGAATATGATATCAGTAAATAACAGGGAATATTAAAATTATTTTCTAAAAGGTGCTAGGTTAACTAGATAGCAATTAGATAAAGCAGTTTAATCCACATTATACACCACACAACAAAATTCCTTATGATCTAAAGTGCCACAGAAAAAAAGAATATTAAGTATTCATCAATTCTCTGAAGAAGAGCTAATGAATATGTAAAATGATAAATACCTAAGCTTCCTAACAGAAGCACTGGAAGAAATGCTAAACTAAATAATCAACATATAGTGATACAAAAATTCTAAACTGTAAAAGTTTAAAAGTAGTAAAACTTTGTATTTTTAAATACAAATTGATTGGAAAATTGGAAAAAAAAAATTCTCCAGTAACTAGATATAAAATATGATTAGTCAATTCCCTTAGGAGAAAGTGCACTTAGAAAACCAACATATTGAAAAGTCTGCAATCTCAATAATAAGGAATCAGTAGAATTAGAAAAAAACCAGCATGGCACCATTTTTCACCTGTTGAATCAGCCATTAAAAACTGTAACAGCTAATGCTGTTTCAGAGCATACTAAAAATGGTAAAGTAAGTCATACTTTGCCCACAGCAAAGTAAATTAGCACTATCCTTTTGGAAAACAATTTGGCAATATGTTTCAAGTACAGTAAAAATGTTTTCATGCTTTGTTCTAATATTCCCATTTTGTAAGGCTCACCCATTTGAAAATGACACACAAGAAGTACCTCTCTGTATTCATTGCTTTTTATTTATAGAAGTGAAAACTGAGCCAGAAATGTCCAAGAATAGGGAAAAAGTTAAGTAATTTTGGAACATCCATTCAAAAGAGTATGAAGGAGCAATTTCAATGAGAGCTATGGATATGAAAAAATTATGGATAAGAAAAAGTACAACATTATATATATAATATTGCAGCTATGTAAAATACATGCATCTGGGAAAGGTGGGATGGAATTATTTTCATACGAGGAAGGGGGAGGACACTTTTATTTCTTGCTCCTTCCATCCTGTTGTCTGGAATAGAGATTTATGAGTTCCAGAGGCTTCTTTCACCTTCATGTGGAGGGTGGCACTGAGGAACAGTCAAGCCTTGAGCTTGAAGTCTGAGGCCCTGCAGACACAATGAAGCTGCCACATCAGCCCTGGGTGAAATACTTCAGATTATTTATCTCAGCTTTTATTATTTAAGCCTCAGCTGTTTGGGGTTTTCTGTTACTGTTTGTTAGTTTGTTTTTGCTGAATGCATCTGAGCCTAATCGTAACCCATGTGTAATAAAAAATGTCTAGTATTCATTCTGTATTTAGCATGAACAAGCAATTCCAAGTTCTAATTAAAATTTTAAGCTAAATATTAATATTTTTATTCTGAACATAGTCTGTTATACTGCATCATTGAATATCATACATTATGTTTTAAAATGTCCTATTTATCAAGGTGTTTACCAAAATAAGAAATGGTACACTGCAATATTTTGTCATTATTAATAATCATTAAATTCAAAAGTTTCATAAGTAGTTAATCTGACTTGATTCCTATTTTTTCTTGTTTCCAGTTCATTTCCCACCCTAACAATGAGAGCAGTTCTCTGTTTTCAGTTTTTTTTCGCTTTGTTTCAGAACCGTCATATTCCTCTCACGGGAACTGCCTAACTCTGTTTAGTTTTGGCAGCCACAAAATATGTTCCCAGGACAAATGGCCCATGTACACTGTGAAGTGTACACAATTCCCAGGTCAGAATAATGCTACATGCTAACAAGCAGATGCATACAGCTGGCGTTTTAAAAGACTTGGCAAAATTCACTCTTTGTTCAGCTTTCTTACAACCCTTAAAAGATTTTTCTGAATATTTTATACTGGCCTTATTTTATAACATCTAAATTGAGAAGAAATTGAATACAAACACATGATACATATACAATGATTAAGTTCCAGGGCTTTTTTTTTTTTTTTTTTTTCACTTGGGTCATCAAAACCTCAGTGTCATCATTTTTAGAATTAAATATTGTGGATGATACTTATAACAAATGAGGTGTAATGAGGCATTAGGAAAAGTCAGAAATTTATTAACATAAGTGCTAAGTCAATGAGATAAAAAGCAAAAAGTAGATTTTATTTTGGCTGGTCAGCTAGAAAATATGTGAACTGAAGAAAAGCAAACTTTGCAAAGTTTCCATTTGACTATACACAAAAAGAATAGCATGTAATTTAAAATATTATTCTGTACCAATTCTGTGCTACATGGTCAAAAGAAAATAGCTTCTACTTAAGGATTTATAATCCTTAGGAAGGAAGGAAGAAAGAAAACAGACAATGCTATGTTCAAGAAACATTACAGTTAATTTCTCTAGCAAACCTATGTGAATATCCAGTAAATGCTAAAGACAACCATATTTTATATCTATATATATATACACATACATGCATAATATATATATATGTGTATATATCTCTTTGGAAGAACCATGTATTCCTCATAATTTTTAGGTTATATATATGAGCAATTAAAAAAAAGGTTCAATTCAAAGTGGTCAATGAATATTTTTTAATGGGGTAAATTTTGTCAAAAATTGTACACAAGTGTCTGAGTCAATTGATTCTGCACAGTTTTTCATGATAGAATATTTAGTTGAGAAACTATTCACTAGGAAGATTGGTAACTCAGTAGTCACTATTTATATCAAGCTACACTCAGGAATTTTTCAAAACTACAATCAAGAATGTAGTCAGAAAAAAGTAAGACATAGGGTAGTAAATTAAGAGTTAAAGTCACAGGTTCAGCTCGAATGACCTCTCCCCTAAAGAGCCTATTTTAACAGCCTGACCTGCTTCCTCTGAACAAACATGGCAGTTGGTCATGCCTCTGATATGATTCCTGAATCTTCTAGCTCACGTTGTAATTTTTGTGTAATCCTACAGAGATTATTGCTCCAATCTCCTTCATGGTTCCTCTTCCTCCAGTCTTGCTTCTGTATGATCTAGTGGTTCGCAAACTTGAGCATGCCTTGGAACCATCTGAAAGGCTTGTGAAACCACACATTGGTGAGTCTCCTTCTCCACAGGTCTTGATTGAGTAGCTCTGGGGTAAAGTCCAAGAATTTGCATTTTTAATAAATTTCCAAGCGATAACTATTCTGCTGGTTTTGAGAATATTTGGAGAACCACTGACTGGTCTAATCTTTACTCCACCAAGGAGACAGAGAGAGCTTTAAAATAAACACCCAAGGATGTTTAAAGAGTTCTAATATCTTAAATAGTCTATACTACAAGATGCTTTCATTCATATGGCACTTCCCTACTGGGGCTTATTTCATTTGTTTGTTTGTTTGTTTATGGCTGTGTTGGGTCTTCGTTGCTGCCCGCGGGCTTATAGGCTTTCTCTAGTTGTGGCGAGCGGGGGCTACTCTTCGTTGCAGTGCGCGGGCTTCTCATTGCGGTGGCTTCTCTTGTTGAGGAGCACAGGCTCTAGGCGCCTGGGCTTCAGTAGTTGTGGCTCACGGGCTTAGTTGCTCTGCAGCATGTGGGGTATTCCCGGACCAGGGCTTGGCGGGCGGATTCTTAACCACTGCACCACCAGGGAAGTCCTGGAGCCTCTTTCTTACCAGTTCCCTCCTTCACACTCCAGAAACAGTCATGTTAAACTTTTGAGATTCTCAAATGTAATTAGCTTTCTTTCTCTTCAGGGCCTTTATGTCTCTTCTTCCTGGCACACTCATTTCTTCCTCTACCTGGTTAACTCATACTTAAATTTCAGACAGCACATTTTTCTTCTTTCAGGAAGTCTTTCTGTTTCCATTAGAGGTGTTGCTCCTATGTATCACCTGAATGTTCAACTTCTCTTTCAGCCTAGCAATAATACAATAGCTCCTCACTCAGTTAGAGAGTCTGTAACGGGCCTTGGCAGCATCTTTTTAGCTCACTACCGTCTAGCACAGGACTTAACATGTGCCGGCTGCTCAATAAAAATCTGGAATGGGTGAATAACTTAATGAATGAATGTCCTAGTTTACCTATCAGACTTTAAGCTTGTGTGATAAGAATTTAGTGCTTGGATCTTTGTCTTCTTCATGGCATCCAGAATAGTCCCCTGCACATGGTAAGCACTGTATAGTGATGATTTGGCTAAAAGAAGAGATGAATGGATATATGGATGGATGAAAGGAAAAGGGGGAACACAGCCAAATACCTAGAAGTAGCTACAGTATTTGGAAAGGTTAAGTAGGAATCTTCTTATATTTACTAAAACAAACAAAACAAACAGACAAACTCTCTGACATGGATTCAAGGAAGCTAGCCCATAAAAGGAAAGTAATGGCAAATATCTATTCTAGAAAATTGAAAAATAAATTTTTGAGGGGTTATTCCATCATCTGAAAGTTCAGTATTACAAGACATTAAGCCTTACTAGAAAAGTATTCCTGGAAAATGTGTAGGGAGAGATGTTCCCAACAGAAACAACATTCATATTAATAGAGGAAATGGCAATATCACAATACATTTGTGTAAGTAAAGAGCCATAACACAAGAATATTCAGACGTTGGCTTCAGCTGTGGCTGCCATCTGGTAGGTCACAGTGTGGGAAAAATGAGAGCTGTGACACAGGAAAGTAAATCATAGGCCTGGGAACTGGAAAATCAGAATTCTGTTCTTGATTTTAGCTGCTGAATTGCTACATGCACTTGAATATGCTGAGTGCTTCAGTTTCCTCATCTATGAAGTGGGGCTAATAAAATTTCCAGTAAGACTATGCATGAATGAACAGATATCTGTCAATACAGAAAGCCCTCTGGACATATTACTATTTTGAAGCTACCTCAGATATTACTTTTCCCCAGTCTTAGTCTTCCCGTGTATTCAAGTATGGCTAAACTTCCTGTTATTTTGCAGTTTTGTGGAGTCTGTGTTTTATATAAAGCTACATTTCCCAAGCTGCTGAGTGCAGTGATTATTCTTGCCTTCAGTGAGAAATTCTGCAGATAACAGAAATAATTGGACTGGAGCAGCTGCTAGCTTTCCCATTTTTTTAAACAATTATGAATGGTTTCATTTTATGTATTATTTGCTTCTCTTACATTCTCTTTTCTTGCAGCCTAGAACTGAAGACTTTCTGTTATAAGCCTGTAGAGATTAAGAACATAATTAGGAAGTAGCAGAGCTTGTAGTTGGCATGACATCCAGCAAAGATGGCAGAAAAAACACCATTGAGCAGGAAAGACCACTTAAACCAGCAATCATCCACAGAAAGGCAGTGCAAATATAGGGGGAAAGGAGACCTGGAGAAAAATATTTGACACACAGAAAGACTGTCCAATCCCTCAGGGGGAACTCAGCAACAGAAGCAGGCAAATGAAGCCAATATATAACTTGGGAAGATAAAGGTGGGCTTTTCCATACACCTCTAGCAATGTCTATATTGAGTGTCTTTGACTTCGTGGCTCTTCAGGTGGGCAAGTCTTGCAGAGCATTTACTGTCTACCAGGTAGAACTTTTTAATAGTAACTTTGCTTATGTGATTCCCGTAGCCTAAAATGCCATTTCATTTCCTCTCTTTTCCCTGATTCTTCAGCATCTCGGTGGAGATGTCTCAAACCTTTCTCAGGTGGAAATATCTATTCTGTCCTGATGTCTATAACAGAACAAGAATCTCATTATGTCAAAATTATTTTCTCTCTCCAGCCTTATGTGAGCTTCTTGAGAATAGAGATCTTATTCTCCTTCATGTCTGCACTGCTAGTTCCTCACCCAGTGTTACTGCCACATAGTAGAAGCTATATAAATGTTGGGTAGGATCTCAGCCTTTGGATAAAAAGAGAGAACGCGTGACTCAGTGCCAGCTGACATCATCAAGTGCCACTGTCATTACCTGACATAAAACTAAGCACATCTCTGTTTTATCGGGAGTATCATCTGTGTTTATGGAAGCCTGTGTACTGCCTCTTTCAGAATTCATAAGTAGCTGTTCTCTCCTTACATTGTACTACAAAGTCAAAACAGTAAAAGCATTTTACATCACAGACTTGGCATTGGGTTAGCTTAATGAGAGTGTTTTCCATATAAAGATCAATGAAGAAAAATCCAGAGCAATTACTAATTAAATGGAGAGAAAATGTTTTTCTGACTCAGAGCCGATAAATCATTTTCATTGGCAAGATGTTCAGTGTCTCCCTCCATCAAAGTGCCCTGATTTTCAGGGAACTAAGGTTACTGAATTTTTAGAAAGACTTGGGGCCCCCTAATTTAGGAGATGAATCTGGGGCAGGTAGATGTCCAGTATTGGGGCAGCACAGTGCTTTGCTTTTTGTAGTGGACACTCAACAGATCCTTAACAAATAAATATAATATCTAGAGGATACAAATGTTTTGGGGAAAAAATCTGTTTGGGCTAATGATCTGGGTGATTTCAAATTGAAGCTACCAGATGCATTACAGTCTTCAGCCAAGTCACTAATGGCAGTGTACCGTGCCAAATGCTGAATTGTAGAAATTATGACACTCATTTATGAAATGATAACCACTAATAACGCCCTGGTTTTCAAGAATGACTAAATAAACAATAACACTGGCAACTTGGCAACTTGACCAAAATTGCATCCTATCACAATTTGTCAGCATTAAGAGACACAATTCTACAGAAGTGACGATTTTGGTTTTTTTACATTTTTCTAACTTTATCACATCTTCAAAATGCTTTTTGTCCTACGTCCTGTGCTATTTGGGCCTCACTGCTCTCTTTTAAGTAATGATGAGCAGTAAGTTTACATAGATTTCAGCTAATATCTAAACTAGTTTTTGTCTGTTCAGGTGATTCCTGGAGAAATCCAAATTTCTCCGGAATTGGTTTGGAACTGAACCCACAAGTATCTCTGAGTTATGCCTGTATAGCTATGACATTAGTGAGAGTCTGCTTAGAATCACATTACTCTTTTCTGTGGTTATATTCTCCAAGCATTAAAACAAACAAAAATCCTGGGTGGATGGTGAAGTGAGGCGGAAACCAGAATTTGGATCATATTTTCTGACATTTTCACTGGATAAAACAAGTTTTAGGCAGTAGCTCTTCCCTTTCTGTCTCATTTGGGTTTGGCTTCTTAACCTAAGGTGAATTACTATTTATTTCATAGAAATCTTCCCACAAATCTACATTCCTATTGCCAAGTCTATGATTAATTTAAGTAACTAAAAATTTTTTAATTGGAATAGATGTTTTTCATCTAAATACATACATACATACATACATTCTATAATCCTAAACTTTACATTATTTCTTAAAATAGTAGATGAGCCTTAAAATAAATACCAAACCGTCAGTTGTGCCAATTATGATGTTTTCTGACCCAGATTTTTTTAAGTGAATCTTTCTTTCCACACTTTTACTGCCAAGCAGGTTCTTGTTCTGGCCAAGAAGGGTAAAGAAACCTCCATGAATACTTTAGATAGTTAAGTCACAATAAATATACCCCCAAAAAGAACGAAAAGTAAAGAAAGACTTTTTTAGGTATAATGTACTGATTTTTCCCTATAAAAGAAGGGAAAACCTCCATGAAACTCGATGTTTTTCAAACCCCTTCCCCAGTTTATCCAGTAAACTCAGCACATACATGATATGGCAGAGCCCAAAAGAATACGCTGCCTAATTCCTCGCACCACAATCCTAAAGCCTATGTGAATTTTGATTTAGCTTTCTTTATCTCTCACATGGCTAAATGAAAAACAAACAAGCAAAAGAAACTCTGCCCTGCAAACCATTTTTAAAATATACTTCCTTTCCTTGTCACCCCAATTCCCATTTTCTTAATCTTTACCAGCACACACACACACACACACACACACACACACACACACACTGTGATGAAAATGCAAGGGGGCACAAGACAGAAAAAATAAGCAGATCTGATTTCCTTCTCCATAGACTGCAGAACAGGATACATTTGGAAATTAATTTCAGTTAACTCACATGATCATAGCTTTTGGGAAGCACTGTCCTAGAAATAAATCACTTTCCCTATATGTAATGTGAGAAGATTCCGAGAGACAAAATGCCACTGTTAGAATAGCAAGGAGCACAAGGGTGTCTGGATGAAACCTGTCCAGAATCCCTAATATGTCTGAAAACCCCAAGTGTTGTTCAGCAGCCCGAGTCGGTGGCTAACCTGGAAGAAGGATTAAAGCCTGGATTTGAAGCTTCCAGAAATCACCTTGTGAATGTGTCATGGCTGAAAACATTTTTTTTTTTTTTTTTTCCATTCTGTAGTTTAAAACAGAGCTGGCAAAAACCAAGAAGAAGTACATCATAAATCAAAGCTACAAGCAGGGTACAAGTTAGAGTCAGGCCATTGTGATAAGAATTTCCACACCAAAAACCCAGTCCATCAGAATTCAAATGGATGAATGTAATCATGAACATGAGCACTTAAAAACAAAATTCTCCTGATTTTTCAATTAGTGCTTTCACTCACAATTATAGCTATTGTGGGAATAAACATCATACTCCCAGAAACTCCATTCACATTATGATGCATGAATAATCCAGTAGGAGAAAGAGGTGGAAACTTTGCATCTCAGTAAAGGGCAAAAGTTCTTGTCTGTTTAATCTACACTCTGTCACTTATTGAAGGAAATTAGCAGAAGCAATTTTCTTCATGTCTCCCTACCCCAAAACATAGGAAAACACAACAATTAAAAAATTAAAAATAGCAAAATCTGCATCATCTCCCGAATCAGTTGAAATACTGCCACATGTTAATTTCAGGTTTAGTTCATATCTGGGCCATCAGAACTCTTGGGGCAGCCAGAGAGTGGGCACTAGCGATTTCAGCAACCCTTGGCATCTGGAAGAAGATGGTTACAGCATTGAAGGTGGCAGGGCATGTAGGGTAAGAAAAAGAAGTCCTTGGGGACCTACATTTCTGTCGGTGCACTAGAGTCACCTCTGAAGAGGAACTAATGGAGCCTTCCATTATTAGTCCTGAGGTGTCAACACAATGTTATTCTAAACCAGAGGTCAGAAGATATTTTCTGTAAAGAGCCAGATAGTGAGTGTAGGCTTTGCAGCCTGTATGATCTATGTCACAACTGTTCACCTCTGCCATACGTAATACATAAATCAGCAAGTGCATTGTGTTCCAATACAATTTTGTTTAGATAAGCAAGTGGCAGGCTGGATTTAGCCTGTGGATTATGGTTCACCGAGGCTGGTTCTAGATTGTTTTGTCTTGAGCATATTTCTCAGCGCTACTGAAGAAGATTATGCGTTTTCTCCATGTCCCATAAAGAACAGAGGAGTGGGGATTCTACAGAACAAATACTGGGACCAATGAAAGCATGGATGCATACAGAGATCAGAAACTAGAGACACAGAGAGCTACAGCAACTCACAGCCATTTCCAAGTTATTGAACAGAACATTCTGTAACCATTAATAAGATTTTTTTTTTAAACATCTTTATTGAAGTATAATTGCCTTACAATGGTGTGTTAGCTTCTGCTTTATAACAAAGTGAATCAGTTATACATATACAATATGTTCCCATTTCTCTTCGCTCTTGCATCTCCCTCCCTCCCACCCTCCCCATCCCACCCCTCTAGGTGGTCACAAAGCACCGAGCTGATCTCCCTGTGCTATGCGGCTGCTTCCCACTAGCTATCTATTTTACATTTGGTAGTGTATATATGTCCATGACACTCTCTTACCCTGTCACATCTCACCCCACCCCCTCCCCATATCCTCAAGTCCATTCTCTGGTAGGTCTGTGTCTTTATTCCCGTCTTGCCACTAGGTTCTTCATGGCCTTTTTTTTTTTTTTTCCTTAGATTCCATATATATGTGTTAGCATACTGTATTTGTTTTTCTCTTTCTGACTTACTTCACTCTGTATGACAGACTCTAACTCCATCCACCTCATTACAAATACCTCCATTTCATTTCTTTTTATGGCTGAGTAATATTCCATTGTATATATGTGCCACATCTTCTTTATCCATTCATCTGTCGATGGACATTTAGGTTGCTTCCATGTCCTGGCTATTGTAAATAGAGCTGCAATGAACATTTTGGTACATGACTCTTTTTGACCTATGGTTTTCTCAGGGTATATGCCCAGTAGTGGGATTGCTGGGTCGTATGGTAGTTCTATTTGTAGTTTTTTAAGGAACCTCCATACTGTTCTCCATAATGGCTGTATCAATTTACATTCCCACCAACAGTGCAAGAGTGTTCCCTTTCCTCCACACCCTCTCCAGCATTTATTGTTTGTAGATTTTTTGATGATGGCCATTCTGACCGGTGTGAGATGATATCTCATTGTAGTTTTGATTTGCATTTCTCTAATGATTAATTATGTTGAGCATTCTTTCATGTGTCTGTAGGCCATCTGTATATCTTCTTTGGAGAAATATCTATTTAGGTCTTCTGCCCATTTTTGGATTGGGTTGTTCGTTTTTTTGTTATTGAGCTGCATGAGCTGCTTGTAAATCTTGGAGATTAATCCTTTGTCAGTTGCTTCATTTGCAAATATTTTCTCCCATTCTGATGGTTGCCTTTTGTTCTTGTTTATGGTTTCCTTTGCTGTGCAAAATCTTTTAAGTTTCATTAGGTCCCATTTGTTTATTTGTGTTCTTATTTCCATTTCTCTGGGAGCTGGGTCGAAAAGAATCTTGCTGTGATGTATGTCATAGAGTGTTCTGCCTATGTTTTCCTCTAAGAGTTTGATAGTGTCTGCCCTTACACTTAGGTCTTTAATCCATTTTGAGTTTATTTTTGTGCATGGTGTCAGGGAGTGTTCTAATTTCATACTTTTACACGTAGCTGTCCAATTTTCCCAGCACCACTTATTGAAGAGGCTGTCTTTTCTCACTGTATATGCTTGCCTCCTTTATCAGAGATAAGGTGACCATATGTGTGTGGGTTTATCTCTGGGCTTTCTATACTGTTCCATTGATCTATATTTCTGTTTTTGTGCCAGTACCAAACTGTCTTGATTACTGAAGCTTTGTAATATAGTCTGAAGTCAGGGAGCCTGATTCCCCCAGCTCCATTTTTCATTCTCAAGATTGCTTTGGCTATTCGGGGTCTTTTGTGTTTCCATACAAATTGTGAAATTTTTTGTTCTAGTTCTGTGAAAAATGCCAGTGGTAGTTTGATAGGGATTGCATTGAATCTGTAGATTGCTTTGGGTAGCAGAGTCATTTTCACAATGTTGATTCTTCCAATGCAGGAACATGGTATATCTCTCCATCTATTTGTATCATCTTTAATTTCTTTCATCAGTGTCTTATAATTTTCTGCATGCAGGTCTTTTGTCTCCTTAGGTAGGTTTATTCCTAGATATTTTATTCTTTTTGTTGCAATGGTAAACGGGAGTGTTTTCTTAATTTCACTTTCAGATTTTTCGTCATTAGTGTATAGAAATGCAAGAGATTTCTGTGCGTTAATTTTGTATCCTGCTACTTTACCAAATTCATTGATTAGCTCTAGGAGTTTTCTGGTAGCATCTTTAGGATTCTCTATGTATAGTATCATGTCATCTGCAAATAGTGACAGCTTTACTTCTTTTCTGATTTGGATTCCTTTTATTTCTTTGTCTTCTCTGATTGCTGTGGCTAACACTTTCAAAACTATGTTGAATAATAGTGGTGAGAGTGGGCAACCTTGTCTTGTTCCTGATCTTAGTGGAAATGGTTTCAGTTTTTCACCATTGAGGACAATGTTGGCTGTGGGTTTGTCATATATGGCCTTTTTTATGTTGAGGAAAGTTCCCTCTATGCCTACTTTCTGCAGGGCTTTTATCATAAATGGGTGTTGAATTTTGTCGAAAGCTTTCTCTGCATCTATTGAGATGATCATATGGTTTTTCTCCTTCAATTTGTTAATATGGTGTATCACATTGATTGATTTGCGTATGTTGAAGAATCCTTGCATTCCTGGGATAAACCCCACTTGATCATGGTGTATGATCCTTTTAATGTGCTGTTGGATTCTGTTTGCTAGTATTTTGTTGAGGATTTTTGCATCTATGTTCATCAGTGATATTGGCCTGTAGTTTTCTTTCTTTGTGACATCTTTGTCTGGTTTTGGTATCAGGGTGATGGTGGCCTCGTAGAATGAGTTTGGGAGTGTTCCTCCCTCTGCAATATTTTGGAACAGTTTGAGAAGGATAGGTGTTAGCTCTTCTCTAAATGTTTGATAGAATTCGCCTGTGAAGCCATCTGGTCCTGGGCTTTTGTTTGTTGGAAGGTTTTTAATTACAGTTTCAATTTCAGTGCTTGTGATTGGTCTGTTCATATTTTCTGTTTGTTCCTGGTTCAGTCTCGGCAGGTTGTGCATTTCTAAGAATCTGTCCATTTCTTCCAGGTTGTCCATTTTATTGGCATAGAGTTGCTTGTAGTAATCTCTCATGATCCTTTGTATGTCTGCGGTGTCAGTGGTTACTTCTCCTTTTTCATTTCTAATTCTATTGATTTGAGTCTTTTCCCTTTTTCTCTTGATGAGTCTGGCTAATGGTTTATCAATTTTGTTTATCTTCTCAAATAACCAGCTTTTAGTTTCATTGATTTTTGCTATTGTTTCCTTCATTTCTTTTTCATTTATTTCTGACCTAATCTTTATGATTTCTTTCCTTCTGCTGGCTTTGGGGGTTTTTTTGTTCTTCTTTCTCTAATTGCTTTAGGTGCAAGGTTAGGTTGTTTATTCGAGATGTTTCCTGTTTCTTGAGGTAGGCTTGTATTGCTATAAACTTCCCTCTTAGCACTGCTTTTGCTGCGTCCCGTAGGTTTTGGGTCGTCGTATCTCCATTGTCATTTGTTTCTAGGTATTTTTTGATTTCTCCTTTGATTTCTTCAGTGATCACTTCGTTATTAAGTAGTGTATTGTGTAGCCTCCATGTGTTTGTATTTTTTACAGATCTTTTCCTGTAATTGATATCTAGTCTCATAGCGTTGTGGTCGGAAAAGATACTTGATACGATTTCAATTTTCTTAAATTTACCAAGGCTTGATTTGTGACCCAAGATATGATCTATCCTGGAGAATGTTCCATGAGCACTTGAGAAAAATGTGTATTCTGTTGTTTTTGGGTGGAATGTCCTATAAATATCAATTAAGTCCATCTTGTTTAATGTATCATTTAAAGCTTGTGTTTCCTTATTTATTTTCATTTTGGATGATCTGTCCATGGGTGAAAGTGGGGTGTTAAAGTCCTCTACTATGATTGTGTTGCTGTCGATTTCCCCTTTTATGGCTGTTAGTATTTGCCTTATGTATTGAGGTGCTCCTATGTTGGGTGCATAAATATTTACAATTGTTATACCTTCCTCTTGGATCGATCCCTTGATCATTATATAGTGTCCTTCTTTGTCTCTTGTAATAGTCTTTATTTTAAAGTCTATTTTGTCTGATATGAGAATTGCTACTCCAGCTTTCTTTTGATTTCCATTTGCATAGAATATCTTTTTCCATCCCCTCACTTTCAGTCTGTATGTGTCTCTAGGTCTGAAGTGGGTCTCTTGTAGACAGCATATATATGGGTCTTGTTTTTGTATCCATTCAGCCAGCCTGTGTCTTTTGGTGGGAGCATTTAATCCATTTACATTCAAGGTAATTATCGATATGTATGTTCCTATTCCCATTTTCTAAAAGGGTTTGGGTTTGTTATTGTAGGTGTTTTCCTTCTCTTGTGTTTCCTGCCTAGAGAAGTTCCTTTAGCATTTGTTGTAAAGCTGGTTTGGTGGTGCTGAACTCTCTCAGCTTTTGCTTGTCTGTAAAGGTTTTAATTTCTCCATCAAATCTGAATGAGATCCTTGCTGGGTAGAGTAATCTTGGTTGTAGGTTTTTCTCCTTCATCACTTTAAGTATATCCTGCCACTCCCATCTGGCTTGCAGAGTTTCTGCTGAAAGATCAGATGTTAACCTTATGGGGATTCCCTTGTGTGTTATTTGTTTTTTTTCCCTTGCTGCTTTTAATATGTTTTCCTTATATTTAATTTTTGACAGTTTGATTAATATGTGTCTTGGCGTGTTTCTCCTTGGGTTTATCCTGTATGGGACTCTCTGTGCTTCCAAGACTTGATTAACTATTTCCTTTCCCATATTAGGGAAGTTTTCAACTATAATCTCTTCAAATATTTTCTCAGTCCCTTACCTTTTCTCTTCTTCTGGGACCCCTATAATTCGAATGTTGGTGCGTTTAATGTTGTCCCAGAGGTCTCTGAGACTGTCCTCAGTTCTTTTCATTCTTTTTTCTTTATCCTGCTCTGCAGTAGTTATTTCCACCATTTTATCTTCCAGGTCACTTATCCTTTCTTCTGCCTCAGTTATTCTGCTATTGATCCCATCTAGAGTATTTTAAATTTCATTTATTGTGTTTTTCATCGTTGCTTGGTTCCTCTTTAGTTCTTCTACGTCCTTGTTAAATGTTTCTTGCATTTTGTCTATTCTATTTCCCAGATTTTGGATCATCCTTACTATCATTATTCTGAATTCTTTTTCAGGTAGACTACCTATTTCCTCTTCATTTGTTAAGTCTGGTGTGTTTTGACCCTGTTCCTTCATCTGCTGTGTGTTTTTCTGTCATCTCATTTTGCTTATCTTACTGTGTTTGGGGTCTCCTTTTCACAGGCTGCAGGTTCGTAGTTCCTGTTGTTTTTGGTATCTGTCCCCAGTGGCTAAGGTTGATTCACTGGGTTGTGTAGGCTTCCTGGTGGAGGGAACTAGTGCCTGAGTTCTGGTGGATGAGGCTGGATCTTGACTTTCTGGTGGGCACGTCCACGTCTGGTGGTGTATTTTGGGGTGTCTGTGGCCTTATTATGATTTTAGGCAGACTCTCTGCTAATGGATGGGGCTGTGTTCCTGTCTTGCTAGTTGTTTGGCATAGGGTGTCCAGCACTGTAGCTTGATGGTCATTGAGTGATGCTGGGTCTTGATGTTGAGATGGAGATCTCTGAGAGATTTTTGCCGTTTGGTATTACGTGGAGCTGGGAGGTCTCTTGTGGACCAGTGTCCTGAAGTTGGCTCTCCCACCTCAGAGGTACGGCCCTGATGCCTGGCTGGAGCACCAAGAGCCTTTCGTCCACACGGCACAGAGTAAAAGGGAGAAAAAATAGAAAGCAAGAAAGAAAGAGGCTATAATATAGTGAAGTAAAATAAAGCTATTATAAAGCAAAGCTATACAGACAAAATCTCACCCAGAAGCATATACATATACACTCACAAAAAAAGGAAAAGGGGTAAAATTAATATATCCTGCTCCCAAAGTCCACCTCCTGAATTTGGGATGATTCGTTGTCTATTCAGGTATTCAGCAGATGCAGGCACATCAAGTTGTTTGTGGAGTTTTAATCCACTGGTTCTGATGCTACTGGGAGAGATTTCCCCTTCTCTTCTCTGTTCGCACAGCTCCCGGGGTTCAGCTTTGGATTTGGAGCCGCCTCTGCATGTAGGTCGCCTGAGGGTGTCTGTTCCCTGCCCAGACAGGACGGGGTTAAAGGAGCAGCTGCTTCGGGGGCTCTGGCTCACCCAGGCCGCGGGGAGGGAGGGATACAGAGGAGGCGGGGCGAGCCTGCGGCGGCAGAGGCCGGCTTGATGTTGCACCAGCCTGAGGCGCGCAGTGCGTTCTCCCGGGGAAGTTGTCCCTGCATCACGGGACCCTGGCAGTGGCGGGCTGCACAGGCTCCCGGGAGGGGCAGTGTGGAGAGTGACCTGTGCTCACACACAGGATTTTTGGAGGCGGCAGCAGCAGCCCCAGCATCTCACGTCCGTCTCTGGGGTCCGCGCTGATAACCGCGGCTCGCGCCTGTCTCTGGGTTCTGCGCTGTTAGCCGCGGCTTGCGCCTGCCTCTGGGGTCCGCGCTGATAGCCACGGCTCGCGCCAGTCTCTGGAGTTCGTTTAGGTGGCGCTCTGAATCCCCTCTCCTTGCGCGCCGCGAAACAAAGAAACAAGAAAAAGTCTCTTGCCTCTTCGGCAGCTGCAGACTTTTTCCCGGTCTCCCTCCCAGCCAGCTGTGGTGCGCTAACCCCTTCAGGCTGTGTTCACGCCGCCAGCCCCAGTCTTCTCCCTGCGATCCGACCGAAGCCCGAGCCTCAGCTCCCAGCCCCGCCCGCCCCGGCGGCTGAGCAGACAAGCCTCTCGGGCTGGTGAGTGCTGCTCGGCGCCGAGCCTCCGTGCGGGAGTCTCTCTGTTTTTTCCTCTGCACCCCTGTTGCTGTGGGGTCCACTCTGATAGCCGCGGCTCGCGCCCGTCTCTGAAGTTCGTTTAGGCGGCGCTCTGAATCCCCTCTCCTCATGCACCAGGAAAGAAAGAGGGAAGAAAAAGTCTCTTGCCTTTTCGGCAGCTGCAGACTTTTTCCCGGACTCCCTGCCGGCTAGCTGTGGTGCACTAACCCCTTCAGGCTGTGTTCACGCCACCAACCCCAGCCCTCTCCCTGGGATCCGACCGAAGCCCGAGCCTCAGCTCCCAGCTGAGTGCTGCTCGGCGCCGAGGCTCCGTGCGGGAATCTCTCCGCTTTGCCCTCCGCACCCCTGTGGCTGCGCTCTCCTCCGTGGCTCCGAAGCTTCCCCCCTCTGCCACCCGCAGTCTCTGCCCGTGAAGGTCCTTCCTAGTGCGTGGAAATCTTTCCTCCTTCACAGCTCCCTCCCACTGGTGCAGGTGCCGTCCCTATTCTTTTGTCTCTGTTATTTCTTTTTTCTTTTGCCCTACCCAAGTACGGGGGGAGTTTCTTGCCTTTTGGGAGGTCTGACGTTTTCTGCCAGCATTCAGTGGGTGTTCTGTAGGAGCAGTTCCACGTGTAGATGTATTTCTACGGCATCTGTGGGAAGGAAGGTGATCTCCGCGTCTTACTCTTCCGCCATCTTCTCCCACCTCCCATTAATAAGATTTTTAAAGCAAGCAGCTGCCATCTTAGACCGCATGTAACAATACGTCAGGATGCATAATAGACTGTTTATACTTCTCATACCCATTCCCTTAACTTCACTGACTAAAGTTTATCAACAGTTTAGACTCAGAAGGAATTAAACAAATCCTTTAAATCAAAGGATTTAATCAAACCAAAACACATTATCTATTATTCATAGTTCATTGTATATGGCATATAATAAAATATAGGTCTTCTTAGAAAATTTCTATTTAGCCATTCTCACATTGTTATTTCTTTTTAAATTCTGAGTTAAAGATCCCTTTCAGATGTTGTTAAACATAACCCCTCAATAAGCCATATCCTACCTACCTAATACAGAAAAGATTTTGAAGTCAAAAATGGACAAAATTGACAAGTGTTTTTTAAATTGTTCACTAATGTTTCAGTTCCTTTTTTATTTAGCTCATATTTCATGACCTACCACTATAAATACTTCCATAGAAACATTTTTATTTACCCGTCTTTCTGACGGATTAATTTTAGAAAACCCTACAGGAATTAAATCCAACTATTTGCTTACTCTATAACTGCCTATATTAAATAACGAGACCTGGCTAGAGAAAATTTTGCATTTTGACTCTACACCCTTCAAATTTAAGAGCAAAATTTCAAAAGAGCAATTAAAACCAAGACAGTCTGCCTACCTAGTAACCTCACTTTCTTACTCTCTAAAACAACTAATTTTTCACCTTCTCTGTTTGGTAGATTAGGAAACCATATGAGACACCAACATATAGAAGTCTGTATATGAGATTGGACCAAAAGCTTAGGCATCACCTAGAAGGAGATAGATTTGTGGATGAGCACATACTTAAGGGTAATGCTTAAGTACACAAGCTGCCTTTTAAAAAATCTCTGTACATAGATAAACTCTGCTCTTCTCCCAGGGAAAGGCATGAATTACTAAAGAAGCAGCCGTAGTTTTAAGGACTATGCCCAGCAGCTGGGCATAATACAAGCATGAAAAATAAACCACATTGTCTTGTAATGGAAGCAGTTTGATCGTTTTAATTTCATACATGAGCAATATATTCTCTAAAAATGACCACGGTACTTGAAGAATACTTCTGTAGGTGTTAGATAGTTGTTTTCTTTATAAGATTGCATTTGCAATTAGGCAGTCTCCCGTATCCTGCTTTTCTTCTTGCTTCCTGCTCCTCCATTTCTGTAACCCAGTCCATAGGGTAGAGACAGGCAGAGTTCTCTGAGTTTCCACTTTATGGTTATGCTAAGATACATCAGGCTCTTAGACAAAAAATACCTACTGGAACTCAGAAGACAGAGGTAGTTTTCAGGCTTGGCATGCTCTTGGGATGGCTTCCTTTGAAAGAGACTTTCTGGATAATATAAAGAAGACCAGAGAAAGGAGGGAAAGGAAAGGGAAACACCTCCACCTAAGCTTATAGAAACTGCACTCTACCCAGCCTTTTGTGAGTATAAGCAGGGGCTCTAGAGCTAGACTACCTGTGTTTGAATCCTGGATCTGGCACTTTTTGTGACCTTGGTCAACGTAGTTTTACTTCTTTGGCCTCAATTTTCTCATCAGTAAAATGGGAATAATAATAGGGTTTATTTTTAAGACATGTTATCAAGATTAAATAATCCAATATGTGTAAAGTTCTTAGAATAGTATCTAGTAAGTAGTATGTACCACTTAAGCGTTTGTTAAATAAAACAAATATTCTTTAGCACTATAAAGTGCAGGCTACTGTGAATATTATGCTTCTATGCAACGGGTAGACAAGAAGATAAGGTTAAGCCAAGGTCCTACCCAAATCAGGATCAGTTATGAACAATAAACATTGCTATATCCTTGGGTACTAGGATTGTAGTGATCCCAAGGCTTGGATTTGGGCCAAGCAGCTACCATTTAGTCTGAAGCCAAAATTATAATCATTCAGATAAAGTAATTGAAGTGCTACTGCACCTAGGAGCAAAATCCTGAAGACAGATGTTAGGACTGGGTGATGAGAACTTGTGCTATGTGCTTGTGTCACAGGAGATTACCACAAACCCAGACAGGCCCAGGAGTAGGAACAGATGGGAATTAAAGCTGGGACGCAGTCAGGACAAAATGAAGTCTGGTGTTCGATGAGCAGTCAGCAACAGACAGAAAATAATACAGTCTTGGCACTTATAAGGACTCAAAATGTCATTTAAGTGTGTTTCTCCTTGTTCTTCTAGCAATGTCTACATATCCAAAAAAGTGGACATGCCTCCTTGTCTTGATTCTTTCCACATATAGGAAAAGTTCCTTCCCAAGGAAATATGCTTTGTTTTCAGATAATTTGAGTCAGTAAAGTATTATTTGTTTTAATATGCTAAACCCTAACTCTATATATTTCATTGACCCATTTTTCCTAGTTCTGTTCTCAGAAACTTCAAAATATAGCAAATATCTTTCATATATTTGAAATTACATGTATAGCTATCTTGTTTCCCATAAACCTTCTTTTCTCTAGGCTAATTATTCCCTGTTTATTTACTTCATTCAACATGGCTTCTTTGCAGCCCCTTTACCTTTCCCATTACTCTCTTCTGGATAGTTGTTAGTGTACCCAGAAAGATGTAGAACCTGGAACTGAAATGGTTAATAAGAATAAAACTAAGAATGCAGAAAACATTGGGAGTGATTATCTCCCTATATGTGGATGCTCTATATATATTAACAAAAACTGTCAACATAATTTTTCTGTAAATATCCTGATAGTAAATGTTTTAGGCTTTGAGGTCCATAAAGTTCTATTACAATACTTAATTCTTTTGTAGCATGAAAGCAGCCATAGACACTGCAAATGAATGAGCATGGCTGTGTTTCAATAAAACTTTATTTACAGAAAGAGACAGTGGGTTTTTGTTTGTTAATTCCTCTATTAGATATTCATATGCTTTCAGTCAACTAAAACTCTTAGATTTTCTTCACTTCATGCCTCTAAGCTATAGATCTTCATGGTTTACTTTAAAAAGACTTTATGTTTATCCCTATTAAAATTTTGTATGATTAGATTTAGGCTATACATCTAAAGTACCACAGTCATTTGGATTCCAATTCTGTTAGTCATTGCATCTGAAGGCTCCTCTTCTCTACAGCATGCCACTTGCATATTAATTAAATATGTCCTGTCTTCATTTTAATGCAAATTATTGACTAAAATGTTGATTGGGACAGGACCAAGGAAAGAATCTTCTGCATGAAACTCTGAGTTAATAGAAATCCATTAATAAACATTCTTTGGGGACATTTCTTCAATCAGAATATTATGGGTTGATTTTACCACCCACCCATATTTTCACATCATAGTAGCTCAACAAAAGGACCTAGTGTTAAGTATCTCAGTGTCAGGTATGTAAGTTCTTCAGTTTTCCCCACCTGTTTATGGCAAGACTAAGTGCAGTGCTTGAAATTTCAAGACGTCAAATTGCGGCTTATACAAAGAACAAGTTTCTAATAAGTATTTAGCATTGGAATGGATTGTGTCATGAGGAAATGGGGTTTCCAGTCATTGCAGGTATTCAGAAGATGAAAGATAAAATTTGAGGATGACTTAGAGAGATTCATGTATCAAATAAATAATGGAATAAATGACAAAAGCACATCTACCTCTGAGAGTCTGTGAATCTGAAAGTTTGTTCGGCCAAATAATTATCAAGGATTTAGCAAGGAAACAGCCTCTTGACTCTCTGCTGATATTCAGGCTGGAAGGGAGGTTAAATACACAGCAAATAGCTGCAGCTCATACCTCACTTTCATTATCAATGCCTTGTTATCTGCAGCTCCTGAGATTGTACTGGCAATGGCCCCAAAAGACAGGATATAGAATGAGATTGAATTTCTGACAGTCTGAAAGTCATGAAATATTTATTTCTACACAGGAAAAGAGGAAGTGGAATGGTTCTTTTACTAGCTTTATTAGAAATGTAGCCGTTTAAATTATGCCTTTAGCCTAAATAGGATCAGTCCACAAAGGACGCCATATATCCCCACCTCTACTTCATTTAGAATACTTCCCTGATCACAACTTGTTTCAAGGATATTGTCCTATTTTAAATAATAACACTATTGTCTGAATTGTGTGTAACATTTTGAGCTATGAGAATGGACTGAGATAAATCTTTCATTAAGATGTAAAAGTTTGGCTTATGATTATGTATAAGAATATAACTTAGACAATCACTTCTCAAAGTTATTTTCATCAAAATCCATTCATTGGGTGAAAAGAGATTCTTCTAAGAGCAAAATAAACAAAAAAATATATATACACTCATTATCTACACCCTGAAATTATGACAACATTCAAAAGCAACATAGTAACATGATTAAAATGCAGTCATGAATATAGTTTTATTAGAATTTCTAACCGAAAAAATTCTGGTTGATTGCTTTTTGTTTTTTTTAATTCATGTAATAAGATAGACACTTGGCAGCATATCTTCTGCAATTATTTTTACCATCCATGAAAAAATCATGGTGTACATTTCCTGACAGGAAAAATGTTTTTTACTTTAGTATTTCCTCCTCCTCCCACCTCCCACCTCCCAACTGAAGCCCTTATACCAAGTTCTTCAGTGTTACTACATATCAGAGAAGTCATCATTCATAAAGTTCATGTGTAGAGTTTGGAGTTTGAATCTTGTTATGATAACAATCATGGAGTGTAGAACAAGAAAGAAATCAAAACAGAATGAGAAGACTATAACTTCATTACTGACTTTGCCATATCTTGAATGACCAGAACATCATATAATTCCTTTCTAAGAATGGTGAACCTGATTCTGTGAAGTTCTGTGAGAACTTGATTCTGATTCCATTTATCATTCATGGTTTGTTCAGAACAACATTGCTCTACTTTGGGAAAACTGTTTCTCCCTGACTCTAATTAAATGGGCCAGGTGGAGGCTGCCAGGTACAGTTTTACTCCTACTTCCATCTGACCACAACCAAGGGGCCACACTTTCTTATCCTAGAGGTTGTATAGGACATGGGCAGATGATCCAGGTTCTGTTCATCTAAATTTATTCTAGGATTTTATGAATTAGGAGCTATGTCTTCAAAAAAAGATATGAGGTCAGAACTGGGAGCCATGAATTATACTGAGTGGAGAAGGGTTTCAGTTAAGATGTTCTTGGTTGTAATCCAGAGGAAAAAAAATAAACTCAAATTCTTATACATAAGGTGGCAGATGGGCGGTAACATCTGGGAAAGGCAGAGTAAGAACCTTCAAATATTCTCTGCTCAATAAAAGCAATAAGAACACTGGCAAAAAATTTTTTAAAGAACTGTGGAAACTAACCTAAAGCTTACAACAATCCGGGAAGTGTTTATTGGGAAAAAATGCCTGAATTTAGTAACAACAGTGAGCCTTGTAGCATTTTAGTCTGCCCTGTTCCCAGCTCCCTCTTCCAAATTCTATGGTAGCCTTGAAAACCAACAATCCCACTATCATGGTGATAACTAGCAATCTAGTAGCCACTGAAAGGGGCAGCATGGAGCTAGAGAACATTTAAAGGCCCATTTCCAGATAACTGTCATTATTTGATTTATCTGGAATTTCTCTGGAAAATCCCATCCCAAAGCTTACTTTATTTAATCAGAATCAGAGTTCATCCAGTGTGAACCAGGTTTTTCCTGGGTGCATTTGATAAAGATAATCAGCAGCAGCAATTGTTCTGATGTGGCAAGACAATTGGGACAAACAACAAGGTGATCAAAAAAAAAGAAAAAACTGGAGAATGAAGTGTGTATAGTGGGCTTTCTAACGCTCCAGCATGCTCCTGGGAATCTAGAAGGCTACGTGTATGCCTAGGTCTGCGTGCATGCCCAGGAAAGATGAAGAAGGCTCTGAATGACCTTGAGGCTTTGTGTGAGCAGGAAATAAAGTCTAAGGCAAAGTTGTAAACTGCCTGTCTGAACATTGAAGGCATACCTCCACAGGCATGCAGAGCCAGTCAGCAAAATGGGAGATTTACTGATTTGAGTCATTTAAGGAAATCTCTCTCCAGTCATTACCTGACCGCTAAATTAACCATCCAAAGATTCCAGAGGCTACACACAACAAAGAATATCAATGTTAAAGAGTTTGTTTAGGAAAGTCACTGAACAAACAAATAATCACAACAGTAGCAAGCAGCCACAACAATAAACTCTGCAGATGGAAGGGAATCTAATTTCCAGAGTTGCCACATTGTATCATTTAAAATGTCCAAATTTCAAACAAAAATCATAAGACATGGGGAAAAAACCAAGCATGGACTCTACATAAGAAAAATAAATGTCAAGTCAATAGAAACTGTACCTAGGGAAACCAAGACATTGGATCTACTGAATGAAGATTTTAAGTCATTATTTTAAACATGCTCAATGAACCAAAGAAAACTATGTCTAAAGAACTAAAGGAAAATATGGGAACAATGTCTCATCAAATTGAGAATATAAATAAACAGAAATCTCAAAGATAGGTCCATTGAGATTATTCAGTTTGAGTGTCATAGCACATTAGGGTTACTGTTTAAAACAACAACAACAACTTAGATTGGGTAGCTTATAAACAACAAAAATTTATATCTCACAGTTCTGGAGGCTGAAAGTCTGAGATTAAGGCACCAGCCTGGTGAAGACCCTCTTCCAGTTGTAGACTTCTCATTGTATCCTCATAGGGCAGAGGGTCTAGGCAGATCTGTGGAGTTGCTTTTATAAGAGCGCTAATCCCATTCATTAGGCCTTTACCCTGATGGCCTAGGCACCTCCCAAAGGCCCCAGCTGCTAATATGATCATATTGGACATTAGGATTTCAACATATGAATTTTGAAGATATACAAACATTTAAGCCATAGCACTGAGAAAAAACATAATGAAAATTGTACACTATAAAAATATATTTAACACAATAGAATGTAGTGAAGGAAGAATATAGGATAAACAAAGATATATAAAAACAAATAGCAAAATGGAACACATAAATTCTACCTTTTCAGTAATTCATTACATGTAAATATATTAAAATCTCTAATCAAAAGGCAGAAATTGGCAGAATAGGTTAAAAAATATTGTTCAACTGTATGCTGTTTGTGAGAGATATACTTTAAATTCAAATACACAAGTAGGTAGAAAATAAAAGGGTAGAAGAAAATACACCATGTAAACAGTAACTAAAAGAGAGCTGGATTGGCTATGCTAATCTCAGACAAAGCAGAATCCATGATAAATTGTTATTAGAGGCAAAGATTGGTATTTTATAGTAATAAAATAGTCGATCCATCCAGAAGACAGAACTATTATAAATGCACCTGAAAGAGAGGCCCCCCCAAAAAGCATGAAACAAAAGCTGACAGAATTGAGCAGAGAATTGGACAATTCAGCAATAGTAGTTGGAAAAAATCAATACTATATACTTTCATAACTGATACAACGACTAGACAGAAGGTTAGCAAAGAAATAAGAGATTTTAACAACACAATAAACCAACTAGACTCACGTAGCCATCTATAGAACAGTCCACCCAACAAGAGCAGAATACATGTTCTTCTCAAGTACACATGGCACATTTGCAAACCCTATATCTGATAAGGGACTAGTCTCATATATAAATATTCATACAACTCAAAGATAAAAATACAAATAAGCCAATAACAATGTGCAAAGGATAAGAACAGACATTTCTCCAAAGAAGATACACAGTGGCCAATAATAAGCACATGAGAAAAAGCTCAGCATCATTAGCCACAGGGAAATGCAAATCAAAACCACAATGAGATACTATTTCACACCCACTAGGATAGCTAGAATCAAAAAGATGGACAAAAACAAATGTTAGTGAGGATGTGAAGAAATTAGAACCCTCATACATTGCCAATGGGAATGTAAAATAGTGCAGCAGATTTGGAAAACACTTCAGCAGTTCCTCAAAAGTTAAACATAGAGGTGCTATGTGATCCAGCAATTTGACTTCTTAGTATATACTCAAAAGAAATGAAAACATGTCCATTCAAAAGCTTGTACCCAAATATTCATAGCAATATTATTCATAACACCCAAAAAGAAAAAAAACTCAAATGTTCATCAACTAATGAATGGTTAAACAAAAGTACATACAATAGAATATTATTTAGCCATAAAAAGAAATGCAGCATTGATGCATGCCGCAACATGAATGAAAACATAATGCTAAGTTAAAAATACCAAACCCAAAAGATCTCGTGTTGTATGATTCCATTTATATGAAAGTTCCAGAACAGATAGATCCACAGAGACAGAAAGTAGATTAGTGATTTCCAGGATGTGAGGAATGCAGGGGAATGGAGAATGACTGCTAATGTGTAAAAGATTTCTATTCAAGGGATCTAATGTTCTGAGATTATCAGTGGTAATGGTTGTACAACTTTGTGAGTATAATAAGCACTGAATTTTACACTTTAAAAGGTGATTTTTTGTTATGTGAATTGTATCTCAATTAAAAAAGGAAAAACAATCTTATACATAAAAGGCCAATGGTACAAGAGGCAAATAGCACAGTCTAAGGCTCCCTGTTGTGAAGTACATAAATTTGAACCTGGGATGGAGTTAGCATTTCCAGAACCACACAGATTGCCAAGCAAATCTGAGAGAAGGTGACATGCTGGTGAAAACAAGGTCCTAAGAGACTGAAGAGGACTTGCAGTTAGAAACAGAGAAAGGGACATAGGGAGGAAATCTGAGACTAAAGACTGGGTTCAGCTATTGCATTCTTTTTCATGGTTAGTTTTCAGAGCCAATAACGTTTCCTTTTTTCCACTTAAGCCATTGGGTTGGATTTCTGTCACTTGCTAGTAAAACTCTGGAATAATAGCTGTATTTAAAGAAAAACACTACTCAAAATGACTTAAACCATTATAACACTAAAAATAGGAGTATATTGAACGGTGATGAGTGAAAGTGAAGATACAAGAGTGTTGTATTTCAATACCATCGGCCAGAAAGTTGTTAAGGGATAATTTAAGCTCAAATCTTTAATACGGTGATTCTGAAATGTGAGTAAAAACTCTTGATAGGATCAAAGCTCAAAATGTTCAGGAAGAATATGATTGCGAATTATCAAGCCTGATTGTTATAAGCAAGCTGTGCTTGACTAATCTCTATGTTTTAATGCAGTGATCAAGCTCTTATATTACTATCACTGAATTATTTTCTAGGCTACAGAATAAAGTAGCCCAAACAGTGGATATCTTTCCACATATAAATATGGCTTGTATTTCAGTTTTTTGAGAAATGAAAATTTATTTTCCACTATTACTTTCTTTACTCAATTATTTCACTTGGCAGAATTTTTAAAAATCTTCAGATATTTTTGCTATTAAGAAAATCAGTTAATCTAGTGAAATAATGCTGGGAATTTCCATTATTTTCCCTCAAAAATTATACTTACGGGATCCTGGTTATCAAATTCATTATTTTAGTATCTATTAAAAGGTGCCTGAGGAATGAAATTATAAATTATTTACTTATAGAATAATCCCTTTTATACTACATAGGTACAATAAATTTTAAAGAATTAAAATAATTGAATTTTTATGCCCCAACCCTCCAAGAGGAATCCATAATATCCTAAATTGGCCTGATCAATTTTCTAGTAATAAATGGGTATTTAATAACTTCCTATACCTAAACAAATAACAAATGAAATACAATAAATGAGTAAATTTTCTTAGTTGACAAAAGAAAATGCACAACATACACAGTTACCTGGTTCTAAATGATACCTA
Source organism: Balaenoptera physalus (assembly GCF_965194825.1). NCBI lineage: Eukaryota > Metazoa > Chordata > Mammalia > Artiodactyla > Balaenopteridae > Balaenoptera > Balaenoptera physalus. The sequence goes on from NC_138884.1 coordinate 133,434,428, forward strand.
GAATAAACAATCACTGATAAATGAATACGTTAATGCATAGATACACACCCACAAAACAGAAGCAGATTTGTAAATCAACTATACTTCAATAAAAAAATAAAATAGGGCTTCCCTGGTGGTGCAGTGGTTGAGAATCTGCCTGCTAATGCAGGGGACACGGGTTCAAGCCCTGGTCTGGGAAGATCCCACATGCCGCTTAGCAACTGAGCCCGTGAGCCACAACTAATGAGCCTGCGCGTCTGGAGCCTGTGCTCTGCAACAAGAGAGGCCCCGACAGTGAGAGGCCCGCGCACCGCGATGAAGAGTGGACCCCGCTTGCCGCAACTAGAGAAAGCCCTCACACAGAAATGAAGACCCAACATAGCCAAAAATAAATAAATAGATAAATTTTAAAAAATAAATAAAAATAAAATTAAATTAAAAAAACAGAAGCAGATGTGTTGATCAAATTTTAATGAATTATAGAAGCTTTATAAAAGAAGATTGTCTTCCAAAATTATTTGGATTAACTGAAGATCAAAACCTAATTTCCTATAAAGATATGTGTGTGAGTGTTTGAGAGACAAAGGCATACAGAGACAGAGATAGAAAGATAGAAGAAAAGAGAGATAGAAGAGACCAGTCACCCTTCCCTCCATATCTACAGGTTCTGCATTCTCGGATTCAACCGGCCACTGAGGATGGAAAATATTCAGAAAAAAAAAATTCCAGAAAGTTCCAAAAAGCAAAACTTGAATTTGATGTGTGCTGGCAACTATTTACATAGCATGTACATTGTATTAGGTATTATAGATTAGCCTAGAGAGGATTTAAAGTATAGGTGAATGTGTGTAGGTTATCTGTAAATATTACAACGTTTTATATAAGGGACTTGAGCATCCATGAATTTTGGTATCTGAGGGGAGTCCTGGGACCAATCCTCCACGATTACCGAGGGTGACCGTATTTTGAGAAATAAGGTTTTCATCCTGGGCTTGATAGGATTCCTGGATGGCACCAGGAAGTTCCTAATAATAATAGGCTGACAATACTGGCTAGACTAAAAGTACAAAAGATCCTTTACTTTTTGTAGGCAGAATATACTGCAATTTGGGGTAAATACACTATTTTATTTTTTAAAACATATTTGAACACTTTCTTCCTGAAGTAAAGTCACACAGAAAATACAACAGTTCATCCAGTATACATGTAGGAATTTCTCACTGTGTGCCACATAAAGTAATTTATTGGTATCTTGGGGGTTCTGCTCCTATTTAAGTGTATTGACTGATTTATACTGATTTTTTAGCATTTGGCCATTTTTTATGAAATTGAGGGACCAGTCTTCTAGTCAATTGGAGTAAGTCTTTAATGCATGCATAGAATATGTCTATTTAGTTGGATTTTTTGTCAGGAAATAGGTTTAATTTATATATTGTGTATATTTGGGCCCCACAAAGAGCCTGCTCACCCAGGACTTCCAAAAGTTAGACTAACTCTGTGTAGGTCCATGGTAAGCTTAATGCAGCAGTAAAAAATTGAACAGTACCTGTAGCATAGAAAGAATTGCCTTACATATTGGTAAGAAGAGAGCTGAGTGCTAAGGTGGCCCCTGTCCCAACCTAATGGATGGAAACACCTTCATTTCTTGGCTGTTATCACTGGGCAGGATTCTCAGTACTACCTGTGGGCTGCCAGCTCCTAAACCATGAGCATGTCTCCTTAAGAAATGGAGGGTGGCCTTGCAGAGCCATTTCTAGTCAATTATTTGTATCCTCATTTCGTGCAGTCTTTGCACTACTTGTTTGCTGTTTCAGTGGTAAACTGAAATGAGACACCACTAAAGCCAGTCAGAATTAACATTCTTGCCAATCTTCAAATCCAATCCAGCAATTTGTGGTCTAACTCAGCTCGTTTTTCCATTCTACAAAGTAAGTAGGATTGGTTAAAATCATTTTGTAACCTCACTGCATTTGTCACAGTGAAGTTCAAATAAATAATCACAAGCTATATTAAGGATAATAATCATATAAGTCTAAACATATACTTTGATGGAGCAAATGATATACGTCACAGGGAAACAAAAATGTACATCTAAGAAGTCTTCAGCATGCTAGATGCATCTACTAGTGAAGAACATTTCTGTAGCTTTAACATCAACAAAATGGTTTAATGAATGACAACAAAAGAAATAAGGTCAACATTGTCTCAATTTTGCCCCTGTGATTTAATCAGCATGAAAATATTCATAGAAATCTAGCCCCCTCAGATTATTAACTACCTAATGCATAAGGGGTAGAGATGACTTATGTCTCCTACTCTGTAGATATTGTACATAGGTATAGGATATTTATATATAAGTATAGGGTATTTATACATAGGTATAGGATATTTATACACAGATATAAGATATTTATACACAGGTGCCTTAAAGTAAGCCACAAAACAAGTCTTAGGTATCCTCCTGACTCATCAATTTTAATCAAGTATTTGGTAACAAGCTAAATATTTTAACTCATCTAATATACTATATATCAAATATTTTCTCATCAAAATCAGCATAGATATATGTGAAGTAGAAGATGACATTTATTTGAATTTTAGAGATAAAACAGAATTTCAAAGAAATGCCAGATGTTCAGGGAGCAGTTTGCCTATGCTTCACAATATCTACTCCCTATGATATTAGAGATACATCAATGAAATGTTTGAGAAGCATTAATACAGGATTTAAAAAGTAATATTATCAGGACTTCCCTGGTGGCACAGAGGTTAAGAATCCGCCTTCCAATGCAGGGGATGTGGGTTCAATCCCTGGTCAGGGAACTAGATCCCACATGCATGCCACAACTAAGAGTTCGCATGCCGCAACTAAGGAGCCTGCCAGCCACAACTAAGACCTGGCACAACCAAAATAAATAAATAGAATTATAAAAAAATATAAAAACTAAAAAGTAATATTATCAAAGAGTAATTAGTAAATACCTCTATTACTAATTAGAGAGACCAGAGAAGAATGCATCACCTTTAGTAAAAAATACATTATAGTAGATGCGGCTGGTGCCCCACCTAGATGTTCTTTACTAGACAGTAACCACCCTGCCCAGCTCTTATAAGTACTGATTGCTAGTAGCTCACAGATGCCCCCTATCCTATTGTGGACAACTGCTCTCAGCCAACAAAAGCCATCTTACCTGGAATGTTATAGTGGCTCCCAGGCAACGGCTGAAAGCTAAGGAAGGGCCAATTCTGTGGTGGGATTCCTGTTCCAGGACTGCTTCTTCAGGGGTCAGGCTGAAGCTAGACTCCAGCTGAGACCAAATCCATGCCCTATCCCTCTACCCTCATTCTCTTTCTCCTGAGAAGATTCCCTCAATAAATCACTTGCACAGGAATCCTGTTCAGGTTGTGCTTCTAGAGAACCAATCATAGGCATCACGTTTCTGCCTCCACACCGCTTCTCCCAATAATAGTGTGAAATGCTTAAAATCTCCACAGTTTGTCCTTATTGTGCCCAGCCAGTGTCTTCTGAGCTTTTGCCTTTCTCCTCAATTGCATCCTTGTGAACCCTTTCCCTCAGGAAATTGCCTGGATCCTTATAGTTTCTTTATCACCCTGTCTTTGACTTGGTTTTTCCATTCCCTTTGAATTGGATTGGGAGGGACATTATCCTCATGGGTCTGGAAAGGAACTTCAGAGATAACTTCAAGCAGAAGAGTGTATAAGTATATGGAAACTCAACCCACTTCAATGTTTTAACATCCTTAAAATTAGCACTTTTTTCTTTATGTCCAATAAAAATTTGCCCTTCTTCATACCCATTTTTTGGTTTTGGATCTGGTCTTTCGTGGACATAAAGAATAACTCCTTATAAAGTATTATATTTCATAAATGAAGACTACTCACATAATCTAAGACAGTCAAAATTGACCCACTAGATCTGTGTCTAGGTCATTTTGCCCAAAGTCAGTTCTTTAAAAGCCACTTCACCAAACAGGCAATCCCCCAAATGACCAATGCACCAAAATACTTATATCTTTAACTATTTAGTTTTAAATAGATGGTTCTCGTTTGGTTTTCAAAACAGGCCAAGAAACAAATAGAATATTTCTTATACCATTATAATGAGGCAAAATGCAAAACAGTCAAATAAAATTAAATGCTTAGAAGAAACAAGTAAATTCTTCAAGTTGATCATTCCAAGGATTGTATTTGGCTTCTGGGAAATTGTTGACTACTTGGCTTACATCTGTTAAATATCTAGGCTACATATACTTTTTTTTTTTCATTCCCCAATATTTTAGAACTGATTTCCATTCATTCATAATCATTTAAATGTCCTTAATGTTGAAAACATTGGGAGTTTATCTATCCTCAAATAGGTTCAATTTCCTGTCATTCTTCCCACTTATTAATATACAAATCATTTCCACCTTAAATTGTAGTGTAACCTGTGACTACTTGAGAAGTCCAAGTTAAAGATTTTGTTTTCACCTTTAGATTTTTTTTTTTTTTTTTTTTTTGAGCTGGGAATGGCACTCATCCACCGATGGTAGGAATTAATAATACTATGGTCTTAAAAATAGGAAGCATGTATCAAAAGATTTAAAAAATGATCTTTCCCTTTGAAACATTAACCCAATTTCTAAAATAAATAATCAGATATGTTAGAAATACTCCTAAGTCCTGTGCCTTTCCTTCCTGTATGTCTCCTTTACTCTCACACTACTACCACACTCATCACACTTCTGACACCAGATGTGTGGAGGTTTTTCCCCACACCAAGCAATACTCTGACACAAGCTGCATGTCCTACAATTTATTGATAGCTCAATTCTAACCCTATCTACCTGGAGATAGTGTTAGATCCCACAGATTAAGGGATTGGTCCCATAAGACTGCTGCCACCCTTCTTCAGGTACTGATCACAAGTAGTAGGTTCCCAGGGTAACCACAACTTCTGTTTACTTGACTACAAATCAGAGGTCCCCACAACCTCCTCTTCCTTTGGATTTAATTAATTTGCTAGAGCAGCTCACAGAACTCAGGGAAACACTTATATTTACCAGTTTATCAAAGGATTTGATAAAGGCTACAGAGGAAGAGTTACATAGGGCACATAGAGTGAGGTCTGGGAGGGTCCCAAAGACACGAGCTTCTGTCCTTGTGGAGTTGGGGTGTCTTACCCTCCTGGTACGTAGATGTATTCACCAGCCTGGCAGCTCTTTAAACCCCATACTATTGGGATTTTTATGGAAGCTTTATCACATAGGCATGATAAATTGTTAACCCCATTTTTAGCCCTTCTCCCTTCTCAAGAGAATTGGGGTGGGGGGGTGGCAAGGCTAAAAATCCCAAGCTTCTAATCATGGCTTGGTCTTTCTGGTCACCAGTCCCCATCTAGTAGCCCACCAGAAGTCACCTCATTAGAACAAAATACACTCCTATCACCCAGGAAGTTAAAGGCTTTCAGGAGCTCTGTGTCAGGAATCAGGGTCAAAGACCAAATATTAGAAATGCTGTTATCACCTAGTAAAACAGAGGGGTTTCAGGAGCACCGTGCCAGGAACCGAGGTCAGAGAACAATATAGATTTTCTTTTATCTCACATCAGACATGAGTACAAAATAAATTGCTGAGATATTAATTGCAACATTTTTAATGAAAATTTAAATGAAAAGGACAGAACTAGGACTAGTTTTGGAAATGGATGGACTCAGAATTCAGAAATTGTTGTCAAGAATTCAACTTTTCGGGCTTCCCTGGTGGTGCAGTGGTTAAGAATCCACCTGCCAATGCAGGGGACATGGGTTCGAGCCCTGGTCCGGGAAGATCCCACATGCCGCAGAGCAACTAAGCCCATGCTCCACAACTACTGAGCCTGTGCTCTAGAACCCGCGAGCCACAACTACTGAAGCCTGTGCACCTAGAGCCTGTGCTCTTCAACAAGAGAAGCCACCGCAATGAGAAGCTCATGCACCACAACGAAGAGTAGACCCCCGCTCACCGCAACTAGAGAAAGCCTGCGTGCAGCAACGAAGACCCAACGCAGCCAAAAATAAAATAAATAAATAAATTTATTTAAAAAAAAAAAAGAATTCAACCTTTTTTTGCCTCTCGATTCTGTTCTTTATTTTTTATATGGTGGTCCCCAAGACAATATTTCTGTGTCTACCATTCATTGACTCAAAACGTTCAGATGTCCCCCCTTGAACAATTTTGTGGCCAGGGAGCAGAGATCTCTTGATTAGTTTAAACCAATAGGCTCTACCTCTGGCCCTTAGAGTAGAAACAACTCCACCCAAATCATGAGTTTAAAGTAAAGGAAATTTGATAGTTAAAAGAAAATTTATCATAAGAAGGAAGAATGTTTTCTAGGTGACAGAAACTAAAGATACCCCCTCAATGATAATTTGAAAATGTGATAAATTACTGTGTATATATTAAAAGTCATATTGTTAAAAAATATTTAGTTATATGAGAAAATGCTTAAGGTAAAATGTCACAATCAGAAAGCAGGGGGAATAGCAAATGTGAATACCTGAGGCAGAATCAGTTTTGACCTGTGAAGAATGAAGAGTTATATGAGCTCAAGCATAATAAAGAAGGGGAAAAAATCTTTATAAACAAGACTGGAGAAATAAGCAGAGTCCAGATCACGAAACATCTTGTAGACAATAGCACTGATTTTAATCTTTTTCCCAAGCTCAATGAAAGACATTGTAGGATTTTTAGCAAGAAGTTTGCATGACACAATAAATATTTTTAAAGAACAATGTGACCAGTGTGTAGAAAATGGATTAGAGAGGGGCAAGTGTAGAAGCAGGAAGTAACAAGATTTTTCTGGGAAAATCGGCAGTCTTGTATCTGCTTGGTTCAGTATTTAATCCACATCCAATGATCTCACTACCCCTTTATTACCTATGTTCTCCCATTTTGCACTCCATCATTTACACACCAATTCCAGGAGGGCAGGGACCATGTCTACCCATACTTTACACCTCTTTCTGGACCTAAGATATACTAGGCAATGCTTGCTTGTAAAATCTTTGTGTGTGTGAGCTTCAAGACAAAGTTCAAGATGGCAAAGACTTTATAACTCTTCTTTATGTTTTATTAAAACACTGTATTTAAAATATTAAATACGTTTACATTTTTTCCTATTAGCAAATATTAAATAACAAAGTGATTCCATCTTAACAGGAGGTCACTTTGGATCCTAAACTATTGGTTCTGTAATTTTTGAGAAATTACTGGATTCAGAGTATATTTGTGAGAATACCATCATGAATAATTTAAAAGTAATAGATTTCAAGTGAAAATTGACTTGAGTTACTGCGTTATCCCTGATGTTTTTCTGTGATTCACGAAATTTTTACAGATTCGACGTAAAATCACCAAAAAGGTAAATAAAACAGTTTATTTTTTATTGGTTCTCATGATGTTTAGGTTGTTTTCCTGATATTTAAGCATATATGTACAGTTAATTTTGATTACGTCTATATACATTCAAATTTGAGAACAGAAAATATTGAATTTCTTCTAAGCAAAAGGCCTCAGCACTTAATATTTGGCAAATTCCTTTGTATTCAATAGTAGATAGTAGTATTCCTATTTTAAAAACAAAAATGTAGAAGATGAGAAAATTTCTCAAACTCATCTAGTTAATTTGTGAATTTAACCTTGTTCTGTGCATATATTGACAAATCATAATTTAAAACTCAGTGTTCTTGCTGTGGTTTCAGATATTTTCAGTGAGCATTAAGCATCTTTTATTGTCTAACACTGGGATTAGATGCTTCTCTTCTGAACTCTTATAGCATTTCATTCATACCTCTGTCACCATACTCATTTTACTGCATTTTAATAACCTATTTACTCTCTGTCTCCCAACAAGAATATGAACTTGAAAGTAGGGATTGTTTCTTAGGCACATAGTAGACACGTAATAAATGTTTTAAAATAAATGATTATTTTCAATAATTTATTTTTCCATAGTAGCAGATAGGAACAGCAAAGCCTTGTTAGTTATGGAAAATCTTCAGTGACTTAGAATAATATAATTTGCTAGTACTACTCCCTGGAAAGAAGGATTTGGAGTATATTAAAACACACACACACATGCAATAGATGGCATATGTATTTTTTTGAAACATGACCATTATGGTACTACTTTAACGAAGCCTCCTTGGGGCTGATCTCAAGTACATGTCCTTGAAAAAAAAAAAGTGAGACTCGGGGGATGAAGTGCATATACGCAAATTGGCATCATTTGTCTTTGGATAGAATTTCAGCCAAATGAGACCCAAGACTACATTGACATGTCCAAGTATCATTTAATGCCACTTGTGGGCATTTCAAAAATTTCATGGAAAGTATAGTTCTCAGGTTTCTTATTTAATAACATGGGCAGTTGCCAGTGATGGGAAAATGCCAAACCTATTTCAATTTTGAGGTTAAAAGTCTAATTTACTCAAAATCAAATTTTATCATATCTCCTAAAAACAGTTGCTACTGAAGACTTACAGAAGTGTATTACACACACACTTATACTTGGAGAAATAATGCTAAAAACATTTCAACCTCAGTATTGTTTTGTTTATGCAATCAAATTTAGTTTAAATGGGTTTTGGTTCCTTAGCAAAAATATGATACGTAGACAAAGGAAAGGTGGATTTTCTAACGAGACCCTAGAAAACTCAGGTTTTGAGTTAAAAGACATAAAATTAATTTAATTAATTCAACAAATATTGCAAAGTACTTTAAGTTGACTACCTATAGAGTGTTGCAGTTCTAATTTAGTCAATGTGTGCCTTTTAAATACTCACCTGATACTTTGAGTACTCAACTAAAGACATGTTAGTATCATAGAACTATGTTGTCACAATTTTTCACTTATATATGGGTGATTTCAATTAGATATGATTTTGATCTGTTGGAATAAAATTGAATAGATGGCTGTTTATATGGATGTAATATTTTTTTCTCACAAAATAACAATCAATCACATTTATTCCTCAGACTGCTCCAAGCCAGAAAAAAAAAAAAAAAAATCTCATTTGAAGGTTTCCTAGTAGCCTCTGAGGAAAGAATTTGGTGGAGTCAACCTCCATCTAACATTCAAATTACTTTATTATTTTCCATTTTTGCTTTATTTCCCCTTCTCCCTTTTCTTCTGGCTTTCAAAGGTCTTTTGATTATCTGTTTTCTTTATTTACCTTTTCTCCTCCTCTGTGTGTTACAATTTCTGGGGAATCTTGGATTAACGTATCTATAAAGTACTATGCACAGCACGGACTGACCAAAATCATGAAGTCATTCAATAGGCAAAGTCTATAGCTGGCATGCTTTGGTTTCCTCAATTTATCCACGAACTGTCAGCCCTGGGAGGGGCCCCATAATTCTCATGTTTTCTGTCTTTTGTCATTCCTGGGAGTTTCTCTGAACTAATCCTACTTAAGAGGGCTTACAGACTACATTTCAGAACAGACGTCCTCAGAGCTGACTGACAGGAGCAAAGCCTAGCTAGGAGAAAACTGCAGACAATGACAGTAATGGCACTGCTCTTTTTTCTCTCTCTCTTGTTTAGTAACTTCGTGAAGCACACACACTCCCTTCACCCTCTGTGCAGAGCTGACTGCAAATTTTCTCTAGCCTCATCCAAAAATGGGCACTGGGTGTTTTAACTACATAACTTTATTTTTGTCAAATCAGGTCACTTTGTCTGAAGCAAAAGGCTCCTGTTAGGACACATTTTCCACCCTGACTTGTTTAATATTGTGTTTCCCTTTCTTATTCCCAGAACACACACACACACGCACACACACACACACACACACACCCTTCCTCCTAATGTTTTCCCTCTTAAGGCAACCTGACACTACAAAGACTAGTAATGAAAGTTTCTTGTAATTCTAAGCACTGGTCTGTGATCCCTTGAAATGTCATGGTCACTGGAATTTTTGGAGAAACCAATTCTCTGGGTTTTCCCACACTTCTTTCAAGGTATGTCCACTAGTCCTTGGGGTTGCCACACATACCGATCCTCATTTGTTTGGTGGTTCATTCTGTCATCTTCCATAGCATTAGCTACAATCCAATTTAACCACTTTGGCTAGCATAATGATTGCATTTTAACTGTTGCCTTCTGGAGATGGAAATCTCAGTTTTGATTTTCAAGCCAAAATAAAGGTTAATTTTTTTTAATTCAATGTATTGGAAGAGATAAAGTTCATCTGTATCTCTTTAAATCACATCATGTAGGTAGAATTCATATCAGCTATAAATTACTAACAGGCATAAAAAGTAATAAGTATATTAAGTATTATTTTTAAAGTCTTCTAAACAGTTAAGAAGGAGTAATATTACAAATGTGAGTAAAATTTCTGAGCTGCAAGATGGAAAAGGAACATCTCTAAGATGGATGCTGTAGCAGTAGACTCTTAATCAGCTTTTAAAATTAAATCTCTTACCTCCTCAGAGTCTCAGTTTTCTAAACTGTGAAAGGAGGATAATAGTTCTGAAGCTTAAAGGAAATAATTTTTATCAAAGGCTCTGAGAAAACAGACATCAATACTGTCTGTTGTTATTTAGCAAGTAAGTTTAAATGACCTAGCACACACACAGTACAGTGCTAGCCTTACTAGCAAATAGAATAATAGAAATAGATCAAAGCCCTCCTCTATGCAGATATTGTACTCACTCTAGTGGAAGAGTCAGTGTATGAAATTTCTCAAATACAACACAGGACACAGGATAGGAGGACCTCTAACAGAGGTGCCATAAGCTGCTATGGGAACTCGGGCTTGGAGAGAGAGTGATACTTCTTGGGCTTCTGGGAAGTTTCACACAGGAACTAATTTTCTATCTGAGCCTTAAAAGGGAAGGAGATATGGGGTGGGAAGTTTATTTACATAATGACAATTAAAGCCAGCATGCCAGTCATCTCAAAATGATGCGCACTAGCTGACAGGCTCCAGGCGGCCAACGTGCTGCCTTTCTTATTTTCAGGATAAAGCTGAGACTAGCATAAGGGAAAAGACTGAACTGAAAAAAAGTGTTCACTCATAGTAAATATACACATGGCATAGTTAAAGGATCAACCAGTTTTGACAGAGTTGGTAGAAGCTAGGTTGCCAAATTTAAAAGAATATTCTTACAGAGATTGTTTGCAATAGTAAGTGTCACGTCATTAGGTCATACAGTAGAATAATTATACAGTAGAATAATTAAATAAAAATGGTGAATAGGTGTATGTGTGTTTCTGTACTCATGTGTTTATAATGGATCTATTTCTAGTCCCTGCTCTGTGTCCATAGACATAGCTTAGGCTACTATGTCCTAACAGCCAACTGAATAAATTTGCTTAAAATTGCTTTAATTACTTAAACTAATTTTCCAACTGCAGTATGTGTACAGTGATTTCCTTTTCTCTCATGCTGAACTTTTCCCCAAGCGGTTTGCTAAGAAGCAACCTTCTTTTCCGATTCTCAGGAAGTCCAGTGCTGGCTTATGTATCTCTCCTAACAGTCCTTGAGTTCAGACAATTTGAATCCCACATGTGGAGGAAACGTTTCTAAGTGAAAACTGATCTGACCCTAAACAAACCAAGCAGTACAGGCAAGGTCTTCAGAGGAAGAGGGGAGGGCAGAGCCCAGAAAATGGGGGCCAGGCTCTAGGATGCTGTTTCTCGGGGCAGCTGCCTATAGATTCCAGAATGTATATGTGTACACTTAGGTCAGTATATCCAACATGTATCTCTGCATATGACATCAACAGGCCAAATCTGACATCGGAAAAGACTATCCTGAATCCATTGCCACTTTTACTTTGTGGGGAGAGGAAATGCTGCAATCTAAACTTACACCATTGTCCCAGCTGGGGTGGGAGTGCATATGGAGTAATATCCAGGTGCATGCAAGCCTTTTGTCTTCCCTTAGTGATGTCGTTTAAATAATTTAAAATGTTCAAATCTCAGTGTTCTTATATTATCATGGGAATGATATTTACACCAGTATAATAGGGCTATTGTGAATACAAAATGTGTGCAAAGCACTTAGCACAGTTCCTGGTACAATAAAAGTCAACCAGCATTATAAAAATTAATTAGTAAATATAAATATCATTTTAATGACAGTACATAAATGCAGGACCTAAATGTTGGAAAGATAGGACAAAAGATATAACTTTGGGGAAGTTATATGGTGAATGATATATGGGGGAGATACCCCCTCATTCTGCTATTGAAGCGGAGAGTGTATATCAGTCATTTACCCAGAAGCAGATGTCTGTCATGCTTTAATTTTGTCTTCCTCATTACAAAAATCATATAAAAATTTTTTTGCTGCTAATTAAATAAATAATTCTATTTGCAAAGAGTTTTTAAACTAAATTCTAGGGAAATAAGAGCATCCTTAGGCATGAGCTTTAGAGATGAAGCCACTAACTTTGACTTTGAGAAAATTACTGTCTTCTAATTTCTTTTTTTTAATTTTTATTTTATATTGGAGCATAGTTGATTAAAAATGTATTAGTTTCAGGTGTACAACAAAGTGATCTAGTTATACATGCACATGAATCTATTCTTTTTAAAATTATTTTCCCATTTAGGTTATTATAGAATACTGAGCAGCGTTCTCTGTGCTATACAGTAGGTCCTTGTTAGTTATCTATTTTAAATATAGCAGTGTGTACATGTCAGTCCTAAACTACCAATCTATTCTTCCCCCACAGTCTTCCCCCTGGTAACCATAAGTTCGTTCTCTAAGTCTGTGAGTCTGTTTCTGTTTTGTAAATAAGTTCACTTGTATCATCTTGGAGGGGAGGGCACATCGCGTGGCATGTGGGTCTTAGTTCCCCAACCAGGAATCAAACCTGCACCCCCTGCCATGAAAGCATGGAATCCTAACCACTGGACCACCAGGGAATTCCCTGTATCCTTTTTTTTTTAACATTCCAAATATAAGCTATATCATATGATATTTGTCTGACTTACTTCACTTAGTATGATAATCTCCAGGTCCATCCATGTTGCTGCAAATGGCATCATTTCATTCTTTTTAATGACTGAGTAATATTCTATTGTATATAAGTACCATATCTTCTTTATCCGTTTATTTGTTGGTGGACATTTAGGTTGCTTCCATGTCTTGGCTATTGTAAACAGCACTGCAATGAACATTGGGGTACATGTATCCTTTCAAACCATGTTTTTCTCTGGATATATGCCCAGGAGTGGGATTGCTGGATCATATGGTAGCTCTATTTTTAGTTTCTTAAGGAACCTCCATACTGTTCTCTAAAGTACCAATTTACATTCCCACCAACAGTGCAGGAGGGTCCCCTTTTCTCCATACCCTGTCCAGCATTTATTGTTTGTAGATTTTTTGATGATGGCCATTCTGACTGGTGTGAGGTGATATCTCATTGTACATAGATACTTAACTAATTTCTAATAACCAATAATTATTGCAATATTTCAACAATGTTTGTTATTGTTCTGGGTTAAAATTATATAGTGTCTTCAAAAAGTTACAACTTATTAAAGGCCTTAGACTTCCCAGTGTATTTCCTCCAAAAAAAAAAAATCTGCTCAGAATGAAAATGTTAGTGCAATCGTCATAACATCTGAGATTTTTGAAAATTAAGAGAGACTGTATGTTGAAAGTACATTAACCAGGTATATCTCACTCACTGTTGCTTAGCAGACATCTCAGGAGAAAAATAGTGGCAAGAGACCTGGCTGACTGAAACACTGAGAGAAATCATACACAGAGGAAGTGTTCTATTTCCTTTGTTCTTTATGCGTTCTATAAATATTTCATGTATTTATTAAAGCTGTGTTATTGCTGGAAGCCAGCCTTCTCCCTTGTTTAAATCTTCCGCCACCCTTGATGGATAGAAATGTTTGAAATATAGGGAGTCTGCATTCCACGTACATGTTTTTTTAATAGACAACACATGAAAATTAGAGAGGAAAATTTTTTAAAAGAAAGAGAAGGGGAAATATTTAGGATGATTAGAAAGAAAAGTCTCACAATACCCTGGAGGTGACCTTGGAGCAACGACTTTTATCAAAATTCTATGAATTGAAAATACATGCAGTTCCAATAGAAATGAGAGTCAGCTTTTTCTTCTCACAGCTATGTTTGTCTTCCTTGGCCCATGTGGCAGGAAAGTCATGGTTTGAGGGGCTTCATTAGAAAGCTGCCTGCGGGTGGTTCATTACCAGTTGTATTTATTTCAGTGTTAAAAGGGCAGATTTCCTGTTTAAATAGTATTCATCTTTGAGGGCGAGGCACCACTATTGGAAACATCAACAAAACCATTCCATTCACTAACATTTAAACCCAAAAGCTGGAATAATGGAAGGGATCTATAAATCAGAGGTCAACATGGAGTTCTCTTCCTTTGGGGACCCTGATGATCCTTTTGTTTCAGTCTTGTCTGGGCTGTGCAATGGACAGAAACAACTGAGAACATTCCATCTGGTGTTTGGCGAACATAGGCTTCAGCTTCTTTCACTCATGAACATCACAGCGGGACTATGTGCTATTCTATTTAATCTCAATGTAATACCACTTGTTTCCTAAAACAGAGCATTGATAAGTTGAAAAGCTGCGATTTGCTTCACATTGGGGGAAAAACAGTGCAGTACAAAAGCAGATACCAAAACCAATTCACACAAATTAAAAAGTGTCAAAATCTATGACGAATTCCCTGCTGTGTTGTGTCTTCTGTAGAAAGTATCTATGCTACTTAATATGTGCCAGACAATGTGACAAGCACTGGACATACATTATCTCATTTTGCTTCAGACAATTTTATGAGCCTCAGTTTTACTGAGAAGGAAACTGAGGCTTAGAGAGGTTGAGTTCCTGTCCAAGTTCCAGAGTTAATACATAGGAAAGCTGAATTCCAAGACTGTCGGATTCAGCACCTGAGCACTCAGCCACTACACATCCTCTAATTAGAAGTTATGTGGCTGTACTTGTTTAAGAACAAGGCTGGTTTAACCCTTAATACCGAAGTTCTACTAAAGACATCTGTCCTCACTGAGAGACACACCTATATCCTGGAATCGCAGAATCACAGAAGCTCAAAGGTATTTAATAGTAATGCTATCATATAATGCCCAGTCTTCCAAACTGGGACACTTTTGCAAAGTGAAGAATGTGCTAATAATACTTCGCTGAGAAAACAGGTATAAACCAGGATTGATCAAGTGAACTTGGAATGTCTGTGCATTCTACTTGTAGACAATCTTGACCAATCATCTTATGATTAATGAATTTTCTAGCATTGTACTAATATTAAGAACTGCAATATAATGCTTGCTGCTAAGACCCAGATTTGTTTATATACATTGTCTCCATCATCTGTGCCAATTCTTCAGGTAGAGATTATTACCTCCATTTTACCGTTGAGAGAACAGGGATCAGAGCAGACAGATGAGTTGCAAAAGGGCATTTAATTGTTAACAGGCAAAACTGGGATTCAATACCAGGTTTTGAACGTTACCCCTTACTGCTTTTCTTTTGTTTTCTCTTGTTTCCTATACCCCTAGGAAAATTTTAATCATGTAAAATTCATTCCTTCTCAAGGGGGGACTTTGGTAGATAATCCATTTAAAACATTGTACCAAAATGGCTGAATAAGCAAATGTGATTATCTTCCTACCCACTTCAAATTCTTAGAAATGACAGAATTTAGTTTTTTAAAAGGAATAGATCAGTATTATCACTGGCAAACTACAAATAGTGCCACCAGCAGACTAAACGTTTTGGGAAATTTTGTAAAACATGGAGTAAATGAGATCAGATTGTCAAAAGACCCGCAGCTCAAACCATTTTGGGGAAAGGGCTGCTGCAGAGGCGTGAGTGAATCTAGGGCACAACATGCTCAGAGACAAAGGATGCAGAGCAGAGGGTTCCTTTTGGCAATTGTCAGGAGGAATCATTGGGGATCTGATTCAGAAAAGTTAATAGGCTGGCACCTATGTGTTTGCTGATTAATAGGCCGTGGAGGTTCCCTTCCAAGTTAAAGCAGAGAGTATGTGGCCACCTGGGAGGAAGGACAGTGCAGGACTGATATGCAGCTGGTACAGGCCAGGTAGGCCAGTTGTTTAAATATTGTAGGATTTCTCTTCCAGTTGTCTAATCGATGCTGCTCTCAGCCCCCTAAATACCTCCACTGCCCCAGCCTCCCAAGCATTTCTTCCAGGACCCATAGGTCCCCTCATGATTCAGCACCCCAAGGGTAAGTCTGGCACTACCAGGGGCTGTAAGACCCCAGTCTGGTGCTCTGGTCAATGTCCATTCTGACTGCTCAGTACCTATGGCATGTAAGGGAGAGTAGATAGTACTCGACTTCTCAGATGTTTGCTTTCTCCTTTCTCAGTACCTATCCCTTTATGGCTGTAAGTGGCTATATGACTTGCTTTGCACCAGTAAAGTGCGTAAGGAAATGACATGTATCACTCCAGGATGGAAACATTTAGAAAATGTACTCTTCACCTTCCATCATGAACCTTGAAGCTTCATGTAGAAATGTTAGCTCACAGCCTGATGGAAACCCTGTCAGCCTTGGTGCTCAAGGGCCTGTGATAATTATTTGTCATTTGATGTCATTGAGATCTAGGGAACGACTATTAAAACACCAGAACAAAGCCTGACTTAAATCTACTAGCAGTTAAATAATTTGTAGCATCCAATACGAAGGGGGTTGCTACTCACCCAGAAGCCAAGGTCAGTGACATCAGCAGCCTACTCTGCTTTTCCACCGAAATAACCCTTAGAAGTGGCATCCACCAATGATCAGGAGTTCTCTAGTATAAAGATAGCCAGTGAATACACAGCAACGAAAAGAGATGAAAAATATAGGGAAGGCTTAATAGACTGTGAGGATAGATTCGAAAATTCCAACATCCATTTGAGAGACATCCAGAAGGGTTGAACAAAGGATATGAAGCAAAAGAAATAATTCTCAAGGCTCAGATAAGATCTAAGTCTTTGATTTAAAATGACCCTCTAAGATCTACACAATATGAATAAACAAAGACAAACTAACTTATACATTCTTAAGGAATTACAAAAAACTGATAAAGAAAAAATTCTAAATGCTGCTGAGGAGCCTGAAAAAAACTACAGGCTCGCCAAACAAGAATAAGCTGTTGTTTCTGTTGTTTTATTGGAAGCTCTGGAATCTAAAAGACAATGGTTTCAAATTTTTGGTGAAAAATTTTGATCCTAGAAGTCTATCCCTAATGGTGATTACTATAGATCCACTGAATTCAGCAGAAATATAAGTCCAGCGACTTGAATAAAGGTTCATAGTAATGCAACAACTTCTCAATACCATTAATATCCCAAGCTCATTCCGTCTAAAGACCACTATCCTTTGGATGTGATTTTTCACCATCATAGGCATCTTACAGTCATAAGATGGCTGATCATTCTTGTTTCACATCTGCATTCCAGGAAAGAAGAGCGAAGTAACAAAGGGAAAAAAGCTTATCCTACACTGGAAACTCTATTCAATGTGGTGCCTACATTGAAAAGGAAACTTTCCTAGACATGCCCAGAAGACTTTTACCTACAACTCTGTGGCAAGATCTGTGTTACAAGCCACACTTTGTTTCAGAAAAGGCTGGAAGTTAGGCTCTTTTAAGAAGACACATTCTACATTAACACAGTTGGGGTTACAATAGCAAGGAGAAATGAGAGAGTGGATATTGGGTAGGAAATTAGCAGGGTCTGCTTGTGATTTTCCTTAGAGTGAGTTCTGATCTTCCTCTCCTTCAGCGCACACTCTATCAACAAATGTTGGAATGATGACCTGCACATTTGGAAATAAAGTTACATGACAGTCTCACAAAATATATAAAAATAATTCCTTTTGAATCATGGAACAAAACAAAGTTATGAAAGTATTATCATTTTAACATGAAGGATTTTACTAAAAAAAAAACCCCAAAACTCAGAGCGCTTAAGTAAAAGGATTAACACTCTTAACATTGACAAATATAAAACTTCTCTACAACCAAAGAAACCAGAAAAGAATGTAACTTGGAATGTTGAAGAAGGGTTCTCACATTTTTTTCATGTACCTGTTGCTGTTTGAGTATTTTATTAAAGAGGACATATTCTTGTATTCTTTGTGTAATTATTTTAAATACAAAATAACAAACACACAAGCATTTTATTTTACTAGGTATGAACCAACATATTTTTCCGTCATCTCATCTATTATAGTTATACAGTCTAACACTGGGTCAAAACAAATCTAATGTATTTTGTAAATTGATGGCCATCCTTCAAATATTAGATGAACACAATCATAATGTCATTTGGAGTTTCCACTTGTCCAAACAAAATATTCTTAATCTCTTCAGTCATGGCTAATGTATATGGTATTGAATTGCTTTACTCTCCCCTGAATGTAGCAGCTCTACCTCTTGAACCACAGAGGTTCAAACTCACACGTCAAGTGTGGTTTCTTCAGGGGCAGAATAAATCAGGAGTATCACTCCTCTAATTACAGGTATAATGTTTCCACTAATGAAGACTAATCATGCATTTACTTTTTAAAGCAACTCAATCGTGCAGTTAGTACATGTAAAGTTTACTGGTTTTGCCTTAAAGTTCATTTTCTTGGTACTATTAATTAGCTGTACCTTTTCCTTGTATTTTTCTTTATGGAGAGAGTATGCTTTTCTGTCTTTCCTCAGCTACTCTATGAAGATTCACTGCCGCCTCGTATCTACTTTTGAAGAAGCCTGAAGGCCAAGTTTCTTATAATTAAGATTGAGCTGGCCATACCCTCCAGAGACTGTGCTTTGATGTTTTGACTGTTTCTTTGAAGTCCATATGTGCATCTGGGTCAGTTCTGATGTCTCCATGGTTATCAAGGTAGGTTCTAGACCCCTGACTTTTGTCCCTTGCTTCATGTTATTGTGTAACCAATCTGCATTGCATCCAAAACAGGCTATGATTTACATATTATGTACTTGTGTAACTGGACTTTTTGCATATAAACACAGGACCTTTTATTTATCCCTGTTTAATTTCAATTTTTGCACTTACAATAGGTAGAGCTTCTTATTCTTTATAATTCCCAGCATTTGTATCAGGCCTGTTCTTGATAAGACTTGTCAATATAAGTACATCCAAGTTACTGGTATAAACACTGAGCAGAGGCAAGGCCAAGGACAGAACCCAAGAGCACACCCAGCAAAAGCTTTCTCCAGGGAGAGATGTGTCATTTCAAGCACTTAGGTTTACTTACATTCTTATAAGAATAGGTGTATATTGGATTTACATTTTTGTGCTTCTTTTTCATGTTATAGGAGAACAACTCATAAAGCTTAACTTCTGGATTATATTCTGATTTATATCAATCCCAAGATACTAATGTGTGTTAGGTTTTATTAGGCAAGATGTTTTGGGAGACTGTACAGCTCCAAATTGAATAGTAACTTCAAGACCTCAATTTACCTATTTTATGATAATATTCTGCTTCTTTAAACTCTAAACTATTGGTTAAAAAATGGATATAAATTTTCAATGGAATTTTCCCAGTTGTTTGAAAAAAATCTGATTGGAACTTTGCACTTACCTGAATCAGAGAAATTCTGTCAACTGGTAAAAAATAGCATATTAATTTTCTTTTTTTTTTAACTAACCAGTTATTTTAACATTGCATAGATATAGCTAGATTTACTTTATATATTCACTTGGAATGCTTAATATGATTAATTGGTTACATGCTTTATTTTGTTTAATCCCCACAAAAACTTACAATGAAGCAAGTAACTCAATGAGGTAAAATAATTTATATAAAGTTGTACAACTTGTGATGGAAAAACTAAGGGTCAATTTGAGGTGGGTGACATGAGGACAGTCACAATTATTCACTAAACCATTGGCTCTTTATATACATTATTTCTATTAAGCTTTAGAACAGTTAAAGTGGAATTTTGTTATTGGTTTTGCTTTTCCAACATTTAAGAGACTTACTCTGTTGGAAGAGTTCCTCACCCTCTGAGTCTTGCTGGGAACAAGACAGCATTCTTGGTCTGGAGGAGCTTAACAAGCCAGAAGCTGTCTTTCTAGGTTTCCCTGCAGCCTCCCTACTCACATCCAACCTCACCAGTGTCTGACTTAGGACAGGGAGCTTGGTCCCTCTTTCCCTGGGATGGTAGCAGTAACAGTAGCTGCTGATGAAGTCGATGGGGCAGAGGTGGAAGTTGTACGGAAGTTACAGTGGTATAAATTTACAAGCTTAGAATTGAGGTTTGGTGGCAGCAGCAATGATATCCTTATCACCATGGTTTTGAACATTGCTTCCGGCTGGTTCACCTTGAGTCTGATATCCCAGCACCCCTCACATTTCTGTGAGTTACCCAATATTATTTTAATAAAGACTCAGTTTAGAGTATTCGTTAAGAGCATAGGCCCAGATCTGCTACTTCCTAGCTGTGTGTGACCTTGGGTAAGTAACTTAATTCCTGTGTGCTTCGATTTACTCCTCTGTGACAAGAAATAAGAATGTGGGGATTCAATGAGTGTGGTACTTTGAAGACTCTGTGGCAGGTAGAAGGCACTCCATAATTGCTCACTATATTACTAGACTAATTTTCTCATTAATCAGGCAAAGTCTCTTTCTTTCAACTAAGAACTATGACTGATAATTATTAATATTTGTGGTTTTGATTAGGATACAGGCTCAGAAGAGTTACTTAAGGTTATAAATTTGTAAAAAAAATGGATGTAAGAATTTTAGAATAAAATTTAGCTCTATCTGAACTCAAAACTTAGTTCAGTTCTTTGCATTTTCCTACTTAATAGAGGATGGCTTAAAATATCCTTATACCAAACAAGTAGAAATGTCCTCATTCAAATGCAGTTGACTGGGAAAGAGAAAAGAGTTTGACTAGAAAATTTCTCTTTCTCTATCATAATTACATATAGGAGAACTTCTACCAGAATGAAATTCCAATTCTCAATTAAACCACAAGAAAAATGTGTCTGTGTATATGATATAGCATCAACTCAATAACTTAATAATTCTGTTTATTAAAACTGTCTTGAAGTTAATCCTATTATAGATATCTAGTGCCCTGGAAGCAGACAAGATTACTAAAACAGAACAAGTGTAGTTTTTCTATAACAACTTTTTTTTTCCTTCCATCTCATTTTCTTGGCTTCAGAATTCAGTAAGCTGCAAATATCCACTTTCTTTCTGATACTAAATGTAGCAAGGTTAGCAGAAACTCTTGATATAAGGGCTTATCTTTCTTCTTCACACTCACCAGGCAGAATTTCATCTCTCTCTCGGTGTGGCTGCAAAATAAAAATGTGTCTTCCAATCAAAACAGTCAAGCATTTCACTTTTGAGCTAATCTTCTTTTGCTGTAGTAGAAAACTCTTTGTACCTTCATCAAGGAAATCATCAGAAAAAGGGCAATCATTTTCAACCTGATATTTTCCTTTGTACAGATCTAGCCTCAAAGGAATGCATTTATCTTTTTAAAATGCTGCTATAATTTATTTCATGTCTCCACAGCTAAATGTGATGATTTGATGGGAAACCCAGGAAATAGCTTTTGATAGTACACAATATAATTGCATCACTTACATACTTGTATGCAGAGCTAATAATCAAGCATCATATACCAAATTTTTAAAAAAATTATTTCTTTTAGAAATTGGGATATGGTTCTAGTCTTTTTTTTTTTTCTATTCTTTTTTTTATTCTAAATTCATGTTTTAATTTTAACAGAATACCAAAATATAGCATTTCCATTTCTATCTAATTGTGTGTAGCTTTGAATATGTTTAAATGGGTATGCATATTATTATTTGCAATTTCTCCATGTCATGTGGTATTATTTTTCATGTATTCTTATAATCACCAGTAAGGCATACATTTGATAACCAAAAGCTGATAAATCCTCAACTTATTAAACCAAACCAATATAAATTATTTAAAATATTAATTTTCATAAAGCAACTGTGAAACACATTTGTGCATTATTTGATAACGTAGTGTTCCTGGAATAGAATCTGTTGTCTCTTCTATGACCTTGAAGAGTAACTTTGTTGTTTGCCGTGGGTTTAAAAATATATAAAGTGCTTTTCCATTGATTTTCTCATTTAATTCTAACAAATGTATGAGCTGTATACAGAGGGTTTTATTGTTACATTATCAAATTGAGAAGATTCTGAGATGTGAGGTTAAGTTGTATTGCACAACAGGAGGGGGCGGGTGGGGCATGGGGGCGGAAGAAGACGGCAATAACTGCTGGGACTTGAATCCATTATTCTGAAGTGCGGATCCAGTGTCTTTCCTGTTACAGCCATTTCTCTCATTCTCTCTCTGAGTTCGTGTTTAAGAGTTTGAAAGCGAAATGAGTTGATTTATCTCAGGAAACTTGCTCTGGCTGCTAGCCTTGCAGCAGAAGGCGCAGTGCTGAGTCTCAAGCCCCACTGGAGACAAACCCCTCTCCCCGGACCCCTAGAGCCGAAAGTAAGGGTGCGTGTGTGTGTGCGTGTGTTTTCTCCCAGCTTCTCTTGTTGGGCCTGAGAGGATGGGGTGCAAGGCATAGTGGGAGCACCAAGTACCTGTCCGGTGTCTGGTTGTTAAATGAGTAAGTGATGCCTGGACATGCTTGGGATCTCCTGGAAAGAACACTCGACTGAGATTCAAAATGTTTGCCGGAGGCTCAAGGAATCATCCCGAGCTCTGTGTTACAATGGAATTCTTTCTCTCTGAGTGGAAGTTAGCTCGTACATGAATGAGGCTTGACGGGGACATTTAAATATGTTATGACGTTTGTGATTGACGGAGACATTTAAATATGTTATAAATGTTATGATGTTTGTGATGGTTGTATATCAGTTAGGGAGTGCTAGTCAGGGTCTCATTTTACCCTAGAGGTGAGCAGTCTTTTGCCCTTCATTTATCAGGTAGTTTTGTTTGTTTTTTTTACATAGTGTCCTTCCCCCCTCGCCTCAGCAGTGTGGAGATTACTTTGGTGATCATTGTTTCTGTGTTTGTGGAGCACCGGGAAAAGTAAAAGCTTCCCATCTGTTAGATCCGCTCTTATTACTTTTATAAAATGAACACTGCAGGCTAATTTATAAAGCTGGGCTTACCTGGCTCAGTGAATAATTTCTGCACCAGAAAACTGATATTTTATTAAAAGGTGGTATTTTTAAAATGGACTTACTGATCTTGGCACTGCTTTTGTGTTAAAACACACAAACACACACAAAACAAAACAACTCTTTCCTTCAGTTTAATTTTTGGATGAGTGATACAATTTTTGCCATAGTTTAAGAAAAGTTCACACTAATGCCTGTAACATAAAAATGTCAGACAGAATTAGGCTTTTGAGGTATGAAGTTGCTTCTTTGGTTTGAATGGCTGAAGTAAATAGATTGAGCACAGTAGTACAGGAGTTGAACAGGATTTCAAGTTTATAACATATTTGATGCTGTGTTGTATAGCAGATAAAAGAAGAGATAATAGGGACAGATTTCTTATTCCCGAGAAGAATGGTTTTCTTTACCTGTCTCTTTATCCCTATAAGCCAGCCAGGATTATATATCCTCAACCTATTTTCCCTTCTGGTTCAAAAGTGAATCTTCATGTGACAACGTAAAATACCCCATTTTAAGTTATAATTGCACTACCTTCCCACAAAATCTTCAGAAACAAAACATATACACCTTTTTCAGAAAGAAAACATGGAATCAGAAATCATTTTTCTCCTTGAGAAAGAAAATAGCTCATAGTCAACAAATTGCCTCAATAGGTAGATTTATGACAACCAAAGATGAAAAGATAAGGAACTTCTAATGACATATAGAACTCATATGTATCTATTATGAAGTACACATTATAATCATTTATACTTATTTGAAAATTTGTTTTAAATGATTACATAGTCATAAAGTGATAGCTAGTTGTTTAATAGGAAAATTAGTTATTTATATGTTGATTCTAGTTGATACATAAAACCTTCCTAGGCCCCAGTTTTCTTATCTATAACATAAAACCTTAAACTAGATGATTTGTTTATACCTTTCCAATTCCAAACTACAGTGATTAATCTGTCTTTCAGAAGAGCAAGTTAATTTTATGTTATTTTCTTGTGTTGTTTCTTAATTACTTCCAAGAGAGTGTATCATATATTCTTGGAAACCTCATGAAGCTTGTCATTCATATAAAAATCAACAAATATTAATAGTACATTAATTATGTATAAAACATTGTAAGCTATAAAAGACCCAAAGAAAAATAAGAAATCATTAATAAAGCTAAGGAGCATACAATGTAATTTTAGAGATGCAAATACAGGAAAACTCAAATAATACCATACAATCATTAGATAACTGATGTCACAAGGGAATTAATGAGTACTGTCTGATTTAATTGTATGTGTAGCAGGAGCTGAGTTCATTCATTGGGGCCAAATGGAACTAGGGATTCTTACAAAAAAGTAATTTGATCTCTGTCTTGAAGGATGGGGAGAACTTGAATAGGTAAAGGGAAGAGCCATGGCCATCACAGCTATATTAATTACTCTTAGAACTTTTACAGTATGATAGGTGCTTTTACACAGTAACTGGACAAGATATTATGACAAGTATTCTTATACCTATTTTAAATGAAGAAAACAGGAACTGTAAGAACTGAAACTCATATTCTGGTCTTTTGATTTCCAGTCTTCTGTTCTTACCTCTTCTTTTACTGGAATCTTGAATATGTATTATTTAGTTCTACTGTTATTTTGTGTTGTTTTAGTTTTGTTTAGGAAGGGATTAGAGAATTAGTGTTTGAGTTGTCAACACTTATTCTGCATTATCTTTTTAATATAGGTGAATGTAGTATTGTTATTCTTATTTAACAGAAGAGGAAGCTGAAACTAAAGAAATTAGACATCAAAATCAGGAATGTGGAAAACTGCAAGGCATTAGACTGTGAATTTTGTCTTAAACAGTTTATAGAAGGAAAAACTTCCAGAAAAGTTGATTGTAAGCTTCTCTTTCACAAATGGCTAATTGTTATCCTTTTGACCTCAAAGAGTTCATGAACCTTTATAAATCCTTAACATACATGCAAGAACTAATGTAACTAACTAGGAACTCTAATTGCCATTATTACTTAGAAATCAATAAGTAGTTTTTAAGTGCTAGCCTTGTGCCAGATGTCAAGCTCATTGCCCTCCCATCATCAAGAAAAAATCAAGAGTTGAATGATTTTTAAAATTATTTATCCATATGTTCTATAATTACTTGGAAATTTTAGTTTCCAAGTAATTAGCTATATAGTGGGAGAAAAAATATTGAAATAACAAACAATTCTCTTACATCATCTAGGAATTCTAAAGGTCAGATTGCTAGTTGAGTGTCTGCCTTTCCCCGGGAAAACAAAGTGGGTCCTAGAGGAGGATGTGTTAGCAGCTATTGTATACATTTACAGAAAAATACAGGAAAGGCATTTTATGAAATCAATAGCTGAACTCCTTGAAAACCCTAATGAGGGACTAATGAAATTTCCAGGCCTCTCCTCAATCAAAAGAAACAAGGGAAGTGTTACTCTGACATCAAAAACTAGCTTCTACATCCTTGAAGTAGTTTTCTTAAAAAAGAAAACAAAGCAGGAAATGGAGGAGAAGCTGGGGAAATGGATAACAAAATTTCTGCAGAATGAGGTGATCAATTTTAACCCTTCCAGGTCTTTGTGATACCAAAATTTTATAACCTTGTATTTCCCTGATGCTAAAAATTCCATAATGTACTTTTATAATTTCACTTTGAAGAATTCTTTCAGACTATACATTTTCTTTTTCAAACCAGTAATTTCTTTCTTTCTGTAATAGAAAACACATTTTCTTCCATCTGTGCTCAGGTCTACAATCAGTGAAAGCTTTCTTCATACGTTTAATCAAACAATAAAGAAAGACCCAGCACAAAGAGGACAAGCCAATGAGAACAGCTCTTGTATCCAAGGATCATTTTAATCCTCCACATTTTTTTTAGCAGCACAGAATTTGGTACACAGCACCTCAGCTGTAATACTTTACACTTAACAAGCAAAAATAAGAATAGTGTCCCCTTTTGTGCTGTGGTATCACAATTATGGGGCAGTATTTACACACTCATGCTAGCTTGGAAAGAGAACTTTTCACTAAAGAACCTTTTACAGTAGGTGTTTCACCTCCCTTTGCAGAACATATTTGTGTGTGAATAGGAACTTTCAAACAGTCTAAATAGATTTCTCCGTCTGTATGCTTCAGCAATGCTGCCTGAACTATTTGTCTATGGCAGCAGTTCTCAAACGTACTGGTCTCTGGACCCTTTTGATAATACTCTTAAAAATTATTGAGGATCCCCAAAGAACTTTTGTGTGTGTAGATTTTATCTGTCAATATTTAGCATATTATAAATTAAAAGATAAATTTTAATTAAAAATAACAATAATAAACCCTCTGTAGGTGAACATAAATAACATAGTTTTATGGAAAATATCTACAATTTTCAAAACAAAAAAGAATATTTGGCAAGAATAGTGACTTTTTTATACTCTTATATGCTTTTATATGTTTACAAATTTTTTTAAATGCCTGTATTTATGGAGAACAGCTGGTTTCTTATATCTGCTTCTGCATTCCATCTATTGAAATATAGTTTTGGTTGAAGTATATGAAGAAAATATTCCTTCATCCTGATTTTTAGTTGGCAAAATAAAGTATATTTTAACAGCCTTTTAAGACAATTGCATATATTCTTCTTTGCTAATTAACCAACACTTGACAGGTGGTAGTTTCTCAAAGGTTAGTTGCACTATGAAGTCTGTTCTCATATCAATCAACTTTTTGAACTCTGTTACATTAAAACCCATTAGTTTAACTTGTACTTTGAATATTTTACCACACATGATTTTCTAAAATTATACATTGGTGGTACAGAAAATTTACTGAGTTATACAGATCTTCCTGATGTTGACACATTTCATTATATAATATAACAAGTTATTAATATTATCACCAACCTTATTTAAAACGTCTAGGTATTGGAAGCTGTGGAACCATGGTGAGAATACAAGTTTTCCAAAATTCTAATTTTTACTTGATAGCTTGAATTTATTCACTTGCAACAAATGCTGTCAGTGTTTTCTTTGAAGGTACAGACTCACTTTATTCATTTTTGAGAAAATATCTGCCAGATACAGGTATATATATCTGAATAATCATAGTTTGTCTGCCTGCTATTTATTCAAGAAAAAATGGTGTTCCATGAAAAAAATAGCTAGTGCAACTCAAGCAGTTACACTAGTGCTTTTGCTTGTCCAACTGTTTCTTTGTGTGTCCAACAGAAGTGTGCTTTATGCATACTCTAGTTTTATCACACAAATATTAAAAATCACATGTTCTCATGGATGAAGATTTAATAAAAGTCAATCCTACTTACTCTTTCATCAAGGACATCCTCAACTGGAACCAGCATTTTTAAAAATTGTGATTGTGTGGTGATGAAGAATACAATGACTCTAGTACAGATAGATGCCATTGTCTTGATTCACTGTAAGGTACTGCATTTCACTCATCATTGCTTTTGCATCATCAGTGGAAATGTCACCACAATAAAATAGGAAAATAGTGTCATCATATTATTATGAAAATAGTTTGAACTCACCCTTTTTTCTTTTTTTAGAAATTTTAAAGCTCTTTATTTTTTTACTTTATTTTTTTGCTTTATAAATTTCTTTTTAAACAATTTTTATTGGAGTATAGTTGCTTTACAGTATTGTTAGTTTATACTGTACAGCAAAGTGTATCAGCTATATGTATACATATATCCCCTCTTTTTTGGGTTTCCTCATTTAGGTCACCACAGAGCACTGAGTAGAGTTCCCTGTGCTATACAGTAGGTTCTCATTAGTTATCTATTTTATCATAGTATCAATAGTGTATATATGTCAATCCCAATCTTCCAATTCATCCCACCCCCCTTGGTATCCATACGTTTGTCCTCTACGTCCGTGTCTCTATTTCTGTTTGAACTCACTCTTGAAAGTGTCTCAAGAGCCTCTAGATCTATAATGTGAAAAGATTATAACCTCAGATCTATGTTCACTCAAGGAAGGGAATGAATTATACATGAGTAAGTAGTTTTCTATTTATACCTACAAATAGATATATAATACCCACATTAATAATAGCTCACAAAATTGCATAGGGATTGAAAATTTTATGAGCCTAAATGCAGCTAGACTTATTTAAGTTTGAATATATCTGTTTATTATTTTATTAGAATAATGTTAATCCAAAGGTAATGCTTCCTAATTTTTTTTCTGCGAGTCATGAAAAATACAGAGCAAGAAACTATTTTCTACGACGCCCATAGTTGTTCACATTAGACAGTTAAATAAAATATTATTCACAATTAATTAAACATAAGTGCTTTAGATACTAATTGAATATCTGGAAGAGCTAGATTATTCCATATTATTAATATTATATTTATTTTTCAGTTGTCAGTGAGGACTAGTTTCATAATCTCATTTTAATTCATTCACTCAATAATTGTTTGAGACCATGAATGAGCTGGTGGGAGGGAGTGAGGTTAGCGTGCAAAGATAAGGTACATCCTCTGTTTACTGCCACACAGTGTTGGATATAATTTAAGGTGGTAAGTGCTAAAATAAAACTAAAATATAAGGAACTATGGAATTACAGAAGTAGAAGGACTAACTTGACCCCGCGTGGAGAATCAGAGACAGCTGCCTAGAAGAGGATAAACTTGGAGTTGATTCATGAAAGACAAGTAATTAAAATAATAATAACTACCATTTCACTTACGTGCTAGGCCCTTTTCCAAGAAGTCTACGCTTTTTTCTCTAATTAACTTATTTATTATTTGGCTGCATCGGGCCTTTGTCGCGGCACGTGGGCTTCTCTCGAGTTGTGGTGTGCGGGCTCTAGAGTGTGCAGGCTTAGTTGCCCCGCACCATGTGGGATCTTAGTTCCCCGACCAGGGATCGAACCCAAGTCCCCTGCATTGGAAGGCGGATTCTTAACCACTGGACCACCAGGGAAGTCCCAGTCTACACTTATTTACAGACTTGGTCCTCATAATAACCCAATGGGTAGGAACAATCATTATCCTAGTTTTACAGATGCTGAATCTGAGTCACAGGTGGTTAAAAAAAGCCTACCCGTAGTCAAACAGTAAACAAATATTTGGAAACATATTTGAACGCAAGATGTCCAGCTTTAGAGCTTGTACTTCTGTTCACTGTACCATTCTGCAATCTCAAACCACATGGAATGTTTACTCAGTACGGGGATCTATGTTTTCTATGTTAGCATTCATTGTGTGTGCAGGAGGAAAGGGCATGCTAAGCAAGAAATATTTAGAGTCTAGTGAGAGGGTGCCATACTCTGCTCTGTTTCCACTCTGAAGTGGGAAGCCAGGTCATCTTCCTTGGGAGGCAGAGGTGGGGAGATGGCTAATGTTAAATTTGAGTAGATATTAAAGATTAAGAATAGCCACTGCATTATGTGCAGAAAGGAAATAACTATTTACACATATAGATTATGTTTAAAACCTTACATTTTTAGTGGTCCAAGTCTACATTGTTGTTGATTTTTTTCCCAGTAGATCTCAGAAATTGAGATAGAAGAAAATATTTAGATTGGCTCCAGGGTTAGCAATAAAATAGGGTTTTAGGATAGTTTTGAGGGAGTAGGTAAAATAATAGACTTTGGGGTTTAGATTAAATAGAAAAAGTCCTGACAGAGAAAGTGCACAGCTCTGTTATTTTATTTCTGACTTTTCTACCTATGAGAAGGATGTTCAGTCTGGAAACAGCAGAATACCACTGAAGCCCAAAATAAATGGGAAGACTTTTATGAGCACATAGAGTTTCCAAATGAATGTATGTTGCCTGTTCCAGAAAATAAAAGAAAATGAGAATTGGTTCATATCTGGAGTTTCACTACCTGTGATGAAATGCCAGTTTTTGTGATAGTGAGCAAATTAAACTCTCTGTACCTGCACTTTCCTATCTATAAAGTGAGGATAATAGCTATAATTTGCTTCAGAGTGTTATTATAAGGATTAACTGAGTTAAATCATGAAATGCACAGATAGATGCTTGCCCAGAATAAGTACTTAATAAGTACACACTTTTATGACTGATATTGATATTGTTATTATCATAAACTCAAGGAATAAAGATAGAGAATATCTGGATGAAGAGTCCACTATACGAATAAAGACTGTAGTTTTTTTTCTTAAGATACTCATTCAGAGTCTGAATACTTCAAAAAAATGTTAAGTACATCACTCAGGATTCCTCATTTCTAGGATCTCACTCTCTGAGTCTGTATCAGTAAATTTTAATCTTACATATAATTTATTGGCAGTATCCTCAAATGCAAATACCAGTTTATATAGCAGTAATTCTTCAGTTTATATAGCAGTAATTCTTCAAAGTATACAAAGTTTTTTTTCCCTGAAATAAAAATAATCAGAAAGCAACATGGTGGACAGGTACCAACGAAATCTAATCCAAGTATTTTGGAATCTCTATTCCATAATGTCCTACATCCTCAGAACTTTAGCTGAAGAATCTCCCCTTCTTCTGGCCTTAACTAAAATCTGGTTCTTCCCAGATTTGTCATAAACTATTATACCTCAGGACAATTACAAATACATGGATTAATGTGCAATCTAATAATGCTTGTGTTTAATCATCTGAGTCCTATAATATCAATAAAATAGGTAAGGATTCTTTATCCATTCGATTGACTTTTTAAAAGTTGTGCGAAATAGCTAATGCCTATAACTGCAAAGTGTCTAAGGCAGAAAACTGGTAGAAAGTGAAGAATAACAACAAAACAACTAATCATTATTGAATGTTTACAGTGTACTAGGTATTATTCTAAGTAATTTTACATGTATTGGTACTTATTTATAAATGGGCACTACTGATTTTTCTCACCTTAAAAATGAGAAAGCTGAGTCTGGGAAAGATTATACAACCACGTAAGGGCACACATCCAGGTTTTATAGGAAAGGAATTGTCAGGATTTTCAAATGTGATTATAATTACATCCCTGGGGATAATCTTCGTGTAGTATACATTTCTGCTATTATAATGGGACCAAGGTTATGACATATTTTTTGTTTTACATTCAAATATAGGTGATATAAAAATCTGAACAAAATTAACAACTTCTATTTTTTAATGGCTTCACAGTATCCTAACATGGAACTTTCACTGCCTTTTTCTTTGGTAAGACCTCGTACTACCACTGTCAGTGACTTGAAGGTTCTCTTCTTTGATCAAATCATCATGGCACATTCCATGTGGAGTCTTTAAGACATGCTCAATTACCAAGACCTATCTATTTGCAGACTGTTTCCAAGGAGATATTTTGTAGGTAAATATAAAACCTCATCACTCTATCAGCTTATCACTCTTGCAGAATTCTGTTCTATATATCCCCAATGGGTAGGCTAACTTTCCTTTCACCCGAGAGACTTTTCTACGTATTCCTTGTTAGAGTAGAGCTGGTCCATCCTCTGTTAGAGGTAAAACTGTGCTCTCAGCCACTACCCAGAACCAAGCTTAATTTCCTCTCACCTTTTGGATTTCTGACATAATTATTTTATTAAGTGACTGCTTTTTAAACTTTTTGACTATGTCCAAATAAGTTCTCTTCAGGAGCAGTTCCTCCTTTCCAAGTTTAGCTGACATGGCCATGATCATTAAAGAGATGCTTTTCTTACTGCATGATACATTGCCTCAACCTTGATAAAATCAGGGGTACTTTCTGAAATCTAGGTTTCCATACCAATGCACCACCCTCCAGAAAATGGAGTTGCCAGTAAAAGTAGCTAAGCTAAATATCTTTATATATGTGGTCATTTGTAGACAATGTTCATGACCAGCAAGCTTCTTCTTCTGTTTCTTATGTAAACTCAGTATTTTAAATAGTCATTAGATTTCTCAAATGTGGTAAGATAAGCCTGTGACTGTTTAGGAGTTTCTCGTGAATATCTAGACTTTAAACAAAGTTGAAGTAAATAAATCGATTTTCACACTCACGCAATCTTTATTATGGCTACTATTTGATAATTTATGAGGAAATTGTTGGTTCATGTGTATTATCTTTATCCTTTTAAATTGTGATTAGAAACTTAAAAATTTCCATTTCTTGAGTTTTACTTTATATTAGTTAAGATAAGAGTAATAATGGAGCATCATAACTATAATACTAATTAATGACTAAAATATAAAATGTATGAAAACATAATTAAAGTTCAGATTTGTTATCTTCCACTTTAACAAAAGCAATATTCTCTGCCTTTTGACAAAGTATAAATTGTCTTATATGTGAAGTTTCTATGGGGTAATATATTGAATAGAAGCCCAATAGCCAGTGGAAACAATTTTAAATTGGATTTTGTGAGTGTGAAATTTGGAAAAAACACAGTCAAGACTCTTTCTGTATTTTTATTTATTTTTTGAAGAGAATTGAACTTGAACCTAAAAAATATAATTACTACAAACAGCTAAAGATGGGCAAATTAGCAAATGCTAGCACAAGAGTTAGAGCATGGGCAGTGTAAAATCACTGCTTTCTATAAAATTAGGAATCCAGTGATCCATACAAGAAAAAATTGATAAATTGGACTTCATCAAAAAGAATTTTGCTGTTTGAAAGACCCTGTTAAGACAATAAAAAAACAAGCCACAGGGTGAGAGAAAATATATATAAATCATATATCTGATAAAGGATTTATATCCAGAATATATAAAGAGCTCTCAAATCTTAATAATAAGGAAACTGTATATATATATATATATATATATATATATATATATATATATATATATATATATATATATGATGGGTCTGAAGATTTGAAAGACGCTTCACCAAAGATTTATCAATGGAAAGGAGCACATGAAAAGACACTCAACGTTATTAGTCACTGGGAAATGAAAATGAAAACCACAAGAATATACCACTACACACCTATTAGAATGGTTAAAAAAAGAGAAAAAAGGGAAAAAAAGACACTGACAGTACTAAGTGTACTGGAAAGGATGAAAAGCATTACATTGCTCTGTTTGGAATGCAAAATTGTACAGCCACTTCAGCAGTTTCTTTTAAAATTAAATAGGCCATTATCATATGACCCAGTAATATTATTCTTAGATATTTACCCAGTGAAATCAAAACGTATGTTCACATGAAAATCTGTATGTGAACTTATGTTCACATGAAAATCTTTATTCATAATTGCCCAAAACTCAGAACAACCCAAATGTACTTCAACTTATGAGTTGATAAACAACCTATGGTACATCTGTACAATGCAACACCACTAGGCAGTAAAAAGGAACAAACTGTTAGTGCACACAACAGTGTGGATGAACATCAAATGCATTATATTAAGAAAAAGAAGCCAGATTCAAAAGGCTACATACTGAATGATAGCAATTCCATGACATTTTGGGAAAGGCAAACCTATAATGACATAAAACTGATCAGTGGTTGCCAAGGTCTGAAGGTGGGTGGGAAGCAAGAGGGGAATTGTGGAGTGAATGGAATCTTTCTCTATCTTGATTTTGGTGATGGTTACATGACTGTATGTATTTATCAAAACTCATGGAACTATATATAAAAAAGAGTGAATTTTACTGTGTACATATTATACCTCAATTTTAAGAAACCAGAATCACAACTACCAAACTCTCTAAAACATGGGACAATCTAAATAAATCTATATAATGCATTTTTATCAAAATCTATTATTCCATGGCCTTCTGTTATGTAAAATTATAGAAATTGAGAAATTGTTTTGGTAATTCTAAACCAAAACCTTGATCCTTTTTAAGGTGCTAAGACAAAAGCTGTTCACCTGCCTTAAATACCATTAATGTGATTATGAAAACATTAATGAATGTCAAGTACATTTTTCATTTAATAACATTTTCAGAATAAAAACTTTCAAAGATTTACTTTTTAAGGTAAAACTGGCCCCCTGACTGGAAGCATTCCACACAGAGACGTTGGATGATCCTTTGTGGGGATTCTTTTTAGGAACCTGTCATCTATAGCAGTATGTAAATTAGATATTTTTCAGTTCTCCTCTACACTTCTCCACAATGGTCCTAACCAATGGTTATTATCAATCTGATGCTCAAAGAGTTTATTTAGAAATAAAAAGGATTTCTTGCCTATACCAATGAAACCTGCATTTTTTGTGCTGCCTATTATTTCACTGTGTGATGAAAAGATCACAAAATAATGTTTCTATCACTTCTTTTAATTAAAATAATTTAGGGTTATAGGATTTTGATTGTGTTGGGAAAGATGGAGAAATTGAAGCAATATTTCAGATTAAACCTTCACCAAACCTTGGCATCTCTTTTCTATTTAGCACAAACAGCACTTCTAACCAACAGCCTTTATTTTTTAACTTCTTATCAAGTACTCTGGTGTTATTTGCATATGATGTAATTCAAAACATTAATTGGACATTTTTGATAAAACTTAGTGAAAAGGGAATGCTTAATGCAATTCCACTTATCTATACAATCAAGATGAATTTCTCATGAAGCAGGTTGAGAAATAATGCTATAGAATAGGAACTTGGTTTATGACCTTAGTTTCATTTATTCTTTATCTTTAATGAAAAAAAAATTTAAGGTCTGAGTCATGGGGTTATCTCTCATCCTTAATAAATTAGAGCAGTGGTATGAAAGGTATCAGTTGAATAGCCATAAGAAAGCTGAGCCTGGCAACTTTTTGTTAAGAGTAAATAGCTCTTTTATGAATTACAGGAGAAAACTCACACATACACCCACAAATATTACAGAAAACTTCTGAAAGTTGAATTGAGATCACAATAAATAACATTGAATTTTGGATCAATATTTTTTTTTCAGTTTTGAAGTAGTACAAAATAACATCTATCTTTAGGCTTACTAGCTTCAGGAGAAAAAAACCTGCATGCACACGGCGTATCTTTCAGAGGGGCAGAAAAATAGGGCTGCATAAAAGACCTTGTGTGATTTATCAGTCATTGAGAAAAATAGTGCACTATCTAGCCAGAGATTTCAAATAACCAAGCAAAGTTCTGAGAGGACTGAAAAGTAAAATTCCAACTTAATTAAAATGGATAATTAGATAGATTAGATAGATAGAAAAATAGATAGATATAGATAGATGGATAGATGACAGATAGATAGATAATGGTAAATGTAGTATGAGTCTATATGTATAAGCTTAAAATATCTGACAGGTGATAGTTCTTCTTCAACAGCCAATTAATAACTAGTTAGAAATATCAGAATGAAGTTGTTTTTGTGGTATCTGAAGGGATTTCTAACTTTCTTCCTTTCTATACATTTTTAAAACAGTGTGAACAAGACAAAGTTATCCTGTTATTCTGGATACCAACCTAGCTCCTAAACAGCACCACTCTCATGGCCTAAAGAATAGCAGATTATATGGGAAATGACCTAAATGGGACATGAACTGCCATTCATTTGTTCTGCCCTTTTCCTGAATCAAATTGTATGAGTGTTGCATAGGAGAATAGGAGAATTTGCATGGTTATTTGTACCAGAAAATCTTTTGGCTTTCATTAGTCACCAGTCAAGTATTCTTCCTCAAGGAAAAATTATTTCCAATAATTTACTCTTTTTTCCTGTATTCTCTCAGTCTTTCTTGTAATTTCCATTGTTATAAAGATAGGAGAAGCTGAAAGACTCATCCTTCTGATATATAGAAGACAAGGATTCAGGCTAAATCATCTTCAGTATTTCCAAAACGCATTTGCCAGCTGCCTTGAAAATCTAATAGAAGTAGTAATCTTTTATTTTTATTATTTTTCTGGAGTTACATCAGCACAGGATGTTTGTCATAATAATAGAAGACTAGATTGACAGTAAAAAGATTTGTCTTTGAAAAAGAAAAATGAGGAAACAAAATTTAATCAAATAAAGGCATTTTATTAGGTAGACCAGATCTTTCAACATATGGAGTATATGTGGGAAAACAAAATAATTAAAGAGTCACTGATGGTAAAAAGTTTGGGAACCATGTATTAGGCCATCTTCCTCTTCTGAAGAGGAAATGTTTAAGAGATGGTGTTTGTAATGTTGAATGAAGAAAGGAAACTTCAAACATCTATGCCTTCTTTAATTCAACAGGTTTATGGAAAACTTTAGCCTGTGCTATTATATTTTAAAATATTTGAATTGTTATCTCAAATTTGACAAAATCAGCAGAGGGCTTCATTATTTTAATTATTTTTAATGAGTTTGAGACTTTTTGGTGTAATTTGGGTATTTCAATTGGATATATGTGATATACTCAATGCCATTTTGTAAGTTTCAGATAAGTTGGAAATGTTGTTAATCAAATTATCTAAATCATATTTTTTATGAAAAGAAAAATATGACATTTTTGTAAACATTTTATTCAGAAGTCTTGGATATTTAGTCCTCAATTATACACCATATGTTTTCTTTTAGCTTCAAAAATAAATACAATTAATATGCGTAAGTTCTTCGTGACTTAGGGTTTTAAATTTTTTATTTTTCTCAAAAACTAAAATATATGATAGCAATGTTTTTTAACATCTTTTTTGAGGTAAAACTGATTTTCAATAAACTATACATGTTTAAAGTGTAAACTTATATAAGCTTTACTATTTGTGTGCCCTCGTGAAATTACCACCACAATTAAAATAATAAATATACTCTACGAGTCCCAAAGGTTTTCTCATGCCCCTTTGAGATCTCTCCCTCCACTGTTCTTTCTGCCCCATTATCCCTGAGCCACCACTGATTGGCTTTAGGACCAGCTACCTAATTTGCAGGACCCAGTACAAAATGAAAATGTACAAAACAATTCCTTTGTTCAGAAAGCAGAGAAATGTTTCTCTCAAAAGTACTAAAATATAAAGCTTTTTCTTTTCCTCTGTTGTCTCTGTCTTAGCTTGTCATGGTGGGGTTGTTTGGTTTGTTTGGTTGGTTGGCTGGCTGGTTGGTTTTTGCTATTTAATGTCACTCTAAGTAAAGAAAAATTGAATTTTGAGGGGAAGAGTTCAAGACGGCAGCATAGGAATTCCCTGAACTCACCTCCTCTCGTGAACACAACAAATTTACAGCTACACATGGAATAATTTTCCTCTAAAAAGGAGCTGAGAACGAGGTGAACAGTGACTCCATAACAAAAGATAAAAGAGACTCATTGAGATGGGAAGAGAGGCAGAGACTTGATCTCACCCAGAGCCCTACCCCAGGCACGGTGCCCCACAATCAGGAGGGGATCCCCAAAGTATGGAACTTTCGCTGAAGGAGTGAATGGGCTGTGCCTCACATCAGTCACCTCAGCCTGGTCCAGCATCAGAAAGAGGAGCCCCCAAAGTATCTGGTTTTGAAAATCAATAGGGATTCAGTCCAAAGGAACCACAGAACTGTAGGCATCAGAGAACTTACTTTTTTTTTTTTAACTTCTTTATTGGAGTATAATTGCTTTACAGTGGTGTGTTAGTTTCTGCTGTATAACAAAGTGAATCAGCTATACATATACATACATCCCCATATCCCCTCCCTCTTGCGTCTCCCTCCCACCCTCCCTATCCCACCCCTCTAGGTGGAGAGAACTTACTTTTAAAAAGCCTGTGCACAGAGCCACTCCCTCTGAGACCTCTCGAAAAAGCAACAGTTTGAAAAGCGCCTTGATCATAAGTGAGGGCAACCCACTTACTAATCCTAAAGTGGCTTCTGAAGACTTTCCACAGTGACTTTCTCTGAGGACCAGAACGCTGGTGCCTATCAGCACCAGTGGGTGTGATCTGCATGCTGTACACCCTGCACGTCAGCTGTGCCATGACCGGGATGGTGAGTACACCAGACCCTGCGGTCCCTACACAGCAGCCTCGGCCCTGCCACAGCTGGTGAGGGCAGCAGTTCACATGAGGGATGCCCCTTGAGCACCAGGCTCTGGAGACCAGGGGAGATTGCACTTGTGGGACCCATAGATCATCTCCTACACAAAACCACACCTTCAAGACTGGTAGGAGTGGCTGTTTTGCCTAATTCATATAAACTCAGAGTCAGGCAAAATGAGGTGATAAAGGAGTATGTTTCAAACCAAAGAACAAGACAAATCCCCAGATAAAGACCTTAACGAAATGAAGATAAGCAACCTACCTGATAAAGAGATCAAAGTATGGTCATGAAGATGCCCTCTGATCTCTGGAGAAGAATGGATAAACAGGTGAGAACGTCAATGAAGTTTTAGTTAGTTCAGGCAGGAAGGTAAATCAGGTCCCTGCTACTCCTTCTTGACGAGAAGCAGAAGTTCAGGTGATCTTGACATTTTTATTTATAAATAAAATTTTTGTTGTTTCTTAATAAATATATGACTCTTTGAAATCACAGCTATTATTTCATAAGCTTGTAAAAATTAACTGACTGATAACATCATGAAGTTGAAGTTTATTATTTTTACCCTGTGTCTTGCTCTTCTTTGATCAGAGTTCCCTAGAGCCTTATTACTCAGTATAGTCTTCTGACTAAAAGTGTTATGATCACTGCAGAGTAGATTAGAAAGGCAGAACCTCAGGCTCCACTCAGAGCTACTGAATAAAAATCTTTATTTTAACAACGTCCCTAAGTTAAACATATTAAATTTCAAGAAGCACTGCACCGGGAACCCTCTTGCAATGCTGGTGGGAATGTAAATTGATACAGCCACTATGGAGAACAGTATGGAGGTTCCTTAAAAAACTAAAAATAGAATTACCATATGACCCAGCAATCCCACTACTGGGCATACACCCAGAGAAAACCATAATTCAAAAAGACACATGCACCCCAATATTCATTGCAGCACTATTTACAATAGTCAGGTCATGGAAGCAACCTAAATGTCCATCGACAGATGAATGGATAAAGAAGATGTGGTATATATATATGATGGAATATTACTCAGCCACAAAAAGGAATGAAATTGGGTCATTTGTAGAGACGTGGATGGACCTAGAGATGTGGATGGACCTAGAGACTATCATACAGAGTGAAATAAGTCAGAAAGAGAAAAACAAATATCATATATTAACGCATATATGTGGAATCTAGAAAAATGGTACAGAAGAACTGGTTTGCAAGGCAGAAATAGAGACACAGACGTAGAGAACAAATGTATGGACGCCAAGGGGGAAATGTGGGAGGTGGTGGGATGAACTGGGAGATTGGGATTGACATGTATACACTAATATGTATAAAATAGATAACTAATAACAACCTGCTGTATAAAAAAAATGATAATAAAATAAAATTTTTAAAAAAGCACTGCACCATGGGATATTTCTTCAGAAGGTACTTAGATCTCATTCTTAGTTCCTTAATGGGAATTCCTATCCAAGGTTAAGGATCTTAACCTTGTACAACAGAGCTCCCCTCTTGGAATCCAGCCATTATGCATTTGCATTCCAGCTCTGAAAATTTCTAGATGTGTGACTTTGAGTAAGGTAATTTTTAGTCTCAGTTTCATCATCCACCAAGCAGAACTAATAAAACTGACTTCATAGGAATGTTATAAAATCAAATTAGATATTACATCTAGTATCTGGCACATAACAACCTCTAAACAAAAGATAATTATGATTATTATTAGATTATTATCTTGTAAGTTTCTGAAAGGAAAGGGTCATGTCAAGTTTCTCTGCATTTCCCACAACAGCTAAGAGAGAAGATACTGATTCACTGATTGATTGATTGTGATGACATTTGAATACTTCTCTAGGTAATTAAGAAATAGAAGTTAATGAAACTACTTCCAGTGAGTAGAGTATATGACTCACCGAGCAGTCACAGTCATTGAAGGAGAAAATAGATGCTCTCTACTTCATTCATGTTTGAGGGCAGAATATGTTCAGCCCACTGATTTTCAATGTTCATCAAGACGACTTCACGTGAAATTAATTTCAGCTACTTCTTGTTCTTGTTCCATTTTAAGCAGGAAAGTCACTCTGCCTTAGTGAAATTTTTTATTAACTACTCCTGCCAAACTTTAATTGAATGTGCAATGACCCTCATTGTAGTGCCACGATTCACCTGAATTTTATCATCCAAATGATTTTTTTTTTTGAGAAAATGACAATCTAGATAAGAGAGAAAGGAAATTCACCCCAACACATCAAGATTCAGTGTGTTGCTCTTTAAATATAAAGATGATATGACTGCTCTGTGATTTCTATGACACTTATTTAAAGATTTTGT
The DNA here is from genome assembly GCF_965194825.1 of Balaenoptera physalus. Lineage (NCBI taxonomy): Eukaryota > Metazoa > Chordata > Mammalia > Artiodactyla > Balaenopteridae > Balaenoptera > Balaenoptera physalus. Next base: position 133,474,738 of record NC_138884.1, read on the forward strand.
TTCTAGGCTTCTCCTCTTCCTCCCAATTTTGATGAAATATTGGAGCTAATCTACTGCAGTCTTTCAGGTTGTCACACTTTTATGATATGGGGGACGCATTTACGAGAGATTAATGAAAACTACACATATAATTGGACCATAGTGGACTAAGACAATGATTACAACCACATTAAGAGAATAATCTAACAAATGGCCATTTTAGGTCAGAAGAAAATTTCTTAAGCATTATTCAAAACCTATGTACAAAGTAACATATAAAAATGATTTTAAAAAAATGATTTTTAAAATTAATCTTTAAAGTTATTTTCTAAAAGCAAACACTATTATAAAATTATGTTAAGGTTAATGTACTTGTTTAATTGTAATATTATAAACAAAAATTGTATCTTCTAATTGATGTTGGGAATGTTTTCTTTCATCTGAGAATATATCAACTTTGGAAAAAAAGATCAAATATAAAATGTATTGTCTTTAAAAGAATCACTTGGCAAAATAATTAGTAACGATTAAGTTTTTATTTGAAAACTCGGTCTCCCATAAATGTGAAAAATATGCAGAGCCCTTTCCCTGTACTCCCACTTTATCTGCATCTCCTTAGTCAAATTGCTGCTAGGGCCTGTGAACTGTTAGAAATATGAGACTCTGAATTTGAAGTTCTCCAGGTGATAACTAATAATTAATATGGTGCTTTATCCTTTATGGGACTGACTGAGACCCTGGAGGCCAGCTTTAGAAGGATCCTAGACAAATATCAGAAAGAAGTACATCCTGGAAAGATCCAACCTTTCCTGTCGTTTGGGCTGAGACAGCGTTGGGAGCCTGGGGAGCAGAGATCCTTCTTCTCAGTACCTTAGCAGTAGCACCAGCAAACTTCTTGCCTGTACACTTCCAGCCTAAAAGGGAGTGGTTTCAGCTACCTACAGGACTAGTGCCATTTATAGTCTTCCAACAACTAGCTCTCATACTCTGTGGGTTAACAAAGGAAAAAACCCAGCCATTTAAGGAACCCCAGGAAACAGAATGATCAGTCAGTATCTCAATCAGGGTCCAGTTAGGAGACAGAGATCATACCGATTGTTTCAACAGAGAGAATGTGAAATAAAGAATGGTTAATGGTGTATAAAAACAATGTTAATTAGGTAAGTGAAAGTCAAAAGGAGAACTCTGAGGTTTCATGGAAGTAGCAAATTCAAGGATCAGGTCCTACCCATAAGGCTGGGGGGGAAAGAAAGCACTTAGAAATATTAAACCTTGGAGGAGAGGCCCCACAGAGCTAAAATTCAGACCTCTGAGGGAGAGTCCTGTTCCACTGGTCATGACATCTTTGAGCTGGAGAAGGGGTCCCATGGGGCTGGGACCCAGACTTCTAAGGAGGGGGTGTCCGCTGTCTGGCTCTGGTGTATCTGAGGCATGCTGACAAGCTGGTCTTGTCATAGTTGGAAAGACTACAAACAAGATTCAACTGCCGCTATGGGTGAACACAGCTGCTACCAGGGTGATGAAGCATCACTAGGGTGGCACAGGAAAAAGAAACTCAGAAAGCAATAGGAAGCCCGCAGGAAGAAAACAGAAAATAACAAGTCCCTTCTTAGTCCGCCTGCCTTACTGACTCTCTCTCTCTCTCTCTAGCACCCCCTATTGACAAAACCTTAAGGGGAGTGGCTGACAAAGCAGAATGTAGTTAGTTGAATTGAAGGGGGTAGTTTGGGAGCTGAAATGCAATATCTTAATAACTGACACAGTCAAAAAAAAAAAAACAAAACACACACACACACAAAAATAGAGCAACCCAGAGAGACAAATGGAAATGGAAAAAAAAAAATAGAAAAATGAGGTAATTCAAATGTAGGGAAAAATAGTCTATAGATTAAAGAAATAATAATTTTTAAAACATGATCTTCTAAACAAATCACCTGATGAAAGAGAGAAGTTTCCACTGAGATCTAAACTAGTGGCATGGAAAATCAAGTGAAATAAGTACCACAAAGCATAAGATAAAATATAACTAGATTGAAATAATGCCCAAAAAATGCAAGCAATGTGGAACAGAGATTTAAGAGAGTTAATATGAGTAATAGGAATTCTAGAAGAAGTAAAATGAAGAAATGGAGGAGAAGAAATAATCAGACAAATAATAGAAGACAATGTATTTGATCTGAGGAACTTGGATCTGCTGATTAAACGTTTCACTAAGTTCCTTAACTGCACTAATGGTAAAACCTAGGAATAAAGTCCTAAACCTAAGATAAAGAGACATTTACAAGTTTCCAGACATATAGAAAAATTACCATCAAGAGAAAAAGAATTAAAAAAAAAAAAAAAAAGAGACAAAAAGCATTAGGCTGGCATCAGAATTCTCATCCAAATCATAGTAAGATAAAAGCCAGAAGAGAGTAAGAGTCTATCAGTTGATTATGAAGAAAAAGGACTGTAACTCAAAAAGCCCAATAATTGAAGAGTAAATACAAACTCAATTCTTCATAAAAAATGCAATGATAAATAAAATTTTCAGCACCAATCAAGTAAATAAACAAGACAGAATTATCTAACAATGAACTATTTTAACCAAGGTGGACTCTCACAGACTAATTGGAATCCAATTTCTCAAGGTAAGATAAGGAATAAGAGAAAATCTAAGAAGGAAAAATAAAACACAAATTAGACACCAAAGGCTAGTTTATGTATCTTTAGTGTCTTCAATGTATTGATTAATGTCACAAATGTTTTTTAAAAAGAAAAAGAAAATCCTAGAATTTATACAAGTTAACAAGGTTATCAGATGTGGGAGAGATCTTTTTAATGAGAACAGAAACTCAGAAATTAAGAAAAATGTAGACAAACATTTACTCTTATATGAATATCTTTTTTAATATAAAAGGTGGAAAACAGTGCACAGAGAGTCCCCATTTGGATGTAGACCTATCTGTAGAAGCCATTTACAGCAAATACTCTCAGACTTAAAACATTAAAATTAACCTCTAAGTTAGCAAAATTTGATAAGTTTAAAATGGAATTACTGTGTCATGTGGTAGCTCTATTTTTAGTTTTCTGAGAAACCTCCATACTGTTTTCCACAGTTGCTGTACCAATTTACATTTCCTCCAGTGTATGAGGGTTCCCTTTTCTCCACATCCTCACCAGTATTTGTTATTTGTGTTCTTTTTGATGATAGCCATTCTGGCAGGTGTGAGGTGATATCATTATGGTTTTGATTTGCATTTCTCTGATGACTAACAATATTGAGCTTCTTTTCATGTGCCTATTGGCCATCTGTATGTCCTCTTTGGAAAAATGTCCATTCAGGTCTTTGTCCTTTTTTAAATCGGGTTCTTTGTTTATTTAATGTCAAGTTGTATGAGCTGTTTCTATATGTTGGATATTAATCCCTTATCAGTCACATCATTTGCAAATATTTTCTCCCATTCAGTAGGTTGTCTTTTTGTTTTGTTTATGGTTTCCTTTTCTGTGCAAAAGCTTTTAAGTTTAATTAGGTCCCATTTGTTTATTTTTGCTCTTACTTCCTTTGCTTTAGGAGACAGATCCAAAAAAACATTGCTATGATTTATGTCAAAAAGTGTTCTCCCTATGTTGTCTTCTAAGAGTTTTATGGTTTCCATCTTACATTTAGGTCTTTAATCCATTTTGCGTTTATTTTTGTATATGATGTTAGAGAATGTTATATTGATAATTTCATTCTTTTACATGTAGCTGTCCAGTTTTCCCAGTACCACTTATTGAAGAGACTGTCTTTTCTCCATTGTATATTCTTGCCTCCTTTGTCGTAGATCAGTTAACCATAAGTGTGTGGGTTTATTTCTGGGCTCTCTATTCTGCTCCATTGATCTGTATGTCTGATTTTGTGCCAGTACCATACTGCTTTGATTACTGTAGTTTTGTAGTATAGTTGGAAGTCAGGGAGTGTGATTCCTCCATCTCTGTTCTTCTTTCTCAAGATTGTTTTGGCTATTCAGGGTATTTTGTGTATCCATACAAATTTTAAAATTATTTGTTCTAGTTCTGTGAAAAATGCCTTTGGTATTTTGATAGGGATTGCACTGACTCTGTAGATTGCCTTGGGTAGTATGGTCATTTTAACAATATTAATTCTTCCAATCCATGAACACAATATATCTTTCCATCTGTTTGTGTCATCTTCAGTTTCTTTCATCAGTGTCTTATAGTTTTCTGAGTACAGGTCTTTCATCTCCTTAGTAGGTTTATTCCTAGGTATCTCCTTTTTTTTATTGTTTCCTTTCCATGTCTGTGAAAAACTTTAACTGAGTTACCATTCTGCTTTACATCTTACAGTGTCTTTCTAATTTTATTCACCATTGTTTAGTTTCCTAAACGTGTAGAAACAGGAATTTGGGAGCTAGCTTTCTTTGCTGTATTCAGGAACATAAATACTTGGATTGGAGGGAAGAGACTGTTCATTCACATTTGCTCAATGCTGAGTCCAATATGTCAATGAAAGCATTCTCATTTTGTTTTTTGAAAGGTTTTGACATGAGGTTTGTTTTGTTTTCAACAGTAAGGGATGCCTGCTTATTTAGAAGGATCGCACAAAAAGAAAAAAAATAATTTACAATTTTATTAATACAAAGTTCAAAAAGTTATATTGTTTTTAAATTACATGTGAAACTTAAGGGAAAATAAATGAAAGACTAAGGAGCAAAGGCCTCTAATGGGAAAGCCATGCTTAAAAATCAGCTAAGCTTCATGTGTTATTTATAAGGTGCCAAGGGCAAAATTGTGAGAAGGAATTTTGCCTTTTCCATTCTCTTTTCATCTGTTAGTTTCTTTTCTTTGTGAAGTATGTGTACTTAAATGCTACCTGGAACAGACCAAAGCAGTCCATAAAAGTAGTATTAATTACTAGATAATCCAGCACTATAGTCTGCCTCTCATATTGCTTGGCCTTTAGCCTTCACCTTCTCTTTATAGCTCTAGATCAATAGAGGATTCAGGGACATAGAATGTGTTCACTAGGCTTTTATTTTAATCTTTGCATGTATTGCTTTCATTTTTAAGAAATAAGTAAAAATATTAAAGTCAACAATAATTATACTTTAACATTGCAAAATATGTCATTCCAGACTTGTATCTAAGCACATGTATATAAATAAATGAATGTGGTATGAATAAATGAATAGATGAGGAGTGAATGAATGAATGAATAAACAAATGACTAATTTAACAAAATGAAGAAGTGTATGTTTGTGAGTGTGTATATATATATATACATATATATATATGTATATATATATGTATATATATATAAAACCTGTTCTTTCATTTGACCACAAACTCTGATTATCTCTTCATGCCAGTAAATTTAGAAACAGGTTGTCATTAGGATACACTGTTAATGGTAAAGAATCACACATCTTTTCGGAACTGTAATCTGGCCACCTCTTACTTATGATTTGATTTTACTTGATTAATTGCATATAAAATATGTAGCTTTTATAGGCCTTTTGCAATATTAAATAGAGAAACTACTCAAAATCCCAAATATTTATGCTCTCTCTTCATTGAATTCATAGAATAGCAATTTTTATTATCTAGTCCAGGAATCAGAAAACTTTTTCTGTAAAGGGCCAGATAGTAAATATTTTAGGCTTTGCAAGCTCCACGGTCTCTGTGCAATTTCTTGACTCTGCTATTGTAATGCAAAAGCAGCCAATGACAAGAAGTTAACAACTGAGCATGGATTTGTTTCAATAAAAATTTATATACAAAAATTGTCAGTGGTACAATTTGGACGGTTTTATCACCTAACCCCATTTTGCTGGTTAAACCAAGGCCCTGAAAGCTTAAAGAACTTTGCTCAAGTCTCGAAGCTAGTTAAAGACACAAGAGCTACTAGGATATGTGTCTATAAAACCCTAGTCCAGTGTTCCTTCTATATCCTGAAATATCAGCTTTTATTTTTTGTCCCTCTCCAATTCTAATGGTATACCATCCCCCCAAAACTATAAATATACATTTTCATTCCCAATATTTGATTTATCAATTCTATTTTAAAAATATACTTAGAACTACTTCTAAACACCTCCCCTGCTACCATCGTGTTTTCCACACCACCATCATTAGTCCCTTGGGTAACTGCAATAACCTTGCATCTCTGTCTCTGCTTCAGCCTTTGCCCCACTTCAGTCTGATTTTGACAAGAAAACAAGAGTGATCCTTTAACAGAGGAGTCAGGGCCCTCCTAAACTGAATAAATCTTTATCACGACCTTAGTCCCTCCGTGATCTGGCTGTCTATGGCCTCTGACGTCATGTCCCACCACAACCTCATTACCTCTGCCTCAGCAACTCTGGTCACCTGGCTTTTCCTTCAATCACTCCAGGCCTCAAGGATAGATATCCACACTCCTCATTCCCTCACCTTTCTAGACGTTTACTCAAATGCCACATTCTTAGTGAGGTTTTTCCTGGTTGCCATGTCTAAGTTGCAATGCATCTCTCTCACACACACACACACACGCACACACACACACACACACGCACCACACACTTTGTGTCTTCCTTCTTGCTTTATTTTTCCTCTTTGCATTTATATAAGTATTTTTTTAGGTGTGTATTCCCGCACCCACCAGATTACAAGCTTCATAAGTACAGGGATTTTCATCTGTTTTATTCATCACTTCACTCCAACACTTAAACCAATGTATGGCATACAATGATTGTTCAGTAAATAATTGTATAGTGAATGAATGAATATAAAAGTCTGGTTGACTCACAACTAACCTTGAGTGCTGAGCATACTGAGTTTAAAGTTCAAAGTAATTTGGGGTTTGCTTCCCTTAATGGTCCAAGAAAAAGAGTTGAAACAACTATTTATTTATATACTGGAAAAGGTGAAGAAATGAGGGGTGTGGAAATCTGCTCCTGAGACAGGCGTGCCTGGAGTGTTTGAGGGAAGAGCCGGGTGACCAGGGTTGCTGAAACAGAGTTAAGGACATTGTGGTAGCAGATGAAGTGAAAACGCAACAGGTGGCCAGATTGTGGAGGGGGCCTTAATGCAGTGATAAAGATTTATTCAGTATATGTAAATAATATTTTTAAGTCTCCAATTTCAGGTATTCTTTCCTAAAAAACACGTGAAATAATAAGGATGGTAGAATGGCAAGTTCGTTCTGAATCTCCAATAAACTTGAATTCTTGAGGACAGGTACATAATCCTTAAGAAGACTGTTATCTGAGAAGTAAAGAGCCTTACTCCTAACTTTTGAAGGTCCATTTCTGCAGATCTAAGCATTATGTATTAATTTGAGGAGTATAGAAATCTTGAATTTAGATTTGAAAAATAGTTTCCTGAAATGTATACTAAAAACATTGCAGTAATCCGAACACAATTTGACCTTTGGGATGAAGGGGATGGAGGAGCGTTATAGAAATCACCCTGCAATCATATACCCTTGGTATTTTGCCACGTTTAATTTTGAAGGCATTTTCTGGCATCCCTCTCAGATTCTTCCACATACCATATTTACATTAATTACACTAAGAGATATAATTATAACTCATGACTAATTTGTTTTTAAAAAGAAGAGAAAGAACCCACAACAAGAAGCATGTTAAAAATAACACTGAGAATATAATTTAAGTATTAGACTTAAACCATTCAGTGTCAAAATACAGGCTTCTATCCCTAAGCTGCTTTAAATCTACATCATTACAACATGATTTGATTTGCCTGAACAATAAAAGACTAAACTTTTACAGGAAGTGACCCTTTAAAAAATGTATCTGTGCTTTTATAGTGTTTTAAGGAAAAAGATTAGCTTCATCTGAGTGTTTTCTATGTGTATACAGTTTGACTTTTGAAAAAGATTTGTCATTCATTATGCTTATTCTTAAGCCAGTCAGTAGGTTGCCTGAAATTAACAGATGAATTTTCAGATACTGAAATAGATTAGTTTTGCACCAGACGTATGGTACAAAAAATACCATAACCATTGATGTTTTTTAAAGTTGTTTGAGGTTTTGAAGTGTTTTTATAATATCATAATACATTCAATATATAATACATTTTTAACTTTAAATTTGTTGCGTAATATATTTTTAAATCTGATTTGTGTCATTGTGCTATGTTTATGAAGATTAGAATTCTCAGTTTATTTTTTATATATGGAAGTTTTAAATTATATATTTTCACATTTAACAATTTAGTATTAATGTTTCTAATTGGATTTATTTTTTTCCAACATGTGACACATTTAATATCCTTAATATGTAAATTACTCATACAAATTGAAAAGAAAAGCATTACAATCCAATTAGGCAAAAGCACAAAAGGTTTACACAGAAAGTTCATGGAAATAGTACAATTAACCAATGAATTTAAGATACAATAGTTTTAACAATAATCATCTTCAGGACATTTAGTCATAAATATAAATATAATACATATAAAAATGTTATGTTGTGAAAATATGCTCTCAAATGAACTAATAGTCTTGATTACCTAATTTTAAGGTTGCCATACATCCGTGGGTATGAACTATGTTCTTTTACCAACTGAACCATTTGAAACCACTGCTTGCTCCTGCCAGATAGCTCTTTAGTATATATCCCTAAGTGGGGGGCCTCTTTCCTTCATTCTAGAAATTAAATTTTTAAAAAGTTTGCTGTCCTTAAGTATGGTTGCCTCTAAAACTATAGTGATATCTGTATGTGCACCCTTAACAGAATTCTTGAAAAGTCTAGTTAATTGAAAATACACTAATTATCAAAATGGGTAGATAATATATTATAGTTTTTAACAAGCTATATATAATGCTGCATATATAAAGACATATGTAGTAGATGTATAGTGACAAAAGCATAGAAATTGTGTTGATAAAGCATGTTGTTTTTTTCCCTTGAGCAAAAATTAAAGTGCTGGGTTTCAGGTTCTTATGATAAAACAAACAATCTAGTAACTTAATATTTATCAGTTAAAAAGAATTTAACTAGGTTCATCTTCTAGTTTTTCAAATCCAGAATAAGGAACTCAGGTTACCAAATAATCAGTGATGATGAACGTTACATCAATTAAAAGTAGGTATGTGTTGGGACTTCCCTGGCAGTCCAGTGGTTGGGACTTCGCCTTCAAGTGCAGGGGGTGAGGGTTCGATCCCTGGTCGGGGAGCTAAGATCCCACATGCCTTGGGGCCAAAAAACCAAAACATAAAGCAGAAGCAATATTGTAACAAATTCAATAAAGACTTTAAAAATGGTCCACATCAAAAAATCTTATAAAAAAAAAAAAAAGAAAGTAGGTATATGTTAAAAATTATAGAAAATCCGGGGAAATTTTTTAAGACAAACTTGAAAACATTCTTGAACTAGATGTAATGGCACTGAAGTCACTTGACTTAAATTCAAAACCATCTGGTTAAAAAGAAAAATAAAATTCAACTAAATAAAAGCCACAGGGCTCTTACCATGACCCCCCAAAAGATGGGTGAGAACATTTTGTGTAAAAACGAACATTTAAAGCTGTACAGCTAGGAAGACCACTCTGTATGGATGCTGGAGAGCTGAAAGGGCCGGGCAGTAGTGCACGCTGAGACAGCTTCCTCCATATCTATTCTATACACCACCCACTGAGCAGCTGATGTGGAGTTTAAAGAATTAATATCAGCTTAGGGGATAAACTTGATTGATCTAAGGATAAATGTATACCTCAACACACCTGTCATTGGTTCACTTAGGTATGAGCATGTGTCCTAATCCTGACCAAAGAGATATGAGAAAACCCCAGCCAGTTCCATGATATTAAATCCAGGTCTGCGTTGGCCCAGGGCAGGAGTGTAACATCCTCTGTGTTCCTGCGTCTTGTGTGTTTGTACACTTACTTTCTTAACCAGTGTGCTAGAGGCCACCCTGTCGTCTTCTGGTAGGTGTGTGTGGGGTCCTCTGTCCATACCTCCTGGGAGGGGCCCCTGCCATCTGGTCCCATTACTTTCGTCAGTAATGTATTTGTCAGGGTCCACACCAGGCATGGATGGGGGCTTGGAATGTTTTGTCGTGTTTCTTCAGTACCATGGATTTGAAATGAACTCAGCCTTGCTGTGAGCATCAGAATCCCTGAAGAGTTTGTTCAAAATTGGGAAACATTTGCAACGTCACCCCAGAATTAGTCAGCCTTATTCCCCTTCACTTCCAAGTAGAAGTTAAGAAGTTTCAAAACAAGCAAAGAGCTATTTTTAGAAGAAATATGTTACACTCAGAAATGGTGAGATTTCTGGAAACTTTTTTCTCAAAGATAACAATGGGAAGCCACGCACTTTTTCCCACTGTACACAAAGAAGAATGAAGCTCAGACCCTAATGCCACTGGCAGCAATAACCATGAAGTCATTCAGCCTTAGGATAAAACCAACTTTTATATTTGAACTGAAGAATCAACTAATCCTGAAACAAGGCCTACTTCTGGAGTACTAGTCATATGAGTTAAGACGTGTCTTCACTCTTTAAGTCAATTTGATTTGTGTATTACTTGCAGCTTCAGGCATTGTAACTGATATAGAACTTGGTAGATATTTGGCTCAAGATGAGAACTAAGCGTGAGTTTGCAAAAGCTATGACCCATAAAAGAAAAAGTCAGAGTAACAATTTAAAAACACGTAGAATCTGTAAAATAAAGCATGAAGTGAAAGCACATGTTCATTCTTCTCTGTAGAGAGTCCTGGAAAGCTACTTAAAGCAACATGCCATTTGATCTTAAGTGATCACCAACTCTGTGATTACCTCCTACCTGGGATTTAGTGTGCAGATTCAACCTCTAATCTGGATTGTAGGGAGAATTTCATGGTTTACATTTTGAACTCTGCTTGGAAACCTCTTTGAAGATCAGCCAGAAGATTATGGTAGTGCAGATAACCTGCAGAAGCTTACAGCTGTCTGCCTATAGTTCATGCTGAGCAAGTAGTCGTTTTCGCAATGTGATAAAAATCGGATTACATTGAACATCACCTTCTACAGGTTATTATGTTCTCATCACCAAAATACACTAATCCCCTCTCTAATTTTTCTGATTTTCACAGCAGGGGAGTGCTAAAAGTGTTTTCCTCTTAAAATGTGTATGTGATTCTTACTAAGAATGAAGTGTTCTTTTTTATTTGGGGTAGCAACTGACATACATGGTTCTACAACACTCAACATTTGCTATTTTGTTTTGCCTTATGTATAGATGGTTGGGTATAATATATTATAATTTTTATTAAATTGAGCTATATAATGTAATCCTTATAATGGTTTTCTTTAAGAAAGTATTATAAACTTTTTTCTTGGCCCAATTTTGAAAACCTGTTGCTTTCAGATTGAATAAAAATGTATTTTTATTAATGCATATTTGAGTATTTTTATGAATACTATTTTCTTCAAAAATTGCTTCATTTTTAAAGCTAAGATTGTGTGAGTGCAGAAAACTATGAGTAGTCACAGTGGAACATGTTTAGCAAGTGTAAATGTATAGTAATTTAAGTCTAATTAGATTAAAACAAATCATAATTAAAGGCAATAAGTCAAATTAAACTTCCAAGTAATTTCAGTTACCAAGAGGAATGTCTCTTTATCACATATCAAAAACCAAATTACTTCCTTCTATTTATGTCATAAAACAAAAGTGACAATTTAAAAGCTAGTGATTTCTGCTCTTAACAACACAAACATCAGGATAACAAGTAATCCTCTTAAAAAACAAAAATGAAAAAATAAACTATTTTCGTAAATAAAAATACTGATTTTGCACACACATTCAGGTTTCAGTGACAGAAAAGTGAACATATCTCTATTTGTATTTTATTTAAAAAATAGATTATTAAAGACCAAATTTACAAAAATTACTGTGCATAGGAAAAGTTAACCAAAGTATATAATTACATTTGTCCCTATTATATACCTCTTGTTTTTGTATTTTTTTTCCTCACAGCACTAAATATGGAACTTCATTAAATCTCAGCATTTACATATTAATCATGTAAATAATTTTTTCATTATGAGTTACCAGTTCATATTAGAATCTTTTTTGGGAGGGAGGGAATGAGAATGTTAGCATTTTGTAAAATACCTGGGCATTGTCTCTCTTCCATTAAAATAAATTTAAAAATTAAAAATTCTACATAATCAGTATTATTATCTACTGTTCCCTTAAACACTGGGAAAAAAATTACCTGAAAAGTTATTCTGCATTGTAATATTTACCTCTAGTGTGTAGAAACACAGAATCTATAAATATGAAAAATAAATATTAACAGTGAATAATTTTATGTTGGTTCTTTTACTGTCAATTAAAAGTAGGATTTTTCATATATCAAAAATTAATTTATATTAGAAAAACAGATACATAGGTTAAAATATAATGAAACAATACAAATTTTATAGGGCATTATTCATCATATTGCTAAAACTTATAAGAATAAAAATAGTGATTTGCTTGTAGTATGTGAGGCTGATGTTACTTACTCAACCTCATGTGCTGTGTCTTGTACTGCCAATATTGGTTAGGGGTTTCATCCATCATCTCCCATAGGGATACCTATAGGCATCTGCGTCAGAATGGCTGGAAGTGGTTGTATATTCTCGAGCTAGTTTCTCCAGGTGAAACTAATGACCTCATACTGTTATCAGATCTATATTTGATAATATAGATTATTAAATAATACCACACATTAACCAAATGACTGTTGCAGTTTAGCATTACACACACACACACATTTCCAAGTACATCAACAAATAAAGTACACTGCTTAATCACTTGATATATGTTAAAGTCAAAAACATATGCATTCTAAGGCGAAAATATACGTAATTGAAAACAGCAGCAGTCAGTTGTGGGACGTTAAAGAGATATAAAGAGACATTTTGGAAAAACGAAAAAACAAATTAGGTGCCTAATAAGCATATGAAAAGATGCGCAATCTCATTCTGTTAAAAAATAAAATAACCTTCCATATTAGCAAAAATTTTAAAACTTTATAATATCCAGTATTGGTCAGGATATAGGGCAACAGTCATTAATATACACTGTTGGTGAAATTTAAAATGGGTGCCATATTTGGGAGCAGACTTTTGACTATATAGGCCAACTTCCAGTAGTAGAGATTCCTTTACCATGTATCTTGCAAAGATATCATGTATCTTTGCAAATAAATCTTTGCAAAATTATGCCTAAATGCATATAATAAATATACTCATTCAAGATTGTTTAAAATAGCGAAAAATGGAAAAGCAACTAGTTAGATTTTTTCCCTCTCTTTCATTTCCTTCTTTCTTCCTTGAGTGTAAGGCTCTTTGATGATTTCATTCATCAGATATTCAGCAGAAAGTTTACACTGTCAGGTATACTAAAAACTCATAAGGAGTCATTGCTGGATTTTACATAGTGCCCTATTTTTTTTTCAATTTTTAATTTTTTTTTTAAATTTCTAGAAGATCACTTCAGCTGCAGTGTATGTGAGAAAGCTGGTAATGGCAAGGAGATGGAAATAATGCACATGAGCAGAGCAGTTATACAAAATCAAACCTTAGGATAGTGTGCCAATAATAAAAAAATAAAGTAGATCTGTACATGTTGATTTGGACAAAGGGCCACATTATATTAAGGTTATGAAGGCGAAGAGTACACATAAATGCATGTGGAAATACATAAGCATTTCTTTTCAGAACGGTAACAAAATTTAATATTAATTACCCTTCATGAACGGAAATAAAAAGTAAAGAAACTGGAGTAAGGCAGACATTTTATTTCTTTTAATTGCAAAAATTTCTGTATTGCTCACATTCTTACAATGCTTTTGTATAACTTCTATGATTTTGTAACAGAATTAACTAGTTTAGGATTATAGACCATTTTTTTCTTTATATGTTATAAATTAAAAGTAATTATAATTACCATTTAAAATTTTTCTCCAATTTATATTGTTCTAACAACTTGTCTCAAAATATTTTATAATTTTTAAAATACTGTGACAGTATTTTATTAGGCTTCTTCTTTTTCCTTAACATTTCCTAATAAATAAGTAATTGACAACAGCTAAGAAAATACAACTTAAACTTTACAAAATAAATTAATTAAAAAGGAATTTTTATTTCAGTTTGTTTAAAGTTTATTGAGTTATCGAAGTCTATGATAACATATATACCCTCAAAATGGGGCGTAACTTTTTGCAAGAATTAGATTTTACATAGCCCCTATAGTCCTACATTTCAGATACACGTCTGGAGTTATTTTTGTAAAACAACATAATAAATAACTTTAGTATCTTCTCTTACACTAGAATAGAGGGGCTTGAAACAAGATAGATTGGCTGAGAAGGAGTTTCATGTTTAGAAAAAGATAAAATCCTAAAAAAAAAAAGAATAAGGCCATCTGCAAGAGTCATTTATGTATCATTTTTGACTTTTAATATTAATTTCATACAATATTTGTCCTTTTGTGATTGACTTATTTAACTTGGTATAATGTCTTCAAGTTTGTTTCATCCATGTTGTAGCACTTGTCAGAATTTCCTTCCTTCTTAAGGCTGAATAATATTCCATTGTAGTATATACCATATTTTGTATATCCATTCATCCATCGACGGACACTTAGGTTGCTTCCACCTTTTGGCCATTGTGAATAATGCTGGTATGAACATAGGTGTACGAATACCTGTCTGAGTCTCTGCCTTCACTTCTTGGGGGTATATATCCAGCAGTAGAATTGCTAGATCATAAGACAACTGTTTAATTTTTTGAGGAAACAGACAATTAAAAAGGTAAATTATGGGTTATGTGTATTTTAGCACAAAAAACAAAAACAATTAATTTCTGCTTGATATAAAGATTCTTAACTCACTAAAAGGCGCCAAACTCTGATTGTGCATCAGAGAATCTCTGACAACTAAACCAGCCTAACTCTGCGCTTCACACAGTCTTGACTCTTCTCTGTCCTGACTTGTATTTTCAGGTCCATAATCTTTACACTGTTCCAGCCTTCCCCATCCCAACAGGATGTGTCCTAGCGCACATACAGCCCCTTTTTGACGTAGAGAGGGTTCTGCCTCCTCAGTTCCAGGAAGTTTGCTACTGTTTATTGTGTTTTCTCAGATTCAGAATAGTTTAGAAGTCAGAAAGCCTGGATCCAATTTCTATCCCTGCCTTTTACTAAAACTATGAATTTTCAAAAATCGTTTATTTTTCTTGATTTGCTATTTGCTCACCCATTCATTTTTTTAAAAAATCAGTTGAGCACCAACAATTTTCCAGGAACTATGCCAGGTGCTAAAAATGCAAAGAGATCATGACGTACCTCTTCTGTCAAGCAGTTTACAGTTACTGGGGCAAAAATAGCTCTCTAATACCCTTCAGAGGGATAAAGTAGGGAACTTCTAAAAAGTAATCCGTGAGAAGTGGCTTTGTATATTTTAAACATTAAATGCATGCAGTGTGATTAATATTATTCACACTGGTTCCTATCGCACTTCGGGTACTCTCAAATCCACATAAGAAATTGGAGAAGGAGAGATTATAATGGTAAAGTAGAAGAACAGCACTCCTTATTTGTACAGCAGAAACACCACCACCAACACCAAAGAGCTCTGACCAGTAATTTATATTTTTAATATTAAAAAAATTTCACCCAATTTAAAATATTTGACCTCTCCAAATTCTTGTTTCCTTTCCATAAACCACAAACTTATGTCTACTGATGACTCTCACGGTGTGTGGACATAAAGGGAAGGGCTGCATAGCTTTCTCTCCCTTTAATTAAAAATGGAAACAGTAATTAGAAAAAATAATAGAGGAAATAATCCCTGCCTTAGGAGGACATTCAACACGTCAGAAGAGGTCCTATAGGCAACTGTCTATGGGTATTACCTTAACTGATCTAATACATAAAGAGTTGAATAAAAAAAGTGTCAATCAGCCAACATTTTCCATTCTTTATTAATTTTCTTTTTCTGTTTATTTATTTCTGTTTCTGTTTATTCTGTTTATTATTCTGTAATTTTCTGTTTATTTCTATGCAGTCAAATGGAAATATCAGTTGCATGGTTAATATCCATCATCAAAGAGCAATTAGATGTCCCCATTATCTTAGTCTTGGGTATTCTATTAAACAATGCCAAAATAAAGCGGCACCGGTCTTTATTAAAATGCAGTAAAACAATTAAAATGTTTTATCCTCGTTACTACATTGCTAACATATAAAGATGCCTTGCCACTGAGAAGCCAGCATAAAACAATGTAACTTGAACCAGTCAACTAGTGAATCAACTTGCACAGGAAGGGGGAAGCAGTTGGGGAAAACAAAATGTTTTAGTTGTGTTATTCTAGAGAAATGTAGAGACAAATTTGCTACTTGGTTTCAGTTTCAGGAATTAGATTATTTGGACTGATCATTAGTATGTCTGTATTAAAACAATAAAATATGCATTAGTTATGATCAATGTTAAAATTTATCCTCATTCCTTGAAAGAATGTTTCCTGAACATCCCCTCTACACCAGAGTAAGTGTCACATCAGCTGCCACGGAAGCACAAGACTAGGCATATAGTCCAATCTTGGAAATTCAAGGAAGGCTTCATGGAGAAAGGAACACACATACTGAGACAAAAAGAGAAGTTACACTAGCAAATTCAGAAGAGTGCGAAAGTGCTTCCAGCATATACATAACAGCAGGTACAATGGACAAGAGGTAAGCAAGAAGGGACACATCTTAAGAGTTGGGAATAACTCAGTATTTGAACATTGAAGGCAAAGGGGGAATATTTGATAGATAAAATTGGGGAGTTATCAGAGAGCAGATCAAAAAGGAACCTGTAGTCCGTTAAGGAGTTTTGACTTCTTTCTCAAGCAATAAGAATGTCCAAAACCTATAGCCAAGAGTGACTTTTGACCTTGTGTGACAAAAAGAGTAGGATGATGATTGTGGGTTTTTTTCAACCATCTTTGAAATGCACCTGCTAACCTGAAACCAAGAGACCTAAATTGTGATAATATTTCAGTGTCCTGTGGAGATGGTTATGTCAGAGGTATTGTGCTTGGAAACTGAGTGTGTCTTTTCCGCCAAAATAATAGAATTTGCATCAGAAAATAAAGCCCCCTCCCACCACAAAGAGACAGTCGGGAAGAAATTGCAGGATAGAAAAGCAACCAAAGGAAGCCAGATATGCACTTATTAAAAAGGAAGCCACAGAATGGCAAAGATGTCTTTCCAGACATATGTGTCTGACATGTGGTAGGTGTTTAATGACTACCTGCTCACCGAAGAGCACGTTGGTACAGCCTGCGGAAAGGGGAAATTATAGAGGAGACAATGAATGCTGTGTCATAGGGTGAGGATGCAAAGACTAGAGTAAAGGAATGGTTTTAAAGGGAGGAAAAAATAGAGGGGAGAAAGAAGTACTACAGAACAAAAAAGCTGGAGGGAAAGGAAATGTGTAATCGCAATTTATTCTTAGAGTGGCAAACTCTTAGCAAAAGAAGAGAGCATTGAGTCAGTTTTAGAGGGTCTGTAAAGTCAGCTGCGGCACACATAAGAAGACATGAAATAAAGGTACAGAGCACACAAGGGCCCTGAAGAGCAAGACGAGCTTACCTGAAAAATTACAGCAAGAAGGCATTGGAGCTCAAAATAAAGCAAACCTGAATAATTGAAATCTGTTTGGGTTTAACGTAAGTACACAGAAAGTCTGTTTTTCAATCTTTCCAAAAGGAAATTAAATTTATGCCAAATCCCCAAATTTGGTTGAAAGGCCAAGTTTTAGAACTCTAATCAAACTTTGTCTCAAGTAGAAATATTTCAATCTAGATAGATTTTATAGGCAAGACTTCATATTTTATGACAAAGCACCCTAGCTCTACTACCCAAAGAGCCCACAGAGACAGCTCGAACAGTCAATTTTGACCCTGAAAATAAGGAACTCCATCACTTCCCTTCTTGTGTAGGTGTGATAACTGTGGATAGGCAATAGCACTGACAGGAGAGATGCGGGAGAGAAAAAACATTTTCTGAATAAGGGTAATACTGGAGAACTATAAAAACTCACATTCCCATTTTATGTGGAAGCCAATTTTGTATCTAGAATAAATTAGCCAGAATCCAGATGACTTGTCCAATGGATTCTTCTTTCTCAAGAATTTTTTACTGTGTTTTTTTTCGGGGAAATTCTGTTATTATCATTGTTTCTATGAGGACCCTTTATCCACTAAGATTTATCACGCACATACTATATAATAAGCTAAGTGTTAAGTAACTTTCATTATCTCATTTACTCCTTATACTCTTTCTATAAAGTAAATATTAGTATTATTCCCAGTTCAGATGAGACAAAATTGAACTCTACTTCAACAATCGTGTCGTTAAAGCTTATTATGCTGTACTTTCTTCTACTTGCTTGCATTTTAAAGAAATACACTTAACTTTCTTTATTGCAAGAGAAATTGGATTGGATTTCATTGTTATCATCATGGAGGAGCAGAGGCAAGGTTGGTGGGGTGCTATAGATGGATTTATTAAGCATCAGCTTTGCATCAGACATCACCT
The DNA here is from genome assembly GCF_965194825.1 of Balaenoptera physalus. Lineage (NCBI taxonomy): Eukaryota > Metazoa > Chordata > Mammalia > Artiodactyla > Balaenopteridae > Balaenoptera > Balaenoptera physalus. Next base: position 133,493,265 of record NC_138884.1, read on the forward strand.
GGATGCTTTCCCACTATATCTCACTCGCTGTCAACAACAATCCAAAGAAAATTTTGAAACCTTCTACATTGCACAAATAAGGAAACCAATTTTATGAGTCTGTCACCTGCTTAAGATGCATCAGTTACTAACAATTTGATGGAATATTTTAATTTAAATCCCATTGGTAGAACTATTGGTTTATGTATTTCCTCCCAAATTAGTCTTATCACACACATTTTTCTAGAGCATTACAATAAAATTGCACTTCTTAATATCCCAACTCCATATCCACTGGTTAGATTTGTCAGTTTTGAATATTTTTCTTTATCAACATTAGTAGATTTCATCCACACTCTGAGGCCATCTCATTCTCCATAGTGACCAGAAGTATTTCACATCCCATCTTGTTTCATAAAAAGTGACCAGAGCCAGAAGTTTCTATATTTTTTAAACAAAGAAACAATAAATTTATGAAGAACGTGCAAGACGAAGGGGTTTAGGCCAGGGGTGGTAAAGGATGAGGCAATAACTAGGAAGATAAGGATTAGGTTGGCATGTTTGTTTGTACTGATTTCTGGGCCCTACAATCCGCATCTCTTGTGAATGTCTTCCATCCTTCTGGTACGGGGAGGGTACCTTTCGCATGACCTGTTTGGGGAGGAAGAGCAAGTATGTGTGTGTTTGGCGGGGGGCGGGGGGAATGTCACAGTGACCTTCCTGCTTCTGCCATTTTCTCAAACTCCTTCAGAGTAAGCTATTTACTATGCCAAGGTGTCACATTTTGGGGTGGTGTGTCCTGAACCCCATCACCACCCTACCCTGCTTTACCTTTCCCAGAAACCACAGCCAAGGCACCTGCATACAGTTCTGCTTCCCCCTCAGCCTTGTAACTGCACCCGGGCTTTCCCCTCAGCGGCCCTGTGTGAACTGTGGGTGTAACGAAGAACTGCAAACTCTTTCCGGTTTCTCTCTCTTGATCTGCATCCATCCTCACCAAACCTCAGCCAAGGGAATATGGACATATGGTTAGAATACCTGGCCTCTACTCACTAAGGCAGGAAAACCTTCCCCACCCCAGTCATGACAAAAAAATCTCCAGACTGGGGCATAAAATCACCCTCAGGGGAGAACCACTGCTCAAATATTCCCTGTCGGCCTCTGACCATCTGTAGTGCTTTCCTGACATCCGTTATCCCAGCTCCTCTAACAATAGAATAAGCACTTAATTCTCAATTAAACTCTTTATTTCTGGCTTCCATGAGCTTCTGTATTCTAACCAAAACTGACTGAGAGGGAGGACATAACTGATCAATTCTTTTCTGCACGGGACTAATCCAAAATAGATTAAATTTAGCCACATAAAATATTTAAGTAGAAGTTAAAAATTCACATGGTTTATGTTTCTTCCCCACAGATAATTTTTCAATGTAATAGAATCCTTATTTTTTAAAAGAATGCTCTTTTCATTTTTGGAAAAATACCCATCTTCTACAATCAATTGGTTTTTTAAAGAAAATGTGACCTATTTGGCAAGGTTATTTCTTGGGAGATAGCTGCTGGCTTATAATTTTAGAATATGTTTATGCAAGAGTTAGATTATAATTTACCAAAATGTAACATACAAAAAGGCCAGCCGAAAATAAGAGTATGGGATGTGGTTGGGGTAGAGGTTATTTTGTACTATGGATGCATAGGTAAGACACACGAGAGAGAAAGTAGTATTTTCCCTTAATTGTCAATGGCTTAACTGGACTAGAGCCAAGAAGAAGTAAACAGAAAAAGTGAAGGCTTTGATGCTTCCTAAACAGGGTTAGGTCTAGTTGACATTAGATTGTATTGACAAAACAAACAAACGAACAAAAAGAGCCCCTTCTTTTTGTTTGTTTATTACAATTTCACCTTCAATGCAGTTTGATTAATTTTCTCACAGATAATACTTTTAAAAATTTATGTATTATGCAATTGTGAGGCTGCACAGGCTTTGAAATTCTCCAATGAAGGGTATTATAGAGGCGCCAGGTAACTAGAGATACTATATAAATCTTGACTGAATGTTTCAAAGTATAGAATTTCATGCCTTTCTTCTCCCATCTGTGCCCTAATCCTGCCTCTGAGAAACAAAGCATCAGGGGCACTTCACAGTGTGGTGCAAAAAATATAAATAAAACTTTAAAAAAAATCTCTTTAGTGAGTCGGCATCCACTGAAGTCATGCCAGCCTGTGAATTACAGTTTGCAGAAGCTTTAGAAGTGAGGATAAAATTGCAGCATATCATATCCCATGTGAAATGAAGAAATGTTTTTTCTTGTATATGCCATATAACAAAACAATACTCCGACCTAAATTGATTCACTTTCTAAAACACTGTGTTTCTCGGCTTCTGAAATCTTTCATCCATATTCTTCAGTCTACTGCGCACATTTTATAACACTCAAGCCATGGACTGAACATGGTGCCGCAGTTCTGGCTGTGGCTCCAGCCTGACCCAAGAGCATATGCATTTTAAGCTTAAGAAGGAGAAGCAATTGCAGCATGTTGAAATTTACATACTTGTTTTTTTCTTGGAATCTGTTAATATACTAGTTGCTAAATGCATGTTGTAGGTCTTACAGACTCTGAACTTGTGTAATGATATAAAAACACCATAGCATGAAATTTCTACTAAAGGTATCATAAACAGTATCTTGACCTTTAGTAAATCCCCACCGTAAAAAACTTACACTTTAGTGTAGGGTATGAAGAGTTGGTAGGATAATATTTTGATATATCAGCCTTGGCATTTTTTCCCCCTTCATGTAAATCTGTGGCTTCCCCACAATCCAGACTGCATTCATTATGTGAAGGAAATGATGTTACAACAGAATCAGAGAAAATTTCTTTTCTTTTTCTTCCCATTTCTTTTCCTTGAAAAGCGTTAGAATATAACGAGCACAAAAGGAGTAAGAGAAGAAATTCCTTTTTCTCGCAGCCTAGCTAAAGTTTTCTGGGAAGAATCTAGGAGTAAGTAGACCTTGGATGTCCCTAGGAGGGCCTCACCCTTGTCTGAGCTGAGCCCTCCACCTCTAATGGTGGGGTACAGTCAGAAGTTTGGGGGACAAAGTGAGAAACAGAGGCCCCATTGTGCTGATTTAAATAGAACCCAGTGAGGAGCAAGAGCCAGATTATCCTCCTACACTGTTGTAGATAGCAGGGTATAAATGATCCACCTGGAACAGTCTCCCAAATTTTCCCTCACCCCCCCAGGGCACAGGAAGAACCACTAAAAAGTACATTATTTGAATGTATAAATAGGTTGAAAGTGGAGATAAATGGAACATAAAAACCTAAGGGAAAACAGAGGAAAAAGAAGCAAAGAACGGATAGAACAAATAGAAAATATCTTCCAAGTTGGTAAATTTTAATCCAACTATAGCCATAATTACACTAAATGTAAATAGTCTAATGACATCGATTAGAAGAGACAAATTAAGTTGAATAAAATAATTTAGACCCCAATATAGGTTTTCTACAGAAATCCAATTTAAATATAAAATACAAAGATGTTAAAATAAAACAAAATTTAAGTACTAATAGAAGACAGGAGTAATATTAATTAATATTGAAATAGACTTTAGAACAAAGCTTATTACTACATATAAAGAAGGATATTCCATAATGGAAAAGTGGTCAATTAACCAAGCAAGCATAACCATTCCAAATGTGCATGCACCCAACAACAAAGTTTTAAAAAACAAAAAGCTTTAACTGAAAGAACTGAAAAAAAAAAAATAGACAACTTACAGTTATAGTTGGAGATTTCTACATTTCTCTCTCTGATCAATAGAACGCTAAACAGAAATTCTGAGGGATGTAGAACACCTGAACAACACTATCAACCAAATTGAACCAATTGACAATTATAGAACACTACACTCAATATCATCAGAATGAATATTCATTTAAATTGCACACATAAATTAACATTCACAAAGAGAGACCATAGTCTGGACCATAAAAGGAAAAAGATTTAAAAGTATAATTTGAAATGAAACTAAATTAAACAAGAAATCAGATAACTGGAAAACCCCCAAATATTTGTAAATTAAATAGCACATCCATGTATAACTGACAGGTCAAAGTCACACAGGAAATCAGAAAATATTTCTAATCAAATAAAAATGAAAACATATCAAAGTTTGTGGGATGTGGCTAAAGCAGGGCTTAGAGGGAACTTGATGGCATTGATTGCTTATATTAAAAAAGAATCAATGACCAACATGTCTATCTTAAGAAATTATAAAAAGAAGAGCAAATTAAACCAAATGAAATCAGAAGAAGGGATATAATAAAGATAAAAAGAAAACTGGAAGAGAATAACAACAGAGAAAATCATTTAAATCAATAGCTGGTTTTTTGAAAGAAGTCAATAACTTTGATAAACCTCTAGTCTGACAAATGAACAAAAATGAGAGAAGGCATAAATTACAACTACCAGGAATAAAAGAGGTGACATCACTAGCTATTCTATAGACATATAAAAATGAACAACAATATGTTAGTTTGCTAGAGCTGCCATAACAAAGTACCACAAACTAAGTGGCTTAAACAACAGAAATGTATTGTCTCACAGTTCTGGAGGCTAGAAGTCCAAGATCAAGGTATCAGAAGAAGTCATGCTGCCTCTGAAGTTGCTAGGGAGAGGTCTGTTCCAGAGCTCTCTCCTAGTTTTGTAGTTCCTTGACTTGTGGAAGCATAACTAATCTTCACATGGCTGTCTTCTTGTGTGCCTGTCTGTGTCCAAATTCCCCCTTTATATAGTGACACCAGATATTTTGGATTAAGGGCCCAACCTACTCCAGTATAACTTCAGTTTAACTAATTACATCTGCTAATACTTTATTTCCAAATAAGATTACATTCTGAGGTACTGGAGATTAAGACTTTGCTATGGTCTGAATGTTTGTACTCCTTCCCCCAAATTCATATGTTGAAATCCTAACCTGCAAAGGTGATGGTATTAGTTAGTGGGGCCACTGGGAGGTGCCTAAGTTATGACGGTGGAGCCCTCATGCATGGCGTTAGTACTCTTAAAAAAGGAGACCCGGCAGAACTCCCTTCCTCTTTCACCATATGAAGACACAATGGAGAAGTCTGCGACCCCCCAAAAATGCTCTCACCTGGCCATGCTTCCAGCCTCCAGAACTATTAGCAATAAATGTCTGTGGTTAGTTAGTTTGCGGTATTTTGTTATAGCAGCCCGAATGGACCACGACAGACTTCAACATACAGATTTGGAAGGCATAATGCAACCCATAACACACATTCTGCCCATAAATTAGACAACTCAAATGAAATGGATACATTAGACATCAACTGTCTAAGCTTTCCCAAGAAGATACAGGTAAGCTCAATAGCCCTATAATCTGTAAAATAAATTGAATTTGTAGTTTAAAAACTTTAAACAAAGAAAACTCCACACACAGTTTCCTATGCTGACCAAGTCTACCAAATATTTAAGGAAGAAATAATACCAATTCTACACATTGTTCCAGAATAAAGAGGAAAAAAACACTTCCCAACTCATTTTACTAGTGAGCATTTAACTCTGATGCCAAAACTGAGCAAAGACATTATAAGAAAATTGCAGACCAATATCCTTCATGAACATAAAAGCAAAATCTTTCCAGAAATGCTATTAAAACAAATTCACTAATATATAAAAAGGGTAATACTTCATATCCAAATGAGTATTATCCTAGGAACTCGGCATTTGTTCAATATTCTAAAATTAATTGATATAATTCACCATTTAGCAGACTAATTAAGAGAAAAAATATGAAATTCTCAATTCAGAAATAGTCCTTTACAAAATTCAACATCCATTCTTCATCAACACTCTCAGAAAACGTGTGTTGCATATATATATATATAGACATATATATAATAGAATTCTCAAAAGTTAATAATAAGGAAACAATATACTAAATAAATGGGCAAGAGATTTGGATGCTTTCCCAAAGAAGATATATGAATAAAAAATAAGTACATTAGTTATTAGGACAATACAAATGTTAAAATCACAAAGAGATATTACTCTTAACCATATAACAATGGTTAATATAAAAAAGGGGGCGGGTAATACCAAGTGCTCCTCAGGATGCAAAGCACTGGAGCTGTCACATAGTGCTGATAGATTTGCAAAATGGCACAGTTACTTTAGAAAACAATTTGGCAATTTCTTATAAATTAAACACAGGGGCCATATAACCCAGGGATCGCATTCCTAGGTGTTCACGTAAACTGAAATCCTATGCCCACACCAAAGCCTGCACATAACCATGTGTAGCAGTTTTATTCATAATATCCTAAAACGTAAAACAACCCAAATGTGTCTCAGCAGGAAAATAGATAAACTATGGTACCTCTGTATAACTGAGTACTACTCAATAATATAAAAGAAAGAACTACTGATGGAGTCAGCAATGTAGATAAATAGTCCATGCATTTTGCTAAGTGAAAAAGCCAGACACAAAAGGTTACATTCTACATGATTTTACCCTAGATGACATTCTGAAAAAGGTACAGCTATAAGGGCAGATTTCATAATTTGTTGCCAGGGACTGTGTGTGTGTGTGTGTGTGTGTGCGTGTGTGTGTGTTTGTGGTGGGATGGGGTTGAGGTGGGTGTGGGTGACCACGCAGAAGAATAAGAGAATTCGGGGGTGGCGTGGAACTCCTTAAATCATCCTGAATGTGGTGACAGTGGTTACTCAAATGCACGCATTTGCCAAACTTCACAAAAATGTACAATAAAAACAGAAAACTCTACAGTATAAAAATTATATAATAATTTTTTTAAATTAAAAGTAAGCTATTGAAACATATAGAATGGGCATCCAAATTAGTCCCGTTTGCAAAGAACTATCCTAGTGAATAGTTACTGTATTGACTTGGCTTTTCTACTAAACACCAAATTCCCAGAAAGTAGAGATTTTGTTTTACTTGTCTCTGCACCCCAGCACTCAGTATGATGTCTGGCAAAAATAAAGTTCTCAATAAAATTTGCCATGCGTAAAAGTCAAGTGGCTCAATTAAGTGTTTTAAAGCTCAGCCAACAGATCTGATTGACGGATTCTATATAACAATATCAGAAAAAAATTAATCGATGCAAAATAAAGAGATGTACTACACATGGATGATAGAAACATTAAACCAAATTTAAAAGTCCCAAATGGCCCTTGATGAAAGGTTTATTACAGGCATAGAGTATTTATTTTAAGAAAATTCTGGATCTGTCACATAAGATTGATGTGATTAACAGTAAAGGGGAAAAAAATGGCTACACCTCAAGTTGGGACCTGAGAGAAGTGAAATCACATATCTTAACATAAATTATCAAGATCCTAGGAGGTCTAAATGAGTCTTATAGAATCACTCAAACACAGAAAAGAGAAGGAGTTCTCCTGGGAAGGTGATAAGCCAGAGTCTGAAAAGCTCATGCAGACGTGAAGCTTGATGAAAGCATTTTTATTTGAACCAGCTTAAGCACAATGGGATCCTGTGAGATTCTCACTGCACAGCTGTCCTCTTCCTTTGCAGTGTGTTTGATGTACAGAGTGGTGCCTGGAGCCCAGAGCTTTCAGATGCCCACTCAGGACCATGTGCACTTTTCCAGACTCATTTGCTGACGGAAATAATAGTGCTGTGAGTCAATTTAGTCGATGAGAAGCACTTTAGCAAGTGTCTTTCTCTGGAACCACAGATGAGAGGGAAAGAAAAGAAGCTCTTTAGCAAGTGTCTTTCTCTGGAACCACAGATGAGAGGGAAAGAAAAGATTCTACTTGTTTTGGACATTCAGTAAATTACTTGGTGAAAGAATAAATGGGTGAGTGAACGAATCAATGAGAGAATGCATAAATGAACAGGGCTATAATTTGTGTTATTTGGTGCTGAAAATAGCAGACGCTACGAGATTAACAGTAATGATGATGAACTTGTATGAAACAGCCTTTTAGAATTCAAACCTGCTGTTTACTAATCCCCCTCATTTACACTTGGATTTGCTGGTGGCATGGTCCATTAGCCTCCTCTGTTTTTAGATTCCAAATTCTAGATAGAGTTATACCTTAGGAATGCTCTTCTGATACTCTCTCATTCTCTGCATTTCTCTTTGTCTTTCTCTCCTGTAAATATATTCTCCTCACACGACTTTTCAGGAAGAAGGTTCATGTCCTTATGTGCCCATAGGCTGTTTTTGTGTTTTATTCTTATGATCCAAGGAAAACAATACAACACGCTTGTTTTCTTGGTATTTAATTAGAGATTATATCCACTATCTTTGTGATCGCATTCTTATTCTTACAGCTTTAAAATAAAATAGAAAGAAAAAAATCTCCTTTTTACAAATGTACCAACTTCATGCTCCCATTTTATTTATCAAGAAGACAACTGAGGATAACAGAATAGATCTGTTTGGAACTATTGTCCAAAGGGAATTCTAGTAAACAAATTAGACTCCTATGATTTCTCCAAAGTGATACAGATGGCTTCCTGCTACATACTAACCTAAAATGATGAGTACATTTTCCAGGATTTTTAACGTGTACATCTGAAAAAAGCTAATACCATCTTATTTTGATAAATATGGACAGCACAATGATTTAAAAGATTTAGAGAGAACTTCGTGACACCATTATTAAATTCTCTGACAGTGAAAGATCCTTACTGTGTCCATAATGCTTTGGATCATATTTTGCCACTTCCTCTACCCTTTCATTGCTTCACATTTTCAACTTTGGCTATTGGAATAATGATCACTTCTTGTTTTTAACACCAGAAAGATTTGAGGATTTTTTTTTTTTTCACATTGTGTCTTTTCAGTGGTTCACTCCCAGAAAAATTAGGCATGTTCTAGCATTAGAGTTTATATTAAAAATGGGTCCTTTAAAAAATATATTGCTGTGGGGTATGTCAAAAGGCACAGTGGCCAACTGAAAGAGCTCCCAGTGGCCAAAGCTGCAACAATTTGAGCAACAAAATAAAGTAGTATTGGATTATAACGCAAAGTATAAAATAAATATTCATGAGTTCATACTGATGTGAATAAATTAATAAATGAGGTAGAAGAGTCAAATCTGTGCAGAAGAATTCCAAATAAACTATATAGATACTTCTTCACCTTAAAGAAGGTAAAGCTTTACTCTGCACTCCCTAAATTTGGGCTTCTGTCCAAATGAGGAAAGTCACAACCTGTCACATCCAAAGGAGAAACTGTCACCGCCAAAACACATCCTAAAGAGACATGATAACTAAACGTAATGTGGAATCTTAGATGGAATCCTGGAACAGAAAAGTATATTAGGTAAAAACTAGGGGAATCTGAATAAACTATAGACTTTAGTTAATAATAATAATGTATCAATAATGTATAATGTATAAGTATAATAAGTTAATAATAATGTATTGGTTCATTAACTGTCAAAGGTGCCATACTAATGTATAAGGCTAACAATAGGTGAAATTGTGTATACGGAACTCTATTTTCTCAATTTTTCCTTAAATCTAAAACTGTTCTAAAAATAAAGTCTATTAATTTAAAAAAATTGACTATATTGAGTAGAGTGAAACTAACAAAATACTTTAAGCCCTGGGGAAGGTTGAAGTCAGAGTATTCCACAGAGAAGTAAAACCCTAATTAGATGACAAATTACTTGAAAATCATGTCTCCTTGTTATATATTTTTAACATCTCCTTGTTATATTATTTTAAAAATCTTAAAAAATTTTTTTTTATTTTATTTGTTATAAAATATTATATGGTGACACTGAAGGCTGTTTAAACTGGGTGGAATAAACATCTCCTTGAGACTTTTCCTGATATTACTTTTCTTTGTTTCTTTCAGTCTTTGTTTACAGGCGTATACTCACAAAGTGGGCTTAAGTTTAGAAATGTCTTGCTTGCTCACTAATATTATGTATTTCTCTGTTATATACATCTCTTATAATTGTAAGTTGAGTGGCTGAATAACAGTCATTCCAGGTCATTTAAAAAAGCAAATTATTTTTGAAAACTTAAATAGAAAGAAAATGAACTGAAAGAAGCATGGTATCATTCAGGAATGAATTCTTATTTCATATGACTCTCGAAAATAAGGGCAGCTTAGTTTCCTAAGGTATTTTTCTTTTGCTTTTTACTTGACTTAAACTATGTTGAACTCATTTTCTTAACAGCTGACTGAAAAAAATTCAGAACAAGTGATATTTTTATTTACCATAGACATCAGAACATTTGTGGTCACTTTGAATTACAATCTTGCTGCTCTACTAAATAATGTTTTTGATCTCCAAATTATTCTTGTATTATTACACTGTGGGAAAATTTTGGTTATAATCAACTTAGAAATATAGTAAAGAAAACAAAAGAATAAAACAGATAAAATAGTAAGTCAAACCAAAAATGCATCCTCAGATCTGTGCTTTTTTTATCATTAGACATTTATTCATATTTTCTCCATATTTGGAAGATGCACCCTGTGTACGTATTTTAATTAGAATGATATATTAATGTCATTTCTTAATCTGCTTTCACTGGTTTTATCATACTATTTATATACCGGAAAATAAAACAGTGGTTAAATTCTGAATATCAGATGCATGTTGATTTCAACATACAAACCAAAATATTTATTTTTCAGACCTTCTTGGCGAGGCAGCATTTTAGAAATGTGGCTTTTTTTGTCATTTGATATTCGATGCTTTTAGAATTTAAAAAGCATAATGTATGAATCTTAAAACTTTTGTAATATATTGTAAAAATGCTCTGCTGCTATTAGCCAAGGACATTTTCACGTAATCCAGTAATCTTGTGGAATTCATAAAAAATAACAATACTATTTTTTAATATGATGTGTCAGAACCTCTGATAAGAGTTTTTCTCTTTATATATTATTCTTTTAAATCTTAACAACAACTTTGTAACATCTGTACTGTGTTACTCATTTCATTTTACAAATGAGAAAACTTAGGTAAGAAGGGCTAAGTAACTTGTCAAGATAATAGAGAAGTGATTTCATAACAGGCTGCAGGACTCCAGAGCTTACACTTTATTTCTTCACCAAATGTAAAAGTTTGAACAATATATAAGTAATTCTTTCAAATGAAAATACTTATGAAGGGCCCTGAAAATGTCTGGGCCCCAGAGCTACACAGATCACTGCCAAAGTGGTTTTGTCTCTGTGACTGACAAAAGAATGAGTTGAGTAAAACAGTGCTTAATTAAGTTCTCTGCTATTCAATCTTACAGCATACAAACTTTTCCTTAATTACACTTTTCACACTGTTAAATTCTATTTTGATTTTTTTGTATGTGTAAGGTCTAACCTCCCTTATTGTTCTGAAAGCACCATGGGTTTTTTTTGCTCACTTTTCTATTCCTATATTCTAGCAAAGTGCCTGGCCAGAGTCAGCCAGGCCACCTGGCTCATTCATCAGGACACCTTCAATTTCAAATGATAGATCTTACTAAGAGTTCTCAGATGATTAGGCACATTTAATTATCTTACATAACAAGAAGACTAGAGCCAGCTGGCTTTGGAGGAGGAGTTCCGTAGCTTCCAGGATATCAGGACACTGGCTGAGCATCTCTTTGTATGCTAGGTAGCAAGTGCAAGTATATTCTAATTGGAAAGACAAAAAGAGGCTGACAGATGGTGTCCCAGAGAAGGAGAAACTCTGAAGAGGTAGAGAATCAGGAAATCTTGGCTTGAGAAGGAGCGTCAGAGATCCGATTGCCTCACCCAGCTTCATTCCTATATCATCTTCTGACACGTACCTACCTAAGACAGCCCATGCTTCATCACTCTCAATGCAGTGTCCAGGAATGTATTACTTCATAATTAACCCATTCCATTCTTGAACAATCCTAGCTATAAAAAGTTACTACATCAGGGTGGGTTTTCTTTGGTCTCACACATTTCACCGATTCTCTGGTCCTTCTCTTCACTGTCTGAACACCTCTTTGTGACTTCACCTTCCAAGCTTGTCTCACGGTGCATCCCTTCACTCACATGTTTGCAAACACATTAAGTTTCCTTTCCCCTTTGTCTTTCTTCCACACTTCCTGTGCACACAACTTTGGCTTCAATCAATTCTAACATCTTGCAGAAATCTTGAAATTGAGCAACACATAACATAAATCAGTCTGGAAGCAGTTTATTACTATAGAACTATGGGATTGCTTCCTTTTTTTTTTAACATCTTTATTGGAGTATAATTGCTTTACAATGGTGTGTTAGTTTCTGCTTTATAACAGAGTGAATCAGCTATATATATACATATATCCCCATATCTCCTCGCTCTTGCGTCTCCCTCCCACCCTCCCTATCCCACCCCTCTAGGTGGTCACAAAGCACCGAGCTGATCTCCCTGTGCTATGTGGCTGATTCCCACTAGCCATCTATTTTACGTTTGGTAGTGTATATATGTCCATGCCACTCTCTCACTTTGTCCCAGCTTACCCTTCCCCCTCCCCATGTCCTCAAGTCCATTGTCTAGTAGGTCTGCGTCTTTATCCCCATCCTGCCCCTGGGTTCTTCATGACCATTTTTTAAAAAATTTTTATTATTATTATTATTTTTTAGATTCCATATATATGTATTAGCATATGGTATTTGTTTTTCTCTTTCTGACTTACTTCACTCTGTATGACAGACTCTAGGTCCATCCACCTCAGTACAAATAACTCAATTTCATTTCTTTTTATGGCTGGATTGCTTCTTGATCATAGCAAAGATGGAGCAAGCTCTGAACTAAGTTAATGAGCGTCAGGTTTTATAGAGACAAAGCAGACACTTAGATTTCATTACATCACCTATCATATGATTTAGCTGAATTTTCACACATATATGCAACTCAAATTTTGATTAATTTCTTTGAGAAAAGAGGGATGTTATCTCATTGATTCACCTGGAGTTGTTTGACGTTTGTAGCTGAACTTGGATGGACAGATTTTGTAACCAATAGAATGTGTACTGTTTAGCCACCTGAGCTACTTCTAAGCAAGTGTCCTAAGCTAGTTAAAAGAAAAAAAAAAAGTTACTTTTTCTTGTAAAAAAATCCATAATGACTTTTTAAACATAGGGTGGGGGTAAGAAGAATGTCTCACTTCCAAACCTTTTTACTTACTTTCATATTTCCCACTACACATCCCAACAATTTTGTTTTTACACCCAAGCTGCTGAGAGATGAAAGGATGAAACCAAAACTGAGTCATGCTTTCAAGTTTAGCCGGGCTTCTCAGCACTGCTCCAATACCTCCTGCATGTCCCTGGACAGAGTTCCTGTTGTCCACCAAAGTTATTAAAAAAATTTAGTCTTTACTCATATTTCCTACTAGACTTTTCATCATCATTAAAAGAAAAACACAGGGTTTGTCATTCATTGAGAAAATTGATGCTAAAGCATAAAATTCCTAGCCCCTGTCTAAAAGCAGTGACTTTTATCTTCCCAGCTCTCAACCCGGTGCCCCCAATCTCCGAGGAAGAGGAATAGCATCACCCCGTGGGACACTTTCTGGTTTCCACCTCAAAGACCTGACTAAAGCACGTATTTCTTCCCTCTCTAGGATCTCAACCCCTTCCTCTACATGGGATTTCCGCATATATAAATGCAATCATGAGTCTCCTATCTGAACAAATATTTATACTTGTCTCCAATTTAATCATCTGACCTCAGTCTTTTGCCTCTACCATTCCACTGGAATGACCTGGATCACGGTCACAAATGACATCTTAGGAGTTAAAAACAAAGTGCTTTTCATAATTTATTGCTCAGTAACATTTGGCACTGTTGACCAATCTTTTCTTGAAACCAACACCTCTCTATGTAGTAGTCTCTTCATTCATCCAACAAATATCTTCTGAGCACTTACGTTCAGCAAGGGACTGTCCTCTACACTTGGAAATGTATCACTGAGCAGAATAGTTAAGGATTTCTGCCCACATGGAGATTATAGTCTATTGAGAGGAGACAGAAACAATCAATATATATAATGAATAAATACCTTTTTAGTATTTTAGAAATTGACAAGTTTTATGGGAAAAAAATGAGAGCAGAGAAAGGGTATCAGGAGTATGAAGGATGAGATTAGCTGCCATATTACATTTAGTGGCCAGTGTAGGCATTATTGAAAAAATGAGATGTGAACAAAATGTGAAGGATGTGAGAAAGATAATCAAGAAGAAATATGGGGGACTTCCCTGGTGGCGCAGTGGTTAAGAATCCGCTTGCCAATGCAGGGGACACGAGTTCAAGCCCTGGTCCAGGAAGATCCTACATGCCGCGGAGCAGCTAAGCGTGTGCGCCACAACTACTAAGCCTGCTCTCTAGAGCCCGTGAGCCACAACTACTGAAGCCCGCGTGCCTAGAGCCCGTGCTCCACAACAAAAGAAGCCACCACGGTGAGAAGCCCGTGCACCGCAACAAAGAGTAGCCCCCGCTCACCGCAACTAGAGAAAGCCCGCGCGCAGCAACGAAGACCCAACGCAGCCAAAAATAAATAAATAAATAAATTTATTTTAAATAAAAGGAACTAGAAAATCTGTTACAAACTATAAATCTTAAAAGAAGAAGAAGAAGACGATATATGGGAAGAAGAACAGCTAGGAAAATGGCAAAGCTAGACAAAGACCCTATGAAGCATGCCTGTGTGTTGAGGAAGGACAAAGACACAGTGTCACTGGAGAGGAGTAAGGGACGGGAAGAGAAGGAGGAGGGGGGATCAGAGAGTGATGGGGCCAGAGGAGGCAGATCTTTTTAGGCCTTTGTAGGGACTGTGACTTTTCCTCCAGATGAGCAGATGAGTGACATGTTTTGACTTGGCTTTGAAAGTTGTGCTCAGGCTACAATGAGAATATATTGTATATTGTTGTGAGTAAGACCTATTTTAGTAATCCAGTAAGAGATGATGGTAGGTCGGACCAGGGTGGTGGCAATGAAGATGGTAAGTGGTCAAATTCTGGCATATTCAGAAGGCACAGCACTTAGGTTTTAAGAGAAATCAAGAGAGCAAGGATGAACTAAGGGGTTTTGGCTGGAGCAATAGGAAGAATGGAAGGGTCATGAAATGAGAAAGTGAAAACTTCAGATAAAGCAGATTTGACACAGAAGAAGATCAAATCCTCCTTGAACATCCTCCTGGATATGTAAAGTTGACATATGGACATGTCAAATAAGCAGTCGGATATGGGACTGAAATAGGAAACAGCATCTGAGCCAACGATGTGTATTTTCGAGTCATCAGAACATAGATGATATTAAAAGCTCTGAGGCAGTATGAGATCACCAAGGGGGAAATACAGAGAAGAAAAGAGGATCAAGGATGGAGCCCTAGAACAATGCAACATCATGTGTCAGGCAGAAGACGAGGCGCTAGTAAAGGATACTGAGTAGAGGCAGCCAGTGAGGTAGAATGAAAGCAAAGAGAAGGTAAAGTCACAGAAGCCAAGCAAGGAAAGTGTGAAAAGGAGGAGTGAGTTGGAGTCCTTGATTTGAGAGCATCATCTCTCTTGCGTCTCTCAACATGACTTGACTGACTGTTTTAGCAACTAAATCACCATCTTGGCTCTTAGTGTTCTTGGTGACAACTAAAACCCTCAAGTGTTTTCTTCATTTAAATAACTCTGCAGAGGTGGGGCTTGGGGGTGGATGAAGGTGGTCAAAGGTACAAACTTCCAGTTATAAAATAAATAAGTCATGAGACTAATGTACAACATGGTGACTATAGTTAACAATACTGTATTGTACATCTGAAAGTCACTAGAGGGTGGATCTTAAAAGTCTTATCATAAGAAAAAAAATTGTAACTGTGAGGTGATGGATACTGAAAAAACTTACTGTAATCATTTTTCAGTATATACATTGATCAAATCATTATGTTGTACACTTAAAACTAACACAATGTTATGTGTCAATTATATCTCAGTAAAAGTGGAAAAAAAAATCTTAAAAGCACTAATGATTTTACCTGTGCATACCCATAAAATAACAATTCACCACTTCAAAAAAAAAAATCCTCCACAGCCCACTTTCCTTCATTCAATTCTACATTGTTTGAAAGTTAAAATATCGAACTTACTATCCATCAATATTATTTATTTTATTACCTTTTATTAGACTATTACATTTTTATGGATATTGACAATGTGGTGCTGAAAACTGGGGGTATAGGAAACCCTGAAAGTAGAAAGGAACTAAAAGCATCCTCAAATGTAAATGTTATATGCCATATTTTCTAGAGTCTAAGACATTTTTACAATTTCAACTTTTCAGAATCAACGTCTTGCAATTCACGTGTATATATTTGATACGATAATGTTTTCATTTTTCCAACAAAAGCTGTTTTCAAATTGGTGGTGAATCTTAAACTAAATTAGTGGCATACTAGAAGCAAAAAATTATTGAGAATTATCTCTGGGGGAAATAATAATAATAGCTAATATTTGTTAATACTTAGGCACCCTGCACCATGCTTAACAGACTAATTATCTCATTTGATTCTAAACACAACCATATGAAATAGAAAATGTGATTACAGCAATATGAGAACTAAAGCTTAAAGAAGTTAAGTTACTTACACACAATTATAAAATTAGTAAATATTAAAGCCAAAAATTGATCCAGGTCTTTCTGACAACTCTATGCTCTTAGCCATCATGTGATCTAAGGTTCATTCCCGTATTAGTACAGCCTTTGTTTACTGCCCACCTTTATTCTTCAATGGTTTCAACTTTACTGTAATAACTTACATGATTCTGTGACATAGTATACAACGAATCCTTTAAATGGAAACCATTTCCTATTTAGTGCTGTGAATTTCATTGCAAAATTGTTAACAATTTTATTGTAACCATAAAGAGTTACTGTGATTCCTTATTACTGAACTATATGCTTCAATTTGTTGGATGCCTTTGTTTAAGCTTGTGATTGTGGGATGCATACAAGGCAGAATAATAGTTTTCTCAGAATTCTCGGCTAATACAGTTTTAGGCAATCGATTCAAAAGAGATTATAGGTAGCATAACTCAAATTCTAATTTAAAAGCAGAAATCGTCCTATGTTTACATTTTTATTACCTAGCATTTATCTTCTAATTACAGTTACCAGTTATAATATTTATGGTAATTTCAAAGTCATGCAGCTTTTTAAGCCCTCTAGCTCAAATCTTCCACATCATTTAATGGAAAAATTGCAACCTCAGGCATACAGAAAGAAACTGGTATATTTATAGTGAAGTTTTTCTCTTCATCTAGATTTTAAATTTTGGGGTTGTAAATGGAATTGTGGGAATAACCTCAAATGGTTACTAAGAATAAGCATAAAAACTTACTGGTTATTCAAATATATCAAGCCCTTTCATCTTGAAGTACAAATGAAAACTGTAGGAACCAGATTATTCAACAATTAATCCTTCCAGATTTTTTTTAGAAATAGTCCAAATATAGCTAGCAAAGTTTTTTTTCCCCCCAAATTTAATTATTTTAAAACACTGCAATGTTTTAACTTAAAATATTGTTGTTAAGTTGACATCTTTATACCTTAAGAAAGCTGTTATGAATGAGCTAAATGAACTCCAGAATTTTTAATGACCTTTAATCTTTGGACTCAAAAGTTCAGAGAAAATTGAAAAGAGAAAATTAGATGGAATTTCCTTACAAACAGGAAAAGTAAACATAATCAACTCTACTAGTGTACCACTTACGGATCTGAGAAAGCATATTTACTCTTTGAATGTACATTCACCTAAGAACATAATCATTACCAAGCCGGAATTCACCATGTAGAGCCCAAAACCCTTTAGTCACTAGAAAGAGTATATTGAAAACAGTCAACCACAATCAGTTATGAACTTTTCTGGGATCATGACTGATGAATCAGCATCCAGTTTTATTAGAATACTTTACACTACAGTTCTTTTTAACTTACACTAAAGAGTCTATAATTGATCTATATGGAATTGAAATTTTTATTTTACAAAAAGCATTTTATTTTACAAAATTTGAATATTTTAAGATTTCACAGAATAAGTCAAACTCAATTTAAAATATTAAAAGAATAGTCCTAAGACTATTCCATGGCAAATTTTAATTCTCCAACACAGCAGTCTATTTATTTCTACCTGTGTCAGGTAAGATTAGATTCAGCTGCAAGTGTTAAAAAGTTCAAAATAGCAGCAGCTTAAACAAGATAGAAGTCCCTTTTTGGATGTAAGCAGTCCTGGCCCACAATTACCAGGACATAAGGCCCTTCACATCTTGTTGCTTCCTGTTCTCAACAAGTGGCTTCCATTTTATGGTTTGAGATAGCTGCTCAAACTGCAGCAATCACATTTAGTTTCAGCCAGCAGAAAGCAAAAAGAGACAAAGAAAGACACTTCACTTTCATTTAAGGGCACTTTCCAGAAGTTGCCCACAAATTCTGCTTACATTCCATATCAAAAAATTAAGTCCCACGTCTATATTTAACTGTAGATGAGGGTGAATAACGTATTCTTTATTCCAGACAACTGTATGCTCAGCTAAAAATCAGTTCTATAGCCAAGGAAGGAGAGAGCAAATATTAGGTTCTAATCAGCCAGATTACTTTTCATTGTTAACTCTAGGTCTGTTGCATAAGTATGGCAAACTATCCCGCCCCCATTTCAATGGTGATTTATTATTCAGCAGTAAACGTTAATTACATGACATCATCTACCTATTTATCCCTTCCAAAATGAGTCCAGTTTGATCAAGTGGAAATGAATGTTTCCATATAGAAATTATGTTAAGTTTATATTAATAACATTATTGTCAGTGACTCCTACATTGAAAAGTCTGTGAACTTGAGCCCCTGAGTAACAATAGTTTGTGTAAATGGGTGAGTGTGTGTTTCCACCATGTCACCCTGATGCTCTGCTTATGACTAGCTCTAGGTCTGCTTAAATAACCAGTGTTCTTACACTTTATTATACACTCCATCAAATTGCATGATGCTGAGTTAAAATTCATTAATAAAATAATTACAGAAGTTTCCCATTGGAGGTGTTCATACAATTTCCTAACTCCTGGTAAATTTGCTTTCTCTGATTTAATTAGTCTTGTTCTAAGTTGGTCAGTTGCTCGACATCACATCTAGAATAAATACATCAGAATCCAGTCACTTCTCAAAAATCTCTACTGATAGCCATCATCATCTCTCACCTGGATTGTTGCAAAAGCCTTCCAACTGATCTCGGTGCTTCTGTTTATTTTTCAACACTAAGAGTTATTTCAACAATGAGATTTATTCTTTTAACATATATATCAGATCATGTCCCTTCTTGGCTCAAAACCGTCTCAATAAGAGTAAATGGCCAAGCCCTTACTTGGACCTCCAAGACCCTACATGACCTGTTGCCACCACTCCCACGCACACAGTCGCACTAACTCTCCAAGTTTATCTCCCACTTCTTTTCTCTGACTCTCTCTCTGTACTTCAACCAAGAAGGACCTCTTGTATGTCAAACACATCAAGCATGCTCCTACCTCAGGGCCTTTGCATCTTTTTTTCCCTCTGACTAGTATGCCTTTCTTCTGGTTATTTGGGTGTCTCAAACCATTACTTCGTTTTCAATCCTCTACTCAAATGTCATCTCACATGAGATGGCTTTCCTTATCATCCTAAATAAAAATATAAGCCCCTACCAAGACACCATACTCCCCTCACCTTTCTTCACAGTTCTCCATAGCATATATCATTATATGATGTTTTTATTGCTTTATTGAATGAATTGTTTATTGCTGTGCCTCTGCTGGAATGTATGTTCCATGAGGGCAGGGACTTTGTTTTATTTACTGCTGTATCCAGTGACTAGAATAGTGCCTGGCATGCACTGGTGCTTAAAAACAATGAATTATTAAATGAAAAAAATCAATGTATATCCCAGAATTCTTTCAAACTCCTTGAAAGGACATTGTCTGATTCTATTTTTCAACATCTTCGGTAAAAAGGTATAAAACCTCCTAGGTTTTCTTCACCGTTTATTTTAGAAGCATTACCTGAGTGCTTCAAAAGACAAGAAATAAAAATTTCCAGACTTATCAGGTTAATATCCATTAAATATGTACAGCATTTTGGGGTTTCTTTTTTCTTGTTTTATTTTTTATTTTTTCTGAGATGACTTAGACATATGCCACTCTTTCCCTCTGCTTTGGAACTTTTGTGAGGCTGGACTAAGAATTCCATTGACTTTTCTATCAGACAACACTTTTTTTTTTTTTAATTTTATTTATTTATTTATTTATTTATTTATTTATTTATTTATTTATGGCTGTGTTGGGTCTTCGTTTCTTTGCGAGGGCTTTCTCTAGTTGCGGCAAGTGGGGTCCACTCTTCATTGCGGTACGCGGGCCTCTCACTATCGCGGCCTCTCTTCTTGTGGAGCACAGGCTCCAGACGCGCAGGCTCAGTAATTGTGGCTCACGGGCCCAGTTGCTCCGTGGCATGTGGGATCTTCCCAGACCAGGGATCAAACCCGTGTCCCCTGCATTGGCAGGCAGATTCTCAACCACTGTGCCACCAAGGAAGCCCTATCAGACAACTCTTGTTCCACTTCCTTTCACATCCTCTTGGCCTCACCTCTTTTTTTTTTTTTTAACATCTTTATTAGAGTATAGTTGCTTTACAATGGTGTGTCAGTTTCTGCTTTATAACAAAGTGAATCAGTTATACATATACATATGTCCCCATATCTCTTCCCTCTTGCATCTCCCTCCCTCCCACCCTCCCTACCCCACCCCTCTAGGTGATCACAAAGCACGGAGCTGATCTCCATGTGCTATGCAGCTGCTTCCCACTAGCTATCTATTTTACGTTTGGTAGTGTATATATGTCCATGTCACTCTCTCACTTTGTCCCAGCTTACCCTTCCCACTCCCCATATCCTCAAGTCCGTTGTCTAGTAGGTCTGCATCTTTATTCCCGTCTTGCCCCTAGGTTCTTCTGACCATTTTCTTTTTTTTTTTTTTAGATTCCATATATATGTGTTAGCATACAGTATTTGTATTTCTCTTTCTGACGTACTTCACTCTATATGACAGTCTCTAAGTCCATCCACTTCACTACAAATAACTCAGTTTCGTTCCTTTTTATGGCTGAGTAATCTTCCATTGTATATATGTGACACATCTTCTTTATCCATTCATCTGTTGATGGACACTTAGGTTGCTTCCATGTCCTGGCTATTGTAAATAGAGCTGCAATGAACATTTTGGTACATGACTCTTTTTGAATTATGGTTTTCGCAGGGTATATGCCCAGTAGTGGGATTTCTGGGTCATATGGTAGTTCTATTTTTAGTTTTTTAAGGAACCTCCATACTGTTCTCCATAGTGGCTGTATCAATTTACATTCCCACCAACAGTGCAAGAGGGTTCCCTTTTCTCCACACCCTCTCCAGCATTTATTGTTTGTAGATTTTTTGATGAGGGCCATTCTGACCAGTGTGAGATGATATCTCATTGTAGTTTTGATTTGCATTTCTCTAATGATTAATGATGTTGAGCATTTTTTCATGTGTTTGTTGGCAATCTGTATATCTTCTTTGGAGAAATGTCTGTTTAGGTCTTCTGCCCATTTTGGGATTGGGTTGTTTGTTTTTTTGATATTGAGCTGCATGAGTTGCTTGTATGTTTTGGAGATTAATCCTTTGTCAGTTGCTTCATTTGCAAATATTTTCTCCCATTCTGAGGGTTGTCTTTTCATCTTGTTTATGGTTTCCTTTGCTGTGCAAAAGCTTCTAAGTTTCCTTAGGTCCCACTTGTTTATTTTTGTTTTTATTTCCATTTCTCTAGGAGGTGGGTCAAAAAGGATCTTGCTGTGATGTAGCTCATAGAATGTTCTGCCTATGTTTTCCTCTAAGAGTTTGATGGTGTCTGGCCTTACATTTAGGTCTTCAATCCATTTTGAGTTTATTTTTGTGTATGGTGTTAGGGAGTGTTCTAATTTCATTCTTTTACATGTAGCTGTCCATTTTTCCCAGCACCACTTATTGAAGAGGCTGTCTTTTCTCCACTGTATATTCTTTCCTCCTTTATCAAAGATAAGGTGACCATATGTGCGTGGGTTTATCTCTGGGCTTTCTATCTTGTTCCATTGATCTATATTTCTGTTTTTATGCCAGTACCGTACTGTCTTGATTACTGTAGCTTTGTAGTATAGTCTGAAGTCCGGGAGCCTGATTCCTCCAGCTCTGTTTTTCTTTCTCAAGATTACTTTGGCTATTTGGGGTCTTTTGTGTTTCTATACAAATTGTGAATTTTTTGGTTCTAGTTCTGTGAAAAATGCCAGTGGTAGTTTGATAGGGATTGCATTGAATCTGTAGATTGCTTTGGGTAGTAGAGTCAGTTTCACAATGATGATTCTTCCAATTCAAGAACATGGTATATCTCTCCATCTATTTGTATCATCTTTAATTTCTTTCATCAGTGTCTTATAATTTTCTGCATGCAGGTCTTTTGTCTCCTTAGGTAGGTTTATTCCTAGATATTTTATTCCTTTTGTTGCAATGGTAAATGGGAGTGTTTTCTTAATTTCACTTTCAGATTTTTCATCATTAGTGTATAGGAATGCAAGAGATTTCTGTGCATTAATTTTGTATCCTGCTACTTTACCAAATTCATTGATTAGCTCTAGTAGTTTTCTGGTAGCATGCTTAGGATTCTGTATGTATAATATCATGTCATCTGCAAACAGTGACAGCTTTACTTCTTCTTTTCCGATTTGGATTCCTTTTATTTCTTTTTTTCTCTGATGGCTGTGGCTAAAACTTCCAAAACTATGTTGAATAATAGTGGTGAGAGTGGGCAACCTTGTCTTGTTCCTGATCTTAGTGGAAATGGTTTCAGTTTTTCACCATTGAGGACGATGTTGGCTGTTGGTTTGTCATATATGGCCTTTATTATGTTGAGGAAATTTCCCTCTATGCCTACTTTCTGGAGGCTTTTTATCATAAATAGGTGTTGAATTTTGTCGAAAGCTTTCTCTGCATGTATTGAGATGATCATATGGTTTTTCTCCTTCGATTTGTTAATATGGTGTATCACGTTGATTGATTTGCGTATATTGAAGAATCCTTGCATTCCTGGGATAAACCCCACTTGATCATAATGTATGATCCTTTTAATGTGCTGTTGGATTCTGTTTGCTAGTATTCTGTTGAGGATTTTTGCATCTATGTTCATCAGTGATATTGGCCTGTAATTTTCTTTCTTTGTGACATCTTTGTCTGTTTTGGTATCAGAGTGACGGTGGCCTCGTAGAATGAGTTTGGGAGTGTTCCTCCCTCTGCTGTATTTTGGAAGAGTTTGAGAAGGATAGGTGTTAGCTCTTCTCTGAATGTTTGGTAGAATTAGCCTGTGAAGCCACCTGGTCCTGGGCTTTTGTTTGTTGGAAGATTTTTAATCACAGTTTCAGTTTCAGTGCTTGTGATTGGTCTGTTCATATTTTCTGGTTCATATTTTCTTCCTGGTTCAGTCTCGGCAGGTTGTGCATTTCTAAGAATTTGTCCATTTCTTCCAGGTTGTCCATTTTATTGGCATATAGTTGCTCGCAGTAATCTCTCATGATCCTTTGTATTTGGCTTTACCTCTTGATTACAGACGTGGCTGCAGTGAACAGTTCTGTGCTGGCTTCAATTCAGGTAGGAATGACAGGGTTTCTGCTCAAGAAAGTGTCTGTTGCTTTGTGCTGTGAGGCTTCTCTGATGCCACAGCAGGGACCCTAAGGGCAGCCCATTCTGCAGTCACACATGAGCAGCCAGAAGTAGGTGGAAGTTAACATCTTCAGGAGCAACCTCCATCAACATAGGATGAGAGTGATGGATAAACACTGCCACCCTAATCATCCTCAGGCAGATGATTCCAGGAAGCATTCAGGAGCATTTTGTGTGTCAATCATACCGCATTAAAATGGTTTTTAAATACCACAATATACTATACTGTTTTATATGTAAGGACTAGGAAAATTTAATTCTATAATAAGAATTTCCTCCATATGTGATTATTGACAAAGAATATAACTATGTAAATATCCTAGTTGGATGTGTATAATGGTTTTTTACTACATGTTTTACTTGTATAGAAAAATCTAAAAATATTTACTGAAATAAAAATGATAGTGGAATAAATATCTGTTGAAGTTATTTTCTGTATCTTTTTTCTATAATTTATGCTTTAAAATATAATTTAACTTTTTGAAAATAATAATGAATTCTGGATTTTTGTTGTTGTTGTTCTGTATATAAGACTAGATTCTACTGACATTCAGATAACTATGTCTTAGTGCCAACTACTATATGTCATTTAAAGAAAAATATGCTAAAATATGAATTGATAAAGTAGCTAAATGGTATCATTATGAAAAAGATTTTGAATATGAATTGAGTTTAAAAGTATATCCAAAATGTAATGATTAATCCTTCTATGTTGAACAGAAAGGAATGTTCTACTGAAAACTATAATGATAAGCCCTTTGCTTTATCTCATTCAACAGAACTTAAATGAGTTTGTAGTTGAAATGCTCACTAAAATTGGAAATAATGCATATAATAATGGCTAACATTGTATTGTTCCCTGTATATTAGGTGCTATACTTTATTTCAATTGATCTCTACAAAAATCTTACTAGATTTCTTATTATGTTGTACTAAATGTGAAAAAACTGAATCTCAGCTAGGTTAGCTGGGTTATCCAACATCATACAACCAGTAAGTGGCAAGGCTGAAATATGTTTGATTATACCCCACAGCCCATGGCGGTAACCACTACTCCAGAATGCTTCTTACGGAAGCTAGTAGCTCTCCCTGAAAGCAGGGACCAAGAGAGAAAGTCAAAGCAAGTTTCAAAGTCTGCTCCATAGTATGTAAATCATATTAAGTTAGGAAACTCGCATTTAACCCTGGCTCCATCAGTAACAAAGTATGATCTTAGTTCCCGTAGGTTTCCAGTCTAATAAAATGGGATGACAGCATTAAATAAGTTCAACGAAGTAGTCTCTAATATTCCCTGGCTCAATAGCTCTATGAATTATTATTTTTAAAAATTTATGTGCAATACTGACTTATACTGGTGAAAAGAAATTTGGATGTTTACATAATCACAAGTTTAATGTAAGTCAATAGTGTAATCTTCTTGCTCAAAATTAATTAAAAAAAACAAATTAATAAATCTTTGAAGTTAGCATTTGGAGTGTGTCCACAAAACAGAAGTGATAGCCCTACTGAACTGTGCATGAGCCAGACAACATCTTCAGTGTCCAATAAATTCTGGACCCAGGCAAATGGGTGAACCAACTACAAATATGTTGGGTTGGAATTTCAGGAACCAAGTCAGGGTGTAAGATTTGGGTGGGACTGGCCCAGAACTACGAAGGTGTGATGGTATAATTAATTTTAATAATTTTCTATGTCAACTTGATTGGGCCATGGGGTGCCCAGATATTTGCCTAAATATTATTTCTAGGTGTGTCTGTGAGGGTGCTTCCAGGTGAGACGGGCATTTGAATCAGTAGACTGAGTAAAGCAAATGGCCCTCCCCAGTGTAGGTGGGCATCACCCAATCCTTTGAGGGCCTAAATGGAATAAAAAGCAGAGGAAGGGAGAATTTGCCTCTCTGCCTTCCTGCTTAAGCTGGGACATCAGTCTTGGTCTTCCTCTGTTTTAGGATTGAGATTTACGCCATCGGCTCCCCTGGTTCTCAGGCCTTCAGACTGGGACTGGACCTATACCACTGGCTTTCCTGGATCTCCAGCTTGTAGACAGCAATTCGTGGGACTTTTCAGCCTCCAAAACTGAGTGAGCTAATTCCTCATAGTAAATCTCTTTAGATAAGATATCGCCTATTTGTTTTGTTTCTCTGCAGAAACTTGACTAATACAGAACGTGCCAGTTAAAGTGGAAATATAGATCAAATTGGGTATCCAAAAAAGGTTTAATCCAAGAGGACCAAAGCTTTACAAACCCAGAATCAGCCTTCTCTGTCTCCCACCAGAGTCCCACCTATAGCAGGAAAGTGCACAATTGCAAGACACAATAATTTAAAAGAAAAAGGAAGGACGGGAGGGAGGGAGGGAGGGAGGAAGGGAGAGAAAAGAAAAGAAAAAAAGGAAAAGAAAAGAAAAGGTAATAGGTTTGGCAGATAGCTGGCACAAATAGCAGGCTTTGGCTATGAAAGAATATTTGCAGAGAGCACCTTGCCTGCAGAGAAATGCTGGGTGAAGACAGATGCTCTGAGAGAAAGGAAACCTTTTCATTCATGTCAATGCAGATTATTCCAAATCTTTCCATGACATACAGGTTATAGATATGTTTTGCTAATAGCAAACTTAACTGCCAGTAAAAGATAATATTCTCCATGTACAAGAGATAGCTAAAGACACAAGTTGCACACTCTTCTCTAAAAATATTTCAGCGACTCCATTGGATAGGATAGGAGGCTTTCAAGACTTCTGTTTCTCCCTTTTGAAAGAAAAATATTGACAGTACTCATGCTACCTTGTGTGGTCTGACACAGGGAGCAACCTGGCATTTGTTAGCCCTTGCACTGGGCAAGTGGGTAGCGTCATTCATCATAGTTACCTTAAGGCTGAGCCCAGATGGTGTTCCCTGGAAAAAGCTTGGCAAGGGCTTCACAGACAGCAGGTCCATTGCCTCTCCCTGAGTCAGAAACAAACCTTGAAAGGTCCTCCACTGACGGTATCTTCTCTAGCTCTCCAATCACATCACTCCTTTGACTCTGTCTCTGACTCTGTCTCTGTCTGTCTCTCATCACTTCTCTTTTCCTGCAAACAAATCTGCTTACGTTCCCACACATTCAGTCTTCTCCCCAAGACTCCTATTTGGAAATTCCTCTCTCAGCCCATATCGTCCTCCCTCTTATAGGTTCATTCAATATGTATTTTCTCTAGAAGAGTTTGCTGTCTGATTCCACAAGACCCGGATCACTCATATCGTATGCACTGCTGCACCACACACAGACAGTCTGGATGATGTTGTCAGTTAGATACACTGTATTGTTCTTGTTCTCTCTGTTATTTTCTTAGGCATAATCTCTAAAAGAGAAGGAGTAACTCTTATGCTTTCTTTTTTATCTCTTCTCTTTATTTTCTTATCATCCCAAACACACACACCCACATCCCCCCACACACATACTCACAGGCACACCCATTTTGTCTAGTTTAGTATAGTATATTTTATTTATAAGTATACAGGATTATCGCTATTTCCCCCATTCTTTTCTGTAACTGAGATTGTGTTCATCTCAATATAGAATTACTCTCCACTATCAGAAGGACATTGAAGGAATATGTCACTTGATATGGCTCAAAAAAAAAAAAAGAGAATCTCAGATTGGAAAATATAAGGACTACTACTTTGTTTAATTCTCAGGAAACTGGATGCATTCTATATAATAGTAGCAAGATCATACACCTCACGTGGTCACTGGAGGAAGTATTTTACCTTCTCCCTAAAATTCCTAATGAGAATTCTTCCCACTTAGTTGTATGATCTCAATCTCTATTAGTGGCTTAGAGACTGCAGCTATTACATGCACACAACATGATTAATATCACATAAAATGGGTAAAGCAAGTAAGTTTTCTCTAAATTCACTGTTTCAAATGAAAAAAAAATTTAATAGTTTAAGGAACATTTCTAAGTCATGGGCATTTTTGAATGCATAACTTCTTCAACAGCTGTCAAGAATATTTTATCACTTTGCTTTTCCAGGTGATAAAATGGTGTCTAAAACAAGTTACAAAAATGTCCCACACTCATGCAGATGGCAGGAAAAGGAACAGAGATTCAAACCTGTTCCTTTTACTCCAAGCTCAAATTTCTCCATAATAATCACAGCAGCCTCAAGAGAAAGCAGAGGTATATTTTTATGACACAACTTAGACAAACAGTATGCTTTAGACTTTGTTGCTTAAACAAGGATGTGGTAAGATGATTAGATACGAGTCATATACAGATAGGCTGATATTAAAAAAACAAATTCAGAAATGTAGAGGAAGTCAAATGCAGAAAAACAAAAATTTTTTAAAGTTGTAGGTCAGAAAGACCCAAACTCGGGAAGGAAGTTACAATGTTGTTTCACATTAGTCTGAAAGGTGATGCCATCTATTCCTCACCAAGAAATAAGAAGGACGAGAGGATTAAAAGCAAAGGTGCTTCTTTCCTACCATAGTCTGCTTCAGTTTGCTGCCTTTGAAGATTGTCGATGAAGTGCTCCCTGATAAATTTACATTCTTTGCTTGTCCTAAGAGATGGCAGAAATGACTCCCAGAGTAATCCCAGATTTCTCGCTTTCTCCAGAGCCTTCAGGAGCTAAGCCCCCTCATATCATTCACTAGGACATTAGTGAATATACTGATATTCACTGGGAACTCAATTACTTTTCAGACAGAGTGACTGAGAGGGAGAAGATGCAATCTAGAAACTTTGTTGGTATGAAACATATGTTGGCAGGGTTGGGGTGGGAGGGAGCACAGAATTTTTTGGTGATCCTTAAAACTAATAATTTTTTTTGGCATATTATGCTTTATTATTTCAAGAAAGGTAAAAATGCAACTGAAACACAAAAAAAGATTTGTGCAGTGTATGGAGAAGGTGCTGTGGCTGATCAAACATGTCAAAAGTGGTTTGCGACGTTTCGTGCTGGAGATTTCTCGCTGGACGATGCTCCACGGTCGGGTAGACCAGTTGTAGTTGACAGCGATCAAATCATTAATTGATCACTAATTAATTGACATTAACTGAGAACAATCAACATTACACCCCGCGAGAGATAGCTGACATACTCAAAATATCTAAATCAAGTGCTGAAAATCACTTGCACCAGCTTAGTTATGTTCATCGCTTTGATAAAACTAATAATTTTAAACATCAAAAGTAGTATAAGTTTTATGGGCACAATCCTCCTTTTCGCTATTTTTCTGAAGAAATCCTGGCTCCAAACTTGGATGCCACATTCAGCAGAATGTAGTTAAATTGACCCAACTCCCTCTGGAAATAGATTACTGACTTGTTACCAGCGCATAGCCGCTGAGGAGAGAGGAGTCTGGGAGAACATCTTCCCACTGTCCTTCTCTCTGAGAGGCGTTAGAGTTAATAGGAAATCCTTAACACCCTTACGTGTCCACTGATCAGTGTTGCCACAATGATTTCGCAACGTTTATAGGTTGAGCCTGGGGAGCTGCCAGGCTGGCCCATCCCTTAGTCGCTCTGGACGCATGGGTGTGCACACATGCCCTGCTTTGTGGAGGGAGACTGGGGTAAACACAAGTAAGCACTTACGTATCTTAAGAACAGATGAATATGAGGTGGTTTTGAAGTCTTCTCATTCACCATTCTTCAGTCTTCCCAGTTTCCCAAGGTACATGTGATCGCACTTCAGATCTTACCATCACCTCTAATTGCTCCACTCCCCAAATCCCTCACTCAAACAAGCCCACACAGACCACACCTTCCCTCCTTCCACTTGCTGGTCCAGCCATATTCACCATGAGCACTGCATGTGAATTGAGTCCTCCAGCTTTTTCATTCCTTTACTCTTTCCCAATCCATGTACCTAGGGCCTTATTCCATTTGGATTCCATGATCCATCATTTCAACAATACTCTTGACAGTATCCTAAGGTCCTTTAATGTAATTAAGTATGTCTATTTTTTATTTATAACCTCTGGGTTTCTAGTCTTGCTTAAGAAGCTCAACCTCATCTCTAAATTGTACCTGTAGTCTCCTAGATCTTCTCACAAAACTTTAATTTTACATTTACCACTTTACTACCTCTGAAACTTATCTTCAGTTATTGTAATATAAAGGCTAATATTCTATCCAGATGAAAGTTTACTTTTGCAAGCACTCAACATAAAATAATGATTGTATACTTTATATATAACTTATAATGTGTATGTTATATACATTATAAAATACTTTCCCAATGAATTTAACTGCCACGTGTGTCATACATTAGATTATCGTATGTCTTTGGATCTAATTCTGGATTTCTAGTCTATTCTAAGCCATTTGTCTAATACCAGGCGAACACCATATTGATCTGTTCAGAGTGGCTTTCTTGTATGTTCTAAGTCTGGGAAGGCATGTCTTTCTATGTTACTCTTTTCTAAAATGTTCTAGGCTAATCTTTGGTATCCGTTCTCCATATAAATTTTAAGATTATTTTATCCAATTTTACCTACACATACACAAAACACATGTTATCAGAATTCTAATTAATAGTTTCTTAAATATGTGGCTTCATTTTGAGAAAGTTACATTTTCTAATTTTAAATCATTCTCTCCAGAGCATAAGTCTTCCCATGATGCCTACTTAAAGACACAGCTCCATTTCATCTCCCTGTTCTCTCCTGAATCATCATTTTTTCCCCCTCTTTGGGAGATTATTCCCATCCTTATACAAATGCTTTACTTATCTTCAAAAATTAACCCGTATGATTGTGGTTTCCCCTTAGTTACCAATCCATTTCTCTGTTCTTATGTATAATAAAACCCCTTCATGAGTTTTCTTTTCCCTCTCTATAATTTCTTTGCTCTCCTCCTTCTAACCTCATTCCATTTGGGCTTTATTCTCATGCCATTCCATGGACACAGTTCTTTTCTGGTTCACCACTGACCTGCAAGTATCTAAATCCAGTGACCAATTCTTCATTCACATCTTATTTGCCTTATCATTAATATTTGACATGACTGATCATACTTTATACTTTATTCATTGGCTTTCACAACAACATATTCAGGTGAATTTTCTCCTTTACTGCTTCCTATTTCGCTCTCTCACCTCTGAGAGCAACATGGCTCATTCTTTGAGTCTCTTCTTTTGTCTAAATACTCCCACTTCCTTGGTGATCTCAATGTTTGAGATGGTAACTTTAAATGCCATCTACATTATGAAGATTCTCAAATTTATATACCTCTGGCATGTACCCACCCCAGATTTGTATATCTAATTACCTCATGACCTCTCTACCTAAATATCTAATAATATCTCATATCCAGCAAACTTACCAAATTCTCCTATTAACACAAATCTGGTCATGAAATCTCATGGCAATCAAACCTTCCATTTCTTGAATCCTACTTACTTTACCAGGCTTAGCCCTTTGTAATTTCAGCCACAGCTGTCACTCACCCTACCCCAAACATTTTCTGCATGTATTCTTATGCCTCCAGGCTTGTCTTAATCTAGTCTCTCTTCCGAAAATGACGC
Source organism: Balaenoptera physalus (assembly GCF_965194825.1). Classification (NCBI taxonomy): domain Eukaryota; kingdom Metazoa; phylum Chordata; class Mammalia; order Artiodactyla; family Balaenopteridae; genus Balaenoptera; species Balaenoptera physalus. The sequence continues at coordinate 133,524,521 of NC_138884.1, forward strand.
ATCCTCATTTCATCTGTTGAATCCCACCTCACCTCTCAGCTCTAGCTCTTGCAACCACATAATGCTTTTTTTCCATGTAGTCAATCTCTCCCTTCCTCATATTTTAGTATCATTTATTTTGTATTTCTTGTTTACCATATACTATCTTAGATATGGACACTCTGTTTTGTTGAAATGATCTATAAGCTCTTGTGGGGCAGGGAAAGGGGCTTTATCTTTCTGGGTTTTCAACATACCTACCTCAGGGTTTTGAAAGTAGCAATTGCTCAATAAATTGAAATTATAGTCTTCCATGGTTTCTATTGACAGTGCAGACGTATTTGTCTCATTTATATAAACAATAAAGCAAAGTTATCTAGAACAATGTCATTTAATTACACATTTTAGTGACCTACCAAGAAGCTGTGTAAATCAGTTGTATTAGAAGTACAAAAGAAATCCCTGTATTGTAACACTATAGTAGGTCACAGCATACACCATGTTTAAAATTCTGTCAGTCACCCATCTTCTCTCAGTTAATATCATCAGTGGTACATCACAGTGTAGTAGGAACCATGAAAAAAAGTAACAAGTTTATTGCCTCGTGTATTTTTAGTACAAATAGACATGTATTCAATGATTTAATACAACATTTGGTCAGATAAATCACTGTATTATAATGATAATGAGTATTACAGACAGCCTGAAAAATCACAAGTTCTCATGATGAACAAATATAATTTTGGAATATGTGTAAGTACCCATCTGCACAGATACTATTTAAATGGGACCCAGGGCAGTTTCTGAGAGCATATATTCACTTTCTCATCTATTTTATCTGTCTGCTTTTCAGCTTCCTTTTTTTCTACAAATTTTATTAATTTTGCCCGCCTTATTCCTTCTCCCTTTCTAACCCTTGGCTTGAGCAGAACCCACATGATAGCTCCAATGCCCCTGTGTGGGGTCAGGGTCAGAGATGGTGGGCACCCAATTTAGTATCCATTGTCTGGATCACCTTTTATTGTTCTTTTTGGAACCTACCTCAGAGTTGTCAATAATTTGTCTCAGTTATTAAAGCTGAAACTTAATAAATCAAAAAGTTCCATAAATAGATTATTCCAGATTAATTCAGTGTTCTCATTAACTGCAAATAAGAGAATTCTTGACATTCTCTCTCTTTTTTTTTCATAATGAAGATTAGTTTACTTTGTTGCCTTAGGAAGTAGATTATATTAAATATGACAGACATTTTTAAAAGAATTTTACATATTTAGGGCATATATAAAACTGTTATATGGTAAAGAGAATAGTAGGTTGGAAAGTTGTTTTCTGAATAGGTACAGATGTGAAAATATGCTCTGGAAGTTTTTAGTGGAAGCTTTTAAAGTAAAACTTTGATATAAGCTTATTTTTTGTGTGCTGCCTCATTTTTTTTCAGCTTTTTGAGAAAAAAATAGTTAATTAAGGGTTCCAGTTAGACGAGTTAAAGTTAATCAGGATTGACTGCTCTGGAACTAAATTCTTGAAATGACACACATAAACTTGGTTAACTTGTTTCTTTTAAGGCCCCCATATTGCATTAAGGTCAGTGGTTACCTAACCCATCCATGATAAATGGTAGTTTTCTTTTGCCAACATCATTTTAATTGCAAGTTCCAATTTCTTCAACATTTTGTTGTTTGCTGATATGAGGCCAACTTACACAGCACCTTGGTTTGCTGTTCCAGGTAATGTGTTGGCTTTCTCTCTTGCCCATAATTTACTCCAAGAAAATATAGCCCTCAACCTACAGCTTATAATTAGTAGTTAAATATATGAAATTTTCCATTAGTTATGTTTCTATATTTTAAGAATTTTAATATAAAAAGTTGGGTTAGCAATCTATTTCTTAAAAGTCTAATTTATTATTTTAAATAATAATAGACTTTTTGTTATTTTATCACTTAATGTAAACTCAAATCCTTTTACCAATAGTTATAGCTTTCCCTTTATGCCATATAGATAATTTCAGCTTTAGGGACAGAAATTCCAATCCTAGTATTATTTTACAGAAATGCAACTTACATTTTCCAATTTTTCTTTCTCTTTGTCTCTTTTTGCTAAATGTAGACACACCCCTATTTATTTAAACAAACAGTGGTTAAGAAAACAGGCTTGAGTTTCTCTTTACTTGATTCTGCTGTGTATTTCTTTGGTGTAAAGTATGCTTTACTAAGGAAAAATAGTTTTCCCTTCTCAGCAAGTGAAATGAATCACTGATCAAGCAATGACATAAAAATATAGAGTAAGTTTTTACTTAGTATATGTGACAAAGTGACACAAGCCCACCATGGCTGAGGCCAATGAGACAGAAGGATGGCTCCCTGAAAAAGATCTATCATCTTATCCGATTATCTGCTTATCTTATCATCTTATCTGCTACTGGCTCAGGTAGATTACTCACTAGCACAAAAAAGGAAGACTCCCAAGGAGGGGTTGGTATATGGGCAGAATAACCAATCATCTGGCATGCTGGCTATAAATACAAATTCACACACCTCACCTCTAGAGTTTCTGGTTAGAAAGCTTGGAGTAAGGTACAGTTAACACCACTTTAATAAATTTATTTCTCCCCACTACATCTACCAGATGTAATTCTGAAGCAGATGGTACATGGGCCAGACCCTGAGAAAAAATACACTAGACGTCATACTTCTGTGTTGAAAATTTTTTTCTGCTGTTCTGGTCAAAATGGTCAACTAGTAGCAATTTCATATGATTCAAAATAATATTTTTCCTGCCATATTTATTATATTAAACCATAAAGTTGGGTTGCTCAGGGGTTGGAAAACTCAGTGTTGTGGTGAAATAATATTTTGAAGTATTAACCAACATGTATCCCCTATATTTATGCTACTTGTGACACTTTGGCATTAAGGCAGCTAACATGAAGCAACTATTGACTTCTGGAAGAAATGTACTTATAGAATCAAAGAAAGGTCTGTTGAGGGTCACAAGCCTATATTTTTTTACAGGCAAAATCTAGCCAACAAGTAAACTCAAGGCACAAAGATACTAGATGACTCAAGGGAAATTTCACTGCTCTGTCCCCTTCTCTCTCCTCTTTCCCCACCCCAACATGAAAAGTAACTCCAAAAGGTGGAGGGAAGAAAAGAGTGAAAAGGAGATCTAAGAGTGGGTGGACATAGTGGGGTCCGAGGTGGAGATATCCATGCTCTGCTGAGCAAAGTCTTGAGGGACTTGTCTTGAGGGACAGGAGGACTCCAGATAGTTTGTAGAAAACAAGTGTAGAGGGAACCTTTGCCTCATTTTTCCTGGCAGAGATGAAGAAAGGGAAAAGTCCTGAGTCATACTGGGTTCAAATAAATCCACGAAGCCTCATACAATTTCTCTGCACTAGGCATGGATGATTTCCTTTTCCCTGGTAATCAGGGAGGGGTAAAGAGCTATATGAAGCCTCATTCAAGTTCTGTGGTCTCAGCATGACAAGAATAGCAGAGTGACTGTGTGCACCCAAGAGGGGCCCAAGCACTGAGTCATCACATGACCCATGGAGCCGCTGGACAAGATTAAATGGTGTCACAGTAGCAATCTACATGGGCAAACACACAAAGACCCGACTAAACAAGGCTGCTGCAGGAGATGCCGGGGTGGAGAGAGAGGGTGGCTACCTGGAACAGATGTCATCCTTAACTGCGTGGCACTATGTAAGCTCCTTGAAATAGTGTAGATACAAGCCCAGAGAAGGGGGAGTGGGTAATTTTGCAGGTGGGTGGAGGGATGGCTACCTAGTATAATCACAGTTCATGTTAGATATATCAGTTGGAGAAAATTTTTTTTAATCTATTTCTTAAACATCTGAATTTTGTGGATAAAATGACAGCTTGTTATGAGAATCCAAACTACACACAGTAGCAGTACATTTCAAACCAAAACAGATGATTAAAGCCTTTAACGGTCCCTTTTAACCCTGGATTGGCAATGCTTTTAGTGCATAGCCATTCTAAGCCTCTCCATGAGAAAAGTAGCTGTACTTGCTATGTCATCCTTACAGACCATCTTGCAGCCCAGGACTCTACTTATTATGTCTTAGCCACATTAGAAGCTAGCGAAATAGGTTCTCTTTGTGACTTTTGAGGAGCACATCGCTTCTCTCACTACTTTAGTGATTGCCATCAAGTACTGTCGCTCAAGAATCCAGTTTTTTACACCTTAATTCCTTCCCCTATTTTAGCGTGTGTGTATATATATGTGTTTTTACTTTTATTTTTCATATTTCTTCATCCTGCTTTATTTAATCTAAGCCCACTTATATTAAAGTTGTATAAACACAATTATGAGAGGTTCTGATTTTTAGAAACTAATGTACAAAAATTCAGTTTACATAAGTGTTATGGAGAAATTCTTTACGCCTGTGATGTTTTAATAGTCGGCCTCTTTCTAATACACTGAAAGAAACAATTCTTGCCATTCCACTGAAAGCACTGCCCTGCACAGCAGATCATTGCCTCTGTGCTAAGAAAAAGGAATCTTTCATATTTCTAAAAGAACTTTCTTTTCTCCCGAGGAGATACACAAAAGGGTTTTACTTGTGTTATTGTTGTTGTCATTGTTGTTTTAGTGTTTTTAGAGGAGTGTAAAGCACAGGTGTTGGCTCTACTGAATGTTTGAGGGAACCAGAATTCAGTAAAGTCACAGAATAAAAATCAGAGACATGAAGCCACCTCCTGGAACGCTTGCTTGCTCTGTGTCACAACCAGTATTAAATTCCACCTCTCTATAAGAATTAGTCATTGACCACCTCAATTTTATGTAGCATTAAGTTAAGTACTCTAATAGGATGTACTAACTTCTCAGTCTACAAAATGACAGCCACCTAGTTAATGTCTCACCATGCCTTGGTATAGAGGTTCCATGTGAAATCTTGGCTATAACCTCACTTTTTCAAAGCCCAGTATCTTTTGCAACCTAGATTTACAGTAAGAGCTATGTTGCCTGGTTGTAATACATATAAAAATCAAAGAAAATATTCAAAATTTCAAGCAGATAATCATCTTTCTCGCATAAAACTATTTTTTACATGTCTTCATAAATATATAATTGTCCTTGCCTGTACTTAAATATTTTTATCAGGTGTTGCCTAGTGGCAAATAAACACTTGCATGTCTAAATTAGAGAAGAGAAATAACTGAACAAGCCTAGGAGGAAAGTGAAATTGCATTTTCAACATAATTAGCTCCTTAATTGTCAGGCCCAGCTTAGTCAATGTATCTAGAAACATAAGTAATTATGATTTATTTAAACACAGTTTAAAGTGCATTCTTCTTCTTCTAAAAGCTGAATTACAGAAGGAAAAATTCAATCTTAAAATCAGCAGTGTTTACAAACATCTTATTATAATTTTTTAATGTTAATGCTGTAATTATAAAGTTAGCAGCAATTGCCCGAATGTAATTTTAAAAAGAAAACATCATGCAATATAAAGAACTATAAATTACAAGAAAAAATCAACCAGTTTATATCAAATCATCTCCTAATAGAAACATTTCTTTTTAGGTAAATCCAAACATTTTTACACCAACACACTCTAATCATAATTTACATATTGTGGTTAAAAAACACATAGCATAAAATTTACCATCTTAACCATTTTTAAGTGCACAGTTCAGTAGCATTGAGTGTGTTTACACTGTTGTGCAACCAGTCTCAGAACATTTTCATCTTGCAAAATCAAAGCTCTATACCTGTTAAACAACAAGTCCCCATTTCCACATCAACCCCCAAGCCCCTGGCAACCATCATTCTGCTTTCTGTTTATATAAATTTGACTGTTCTACATACCTCATCTAAGTGGAATCATATAGTATTTGCCTTTTTTGTGACTGGCTTATGTCACTTGGACACATTCATTCATGTTGTCACATTTGTAAGAATTCCCTTCCTTTTTAAGGCTGAATAATATGCCATTGTATGTTTATACCACCTTTTTTTACCCATTCATCCATTGACGGACACAGGTTGTTTCCACCTCTTGGCTATTGTGAATAGTGATGCTCTGAACATAGAAGTGCACTATCTCTTAAACTCCTGCTTTCAATGCTTTTGGATACACACAGAAGTGGGATTGCTGGATCATATGGTAATTTTACTTTTAATTATTTGAGGAATGACCATTCTGTTTTCCATAGTAACTGCACCGTTTTACATTCCCACCAACGATTTACAAAGGTTCCAGTTTCTCTTCAACAAAACTTATTTTCTTTTTTTTAATAATAGTCATGCTAATGGATGTGAGGTGAAACCTCATTGTTGTCTTGATTCACATTTTTCTAATGATTAATGATGTTGAGCATCTTTTCACATACTTGTTGGCCATCTGTATATCATCTTCAGAGAAATATCTATTCGAATCCTTTGCCTAAAGACAATTTTTTTAATCAGCCTCGTATATTCACTACATTTTCGAAACAAAAGAGAGGAGAATTTTTTTTTTAAATCAGAGCTAATTAGGTTCAATATCAGAGCAGAAGGAATTTGTGAAATTTTATTTTGCTTTACATTTTATTTTGTCTTCAGTACTAACTGATTAAAAACAGGAAAGAAAAAGAATTGTGCATTGGTTATTCAATTGGGTTTGCAGAAAATAAAACCTGACCTAGGTTTGATTGGATAAGGCAATTCTGGTGCCCTTAGGTGGATAAGCAGTAGGTAGCAACACCACAGTCTCAAGTACTTTTAAGATCCAGCGGAAACTGGACAGCTACGTGTAAAAGAATGAAATTAGAACACTTCCTAACACCATACACAAAAATAAACTCAAAATGGATTAAAGACCTAAATGTAAGGCCAGACACTATAAAACTCTTAGAGGAAAACATAGGCAGAACACTCTATGATATAAATTACAGCAAGATCCTTTTTGACCCACCTCCTAGAGAAATGGAAATAAAAACAAAAATAAACAAGTGGGACCTAATGAAACTTAGAAGCTTTTGCACAGCAAGGGAAACCATAAACAAGATGAAAAGACAACCCTCAGAATGGGAGAAAATATTTGCAAATGAAGCAAGTGACAAAGGATTAATCTCCAAAATTTACAAGTAGCTCATGCAGCTCAATATCAAAAAAACAAACAGCCCAATCCAAAAATGGGCAGAAGACCTAAATAGACATTTCTCCAAAGAAGATATACAGATTGCCAACAAACATATGAAAGAGTACTCAACATCACTAATCATTAGAGAAATGCAAGTCAAAACTACAATGAGATATCACCTCACACTGGTCAGAATGGCCCTCATCAAAAAATCTACAAACAATAAATGCTGGAGAAGGTGTGGAGAAAAGGGAACCCTCTTGCACTGTTGGTGGGAATGTAACTTGATACAGCCACTATGGAGAACAGTATGGAAGTTCCTTAAAAAACTAAAAATAGAACTATCATATAACTCAGCAATCCCACTACTGGGCGTATACCCTGAGAAAACCATAATTCAAAAAGAGTCATATACCACAATGTTCATTGCAGCTCTATTCACAGTTGCCAGGATATGGAAGCAACCTAAGTGTCCATCGATAGATGAATGGATAAAGAAGATGTGGCACATATATACAATGGAATATTACTCAGCCAAAACAGAAATGAAATTGAGTTATTTGTAGTGAGGTGGATGGACCTAGAGTCTGTCGTACAGAGTGAAGTAAGTCAGAAAGAGAAAAACAAATACTGTATGCTAACACATATATATGGAATCTAAAAAAAAAAAAAAAAAAAGGGTTCTGAAAAACCTAGGGGCAGGACAGGAATAAAGATGCAGACGTAGAGAATGGACTTGAGGACATGGGAAGGGGGAAGGGTAAGCTGGGACAAAGTGAGAGAGTGGCATGGACATATATACACTACCAAACGTAAAATAGATAGCTAGTGGGAAGCAGCCGCATAGCACATGGAGATCAGCTCCGTGCTTTGTGACCACCTAGAGGGGTGGGATAGGGAGGGTGGGAGGGAGGGAGATGCAAGAGGGAGGAGATATGGGGATATATGTATATGTATAGCTGATTCACTTTGTTACAAAGCGGAAACTAACACACCATTGTAAAGCAATTATACTCCAATAAAGATGTTAAAAAAAAAAAAAGATCCAGCGGAAAGTTCCACCAACCCTGCGGCTGTGGTCCTTTGAAGACCACTAGGAGTTTCAGGGTAGTCCTGAGTCACCACAGTTTGAAGGCCTGAATCACTCACTGGCCTTAACTTTATTTGTAAAGAACAGTCTTTGTTGCTCTTTTTCTCACTAGCCTGATAATTTCTTAGTATTTTGTTATGGTCACATGAACAGGATACTGTCTGATTCTTCCGTAACTATCAAAAAAATTAGTCCCAACGCTCATCCCACATTTTAATCTCTGCATTCGCTTCCTTGGTCCTCCATCCCCCGTACCAAGGATTCTCAGTTTAAGCACAATTGAGCATTGCTCTTTTATTCTTTTTCTTTTTTTTTTAAATTTATTTATTTATTTATTTTTCTTGTTTTGGCTGTGTTGGGTCTTCGTTTCTGTGCGAGGGCTTTCTCGAGTTGTGGCGAGCGGGGGCCACTCTTCATTGTGGTGCGCGGGCCTCTCACTGTCGTGGCCTCTTTTGTTGCGGAGCACAGGCTCCAGACACGCAGGCTCAGTAGTTGTGGCTCACGGGCCCAGTTGCTCCGTGGCATGTGAGATCTTCCCAGACCAGGGCTCGAACCCATGTCGCCTGCATTGGCAGGCAGATTCTCAACCACTGCGCCACCAGGGAAGCCCTGCTGTTTTATTCTAAGGTGTGTTCTCCACCTGCAGTTTGGTTTGTTGCACAGTATTAATCCCTTTATTAATCCTAGTTGCAGCCCTTTTATTTGCAAAGCTATTCATTTCTCCACTTTACCTTGAATTTCTCCAGCTGCTGGCAATGACAATTCCCTACCTTCCTCGCCAGAGTTGATTTATCCAAGGGTGGGCCATTCTGAATTCTTCCCTAGGAAGGGAAGAAGTCCCTCTCTAGTGGCAGGTTTATGAGATTTGAAGACCCCAAACTATGAAAGAAGCTGTTCAACAAACAGAAGAGGGGCAGTCCAGAGGGTGTCACATTCCTGGGTTCAGTCACTCCTTGGGCTAAACTACACCCCTCCTTTCTATGGTTAGGCAATCCAGACTTTCAATAAAGTCCCCTCTTTGCTGGAAATAATTTGAATGGATTTCTATTACTTGCAAACCAAAAGACTCAAGATGAATATATTTGTCACCTGTGGCCATTAAATCACCTTCCTTTTATGGGATCCTAACTCTGGCCTGGTTAGGACTTAGCTTCTCCTTATCTGGTTAACATGACTTTTCCTTTTTTTTTTTTTTGTATATACCACAATTTTATTTGAATCGCACAAATGAAATTAGCATGTACAAAATTTAAATGAAACAGTACGTTAAAAATAGCAGAGAACCAAAAAAATCTAAAAAGGAAGTACACCTAAAACATGAGAATTCAACATTCATTAGTGTTCCATCTTCAGTTTTGATTGATACTTGATACTTGCAAATTTTGAAACAAACTTTGAGATCATGATGACTATTCTGAAGAGATTTCAGCACCAGCACTAAGATTTGTACATTCAGTTGGTTTGCAATTGACATGTTAGCCATTTACATAGTGTATAGTACAGATGTGTCACAGGTCAGATCACAGTGTTGAAGGAAAGAAGTACCTTCCTGTAATTATAGAGTATCCCCTAAACTACACTCAGCTTAAGACATCCAATGTACAAGAGCACGAAAACCATCATAAATAATGTGGCTCCAAGGAACATAGTTTTGATAAGGAAAATAACCTAAGCTTCTGTTTCCCATTTTAATTACTGAAATCTCTAACAATGACAAAACTGTCACAAAGGACAGTAAACGTATACAGTAATTCAATCAAACTTCTTGGAAAGAACACATTTAGCAATCTGGGATAACGTGGAATGACAGAAAATATAATGTGATTCAATACTGGTTCTTTTTGTCATTTTACACAGACATCATGTTAATATTAGATCAAGGCACAAAACGTTTAGTGCATAAACCAGTTTCTTTTTTAAGATCTGATCAAAGAAGACTTATACTGAGATCAGCTCAGGGAAGTAAGGGTGAAGATAAGAAAACTGCCTTAATGTGATGGTTTCAGCTCTGTAAGGTCAGAGTGGGTTTGGGGGGTTGGAGCCATTTTGGTTTCATTATGAATTTTACAATGAATGCCTATCTATGAGTGGTAGGGCAGAGTACAGCACAGTTCTGTAAACAAGTCATCTATGCAGAAAAGCAGATTTGAATGGAAGTTTGTAACGGATCTACCACCCAGGGGCTTTTAGCAGCTCACTTCACAGAGCTCCAGCCTCACGGCCTAGCCCATGCCCTTATTCTGATGTAAGGAGATAGTTCAAATATTCTGTGAGAAATACAACTCTGTACATGTTGAGAAAATCCTTTGTGTTCTTTGCTCCCATTAAGGGTAATCAAAAACAGACCAAAAAAACCCAGGGCAACACCTCTAGTCATGAACTAATCATTATTTTACACCTCGTATGTTCATGCCTGCTTCAGCAAATTTCCATGAGAATTCTAAATGTTTTGATTGCTCAGTAACCACTGACAAAATGCAAGGGGCCTGAGCAGCCATAGCAGGCCTCCCCAAGTGCGAATTCCCAAAACCTGCTTATTTGCTAGCAGCTGCGGTCTTCTGAGCTCCAAAGGTACATTTGCTTGGAGCCCAGCCTTTGTTTAGATCAATTAAAGTGCCTTGGGCAAAATGTATGTCTTTTCCTTTAAGGTACTTTTCCTTCTGAGTTGCCTGCAATGTATTGACTATAAAGAAAACTTAAGAATATAAAGAAGCTTATTTGGGGGATTAAAAACAATGCTATTAAAAATAATTCTAGAAATTCATCTTTCCTCTTACCCTTTGATTCATGAACTGGAAATGTCATTGGAACCTTCTTTTGGGGGAATTTACTCTTGAATCTTGTGTCAGTTACAATTTCATAGTAGAGGAGATACAAGCATATTTTGAAAATATATATATATACTTTTAAAGCTTCTGGCTGTTCCTATTTTGACTGAGCACCTTCAGGGAACATATGTCTTTTCCAGTCTTATCAGAATTAAGGAACGCTTTGAAACTGTTTGTTAGTGCCTGGTGCAGTGTGAAGGGTGGGTGTGGACCTCAAGTTTAAGCTGGAAGAAAAGAGAGAAGTGACAGGTTAACAGTAGGGATCCAAATGACCAGGTAGTCTCCCCCAAATCAATAAAAGACTGGATTACAGGATGGAAGACACAAAGCAATATTGCCACAGCCCAGGGTTATAGGAAGGCTGACCTGAACAAAATGCAAACAGATTATCAACTACTGTCATAAAATTAAATTCTCTTTCAATACTGGAATATGGTTTTAAACTTTTCTCTCTTCATTTTGCCTGCTTGTTTTCTTCTTTGTAAATGTTCGAGATTTCATGTCACCTGATTATTGGGAATATACTGAAATTTATTACCACTCAAATTTAATTCTGAACATTTTAATTTTATTAAAATTTATGAAAAATTGTAAATTGAGTCTCTAGTGTTACCAATCAACAGTATCTGAAATTTAGGTATACTAGCTCTCATTTTATGCTTTGTAAAGTATTTTCTTATAATTGTATGAAGAGCTAGAAGAAGATGAATTATTATTTCTAATTTATAGATGATAGAACAGTGGCTCAGAAAGTAACGTAGAACAAAGGACAGCAAAGCATAAGTGACTTTTTCAGGTCTCCTGGAAACTCGGTGCTTTTTTCAACACATCACATGCCATTTAAAAAAATTCTCCAAAAATTAAATGACCAAGGGAATGGTCCCTATAGAAACCTAAGAAATGAAGTTTTTGAGGTTTTGTTTTCTTTAAGTGTTCTACATACAATTAACATTGATGCTGAAGATAATTTTGCCAGGAATAAAGCATACATGTAAATGCAAGAGATTTTGCAATTTAGCATTTGAATCATTAGCGGATAGAATTCATGTTTCATGTGAACAGAAAACACAATGCCATTAATCCTTCAGTGTCACTAAAGGGCAGCTAACAATACCTTATTTATCCTTGCTAGTTGATGGATTGCTGTGAAAAGGTAGGAATACATTTTTTTGTTGTAGTTTTAATGAATAAAAACACTTTCCGTTGTGGACTGGTTTTTTAGTTGGTATTTTGTTTGTTTTGCTTTCTCTCGTTTTGTTTTGGTAAAGGCACTGAGTGTGTATTAAGGCCCTGTTCCAAAATCAGTTTATATATAATAGCTTATTGTATTTTCATCTTAGTTCTTTCCTATATTCAAAGACAACCAAATGCCCATGGCAACTGTTTCTCTCCTTACACGTTCAAAGTCCTATTGACAACCAGCCAGATTCTCACTTTCTGAAACTTGTTGGGAATCCTTCTGGAGGTTTTCTTGAGGCCTGAAGGTCTCTGCCTACAAATTTGAGAAAACAAGAAGAAACTCACGTGATCATCTGGCCTGTGGTTCACTTCCACTAGTGTGTCTTTTCCCATCTCATAATTAAAAGATAATAATTAATAAATCATGTCTTTCCAAATCCTCCCTACAGGCAGATCTTTTCTATCAAAATCATAGGTATATTTTGGCTGCATCGGTATTTGGGGGTCTTAGCACGGCACGTGGGATCTTAGTTCCTTGACCGGGTATTGAACCCATGCCCCCTTCGTTGGAAGCCCAGAGTCTTAACCACTGGACCGCCAGGGAAGTCCCAAAATCATATATTTTTATTTTTTAAATTTTCTAAGGATTGTCACCCTTAAACTTTTCCTATTACAAAATCATTCATTAACACTGAACATTTTTTAATGTAGGTTATGCCCATTTTTCTTGTTCTCTATGTAAAGGTATGGAATAAGTACTAAACATTTCCTTGTAGATTTTATGAATTGGGAGGTACTATTAAGTCATCCTTCACCTTTTCTTTTCCACATTTTACAATCTCAGTGCTTGACTCTTATCCATAGACCCTAAATTGCCAGCTATTTCTTCAGCTTTTCCTTTAACTTAATATTCAATAGTGACAAATACAAACTCTTGGCTCTGTCTTTTTACCTACTTTGTTGAAAATGAACAAGATCCTAAAGCTCTCTTAAACTATTTCCTTAATTCATAAGATATGGATAGTAAAACTTATTTCATAAAATTTTGTAAGGATTAAATGCAAAGTAATTGCATACAATGCACTTAGCACAGTGCTGGGTGTATAAATACTTGGTAAACAGTTTACTCTCCAGAGCTCCTAGGCTGAGGAGGAGAGTTCCCAGAGAATCTGTACCTTACAAGGTATTTCTTTTTTTAAAGAAAGAAAACTGCTAAGTTAGCCTTTAACCAAAATTCATGGATTCCCAAGGAAAGGATTTTCTCCCCTTTCTTGTCACTTCCCAAGTGCTGCATGTCCTGTAACTATCCACCCTGATGGTGTTTGCTGGACAGGCTCTGTTTCTGGCTTTGACTATTGGCCTTGTCCTAAGCAGGCTATTTCTTTGCAGAGGCGGCCTCTGATTGCTTTACACCCACGTGTTCTGCCTGCTGTTCTCATTTCCCCAACTCCTGTGCTGATGTTACTGTTCTTCAAATTGAGGGCACCCTGAGGATGGAAACCTGCAGGGCAGCAGAATGAATTTAATCCCATTGTTAGTTTCTGTTCTAAACTGCTCAGCAAGCAAAGAGCAACTCCTTACAGAATGTGTTGCTCCTGAGGGTGAAAGGGTAATGAACTGTAAAACCAGATGGCTCCATCCCCTAAAGCCATTACAGGGTTAACTTCCCACAGTCATGGGAGCAGCAAGGGTGCCATCTCCTGCTGATTATCTCCTCAAATTCCCTGGATAACTAACTGTGTGTCTTACAAGAATTCTCCTTTTATTGGGAAAAATATTAAAATTTGTTGCAATGAACAAGAAAATGAAAAATTCTCAATTCCTTGTTGTAGAAAACTGATAGGTAACTGTTTAATTTTCCTCTCAGCAATTCCAAAGTGTTGATACTTTAATCTGGGAAGGTAGATGGAAATTTTTGCCTGTGGATTGAAGGAGAATACAAATACAGGTGACGCTTCCAGCTGTGTGCTGTGTAAGAGACTTCATGCCTCTTACATGATTTTTACTGTGACTTTTTCTTCCCTCTTTTACTATGGCTTTTCTGTTTATAATTGGATTAAAAGAATTCACCTTCAGTGCAGGCACAAGTTCTCTATAAAAGGCTAACAGGAACTGCAAACAGACATCAAGGGGAGGCTCTTTTCATGAAAAAAATAAATAAATAAAGCTTTTACTACAAATAAAAGAAAATTGAAAATAATAATAACCCTGGTCATTTCTGCTTTCTATATACCCTATTTTTTAAATAATTTTTTAGGGACAATGAATGGGCCATTTATGATATTATTATCAATCTATGTGGTTCTAAAGACATCTTTTTTCTCAGAACCTGGGGAAAAGTGCCTTCATCCAATAAAGGCAAAATGAGAAGAAGAGAGAAAGCTAGTTTTGTTCATTTAGTCCGTATTACAATTTGCGTTGTCCTTTGGCTTTTTTAAATTGCAAAACTGTGCTAAGTCAAACACAACTACAAATCTTGCAATACTATTTCCCTTATAGATTGTTCTCAAAGATAACTATCCACTTATGACTTGAAATTTCAAAATAGTTCTTCAGAAATTTAATTGGGGGAACAAGTGCTATCACTTTGAAGAATTGTGTACCTATGTCTCACCTGTAAATCTCGACTTACAGCTGTAAGTTTTATCACTAGTTTCTACAAGTCTCATCAATCTCTTCATGGGGATTCCCAAATAAATCACACGTTCCCACTGAAGGACCTAACCTGAGGTTTCATTTTCCTAAGTATAATATTTCAGAATATTTATTAGTCTTTGAAGAGAAAGCTTATTGCTAATGCTAGTTTGGCTTTTAATTGGCTTTTGTCCATTTTTAAAAAATTTATCTCTACTTTACCTTGATTACTAACACGGCATTTATGAGGTATAAAATTTTGTGCTGTCTTAGTCGCTAAATCAAAGCATATAGCTGTGTACACTACAACTAATCCTGATTAGTCAGGGGGAAAAAAAGTCTGCACAGAAAAATCCATTTAGTTGTTTTGATGGAATTAACTTGTCCCAAGAAATCCGTAAACCAGCAATCAGTCAACATTTTGTGAAGGAATATGCTGTTCATTTCAATTAGTTACCGAGACTGAACATGCAGAGGCTTTATCAATAGTTTTAGTCACAATACCAGAAAAATCAAAAATCTGATATGGCTAAAGGTTAAAGCAGAACTATTCACACTTAATCAGATCATCAATCACTACAAAAGTTATTAATGAATGAATAAGGGACAGTTATTAAGCTGGTTAATTTAGAATATCATTTGTTAAACTAGGCAAGTCACATGGAAAAAAAAAAAAAGGAAAAAGCAACTAACATTTGTTTTGTGCCTCGGCAGGTGTTTTATATATTAACTCCTTTAATCTTCCCAACCTTGCAGTGAAGATATTATTATCTTCTTTTTGGGAAAAATAAACTGAAGCTAAGAGAGATTAAGGAATTTGCCTAAGGTCATAGTGCTAGGAAATGGTAGATTCTGGATTTGAAATTAAGGCTGACTTGAGAAATTCACACCTTTTTCCAGGCCTGCCGCCCAGGCAGGAAACAGTTTCACATTCTTAGCTAATTCATGGGGTTGCAACCAGGGTACGCTGAAGTGATGCCCTAATGAATCATCGTGGCAGGGCTGCCACCGATGTACAAATTGGCAAATGGGACCTACTTACGTGCAGGAAAAAGAAGAGATGGGCTTTGAGTGAATGAATAATATTTTAAAATATTGACCTAGAGGATAAGTTAAAAAAATTGATTTCATTGACTTTTCTTTTTGAATTGGGTAAATAAATAAGCGGTATCTAGCTTAAAAGTCTGCCTCCACCGTGGCCTCATGGGTTTCCATTCTCCTCCTTCGATATGTGAGCTCAACAAGATTGTTTCCTGCAGATCTTGTGGTCTTTCTTATGCAAAAGGTAGCAGGCACATTATTCTGCACTAAGCTTTTTCCTCACAGGACAAAATATCTTGGAGATTCCTTAGTGTTATGTTACTACATTGAACTGTCTCTTTCTTATTTGCAGTGTCCATTGTATAGATAGGCAACAATTTATTTAACCAGTCTCCTATTGCTGGACATTTTTCAAACTTCTCACCATTTCAATTTTCATTTCGTTGCTGTGCTTTCGTTTTTGTTTGCCAACTCTTTCGATTATTCAAACAATGCTTCAATGAATAAACGTGTACCTTCATCATTTCAAACATGTATAGGCATATCTGCAGATAAACTATAAACGTGGGATTGAGGGATCAAAGAGTAAATGAGTTTGCAGTTTTCTTGTGTAGTAAATTGCTTTCCATAGGGATTGCAGCAGTTTTATGCCCACCTGTGATACATGAGCACGCCTACTTTCTCACAGACTTTAAAGAAAAAAGTCTTTTAAATATCAAATTTGGGGATTTTTGTCATTCTGATAGATGAAAAATGCCATTTTAGTGTACTTCTTTCACTGTACGTTCCACTTGGTTATTTTTTGTATGTGTGAAAATTACTGAAAATATGTGTTAATTGTGTCCTTATTGCTTTATTGAAATCTCTAATTGCCTACTGTGGTTTCTCAGTTGATTCACTTGGGTTTTTCCAAGAATATGATGACATTGCACACAGTGATAACTTTACCTTCTTTACAAACTCAACTTTTTTTTTCTTTTTCTAATTGTGTTGGCTACTAATGTCAGAACAATATTAATAATGGTGGTGATAGTGAATTTTCTTGATTTATTCTGACTTTAGTGGGAAGGTAACTCATATTTCTTTATTAAGCATAAAGCTGACTTTTATACTAAGAAACAAATTTTATTCTATTTCTATAGTGTTTTTATCAAGAACTATTGTTGTCATTTGTCATATGTCTTTTCAGCCACCATGAAATATATATGTTTTTCTTTTTAGCTATGTAATTAAAAGAACTGCTATATTAATAGCTTTCCAGATATCAAATCTTGCTTGAATTCCTGGAATAACCCCACTGGTTATAATAAAATATTTTTTAATGTGGTGTGGGCTTCTGGTTGCTGATATTTACTTAAGATTTTTTGCATCAAAAATCATAAGTGAGATCAGTCTATTGGTCTGCTATTTTCTTTTTGCACAAGCTTTGCCATGATTTGCTATCAATTTACACTGGCAGTCCTCACTTTGCACTATAGTGTGAAACTGTAAAAATGACCATGCATACTGAAACCCTGCACAGTGATCTTAATAATCCTTGGAATCTGGGTGCAAACTTCACAGCAGCATACATATTTGTGTTAACAGTTTCACCAGATAACTTCACATAAGTCAATATACACTATCTTCTGAGACAACAAAAACCAGCTTTTACTGGCAGTGAAGGCTCTTTTCGGTCTCCTCATGGTCTCTGTTTTCTTTCAATGCAGCAACTAACTTTAATGTTTTAGCTTGAATCCTAGCTAAACTGGTTGGGATTTTTTATTACAGTCTCCACTTAAAAGTAGAAGCAAATTCTGTGTTTCAATCATAGTGGCTTTCTGTGCTTAGTAAATTTTAAACTAAAAGATGTTAACGCAACTTTAGCGTTGTTCTTATAGTCATCAAACTTTTTCAACATGGTTTGTACCATAACATCATGCAGATCTAGATCTCATCCTATCTTTGCTTTGCTGTTGCCATTTTCAAATCTAATTTCATCCACTTTCACTCCAGCATCATCAGTTTCCATGTCTTTGTCACACTTTAATCTTTGTTGGCCAATTTCTTCTTTCAATAATCCATTTTTGAAAAATGTTGCATGAGTTTATCACTGGGAGATAAGAAAGCAACGCAATTATATGTTTTTCTGTCTGTTCATGAAGTAACAGATACTCAGTGACCAATCAACCAGTCACCAACAGACTTTGAAAGAGGTGACATGATGATCACTGATCATAATGCATATCTGTTATGTACATAATGATTTGTGGACTAAAGAGCTAGCAGTGAAGTTTTTTACTTTAATACAGTTATTCATAGTTAATATATCATGGTGACTGAAACTTGAACCCTGCTGTTGGGGAACTGGTGTTATTTAACTAAACTGTAACAACTGAAATTCATGTGTATTGGAACCATGCAATATGAAGCTGCATACAAAGTATTAGGAAGTTGTTTTTTTTTTTAACAGCATTTTAGAACAGTTTTAAAAACATTAGAATTTTCTGCTCAATATCAGGTAGAGTTTCCCTGTGAACCATCTACTCTTGCTTCCTTTTTTTCCCCAAGATATCTATGTATCTTCTATGGAAATAAGATGCTTAGATTTTTAAGACTCTTTCCAGGGTCATTCATGGTAACTTATATGTTCTAAGGAAATGATTCATGTTATCCAGGTTTCCAATTTATTTGAATAATATTAAACATTAGCTCTCCAGGTGTGCAGCAGATATAGGTTGGTTACCTCAGGTGGATCCCTTACCATAAGAAAGTGCTTTTTTGCTGCCTTTTTTTTTTTTTTTTAGATTATCTGGGATCTGCTGTCATTGGCCCATCTTGCTATCCACTTTCCCTGAAACAATATTTGCTGCTCTTCATTGCAAGAAATTTGGAGGCACTCTTACCTGCTCATGGCAGACCTGACCCTTTTAATGGAGTCTGAATTATCTGACTTCTAATTTCACTGAAAATGAAGCATTCAGATTTTGTTAGTGTTCATCTTGTAACTTTTGCAAAATATTCAGAAGAGAAAGGGAAATTGCTGCTTTGCATTTCATGTTTGTACGAGAAGTAATCAATCACTGGTTTTTCAACACAAAGCTAGACAATTTCATTAATGAATATATATATATGTAATTCAGTGACATTGGGTTTTTAAATCAAACTTATTTATGAATTCGTTTGTCATTGTAACAACTAGGGACTTGGTTTGTGGGAAAAGTGTGGTTATAAAGGGAGAGTAGGTGACAGTTTTGGGGGGATGATGGAACAGTTCTGTATCCTGATTGTGGTGTTGGTTATATGAATCTATGTGCATGATAAAATTTCATAGAACTATTAAAAAAATGAAGAAAGTGCATGAAAAACTTGTGAAATACAAATAAATTCTGTAGCTTTTTATAATTGTTTCAATGTCAATTTCCTGGTTTTAGTAAGTGTACTATGTTTATGTAATATGTTACCATTGGGAGAATCAGGTAAAGAATACACAGGAACTCTGAACCATTTTTGCAAGCAAAATAAAAAGTTTGTTTGCATTTGAGCAAATTCTTGCTCTAATTATTAGATTGATTTCTTCATACAGAAACTTAGACCTCTTAAGTATTTAGATACGATTACAGATAGTAGGAAACTCAATAATACTGTTTAGTCTATGCACATTCAAGGTTCATAATGTATTTCATATGTGTCATGGTTGTATTTTCATATAACATGGTTATCTCTCTTCACTTGAAAAATTGGATTAAAAAATTGCAGACCACTGTGTTATACACTGCTGTTTTCTATACTGATCTCTGACAGGAAAACAGAAACTTCTCTGTTCATAGTGTGACAGGTTGAAAAAGGAAATACGATCCACTGTCCTTTGAAATAATCCAAGTTCACTCTGGATTCCCTTGTGGGGAAGGAAGAATGTCAGAATAATCAATGTGAAAAGTGGAACAAAGAGTCTTAGACATTGGGGTGGGGATGGGAAATCATTCAGCTTGGCTTAAGAAGATCTGTCATATGATTGAGACTAAGTTTTCTGAGTCATTCTGTTAAAGGCAGAAGTTGAACTAGATGACCCAAGGCAGTGCTTCACAAGCACAACTGATTTTCAGAAAATATTGGGAAGTTGCTCAAGTGATTCTGATGGCCAACTGGGTTTGGAAATCCTTTGATCCAAGGTAAATTTTACATTAAAAATATTGATTTAAGCAGGATTATAACAACATTCATTTCAGAGATAAATAATGTTCCCAACTAACAACCAATTAATTGAAAAAATGTGAGGGTTTTTAAACCAATCCATACATGCATTTTCAAAACTTAGAGGAATAATTATTCTTATTTAAAAATTGTTTTTTATCCATTAGAAATTCTGGATCACCTTCAAATCTTCATTCTCAAATGAAGAATGTATTTGACTGAAATATATACTAAATAGCAGCTTTAGTACAATGAGGTCAAAATTCTCTTTGATATATTACGAAGTACTGTGAGTAATTCATTACTCAAGATTTGAATAGGATCACTACCAAAAGAAGGAGGAAATACTTTGGATAAAGCTTCTATATGACTTTATAAGTGGTTACACATTTCTTGCTTAGTATAAGTTTTATTTTATATTCTCGTTAACTTTTCATTGCTTAATTTTCAAAATTGACTGAGAATTTTTTTTCCCTTAAAATATGTTTTAAATTGTTTAGGTAGAACAATTTTAAATTGTTTAGGTAGAAGCATCTACCTTTATGGGGCTAACTGCTTTAAATCCTGACTTTTCAATCTATATTACTGTATGCTTCAGTTAAAAAAAGTTTACCTTCAGACTGTTTTTTCTTTAATACTAATTTTTACCCTTTAAGCCATTGACATATTTTTAAAACAGAAACCAAGAACTGTTTCTTCAAATATTCCTAAGAGGAACATTACAAGAGAGATAATAGGCAGGATAATGAGAGATGTTGCCCACACTTGCCCATCTTCTCCCGTTAAGGTTCTAGGGTGTCACTCTTAGTTCAAGGCCCACACTTGAACTCTCATCACTGCCCTGTGGGAAGGGCTGGGGTCTGCACTGACAGAGAATGGCTTTTTTTCCTCCCAAGAAGTACCTGTAAGCTTGGACAGAGAAGACATCTATATCATACATAGTTAGGCTCCATGGGGAAAATATTTCAAAGCACGATGGCCACAGCCTTCTTCCTTCTCAGGAAATTATGAAGGGCCCAGGTACTACTCTGGGAATTAACCAAAGCACAGGTCATTTAGTGCAGCATCACGAGTAAGAGCTCTGTCATTTGGCAATGGCGTAGAGCTGATCTCTTGGTTGAATCCCAAACTGAGCTCTGCCTGATTTCAACGTGTTCCTGTATCTTCTTCATAAATACATTTATATAATTCCTCAAGTTCTACCAAACAGATGGAGGCACAAACTGACAAAATGTCCACCCTGTTCTTGGTGTTCTAAGCCTGTCTGACCCAAACAAGTGACAATGAGGGGTTTTGAGGACACCACCAACACCTGCACCATCACCACCACCTCGGTCTCTCTGAATCTGCAAAACCCAAATCTTTCAGCTCTTTGTCCTTAATCTTTGTCCTCTAGTCCTTTTGAACTTGAGTTTTAATGTCTTTGACATTGGCTTTCCTTCCATCTTTGATTTGAATCAGACGTTCATCTATCAATATTTCTTTGCCTCTGTCAGCTCATCCTCTGACCTTGCTGGTAGACAATTCTCCCTAGATCTCTCATGTTTCTGCCTGTCTTGTGACATATTTTGTTCTGCACTAGCTTTTCAAAGATGTTTGTTTAGCAAACAGCCTTGGAGATAGAATATCTCCTTCCAGTTCAGAGGGCAGATTTCTTTGCTGTCCAAAATAATAAAGACAATGGCTCTCCCCGGGGTAAGGATTGGGCAAGTTTGCTAGCAGCCCCTTTATAAGAATGAGGGTTTCCCAGGCTCTGAGTTCCTTAGCTTTGATGTACAACCACTGTGCATGTAGCATCTTTCTGGACCTGCCTCCCTATCATCCCTGTAGAGCTCAGGGAGAGGGAGAACCAAAGCAAACATGAAGCTCATGCTGCCTGCTGTGGTATGCATAATAAAGTCTTTTGTCTCTGATCCAGAAATCTTGTGTCTTCTGCTGGCACCTATGAAACTGTGGCAGGCTTGTGATTTGTGAGCTTGTAAGTAGAGTAAAATCTCAGAGCTTTCACAGTTCTTGATACACCTCAGTTTACATAAGCAGTATAACTGGCATTTCCTAGTTGGGGTTTCCTAGCACTTATTTCCCTTTCCTAATAACACCCTGATTCCCTCTTGAGAATTCTGTATTTCCTATTGGATACTATCTTCAAGAATATAATTAAATGTCCGTCTTCTCCCTCTTAAGAGATGGGGATATGACCCAGGCTAACCTCACTGGAACTTAAACAGAGTAACAAAGACAATGAAAACAATTGGCATTTATTCATCCCTGCAGTGGTTCCCTAAACAAATATTTCCTGCTATTTCTGAACATCCTTTTTCTAGAATCTAGGGATAACTTGAACTCTGCCTATGTCCAGGCCAGGTTCTTCACATTTCTCATGAATTTTTTTAGTTTCTAATTTCCCCCAAATACATTTCCTTTGGCTTAAGTTGACACATTTTCTTTTACTTTCCATCCTGATACACATTTTCTTCTTTTATTTCACCAATTTTATTTCATTTTTAATGGGCTATATTCCCCACTGATTCAACTATTTCCATTTTAGCTTCTATTGAAATTTACATCAAATGACTTATTACCAGGTCTCAGATCGAATGCCTGTATTATTGCACTAAAAGAATTTATGGTGGATTCTCAGAGAAAGGGGTGGTTAGCCGGGGAAGTGATGTGTTGGCGACGTGGAATGGGGCTGACAACCCACACTTATTCTTTTTTTTTTTTTTTTAAATATTTTACATAACAAATATCAGGTGAAAATGTAATCTCAGTTCAAAAGTTTAACAATACTAAATTGATATAGTACCAAATAGAATTTTTTAAAATGTTTTTCTGTTAAAAATATAATCTCATATCCAAATTTCACAAGGAACCACTATAATACGGAGAAAGGATTCCTAGGAGAAGGAGGCAATTTTGCTTGATGGAAAGTATCTGGGTTCTGAGGTTAGCAAGAGCTAAGTTCAAATCTGAATCAAATGTCCACACTTATTCTTTTGAATCCGTGAAAACTGCTGGGTTTCCATGTTTGCTGAATAATTAAAAGCCACGTGTGTTTTCTTGACTTTAGTGACAGCTATCAAGTTCTTCTTAAAATAATTAACTGAATTCAACTTAATAGTCTCCAATACAAAGAGGTCAGGTCAGGTTATCAGCTAAAAGCAATCAAGCAGTCAATCACATATGTTCCAACTAGTAAGTGATGAATAATTGGCTTGTTCTGTTATATTCAATACAAACTGAGTGAGTACAATACAAACAGATGGGAAAGCAGGAATAAGAAAATGCATACTATTTTGTACTGAGTTTGATCCCTCTTTGAGCTTGGTTAAGCCAAGAGTGTGTTTTAACAAGTGGCCTAAAATAGCAGGATTGAAATGTTTCTCCATACCATGCAGCTGTTTCTGAATAAAAAGAAACTACAATAAAAAGAATAGTAATTGAATGCTTACTATGTACAAGACAATCTAAAAGATACAAAGATGAGTAAGACCGAAGTCCTATCAAAAAGAAGATTACAGTGGGAGAAAAGAAGACAATTTGTTTAGCAAAACGAAGAAAAAGAACAATAAAAAACAAAAAATAAAATACAACAGTAATGAAAAAGAAGTGCTTCCTGGCTGGGAGATGGGGACCAAGATCAACGTAATCAGGGAAATATAGCTGTGAAGGAACATGGAGGGTTCTAGCAGTAGCAAGTATTTCTATGGAGCTGGAGACCAGAGGGTTTGGTGCATGTCCCTGGGGGTAGAGTGATAGAAGAAATGGAAGAAGCAGCAACTGGAAAGATAGAGTCTGTTAAGGGCTTCTTGTACCATGCAGTAACTCTGCCATTCTGAGAAATGAGAGCTTTTGAAGGTTTAGAGGCAGGAGTATACCATAATCCGAGTGAGGTTCTGAAAAGATAACTGGTGGCCACATGAAGGACAGACTGCAGAGGAGACAGACTGCAGGGCAGGCTGGCTCAAGTCATGCTGTAAGAGAATGAATGGGCCATCAGTTTGCAAGGTTTGAGAAGGCACAGCACGGAGGAGAGGAGCACTGGTTTCAGAGAGGGTTCTAGGAGAGTAGGTGAGGCCCTAAACAAAGATGGTGGAAACAGGCAGGGGACAGACTAGGAATGTCAGAAATGCGGTGGAGTTAGTGCCCATAGGTAACGACTGCTTGGGTGTGAGCAGTGAAGAGAAGTAAGATGACTCAGGGATGTATTTGCTAACCCATGTTTTAACAGGATTTTTTTTTTTTTTAAGTGCAGAGCTAGGCACTCCATCACCAAAATTTTTTGAAAAAACACTAGTTTATGTGACATTAAATTATTTTATTTTTTCTTGAAGGACCTCTCAGAGACTTTAATATGATAATGTGCATTCTGATTGCTCAAGAGAAAAGACTAGCATGCAGAAATTTCTAAGCCTAGTATAACATACAAATCTACCTTAGACCTATTCATACATATTGGAAACAAAATGCAGGGCTTTTAAACCTATGTGCCTGGAAGAATGAATTATAAAATAGAAACCCTCTTATTAATTCAACCAGGATGGATATTTGGTTTTCTAATCAAAATATTTGGTTAATTATTTAAAATTTTTAGTCACAAAACGTTTTATTTTAACTTCAAGCATGTAACAATACATCCCTTGACTAATTTCTTGAGGAAGGACCAGAACCTTTCCTACCAGTAAGGACTCTCTGAGAGAACGCCACTGTCCTCTTTCCTTTATAAGCCACACCCATACAGCATCATCTACAATATCCAATTTCAGTTTCTTTAAAATGATAAACTCTACATATTCACAGAGCAGTTAAGGAGACTGGTGGTTGGGTGGGGAGGTTGATGGTTTTAGGTTTGGATATACTGAATTCACAGTGTTTTTAGAATTTGCACAAAGAGTTTTTCTAGCAGGTATTTAGAAATTCATAAATTGCCTTTCCCTATGAGAATTAATCACAGTTAAAATATCAAATTTAATTTTTTTGCATGTATATAAGAGTGTTCGTGTTTGTTGTTTCTTTACCTACTGAAATCTGCTAATGAGGTTATTAAATCACCATCAAATCTCATAAAATCACATGGTTTATTTTAACATCTACCTTCACAAAAAACATTTTTTCAGACACAAGAGGTTTACATGTAGATATTAAAAAGACACATGGATACATTGGTTCTTGTCCCCACTAAGAATCACAGAGAAGCACAAACAGGAGCCACACTAGTGACAACACACACTTCTTGTTGAAAACCCATCTACCTCACAGTTATAGGAATGTGAAAAAAAAAAAAAACTTCAATGGGAAAGTCTTGAAACTCTATTGAAAAATATCTTGAAAATGGTCATTTCTTTGGCAATGATAGCATACCGTTCTATTGTACATCCCTTAAAAGTTTGACACTACTGCTAAGTAGTAGTATCATATTAGAAGTTTTCCCTAAAGGAAATTGAGTTTTCCACTTACTTGGAGCAAACCAGCCAGTTTCTCAAAATGATTTGACTCTCCTTGAGTGTTAATGATTTGTGTGAGTGGGTGTATGAGTTTGATCTATCGTTATTGTACCTATGTGGATATACCCTTATGTTCAATGCATGTATTGTGGGCACCATGTATTATTTTCTGAACTCCATGTATGGAGTTGAACATTCATGCACATATAACTAACTTGTGGTTTTTCTTCATATATAGTTAATCAAAGTAAAGAAAATTACAAAATTCAACTTATTTTATCTTGGAAATTCTGATAAAAATGTAATATTAGTATGAGAAATTCTCTTAATTATTATGGCTAATTTATCTCCTTTATCATGTTCTTGAATTCATTTTTTAAAAAATTTTACTGTATTAGGATACTTTAGAGAAACAGAATAATAAGAGAAAGACAGAGACAGAGAGATACAGAGATATTTTAATAAATTGGCTTATACGATTGTGGGACTGGCAGGTTTGAATTCTGCAGATCAGGCCAGCAGGGTAGAGAACAGGAAAGACTGATGTTTCATCTTGAGTCCAGAGGCATCTGGAGGCAGAAATTCTTCTTTCTCAGAGGACCTCAGTCTTTTTCTCTTAAAGTCTTCAACTGATTGAATGAGGTCCACCCACATTATGAAGGGTAATCTGCTTTACTCAAAGTCCACTGATTTAAATGTTAATCACATTTAAAAAATATCTTCACAGCAACATCTAAACTGGTGTTTGACCAAACATCTGGGCACTATAGCCTAGCCCAGTTGATACATAAAATTAATGTCATATGTAATAATGGTGCTGTATGTATCTAATATAAAATTCATCCTCAAATTCTTAAGAGAAAATGTTCAGATTCAAAGTAATGCGCAAATACCCACTATGCTCCAATTCCTAAACAATTGAACTAGGCTAGATCACAAAGGCTAGGTGTGGTTAAAAGACTGACAAGAATGATGAGTCATCTGTTTACCATTGTTTCCACTTAGATTTATTACCAAATCAGTAAATAAGCAGTTCTGGAAGTACTCAAATCAAATATGTGAACAGACATGACTCCCAGCATCTCCTTTCCCTCCTACAAAAGCATGACTGATGTGATTTCAGAGAGTAGTGTGTTTGCACTCTCAGTGCTGCTCAGAGCCACACACTCACCTTTCACAATATTGGCCTTGGAGAAAGCCACATCCACATTCAGTGGTCCACCTTATTATAAGGAATTTCTTGCTGTGCCATTTCCATGTGATAATTCTTACAATGTCTGGCCATGGCTGACCTTTACATTTAAAAAGAAATAGTTCAAGATTCAGAGTGGTGATAATAGTCAAAACCTAAGAATCTGTTAATGTTAGATACATATCTAACACTATTATCACTAATGGGATTTTGAATAAGTCCACAAACACTCTTTAAAATTTCCTCCCCCAAATTATGTTATTGTTTTTAACATAGTACATTCTTAAATAGCAGATTTAAATATGAGTATTTTCATAGAGGTTAAAATTAGGTTCCGAGTGTTGAGTAAAGCTAATCAGATGACTGAATGGAATCTTTAGGAAATTTTAAATAGGTTGCAGCAAGCAGGTTTATTAAAGAATTATTTATTAAAAATTTTAGCCTAATACACTGAGAAAACATACAATATTCCATTTGCCATAATGATGCATTTATCAAGTGTTTTTGGTAATTGTTAGAACCTTAGGTCTAGAGAATCCTTTGACCTAGTATTTGGGCATTTCATAATACATAAAGATAGAGCTACTTTTCATTTACAGCAAGGTAGTATAGCCACAGTGATTAGTCATATAGGTACTAAAGCTAGACTGCTGGGGTTCACTCCTAGCTTTTTGACTCATCTACTATATGCTCTTGGGCAAATTACTTAAACCTCAGTACAAACCTTGAATGTCTCATATGTAAAATGATGATGATACTAATGCTTACCTTTATTGTGAAACTTAAATGGATAGATAATATAAAGTATTCAAGCCAAGTTACAAGTTGAAATTTCATATTTTAATATATAAAAACCTATAAGATTCTCCTGAAATAAAAACCATGATAATTAGAAGTGAAAAATTCTTTCAGCAGGATTATCAGCAGACTGTATACTGCATAAGAAAGAGTTAATGAACTTGAGGATGGATGGTTCAGTAGAAATTATCCAAACTATAAACAAACATAAAAAAAAATTAGTGAAAATAAAACCACAGAATAGAAGATCCAACTCTGGGACAATATCAAACAGTCTAATATGTATATAGAATTGAAGCCTCAAAAGAAGAGAAAAAGGGGACAGAACAAATTTAAAGATGGTCTAGTCAAGATTTTTCCAAAAGTAATGAAGAAAAACAAACCATATATATGCAAAAAGCTCAGAAAGTTCCAAGCAGAGTAACAAGAAAGAAAAACACATTTAGAGACATTCTCTTTAAATACTAAAAATAATACATAAAAAGATGATCTTAAAGGCAGCCAGAGGTTGTCAGGGGGGAGTAGTGGGCAGGGTGGTCAGGGGAGGAATTAAATACAAACAAAGAATCACAGTGTTTGCCCCACTAGAAACTTTGGAAGCCAGAGGACAATGGAGCAACATCTTTAAAGTACTGAGGGAAAAAAAAATCAACACACAGATGTATATACTCAGAAAAACTATCTTTCAAAAATTAAATAAAAGTGAAATAATAACTTTTCAAACAAATGAAAAGTGAAAGAAATCATTGCCAGAAGACATGGGCTATAAGAATTGTTAAAGGACTTCTTGATCAGGAGAGAGATGATAATAGTTAGGAAACTGGATCTAAAAACAAAGAAATTGTTGCTTTTCCCTTGCTGCTTTTAATATTTTTCTTTGTATTTAATTTTTGATAGTTTGATTAATATGTGTCTCAGCATGTTTCTCTTTGGGTTTATCCTGTATGGGACTCTCTGTGCTTCCTGGACTTGATTGACTCTTTCCTTTCTCATGATAGGGAAGTTTTCGACTATAATCTCTTCAAATATTTTCTCAGGCACTTTCTTTTTCTCTTCTTCTTAAAAAACACAAATACATGGAGGCTAAACAGTGTGCTGCTAAGTAACCAAGAGATCACTGAAGAAATCAAAGAAGAAATCAAAAAATACCTAGAAACAAATGACAACGAAACCACGACGATCCAAAACCTATGGGACAGAGCAAAAGCAGTTCTAAGAGAGAAGTTCATAGCAATTCAAGCTCACCTCAAGAAACAAGAAAAATCTCAAATAAACAATCTAACCTTACACCTAAAGCAACTAGAAAAAGAAGAACAAAGAAAACCTAAAGTTAGTAGAAGGAAAGAAACCATAAAGATCAGAGCAGAAATAAATGAAATAGAATGAAGAAAACAATAGCAAAGATCAATAAAACTAAAAGTTGGTTCTTTGAGAAGATAAACAAAATTGATAAACCTTTAGCCAGACTTATCAAGAAAAAAAGGGAGAGGACTCAAATCAATAAAGTTAGAAATGAAAAAGGAGCGATTACAACTGACACCACAGAAATACAAAGCATCCTAAGAGACTGTTACAAGCTACTCTATGCCAATAAAATGGACAACCTGGAAGAAATGGACAAATTCTTAGAAAGGTACAACTTTCCCAGATTGAACCAGGAATAATTAGAAAATATAAACAGACCAATCACAGGTAATGAAATTGAAACTGTAATTAAAAATCTTCCAACAAACAAAAGTCCAGGACCAAATGGATTCACAGGTGAATTCTATGAAACATTTAGAGAAGAGTTAACACCTACCCTTCTCAAACTCTTCCGAAAAACTGCAGAGGGAGGAACACTCCCAAACTCATTCTACGAGGCCACCATCACCCTGATACCAAAACCAGACAAAGATATCACAAAAAAAGAAAATTATAGACCAATATCACTGATGAACATGGACGCAAAAATCCTCAACAAAATACTAGCAAACAGAATCCAGCAACATATTAAAAGGATCATACACCATGATCAAGTGGGATTTATCCCAGGGATGCACGGATTCTTCAATATACACAAAACAATGTGATACACCATATTAACAAATTGAAGAATAAAAACCATATGATCATCTAAATAGATGCAGAAAAAGCTTTTGACAAAATTCAACACCCATTTATGATAAAAACTCTTCAGAAAGTGGGCATAGAGGGAACCTACCTCAACAAATTAAAAGCCATATACGACAAACCCACAGCAAACATTATTCTAATGGTGAAAAACTGAAAGCATTTCCTCTAAGATCTGGAACAAGACAAGGATGTCCACTCTCACCACTATTATTCAACATAGTTTTGGAAGTCCTAGCCATGGCAATCAGAGAAGAAAATGAAATAAAAGGAATACAAATTGGAAAAGAAGAAGTAAAACTGTCACTGTTTGCTAATAACATGATACTATACATAGACAATCCTAAAGATGCCACCAGAAAACTACTAGAACTAATGAATGAATTTGGTAAGGTTGCAGGATACAAAATTAATGCACAGAAATCTCTTGCATTCTTATACACTAACAACGAAAGATCAGAAAGAGAAATTAAGGAAACATTCCCATTTACCACTGCAACAAAAAGAATAAAATACCTAGGAATAAACCTACCTAGGGAGGTAAAAGACTTGTACTCGGAAAACAATAAAATATTGATGAAAGAAATCAAAGATAACATAAACAGATGGAGAGATATACCATGCTCCTGGATTGGAAGAATCAATATTGTGAAAATGACTATACTCCCCAAAGCAATCTACAGGTTCAATGCAATCCCTATCAAATTACCAATGGCATTTTTCACAGAACTAGAACAAGAAATTTTACAATTTGTATGGAAACACAAAAGACCCCAAATAGCCAAAGCAATTTAAGAAAGAAAAATGGAGCTGGAGGAATCAGGCTTCCGGACTTCAGACTACACTACAAAGCTACAGTAATCAAGACAGTACAGTACTGGCCACAAAAACAGAAATATAGATTGATGGAACAGGATAGAAAGCCCAGAGATAAACCCATGCACATATGGTCACCTTATCTTTGATAAAGGAGGCAAGAATATACAATGGAGAAAAGACAGCCTCTTCAATAAGTGGTGCTGGGAAAACTAGACAGCTACATGTAAAAGAATGAAATTAGAACACACTCTAACACCATACACAAAAATAAACTCAAAATGGATTAAAGACCTAAATGTAAGGCCAGACACTACAAAACTCTTAGAGGAAAACATAGGCAGAACACTCTATGACATAAATCACAGTAATGTCCTTTTTGACCCACCTCCTAGAGCAAGGGAAATAAAAACAAAAAATAAACAAATGGAACCTAATGAAACTTAAAAGCTTTTGCACAGCAAAGGAAACCATAAACAAGTGGAAAAGACAACCCTCAGAATGGGAGAAAATATTTGCAAATGAAGCAACAGACAAAGGATTAATCTCCAAAATATACAAGCACCACATGCAGCTCCATATCACAAAAACAAACAACCCAATCCAAAAATGGGCAGAAGACCTAAATAGACATTTCTCCAAAGAAGACATACAGATGACCAACAAATACATAAAAAGATGCTCAACATCACTAATCATTAGAGAAATGCAAATCAAAACCATGACGAGGTATCACATCACACTGGTCAGAATGGCCATCATCAAAAAATCTACAAACAATACATGTTGGACAGGGTGTGGAGAAAAGGGAACCCTCCTGCACTGTTAGTGGGAATGTAAATTGATACAGCCACTATGGAGAACAGTATGGAGGTTCCTTATAAAACTAAAAATAGATCTACCATATGACCCAGCAATCCCACTACTGGGCATATACCCTGCAAAAACCATAATTCAAAAAGAGTCATGTAGGGGCTTCCCTGGTGGCGCAGTGGTTGAGAATCTGCCTGCCAATGCAGGGGACACGGGTTCGCGCCCTGGTCTGGGAAGATCCCACATGCCGCGGAGCCACTGGGCCCGTGAGCCACAATTACTGAGCCTGCGCGTCTGGAGCCTGTGCTCCGCAACAAGAGAGGCCGCGATAGTGAGAGGCCCGCGCACCGCGATGAGGAGTGGCCCCCACTTGCCGCAAATGGAGAAAGCCCTCACACAGAAACGAAGACCCAACACAGCCATAAATAAATAAATAAATAAATAAAATATTAAAAAAAAAAAAAAAATATTAAAAAAAAAGAGTCATGTACCAAAATGTTCATTGCCGCTCTATTTACAATAGCCAGGACATGGAAGCAACCTAAATGTCCATCGACAGACGAATGGATAAAGGAGATGCGACACATATATACAATGGAATATTGCTCAGCCATAAAAAGAATCGAAATTGAGTTATTTGTAGTGAGGTGGATGGACCTAGAGTCTGTCATACAGAGTGAAGTAAGTCAGAAAGAGAAAAACAAATACCATATATTAACGCATATATATGGAATCTTAAAAAGCGGTTCTGATGAACCTAGTAGTAGGGCAGGAACAAAGACACAGACATAGAGAACGGACTTGAGGGCATGTGGGGGAAGGGGAAACTGGGAATAAGTGAGAGAGTGGCATGTACATATATACACTACCAAATGTAAAATAGATCGCTAGTGGGAAGGTGCTGCATAGCACCAGGAGATCAAGTCGATGATTTGTGACCACCTAGAGGGATGGGATAGGGAGAGTGGGAGAGAGGGTCAAAGGGGGCGGATATGGGGACATATGTATATGTATAGCTGATTCACTTTGTTGCACAGCAGAAACTAACACAACATTGTAAAGCATTTATACTCCAGTAAAGACGTGAAAAAAAAAATAAAACATTAAGAGTGCTAGAAATGGTAAAAAATGGGTAAATATAAAGTTTTGGGGTTTTTTTAATCTTTAAAAATAGCTGAATGTCTAGAGCAAAAATAGTAAGAATACATTGTGGGGTTTAAGTCATGTGTAGATATAAAATATATGATAACAATAATGCAAAGTGTGGGAAAGAGAAAATCGAAACATATTATTATAAGGTTGTCAAACTATATGTAAAGTGTAATCTTATCTGAAGGAACACAGTGATAAGTTAATGATGTATACAGTAGACCCTAGAGCAATCATTAAAAAACAAAATTAAGAGCTATAAATAATAGCTAGTAGTTGGAATAACATGGAACCATAAAATAATACTCCAAAATAAAACCGGAAAACAGAGAATAAAGGAACGAAGAACAAAGGAGACAAACATAAAACAAGTAGCAAGACAGTAGACAAACTCAGTCATATTAGCTATATTAAATGGAAATGGTCAAATACTCCAATCAGAAGACAGATTGTTAATTGGATAAAAAGAAGCAAGGACCAACTACATACCATGTATAAGAAACCCACTTCAAATATAAAGAAATAAATAGGTTAAAAGTAACGGAGGTTAGGATTGACATATATACACTACCATGTGTAAAATAGATAGCTAGTGGGACCCTGCTGTATAGCAGAGGGAGCTCAGTTTGGTGCTCTGTGATGACCTAGAGGGGTGGGATGGTGGGAGAGATCCAAGAGGGAGGGGATATATGTATACATATAGCTGATTCACTTCATTGTACAGCAGAAACTAACACAACATTGTAAAGCAATTATACTCCAATAAAAAAAAGCAGAAAGTAAAAGGATGGAAGAATATACTAGGAAAAAAGACTTCGAAGAAAGTTGTAATGGCTGCATTAATATCAGACAAAAGAGACTTCAGAATAAGGAATTTTGCCAAGGATAAAGGGGTACATTGAATAAGGATAAAGGGGTCAATTCATCAAGAGGGCACAATGGTTCTAAATTCATAAACAAAATCTGAAAGATCTGAAACGAGAAAGACAAATCTGCAATTATAATTAAAGATTTTAGTACTCCTTGTTCATTCATCGATAGAACAAGTAAACAAGAAAACGTAAGAGCTGAACAATACTTAACCAACTTGACATAATTGACATATATATAACATTTCATCCAACAACAGCATAAGTGTTTTTTTCAACTGTACATACATGAAACATTACTAAGATAGGTGTATTCTGGGCCATGGAACAACCTCAACAAATGTAAAAAGATTGAAGTCATAAAAAGTATGTTCTCTAATGCCAATGGAATAGCCAAGAATGAATAATCAAAATGTATCTTTCTAGAAAAATCTGAAAGTATACCCAAATATTTAGAACGCAAACAATACATATCTAAATACACTTGGGTCAAAAAGAGAAATCACAGGGTAATCAGAAGATACTTTTGACTGAATGCAAAAGAAAAACAATATGCCATTTGTAGAATGTGGTTAAAGCAGTGCTTAGAGGAAAGTTTGTAGCATTAAATTATTATATTGGAAAGAAGATCTCAAATAAATAATCTAATGCAAATTTTTTTCTGTAAATGGAAAGATAGTGAGTAATTTTGGCTTAATGGGTCATACATACAATCTCTGTTGCAACTATTTAACTATATTTTCATAGTGTGAGAGCAGCCATAAGGAATATGTAAAACATGGGTATGACTATGTTCCACCTTATTGGAATAGAAAGTTCTTTGTCAGCCTTTTAAAAAATTTTAGCCATTCTTGTGGATATATAGTTAAATCTCATTGTGATTTTAAATTGGTTTCTCCTACAGATTAATGTTGAGCCTCTTTTCACATGTTTATTTACCATCTGTATATCTTCTTTAATTTAGTATCTTTGAATATTTTGCTCATTTTTTCAACTAGGATGAAATTAGGTTTTCTTATTATTGTGTAGTACAAGTTCTTTATTTTAGACACAAATGTTCATTTGATGAAAATACTATCCTTTCACTATTGAATTACTTTGGCATTTTGTTGAAAGTCAATGGAACAAATATGTGTAGATCTGTTCATTAACTCATTTCTGTTCCATTGATCTATCTCTATCATTATGCCAATACCATACTATCTTGATTACTTTTACAGTAAATCCAATTTTTTTCTTTTTTCAACGATATTTTGACTACCCTAAGTCCTTTGCATTTCCATGTAAATTTTCAAATCATTTTGTTAATATCCACACAAATACTCTGCTGGGACCTTGATTGTTATTTCACTGAATCTATAGATAATTTGGGGAGAATGCACTTCTTATGAATATTGAGTTCTCTGATTCATGAAGACAATATATCACTCTATTTCTCTCAGCAATGTTTTGTAGTTTTCAGTGTATATTTGTTGCACATATTTTGTTAAATTTATCCCTAAGTATTTCAATTTTTTTCTGATGCTTTTGTAAATAGTATTTTAAAAATTTCTTTTTCCAATTGTTTGTTGCTAGTATAAATAATATTTTTGTGTTTGTGTACTGACCTTGTTAAATTCACTTAAATAAAAACGAGTGAATTCTGCAAGATTACCCATAAAAGTTAGTACACTAACAAAGAACATGTGTAAACTGAAATTAAAAGCTCAATCTGTAATTGCTTCAAAGAACATGAATTACTTAGATATATACTTAACCAAACATTTACAGGATCTGTAAATGAAAAATTACAAAAGCTGATGAAAGAAATCAAAGATCTAAATAAATTTACTTAGCTCTAGACTAGTTAAAATTTCCACTGAGAGACACAGGCCCTAGAAAATCTGAAAAAAGTAATATGGGAGGAATCATGATACTTTATATTAAGGCTTACTATATATCTACTGCAATCAAGATAGAGCAGTATTGGCAGAGTAAGAGACACACAGATCAAAAGAACAGAATAGAGAACCCAGAAATAGACCCACACAAAGATGCTGAACTGATTTTTGACAAAGGTGCCAAAGCAAATCAGTGAAGGAAGAATAAACTTTTCAACAAAAGTTGCTGAAGTAATTGGACTTTCATAGCCAAGAAAAAAAATGAACTCAACCTAAACCTAAATGTAAAGTGTAAAAACTGTAAAACATTTAGAATAAAAGGACAAAAGTCTTCGGGGTCTAGGGCTAAGAAAAGAGTTCTTAGATTTGACAGAAAAAGCACAATCCATAATTTAAAAAATTTGATAAATTGGAGGGCACCAAAATTTAAAACTTTTGCTCTGTAAAAGAGTATATGAAAAAAATGAAGACAAGCTACTGACTGTGAGAAAATATTGCAAACCATGTATCTGACAAAGGATTCGTATCTAGAACAAATAAAAAACTCTAAAAACTCTACATTAAAAAACCCAAAAAAATCCAATTGGAAAATAGGCAAACAACGCAAACATTTCACTGAACAGACTATATAGATGGCAAATAGACACATGAAGAGATGTTCCACATCATTAGTCATTAGAGAAATTCAAATTGAAACATGAGCTACCTCTATATATTTATCGGAATGGCTGAAATAAAAAACAGTGACAACGAATTCTGACAAGGATGTGAGGAAATTGGAGCACTCACACATTGCTGATGAAAATGTAAAATGATATAGTTACTCTGGAAAAGTGTGCCTGTTTCTTATAAAATTAAACATGCAATTACCATGTGACTCAGCAATTGAAGTCTGGGCATTTATTCTAGAGAAATGAAACCTTATATTCACAAAAAAAATCTATACACAGATATTGATAGCAGCTTTATTCATAACAGCTCAAAACTGGAAACAGTCCACATGCCCATCAATGGGTGAATCGTCAAATAAACTGTGGCATGTACACACCATGAAATATTCAGCAGTAAAAAGAAAAACAACTACTGACACACGCAACTTAGATAAACCTCAAGGGAACTCTGCTGAGTGAGAAGCCAAGCCAAAAACATTACATACGCTATGATTCTATTTATTTAACAATTTTGAAATAATAAAATTATGAAAATGGAGACTGGATTAGTGGTTGCCAGGAATTAAGAATGGAGGGGCTGGATAGGAAGCAGGTGAGTGTAGTTACGAAAGCAACACAAGGGATCCTTGTAGGCACGGAACTGTTTTGTATTTTGACTGTTGTGTTGGATATAGGAACATACACAAATGATAAAACTGAACGGAAATAAATGTGTGCATGTGCGCGTGCACGCACGCACAGATGAGAACATGTAAAACGGAAATTGGAATAAGATTGGTGGATCTTATCAATGATAATATCTTGCCTGTGATATTGTTCTGTAGTTTCCCCAGATGCTACCATGGAGGAAATTAGAGAAAGGGTACATAGGGTATCTATTATTTCTTACAACCGCATGTGAGGCTACAGTCATCTCAATGACAATTTCAATTAAAAAGACTGACAATTCCAAGTGTGGGTGAAAATGTGGAGACACTGGAAATCTCATCCACTGTTGGCCAGGATGCAAAATGGTAGAGCCACCTTGTAAAGGGTTTCATTAATTTCTTACAAATGTGAAGGTATACGTACCTTGCAACTCAGCAATCCCACTCCTAGATATTTACCCAAGACAAATGAAATCATATGTTGACACAAATATCTAAATGCAAATAAGATATTTCTAAAAAGGCAAAACTATTAAGAAATCAGACCAGTGGTTGTCAGAGGCTGGGGGTGAGAAGAGAGAATTGATTTCCATAGGGCATGTACAAAGGAACTTTATGAAGTGATGGAAATATTCTATATCTCAATTGTGGTGGTGTTGATATTGTATACATTTGTCAAAACTCATCAAACTGTCCTTAAAAAGGATGAATTTTATTGTATGTTAGTTATACCTCACATTAAAAAATTCAGCAAGACTTATGAATATATGATCAATATACTGAAACGATTTCTATATATAACAAATAGAAAATGAAATAAAAATACCATTTACAACAGCATCAATGAGCAACAAATTATCTAGGAATACATCTAATAGATGCACATACCTCTACACAGAAAACTAAGAGACATTACTGAAAATAATGAAAGATACACAAGTTCATTGATTGGAAGACTAAATGTATAAACAGATCAATTCACCCAGCTCCAAATTGATCTGCAGATTCAATGCAATCTCAGTCAAAATCTCTTGGCAAGTTTCTTTTTGAAATGACAACTGAGAAGCTGATTTTAAAAGTTCTATGGAAATGCAAAACAGTGCTAAGAAGAGCCATGGCAATCTAGAAGAAAAGAGTGGGAGGATTCACACTACTAGATATTAAAACTTCTAAAGCCACAGTAATTAAGTGTGTCTGATATTGGCTCTAGGATGGACAAAAAAGATCCACCCTTATAAGAATACCTGATTTATGACAAAATGATACTAAAATACAATGAGAAATAGATAATGCTGGATTAATTTGATAATTCATCAAGGTAAAACAAAAACCTATTAGAAGAAAACATAGGAGACTATCATCATGACCTTGGGCCAGGCAAATATTTATACAATAGGACACAAAAAAGCATAACTTCTAAAAAATATTAAATAAGAACCTCTATTAAAACATGCCATTATGAGAGTGAAAGGGCAAAGCACAGAATCAGAGAAGATATCTGCATTGTATATATTATAACAAGGATTTATATCCAAAACATAAAAGAATTTCTAAGAACCAAGAAACCCAAGGGGGAAAAGGGGCAAATTTCTTCACAAGTCAGCATATACGAATAGACAAAAGTCATATGTAAAACGTCTAATTTCTTTAGTCATCTGGGAAATGCAAATTCAAACCTCAAATGCAATACTAGAATACAATCAAACAGAATGACAAAAAAAAGAGAAAAGAAAAAAGAAGAAAATTAAACAATACCAAGTATTGACAAGGATGTAGAGCAATAAGAGACTAGTGTGTATGGCTGATGTGTGTAGAAATTGATACAATCACTTTGGAAAATTGTTTGACATTATTAAAGCTAATCATACACATACCATAAGATGCAGGAATTTCACTCATCATGAAAAAGAAATGTATACATATGGACACCAAAAATATGCACAAAAATGTAACTGCCTGCAGAATTTCCAAGAGCCCAAAACCAAAACAATCCAAATACCCATTAGTAGTAAAATGGATTTTTGAAAGTATGGTCAATTCACACAATGCAATATTATACAACAGTTTTAAAAGACAAACAATACTATAGCAACGAAAAGGGGTACACCACTGTTACACATAGTGTGGATAATTATAGAAACATAACATTAAGGGAAAGAAAATAGCACAAAAAGGACATATTGTTTGATTCCATTTCTATGAAGCTTAAATAAATAGTCAATACTAATCTATCATGAAGAAAGGCAGAATAGTGGTCTTCTTTGTTGGGGGTAATGTCTAGGAAGTGGCAAGGGAGGTTTCTGAGAGTATGATTACAGCCTACTTCTTGATCAGGGCAATGGTTAAACAGGTATGTTCACTTTATAAAAATGTATAGGACAGGAACTTAGGATTTGTGTTTCTTCCTGTGTATGTTATATTTCAACCTAAGTTTACAAACAAAATAGGAGTAACAGACACTCATTAAAATTGCAGCATCAGTTCTTTTGGGACATACCTTTGTATCAATTTAGAACAAGAATAAGTAGAAAGCTAGATGTACACAGGGGCTTTTTCTAAACATTAAAAATATATTCTTCTAAGAATACGGTCATTAGAATGTAGCTAAATTTTGCCAGTGTGGTAATGACAGTGTGTATTTAAGAGTAGAAATCTAAATATGCAGTAAATTTCAAATGACTCCATTTTAATATTGGATAATTCTAATTTTACTATATTAACAAGACAAGCAAGCAGAGACCCTATCTTAAAGATGAGATTAGTGCATATATTTGCATGATGAATAAAATTTTCCCAGAAATTCAGGAATCTATGCCTTTGATATGTATCTCACTACTATTAGTTGGATTCCCTCCAACTGTTAGGCCAAAGGAGTGAAAACATTAGTCATTGCCAAGTTCCCAGTGTATTTCCTTGGACCACCAGCTAGAAAATTCCATGTAAGTTTATTTAGTCAACCGGTCTGTTTTAAAATTCTTCTATGTACATCACCCATTTGTGTTTTAAAAAAAAATTATTAAAAATTTTTAGAGTAAGACTTTTATTATTCCAACAATTTTATAAAGAATGTGAGGTAATGACTATAGAACCCTGTAATTATTGTAAAATTACCTAACAGAACATGCCTTGTTGGCCCTTTTAGAAACCTCTATGGAGTACAGACACACACACACACACACACAATACTGTGTTCTGGTGGAAGAAGCAGAAGGTCTTGAAGAAGTGACTTAAGTTTACTGAGTGAAGCATACATAGAAAATTATTTAGAAAATGAATGACCATTGTTTGCAATAAAACCCCAAAATATCAAATTTAAGATGCCCATGATATTCTGAGGATCAAGGAGCACACACACATGCACACAATTTATTGGATTACTGCAATTTCAGAGGCAGGAAACCTGACATGGTGAGATACAGTATGTTTTTGGGGGTGGGGGGAGAATATTAAGTCCTTATAGAAACTTTAGGAAGATACTAAGGCTAGATCTTTTTGTTTTTCTACCTTCCTTTGAAAGGTTTTATATCTCATTTCTTTCTTTGTGAAATGTTTCCAAAATTCATTTGCTCAGTATGTACTTAAAAGAAGTTAACTTAAAACAACTAGCAGTTGTTTTTACTGCAGGCACGTTCATGGATGTTCTATTGGTTCAAGGATAAAATTAAAACAAGATATCCTCTGTAAAGCAAATATATTTATTATGCACTTTCATATACATAGGGATCTTTGCTTAATATAATACAAGGAATAAAATAAAACTTTTACAATGTGAAATTCAATGTACATTTTAGGCTATTTACATACCCCAAACCAAGGGAAAAATGAAAAAAAGAAAAAGCGTTTGTCTGAAACTACATTTGCTGAGAAGTGTAAGTGGAGGACGTTAAAGTAAAACAAACATTTGCATAGGCAAACAACATTGGAAAAAGTACTTACTCCTGTTTTTTCAATCAGTGAACTATTATTGGTGAGGATCCCAGGAGGCATGGGGGTGAGGGTGAAGGACAACATAACTGGCTGTACTTTGCAGGACATACTGAGTTCTGGTCAATTTTCCTTCCAAAACCTTTCCTACAAACATGGAGATTTTATTTTTCATTGCTGTATTTTTTATCACTTCCTTTATTATCAACTCATGACTGTTAGGGAAGGAGCACACATGGAATGGTATAAAACTGTTATAAGCACATGGCATCATGGTTGTGTTGTGGCATCAGGTGATTTACAAAATTTAAACATTTTTATTTTAAAAATAGCTATTTAGGAGTTTTATATTTGTGGGACTATTTTTACTCTCTTAATGAAGCAGAAGCTATTGTCGGTCATGGTATTAAATAAATCCCCACAGAAACAAATAAGCAAAGCAGGGCATCTTCAGCCCCCTTTTCATCCTTATTCTAACTGAAAGCCATTGCTGTTCTATTCCAAAACTTAATTAATATAAAAACATCCAGAGGAATATTTACTTTTGAAAATCATATTTTTCCAATAGGTTCTCTTCCTACCAACTGTTTCAAGTGTATATAGTATGGATATGAAAACATTTAGCTCTTCAGAAAACATAAATCCCTTATGTAATGAGTCATATCTTTGCCCTTTGGCCACAAGGTGCATTTTTGTAAAAACAATAAAATTAAATAAATACAATTCCAATAATTCAAGGTTTACTAGAAAAACTGGCAGCTTTCAGGGTTCTCTTTCTAAAGAAAAATATACCTAATAAGAAATTGGAGCTTCATCTTCTAAAAT
Organism: Balaenoptera physalus; assembly: GCF_965194825.1. NCBI lineage: Eukaryota > Metazoa > Chordata > Mammalia > Artiodactyla > Balaenopteridae > Balaenoptera > Balaenoptera physalus. The sequence continues at coordinate 133,565,681 of NC_138884.1, forward strand.
TACGTAAATGTACTGTATTTGAGATATGAGTAAAGTTGGTTATAATAATAGGATGTGTTCATATTTATTAACAGAATCATTAACACTTTTAAGGCTACTTTGCAAGAGTCCTATTAAGTGTATTTAATCAATGTCCCATAGGGACAAAAATTCAATACTTGAAACATTCACATTCGAGTAATCAATATTGCCATGTCACCTTAATATTAATTGAACTTATCTCCTATTCTTGATTATGACTTACTGATGACATAAACGCATGAGTTTTGCTGACTTTAAAAAACAGAAGCAAAAATAAAAGCCTTATAGGAAGATCAAGTGAAACATTTATCACAACCAATTATACATTTCTATTTCTGTGAACAATGTATCATGTATATGTCCTTCATATATGAAGATGACATTACTGACCTCAGTTACTAAGACATTTTCTAAAGATTTTTTCCAGTAGTAGCAATGGTTTTGTGCTGAATCTCCAAATTCTCTTCCCTTATTCCTCCTTATGCACATAGAAAGAACAGAATTTCTGGGTTTTGTAAGATCCCAGGGCTTTTTCAAAGATGAAACCTACAGCCTTGGTTTCTAAACAATAAATTTTAATCTTTCCAGACATGCACACAACCCACTAAGCTAGCTCAACTGGTTTAGAGTCCACCCAGGAGGCTAAAGCTCTGGGTCACATGCTCATTTGAGTGGTCAACTTTGTTTTCCTTGGTTACAGACTTCACCCTTAACCCTGGCATCCATCATTCTGGAAGCGATTGTCCAAAGAGAAAAACAGGAAAGAGTATGTGGACAGAAAAGTGCAAATCCATCACTACCATTTATCAAATAGCAGTAAAAAAAAAAAATACACCTGTGCTATGGCCGATAGGTTAGTGGTGTCATCAGTGAAGGAAAACATGTGTTATATTCATCAAGAATATTCATCCAACTAATCACTAAAATTGATCCAATTGATTCTGAGTGGGGGCTATTTTGGTCATGCAGTGATTTACAAAATAGAAACAACTGAGAGAGAAGCTAGCATCACAATTTACAGTGGTAGATATTTTATTTAACTGGATGGAAGAGAGAAGGGTAGTCAATGAATTGTTCAGGGATCAAAAATCTACCCTCAGATAGACAGGTGCATCTCCCTCTACACACATGCCACTGAGGCCTGGCTCTGTCCCTGAGAATTTTCATGCCTCAGGAATGATCATCTGTCTTCTTGAAGGTGGAATGACAAGTGAGTGGAAGGTGAAACTGCATCCCAGTGAATGAAGCAGAACTTTATTCTGCCTATAGTCTGTGTGTGTGTTTTCTTTTCTTTCTTTTTTCTTTTCTTTTGCTTTTTTCTTTTTTTTTTGACACCTTTAGCCAAAGATTAGGAGGATTCTACCGGGAAATCCAAATATAAACTACTTGGAGCAGATCCCTAAAATACTAGACATTTTAAAAAGCTTTCATGAAACTATTTTTTCACCTCGATGTGGCATTAAATAGAAACACATTTTTAACCAGTGCTGAAGGTGTAGTGAACGTAAAATAGTTGCATGATTTATTTTATTGAGTGACATTTTTAAGGATACAGGAAACAAGCCATACACTACAACAAGGCAAATACAACTGAAACAGTATGCTTAAGTTTTGTTTGCCACAGAAAGAAAAAAATAAATACAAAGAACACTGCCTTTTCATATATATTTGATCATGGCACATGCACATTTATCAAATCTTAACTTAAAATACTTTACTCAAAATCTTTTTCAGCTTTTATCAGGGAACTGCAGTATGTATCTGCATTTAAAAAAAAAAGTGCTTATGCTTGGATAGTGAATACAAAGCACACAAAATGAGATTTTTTTTAAGTATAGAGGGTTACACTGAGAAGGCAGCCTTACTATTTAGGCACATTACAGTATTTAAGGTAACTGTACTGCAGATATCACATTCTTCATTTTTTTTTTTTCAGCAAATCAACAGGCATTTTATGTTTTCATCCAGTAGCTGAAGAGTCACTCCAATCACAATGTCTTCTGTTTCACAGAATAGGAAACTAATGCAAAAGTTAAAAAAAAAATTAATTTCTATATTATACTTATTATCTAACTACATCGTTTTAAAACCCTACAAAAGAATATATACATATATTTACTATGTAAAGCACAAAAGTAGACCTTTTAGAGATTCATTATTTAACATATAAATCACTTTTAAAGATTCCACAAAGTGTTTACCTTAATTCATATGTTTTACTGTATAATATATATCTACACTTAACCTTTACAAAAGATAGAATGAGTTGGAGGGCTGTACCATCAGAACTAAATATTTTTAAAGTAAATCACATTGGAGAATGTATTAACTACTTTTAGACAAAGTATTGTTAAATGAGATTTGACTAGTCGTCTGTAGAATCACAGTGAAGGGTGTTTATTATTATAAGGTATAGGAAATGTATTTATAATAATGTTTTACCTAAAACATCCCTAAAAATATATCTCCAAAGACAAAAAAGCAAAAGAAAGATTTCAAGTTTGTTAAAGAAAAGAGTACAATTTTGTTAGAGGATGAAAAATGATTAAGCAAAGTGGGATAAATATACTTGTAGTATAAGTTAGCAAAAATTCCTAGTGAAATCTGAATTTATCTCGAATATGAGAAATGTATTTCCGAAAAAGTATCCATAATATAAAATTATGCATCTGTTTTCCCATTAACTTCCCCTATGTAATTACTGTAGCATCCACTGTAGTGAAAAGGAGGGAAAAAATGTTTTTATTTAATAAATATAACTTTATTTTGAGGTTTTAACATTTAATTCTTACGTCTAAATATACTGGGTCCTAAATACCCTCTTGCCAATACATCCATTTATCATCTTTCCACACCTATTCTTGATATGTGTAAATTTTACTTGGAAGATTCTTATGAGATTTGTCATAATAAAAATTACCTTTCATGATTAAATCTTTTATTTCTTCCAGGGTGGAAAAAGGAAGGAAATTAACATTCACTAACTACCTACTAAGCACTATATACACTACCTTATTCAAACCCAAAAGGGAATATTACTGAAATAGCCCCTGCCTCTGTTACCATCAGAGAACTTTTAAGAGGGGAAATGACTGTATAGGAAGGAATTCTTAATCTGAGATCCATAAATAGCATATTCATTCACCCACTCATTCATTCATTCACTTACTCAACACATTTCTACTGAGAAACTACTATAGGTCCAAGCAGTATTCCAAGTACCTGGAATACAGTGGTGAACAAAAGAGATAAAAATCCCTGCTCTCACAAAGCTTACATTTCAGTAGAGAGGAGATAAATAATAAACATAATAATAAATAAAATATATAAAGCATGTTAAATAGTAAGTACTGTGTCTAATGTAAAGCAGGAAAGGGGGAAAGGGAGTGCTGGAGGTGGGAGAATTCAAATTCCAAAGAGTGATGAGGGAGGTTCTTGCTGAGAAGACGACAGGAATAGTGATGAGGTGGGGGAACTGGCCGTGTGGATTAGGGAAGAGTATTCTAAGTAGAGGGAACTACACTTTGGACATTTATTCTTTATGTTGATGAAATGTTACCTTTTATAATGGTGTTTCCTTTTTATAGTTGAAGCTTGGGTCAGAACCCTCAATCTGAAGCTTCAGGGCTTGTTTAAGGCTTAATTCCGTCTCCGAGGAAGGATATCCTTCCAGCACTTCCTGATGCCCTCTATCCTGTACTGTTCGTGGGACTGAAACCCTACCAAGAAAAACCTGGTTGCTCTGAAGATGATAATTTGGATTTGTCATTATTCCGTTTCTCTTCTTCTGTTCCCCACTTTGTTGGTGAATAAGAAACTGCTGTTGCGATCGACCGATTTCTTGCTGAGCTGAAGGTATAATTTTGCACTGCGATTCTGCTGGCATCTGTTTAGATGGTGCACTAGTCCCAGATTTGGCTGTAGGTCCTCTTTTATCAAACTGAGTCATTTCATATTCTAGAACCTTTGGCTGTGAAGAATTATTTTGTTTAGCTTTTTTCCCAGCTGACCCAGATTTGCTGGCATTTTCTGATTTCCCCCCTTTATTTGTTTTAGTTGACTTCAAACTGGGCTTTACTTGACTCCACTCAAACTCACTGCTCGGTGAATGATGGCTCTGTCCCAAGGACTGTGTTGTGGAAGACGGGGAAACAATTGACTGTCGACTTCTACTGCGCGGCAACGAATGCTGCTGAATTTGTTCTGTAAATGACAAGCTGTGAAAGCTGTCAATTGGCACTGTTTGAGCCGTTGCTGTAGATGAAGTAGTTCTCAAAGATGAATTTTTTGAGCTTTTCAGGGAATTATTTGACAATGACGACTTCTGCCGATCAACTGTCGAGTCTGGCGATTCTGAAGGAGAACTGAATGCGTGAGCTGGCCCATTCGGTAACCCGCGCAGCGAAGGCTGCACGTCCCCTCCACCAGTACTGCCAGAGCTATTTGATTTAATTGTTAATGACTGCATTTTTGAAGACACTGACTGTAGAGGCTTTTGCTCCATTGTGTGGACAGGGGATGGAGAACAGCCATTCAAACTGGATGCACCATATTTTTCTAATAATTTAATTATTTGAGAATGTCCATTTTTGGCTGCAACACGCATAGCAGTGCGTCCAAATTGATCAGCATGGTTTGGATCAGCACCGTGCTCTAATAAAACCTGCACAACATCAATGTGCCCTTCCTGGGCCGCAATGCAGAGCGCAGTTGCACCTTGATTACAGGTATGGTCCACCATGGCGCCATGCTCGATCAGAAGCTGCACCACTTTTACATGGCCCTGCCAGGCTGCAGACTGCAGAGCAGAGCGCTTTTCATTGTCTGCAGCGTTGACGTCAGCATGGTAGGTGATCAGAACCTGCACCATTTCCAAATGGCCTTGCCAGCAGGAAACATGAAGTGCTGTCCTTCCTTCAGCATCACTTGCTTCTACATTTGCACCATTTTCTAAAAAATATTCAGCCATTGTAAGTTGGTTTTCTAAGGCCAAAATATAAAGTGTAGGCCTACCATCAGCATCTTTGTAGTTCACATCAGCTCCGTGGCTAAAAAGTAATTCAACAATGTCCCTGTGTCCTTCTAATGCAGCAACCCGCAGTGCATTTCTTCCATCATAACCTCTGTGATCAATGTTGGATTTGTTTTCCAATAATACTTGAACACAATCATAATGACCCTCTTGCGAAGCTAATATGAAAGGTATCCGCCCATCATTATCGATTTCATTTGTTCTAGCACCTTGTTCAATAAGTGCTTCACATATTAATCTGTGACCTTCAAAAGCTGCCATGTGCAAAGGTGTCCATCCAGCATCATCCCTGTGATTTTCATCTAACCCCCTATCCAGTAGAGTACGTACTACTTCAACATTTCCTTGGGCTGAAGCTATGCTGAGGACTGTCCTCCCTTCACTGTCAATGCTGTCCACAGCTGCACCCCAAAACAGAAGTGTGTTTACAACCGAAGCATGACCCATAGAAGCTGCTGCTAACAGGGGTGTACGACCATTGTTATCTGTGTGGTCGACATCTGCTCCCCCCTCTAGAAGCAAGTCAACCACATCAACGTGTCCTTCATAGGCAGCCACCAGCAGTGGAGTCATGCCATCTTTATCACAATGATCCACTTCAGCACCTCGATCGATTAAAAGGCTAACAACCGATGCATGTCCTTTACTTGCAGGAACACAAAGTGCAGCCACAGAGAGTGCAGTCCTGCCATCGACATCCTCGTGATTCACTTCTGCTCCATGGTCCAGTAGGTGTTCCACAATCTCTCTATGTCCCATGTAGGCTGCTGCTATCAAAGCAGTTCGACCTTCATTATCAGCTTTGTTGACTTCAGCACCATGTTGTAGCAAGTTCAGTACAATATCCTCATGTCCTCCCCAGGCTGCTGCTCTCAAAGCTGTTCGGCTATCAGCATCTGCACAATCCACTTTGACGCCAGCATAAAGTAGTGCAGAAACAACCTCAGTATGACCACCCCAAGCAGCAGATCTTAATGCTGTCCAGCCATCCTGATCAGTATGATTAATATTTGCTCCACAACCAATCAAACAATTAACCACCTTGGTATGTCCTTGTCTAGCAGCTAGGGTAAGTGGTGTGTGCCCATGAGCATCTTCTATCTCTAAATCTGCTCCCCTAGAGACGAGTAAATTCACTACATCAAGGTTGCCACTGTAAGCAGCATTAGCCAGTAATGTTCTCCCATTTGAATCACACTGATTTACTGATGCTCCATTATCTAATAATGTCCGAATGGAATCCTCTCTTTCTAAGGCTTGTCGGACTATGCATGACGTGCGATCATCTTCACTGTTGACATGAGCACCAGCTTTCACCAACAGCTGTAGCACTTCTTGCTCCTTGGGTATTAGTGTAGACAGGGAGTCTCTGACAGGTGTACCATTCCATATCATCCACAGAGCTAACTCAGCTGTCTCTAACTGTAAGTTTGAATTAATTAAGTGCAATGCAAATTCTTGTGCTTCCAATGGTGTTAAATTCTTGGCTTGACAGGTATAACTCATAGCCAACATTCGGTGTCCTTCTGCTGCATTGCATAAATACTTCTGAGTGCAGTGTTTCACATCCAGAAGCCACTCTGCAAAACTATAGTGAAACAGTATTTTAGTATCTCCTAGTCCATCAACAAGAAGTTTGGAGAGGACATCTAACTTGCGCTGAAAGTCTTCCAAGCTTAATGACATACTTTTGGTCCATACTGCATGATATAATTCCGTTATGGTCAGAGGTCGGCAGGCTGCAAGAATCACATTCAAAATAGGCTGAACCTTTGCAAACTGTTTTCTTACGAAAAGTCTCTGACACAGCCAGAGATACAGACCATTTAGAGTTCCTGGGATGTCACGAATCTCTCTTAACATAATAAAATTTTCTACAACTCCATCGAGAACTCGTTCTAGATAAAGAAAGCATCCGCTGCTCTTAATGTGCAGTTGATTTAACATCTCTGCAGTTTCTTTTGTGAGGTGTTGTCTCAAAGCTTCTTCTTGATCTAAGCGATGAAGAATGTACTGCTGAACATCCTTAACAATATATGCCTTCCGAAGGTCATCTAAACTTATTTTTCGAAAACCTAAGGACAAAAAAGTAGATGTCAATTGAAAATGATTATCAAAGTTGCCATATATTCAAAGAGAATGTCTTCAACATGTGACAAACTGAGAAGCAAATAAATCAATAATAAGTCAATTAACACTAATAAAACAGTCAATAGATATCTAGAAGTATATGAATCAGTTTTCTTTTCCTTCTGGAAAAACACACTGATGGCAGATAAATGATTTCATTTTCCTATCCACAAATGGAACTATTTCTTATTCGTTTAGTGGCTCAGTGCTCCTCTCAACTTCCATGATAAGAGATACTAAACTGAGCATTAGACATCTTACATACATAGCCAAGCACATCGGGAAGATTTTCTGATTCCCCCAAATGATTAGGAAAAAAAGTTGCAGGAGACATAAATAAGGTTTGTTTGTTTTTGTAAGCTGATCTTTTCCATGTGAAAAATTTACATATTTCTATCCACATAACTGAAGGTACACTAGTCTTAATTATGGAATTGAATATTTGCATATAGTTAGAATATCACCTGTCGCTTCCTTTAAATTACATTATTTTACATGTTACCAAGTTAAAATAATTAAATCTTAGATTGTCAATAAACAGCTTGAATCTGAAGATGCAACTTGGTCAAATTATGCTAACAAAATCTCAGCACTGTGATAATATAGCAACTTAATAAACTTCAAACCAACCTAAAACCATACTAGTTACAGCTATTCAAAACTCACTTTAAGTTCTTTAAAGGAAACCATAATATCATCTTCCGAAGGGAGATGATATCCTGTTTTATAGACATGGATAGACTAGACAACTGTAATTCATCTTCCAGAAGAAAAAACTGCTAAGTGAATGAACTCTCTTAAGAGTTATAAATCTAGAAATTCAGCAAAGATTAGTGATGGTCAATTAATACTGAGTAAAATACTCTTACTCAATTGAATAAAACAAATGTATATATCACCTACTATATGCCGGGTACTATGTGAGGAGATGAGACTTTCACTTTGTGGTTAGAAGTCAGTGAGGACCAAGGCAGATCCGCATTCTGAAAGACTATTCTAACATCACTAAAGACGAACAGGTGGAGTCAACACTAGAGGCAAAACCTCTTACAGAGGCTGTGATAAAGTCTACATAAGAATCACTAGGACTTCTCTGGTGGCGCAGTGGTTAAGAATCAGCCTGCCAATGCAGAGGACACGGGTTTGAGCCCTGGTCCAGGAAGATCCCACATGCCGTGGAGCAACTAAGCCCGTGCACCACAACTACTGAGCCTGCGCTCTAGAGCCCATGTGCCACAACTACTGAAGCCCGCGCGCCTAGAGCCTGTGCTCTGCAACAAGAGAAGCCACCGCAATGAGAAGCCCGCGCACCGCAACAAAGAGTAGCCCCCTCTCTCCACAACTAGAGAAAGCCCATGTGCAGCAACGAAGACCCAATGCAGACAAAAAATAAGTAAATAAATAAATTAATTAATTAATTTTTTAAAAATGGGGTGGTGGTGGTGAGATGAATTGGGAGATTGGAACTGACATATATACACTAATATGTATAAAATAGATAACTAATAAGAGCCTGCTGTATAAAAAAATAATAATAAAATAAAATTCAAAAAACAAAAAAGAATCACTGAAAACCTCAACAACCAAAGCAGTAGCAGCAACAGATAAAAATAAAAGTTGGATCTGGAAATTACTAGTAAGAGCTAGATTACGTAGAGCTTAGTAAGTGTGGAGAAGGAAAGAGAACAGGAGTCAAAGTTGACATTCATTTGTGGTGTGGCCAAAAGCATGGAAAAAGAGACCACTAAAGGACAAGTAACAGGTTTGGAGAGAAAGTTGATAAATTCAGTTTTGTGACACTAATCTTGAATTACTTAGATGAAATGGACAAATTTACTGAAAAACACAACCTAACAAGAATGACACATGAAGAAATAACACATCTGCATACCTCTAAATCTATATAAAATGGAATCTGTAATTATATATATTTACATACATTCAATTGATTGATTAAACATATAACTGATTAGTCTCAACAGAATTAATTTCAAATGATAAATTTTAATTACGAAAAAAGACACTCCTGATCTGAAGAATTTAAAACATGCCTAGAAGTGTATAACATTCTACATTTATCAGTGATATGAGATAACTTGCCTCCAAACCTTTTTTGTGTGTTCATTTGCTTTTGACTTTATAAATTCATTAAAACAATTTAAGCTGGAAAACACCTGGCATGTTGCTAATAAAAAGGATTTTAAAAAATAATAACTACCACCTTACGTTGTACAGTGTTTTAAAGTTTCCGAAGTGATCTTGTAGATAATGATTGGCATGAAAGATCATATTGCCTATTATGAATAAATATCTGTAATTTAAACCTACGTAACTAAGATAGCATGATTGAAACTTGAGGTAATTAAGACAGAATCTAGGCTAACCCTCCACAGTAACAGGTTTGGTTCTTGGTTTGGTTCTGAAAGAAATATAAGAGATCAACATTTATTGAGAGTCAATTATTTTTAAAGCAGCACTTCCAGTACTTATCATACATAACACTTCTTATGTCAAGCCTGTGAGATAAGTTGCACCTGCCAATTCTAATTTGGAATGCATACATCTCAATTCAAAATCCATATATTTCATTAAAACATCAGTAGAAAGCAGAAACATGTAGGACATAATATAAGGAATGCTGAAAAAATTTTTTAATAAGTGAAAAAAATGCTATGTTCATGGACAGAATGAAAGCATATTTTAAATGTCAAACTTTTCCTAAATTTTAACTAAATGTAATAATTTTTTGTTTACATCATTGGTAGTTATAATTTTTAAAAAGCTGTTCAAGTCAATCTAGTGGCATAAAAGTTAAAACACATATTTTAGAATAATATTGATGGCAAAGATGACTGGGAAGTAACTGTACAAGAAAATTTAAAAAAAATTTTTTTAATTAATTAATTTATTTATTTATTTTTGGCTGTGTTGGGTCTTTTGTTTCTGTGCGAGGGCTTTCTCTAGTTGTGGCAAGTGGGGGCCACTCTTTCTTCATTGCGGTGTGCGGGCCTCTCACTATCGCGGCCTTCTCTTGTTGTGGAGCACAGGCTCCAGACGCGCAGGCTCAGTAGTTGTGGCTCATGGGCCTAGTTGCTCCGCAGCATGTGGGCTCTTCCCAGACCAGGGCTCGAACCCGTGCCCCCTGCATTGGCAGGCAGATTCTCAACCACTGCACCACCAGGGAAGCCCAGAAAATTTAAAATATTAAACCAATGTGACAGTTGCATAAAAATGCCAACAGACAGTTTAGAAGAGCAGACAGATGGTTTAGAAATACATCAATAACACACACACACACATATATGCACATATGCCTACACTTAAGGTAAAAGAAGCACTGACAACTAGTGGCACAGGGAGTTAATAAACAGTGCTGAGAAGATCTGTGATTTGATAAAGTATCCAGGTTAGAGTCTTATTTCACACCATTCGGTAGAATATATAAGAATAAAAATCACTAAATGTAAAAATAAGAATATACAATAGTAAAGGACAATACATTAGAGTGAATATAATGGACTTCAAAAGAATTACTACAGTTTTAAGAAGCTGAAGAAAATAGTTGCAAAGAATAAAAAAATATGAAATAAAAGCCCTCTTAATAATCAATAAGAATATCACTAACTTCCTGGAGGAAACCTAGGTAAAGGTGAGAAAGTAATAATTCAAAGGAAAAAAAAAGAGACAAATTGATAAATTAAGCATAAGGGAAGGATTCAATAGTAAATAAGAAGTATAAATAAAAATGAGATACTATTTTTCACACACTAAATCTGCAAATATGAAAATATAATTCAATACTGGTGGAAGTTCCGAGAAACCAACACTCTCAGGTAGAAATATGTAACATATATCTTTTGAAAGCAACTTGAAAATATGTATTCATAACTTTAGTAATATTCTTCAACGTTTACTCCCAAATTCCAAACCTATCATCAATGGAGATGTGATCTGATGCTTATTACAGCTCAGCATTTTTAATAATCAACAACATTTGAGAAGAAGGAGTATGGCAAGAGAACAAGACCATATTCAGTTCCTCCTTACTCCTTCTTGGTTCACTGCTTTTTCCACCAAGACATAGTTCAAAGAAACACAAATTCATTTATTTGCTTTGTTCCAAGCTCTGATCTAGATGTTGAGGAGATACAGTGGTGGACAAGACAAGCAAATTTCCTGTTCTTATGGAGACTGTATCTTAGTGGAGGAGACACCCAAGTAAGAAAACAAATGTAAAATGTAAACAGCTTTAAACAGTAATAAGACATAGGAAGAAAAGTGTGTGACTAAGTAGTTGAGGTGGCAAAAATAGAAATCGGATAGAAAAATACAGAGAAGGCTGCAGGAGACTGGTATTTGAGAAGAGATAGAAATGTTAAGACAGTAAGAAGTTCAGGAGAAGGTCATTCCAGTCAGAGGGAACATCAAGCACAAGCCCCTAAAGCAGAAAATGCAGATCTGAAAATAACAAATGTGAACTGACGAAAACATAGAGAAAAAGGGAAATCTCATGTGTTGCTGGCAGGAGCATAAATTATTTCAAGCACACTAGATAGCAATTTGGCAAAATTAACTAAAGCTCAAAATGTACACACTCTATCCTCTAGTAATTCTGTCTAGGTTTGTAATGTAAACCTTTAGCACACACGCACAAGATGTGTTCGAGTACGTTCATGAAGCATTTTTTGTAATATGAAAAACTGAAATAATTAAATGTCCATGAATAGGATAATGGAAAAACTGGAGATTTATTCATGGGAAGGAATAATATACAGCAGTTAAAACCAATGAACTGCGTTTATAAGTAGTAATAGGAATAGGGCTCAAAAATAATGCTATAAAACAAAAGGATATAGTGATAATAATAATAATAGCAGCAATACACTTATGAAGCACTTATTATGTACTAGGCATTGTTCTAAGTGTTTCACATGTAATTTGTCATTTAGACTCACAAAAACTCTGCGGGGAAAGTAATAGGCATGTGTAATCCTCATTTTATAGATAAGGGCACTGAGGCACAGGTCATATTGGTAAGCTGCATAAGGTCACATAGCCAGTAAATGGGAATAGCTAGGATGGTGTATGCAGTGTTTCATTTATGTGAACTATAAAAATATACAGAATATAAATATGAGTTGAAAGGACAGAAAATAAACTAATAATACTGGTTGTCTCAAATGAAGAAGGGAAAGAAATGGGATGACATAGACCAAAAGGGGCTTTAACTTTATCTGGACCTGACATACTAAGAGCTACATTAAGTATTAGCTGTTATCCTGTTAATCCCCCAACTTTTATCAACTAGATTTTCAATAACAACAGAACAGAATAGTATAATGGAAATCAAATCAAAAGTGCTGTTATTAGTAGCAAGGGAATCTAAAAGAGGGAATAAATCTGGTTAAAGGAAACCATTTTAACAAATTAGTAGGGTTTCACCATTCTGTAAAATGTACAGAACTATTTACAAGTGATATGGCTAATTAACCAATAACTTAATTATCTCTCCAATTACACTATAAATCCTGTGAGTGGTCCTTGTTTTATGCTTTTATTTCCCATAGCACAAAGAAAAAAAGGGCTTTACATAATCTAATAGGAGTGACCACAACTTTATTGTGGTAGTAAAAAAAGAAGAAAAAGTAGAGTTGGGAAACAAGAAAAGTAAAGGAAAAAAACCTGATCAGGTACTTTTATACATTGTATAGATTGTTTTCTCACACATCAGAAAAGGGTTAAAAAATGGATCTACTTCAAGAGGTATCCTAAATGGCTGTTGACTCTGTCTCTCCTCTTAAACCAGGAAAAACGTCTTAGAGAAACTGCCACTGATTTTTAAATAGGCATATTCACTACTCTCAGTCTAGTTAGAAGAAATATCATAAGCTGATCAGGACACATCAGCATAAAAAATGCAGCCCTACAGATATAAAGCAGCTAATATGGCATGAAATACTCGTAACCTTTACTAAAGATGTTAGATAAAGAATCTTGAAAAAAACAAAAGGTACTATTAAATGATCTTAAAATATTCTATGGCTTGTTTTTAATACAACCTTTAAAAAGTACAGTTGAAAACAGCTGATAGAACAGATAGAACAGCTGACAGAATAGCAGAAGCAATGACCAGATTTTCAACTGAGTACTCTCCTCTAAGAAAGAAACACATGTATTTTTTTTTTTAAATCCTAATGTGATTTTTTTTTTAGTTTTATTTATTTATTTATTTATTTATTTATTTATTTATTTATTTATTTATGGCTGTGTTGGGTCTTCGTTTCTGTGCGAGGGCTTTCTCTAGTTGTGGCAAGCGGGGGCCACTCTTTATCGCGGTGCACAGGCCTCTCATTATCGCGGCCTCTCTTGTTGCGGAGCACAGGCTCCAGACGCGCAGGCTCAGTAGTTGTGGCTCACGGGCCTAGTTGCTCCGCGGCATGTGGGATCCTCCCAGACCAGGGCTCGAACTCGTGTCCCCTGCATTGGCAGGTGGATTCTCAACCACTGCGCCCCCAGGGAAGCCCCACATGTATTATTTAGTTCATCAATGAAAAACATTTGAAGACGGCAGGAATTACGCTTACCGGTAAACATTTTAGTAACAGCTTTGCTCTGTTTTCGGGCAGAACAGAGAAGTAATAGCCATGGTGGAAAGAACTCGTGGTGACCAGCTAAAAGCTCTGCCACAGTCCCAGATAAGCTGGTAGATGTCTGTTCACCTTCGGTAACATTACACCCTTCATCCACAGAATCCACAAGCAGATAGAGGCTTTGCTGGGGAGGCTTCATTCCCAAAAGAGGGAGCAGGACACACCTGTAAAACACATCCATATGAGCATTTTGAATGTTATTGGCTATGATATTAAGGTTTATTATCCAAACACTAGAATTACAGGTTATAAATATTGTTTTAAGAAAAAAATTAATGTTTTAGAATAAAACTATTGTACAAGTTTCAATTCCTTACTTTAATGAGAATACTGTTCCTAAATAGTTCACATTTCCAATAACATTTTCCACAATAAAGTGTGTGTGTGTGTATGATTCAGTATTCTTAAGAAGGGCAGTAGGAACCTGAAACAAGATTTCACTATTCCTTTCCTGAAATTTTTATCAATAATAAAAGCTTGAATTGTTTATAACGAAGCTAAAATGTATTGAAAGGAAAAAGAAACTGGGGATCACTTCAGTAATAAAAAAGATATCAAGAGTTCTCTAGAATTTAGAAGATTTTATCATCATGTCTCTCACAAAATGACTGCACTTCATCTAGTTTGTCATAAACAAGTTGTATTTTAAAAGACTTTTCAAAGATAAACTACAGTCTAGATTCCATTTGATGTATGTTCAAATTTCAATGTAAAGAATAAATTATTAGGTTTAATCCCACTGCAGAACACATTTCCTACTCAGATAATTTATACTGAAGTTGAATGCAACTTTTTCATAACTGAAACAATACTCATTCATTTTCAACAAATATTTACATGAGCATTCCATGTGCTGAATGAGGTACTGAAAGACACAACGGTGAAGAGGACAGAATCCATCTAATTATGAACACCAGAAATGTACAGATAATCCTTTCTACAACTCTCTTCTTAATCTTTCAATCCTGATAGCAACCAAGATCCAATGTATCACTAAGTCCTGTCAATACTTCTTTATAAAAGTCTTCAAACCCACCCTGGTCTGTATCATCACCCTACTCCAGACTGCTGTCGTCTCGTTCACCCAGGAACCACACTAATCTACATGCCTCCAGCCACTCCCTCCAGAGCTCCTACTGCAGCAGATCAAACTTTGCACAATGTTCCTCCAGCCATACTAGCTTTTTCCATGACTTTTACTAGATACAATTACACAAGGGCCTTTTGGTTTGCAGTCTCCTCTGCCTGGTCTGTGCTTCCCTTCTCTCTTCATGTGATTAACTCCTCCTTGGTCTTCAATGGTAAGCTTGAGAGTCACTTTCTCAAAACCGAGACCCTATAATGTGCTTTCACAACATCAAGTATTTCTCTTTCACAGCATTACCAAGTTTGTAATGTTAAACTTACTTAATGTCATTAATTCTTATTTCTCTCTTTAGAAATTAAGCATCAAAAGAACAGGGACTATGTCAGTCTTGCTCATGAGTATAACCCCAGAACCTAGCATAGTGTTGTACCCATAGGAGATCCCATAGGAAGTAAAGACTTCACACTGTTGTAGCCTAGAATGGAAAACAAATAACTTCAATGTAGGCTGCTCAGTGCTACCAAAAAAAGCAGTAAAATTACTAACACAGTGGATAAGAAATGATCAACTCAAGGGAAGTAGATAAGAAAGGCAGAAAATGTCAGGGAAACGTTCAAACATTAGGTGCTCAGGATGAACTAAGTTTTGAAGGATCAATTAAAATTCTCCAGGAATAGTAATAAATTTGCAATAAATTTTACAATAAAGGGAAGGCAGGGCCATCCTGGCAGAAGGAATGTTATAAATTTAGGAAAATTTACGTTATTGTACCTTCTGTATATAGTTCCTCTACTATGAGAACAAAGAAGATTGACGAAAAACCAGTGCTATATATTTACCTACATATATAGTACATATATACATATACAGTATATATATATTTCTATATATAGTACATATAAAGTATACTATCATAATATACTATAGTAATATCCTATAATCAGTGCCACTTGAGAGAGACCATAACCTTAACCACTTTTTTTTTTTTAATTTTATTAATTTTATTTATTTATTTATTTTTGGCTGCGTTGGGTCTCCGTTGCTATGCACGGGCTTTCTCTAGTTGCGGCAAGCGGGGGCTACTCTTCGTTGCAGTGTGCAGGCTTCTCATTTCAGTGGCTTCTCTTGTTGCAAAGCACAGGCTCTAGGTGTGCAGGCTTCAGTAGTTGCAGCACGTGGGCTCAGTAGTTGTGGCGCACAGGCTTAGTTGCTCCACGGCATGTGGGATCTTCCCGGACCAGGGCTCGAACCCGTGTCCCCAACATTGGCAGGTGGATTCTTAACCACTGCGCCACCAGGGAAGCCCTCACCTAACCTATTTTTGATCAGGATAGGGTAGGGGGAGAGGTCAGCAAAGTTAGGAGAGGAGCTTAGTCAGGAGAAAGTTCTAGAGTAAGGCAACAGACACAGGAAAAAAAAATCTAATTAAGGCAATAGGACATGGACAGGCTGGGGGAAGAGAAAGACCAGTGAACAACATACTGAAGAAAATTACTGAAAGAGTAAATGCTGGGCCTTACAAACTTTATTTTGAAATGTGAACTCTGACCTAAGGGTATTAAGGAGCCAGTGAAGTACTTTAAGCACGGAACTGATTATGTTTATATCTGTGTTTAGAACGATAACTGGCTACAGTTGAAGGAAAGCCTGAAACAGAGTAAGTCTAGAAGGAAAGAGTGCGATAGGAGGCCACTGCTCAGAATTTAAGGGGAAAAAAAAGAAAAAACAATCTCCATCCTGAACTACTGTTACCAAGGCCATCACTGCTAACTTTAATTCAGTGCTGTATTGCATTTAAGTACTTCACATTTGCATCAACTCACTTGATTCTCACATTAAGTCTTTAAGATGGGTACTACTGTAATACCCATTTCCAGATGAGGAAAACAAGGCACACGAGGAGAAGTCACTTATCCAAAGCTCAAGGAAGGGATTGAAGTTCAGGGTCTGGCTCTAGAACCTACACAAGGGTAGACCATTCAGCCTGGTTTGCCGAGGACTTTACCAGTTTTAAGCACCAAGTGCTGAGAACCAGCCATTCCTCCTCCCTGTCCATGCCCCCCACGCCCCACTCCTGGGCAAACCAGGATGGTCAGTCACCCCCTAGTCTACACTCTTATCCACAACGGTCTACTGTCTATCTAAAACCAATGTTATAAATAAGGTAGTAAGCAGCAGGGTCAGAATGAAGTGGACAGATCTTAGGGAAATTTGGTGGGTGAAATTGATAGGATTTGATGATTATTTCCATTCTTTTGCTTACTCCAGGTTGTGTGTTCTTCTTTTCCTAGTTCCGTATAATACAAACTGAAATCATTGTTTCATACTTCTAATATAATCCTTTAATGTCATGAATTTCCCTCAAGTATTCTCACTATCATCCAATTCAAAATAATTTCCCTTTGATTTCTTCTTTGAAACAGGTTACTGAGAAGTGAGTGGTATAGTTTTTAAATATTTGGGGACCTCCCAGGTATTTTATGTTCCTGTGTTACCATTATTTAAATTCAATTGTGATCAGATAACATACTTTGTATAACTTGCACACCTTTAAATTTATTAAGCATTGTTCTATGGTCCAGAATGTCTAACTTAGTAAACGTGTGAGCATTTGAAAAGACTGTGTGCTATTGTTGGATGGACTATTCTATAAATGTCAATTAGGTCAAGTGGTGATAGTGTTGTTCAATTGTTCTATATACAACTGACCCTTGAGCAACCTGGGGGTTAGGGGCACCGAGCCCCTGTGCAGTTAAAAATCAGCATACTGCTTGGAGAGGGTGTGGAGAAAAGGGAACCCTCTTGCACTGTTGGTGGGAATATAAATTGATACAGCCTCAATGGAGAACAGTATGGAGGTTCCTTAAAAAACTAAAAATAGAATTAACATACGATCCAGCAATCCCACTACTGGGCATATACCCAGAGAAAACCATAATTCAAAAAGACACATGCACCCCAATGTTCATTGCAGCACTATTTACAATAGCCAGGACGTGGAAGCAACCTAAATGCCCATCAACAGACGAATGGATAAAGAAGATGTGGTACATATATACAATGGAATATTACTCAGCCATAAAAAGGAATGAAATTGGGTCATTTGCAGAGACGTGGATGGATCTAGAGACTGTCATACAGAGTGAAGTAAGTCAGAAAGAGAAGAACAAATATCGTATATTAATGCATGTATGTGGAACCTAGAAAAATGGTACAGATGAATTGGTTTGCAGGGCAGAAATAGAGACACAGATGTAGAGAACAAACATATGGACACCAAGGGGGGAAAGTGGCGGGGAGTGAGGGTGGTGGTGTGATGAACTGGACGATTGGGATTGATATATATACACTAATACGTATAAAATGGATAACTAATAAGAACCTGCTGTATAAAAAAATATATAATAAAATTTTAAAAAAAAATCAGCATACTGCTATCTCTGCCTCAAAAACAAAGGAACCCAAGGGCAGTAAGCTAAAACAGTCAGGTATATATTTTTTCATTTTTTAAAAATTAAGTTATATGTCTCTTTATATGTATTTGTCTTAGGCAACATATAATTAGATCTTGCATTTTTATCTAATCAGACAAACTGCCATTTATATTAGGGTATTTACCATTTACATTTAATGTGATTATTCATATGATTCAGTTTAAATTTACTATATTCTTATACATACCATTTAAAAATATACAAGTATATCTGTAGGATATATTATTAGGATTAGAGTTGCTAGGTTAAGGGGCATATCTGGGTATATCTTCACAGATATTGTCAAAATACCCTCTAGAAATTATATAAATATACCCTCCCAACAGTTGCGTAAGAGTGCCTGTTTCCCTAGCCCCTCCATTATAGCAATTAACGTTATTTTCCACAGATATGCAGAAAATGGCATCATTATGCTTTTAATTGACATTTCCTTATCATGAGGTCCATCTTATTTACAAATGTCTAGGAGTTATATTTCTTTTTCTTTAAACTGTGTCTTCATATCCTTTATCCATTTTCCAAAAGATTAATGTTTCTCTTTTTTGGAGTGTATTAAGAAAATGATTTTGTTGCTAATATTTTCCATCATTTGTTACTTTTCTTTTGACTTTTTAAGTGGTTTTTTGAAATGTACAATTTCTCTGTTGTTTTACTTTTATATAACATATCAGTCTTTTTTCTTTTATGAATTCTGAGTTTTATATGTTAACATATCAGTCTTTTTTCTTTTATGAATTCTGAGTTTTATATGTTTCATTTCTGAGGGGACTTCCCTACTCTAAAGGTTTAAAAAAACATTTCCTCATGTTTTCTTCAAAAGCTTTGAAAATTTTATTTTTTAATCACACTAGTTTTGACATAAGATGTGAACTAGGTTTCCAATTTTTTTTCCCCACATGACTCCACAGTTATCCCCAAACTATTTACTAAATTATCTTTCTCTTATTGACTTGATTTGAAATATCTCTCTTTTCACAGAGTAAATCCCCATATATATTTTGGCTAAGTTTCATCTCATTCTGTTGTCTCACCATCTCTTTTCCAAGCATTTATATCTCTGCTTAATGCAACTGTTTAAGTCAGGCAATTGCTCATTAATTATGTTTTCATTTAAGACAATATGTTTGGCTACGGTTTTCTTTTTGTTCCATGGCAATATTTTTCTGGTGAGCATTTCTGGTGCTTTTTTTTTTTTTTTTTGGGGGGGGAGAGGAAGAGTAAAATGTAGAGCTTTATTATGCCTTCAAACTTAAATTGTTATTCACTTAAAATAGACTGTTAAGATTTTTTTTTACTAGATCTTTATTAGGTATAATTGCTTCACAATACTGTGTTAGTTTCTGATGCACAACAAAGCAAATCAGCCATGTGCATACACATGTCACCATATCCCCTCCCTCTTGAGTCTCCCTCCCATCCTCCCTATCCCACCCCTCTAGGTCATTGCAAAACACCAAGCCAATTTCCATGTACTACGCTGCTGCTTCCCACCAGCCAACTATTTTACATTCGGTAGTGTATATATGTCGATGCTACTCTCACTTCACCCCAGCTTCGCCCTCCCACCCCACGTCCTCAAGTCCATTCTCTATGTCTACCTCTTTATTCCTGCCCTGCAACTAGGTTCATCAGTACCATTTTTTTTTTAATTCCATATATATGTGTTAGCATATGGTATTTGTTTTTCTCTTTCTGACTTACTTCACTCTGTACGACAGACTCTAGGTTCATCCACCTCATTACAAATAACTCAATTTCATTTCTTTTTATGGCTGAGTAACATTCCATTGTATATATGTGCCTTCTTTATCCATTACCAAAACCAGAAAAAGATATCACAAAAAACGAAAATTATAGACCAATATCACTGATGAACATAGATGCAAAAATCCTGAACAAAACACTAGCAAACAGAAGCCAACAGCACATTAAAAGGATCATACACCATGATCAAGTGGGATTTATCCCAGGGATGCAAGGATTCTTCAATATATGCAAATCAATCAATGTGATACACCATATTAACAAATTAAGGAATAAAAACCATATGATCATCTCAATAGATGCAGAAAAAGCGTTTGACACAATTCAACACCCATTTATGATAAAAACTCTCCAGAATATGGGCAATAGAGGGAACTACCTCAACATAATAAAGGCCATATATGACAAACCCACAGCAAGCATCATACTCAATGGTGAAAAACCAAAAGCATTTCCACTAAGATCAGGAACAAGACAAGGATGTCCACTCTTGCCACTCTTATTCAACATAGTTTTGGAAGTCCTAGTCTGATGCTGTTTTTAGATGCCTTCTCCCTACTGTTTTTGAGATATATTTTTACATATCTTGTGACAGCTCTTCAGTAAGATAACTTCTTTCTGGATCAGCAATTGCAGGTTAGTGTGTCCAGTGTCCAGGCTTCTAAGAATCTCCTTATGACTCAAGAGTTATGGGAATGAACAACTTCTTTGCGCTTCTACTTCTCCCCAACCAGTTAAGATGAGAAGCTGTGGGGATGTACACAAGGAGGCCTTTCTCACCACAACCCCCTCGCCATTACCCCCAAATGTCTGACTCTTGCACATAGCTCATGTGGGTGACTCATTCTTCCCAGCCCTCTTTGTTCTTCCTTTCTGCTTAACTAGGTCCAGGGAAACTTCTAGCATAAGTCTATAACCTGTCTCCATGGTTCCAAATGAGGGTCTTTATGCTCTTGATGATGTTCAGGGTATACATTTATTTCAAAGAATAAATGTGTCAGTTTTGTCTGCATCTCAGTTTGATATTAACTTCCACATTTAACTTGAGGCTGGGGTTTAAAGGCCTCTCATAGTTTCAGTTTCTTGCTATTAGACTATTTCCCAGGCCTTAGTCAGTCATGTTAAAACCAGAAGCCAAACTATGGCTTTAAAAATGTTGAGTAATTTTTTCTAGCCTTGACCTCACCTCTAAACTCCAAACTGTCTACTACCATCTCCATGTGGATGTCGTACAGGCATCTCAAATTTAACATGTTTAAAGAAGCATTCTCTCTCAATTTACCCCCCAAATAAGTTCCTCCCCACCCGTCTTCCCCATGTCAATTAGTGGTATCCCATCACCCCCCTAGTTTCTTAAGTCAAAATCCTAGGACTAATTCCTGAGTCCTCCCTTTTATTCCAGCCACGGTCCCCCCTTTCAGTCCTAACCCCAAGCTTTCCTCCAGTCAGGGCCTATGTACTTGGTACTCCCTCTGCCTAGAAAGCTCCCCCAGGCCGAACTTCTCTTCCTTCAGATTTCAACACAAAGTTTATCCCTGAAGAGGTTTTCCTTGGTCACCATGTCTTAAATGGCCTTCATCGTCTATTACTGTTCCTCTAACAACTCATCCTGTTTTCTTTGTAGTGTTGATCCCATCCTCAAAGTAATTTATTGCATTATCTCGTGTACTGCATTCACTGTAAGGCTGGGGTGAAGCTCCTCCACTTCCATGCTGCCTCCCCTGGGATGGCGCCCGTCCTGTGCACTGCTAGATTCCCAGCACTCAAAACCATTATTTGCACATCACAAACAGTAAAATTTGCTTCATGAATGAATGGTAATTAATAGGAAAATTGCTACTCTGAAACACTAGATAAAAAATTTTCTAGACTCAGAATTCCCATATTCAGTTCCCTTTCATTTATTCCAACAAAAGCACCATATGGGTATACCTACACCACCAAGAGACACACAGGTCCATATCTCTACCAGATTACATTTTATCATTTTATAAATGACAATCCCATCAAAGTATACAGACACAAAGCAAGAGTGCTTTAGAAGTCTAAAACACATTTTCCTCTGTTTGTGAATATGTATGTATATATTATCTTCAAAATGAGATAATGTAATAGTATTAGATTATCACATTCATACAAAGATAACCACCGTCTTTAAAAACAGCAGTGTGCCACAGGGTTTTACCTTTGTAGATACATGTAATTAAATGTCTTACATTTCTTAGGTACATTATTAAAATTCAGGCAATATATATTACATTCTTAATACTTTTATGAATTTGAAGTCCTTGAGCTAGCTTTCCCCCCATTTTCAATTCTATGTTGAAAATAAGCACCGGCAGCATCATGCTTCTGTAGCTGGCCTTCTGATTTTCAGGCAGAAAGGCAGCTAAAAGACCATTAGGGCAATTCTGAAATGAAATCCATTCTTTTTTTTTTTTTTTTTTAATACAGTGAATTTACTTACTGCCTCTTTCTCAAGAGGCTAATTAACTTTTTTTTTTTTTTGAGGGGTGCTCTAGATCAGTACTTTTTTTTTTTAATTTTATTTATTTATTTATTTATTTATTTATTTATTTATTTATTTATTTATTTATGGCTGTGTTGGGTCTTCGTTTCTGTGTGAGGGCTTTCTCCAGTTGCGGCAAGCGGGGGCCACTCTTCATCGTGGTGCGCGGGCCTCTCACTGTCGCGGCCTCTCTTGTTGTGGAGCACAAGCTCCAGACGCGCAGGCTCAGTAGTTGTGGCTCACGGGCCTAGTTGTTCCGCGGCATGTGGGATCTTCCCAGACCAGGGCTCGACCCCGTGTCCCCTGCATTGGCAGGCAGATTCTCAACCACTGCGCCACCAGGGAAGCCCGAGGCTAATTAACTTTTAAAAGCTCCTACAAGTATTATAAGGAGTATACTATTAGACAGATACTACATGTACAATAGTTCCTTAAGGTTTTCACTGTTGAACATTGAGTTTCATCTCATTCTCTGGCTCACACCCTCAGGTGTAGAGAACTAATTAAGAGTCTCCCTCCCAGTCTTACAACAAAATAAGCCAGGCAAACTGCAAGTTCAAGACTTTTCATGAACCCATGAGAGTGCTTAGGTCACAGGGCAACCAACTAGCCCAAAATCTAAGGTGACACAGACATCTGCAGGCAGACACAGAACGCAAGCACTTACTTACCTGGGGCAGACGCACCTGGACACTGGAAAACAAACTGAATAAAAAATAGGCAAAAGACCTGAACAGACACCTCACCAAAGAAGCTACAGATGGCAGGTAAGCATATGAAAAGAAGTTCAACATCATATGTCATTAGGGAATTGCAAATTAAGACAAGCTGCTACATATAAGCTAGAATGGCCAAAATCCAAGCACTGACAATACCAAATACTGGCAAGGATGTGGAGCAACAGGAACTCTCATTCGTTGCTGGTGGGAATGCAAAATGGTATACAGCAAGTTTGGAAGACAGTTTGGCAGTTTCACAGAAAACTACACATACTCTTCCCATACAAAACAGCAATTCTGTCCCTGGTATTTACCTAAATGAACTGAAAAGGTATGTCCATTGAAAACACCTGCACACATGGTGTATATAACAGCTTTATTCAAAACTGCCAAACTTTGGAAGCAACCAAGATGTCCTTCAGTAGGTGAATGTTAATAAACTATGGTACATCCAGACAATGGAAAATCATTCAGCACTAAAAAGAAATGAGCTATCAGGCCATGAAAAGACATGGAGGAATCAAATGTATATTACCCAGTGAAAAAAGCCAATATGAAAAGGCTACATACTGTATGATTCTGATTGTCAAACATTCTTAAGGCAAAACTATGGAAATGGTAAAAGATCAGTGGTTGCCCGAGGTTACGAGGAGGGAGTGATGAATAGGCAGAGCATAGAGGATTTTTAGGGCAGTAAAACTACTGTGTATGATACAATAATAGTGGATACATGTTATTATATATTTCTTAAAACCCATAGGATGTACAACACCAAGAGAGAACACTAATGTCAACTATGAACTTTGGGTGATAATGATGTGTCAGTGCAGGTTCATCAGTTATAACAAATGCACCACTGTGATGCAGGATGTCGATAGTGGAGGAGGCTGTGTGTGTGCAGGGATGGGAATAAATGGAAACTCTCTACACGTTCCCCTTAAGAGCAGTGAACCTAAAAAAATAAAGTCCGTAAATTAAAAAAAATAGTATGGTATTTGCAAAAGACAGACACATGAAAGTCTAGAAACAGATCAGTATAAATACAGGAAGCTAATTTTTCACAAAGTTGCAAAGGGAATTCAATTGAGAAAGTTTTTTCAACCAAAAAAAAAGTATACATAAGATTACCCACTTTGAATTCTGCAGTCTAAAATCTCACTACTATCTGGTGAAATTTAGCATCAAAATATTATACATTTGAAGTTTACCTAGAAGGGTAATCCTAAATACCTAGCACTTTCAAAACCATCTGGAAGTACAATGCTGACAAACTGGCCCGTCATTTTATTAATGAAATGATTAAATTCTTTCGAAAGGCTATGCTTTAAAATAAAAGTTTTTTAAAAAGATGAGAAGCAAGTAGAAAAACTAAATCACTAATAATTCTTACTTAATATATCTTGTCTTACGAAAACAAACACAGGTTTTACTTTTCTTTTTTTCTCCCATTTCATTAAGATATATAATTGACATATTACATTGTATTAAGTTTAAGGTATATAACACATATATGTACATATTGTAAAATGTTACCACAATAAGCTTAGTTAATATCCATCATCTCATAGTTAATAATTTTTTTCCTTGTGACGAGAACTTTTAAGATCTAGTCTCCTAGCACCCTTCAAATATACAATACAGTATTGCTAACTATAGTTGCCATGCTGTACATTACACCTCTTATAACTGGAAGTTTGTACCTTTTGACCACCTTCACCTAATGCCCCCACCTCCTAACCCCTGCCTCTGGGAACTGCAAAGCTGATCTCCATTTCAATGAGTTGGGTTTTTTAGATTCCAAACACAAGTGAAATCATATAGCATTTGTCTTTCTATGTCTGACTTATTTCACTCAGCATAATGCCCTCAAGATCCATCCATGTTGCCACAAATGGCAGAATTTCCTTCTTTTACTATGGCTGAATTATGTGTATATATGCGTATCAAAATTTCTTTATCAATTTTTCTAAGTCAATGGACACTTAGGTTGTTTCCCTATTTTCTTAGGAATGAAATTACCCTCCAGTAAATTAAAGCATGTAAAAATGTGAAACGGTATAAGATACCTCAAACCAGTTAGGGATCAAATTTATATACTCAATAAAAAAAATCTAATAAGTACAATTGATAATTAAAATCAGGTCAGGAGCTTGGCCAAAATGTAGGGTAAAATTTCTCTCTAAACTTTGACCAAGATATTGGTGTAACTTCATGCTTTTATGAACTGTTTCCCCTTTGCTAAAATATAGCAGGGAATGATGGAATATAAAAACAAAATGAAATAAGAAAAACATAACCAGAGTCAAAGATAAGAAGCATAATGCTGTGAGTGAACCAAAAACTTCAGCTTGTCAAACAAGTCTGCAATGGCAGCCTGGGGATTAGATGGCGGAAGTAAAAGGGGCGAGGTAGTAGTCCTGCCTCTACTAATAGGACTCAGATTCACTGAAACTAGGGGCTGGAACAGGGGCTCGCCTTATTACTAATGAAAGAAGGAAACAAAAAGCACAGACTACTGCCTAGAGCAATGGCTTTTAAGAAGCAGCAGGGAGGGCAAAAAATCAGCCTCCGTGGAGACAGGAACTGAACCTAAAATGATCATGGGTCAGTGACTAAATCTACAAAATCACTTGTATCGGCTTGGAGTGCGAGCTTCGTATCTCAATTATTGGCCCTCATCCTAGACTGCACTGAGGGTGGGGAGTGGTGGAAGCAATCGGCAATCAGAGCAAGGAGAGCAGAGGTAGAAGTGGTGAACCAAACAGGAGAGTGAAAAAAAAATTACAAAATTTATAGCGCTCAGAGAGGAAGCAGCAAACTCAACAATCAGAATACGTGTTCATGTCCAAATGAAAGTAGCTTATAAAACTGCCAAAGAATGTGAAGAAAATGTAGTTGTGATATTCAGATAAATAAAAGAGGGAATAAAATCCATTTTTTAAGAAAGGAATTATTTACCAAGCAAAGCCACAAATCAAATAAAACAGGAGAGAACCAGAGAAATCTTCCTCATCGGGACTTCCACTGCCAGGTAAAATGCAGTAGGTGGCAGCAGCCCAAAACTCCCGCTGCAATAGCTAGAAAAAAAATGTTATCCGTTACAAAATTTACATTTTTAAAGATATGAGAAAGCTGTTGAAGCAAGAGAACAAAATGAATTAGAACTCCAGAGGATGGGAGTTGATCCAAAATGAGCAAAACAAAAACAAAAAACCAAACCACCTGCTGCTTTCTCCTCAGGGGTCATTTGCTGATTTGAGGCATATAGTGATTTTAAGTATAGACTGAGAATCAGGCTTGGGCCACCCTGAGGGACTCTACCAGAGGAATAAAATCAGCACAACTTTCAGAGGTCAGCTATGTCTCTTTCAGAGAAAGTGCAAATCTGAGGTGTCCCTAACAAGAGGCTGATTTTCTCCAAGGTACATTTGCTAAATTCTGGGTTGTATTTAAAAAGCTGGGGAACTAGGATGAGTGTGTCTAAAAGCCAGCATGAAATCTCCCATAGTCTGTATGTTGAAGACAAAATTCTGCTAATGGGAGGGTACTTGCTTTAAACACAAAACCCATCCTCTTCAAGACATTTGTTAGAATTTGAAGGTATAAAGGGCAGGAAGTCAAAGGACTAAATAAATATTTCTTGGGGAAGAACTGAATTATCAAGTCCTTTTGGAACTCTCAATCAAAAGCTTAGAAGGTCCACACCAAAATAATAGAAATAAACTATCAGTCTTACTAAGACTACAAAGGAGCCCCAGCCCACCTCCATCCCTGATTATATCAGCCCCTCACTCTGAGAAAAACGAAAACCTTCTCTGATGAAAGATATTATCTGGAACTCTAGTCATTTAACACACTGTCTGACATACAATCAAAAATTATCAGACAGAAAAACGGCAGAAATACGTGATTGGTAATCTAGAGGAAAAAGAGACAATAAATACAGACTTAAATAATCTAGATATTATTGTTAGCATGATATTCATGGATTAAGAGATTCAACACTGAATTAGGAGATATATTCATAGATTAGGAGATTCAACAGTGAATTAGGAGATATATTCTTGGGTTAGGAGATTCAACACTGCAAACAGGTCAATTCCCACAAATTAATCTAAAGATTCAATGCAACCCTAATCAAAATCTCAGCCAGAATATTTGTGCACTCAATCTCTCATGTGGCCTCCACTATACCCTCAAAAGAGAACAAGAGTGAAAAAACAAATACTGTGTTATGTGTTAGTATTATTTTAAAAATAATTTTGACCTTGCAGGGGCCTACACCACACTTGGAGAAACACTAAACCATCCATGCCCCACTTGCCTAGATGATATTTTACACTTCGTTCTTCTCAAACTTCCATGATTTCCTTGCTCCCCATATTCACTTGCATCTATTGACTTTGTTTCCTAGATAATAAAAAATTATTTAAATAAGTATAAGTAACACTTAATATATAAATGTGTGCATGCACACACACACACACACCCTTCTAGGCATATATAATTAGAAGAGAACTTCCACAAACTCACTGGAACATCTACTCTCCCAACCCACCTGCACTTATATCTACATACACTGCCTTCCCTCCTCTAACTATGGATGAACCATCTGTGCTCCCATCCCATCCACTCTAATAACAGATCATTCTTATCTTACCTTCTCAATGATTTATTTCCAGCACTTTGCCCTTTCTCTCTCGAATCATCAATCTCATCTCTTCTTTATCACCCTCAAACACATATCCTTCTCCAGCTATTATTCAACTTTGCTGCTCCCCTTCTTTACAGCAAAATGCCTCAAAAATTCTGCCGATATTTACTGTCTATTTATTCCTCTCACTTACTCATGATCTTATTATAATCAAGGTTTATTTTCCACTCCACCTATACCCCAAGACCTCCATGTTACTAAAATCAATCCTCAACTCAGCAAATACCTGACTTAGCTTATCACTTCCTCCTTCTAATGACACTGTCTTCACTTTGTCACCTGGCTTTCTGCTCCTTTCATATTAGCTACTTTTTCTTCATATATTCTCAACCTTTGAATTTTGAAGTACACTAAGGTTCAGATCTTGGATCTTCTGTCTTCTCTATTTACATTCATTCCTTACATAAGCTACTTAATGCTCTTAAATACCATCTATATTCCATTGAAACCAAATTGATATATAGAGACAGCACCTCTCTTTGAATCTAGCCTTGTAAATCTAACTGCTTACCTAACTTCAGACGTCTAATGTTGAACATATGCAAAACTAAACTTCTGACCTCAAACTCCATCTTGCTCCTGTTAGTCTTCTTCTTTTCAGTAAAAGACAACTTCATCCTTACAATTTCTCAAGCCAAGTATCTTAGAGCCAAGTATCCTTGGTTCTAAGTATCCTATCTAAGTACTTGGTTCTAAGTATCTAACCAAGTATCCTATCTCAAGCCAAGTATCCTTTACTCCTCTATTTTTCTCATATTCCACCATCCAATGTGCTATCAGGTCAATCTTAAAAATAATCAGAATACAACACTTCTCACCACCTCCACCGCTTCACCTTAGTCCAAGTACACTGTCTCTCACCTTGATTGCTGCACTGGCCACTTACTGGTTTCCTTGCTTCCACATTTACCACCCCAGTTCTCAACACAGTAGCTAGTGTGATCCTTTAAAATCATGTCATATGATGTTTCACTACTCTGTTTAAAAGACTTAATGGCTTCCAATCTCCTCAAAGTAAAAATCAATGTCCTTATAGTGGCCTCCAAGTCTATACATTATGTGGCTCCTAACTACATCTCTACTTGTCTCATCTACTCAACTACTTGCTCACTCTGTTCCAGCCACACAGGCTCCCCCTTGTTTCTCTTGGATAATATTAAGCCAACTCCCACCTCAAGACTTTGCACTTGATATATCCTCAGTCTGGATACTTCCTTCAGGATGCCCTAACTTCCCCTATATAAATAGCAACGCTCCTCTCCCAACCTACTCAGCGCATCACTCCTACCATCCTTACTCTGCTTTGATTTTCCACGTAGCACTTATTGCGTAGTGATATGCTATGCATTATATACTATCTTCTTAACTTTTCATTTTTCTACTAACCACCCACCCCAACCCTCAAAATGTAAGCTCCATAAACACAGATGATATTTGCCACTTCTTTTTTACTAATATATCTCAGTATTAAGAATGGCATCTGGTGCATTCCTGGTATCTAATACATATTTGATAAATCAATGAATGAATGAATAAACCAAAGTAAAATAGAGAACTCAGAAATACATGCATGTGTATGTATGTGTGTGTGTGTATCTCACCGCAGTGGTATTACAAATCAATAGTGAAAGATGAGCCATTCAACAAATGCTGCTAGAACAATCAAGTAGAAAACAAGTTTTTGAATATTAAGACCCAAAAAGGCCAAAGTGTAAAGGAAATCATAAAAAGAAAAGATTGAGGGACTTCCCTGGTGGTGCAGTGGTTAAGAATCCACCTGCCAATGCAGGGGACACGGGTTCGATTCCTGGTCCAGGAAGATCCCACATGCCGTGGAGCAACTAAGCCTGTGCGCCACAACTACTGAGCCTGCGCTCTAGAGCCCGTGAGCCACAACTACTGAGCCCGTGTGCCACAAGTGCGCCTAGAGCCTGTGCTCCATAACAAGAGAAGCCACCGCAATGAGAAGCCCGCGCACCACAATGAAGAGCAGCCCCCACTCGGCGCAACTAGGGAAAGCCCGCGCAGAGCAACGAAGACCCAACACAGCCAAAAATAAATAAAATAAATAAATTTATAAAATAAATGAATAAATAAAATTATTAAAGTTATGAGAACTAGAACAATTTTAAAAAAAGAAAAGATATATTTGACTATATTCTTTTTTGTACATTTCAAAACAAAAATTTCACAAGCAAAATGACAAGCCACAGGATCAAGGATATTTAAAATAAGGTACCATTTCACATTCACTTTCCAGAACATAAAGAACTCTGACATTATGGCAAGTATTGGTGACCTAGTAGAGTAATGGAAACTCAAATTACACAGTACTACAAGAGGATAAACTGATGTAATTTTAAAGGGTAGTTGGTACTATCTCCTCAGAGTTGAAGATGGATATACACACCTTATGATCCAAAATTTCACTTCTAAGTATTCAACCTGGAATCACCCTTCACTACTATATTCCTAGTATAAGCACACCAGAATACCCAAGAATGTTCGTAACTGTTTTGTAAAGTTGAAAAAGTTGAATACATCTTAAATGAGTATCAACATGACAACAAATGAATTATAGTATAAAGAATGAAATTATATACTGTATGGTAAAGTGAATCATGTAGATCCACATATAAAAACTTGGCCAAACATAAAAAAAAAATGTTACACAGAAAATGTTGCAGAATAGTGCTAGCAACACAGTACTATTTATACAGAACAATGGTTTTCAAAGTGTAGTCTGGGGATCCCTAGGAGTCCCCTATTTGGGGTCATAATAAAACTAAGATGTCATTTGCCTTTTTCACTCTTGTTCTCTCTCAAGGATAAAGTGGAGTTTTCTAGAGACTGCATGCAGAAACAGAACCATGATAATCCAGCTGTCTTTTATTAAGCCTAATATTAAAAAGATTTGCAAAACAATGTAAAACAACGCCCCTCTTTAAGTGTTTTTTTTTTGGTCTTGGACAGTATAGTTATTCTTTCATTAAAACGTTATTTATGTTAATAGATAAAGATTTATTATTATTAAATATATTAATACATATTTAAATATCAGTTTAAATTTTAAATAAACAAATATTTATAAATACAACCCACATAAACAAATTCTTTAGTGTCCGCAACAATTTTCAAGAGTATAAAGGGGACCTAGAATAAAACAGTTTGAGAATTGCTGATGTGGAATCAAAAATGTACAGAACTAGAGCATGTAACAAGTATGTGTATATACATATATATCTATCTCCCTATGTATATAAACTGGTCAAACTGCATAGGCATAAAAAGTAAATTCACAGGAGGGGTCACCTATGGGGTGTGAGTAGATCAGACTTAATGGGATACCTGGGTGGCTTCAAATGTGGATTATTTTTTCTTTAAAACAGAAACAGGAAACCCAGATTTAGAGCAAATATGGCAAAATGAGGAAGTACATGCATCTTTGTTTTTCTATTTTATTAACTTTCCTGTATAACTGAACCTTTGGGGGTAGGAGCAATCTATCATTTCCTCTGTAAATTTATTTTCTACAATTTCTTCCCCTTTAGTACCATTATTTTTTCCCTTTCAATTCCTGTGAAGTCCTCCGTTTGCAAATTGCTTCTCTCCCTAAAGTAGCAATTTAACAAACATATCAGCTGAGATTTAAGCTACAAAAGTTTTTTCTCCTTTCTAAGTGAATATGAAATTTAAATGACAATGGCTGAAAGAATGATAAGAATTCTACAGATGAAACTATGGATTTATGACCTCATATGACTCACATCACATAACATAAATCTGATGCTATTAAAAAGATTTTCCATTGATAAAAATTAATTTCAATATGAATTGTTGACACTGATGAAATCATCAAAAATACTGGTTTTAAATACTTTTCATCTATAACTATATAATCTACATATATAGTATTATTCCACAGGAAAACAGAATATTTCAAAGCTGAATATGGTTAGAGCAATACAAATTATCAATGTGACAAAATTATAACATTTTAAAGTAAAATACAGTTACTCATTAATTCAGGAAATACTGAGTCTCTGCTATATTCTAAGCCCTGGAGATATAAAGACACAAGACAGACAAGTACTCTGCTCATTCCAGAAGGCAGACAGAAAGTCAAAGTGAACAAATGCACAAAATAATTCCCAATCATGATAGACACTGAAAATTAAGAAATAAAGAAAACAAAGTGAGATGTTGTGATTTAAGAAAATGACTGGGTGGGGAGACTTCTAAAGATTCAGTGGACAAGGGAAGATCTCAGAGGACGTAACATTAAAGCTGGTACACTAAGTGATACCAGAGCAAGTAGCCATACAAAATTCTGTTGGCCAGAATGTGACCTATTTCAGAACAATAATAACAATGTGGATGAAGAACCAATGAACAAGGCTGAAAACAGTACAGGCTGAAGTCAAAGGCTAGGTAAGGGCTAGACCATGTAAAGCTTAGATTTTATTCGGAAGGTAGTGAGAAGCTATCTGCAGGTTTTATGCAGAGAGTTATTAACAAAATCTGATTATCCTTAACTGCTTTGTGAAGATAAGAGGGACAACAATAGCAACAAGAAGACCAGTTAGGACACCACTGAAAGGGATAATGGGAGTGGCAGCAATGGAGATGAAGAAAAGTTGAGGTATTTGTTTTATCTTGGAAACAGAACAAAAGTACCTGACAGATTTGAGTGTAGGGGGTGAGTGAAATTGAGGAATCAATGAGGACTCCTAGATTTTTGATGAAAATTAATGATTTCCTATTTGAAATATTATTTCCTTAAGTTTTGTATTGTTAGCTATTTCCACAACAGTGATATACCACAACCACCCCAAAACCCGGTGGCTTGAAATAACAATCATTTATACTTTCTCCTGTGTCTATGAGTTCGTTGTACTCCAGGCTTGGAGTCAAGCTTCAGGTTGGGTCAGGTTTACTCCACATCTCCCTCATCCTCTTTGGACCAACAAGCTCACCAGAACATGTTCTTCTGAAGGTAATGAGACACAAAAAGGACAAGCCCAATCACTCACGCACATGTTAAGCCTCTGTTTGGGTAATGTCTACTAACATCCCACTGGCCAAAGCAAATCACATGGCTGAGCCAAAATCAAAAGGCAGAGAAGTACACTTCTCTAGCAGAAGGACTGCAGTATCACATGGCAAAGACCAAGGATACATGGAGAGAAGAAGAACAAAAGCAAATAATTCAATCCACACCAGTTTCTATATATTCAAATCATGAGTCACAACTGTAAAAGGTCACCAGTTTTTGGAATGTTCCAAATCATTTCTCAAGATAACCACAATTAAGATATAATTAGTTCTCTTAATTAATACCTATTTTTATTAAGTAATTACATGAACATTTTCAAATTCTACTTTATTACCAAAGACTATATTTAGCTACACTACATGTGTTGTAGAAAAAAAATGACATTAGGGATATTTCTGAGATTAAGATAACATGAAAGAAAGAAACTGGTTTGAAATTTAAAACAATTGTATAGTATGGTCAAAGACATCACTAGAACAACTAGAGAGTAAAGACAGGCAACCAATCAGAATACACTTCAAAGATTTTTTGAAGGGGAGAAAAATAAGTATTTACTTATTTTACTTCATAAAATCAAACCATTTCATTGTATAGAAGCCATTATACTTCATAGATATTTTCTAAAAAGCAAAATTGCTAAAAACAAAGTTAAGGGCTAAAAAACAAACTAAAAAAAAAAATCTGCAAAATATATAACAAACAAAAGGTCCATATCCTTACTATGTATATCAAGTTCTTACTAAACACTAAGAAAAGTAAGGCTATTCTTATTCATATCTCATCGACTTTAACATTGTCTCATATGCTTAAAAATATTTCTTGAAAGAATAAATGAGCTTAATGTGTTCTGGTGAAGTTTGGAAACGTGATACATACTTTAGATGGAAGAGAACCAAATTACGAAGAGCTTTTGAAGCCAAGCAGAGAAATTTAAATTTGTTGTAGAGGTTATCACAGGCTCAGAGGAATGGCCTAAAGAAAGCACTGTTTTACTATGGTTAATTGGCCAACTGTTACCAAAATGAAATACATATAGAGAGGCTAAGATTAAGTAGAACATCCAGGAGGTGATGAACAAAAATTCTAGATTAGGGGAAAAGAATTCAAGAACCATTCCAAGAAAAAGATTAAATACCGTAGAATAGAGAAATATAATAGAAAATAGTCAAAGAAAACTCTAGAATCTAGCCTGGGCAGTGCTTCTCAAACTTCAGTGTGCACAGAATTCACTTAGGAATCTTGTTAAAAGGCAGATTCAGTTCAGTAGATTCGAGATTCTGCATTCATAGTAACCTCCCAGGTGGTGCCACTATTGTTGCTCTTAAGATCATACTTTTAAGTAGAAAGGGTCTAGGAAATAAGAGTAATTATGGAACAACTTAGATAAGAGAGTCAGTTTTCCCAGAAGCCAAGACAACGATCAAGCCTCATATTACGTGCTTTCTTATCAGCCTGTGTCCCTCCTTCTTAGCACTCACCAAAGCTCCATTTTTACATTTATTTTTGTGATTATTTGTTCAATGTATTTCCCCCCACTGAGCTCAGTGTCCTGTTTGGCTCACCACTTTAGTCCTGTTATCTGGACATTGGCACACATCTGGCACATAGCAGGTGCTGGTTATTTGTTTAAGAAATGAATGGGGCTTCCCTGATGGCGCAGTGGTTAAGAATCTGCCTGCCAGTGCAGGGAACACGGGTTCGAGCCCTGGTCCAGGAAGATCCCAAATGCCGCGGGGCAACTAAGCCCGTGTGCCACAACTACTGAGCCTGTGCTCTAGAGCCTGCGAGGCACAACTACTGAGCCTGCGTGCCACAACTACTCAAGCCCACATGCCTAGAGCCTGTTCTCCACAAGAGAAGCCACTGCAATGAGAAGCCCGCGCACCGCAACAAAGAGTAGCCCCCGCTCACTGCAACTAGAGAAAGCCGCGCACAGCAACAAGGAACCAAAGTAGCCGAAAATAAATAAATAAAATAATAAATAAATTTATTAAAAAAAAAAAGGAATGAATGAGTCAACGAAGAGAAATGCTAAAAGAGACGCTGGATTGAACAGAGGAAGGTAAGTGAGAGACACTCCAGTGAAAAGATACATGTTGATCAGAATGAAGACAAAGGCAGTTGATGTAGATCTGATTGCTATCATATTAGACATGAGCATTGGTAGCCATGTAAGTAAATAAAATTACTGAAGGGGAGTGTATATACAAAGAGAGAAGATCTAAGGAAGCTTTGTTGGACAAACAGCCAGAGAGAACCTAGAGGAAGGGCCACCAAAGGATACAGTCAGACAGGAGATTCTGAATGCGAGAAAGCACAAATAATGAAGAAAGTTCTAACATATATCATCTAAGGCTAAAGATCGACTGAGTAGTGGATTCAGAAAAGCTATTATGCTTAAACATCTTTCTGTAAATATGTAGACGTAGAAGTCAGATTTTAGCATGTTAAGAAAAAATGAGGTGATAGGGAAGAAGTAGTAGTACTTGCATGTACAAATTCAAGATAATATAATAGCAAATTTGGGGGGAGATAAAAATTATAGTGTTTCTCTACTCAGAGGAATGGAAAACATGTTCATGTTTGAAAATGCCCACAGGAGCCAGGCTGGCATATATAAACAAATGAAGTAGTCTTGGGATAGAATAATAGAGAGTGGAGGAGACGGAATCAAATTAGAATGTGTAGGCCCCACATAAAGACAGCAGCTAACACAGTGCCACCAGATTATTGCTTCAAAAAAAATGAAAAGCTAATAGTGTCAAAATTTCCAATTTTTTTTTTCAAGAAAACCCCCAAATCTGGATAGGTGTGTGAAATTTCCTGAATTGGATAAAAAATATATTCAACCTATAGGGCACTACTTTACTTCACTCTTTCTGATCCAAAATAAAATCTGAGTTATCAAGAAGTAAATAAAAAAATGGCCAAGCAGAATTAAGAACGTGGCTAATGTTAAACAGTATAAATATGGAGCAATATGTTATGCCACTACAGAACTGATTAAATGTTGAGGACTAGTTCAGCAAATGACAAAGGTACCAGGAACCAAAGGAAGCAGCACTTAGACATGAAGTATAAAAGAGAGAGAAAGGCCGTCTAGGGTAAAAGGAAAAGATTTTAGGAAGGGAAAGTGCGAGGGTTTGAATGCATGGAAGTCCATATCAAAGTCAAAATAACATAAGAGTTGGAAGCAACAGACAATTCAGTGGAAAGTGACACTATTACACTAAAAGAAATGTAGAATTTTGATTATGAAAATTATATTTTCATTTATTTTATTCAAAATGTGAACTGTAAAGACACTTTTACAAGATCTTTTAATCCGACAATATTTAAGAATAGATAATGATGGTTATCTTAAATAGTCTTAGATATTCAAGACAGATAATGGAAAGGAAATATTTTGCCTTGAACATACCCCACAACTGAGGGTAAGAAGGAAGCACACGCTCCAGTCCCATTCTGTTCTTTGCCCCTTTGTTGAGTTTGCCAAAAATACTTGGAGCCAGTTAAGACAGAAGACAGACATCTGGCCACGTAAAACTATCTGGACCAATCCACATTCATACATACTAAAGAGCAGACAGCAGGTTAATAAATTAATAATCACTATACCAGTCTGGTCTGCATTTAAAACTGACCTAAATGATATAACATTTCAATTTCCTTTCTTATGCAAGCACTTCAGCTGTCCTTCAATCAGGTTCAAGCACATTCTAGATAGGTAAGTAGTATTATTCACTCCTTCAAATGATAATCATTCAGCACTTACTATATGCAAAGTGCTCTTCAAAGCGCTATGGTAAACATAAAATATTAATCAGTCATGAATAATGTCACGAAGAAACATATGCCTAATAGAGGAGATTACAGAACATGTATGCATAGATAATTACAAGAGAAGTTAAAAATCTAAAGAGATACCAGTGAAGAACTATAAAATGTTCAAGAGGGAGATAAAAAGATTAGAAAGAAAATTTCACCATTCAAGGATTCTTAGTCAACATAAAAACAAAGGTCACAGTCCAGTCTTCCAGCTCCCAATCCTTTTCTAACAAGCCACTGTTGTCTTTCACCACTTCTCACACGACTTTTCTACTAAACTCTCAAAGTTTAGAGTCGTTCATCCTTAATTCTTCATCACGATTTTATTCCATTTACACTTAATCTGTGGTACCACTGAAGATGTTTAATTAATTCCTATCAACATTACACAGAACAAAATCTTTTTACTCGACTCCGAAAAATTGACATCACACACAGAATTGACTCACACCTGGCCTTGCAGATTGTTAACCAGAAATAAAAGAGAATGATATCCACTAGGAACAAAGCTTTGTACTTCTACTCCACATCCATCTAACTCTCCAAAAAAGACCCTTGGGGGTTCAAGGACCATGATAGTAAAGTTCAGAAAGAAGTTTCTGGTTGAAAAAATAACCATCTTCAGTTGTGCTTCTAAACCAATCACAGGATCTAAAACCACTAGCCCCTCCCTCATTCCATAACTTAGATGCCTTGATCCTTCTGTCAAAAACAACTGGAATTTGTTTTACAGTTAGAGGACTACTAGGAAACTCTACCTCTAACACTAATTCTAGAAAAGACAATTCAACACAAAAGGCAAAGTTTTGCAATAAAAGCCTGAAGCGGGAGGCAGAATGAAAGAAATCAGCATTTGGTTCTCAAAACAAGTAAAAATGTAATTGTCATCAACTTAGTTCCACCAACAGAAACAGATAAAATATATATATTCTAAATGTAGTAACAATAGCTTTTCACTTTAACCAGTGAAGAAAAATGGAGAAGAACAAAAATAAGAAATTAATGTGTCTTCATTCATCATTCTCTTCAACAGATAATCTAATTCCATTCGTGTTAAAATGTTCATGTGCTGCATCTACAGTATCTATATATTGATACCTGAAGTATCAATATTATTTCTTTTTATAGAAATAAGATAAATATTAGCATAAGAACTTAAAGCTCCATGAAGACGGTATTTTGTCTGTTCGGTTCACTGATTTATCCACATCTGAATACCTAACACACAGACAGTTCTCAATAAATATCTCCAGCTGAACTGTGCTTAAAACACAAAAGGCTCTCAATAAACATTTGCTGTAAGAATGAATGAATGGATGTCAGAAGAAATTTCTTGACAACTAAATCTCAGAATCAACAGACTATACTCTACCATGTCAGAAGAAAAAGAAGTAGCAATATTTAACATGAAGTTTAAGATTAACATGAAGTTCCTTTCAGTCTTTTTTTAATTATCGTGAAGAAAATGTGATTTCAAAAAACTGGTAATTAACAAGTTACCACTTAGCTATGTGACTTCATGTAAGAAGTTAGCTTGCAGCACTACATACTGTATCTAGTATCATTAAGGGTAAAAAAAATAGGGATAAAAAATTAGGACGTAAAACTGAAGAAAAGCAGATAAAAAGCATTAATTACTGAATCACTCTGAAATTTCCCCAACTTTGTGGATCTGTGAAGAACTAAGATTTATCTTTATCAATTTTCTATTTCTATTAAATTGTTTCACACATGAATATATAAAGCCATCAATATTATCTGGTGTTAGATGTTAAGAAAGTAACAATACACAAACTGGTTTGGGAGGTTGTTTTTGTCAAAAATGAAAAAAAAAAAAAAAAAAACTTTTCTTTGTTTATATTTCATCTCCCATCATGTTATAATTACCTCCAGCTCTGTCTCCCTCAAAATATTGCAACTCTTTGAAAATAATTATCTTTTGCTCCATTGTCTACTTGTTGAATTACATCTAACCCTGCCTAAATAAAATTCCTATCAAAAATACATTCCTATCAAAATTCTCTAAAGGACTTATCTAACAAGTCAATCAGTCACTAATAAAACCCACAATGAAATCTTAACTATTTGTCCAAAAGCAGAGGCCTAGATCATCTAATACCATAGACTATGTAAAAATATTTCTTTTTAATTTTTAATTGTGTTCTCATGTCTGCATTCGACTATGGTTATTTTACTGCTTCACAGTCTTGAAGGAAATGTAGCTCTGTGAATTATCAGAAACAGCTTTTCCAATATCAAAGTTACCTAATTTATTTAATGATTCATTACTTTAATGAAAAAGAAAGTGACCCAAGTTTTTGAAAGATCCAGTGGAAGATTAATAAGAGCACCAAAATGGTCCAAGTGGAAAGACTAGGCTTTCCCTAACCAAGTACAGACCGGGAATACAAAGTGATTAGCTCCTTCTGTCAACCAGAAAATCAATACTGGTGTGGTTTTTACACACAGCTCTATTGGCTTCTTATTCCCCTTCAATGAGTAACTAAAACTCACAGGAAAAAAAATTACAGAAAATCCATCTGAGTAGAAGGATCTTTTTCAAGAAAATCTCTGACACTATAGGGAAAGATTTGCTTAGAATCAGAATATATCAAAAATATAGTTATCAGACTTGATTTTAAATATTTAAAGGTATTAGAAATTTACATAGCTAATTCCAATAAAACAAATTGCTTAATTACATAATTTAGTTAGACTAAGTTCAACTTAAGACTATAAGCTCTTTGAAACATTTCCTAAGGTGTCAATAAATGCAGTTTATGAAATTACTTATAAGAAATGAAAACTCAGCTCTTCAACTAGTGATAGTATCTCCAGAAAAAGCAGTAAGTCAAGAGGAAAAGAGCTGTTTATGGTCAGAGACTTAAGTCTCTTAAAAGTTAAGTTTAATATTAAAGACTGCATTATTGATTCCATACACAGTGATTCCATATTGAACACTGTCTATCAAACCTGGCATCTCATACTTGTGATACAGGTATTGCCTAACCTATTTCCTCATTAATTTAAGAATGATATAACAATTCTAACGCTGATTTTGATGGCTAACAGCAGAAGATAACAGATTTGCCCTGAGTTTTACTGGATGGCACTTACACATTAAAAAGTCTGCAAGAATATCACACCTCTCAAATTAAGTTTCTTCAGTGCTTCACGTTCTGTTATTAAACAAGTAAAAGATATACTTTTAATCCATATCCTTACAATACAAAGCTTAAATTTTATTTCCTTCAACAAAGTAAACAGGTGTATTCATAACCCCAGGTTATCCCCAAATATACAGCGGTAGTAAAAGCACTGGCAAAGTTAAGAAACAAACAAAAAAAAAAAACGAAAACAACTTTAATCTTTGCACAGAAACCAGAACACCATGACATTCTTATTGTTACCTTTTAAACGCTTCAGCGGGGTTTCTCTCACATTCCCCGGGCTGTAGGAGGCTTTGAACCGCTGGATCCCTTAGCTTGTCCTCATATCCTTGGAGAAGTCCACTGCGGCAGATCTGGGCAACCAGACCTCTAATAAACCCTCCAACACACAAAGTATCAGAGTCCTGGGCTTTGCAGAAATGAAAGGCCAAAGCCTGGCGATGTAAGCCTCTCTGCAAGCTTGTAGGTGAACTTGGCCACAAGAGCTCAGTGCATAAGGCTGTCTTGCCACTGCCAGGCCCTCCTACCAATAACACGCCCCAGGCAGCTCCTTTGCCAGAGACAACACTAGCGTTATTCCCAGAATTCATTACAAGGGGCGGTGTGTTGACAGCGCTGTTGCAGCAGTTAGTTTTCTCCTGGAGGCAATGCTGAAGCTTGTGGAAAACCCACTCCCTACAGTAAAACTGCTTCCCCTGCAGTAAACTCGTTTGAGCCATTTTGCAGACTTTCTCTTCCCAAGGATTAGTCATAATAGGTTTCTTAGCGTCAACATTTGCTAGAATCTGGGTACGTCAACACAGGTCTTTACATCCATTAGGACGTAACTTGCATACTAAGTTGACTTTGAATGACAAGAGTAACCAGTTACAGTAAAATTCAACAGCTACATAGTCCGTCTGCCAACAGAATGTGCATGACTTTATTTGGCTCTTTATTCCTGATAATCAGCAGAGAATATAATAGTTTATATTAATTGTTGAACTGATGGAAAACTGCCTGGTCCCGAACCTTGGCCAACACTTTTCCTATATCTTGATGGGTCGCAAAACTCCATGGTTACATCTGGAGTTCATGTGATTGTGGATGTTTCAAGTATGCAGATGAGACAATACATCTGGAAAACTGAAGAGAAAGCCCAATCTTTCAATTTGTACAAAATGCTTTTCCAGATCGCAAGCGTTAAGTCTGTATCTGAAAATTAGATGCAGAAAAGGTGTCCATTATAGTAAATGCTACCAAAGAGATTACATTTATACAGTAGATTGTCAGTGCTCTACTCCTTGTTGAAGGATAGTCACTCAAAGTACGAGACCCTGCCAGTTTTAAGTATATGGGCAACTGCCAGGGAAGGAACTGTTTCAGATTACTGTCTCTTATGTGGCAAAAATGGCAAACCACTGTTAACACCTTCTTAATTCAAAGCATTCATAAAACGCATTTTTCAAGATAGATTCTTAATGAACCTGTTCACAGGCTTCTCGGTTTAAGATGTCCAGGTAATCAATAATTCCCACCAGTAACTAAAATAAAACAAAAATATCTCAGTGCAAAATATCACATGCTAAAAGCTTACTTATCAAAGAATACAATTTACCAGTTACAGTAATCTCAAAAACCCATACACTTCATCTTCGGCACTTTCAAAAAGTTGGACAACTACCCCAAAATCATAATTACATTTTCCTTTCTGTATTTTTCTTCCTCTATAGTTAGGCTTCCCAAACAGCTACATTTTAATCAAGTTACCCTGGATTTTTAAAACCTCATTGTAGAAAGGAGAGAAAAAAAAGACTTTAGGCACATGCAGTAACATCCTTAACTCTAGCCAAAAAGGTCTTTCCGACCAGCTTGGTAGAACAGCGCCAGTTCAGGAAGCTCCATTAACTTGCACAGCCCAGCCAGTCAAGGGCTCTGTTTACGCGACTAGCCACACTTCTTTGTTGATAGTTTGCAAAACCTAGGGGATGATTATCAGGGTTGTGGCTAGATGGGAATGGGTTGGAAAGAAAAAAAGGCGGGTGAGCTTACATGAATGATAAATCCGAACACAAGTACTATGGGAATGCTTCCTTCCTCTGAGCCGAAGGGGGGAACGTTTCGGAGGGGGGTTAGGAA
Source organism: Balaenoptera physalus (assembly GCF_965194825.1). NCBI lineage: Eukaryota > Metazoa > Chordata > Mammalia > Artiodactyla > Balaenopteridae > Balaenoptera > Balaenoptera physalus. The sequence continues at coordinate 133,607,973 of NC_138884.1, forward strand.
TGAAATCTACTACTGTGGCCGCAGAAAAGGCTGCGGGGCAGAGTGCCTTCCAGGCAGGAAAGGGATAAGGAGCGGAGGGCTTCAGGACCGGTGGGTGTTCGCCTACAGTTCCGGCCTCTAGTTTCAGCTGATAGACAAAAGGAACTCCGGGATTCCCAGCGACGGGAACCACCTTTGGTTTCAACAGCCCCAAGGAGCCACAGGGGGGCCACCTTGGAGAGGCCACGGACGGAGGTGCAGCCTCCACCCCGAGGTCTTCCTTCCAGAAGGCTGGGAACGCCTCGACACCCCGCCCCGCCCCGAGATCGGGGTGTGTCTTTTGCAGGGGGAGGGGGTGCCCGACGTCCTTGCCAATCCTTGAGGAGGGGTCGCCTCCGGGCGGCGTCCAGCTCCGCGTCCCTACCCCGGGCGCCGCTACCGTCCCCGCCCGGCCCGCGGCGGAACGACGGGAGAAGTCGGGTCTGGGGCCGGAGGCAGGACAGGGTGGCTGGGTGGGTGGGTCAGGTCGTAGCCCCCGGCACATGCCCCCAAGAATCCGACCTGAGCGTGGGGCCTCGCTTCCACCGCCGCCGCCGCCGCCCCTCGGTTACCTCGGTCCCGGCCGCCGCCGCCGCCGCCGCCGCCGCCGCCGAGGACTCTCAGCTTCAGACACTTGCTTCGCTGAGAAGCCGCAGCCGCCGCCGCCGCCGCCGCCAGCGCTCTCCGGTCTCCAACTGCAGCCGCCTCCTCCGCCCGGCCCGGAGCACGCTCCGGGTTCCAGATCCTCCTCTTGGCCCCCGGCAACTGCCAGTTCCAGCTGCCCCAGCAGCCTTGGCTGTGCTCCTCCCAACCCCCACTGGCCAACCGCCGCCGCCGCCGCCGCAGCCGCCGTCGTCAGGGCAGTGACTGTCTCAGGCAGCCCCGGACCGGCCGGCTCCGCCCCGCCCCGCAGCCCCGCCCCCTCGGCACAAGCCCCGCCCCTCCCGGCCGCAAGGCCTTTCTTCAGCCGCCGGCTCCGCCTTCTTGCCTCGCCCCTCCCCCACCGGGCCGTCCAGTCGCCGCCCGTGCCTGTGCGTGTGCAACCGCCTGGGACCCGTTGCCTGCGCCGCGGGGAGACCATTCTGGGGGCGGCCTCGGGGCTCCGCCTTTCTCGGGGACGGGGGCGGAGAAAGGGGCGGGGGCTGCGTTCTCGCGTCCCCGAGCTCACGCGAGTCGCTGCCCCCCCTTCAGCACTCGGCCCTGAGCCTTCCTTTGTCTTCCAGGCTGAGGGACTCCGCTGGCTTTGGGGGCCGTGTCCGATGCTAGGAGGGGCAGTTGAGCTGGGAGAGTTGCCCCTTGCCACTCCCTTAACCCTCTTGTCCCCAAAGGCCACTCCGGGCCCGTTGTATTCCTCAGTCATCCGGGTCCCCTTTCAATCTATTAAATTCCGGTGATGCTTTAACTTTCTCAGTCTGGGGCTAAGAGAAGCAAGTAAAGACAGGGTAGAAGGTTGTAAAACTAAAAATCGTAGGGGTGTGGGGCGATGTTCCCACCTGCCTCATGTGAAGGACATGGCCAGATGGAGGTTGAAAGCAATCACGATTGGGTCTCAGGCCCCTGCCCTTCTGGACCGATTGATTACCCACAGAGGCCACTCTATGAGAAAAAGACCATGGTCGAGGTCAGAATGCAGAATAACATGAACTGCCCTAGAGGACCTGACCACAGGGCAGTTACTTTTGAACTAGACAAGCCAGTTGTTTGCATTCACGTGCACCTGGATCAGATTCCAAATTTCTGCTGGGAAAGTACTGTCAACTGATGGAGTAGGAAATGTATCTTTATTATTTTATTATTTATGCTAAAACCATGAGCTTTCCTCCCATTCTCCATTAATTTAAATGTGCTTATTTCTTAAATGTTGAGCCAGTCTCCCATCTGTTTTTAGGAATTCCAAAGTTTAGCTATCACTCTTAACTAGAAAAATGGATTGTGCTTTTGCTTACTCTTGCATTCTGTTTATTCCCTGGCTATCCATGGCATTTGAAGTTTGTTGATCTTAATCTTTAACTTTAACACATTTGTTGCAAATTCTGATGTTCTTTTCCAAAACACAAGCAAAAAAGGCAGAAGAGTATAAATCCTCAAGAATTCGAGTGAGGAAAATTGATTTTTTAAAAGATACAATTTTGATATTCGTTTGCTTAAGCAATTTTAATTACCACTTAACTTGTTTGCCATACATTATTGTCATTGGAAAAGTTGACTCCTTCAGTTTCATGGTTGTAAAATTACATGTTTAGAGAAAATTTTAAATAAGAAATATGTACATCATATAATCATTTCCATTAAACTATTTGCTAATACAATAATTAAAATAATTTCTGCCCAATAGGGAGAGAAGTTACAGAAACTTTTGATTTAGTGAGCCTATTTTTTAAAGGTAACTAACCATCATGGAATGCTGTTCTAAATAACTTTAGCAACAACTAAGCTGTAATTAATCATCAGACCCATTTAGAATTTTTTTTACTTTAAAGTTTATTTCACGTTTCATTTTTATGGCTTTTTGCTTTCCCTAATAGAAAAACTTCTGAAAAGCAGGGACTATGCCCTCCACACCCCTGTAGGTATGTAGCAAGTTTCCGTGCATGTAAAGCATGTCTGTTCCTTTTCGTCACACTCACTTACTTAGAGACTTGCTACAGGTATGGTATTATGCTGGGCATAGTGCTAGGTTATAAAGATGGATGGACACAGATGGCAAAGGAAACTTGGGACTGCTCTAGCCATTCTTTCTTTTCAGAATATCCATTTATCTCACCAGTTTTTGATATGAAGCAATGATGTTTTTTAAGCTCTTTCCAACTCCTCTCGGCCAAATTACTGTCTCTCTCACCAAAAGTCTGAAATCTCCACTGTTAAAAAAAAAATAAAAAGTCTGGCTTAGTGGGCCTATTTATTGACCAAACCAGGGCATTTTTGAGAACAAAAAGGAGACAATAAAAACAATTAAAATTGTATAATTCTTAGATATACTTATTTATTGACTGAAAACTTGGTTCTATTGTATTTGACAGATATTCTATTTAAACATTATTTTTCAAAAAATACAATAAAATATATATTAAAACATAAATATATATTTACATACCAAATTTTACAAAACATCTTTTTTTTTTTAAACATCTTTATTGAAGTATAATTGCTTCACAGTGGTGTGTTATTTTCTGCTTTATAACAACGTGAATCAGCTACACATATACACACGTTCCCATATCTCCTCCCTCCCGCATCTCCCTCCCTCCCACCCTCCCCATCCCACCCCCCCCACCCCCCCCACCCCCCCACCCCCCACCCCCACCCCACCCCCGGGCGGTCACAAAGCACCGAGCTGATCTCCCTGTGCTATGCGGCTGCTTCCCACTAGCTATCTATTTTACATTTGGTAGTGTATATATGTCCATGACACTCTCTCACCCTGTCACATCTCACCCCTCCCCTTCCCCATATCCTCAAGTCCATTCTTTAGTAGGTCTGATAAAACATCTTTTTACCAATTACCTGAATGCTAAAAATGACATAGGCAGAGTATTTACGTATTTACAATCAGTGCATTTTCACATACTTTAATCAATTTCTTAGCATATTTTCTCCACCATCAAGTACTGGTATTTTTCTAAAGAATGCATTTTCTTAAATATGATTTTCCTTATTTTTAATTTGTTCATAAAATTGCCTGAAATCTTCTTCACAGTTGCATAAATTTGAATTTTTTTTCTTTTTTTTTTAAACGTTGGCTTTTTTAAAATTAATTAATTAATTTATTTATTTTTTGGCTGTTTTGGGTCTTCGTTTCTGTGCGAGGGCTTTCTCTAGTTGTGGCACTAGTTGCGGCAAGCAGGGGCCGCTCTTCATCGCGGTGCACGGGCCTCTCATTATCGCGGCCTCTTGTTGTGGAGCACAGGCTCCAGTCGCGCAGGCTCAGTAGTTGTGGCTCACGGGCCTAGTTGCTCCGCGGCATGTGGGATCTTCCCAGACCAGGGCTCGAACCCGTGTCCCCTGCATTGGCAGGCAGATTCTCAACCACTGCGCCACCAGGGAAGCCCCTAAATTTGAAATTATTGACACCTTCAACTAATGCTTCTTGGTGGACCATAATAATTCTAATGGAAAAATGTTCCTGTAAGTACAGAGGTACCTAGTAAGTTCAAAGCAAACTCTGATAAAGAAAATATATTCTTTTTTTTTTTTTCTCCTGGGACTCCAAGAAAATATATTCTTATAAAATACATTCTAATTTCTTTTTTTCAGCTCAAATGTACAATTTTTTCAGCTCAAATCTTTTTTGAGGGGTGTGTTTTTTAAAACAGAGTAACATCTTTCAACAAATATTTTTACAAAACAAAGCTCCTCGTATAAATTTTCTTTATATATGTTTATGTTGACGGTTTCAATTAAATTTAGATACTGCAAAATTATATGTCTTCTGATTTTTAACCCATTTGGATACAAAATATAATTTTATCCAATTAAAAACAGCAGCTCCATCAAGATTCTCCCCACAAGTTGAGATATTCCAAAGCCCAATTATAAATTTGAAAACGGGGTCTTTTATAATATTTGTACTCTCATCAAGTAATACATTTAATTCCTTCTTTGATTAGTAGAGATAAATTTCAGTATCTTCCTCTTTGAAACCTTTGTTTTCAGTAATTGCGATACTTTAAAAAGCTGCAGAAGACGAACACTGATTTTGGAGTTTCAGTGATTCTAAATGAAATGCTGGGAAAATTTAGAGGACTCATTTTAGTCCTCTGGTTTAACTAGTGTAGGTCACTCAGGTTTATTTACAGAGTAATTCATCTTTTTTAATTGAAGTAGAGTTGATTTACAATGTTATATTAGTTTAGGTGTACAACATTCAGTATTTTTTATAGATTATACTTCATTTAAAGTTATTACAGAACAATGGCTATATTTCCCTGTGCTGTACAGTATATCCTTGTTACTTATCTATTTTTTACATAGTAGTTTGTGACAAAGTAATTCTTTAAGTAGTTATCACTGGCAGTCTTTCAGATTATGTCACAAATTTAAAAGAACGCTGTTCATTGTGAAAGCATTCAGCCTACTTGATATACGCTCTATTACAGGGTGACTCAGCCTCTGTTTCATGTATTTCAGATATACCTTACCTTTCATTTTCCGCGTTTGCCACTGATTCTCAGAAGTGGCAGCCTGGTGAGTTCATGCATGTCAAAGGCAGCAGCAGCAGGCCAGGGCACACCTGACTAGCACACCAAGTACCTGGTAGGATCAGCTTGAAAGCTTGAAAGTTTCACTGAATACTACCAAGACCAAGAGTTGGCTATACCTAGCCTCTCATATCAAGCTGAATTTTGTTTTTTCAGCTAGTATCCTGCACACCATCCTTGAGAGGAAGGGGTTAGTTACTTTGCATCTGGAAAGAGTCCAGAAAAGAGTTATTGCTGGCAGTCTTTCAGATTTCCCCGCAAATTTAAAGAACTCTGTTCATTGCTAATGTATCTCACACACTATTAAACACGACCACGGTAGAAGCTGGAAATAAATATGAAGGAAGGTCTACTAAACCTATTCCAGATTATTTTAATACTACTAATAGTAACAGTGCTTGGTTTACACAGACATGCACAAGTTATGTTAGTTATGTTAATTGGACTTGATGTGGTCCTAGACTATAGAAAGCCTTTGATTGACAAAGTAAGCATAATGATAGGAACATCCAGCTGTGGCTGCCCTCTTAAATACCCTTTTGAAAAGAATGCTTATTTAAGCCTTACATGTTAAAATTACTGTTGCCAGCTGTATTTGTCCCTGTTCTTGAAGACAAGCCTAAAAAGAGTTTTTTACTTACAAAATGTGTAAGGTATAGGGCCTTTCCTTCAAAGAATTAAACAAAGTCCAAAATAAGATCTATTTTGCAGAATTTCCAGCCAAGGGGAATTCAGACACACGAGCTGTGGTTACTGAGTAGCTGCTCGCAAGGCTCCACCGTATCCTCCAAGCTTTTAGAACAAAAACTCTCAATAGACTCCAAAATTACACCTACGGTACACATGACAGAATGAATCCGGAATTCATCTTCTGGTCCACCTCTCAAATACAGCAAGGAATTTAAAGAAGCAGATTAGGATCCTCTAAAATATGTCCCTCCCATGGATTCTTATAATTGCATTTTCCTACTTTTTCTTCTATAAGCCCATACCCAACCACAGAGTCGCCATATCCGTTTATCAGATCTTTCATCCTAGTAAAGGTCATTCATAAAGTAGTCTCTGAACCTCATTTTAAACATCTGAGGACAGTCGAAACTGATTTAGCAATATTACCTTCCTGACTCCTAGGTCACATGGTTATATGTACAAAAATAGCAATAATTAGATATAATTATAGTAACTTGAAACTAGTGCTAAATGTCATTGATCAAAGTAGACTTGCATAACTTTATTATGTCCACTATGTCTTCTTTGACCAAATTACAGTGAAATATTAACATAATTAATCTCTTGATTTGCTGTACATAGTTATTAACTTGATAGGTTCCCAGAGAAATGAGAGATATTATTGTCCTCAGTCTCTCTGCTCTTCTAGAAGCATTCCTTATTTTGTCTTTTTCCAGGCCTGTTACTCACTAGGCCAACCTGCCTTGGTATTAGCAAGCTCTGGGAGATAGGTTTGTATTAATTTGGAAGATAAGTATTATATACTAGAAAGCATAAAAATAAGCTGAACGAAGTGTCTGTGGGAGTAACTCATCTTGGAAGGCATTTTTCTAAGGTCACAGAGGCTCCTGGGAATCCCACGCTTCCCATCCCACACACGTTGCCAGGGAACTCGTTTATATTAATGGTGATGGTGCAGGCAGAGACAGTTGTACAATATAGCAGCGCCAAGAGGCCCATGGCAGGGCAGTTAACTCCTCAGAAAGCTTGTTTGTTTTATTTTTTCTCCATTAGGCTAGATGTCAAATGACCTCCAAAAGGTAATTGATAATTTCCTTAATAGTCAGTTTTATCTGGGTGCCTATATTTCTTATTAGCACTCTTCAGTTAACCTAAAATGTGATCATTCCTTTAGCTCATCCCTTACATGTTCATTTAATTGTGAGTAAGCCCTCTCTGTTTTTAAAAATTCTTCTGACTGAAAAATGTGACTAAAATCCCAAGTCTGGAACTGAATTGTTTGAGGTCCGCCATCTGCCAAGTCTTTTAACCATGAAACACAGCAAGCACCCTATCAGAGATGATCACTATTCTAGAACCATACTGAAAATACCATCCCAAATTATTTTCTGAAAGGCACATGTATAGATCTCCATGCTCCTGAAAAAGGAAGCAATGTTTTTATGCCTTTCTTCCAACTGTTAATGCGACCAGTCCGGAGTAGGTAGGACAGAGACACTCCCAAGGAAGCATACCTGATGAAATTTACACGCTTAAGCAGTTGTCTCGCCACTGTACCTGGTCTGACCTGTGACTTGCATTAACCAACGGAATGTGGCAGAAGTGATGTTATATTCACTCCAGACCTAGATCTGAAGAGGACTGACAGCTTCTGTGTCCCGTCTTGGAATGCTCAACTTTGGGAATCACTATTGAAGAAGTCTAGCTACCCTGCTGAAGAGACCATGTGGAGAGACCACACAAGAAGGCCACATGGAGAGGACTTGAGGTCAGATGGAGATGTGGAGAGGTCCAGCCAGCCCAGCATCTTAGTTGGGCCTCCTGATGACTCCAGCCCCAGCTACCACTAACTGCAACCTCACGAAGAACCCCAGGTGAGCCCACTGGCAGCATTGTCCAGCTGAACCACAGAACCATAAGAGATGTCAAAATGATTGCTATTTTAAGCCTCTAAGTTGTGGAGTCATTTGTTATATAGTAATAAATAACTAAAGCACTACCTGATGGAAATAAGAAATATCCCAGTGTTCTGCAATTATTACGTTATTTCTCTGTCTCTCTCTTCATCTAGTCTTTTGGGCAATTGAAATAGTTCTGAAGAACTGAAACATTATTTACACCATCCTAGTTTTCTATCCATTTGAGAACTAGAGAAATGAGACAGAAGTGAACTCTTAAAAATTTTATAGACTGAATGAGAATTTATATTTATTTCCAAGTTTCTTTTCTCCCCACTGCATATTTCTTATCATATTAGAAACCTTTACTCAACAAGAACATCTCTGATTCTAGCCTGCCAGACAGCCATATGATATTTTCAAACAAAAAACATCTGGTTCTAGCAAAGTGCCTTAAAATAAATGAGAATCAGAAGCTGCCCTCTCAATTTGCCAACATAGTTTTATATATAACTGGGATGGTGTGTCAGGGGGTAATCTAAATCAGAAGCACATAATCTCAATAATGTTGATTTAATTTCTGAATGCCTAGAGATTGACTACTTCAAAATTTAAAAAGAATAAAACATTTTGGTTTAGCATTAGCCTTAAGTAATAAAAAGGTTTTGTTTCATTTCTGTTTCTTTTTTCTTAGGGGATTCTATATTTTGCTAAGAACACATAATTAAGAAACATGCAGATAAAAGATAGATCTAAATTTTGGGTGAACAAACTCATTAAAAATCAAAATGTTACTTTTAATACTAGAATATCTAACATGGGGACAAACTGGTTTACCCAAGGATCATACCTTGATGTGAGAATCTCATCAAATTGGTTGTTATAATCAAAAAAGGATAATAAAACTGAATATTTTTCAATCAAATCAGGTGAACTGAGAGCCCAGAGGAGGTGGGAAGAGAAGTGACCAACTTTATCCTGGGAGAGGTACACTTTGAGAAGGAGAAGTAATCCTTTTTTCTAAGAGTTCACATGGAAGAAAGAAAGGGAAATGGTTTGGAGATATTTTGAGAAGGAGTGTATCTGAAAAACAGCATTGTCTGTAAGGTCAAATCATGGTTGAAACATTAGGAGGTTCATGGCTTTAGGGAAGTATAGTTTGGGTAAGGGTCACCACATACAGCTGCATAGGCTGTTCACTGCACAACTGCAGGTTACACCATTCAAATGGACTATGGTCCACTTCAAACGGACCAGATTGTATGAGGGTAGTGAGAGCAGTTAGAGATTGTGTTTAAACACGTGTAACAGAACCCACATCCAATGGTTTAATACATAAGGGCTTGTTTCTCTTGTGTAATGAAAAGCCTGAAGGCATGGCTTAGATAGTAGCTCAACAGAACTCGGGAAGTCCCCTTCATCTTTCTCTCTGCCATCCTAAGTATCTTTCACTTCATTGTCAGCTCATGGTAGGATGACCAACTTGTCCTGGTTTTAAAACTGAAAGTAACACACTGAGACACCTCCTTAGTCCCTGGTAAACCAGGACAGTTGGTGACCCTACATAGTCTCCAGATGACATTCTACCTCCAGCTTCTCATATCCATTGGGGCCAGGAAGAAGATGAAGGAAGAATTAGGGAATAAGAAATGGGTGGCACCTGTATCAGGAAAGTAAAACTTTCCCAGTCATTCTCAGCACACATCTAATTTACCAGAACTACAGAAAGTAGGCTGGGAAATAAATTGTATTAGCTAGACACATTGCTGCCCTGAAAAAAAATCAGGGTTCTATTGTAAGAAGTAGAGACAGTTCATTGTGAAGACACTTAGCAATATCTGAATAGCTTTGTGACTTTCTCTAGGAATGCTCAGCATCCTTGGAGCAAGAATGAAGGAAGCAGACAAGGAGGGCAAACCAGGGCTGGGGATTGTCAAAGAAAAATAGCAGAAGGCTAAGGAAACACATTATTTTGGTATATGCATGTCATTATTGAAATGGCCCATTATGCAGTGCATACTGGGGAAGAAGTTCAATAAAGCTAGGAAGGATGTCACCTATTAAGAAAAATGATAGAAGACTAGAAGTTTATAATAAAATATCAAGATTCTTTTTAAATCCTAGGAAAAAAATTGACATGAGAAAGTCAATAATTTCTTTCATTTTATTGGCATCAGATTATTTCCCTTCAACTTAATATTCACCAAGTAGTTCTATTTTATTTATTTTAACATTCTGAACCTTAAGGAGGAAATTTTACTTGAATTTGTCTTAAAATTATAATATTTCTGTTACACTGATAATAAATCAATAAAGACATTAACAATGAAAATCTAATATAAAAACAGGTGGTGAGTTGATAACTGAAAGATTTTTTAAAATTTTATTTTAATGAAAATGCGTGTGGAAATCTAAGCATTTTAATGTCACATGACAATTGAATAAATCATGGATTGAAGAGCAGCGTCATTTATCTGTAAACCATCAGTGGCAAGTGAATTGAGATCAACTTCTATTTAAGTTAGACCACATTTCAATTCATATTATATGCATTCATTCAGACAGGGAATAAACAGGTCAAAGAAGATATGGAATAAATGATCTAAATATATAATTATTTTTGAGTCAAGACAGTGAATGTAAAGTGATCAATTTCTCAGAGGGAGAATTCTCCCCTGAGAGAGCTTTTAAAAGTTCAAATTGGAGATTCTATATGTTTGCATAAAGAAGGTCAAGAAATTCCACTGACAATGTTGTAAGAATTTGGGCTGAAGAAAAATAATAAGGTAAGCTTACTAGGCCCTTAAAGAAAGCAATTGCCCGTCAATGTAATAGGCGTATCGCGGTGTGCGATCTGCTGAGGCAGGTAACCCTTTTGCTTCTCAATCTAGAGAACAAGATTTCCTAGATTTGCGCTCTATTTCCTACATTGGCATAGATCAATTTTACCCCCACAGGATTTCTTACTTCTCTGTGCCAAGGAGGAAAAATCAAGAAAAAAAAAAAAATCAGGGAATAATAGGGCAGAGCAAATATTACCTGCAAAAGTGGCTACCTAACCCTGAGAAGCTGAATATGAATTTAGGCCTGTGAACTCTTGTATTGATAAAATAATCCTGGAAACTTTGACTTCTTCAAAGGAAACAAAATCTATACATAATTTTTACTTAATAAAAATTTATTTTTAAAATATATATATATATATATTTTGCAAAGGAAGGAAGGAAAGAAGGAAAAAAGAGGGCCATTGTTGATAACAAGTGATTTCTGACCATAATCTACTCCATTATTTATTTCCAATATGGGCAGTAGGGTGGTTTCCATTTCCCATTAAATATATTTTTATTACAATATAGTGTAAAATAATACATTTTTCTGAAACTCAATGTTAAGTCCTTTTGACTTAGAGAGCAGAAGAGAAATATCATCAAATGTTGATAAATAGTCCCCTTTTTTAACACATTTGTCCAAAAGGCTCTGTAGTAAAGGGAAAAGTATTTCAAGGTGAACTTGCTTTTTGTCTCTCAACCAGTTTTTTGTGGAGTGTTAGATTTTTACCTAACATCACATGCTACATCACATACCCTAACCTAAAAGGTGGCTTAAAACCACACTAATTTAGTATTTCTCACAGTTCTCTGCATCAGCTGGGTGGTTCCTCTGTTGGTCTGCCCCGGGCTCCCTCATTTAGGTGCATTCCGCTGATTTCACTCCCATGTTTCGGTCATCATTCTTTGGCTGCAAAGAGTGAGGTGGCCTTCTCCCCAGGCTTCTTCATAGCAAGGTGGCCTTGGAGTACAGTGACAGCTAAGGCAGAATCTGGAAGGCCTCTGAGGCCTTGCTCTGGAACTCACCCAGCATCCCTTGTGCCAAATTTTATAGGTCAAAGAAATTCACAAGGACTGATTCAAGAGGGGGGAAAGACTCTACCTGTTGATGGGATGGTCCTGTTTCTTTAAGTATGACAAATAGAAATCTTTAAGAATTTGACAAATTACATAAACTCTCCACCAGAAGAAAAAAATGTACACATACACAAAGTCTGTGTTAATTTTAAAGGAATGATACCCTTCTGTGTCCTAGGACTCCAGATTAAGAAACTAAGAAATTCTGATTTAAACATCTTCCCCTAAATTCAGCGTGCCACCTAACAGGAATAAACAGGAATACAGTCAAAAAATTTTTTTAAAGTATGTCCATCTGCACTGACATTTTTCTCAGTGTTAGGTTTTGTATTTATAAAAAATTATGTTTTTACTCAACAGGACTTTGAGGAGTTAAAGCTCAGAAAACGTGAATATTATAGTTGAACAGAGACTGATAATTTGTTTGAGTTTGAATGGAATATCACTTATATAAATTAATACATAACAAAAGACAATATTTTCTTTCCTAGTTCTATAAAGATGTTCTTATTTTAATCAACTTGTCATTCTATCTCTAACTTCTTTTACTCTAAAAATGTTAAAAGCAACTTAATTTTATCTTCTTTAGTCATTGGTGGTTGAAGGAAGTTCCCTCAAACAGGAAAGTGAAGTAGAATTTTTGCTTAGTATCAGTCTTTGCTTAGTTTTAGTTAATTATTAAACAATTAACTGGTGTGTGTTAAAAGATACATCAACATGAATATTTTTCAAAAATAACTTCACACTTAGTAACTGACATCAGCAATATCTTCTCAAGATATTGAGAAATATTTCTTATTTAACATAACCTTTGTAATGTTAACAACTATTATAATACATGGTAGTTTAATTTGGCTAACTTCCAACTAAAGTGAATAAAGAATATTTTATTTTTTACTTGTATTTGTTTGTGTACATTCATTATTTGCTTCCAGAATAATTTAGAAATGTTACATAAGTACGTACCTGGCATTCAGTCTATAATCTGTAATTGATAAGATAAAAGCAAGACTTTCAGATAGGTACACAGTTTACATAAAGGAAATTCTCACACAGTTCCTGAAATTCAAGAGGAACAAGGTGCTGTTATTTGATAACAAGAGTTAAGAGGTTGGAGAGAAGAACGTATTTTAATCAAGGTATGTTCTCAGGCCAAGGCAGAAATGATTATTGAAAAGTTCACGTGGGGAGGTTACATTAGAACTAAAGTCCACAAATTATACACTAAATAGAAATGAAACATCACAGTTGAAGCCTCACAGTAGAACTAAACCCAACCATAGGTGATAATTTTAAGGTAGAATCTTTTCTTTTTTTTTTTGATACAAAAAGATTGAAGTAGAAAAGGATTTAATACACGATTGTTGCCTTTGGAGTTGGACAGGGCCGTGTTCAAGGATTAGAGAGTGGCTGCAAGGAGCTGAGAGTGACTCCTGGCCAACTGCCAACAAAGAAATGGGGATCTTAGTCCTATAAGTGCAAGGAACTGCATTCTGCCAATAACAAGAAGGAGGCTGGAGGAGAACTTTGAATTCCAGATGAAAACACAGCCAACTCGACATCTTGAGTTAAGCCTTGAATTCCTGGAACCAACTTGAGCCTGCCTGGACTTCTCACGTACAGAAATTGTGAGGTAATAAGTGTATGCTGTTTTAAGCTCCTAAGTTTGTGATCATTTATTTTGGAGCAATCGAAAACTAATACAGATTTTGGTACCAAGGGTGCCACCGTAACAAATGCCCAAAAGTGTGGAAGGGATTTTGCAAGCAGGCAGTGAACTGAGGCTGTTAGAATTGTGAGGAGCATGAGAGAAAAAGCCTAGATTGCTTGAAAAGACTGTTAGTCTTGTGGACACTGAAAACGCTGCTGGTGAGGGCTCAGCAGAGAATGAGGAACGCGTTACTGGAAACTGGAGGAAAGGAGATCCTTGTTATATAGTAGTGGGAAGTTTAGGAAAATTGTTTCCTGCAGTTATATAGAAAGCAGAACTCGTAAATAATAAACTTGGATATTGAATTGAGATTGTTAAGCAAAAAGGAACCAGGACATGCTGATTTAGGACATTCTAAGCCTATAGAGATGGCAAAAGATACTAAAATTAAGAGGTTACTCCTGAAAGTGTGTACAGAGTAAAAACTGTAGGTGTGGCTATACAACCTTTTGCTGCAACCCTGAAAAGATCAAAAGTTCAGGGTGTTCAATCACCAGAGGTTAAAGGTGTGCTTCATAGATCTCAATCAAACCAGGAGACCTCTGAGAAGCTTATTGGCAGTGTCCTTCTGCAATCTCAGCTGAAGCCAAAAATAGAAAAGAATTATCTCAGGGAAAAAAATCTGTGGATGAGCCTTTTGTCTAATGGAGTGATCCCCAGAAATCCACATAAAGCCACAAGGTACTTGGGAATATTTTTTCAGCTGGAGCACTGCCAACTGAGACTGTAAGGGACAGAAAGAGTGTGAAATAAAAGGAGACTCTCAGCATCCCCAAATTCTCCTGGCAGGAAGCAGGGTTACTACTCAGCTGCAAATAGGATCTATCTTTCATGAAAAAGGAAGGATGACTCAGAGCTAAGATCTCAGAAGGCAGGGAGGAAAGCCACTGAAGATATTCTTGGGCCTTGAAACCTAATGGAGCCTTCCAAGCAAGACTGATTCCATTTTCCCTAATTGGGGGGCAGAATGTTTATAACTGTATTAGTTTTCTATAGCCATGTAACAAATTACCTCTAATGCTGTAACCTAAAAAACTCGAATCTATTGTCTCCCAGTTCTCTAGGTCAGAAGTTTGGTATGGCTATTCTGGTCTAGCTTCTTAGAGTCTCACAAAGACAAAATCAAGATGTCAGCCAGGCTTGCTCATGTAGAGCTCTGAGGAAGAATCTGCTTTCAAGCTCCTTCAGATGGTGGGCTGACTTCAGTTCCTTGCAAGCCCTCATTTCCTTGCTAGCTGTCAGCTGGGGCCCTGTCTTATCTCCTAAAGACCACACACATTCCTTTGTATATGACCCGCTCTTGCTTCAGAGCCAGCAAAGACACGTCACATCCTCCTTGTGCTTTGAATCTCTGTGCCTTCCTCTCCTTGATTGCAAATTTTGTCCTGTTATCTGAGTGTAGGAGCCCATTTTAATTGTAAGCAATCAGAAGCTCTCAATACCTCAATGATACATGTAAAATCTGTCCCCTCAGTTGAAATCCGGAGCACAAGCCAATACCTCTGCAGGAACCACCCTTTGATTTTGTGTGTCCTTTCCTACAGACACACCTTCTTTACTTTACTGAATGTAATCGGAAGAGAATTGATGAAATAAAATGGCATAGTTAAGTTGTAGTCTCTTTTATTGGCCACTCAGATAAAATTGTTGGATTCTCTGAGAGAGCAAGGCCTATCAGAAGAGTAAACTGGAAACCCAGAGGGCAGGTTTCTACTTCTAATCTTGGGCAAATCAAATTAGTTATTGGATTCATTTTTCATCCTAGGATTCTTTTTTCATAATAAAAGCCTTAGAAAAAATTATTACTAAATAAAGGCAAAGCAATGTATTATTACTAATTATTATTTCTGTAACACTGCTGCTGTAGCCTTTTTTGGTATAAAAGTAGTTTCCACATTTTTTAAAGATCTCTTTCATGATGACCCCACTGGTATTCTCTGTCTCACCTGTTGTGTATTGAATATACACTACCTGAAATTCCCTTGACAGGCCGTTTGCTCTCATGCCTCCTGACCTTTTTACTCTGCCCTAACCTACAATATCATCTTTTTTTCATCTGCACTTTTCAGCCTTTGGATATCAGATCACTAAATCTCTGACACTTCACTTAATATTAGGTGCCCTTCTATGTGCTTTTTATAGACTAACTGTGTCTCTCCTCCCCTCCCCAAATTCATATGCTGGAGTTTTCATCCCCAATGTGACTTTATTTGAAAATAGGGCCTTTAAGGAGGTAATTAAGGTTAAATGAGGTCATATGGGTGAAGCCTTAATCTGGTAAGATTAGTGTCCTTATAAGAGGAGGAGACACCAGGGATGTCTAAGAACAGAAGAGAGGCCATGTGAGAACACAGCAAGAAGGCAGCCATCTGTCAGCAAGGCAAGGAGGGAGATGTCACTAGGAACCAGCCCTGCCTGCCAGCACCTTGATCTTGGACTTCCAGCCTCCACAATGGTGAGCAAATATATTAATGTTGTTTAAGCCCTATTCTGTGGTAGTCTGTTACAGTAGCCCTAGCAGACTGATACAGACTGTGTAGCTTCCTGTGCATAGCTTATCAGTTTATTTTCCAGTAGCAAAACCAAAACTAAACAACAGCAACAATATCCACTTGTAAGCACAACTAGGTGGAATTTTTTACTTGTGTCCTTAATTTCAAACTTCTGGAAATGTTAGGACAGATTCAATGTTTCCAGTTTCTTACCTTCCATTTTCTCTGAAACTTCTAGTCATCTAGCTTTGACTTTCACAACCCTGCCCAAACTGTTTCTGGCTATGTCATTAATGACCTTCTACTGAGCTGCTCCCCACTCTTCATTTAATCAATCCTACTGTGTCAGGACAACACAATTGAACATTCCCTTATTTCTAAGTTAAGGCTCTGTTGTTTTTTTCTCATAAACCTTTGGCTGTCTCTTCCAGTCTTCTTTTGCTTGTTTCTTTTCATTTCTGTTTCCTTTAAACATGGACGTTCCCCAGGGTTCTATTCATTGTCCTCTTCTCCCTTTACATATTCCCATTCAAACCTTCAACTTCTGCTATGGTCTGTATGGAAAGGGTCCCCCAACAGATATGCACAGTCAATCTCTCTTCTCTGAGCACGCTCTCTACTGCACATTTCCACCTGGATTTCACACAGGATTTCAAATTCAATATGTTCAAAATGGAATGCCAATCATAATTTTTTTTTTTTGGCCGTGATGCACAGCTTATGGTATCTTAGTTTCTCCACCAGGGATTGAAATGTCCCCTAACTCCCACGCCACACACCACCCCCCGCCCCCCGGCAAGAAGTGCAGAGTCCTAAGCACTGAACTGCCAGGGAATTCCCCAATCATAATTTTAAAAAAGAGGAAATTGTGCACAGTAAATATGGGAGATAATGTAGATCTCACAGTAAATATTTTTCCAGTGCAACTTTGTTACAGATAAAAAAAAGCTAAAGCAAAAGACAGCAAAGCTCTCAAGTCTGCAGTTCTGAGGGAGAATTGGGAGGGTCGGATGACTGGTCAGTTACGGTGATCTCTAGATTTTGTTATGCTGTTGTTATCAGGGGCAGAACTAAAACTTTGAAACCTTTTATTATGAGACAGGTCAGAGAAGACACCCTTGAGTGTTTTCAAGTAAACTGTAATGTAAGTTGTTTAGATCAGTCACTTACATGTGTTTTTATCCTTCAAATCATTTGTGTCAGTTCTTGGGATTTTTTTTGTCTTAGGATACCTTCACACTTTTAATAATTTCTGAAGCAGCTAAAGAACTGTGTTTATGTAGATTATATCTACAGATATTTACTATATAAGAAATTAAAATGGAATATGTAAATATACTATGTTTAAATAACTACCATAAACCCATTACATTGAAATATAAATAATTTTATAAAAATAAGTATAATTTCCAAAAAAATTTGAGGTACAGGTCAATGTTTTACATTTTGCAAATTTCTTTAATGTTTGGCTTAATAGAAGCGGCTGGATTCTCCTATCTGCCTGTGCATGCACTCTATTGTGATACGCTATTTTGGTCAAAGTATGTAAAAATAATCCTGCCTCCCACAAATAAGTAGTGGGAAAAGAGAAAGTATTTTAATAGCCTTTTCAGATGTTTAATATTCTCTTTCACACAATACCAAAACTCATCAAGTGGTGACAACTTAAAGCTTTAGTTTCAATATGGAATCTGAATCCATATCAGTGAACTTTTCATACTCTAAGAAATTTAATTGGTGTCTTAGTCTGTTTGGGATGCTGTAACTATAGCATAAAACACCAGAGACTGGGTGGCTTAGAAACGACAGAAATTTCCTTGTCATAGTTCTGGAGCATGGGAAGTCCAAGATCAAAGCACCTGCAGATTTGGTGTCTGGTGAGAGCCTACTCCCTGGTTCACAGACAGCAGTCTTTTCTCTGTGTCCTTATATGTCATAAGGGGCAAAGGAGCTCCTGGGGTCTCTTTTATAAGGGCTAATAACCCATAGAGTTGACCTAATCATCTCCCAAAGCCCTCACTTCCAGACACCATCACACTGGGGATTAGGTTTCAACATATCAGTTTTGGGGACACAAACATTCAGTCTATAGCAATTGGTCTATCTTGATCTTTGAATTGATCTTTTATTCATACGTGCTATTATAACATCATGCATTGATCATTTTGAAAATATTAACTCACTGAGTTATGCAAACACGTTTCATTATACAACATCATAAAAACCACATTTGTTAATGTCACCACAAGTCACATCAGAAAAGTTGGTCAAGTTCACAGAGGTAGAAACTAGTAGTCCAGAATTCTAATTTTGGTTTGAAAGCTTAAATTTTGTCCTTGGCAATGAATACATTCACCTAGTTTCCCTAAAGCAACAGGCTCACTTCATTCATTTTTGAAAAAACATCTGCCGAATATTCATATCTAAATAACCCTAGTTTGTCTGTCAGTTGTTCTTTCAATTAAAAATGGTATTCCATGAAAAAGAGTGGCCAGTTCAACTTGCAACTCATACCACACACAAGTGTTTCTCATTGAGTTAACTATCATAACTTGGTATGTGATAGAATGTGTACTCACCCATGAGATTTAACGAAAAATAATATTTTTTACTGCTCAATAACAAATATTCTTAGGTGAAACTGGCTGTTTTTTCTTTTCTTTTCCTCTTTTTTTTAAACTATGAGTTGTGGCAGTGAAAATGCAATGATTACTAGAACCGTTTGGTGCCATTGCCTTTTTTTTTAAAAATTAATTAATTAATTTATTTTTGACTGTGTTAGTTCTTCGTTTCTGTGCGAGGGCTTTCTCTAGTTGCGGCAAGCGGGGGCCACTCTTCATCGCGGTGCGCGGGCCTCTCACTGTCACGGCCTCTCTTGTTGCGGAGCACAGGCTCCAGATGCGCAGGCTCAGTAGTTGTGGCTCACGGGGCCCAGTTGCTCCGCGGCATGTGGGATCTTCCCAGACCAGAGCTCGACCCCGTGTCCCCTGCATTAGCAGGCAGATTCTCAACCACTGTGCCACCAGGGAAACCCTGGTGCCATTGCCCTTGAATCACGTTAAGGTGCCAGCAGTTTACTCACTATTACTTTTGGACCTACCAGTGCAAATGTCAACAAAGTGAAAAAGTCAAGAGATTCTTAGTATTTTTATGAAAGTAATTTTGACCAAGACAATCCCCTGCAAGGGTCTTAGCGACCCTTAGCAGTCCAAAGACCATATTTGAGAATGGCTGAACTATACCACTCTTGTGTCTTCAGAGATTAGATGATACTAGAAGGTAGGTATAGAGATTGTATTCATTATATTTTTCTCTAAACTGGCTCCTCTGCCCATAATCCCTGTCTTATTTTGTGGTACCATTGATCAATTAAGGTCCTGGCAGGAAAAAGGATGACATATCAAACTGGGTGATCTAAAGATCATAATAAAGAGGCTAACCAGAAATGTGTAGGCAAGATTTATGGAAACCAAGAAAGGACAGTGCAGCACCCTGAGGTTAACAATGGCGGAAAGTGTTATCTCCCTGGGCCGGAAGGGACAGGTAGAGAGAGTAGTTACTGGAACCTGGAGGCAGCAGCATAGGAAGATGCATGACTCAAGCTGGCTCTTAGTTAGAGGGCAGAGCCAGCCTATGGTGAGCCCGAAGGAAAAGAGCTGGAAGAGTATCCTGACCTCCCGTTCCTCCCTTCTCCCACCTCCTTTCCCTCCCTCCTACTTGCCTAACTCAGTATGAAACCAGAGGGCAAGGGTGGAGTCCAGACAGATTATCAACGGATGTGTCTTTTGTTCTAGTAATTTCTTTTATCCATATAGCCTATTTTCTATTCAAAGTAGACAGTGAGTGTCAATTGCCTCAAAGGAGGAATGATTCCACCAAAAATGAGAAAAAAAGTTGTTTTCATTTCTGAAGCAAAAGCTTTTGATGTATATAACATCTTAGGTATCAGAGCTTCCAAAACTAACCCTTCAAAGATGCAGATCATAAATTTTATGCTGATAAATCATAGACTTTGAAAACTGTATGATCATCTAAAAGCAAAATTTTCCCATTCTAGAGGAAAGAAATATTCCATAGGCTGGGGAGAAATGGGAGAGTCAGAATGGAGGTGGGGAGAATGAGTTGCTGGGTGCATCCTGAGAGCGGACCCTGAGCCCTTTCTTTTTGGCCTCATTTCATAGGAAAATACAATGGAAAGCCTAGAGGGCTTGAGGAAGATAGAGCATGAGAGCAGAGAGAACATGTGCTTGGCTGCCAGACTGGAGCTCTGAGGGCTGAGAACAGAAATGCCTGAGACAGACTCCAGAGTTTGCTTGTACCCAGGGTGGTGTAAGGAAAAACCAATTGTTTGTTATATGCTTCGTAAGGGCTCATAAATACCTAAGAGATCTGTTCTTCTGGATTAGGGTTTAAGTAAGATTAAAGAAGAGGAAGAAGAAACGTGCATGGACCGATAACTAGGCAGCCAATGATAATATGAACATGTTAGCAGAGACAAGTATTAATAGACAAGTATAATAGACAACTATTCATCGGAGTGTCCCTTTTCTATTCCTGCACTGTATCTGGGCCCTGAGCGATCCCGTAGAACATAGATATAATTCTAAGGATTAGTGGGAGGGTGGGCTCTGAATTGACCAAGAAAACTCTGAAATGACTAATGGAATTCAAAAGGTTTCCTGAGGCTATCTTAAATTCACTGAGATTCTGAGATTAAACCTCTGTTATCCAGCAGAATGGGAGTCAAAATAGAAATAGGTTGAATTCCAGAAAAAACAAAATCACATTTCATGCACCTTGAATTTGAAGGCTAAGATTTTTTTCCATGCTGAACTTCTAATATAGGTTTTATAACACTTTATTTCATTTATTTGTTTGCAAGTCTGTCTTCCCCACCTATAATATAAACATTTGAAAGGCAGGAAATCACTACCTGCCCACAATGGTTCTTAAATGTGTGTGGAGTTAATACAAGATCTTTAATCTTTGATTCTTTCATGAATAAAAGGAGCTATTTTGGAATGGTCACTATAATGGTTTAAAAATATAATGTTTATCTCCTTTATTCATTCGTTTCTCTCCCTTTTTGACTGTACTGCTAACATGAAGAAAAGGAAAGTGAAAGAATAAGAAGCAGCAGTTATGTTTTGTTTTTTTTTGACTGCAGTGTGCAGCTTGTAGGATCTTAGTTTCCCTACCAGGGATTGAACCCGGTCCCTAGGCAGTTAAAGTGCAGAGTCCTAACCACTGGACAGCCAGGGAATTCCCACAGTTACGTTTTAACGATAAAAAAATTGGATTCTAATCTTCAGTATTCATATATACATATTGAAAGTAGAGAGTGAATCGCTGGCTCCTTTTTTGAGGGTGCTACTAGCCTTTGAGAGTTAATTAATAGGTACATAAATTAATTCCACATAATGAAAAAGGAAAAAAGATAATGACAAATATAGTTAGATCCCTTCATGCTATAAGAGTGAGTGAGCAGAAAAGCCTAAAGGAGCTTGCTCTCACTTTTATATTTATATAGCTTCACATTTTTAATAAGTATAAGAAACGTCAAATGCCAAATAGTACAAGACAGGGAAGAGCGATCACATATATGCCCTTGCTTATGAAATTTCCCTGCAGCAACTCCTTTATCACTTATGTGGGCTTGGGGGCAAGAGACATTAATTAGTTATAATGTATAGGCATCTAATAACGTGTCTGTGTGCGTGCATGCACATACACGCCCATATATATGCACATAAATATCAAACCTCTTAAACTTTAAATTAAAAACTGTGAATTCATAAAACCTGAAATCAATCAGCCATCCGACAACTTTTCTTTAATTGTCTACTCACAATTCTGTTAAGCTTTATGGGAGAATACAATATTAATTGAAAACACTGCTTGACTTGAAGTAGTTTATCTGGTAAATGGAAAAAGAAAACGTACTAATAAAATAACAAAAGAAAATCTCTAAAATATAACATGAAATAAAGTCACCTCCACATTTAAGACTCTATTCTATGATTTACAAGTTGAAATCAAACAAAATGCTTTACCACCAGTTGCATACAATTTAACTTTATAAGTTCAATATGATCATAGCAGTTTATTAACAATAAACAGTTGATTATGTTAATTTCCTAAAAGTTTCAATGTACACAATGAGGAATGTTTTTACTTAAGTAAATTCATTTATCTTCCATAGTATTTAATATAATCATGGTTTGATGTTTCTATATTGCTTTTACAGACATAATATTTACATAAGTCAAGTCATTTTGAATTAAACATATGCACTACTAACAATTGACGTCTAATGGGAAAAAACTGTGTTTGTACTAGACACCTCAATGACACTCAGAATTTGTAATGAGCAGATAGCATGAGGTGGCCACATTTTCCATCATCAGACACCCATCTCCCCACATGATCTTAGTTGATGGGGCCGAGAATGAGCAGCTAACCCAAGTCAGGAAATTTAGAGATTAGCCAGGAAACCTAAAAGGCGAATAAGCCTGAAAAGCTCTGCAAAAACTGGGATGATGTGGGCCAATAACACTGTATATTCTAGATCAGATAGTAAGATCTACAGAGAAAATCAGGCAGATAACAGACACTAGAAATGAAGGAATGCAGGGGGCCTGGGAATTCAAATAAGGATCCTAAGGCATGATGTTAACGCAGATGTATAAGAATGCAGAAATTATCAGTAAGCATAAAGTATAAAGTAAAGAGAACTATAACATCAGTTTGTAGTAGAAACAAAACCGACTCAAAAAGGAGGAATGGGAAAGAAGGTAGGGGGCTCGTATTCATCTCCTATCTCTAAAGGGAAGAGCCGTAAGTTCTTGCTTCTGAGGTCCCTATTGCTACCTTGAATCTAGTTCCCATCCCCACATGTCCTAATTCTATTCTGGATCCTTCTCATATATTTCAGTGCAAGCCTCACCTCTCTTACTGAGCCTTATATTAGACCTCTATTCCTGGAGCATGTTTAAATGACTTTGTTCATTGCAACCAAAAGAGTCTGACCAAACATTCAGCAATGACACCTACTATGTTCTAGGTTCTTGAGATGTAGAGATACCTTTGCACGTACAGGATTCAGTCACCTGAAGTAGGACGAACATAAATAGGTGATTCAAAATATTTCGGAAAGATGGAATCATTATTTTTACAATGGAGATCATATATTACTGATTTGTATCACCCTGCAAGTCTGTAAATCCAGGCTTAAACTCTTTCTTGACGTTTTGTTTTTTGTTTGCAAAAGGCTGCTAGACAACATCATTTGAATGCTTCAGGGCATTCATCCTTGGCCTTTCATTGTTTTCTCCTAAAACAAGTCTTTCTCAATGTTAGTTAATGTCACTATGATACGTCCAGTACTGTTGGTTTGATACCTTAGTGTCATCATTTATTTCAGTTCTGCCAACTCCAACAATCAGACCCTTTGTCTTCTTTTGTCTGTAATAGCTAATCTTTTTTTAGTTAAGCCCTGATAACCATTTAAAAGCCTCCCTGCTAAACCAGCTTCAAAATTAATCTCAGTAAGAACAGCTGTGGTAGGTCATTCATTCCCTTTCTCAGAAACTCTCAGTGGATTCCCACTGTTACTAAGTCAAGTCCTGATTCCCCGGCTTCTTTCAAGGGCAAATTGTAGCTTTCCAAAATTACTGCTCATTACTACTTTAAATATAATTCCCACATCAATCAAACTGGGTAACCACGAGATGTTTCTACATGGTTTGCCCTCCCTGCCCATTCTCTTTTTTCTCTACTTGGAATGCCCTCCCCAAATTTTCTATAAAAATCCTTTTCTTTTTTTAGATATAATTTAAATCCCATTTTTTCAAGTATATTTACTGGAACTTGCCACTAAATATTATCTCTTTCTTACCTGAGTTCTCATAGTAATCCTTTTGAATATCTCTGAAGATACAAACTGATCATTTGTGTAATTTATTGCCACTCTCCCGCTCAAGTGTAAGCTTCTGAAGGGCGGGGACCATGCATATTTATTATTGCACTGTCCACCCCTACCCATCACCCTGTCTTGGCATTGTTATTCCTCTGCAAGGATGTTGAATAAATAAATGCACTATGACTAATACAGAGAGCCATGGAGCTACTTTTATAAAAAGCAACCTCATTTAATATACCCACAACATGATATTTTCATCTTAATTCAAATGAACATATCTTCCCATCCCACACAAATCTGTTCCTCCTCCTGGATTCCCTCTTACTGTTTGGCTACATAATCCACTTCATCGCCCAAGTCAGAAACATAGGAATCACCCTACCCATCTTCATTTTTTTTACTCTTCACGTTAAATTCCATTTTTTCTCCTACTTATCTTTTATATCTGTCCTTATTTCTCTTTGTCATTACGCATTAGTTCAGATTTTTTCTCTCTCTTCTGGTCTTCCTACTTCTAGTCTCAAACTTCATCAATCCATCTTCTAAAACTATGGAAAAAGTAATCTCTTGAATACAAAAAATCTGATCATCATGCGCCTTTGTTAAAATTTTTTTCTTCCCCATTGGTTGCCTTTAAATTATGTAAGAGCTGAGCTCCTTTGTACAACTCTTCATGATATGGCACCTCACTAGCATTCCTGATTATTTCTCAGCTTTTCTCCCCATACGCACTTTGTACATTCTAAATTACTTTAGCTCTTTACACTTCCAGACCTTTGGCAACATTCCATGTAGAACACTTCCTTCTCACATCTTCAGTTCACCAGAAAAACGCCTATATAACCTGCAGCTTTAAGCTTCTTTGTGAAACCTTTCCTGAATTCCTTCAGCAGTCTTAGCTATTCCTTCCTCTGTGTTTACATTATATGTGTTATGCCTATTCCATTAAAGCAGTCATGTTGTGTTTGTCTACTTTGCCATTAGACTCCTTGGGGACACAGATTTATTTTTTTAAACGTGTACCTTAAGAATCTAGTGGAATATATTTCACACAGTCATTCAATAGACACATGATAAATTCTTGTGAAAAAAATTGGTAAATAAACATAAATTATGGAAAAGGGAACCTCCATATTTCTTAAATTTTAATTTATATATTCCATTGTCAGTAATTGTCAAATCATCTTTTTTTGGGTGTAAAAGGAGCATTAGGCATAATCTGTGTTCATTGCAAAGGGCTAGCCATGAATAAAACTTATAACATGAATCAACAATAATATAACCAGAATTTTTATTTCCTTTAGTAATAGAAAGTAAAATGAGTAACCAACACTACACGTAGTATACTAGATTATGCTTAAATTTATAGTTTCATAAAATTGAAAAACACACATATATTGATACTACATTCTGTACTTTCTAAATGTGACACCCTGAAACGTCCATTTTCAATGATGAGGATAATTGAGTTTGCTTTGTCAATAATGATTATCACCATTTTTGTCATGCCAATGCCCTTAAAAATCTATATAAGTTAAAGAGAAAGGATGAAGGAATGTCTCTTCCTAGGATGATACACAAGTTTTTAAGCCCTTAGCAAAAACTATAACATAATAATAAGTATTATACTGCATTAAAAAGTGAATATATTTTATACCACAACAGTTGAATTGGGCAACATCTATCTAGGGGTCCCACATTATAGATCAGAAACACTCAAGTATTTTAGAGAATTAATAAGCTCCATGAATCTATCATCAAGTTAATCTAACTTTTATTTCTCTATTGTAACTAAATTTATATTCATTTCACATTCTACTTTAGACATGTAAGTCAGAATTTTAAATATAATTAATACAATTAACTTTTAAGGATATGTCAATGTTTTAATTATCCAGAGTTAAGACAGGTTCTTTGGCATTCAAGTATATATTCCAGTATCAACGGTTTATGCCAAGAACACTAGAATAAAAACATGAACAATAGGATTTTTTAATGAAAAAAAGTACCTTGGTTTTAATGTCTGAAAAGAAATGTTCCAATATAGTACACTGTAAAATATTCACTTTTTCTTGAAATGATCATGAAAGACAATGATACTAAGATGATTCAGATGTTTGTTTTATAGCTTTATAAATCAAACTTCATCATCTATTGATATAAGAATCTAATTCTTGAGCTTTTACTACAAAGAACTGTGCTGGATCCTAAAGTATATTATTTTAGTTAATCATCACAATTCTCTGAAGTAGGTACCGTCATCGCTATGTTACCAACAAGGAAACTGAGACAGATGATAAAAACTTTCCCATGGTCAAGCAAAGTAATAGTGGATTTGAAACCAAATAGTCTGAATCCAATCTGTGTACTTTATTGCTCAGTTATACTAGCCTACATATAATTTTATTTTAGATCAACATTGGAAGGTATTCAAGAGGAGAAGTACATAGCAACAGGGTAGTGATTGCATAAAAGAGATTAAACATTAGATTGGAAGTGGGATTTAACAAAGTGTAAGGGTGATTCTCTCCTTGTAATTCCATAAGTCTGTCTCTACCTTCATTTCACCATATTCTTTCAGCCGGACAACAGCTTTCACTGCTTCCGTGCTGTCTCTGATTTCACTCTGCTCTATCTCCACTCTATTCTCCCCACTGCAGTTAGAACCATCTTTCTAAATCTGTGTGATTTTACAAGTTAAAGTTCTGAAATGGACAGTAATACTTAAAATGATTTTTAAACCCAATATAGTTTAACTCCTGTCTATCATTCCACCCCTTCCTTGCACTACTGTCGTTCTTTTTGACCATACTTGCAGGACCATTGCTTTCAGCCATGAAAGGCAGCCAGTGAGTAGCTCCAGGGGCACCATTCACACAGTCTACAGGAGTGGGGGGCATCAGTCAAGGTGAGCATCATAATTCCTTCTATCAAGAAACCTTTGCAAAGATTGTTTCCTTTGCATAGATTGTTGTCCCCTCCACTCTTGCTCACCCCAAAGATCCCAGTTCACTTGTCATTTTCTGATGTCAACCTTCCTTGAGGCACAAGTTTAGGACAGGTTCCTTTCCTCCAGTACAAAATTATGGAACTGGTAATGTAATCATCTTTAACATCTTTCTTCCATATTGGACTCATGAGAACATGTTGGCATTTGCCACCCTCGTATCCTCAATACCTAGCAATGTAGGACAGAGTAAGTGCTCAATAAATATGTTGAATAAATGACAGTATTATATGAATTTAGGTCTCCTCCTCCAGGATTTATGGAGACTATATCAAGGCATTCTTTGAAGAATTTAACTGAAAATGTAGTAAAAAGGATAAATTGTCTATGATAACATACATCTTGAATAACATGTATCTTGAATATTTCCAAATGTAAATGGTTTTGTAAAAATACCTCTCAGATTTATGTATATATGATACTTTTATTAAAAATTTATAATTCAAAATTATAAAAAAGTAATGTTTTCAGAAGACTGGGAATGAACAAGTTATAATAGTGTTCAAAAACATTAAACATCACCACAGAAATCAAAGTATAACAAACTTGACAATTCATATTAATAAAAAAATCGAGGTATTGATGATGAAAATGTGACATTTTTTCCTCTCTAAGTTTAACTTCCCACTTAAACCCTTACCCAGGGGAAAAATTTAAAATATTTACTAACCTCCAGACTATAGGCATTGGCCAATCAGAACAGATGCTGTCATACCCATAATGAAAGGCAACTGAAAATAATTGCTTCAACTGTGCCCATACATCTTTGTTGATTACCAGCCCCAATTATTTCCTATCTCCTCAAAGTAGGGCATCTTGAAATATTTTGACATTATTGTATTTTTAATTCATTCAGTCCATGAATATTCACTGTGTCAGATATTGTGCTAGGGTTACAATGGTAAACAAAACCATGTGTAATTCTTGTCTTCGTGGAGCTTATGGTCCTCTAGCACAGCTACCATGACTCCCTGCCTTCTAGAAGCCAGCCTGACCGTTCTTTAAGTCTTTCTGTCAGCCTGTCTGGTAAGAGGCTGTTTTGTTGATCCAGGTGCTGTCTCTCTGTCTTCAGGTGTCTGGCTGGTTCTCACTTTATCATATGCTCACTTACTCTTATTAACCCTCCCCACATGCCTTCCCTCTACCCCCAATGCACTGCTAAACATGCAGGCCCTAAAACACACATTCAGTGTAAGGATAGGAGGCCTCACTTTTGGCCTGAGGTCAAGTCACGTTCTCCTGCTGAGCCTTTACCAGACAGCTCCACATTGTCCATCATATTCTGCTTGCACAGATAATCATAAAATTAGTTTTCTTTTTCCATTTGGCTAATGATCTTCGTGAGTATACTCCATGGGTTCGGACTTGAAGGGGAGATTGAATGAGAGGCACACCAAATTCTCAAAGACTCAGGATATATCCCAGGAGTAGAAATTCTGGATCAAGCAGTTTGCATAGTTTTTAGGCTCACTTCCTGAATTCACCTCATTTTTTCCTCAATCTATTACAATTTGACTTTTATCCAAACTGAAATCGTCGTCAGGATCATCAGTGATTTATTAATTGCAAATCCCACAGTTAATATTCAGACCCCAAATGAAATGACTCATTTTCAGTTACAGAAATTCAAAGTCTTTATACTGTTACTCATAACACTTGAAAATCATGTCCCAACCTATTTTTAGTCTGTTTAAAATCTTTTCCACTATTCTTAAGTCCTTTTATTACTTCATTTATCTTCATTATCAGTTGTTAAGAATGTGAAGAAAAAGGAACCCCAGTACACTATTGGTGGCAATGTAAATTGGTATAGCCATTATGGAAAATAGTATGGAGGTTCCTCAAAAAGTTAAAAATAGAACTGCGATATGATCCAACAATCCCACTTCTGGATATATATCCAAAGGAAATGAAGTCACTATCCCAAAAAGATATCTACACTCCCATGTTCACTACTGCAGCGTTATTCAAATAGTCAAAATATGGAAAAATTTTAAGTGTTCATTCATAGATGAATGGGTAAAGAAAATGTGAGATATATACATATCACACACACACATACACATACACATACACACACACAATGTAATATTATTCAACCTTAAAAAAGAAGGAAATCCTGCCATTTGTGACAATGACAACATAGATGAACTTGGAGAACATTACACTAAGTGAAATAAGCCAAATGAAGAAAGACAAATACTGAATGATCTCATTTATATGAGGAATCTAAAAAATTTAACTCACAGAAACAGAGAATAGAAGGGTGGTTACTGGGGGATAGGAAGGTTGGGGGTAATGGAGAGAGATATTAGTCAAAGGGTACAAACTTTCAGTTTTAAAATGAATAGAGTTCTGGAGACCTAATGCACAGCATGATGACTATAGGTAAGAATAGTGTGTTGTGTACTCAAAATCTGGTGAGAGAGTAGACCTTAAGTATTCTCGCCACACACACACACACACACAGCGGTGACTGTATGAGATGATAAATATGTTAGCTTGATTGTGGTAATCATTTTACAATGTATATGTATATCAAAAAGTTACATTATACACTTTAAATATATACAATTTTATTTGTCAATTATACATCAATAGAGCTGAAAAAAAATTTTTAAAGAATGAGCTAGCTTTATACTTCACAGATAAAATAAAATTTATCAGACGGATGCCACCTCAACTCTCTTCCTTTCCTGCACCACCACTCGCCCCAACGACCTCACCTGCCTGTGGGTCAAGGTTTACCTCCATCCCACTACCCAGTGGAAATACATGTTCCTCCTTCTGTCTAAAACCGGTTCTTACACCAACTTTTCAGGAACTTCACTACATCATCTCCCAGCTTTTACTCATTGAACTTCAACATTTCTCTCACCTGTGCATTGTGCATTTAAAATTACTCAATTATATCAAAGCAAGAGGTGTCTAAGACCCACCCAAGATCTCTTACAAATCCTCCCAGATAGGAGGCATGAGGAAGGCATAAGGTGGGGAAACCTTTGGTTTACCCATATCCTGAACGCATATAAGTTGAGTATCCTCTATGCAGAAGGCACTGTTCTTGGGTTTTACTTGAGATAAACTGCAGGAACCAAATGAAATTTGGGATTCAATAACCTAGAAAAGGTATGATGGTCAAGTTCTTCTGGAGAAATATTTTAGTGGAGTTTTCTAAACTTATAAGGTAGAGCTGTAACAACAATCCTTTCCTATGTCAAAGCCTGTTAATTGTTATTTTACTTGTATGTGATCCACCTAAGGAGGAAGAGGTCTTAAATAATAATCCAAAGTACCTTAAAAATCGTCACTGAAGGAAAAAAATACCTGCAACAAAAACCACTTACAATTATAATTTCACAGGGTGAGTTTGACTGATGAGGTTCTTTACATTGCTTTTAAAAACATGTACAAATAAACTAGTTTTGGAACAAATCATGTTAAAGTACCTACTTTAAAGAATCTGTCAGTGTTCTTGTTTATTGTAAAGAGAAATGAATTCATTTATTTCACAAGGACATGGCTTATAGAATTTGGTCCTTCATCTTTTGTAATTAATATTATCTGGGGAATCATAGTTTTGGCATGAACAATGAGGCAATCTTTTTGATTTTCTTTGGTGATACTTAAAATTGGATATCTGATGACTAGTTGTAATTTCCACTGCATAAATTTTGCATCCTGCTGTACTGTACCCTGCAGGAGATGATGGCACACCATGGGTCAGGACTGGCCTGTTCAGGACAGGGACCTCTTGGAACATCGCTATGTTAATTGCTATGAGTAAAAAAAAAATTTTAAAGGACTATCAATCTTTTCAAAAAATCCCATTTAGCTAATAAAAAATGCCGGGGTCAGGGAATTATGTTGGCTCAGGAATAATTAAAATCTAGTCATCCTAATGGACTGAAGATCACAAGGGCATCTTGGAAGAACTGTTCCAGTGAACTGTTTCATATGATGCTAAGCTTTGTTGTGACAGTTTTGCACAGAGTAGCAGAGTACCTGCCAAAAGAATATACTGTTACATATTTTCTTTTTTTAAATTAATTTTTATTGGAGTACAGTTGCTTTACAATGTTGTGTTAGTTTCTACTGTACAACAAAGTGAATCAGCTATACATATACACGATTGATACTATGTATAAAATAGATAACTAATGAGAACCTACTGCGCATATTTTCTTAAGAAATATGTGTTTGTATTGTGTAAGAAGAATAAAAGATAATTTCTCAATAAGACGTTAGAAGATGAATCACCCAGATATAGTTTTTTTCATAAGCTCCATCTGTGGGGAAAATGGTAAAATATGCTTGACAAGCAACTGAGGTTTTCAACATTATCTGTATTTACAATTTTAAAGTTCTCTTTAGCTTGTCACATGCATTTAATTAAATCAGTGGATTAGAAAATAAAATAATGAAAGTGGCTGTTTGCAGGAAAGGCTCTGGATAAAGCCTTTATGCAAGGTTCAGTTTGCTTTCAGTTACAACCATGTTTTAAAAACATTGTGGCTAAATCCTTGTTACCTTTTCTTGACTCCTTTGGAAGGTTTCTGAGTTTTGTTTTCTTAACAGGAAAGTACCAATTTAATATTTTTTTAATTCTTGCATTTAAACTCTCTTTTCTATGTAGTCAATAAGCATTCTTTTGCTTCCTAAAGAACAAGTATAATACGGCCAACACACTATAAACATTGCTAAAATTCAGAAACACGTTTAAAGTGATGTCATTGATAAACACTTAGCACAGGCACTCAGATAAAGGCATGACATGGTTCCATTTGGACTTCATGACTCTCCTTCCTGTTGGCCCAAGCAACTTCCTAGGGTGCTCTGATGTCTACAATCTTATCTTTCTTTTCTAAGCCAGATGTACTTTTCAACTAGGGTTGTAAATTATTTGCTTTATAATTAATAACTTTAAGGTCTGGATGTCAACAGTAAGAATAGCATTTAAACTGCTAAATATGTGGTTGTCAACATGCTAAAAATTAAGAGCCATACAATATTCTCCAGGGTTACCATACTGTATCCCTCTTTATCTCAGTAAAATGTGTCCATTTGTATAGTGGTGTTTTTGGAAACAAAAGAGTAAAAATGAAAAAAACATTTATTTTGTGGTTGTGTGCCAACCTCTGTTCAAATACATCAATGTTGGCAATTCAATACAAGAACCTTCCAGTCATCTGGGTTGTTAAGGGGAACCAGGAAGATAATTGGAAAATACTAGGAGGTAGCTGGGAACTACCTAAGACCGCAATGTGGATCACCATCTACTTTGCCAAGAAAACGATTAGCTTACTATATTTTTAAAGTTTAGTAGTAAGTGCTCTAAATGCAGATGCACAATCAATGATTCTTTGTTGCAAGTTGTATACAGAATATTCAATATAGTTTAGCATTTTTTAAAACATCTTTATTGGAGTATAATTGCTTTACAATCTTAAACTTATCAGCACTCAGTTCCTCGTTTCCAACAGCTTATTTTACTTGCTTATAAAAGGCATGCCACTGAGATCTCTTCTTACTCTCTTTTTCACTCTCTTTTTTTTTAGTTGACTTTAACACCTAGTGGAGAAAGAGCCAGAGAATCTAAAACAGTGGTTCGTGTTCTCTTGTTTTTCCCTAGCTCCCACTTCACTGCATGCAATTTCCATGTCGCCAGAGAAGTGTCTTAACATAGGGACGATCCTGCTGTGTGAAATGTGCTTATGTTTATCTTACTGTATTGAGACCGTCATTGAAAATATTTCAATTACGTCACTGATAAGACCTTTCATTCTCTAGATTAGAAAAGAGAAATCCAAAGTCCTTTGTCCATCAAGAAAAAACTTCAAATAGGATTAGTAATGGAGTTAAATAGATGATGCAATGTGTTTGGAAAAGAGAAAAAAAAAATCACAGACCAGTTTCCACTGATTTCTCGTTTTAACTCTTAGGCTACAGCATTGCCAATGTGATTGAGTGAATTTTTCCTTTCTCCCTTCCTTTAACTCCATTTTTGTTTGCAAATAAAATTAAACTTAAAATCATTATTTGAAATCATTCTCATTGTACAACAAATGGGGCCATAGACAAATTTTAAATAAAACCTGAACTTGGTAGAGTCTATTAAATGAGATTTCACAGGATATAACTTTATGGAATTTTAATTTCAAGTCACAGGAAATGTAAATACCAGGTGGATTTAACATGAACCTGATGAATCTTCAGCTTCAGGGATCCTCACTTGCACAGTCGCCTTGTAAGGCTCAGTTATTATTTATTTTTGAGTAATATTGCCTATTTCTATGAGGAGAGCTATAACATTGAAAACATGGTTGGTACCAGGCAAAAATGTCCTGCTTTTTCACCAGTTCCTATACTTTTGAATTTTCTGTCTATTTTATACCATTCATTCAAAGAGAAACTACCTCTCACAGAAGCTATTACATTTTTTTCTTGAGTTGGTAATTACACTTTTTATTTTAAAAAATCAACTTGAATGAAGTATAATTTGCATAAAGTGCACAAATATTAATGGTACCACATTGACAAATGTATATATCCATGTAATCACCACTACAATTAAAGGCATGAAGGGTCACAATGCTTAAAAATATTCATAGCCTTTGATCTCATAATCTTACTTCCAGAAATCTCTCTTAAGGCAGTAATTCTAAATGTCATTAAAGATTCAGGCATAAAGATGTTCATCATCAAGTTGTATAATTTATAATTGCAAAAAATTGGAAGCAAACTCAATGTCCAGAATAAGGGAATGGTTAGGTGATAGCACATTGAGATGATAAAATATTGTGTTAACAAATGTTATTAAAGAGTCTGAAATAAAAACCTGGAGACTGTTTATTTTGCAACATCTTACGTGGAGAAAGTGATACAAAATTGATTGTATGATATGATTTCATTTCTATAAACAAAAAATGAATAGAAATATATTTGAAAAGAAATACGCCAAAATGTTAACAGTGGTTTTTTTGGAGGCTGGGATTCTTTCTTGCTCATATTCAGTTATTATTTTTATCAGTATGCTTTTATTATTAGCAGAATAAAATATGATTGAAGTATAAAAATCTTTTTAAGAAATCAAGATCTTATTCATCTCAGTATTCGTGATGATGTTTCTGAGAAAGCTGTCCGTGATCATGGTTTGCTGAGCTGTGCTAATATGCTTTTCAAGTTTCCTGCCAAAGATTTCTTAAGATTCATCAGCTTCCTTCTCCTCATGACAATAGAGCTTACTAGAGCAATCCCTGTAGTAAGTAAAAACAGCCATCAGCCCTTGAAATTTTAATTAATTTTAGCACTTTGCAGCTATTACATGCAGTTCTTTCAAGCATCAAAGTATCCAATAAATCCAGAGCAGACTCTAGAAAAAAATGTGATGTGGGTGGTTTTCTTCAACATCCTACCTCTTTCTCAAGACTCTTATCCAATTTTCACTGGCAAATTCTTTCTCAGTTTATTCCTCTGCCTGTCTCCCAAACTGTTGGCTCCTTTCTGGATTCCACTGGAAGCTGCCCTTCTACAAGACTAATCCTTATTTTCTAGATATTCTACCCAGTCATCTCCCCAGTTCATTTTCCACTAAAATGATTTATATTTTTCATATCTTCAGTGCATTAATTTTTGCTAAAGTAAAATAATCTCTACATATATTACAAATGGACATGCGGCTACCACCTCCACCTAGATAACATACATATTTATTGAGGTACTTGCAATGTAGTAGAAAAAGTAACAGATTTATACATTCATATTTATTTTTTATTGCTTTTAAATAAAGTAGTGCATAAAACCTCTACATGTTTTTCTATTTATAAGAATTCTCTTTCTAAAAAACAATTATAAGTAAAAAACCTCATTAAACACTTTATCTTATTACTCTTCAAAATTTTTCATTTTGACACCATCGTCTATAACAAGGGTCAGTAAACTCTTTCTGTGAAGAGCCAGATAGCTAATATTTTTTAATTAATTAATTAATTAATTAATTAATTTTTGGCTGTGTTGGGTCCTCGTTGCTGCGCGCGGGCTTTCTCTAGTTGCGGTGAGGGGGGCTACTCTTCGTTGCAGTGTGTGGGCTTCTCATTGCGATGGCTTCTCTTGTTGCGGAGCATGGGCTCTAGGCACGTGGGCTCAGTAGTTGTGTCTCACGGGCTCTAGAGCGCAGGCTCAGTAGTTGTGGCGCACGGGCTTAGTTGCTCCGCGGCATGTGGGATCCTCCCAGACCACGGCTCGAACCTGTGTCCCTGCATTGGCAGGCAGATTCTTAACCATTGTGCCACCAGGGAAGCCCCCAGATAGCTAATATTTTAGCTTTTGCAGCCAATCTGATCTCTGTTGCAACTATTCACTCTGCTCACATGGTTTGAAAGCTGTCATGGGCAATACTTAAACCAATGAGCATAGCTGTTTTCCAGTAAGACCTTACTTACAAAAGCAGGAGGCAGGGCAGGTTTGGTCCACTGGCAAAAGTTTACCAAACCTAGTTTATAAAATAAAGACTAATCCATATAACATGCTATTAATGGCCCTTCCAAATGTGGCTATAGTCTACTGTTTCCTGGACATCCTTATTAACTCATTTCTCTTGTTCAAGCTGTTTTTTAATTTAAAATACCCTCCGTCTTCACTCTGTTCTTTCTGACAACGAGCTCTCAAACATTTAAGTTGTAGACAAGATAATCACATTCTCTATGATCCTCTCTATTCCCTCCTGTATTTCTATAAGAATTTTTTGTGCCTATATCATAATACTTTTTTTTTTTTTTTTTTTTGCGGTTACTATCACTCTATTCTTTTAAATTTTCCCCAGGTTTATTGAGGTATAATTGGCAAATAACACTGTATATAGTTAAAGTATACAATGTGATGACTTGATATACATATACATTGTGAAAGGATTCCCACAATCAGATTAATGAACATACCTATCACCTCCTATAGTTACCTTGTATGTGCGTGTGTGTGCACACGCATGTGTGTGTGGTGGGAATGTTTAAGATTTACTCTCAGCAAATTTCAAGTACACAATACAGTATTATCAACTATAGTCACCATGCTGTACGCTAGATCCCCCAGAACGTATTCATCTTATAACTGACGGTTTGTATCCTTTGAGCAACATCTTCTCAATTACTCCACTCCGCGCCCCTGGTAACCACCCTTTTACTTTCTGTTTCTATGTGTTTAACATTTTTTTAAAGATTCCACATATAAGTGAGATCCTAGAGTGTTTGTCTTTCCCTAAATTATTTTATTTCATCCATGTTGTCTTAAATGGCAAGACTTCCTTCTTTTTAAGGCTGAATAATATTCATATACATATATACATACACATTTTCTTTATATATATATAAAAATAATATATATATGTATACCACGTTTTCTTTATCCATTCATTTGTCAACACTTAGGTTGTTGCTATATTTTGGCTACTGTGAAAAATGCTATGGAGAACACAGGAGCACAGATATCTCTTAGAAATAGTGATTTCATTTCCTTTGGATACATACCAGAAGTAGAATTGCTGGACCATAAGGCGGTTCTATTTTTAGTTTTTTGAGGAACCTCCATACCATTTTCTATAATGACTGCACCAATTTACAATCCCATCAACAGTGTACAAATGTTGCCTTTTCTCCACATTCTCACCAACATTTGTTATCTCTTGCTTTTTGACGATAGCCATCCTAACAGGTGTGAGGTGATGTCTCCTTATGGCTTTGATTTGCATTTTCCTGAAGATTAGTGATGTTGAAGTTATGTTCTCAACCCCTCCCTGACCCTCAGTCATGCAGAACCCCTCAGTGTTCTGGATGGGGCAAGGAAGAAATGGACCTCTTTGACAGCATCCTACATGGCTGAGGAAGCCGTGCTCGCAGGCTCTCACTTTCCCACACAGGAGAAATTGAGTGTCAGGGGATCTCTCTTGGCAGTGAGTTGTGCCTTCTGAGGGGAGAGGTGACAGGGGTAGATTGAAACTATTCCTCTACCTCTTTAATAAATCCAACCTCAGATTTTTTTTTGCCCCGATGGTGTGCTAGAACTTCTTAGCTGGACTTCCAGACTCCTAAAATGTATTCTTGTTTGTGGGTGTTTGTCAGAATCGGTGTCCTTTGTGGGGAAGATGGTAGAAAACTCCTATTCATTGTCTTACTGATGTCACTCCATGGCTCTTGATTATTTAGGGAGAGATGAACTAGATTTCACATTACACAGTCAAAAGAATAGACACTGCATCATTGAAAAATCTCAAACTCTCATGAATCAGTAAGAACTTCTTAAAAAGCTTCCATTATTTTGGATTATAAAGAGCCAAAGATGTCATATTGTAGCTAATATAGAGTGAGAAAGCCAATTTCTCTTGCCCATTAGATATATAGCTCAATAATTTAAATGTTTGATTCAATAAAAAATATCTAGTGCTTTACATTGAGTAAAATATGTAATAATTTAGAACAATTATAAAAAGAAGGGACTACTGAACAACTTGAAATACACTATGACTAAAGTATTGCTTGATTTATTTTTTACTTGAAAAAGATAGATAATTTATTTCATCTGCAATTTTGTCCAGTTTTGTAAACAGTTTAAAAAGGTAAAAAATCATGAATTCTTCTTCATAGGATGATTGCAAGAAGGTAATTCTGGCTGGTTTGTCAAAAAATGGGTACAAGAAGTTCCAGCATCTGAGTTAATTCGCTGTGGAAAGAACAAACTTTTCCCTTCGCACTCTTGGAATGTTAGATAACATCTCTAAAATATCTTTTGGCAAACTACCTGATGAAAATAACATTAATGCATGACTTGACTCTTACATGCGTGAATCAGAGTTTGAAGAAGTTGAGACTAATTGTTGTCAACATAATTAAATGATTTTGTAAATCCTGATAACATCAAACAATAATAGACTGCTAGGCCCTATTCTAAATACTTAACATTTATTAACTCATTTGATCCTCAAATTACCCCGTTTGACAGTTGAGGGAACAGGCACAGCAAGTTTAAATGAGTAGCCCAAGATCACACAGGTCCCAAAAGGCAAAGCCAAGACAGAAAATGAGACAGTCTGGCTCCAGAGCCTGTGCTCTCGACCACTGTGCTTTGTTTTGCAAGTAGGATTATCATCAGTAAGGTAACACATGGGCCTGGACTTACTCACATATGCTCTCTACATATGGGAAGTAACTCTGATTAAATATATCAAATCAGTTTTAGACTTGCTGAAATCTTCTCTTTCTTCCCTCCTATCCCATTGACGAGTTAATTGAAATTTGACTCTCTATGATATTATTTCATAGTTTTTAGTTAGTTCTGCCATTTTTTTCCCCCATGAGATTATGGAAACTTCAAATGCAGTAGACGTTCTTATTCCAGTTTTAATTCTTTTGGCATTCAGAACTCTTGCACAGTGCTTGGAATTTAGGAGATGTTCAATAGAATGCTTGTTGAATGGTTGAATAAATGATAAAATGCAATGAATAATATTAAGATGTTTGAGAGGGTTCAATAACTAGAATCAAACTTCCCTGCTCAAGTGCCCAAGTAATGACAACAAAGACGAAAGATTCAGGTTTTGGAAGGTAAGATTTCAACTCTGATATTTCAAGCTAGTACAGGAGAATGTAGTTTATGTCTCATAACAGATGTAAGATTGAAGAGCACTTAATCTTTTATATTAATTATCGCTGTATAAAAATTATCTCAAGACTTAGAAGCTTACACAACAATAAACACTTAGTCTGTCACATTTGCTACAGGTGAGGAATTCAGAAGCGGCTTACCTGGGTGTTCTGGTTCAGGGTCTCCTATGAGGTTGCAGGCAAGATGTAGGCTTGGGCCACAGTCGAAAACTTGACTGGGGCTCGAGGATCTGATTCCAAGAGAGTTCAGTCATATCACTGACAAGTTGATGCTGGCTGTTGGCAGTTTCTTTCCATTGGCGTATTTGAATGTTTTCATGATTCTGGCAGCTGGCTCCCCCTAAAGGGGGTACCGCAAGAAAGAGCAAGATAGAAGACACAATTTCTTTTATGGCTGTGCCTCAGAAGTCACACATTGTCATTTCTGCATTATCTGATTGATTTTACAAGCCAGCTGGTTTCAATGTGGGAGGAGACTACACGATGGCAAGAATATTAGGAGGCATGAATCATTGGTGGCCTTATTGGATGCTGGCTACCAAGCTTCCTGTCACTAACGGTGTTGAACTGGAGTAGGCCTCCTCCATCAGCTGCCTAGCCTGCCCGTGGGAAACCACAGTAGAGGAAACACAGACTTTCTACAGAGCACACTACCAAAAGAGAGAGAAAGGAGGGGTTAAACTATAGCAAGTCTCTACCACAAGGTTTCACCACTTAATAACTTGTTTACTTATTTGATGGCTTCCTCCCCAACTCAGTTATAAGCTGTAGGGATCAGGGACCCATTTGCCTTGGGCACCTCTGAATGTCCAGCACTCAGCATAGCCCCTGGTACAACACACCCTGGTTGAATCTTGAATGAACAAGTTAATGTGGTCATGATCTGCAACCTCCCACAGAAATTTCTGAAATTCAGTGGTTGATGGAAAGGATTCTCTTCAGTAGCTTTAGGACTTATATTTTACACAGACCTCTATGCATACATTAATCTTTCCCATTTAAAACTTTAAAAACAATAAGTGCAAAATAACGTCGGTTGATAATTCACAGCAGTACCTTTGGGATATTATTTTATGATGCCATCCTTATGGCCAACTTAAATCTTTTTCATGTGGGAGACGTTCTGAAGTACAGACAAAGAAACAGTGGCTGATAAAATTTATCCTTGATCGAAGGACAAAAACTCCTGTTTAAAAATTCTCAAACTGATTCATACAAAGAGGAACATGGAAAATTAACTGCATTGATTAAATTAATATCTCCAGAAAAATTAGCCCTCCAATTTTCTTGGACTGTTTAGCATCAGAACAAAGAAATGTCACAAGCAGCATCTGAAGAGAGAAATTTGTGGCATTAATTATATCCAGTCCTGGCTTAACAAAACACTACAGTGGCCCTTTCCCTCCCATTCTATTCTAAAATTTCAGTCCAGTGTATTTTCAAGTTCTATAGTCAACTTTTATTCAGTTCCACCAGTAGTGTCAAGGCTACTTTTTTTCAAATTTATCTCAGACAGCCTGCATTACCTGTGCTGAGAAGAAAATCTGTTTCAGATTCTGAGACATCCAGATATAATGGTGAAAGTACTAAGTTTAATCGACATGAATTTTATCCTTAGTATTACTACATCTTATAAACTACATTTGTTACTTTAATTTTACTCTTTTTATCCAACTAAAATATGAGGATAATAATGTATTGTTAGAATTAATGAGGAAGTCGACATCAAGAGCTTTTTAACTGCAAAGAACTTTACAAAGTTGGGTGGCTATTGTGGCCATCTTCATCAAAACTCTATGAATTAAGGCGCTAGCTTAAAGGCTTTATGCTCATAAATTCATATGATGTGTTAGTGGTGGAATTATCATTTCCCAATTTTAAGGCTTTCTTCCATTTTGACTCTCCTAGCCTCTTGCCGCTTGCTCTCTTACTGTCTCTGCTCCAAGTGAACTGGGACCACTGATCAGATTGTTGAGTTTGGAGAAAGAAACTTGGGCCAAGTTTCTTGGTACTATGCTGAGTGCTGGCCATTCAGTGGTGCCCAAGGTAAATGGGTCTCTGATCCCTACAGCTTATGATTGAGTTGGAGGGGAAGCCATCAAATAAGTAAAGTTATTACGTGGAGAAAAACTGTGGTAGATACTTGCTATGGACTGAATTATGACCCCCCCCCCATTCATGTGTTGAAACGCTAACCACCCCCTGCAACTGTACTGGAGATAGGGTCTTTGAGAAGGTGATTAAGGTTGAATGAGGTCATAAGGGTGGAGCCCTGATCTGATAGAAGTGGTACCCTTCTAAGAAGAGAAAGAGACACCAGAACTCTTTCTTCAATATGTGAAGACACAGTGAGAAGACAGCCATCTGTGAGCCAGGAAGAGAGGTCTCACCAGAGCTACATCATACTGGCACTCTGATTGCAGACTTTCAGCCTCCGGCACTGTGAGAAAATAAATTTCTGTTGTTTAAGGCTTTTAGATTATGGTATTTTGCTATGGCAGCCTGAGCTAACTAAAACAGTACTACACAAGAAAAGTACAGTTTTATTTGAAAGAATATAAAGGGCCTGCTTTAGACTGGGTGATTAGGGAAAGCCTATCCAAAGAGATGTTAAGGCTGGATCTGAAGACTGAATAATAACCAGCTGTGAGCATTGCAGACTGAGGTCACCAGGTTAATAAAGATTTTCCTCCACTTGGTTTGACTCTGTATCTGTGAATGTATGGTTAGACAGAATAACATGTTTGTTATCTCTGTTTGGAAAGCCTTTCTAGTTCTTACCATGACGTCACTACATTATTTCTGTTTTAGAGATGTTGTTACACTGAGGAATAATATGGGAGGTTAAATAGGCCCCAAAGCAAAACATAAATCTATCAGAAACATCCAGAAAATGCAGTTTCCAACATATTTTCTTGGCCTAAAATTGGATAATTTCCCATAAAATTTTCATTTGAATGAACTGTTAAAATGTGTTTACTTGATTAGGGAAATTGTTGTCTTTCAAAATGACTTTAACCTGACCTTGGAAAACAGTTTAAATCTAAAAGTCTTTTTATTTTCATTTATACAAGACCTAAAAGAAAGTCTCAATGTGTATACATCTTTAATTCAAATAAATTCTTATGGTCATTTTATTACTTAAAAAATATCTTCAGTTAAGCTCTCCATCTGATGTTTTTAATACAATAAACTCTTAACAATTAAAAAAAAAAAACAACCCTTGGTTTACCTTGTTTGTAGCATCTACACCAGGTTTTAATTTTTCTGTTTTCTGTATATATATTTTCAGATGTTAGGTGTTGTCCTATTCATGTGAGCATTTCCAAACCCTAGCATGGTAATCGACACATGCTGAGGGTTTCATGAAGCTTTATTGACGTATCCTTTTTAATTTAAAAAGGTTAATGATGGGTGATTGTCTTTTTAAGTAAAATATGACCTATTCTTGGTGGAAAGATGACTTTTAGGTTTCTATACCAAATAATGACAAGCTTTGGTGCTATCATTGTTAAATATGGGTCAATTTTCCCTTGGATGAAATTTAAAGAAGTGCTTTTAATTGATGATATGATGGTTTGTTGTTATGTTGTGATATTTTTGGTTCAAAGGGATCGGGTGACAAGGAAACAGGCGGGGAAATGAGAAATATGAGGCTCGGTCCAATTTCTCTTGTAGCATTATAATCCATAGAATGCATTTGGGAGATGGTTGGAATAAAACTTCTTAATTAGGAAACTGAAGAAAACCACAGCATATGATCTGGATTTTGTGAAATAGTATCTCTCTTCCTTTTCACAGAGTAAGCGTTTCCTATTACCTACACAATAATAATAGTCCTACGTCATTTGCCTGAAAACTATTAAGATCATGTTGTGTTTTGGGACCTTTAGTTAGAACCATGTCAGGGCCATTGACTGTGTAGCTGGATTGCCAAGGTTAGAATCCTGCCTTTGACACTGACAAGCTGTATAGACTTGAACAAGTTAGTTACCCTCTCTGGACCTCATTTCTTCACTTGTAAAGTGGAGATGATACTAGTGCCTGCTTAATAGAGTTTACTGAAGGCCAAGCACTTTATATATGTAGAATACTAAGAATAGCAGCTTGCAAGTAGTTAGTGCTGCAAAGGGTGTTTGTTCAATAAATAATAATGAACATTCATATTAAAACACAAATGTATTACTATAAATTGTAGACAAAGGAATTGAAGAATCTTTATTAAGTGCTCCAAATCATTGAATGGAGTTCATGGGAGAATAGCTCAAACCCAAAGCTTCTGATTTTTAAGTCTGTCAGCCATATGTATGCCTGCTTCTCTCTAATTAAGCTTCACAGATTTAGAAATTCTCTGCTACAGAGGGCTGGAGTATAAGAAGAGTTATATATAGCTCTATAAAGGATAAAAATCAAAGGTCTTTGAGGAAAGCTGATCTGTATGTGGAACATAAGGGCTATCCCCAAGAATATGATGGGCTGCCTCACTGGAGCTGTTGTGAGCCACGTAGAAATGCATGTGACCTTTACTCTGAGAAGGAACAAAAAGCTTCAGGGGAAAAAAAATTGTCCAGCTCATAGCAAAAGGACATAAAATTAGCTACGTCATTGAAATCAAATGATCAACTCTTTGCCACTTAAAATTCCTTTTGGAATGAACAAGATGTAAATCAATGACAAATGGATTAAATTATTTATTACAACATACTTCAAAGAATACTTTTTGAATGTATAAATTAATGAGGACTCTGGAAAGGTCAGAACAAAGCAAACAAAGGATTCCTTGGGCAGTCTCGACAGAGGTGAACTAGTAGGCTGGGCTGATGTTTAGCCCCTGGACCATGAAGCTTGGAGAACCAGAACAGACGTTGAGAACCCGCTGAGCCAGACAGAGTTGCTGAGGCTGAAGCCTCATGCTGGAGGCTCCGCTGACTGATGAAAGAACAGCTGCCTAGCTGCTCACCCTGATCTCTGCTGCTCATTTACGATATTATGAAAAGTATAACTCTACATTTTAGGGAGGTGTTAGAATTAGTACCTAATTCTAGGTACTAGAATTCTAGTAATTCTAAACCCATTCTAATTCAAAACCCATCTTAAGCCTCACTTTCTTTGGGAGAGCCCTCATGACAGTCATTTTCCTTATTTCTGTATTTGAGCCTGCGCCTGTGCTCAGTCCATGCCTCATTATCATCACGCGTCCAAACAAGGTTCCCCTCTTGCTGTAGATATTTATTACCTTTGAGCCCCTCATCCACTCCTGTCTCTACCTCTACCACATGCAATTCTAATTCTAGGTACTCAAGGATACCTAAAGGACCTTGAGGTAT
This sequence comes from Balaenoptera physalus, assembly GCF_965194825.1. Classification (NCBI taxonomy): domain Eukaryota; kingdom Metazoa; phylum Chordata; class Mammalia; order Artiodactyla; family Balaenopteridae; genus Balaenoptera; species Balaenoptera physalus. Next base: position 133,651,791 of record NC_138884.1, read on the forward strand.
TGACTATGACTGTCACCAAAAATACAACATATGCAAAAAAATGTATAATGATTCTTGACACGAGGTATGAATAAGTTGCCTTCTGACATGTGGAAATGAACATGGAATTGGAACTGGGTCACATTTATGTCACCTTAGCTGATTCCTAGTTTAATGAGTTTGGGTAATATTCTCTTTTTTTCACTCTTAGCCTTGCTTTCCTGAAATCTTTATCCTTCAAATATGTATTAAGGTCTTTGGGTTTTAATGACCATTAATTTTATAGGCTAGTACAGGCTAGATAAACAAAAAGAGACAGAAAGTGTTGAGGAGTGGTTTCAGTAAAGGTTTCTCACACACTATTAGACTGGACACATTAGAAAGCTGAATAATGCCAAGTGCTGGCTGAGATGTGGGGCTGAGGGAACCCTCAGCCATTCTGGAGAACAGTCTGGCACTAGCTGGAAATATTTACTTATCAACATGGCTTATCACTCAGCAGTTCTCCTTCAGGGTCCAGGTACCAAAGACGTTCTTACATGTTCAAAATGGGACATTTAGGGCATTGTCATTGCAACGTTTATGCATGTGTGCAGTGAGTGTGTGTGAGTGTGTGTATTTGTGTGGTGTGAGTGTATGCAAGTGTATATATGTGAGTACGAGTGTGCATGAGAGTGTGTGTGTGTGTGTGTGAGCGCACATGCACGTGTAATGGAAGGTTCGTCTAGGCAACCCAAATGGCCAGCATTGGGAGAGTGGACGCACCATGGGTTATATACAACAGTCGGATATACAGATTACCTGTAGTAAGAGCAACATAGATGGATCATAAATACACAGTATTTAATGAAAAATATCAATAGAAACAATGAGATCTTTAAAACAGCACATTTACATACATTTGAAAACACGTGTGTTCAAGCTCTATACAGTTTGTAAATATACACAAATAAAATAATTCTCATTAAACATAATGAATAATGGCAGTAGTTGCATGTGGTAGAGGTAGAGACCGGAGTGGATGAGGGGCTCAAAGGTAATAAATATCTATAGCAAGAGGGGAACCTTGTTTGGACGCAAGGTTCCAGGAATGACAGTCATTCTTTGGGAGGGGTCTTCCCAAAGAAAGTGAGGTTTAAGATGGGTTTTGTGAGGTGAATAGTAGTTGACCAGGCAAGGTGATGGAGAGGGAAATCTTACTAGAAAGAAGAAGACTTGAGAATATTCTGAGCAGTAGAAGCTGCCAATTCAATGGTCTGAAGTCAAAAGCACTTCCCTTCTCCTTCGGGTTGCACCGCGCTGTGCGTGACAAGAGTATAGACCTCAAAGTGAAGTTGTGGGATGAAAAGACAGAGAAGCAGACACTCTCTACATGAAGCAAGATGCTATACTCCGCATTTCCACATCTGCATGGGATTCTGAAGGTGATGGGGAGGAGGTTCAATTAGAGAGTGATAGGACCCTTCTTTGTACTGTATCTGTATTGTAATATTTTAAACCATTTTGTCTCTAATTTGGGAGAGCCTATCTATACATAAAGCCAGTTCAAGTCTTGTTTCACCCACAAAGGCTTTGAAATAAAAGGTTAATACTTTTATTAATTGATAATAAAAATTTGATGAGTTAAATATAATACAGGAAAAGTTTCATTGTTTCCTTGAATCCAATTGATTAGATTATATATTGTGAAAATTTCTGAATCTATCACTTTGAACATTACTGCTGAAGTCTTTTATAAATAAAGTGAATGTTTGGTAAATCAATTTCTTAGTTAAATCTTTCCCTGCCAGCTCAACCACAGAATTCAGAAATAAATATAAATTTCATGTCAAAATTTTCCAAAAGATTTTGTTAGTACAGTAATAATTCCCAAATAATATGGCAACAGGCCCATGAAAATGTTTATTAGTTATCTCCCCATGTCCCAAACTTCCCACCGTCTCTTCCTGCCCCACCTCTTTCTCCTCTAACCCCTCCTATCAGCTAGGAATTCTCATGGGTTTTCAGTGGCTTTCTATTGAAAATGTTTATAAAAACTTTTGTGTAGTTATAGTGATGTAAGCAGTTTCAAAAATCTGTTTGGTCCCATGTTCTTAGCAGTGATAGGCTTCTGTACAAGTATTTGGAGGAGTCTATTCCCATTTCACTACACTCCATTTGCCAGTACAAAGGCAGCCTTTGCCAGATTTAGTTCCAGCAAAGTGTTTGCTTCATTTAGAATATTCCTGTGGTCAAATATTTACACGGAGCCCCCAGATCCTCTGGCTTGAATCTTTCATATTATTTCCAACTCACTGTCTATTTACAAAACTATTTACTTTGGATAATGGTATAGACCTGGCCTAGTTTCCGAGGGGAAGCATTGAAAGCGCCATTACTGGTCACTGTTAAAACAAGATTAGCCAACACATGGGGAGTTGTACAAACAGAAGAAAGCTTACCCATTCTAAAGTGTTCTTTTTTCTTCATAAATTTATCTTTGAAATACACTGAAATGCACTGGGCTTTTTTAAAATTAGTTCTTGGGATGTTATTCTGAAAGTTTCCTGAAGTTGTGACTGATAAGGGCTACTTAGAACTGTGTAGAAAAATTTTAAAGGAAAGACAAAAACTAGCTGCTTGGGCAGCTAAAATATTAAAATATTAAATATTAATATTAAAATATGCAAAACATATGCAAAATATGTTAAAATATTTGAAAACTTGCATGAATGTAGAGGATCATATTTTAGTTAAAAGCCTATTCCTTCAAATGCAGTTATCTCACTGATACTGCAAAGCCAATATTATAGGCATTCTCTAGACAAGGATTTATTATGTGGAGGAAAGAACAATGTGTTTTATATAACATTGTATTTCATGTTCTGGGTTAATATGCTAGACAAGTTCTAAGTATGTTATGTGCCAACTAAAAGTATAATTCACATTGATGAACTGCAAGAGTCGTTTAGGTTAGTGAGCTGATTTGCTCACTGCTGCATGAGAGATTTATAGACTAAGGAAAGTTCTACTCTGAGGACAGAAGGTCATGTCTAACTGCATTAAAGATACTTAATTACACACATATTTTAAGACAGCAGTGAGCACACCTATATCTACAAGCATAAATTTTATATTGTCCAGATATAGTTTATTGTATATATATTGTTCATTCTGGTGCTATTTCCATTATATAGTCAACAAGGTTTGCTAAACAAGTATTTTTTTTTTTTTTAATACTTTGTGATTTTTTAAAAAATTAATTAATTATTTATTTATTTATGGCTGTGTTGGGTCTTCGTTTCTGTGCGAGGGCTTTCTCTAGTTGTGGCAGGCGGGGGCCACTCTTCATCGCGGTGCGCGGGCCTCTCACTATCGCGGCCTCTCTTGTTGCGGAGCACAGGCTCCAGACGCGCAGGCTCAGTAATTGTGGCTCACGGGCCCAGTTGCTCCGCGGCATGTGGGATCTTCCCAGACCAGGGCTCGAACCCGCGTCCCCTGCATTGGCAGGCAGACTCTCAACCACTGCGCCACCAGGGAAGCCCCTAAACAAGTATTTTAATGATTGCTGTTTGGTCAGTACAAAGTGTCATTAAGAGACAGTGTCTCTCTGATGGTGAGCCATTTGTCTGCATAAGGGAAGTTGCAACCTTGGCTTTATGATTTTATATATTTTTTTAAAATGCTATGCAAATATACTGATAGACAATGAATTGGCAAATTAATATTTTTAAATTGTGCATTTAGATTTTTAAACTAAACTCAATTTCTCTTTATCCTGAACAATTTTCTAAGAGCAGTCATTTGGTCTTCCTTGATCTAGACTCTTTCAACAATCCTACAGTACTTTGCATTTGCTTCCACTGCACTGTATTGTCATCTTTTAGTATATTTTCTTGACTAAATCTGCTCCCAGGTTAGATAGTTGAAGTCTCTGTTGCAGGAAATTATAAACTCAACTCTTTATTTTCAATGTAGCCTAGAATCTGGTACACTGTAGAAATCTGATACATGTTTCATAAATGTTGAATACAAATTACCTTTTGAAGCACAGCTACTTCTTGCTCAAATATGCGTATGGTGAGAATGAACTCTATTAATTGCTTTGCTGATTTAAATTTGATGTTCTCTCATCCATTAATTTGTGCCAATGAAAGTAAAGGAAATACTGATACTAGTTTACGCTGCTTTTTCTTGAACTTTCTAATAAATTAAGCTGTGAAAAGTTTAGACAAAGCAGGTCCTTGAAGCAATAGTTTTGCAAAGTCATTAAGTATTAGACCCAGGAAACCTTACATTTTCTGCAGAACAGCAAACTTGTTTCACTGATATGCTTAAGACAGCACATAAATATTATTCTTGGTTTCTTTGATAGCAGTGGAGTGCACAATCCAAGCCTTGCTGGTCTTTAAGTATTTTAACAGATATTTCCGCGGATAAGTTTGCCTTTTTCCTTTTCTGCTTTATAAAAGGAAAAAACTTGGCACTTCTTAAAAATAAAAGTTGCCTGTGCCCTCCTGGATAAAGATTTTTGTTGTTGTTTTTGTTTTATATGTTAATAAATTTGGAATTTTACAAGCCCCCAAATGATTCTTATTTTAGTGAAGTTTAATGAACTCTTGGCAAATGAACTTAAAAACTCTCGTGTTTTAAATGTAACACCTTAATAAGTAATTGGCATCTGTTTATGGGGACGAGAGAGGGGAGGAGGGAGACTGAGAGACATTGAGACGTTGAGATATACAGTATTATGAGGGTGAAGGAAAAGTACAAGCACAGTTGGTGATCTGTGATTTGTTACTTGGTTATAACCTTTCCGGAGGGTATATGATACAAATTAGAAGTCTTCAAATGGTGCACATATTTTGACTCCTGAATTCCTCTTCTAAGAATTTATTCCAAATCAGTCATCATGAAATTATGCAAATATTCAGCTCCAAGGATATACCCGGGAGTCAGTTTTTTAATTAACAGTGAAACCTTGGAAACAATGTGAATACCCAAGAATCTGATTAAAGGAAATATGTTACAACACTAGGTTTCTCTTTCCTGACCCCGGAACAGGTTACATCCTGTACCCTCTTAGCACCGTGCCCGTCTTAGTCCTCTGTATACTTAATAGTTCTTTGTTTCTATTTGTTTTTCTCCTTATATTATAAACCCCATAGTGACAGAAACTGGGTTATTATATCTGCAATAATTAGAACAAGGTTTGGAAAATAGGCAACTTTTTAAAAATGTACGTGTTAAATGATAAGGAGGAACTCTGCTGCCAGAAAATATTCTTGAAAGATATTTATTATCTTAGAAAGTTAATGATTTTTTTCAGTTGTTGAAAAACAATTAGAAAACAGTAGTTAGATGATGTCCTTGCATTAAGAAAATGGATTTGTGCATAAAAACTTGGAAGTTTAAATACTTCCAAATACTTATTTAGATAAATAGTCACAAGACATAATTAGGGGCACTGGTAGCAAGTACAGGCCTTTTCAACGAATTACAGAAAGTGCTCCTGTGGGTAGATGAATCACAAAAAGATGTCCCTTTCTGTGGGTACCTCAGTCCCATCCCAGAGAGTAAGTTTTTGTAATGTTCACAAAATGCAGCAGCCCACTAACAACACAGTATCAAGAGATAAGACAGAGTATTAAGCTAAGCAAATGGTGTATAAAGAAAGATGTCTAGATTTAAATGTCTAACTCCTATGTATGAGTGTATAAATTAAATAGATTCAAATCCTATTGCTCTAACTTCTATTGGAATTTTGGTGAAATTTTCCTTGTAGTTTTTAAATTTTTTAAAAAAATTTATTTATTTTATTTATTTATTTTTGGCTGCATTGGGTCTTTGTTGCTGTGCGCAGGCTTTCTCTAGTTGTGGCGAGCAGGGGCTACTCTTCGTTGCGGTGCGTGGACTTCTCATTGCTGTGGCTTCTCTTGTTGCGGAGCACGGGCTCTAGGAGCGCCGGATTCAGTAGTTGTGGCACATGGGCTCAGTAGTTGTGGCTCACGGGCTCTAGAGCTCAGGCTTAGTAGTTGTGGCACATGAGCTTAGTTGCTCCGCGGCATGTGGGATCTTCCCGGACCAGGTCTCAAACCCATGTCCCCTGCATTGGCAGGTGGATTCTTAACCACTGCGCCACCAGGGAAGCCCCTCCTTGCAGCTTTTAAATTAGGTTGTTTTTAAAATTAGTGTATGCATCAGTCTTTTTATTTCACTAGGTTATAATGAATTGATAAAATCACCTTATTCTTTGAATTTGTCATGAAATATGAGTTTCTCTTTAAGCTTAGAATCAGTCAAGCACTTCTGGCTCAGACACAGAGAAAATTTTCTAGAAAGGGGTGGTGTTTTAATGAATTGGCTACAGTAGCCTCTACATTCTTAAAAGGTTTAATGTTTTGTTTGTTCATATCTGTATTCGGAAACATATGTTATATCAAGTAGTTTCATCACTATATATGACTATATATTTGGGAAATTTATTTCTTGATTGTTGAATTTAGTTGGGAAATATATAATAAATAAACCATTATATTTGGACTAAACAAGGCTCATCAGTATAATTTTAGAGAACTATTCTCTTGTTAGTAATAGTTAGCACTATAAGCAAAAATATTCATTATCCCAGTGAATATTTAAATGACACTTGTTACTATTAATTCAATGTATACCCTGGATCAAAAATTTGTAAATACTCTTGCACTAACTTGTCTTCTTTCTTTTTCTCTTTCTCTCTGAATATGTGTGCGTGTTTATATAGTTATCTACAAACATGCACTTTAGAAAAATATGGACTCCATTAATGACTTGATGGATGATTGGACTGTATTGTTTGAGCATTAACATTAGTGATCTCTCTAGAGATTAGCGTCACCACTACATTACATTACCAGCTGCTGATATGATGATAAACATGGTTAGTGGGATACACAGAACCAGTTCTCCAACTTTTTCTTATATGAAAATCAATAAACAATTTAATCCCAGATACTATTAAATTACCTCACGTGTGTGTGTGTGTGTGTGTGTGTGTGTGTGTGTGTGTGTGTGTATTCTTTCTGGGCCTTTTTACTAGGTATGATTATCTTAATAACATTGGAAAGTCATTTTTCATATTCACCTATTAAAAGATAAATAAGTGGGACTATTTCAAACTAAAAAGCTTCTGCACAGCAAAGGAAACCATCAGCAAAATGAAAAGACAATCTACTGAATGAAAGAAAATATTTGCAAATCATATATCTGATAAGGGATTAATATCCAAAGTATATAAAGAACTCATACAACTCAATAACAAAAAATAAACGATGCAATTAAAAAATGGGTAGAGGATCTAAATACACATTTTTCCCAAGAAGACATACAGATGACCAACAGGTAGATGAAAATATGCCCAACATCACGAGTCATCAGGGAAAGCTATCAAAAGCGCATTGAGATATTATCTCACACCTGTTAGAATGGCTATTATCAGAGAGATGAGATAATAAATGCTGGTGAGGATGTAGAGAAAAGGGAACCCTTGTGCACTGTTAATGAGGATGTAAATTGGTCCAGCCACTATGGAAAGCAGTATGGGAGTTGGTAAAAAATGTAAAAATAGAACTACCATATGATCCAGCAATTCCACTCAGGACTTCTGCTGTTATCAGAAGAAAACAGAAACACTAACTCAAAAAGATACATGCACCCCCTGTTTATTGCAACATTGTTTACAATAGCCAAGATATGGAACAACCTAAATGTCCGTCCATGGAATAATGGATAAAGGAAATGTGGTATAAGTCTATATCTAAATTATTCAGCCATAAAAAAGAATGAAATCTTGCAATTTGTGACCACATGAATGGACCTTGAAGGCATCATGCTAAGTGAAATAGGTCAGACAGAGAAAGACAAATACTATATGAACTCACTTATATGGGGAATTAAAAAACACAGACTCACAGATACAGAGAACATATTGGTAGTAGCCAGAGGTCGGGGGGGTGGACAAAATGGGTGAAGGGAGTCATAAAGTACAACCTTCCAGTTATAAAATAAATAAGTAATGGGGATATAACGTACAGAAATGGCAACTAGAGTTAATAACACTCTACTGCATATTTGAAAGTTGCTAAGATAGTAGATCTTAAAAGTTCTCATCACAAGAAAAATAGTTCTCTAACTATGTATGGTGATGGATGGTAACCGGACTTATTGTGGTGATCACTTTGTGACATATACAAATATCGACTCATTCTGTTGTACACCTGAAACTAATACAACGTTGTATTGCAATTATACTTTAATTGACAAGATGAAAAATTTGAAACAGCAGGTTAATAATAAGCGCCAATATACATAGGTCCTGTCACATATGTGAATCTAAGGAACTATGACAGTTTGTATTTATAAATAGTATTTATAAATCATTAAAATATATAAAACTCTCATAAATATACTAAACAATTTATATACCTGAAAAACCAGAGTCTCTTAATCTTTTAAAATATTTACTTAGCGGTTCATCCTTACTTCTTTGCAATAAAATGTTAATGGGCACATGATTTTTGAAATTCAAACTTTTGTGAGTAATATGCTTGTGAAGCCCTGCCAGGAATGACACTCCCATGAGATGTAAAGAGTAATGACTTTAGATTCATAAAAACTGAAATGCACTCCTAACTCCACCGCAGATCAGCTGTGTGAGTTGGGAAGTCACCGAATCTCTCCGGGCCATTTTCCCGTAAGGGTTCAGACAGATCAATTCTAAGACTTCTTTCACTTCTGCTCTTCTTCACAGTTACTTGTATTCTTTTCCATCTCTCTTGGACTTCACGCTTCTCTCTGCCACAGCAACAACAACAACAATAATAGTAGCAGTTATCAGTGGATGCCAGGTTCTGAGCTGAGCCCTTTGTTCACATCAGCTCATTTTCTATGCCAGCCCCCCTCTGAGTGACAGCCTACTAGTGCTATTTCAGACCTAAGTAAACTGAAACACAAAGTTCAGCATTCCCCTGAAGCTTACACAGCAGTGTTAGAGCTGGGCTGCTGTTGACATCTGGTTCCAGAGCCCATGCCCTTAACCGTTAACCGGTGGGCCCTTTGCCAGCCCGAAGAAGAGCCCCTGCCTCTACATCCACTGTTGATTTCAGCCAGAGATCCTTAACTCTGCCATACTCTGAAGGCTACGTGTTGGCAAAGGGGAATGTTGTAAGAGGTCAGAAAGGGGGAGGAGAGCATCTCAGAGACAGTGTCTGCTTTCATGACGATGGACTCAGTTGCTCTTGGGCTATGGGTTAGCCTCAGCATAACTGTGTGATGATCCTGCACCTACGTTGGAAAAGACATGAATGGGGACAAAGCTAAATATTTACAGTTTTCTTCTGGTTTGCTGTCTAACCCCAATGCTTTCAAAACTCTGGTACATTGATCAGCCAATTGAAATCAATTTAGTGATTTTTATCCAGCATTCAAAAATGAAATAGAATCAAACATTACAGAGTTCATCATAAATAGTAAAGATAAATGCTATCTTTTGAAATGCTTGTTTCATGGGGATTCATGTGCATGTGTGTGTGCCTGAGTTTGCTCGCTGGGTCATAATTTAAAAGCTATTTCTCATTGTGAGTAATATTCAGAAAAGTTTGGCAACACTCTCTGTTACAAAGATAGAAAAAGGAAGGGGGTGAACAAACTATGTTTTTACAAGGTGATCAGCAACGTTCTGTTTACATATCATGAGAGTTTAAATGTGAACCAATTATGCCTTCTCCACCTAGATTTAAATTCTTCCTCAAATGACGTCATTTCAATGATCTCGGCCAAGAAGAAACAAAACATTATTATTCTCCTACCAACTGGATTTGTAGGAAGATCTGAAAATATCACTCTCCTTCTAATCCATTTTACCTTGAAAAGAGATTTTTTATTGTTAGGTTATTTTTCTTTTTTAATTTTTGTTTTGCCAAATTTTTCCTGTCATTTTTTTCCTCAAGTGTAATAGCACATAGCGCAACTTCCCCCGAAAATCACTAATCCTGTACAACAGAAGTTTTACTAATTATTTATTTTAAAGCAAGAAAAGAAAGCATATGGAAATAGCATGAATGTTTGAGTTCAGGATGATTTGTTTCTGAATATACCTATTCCACTTATAAGCTGTGTTACCTTGTATAATTTTCTCAAGCTTCCCACGCCCAGTTTCCTCACCTATGAAAGGAGGTCAATAACAATCATGGTCCCACACCCCCAGTATCACCCAAGTCCCTGCCTTCAGCATTTCTCCTGTATCACTGCAGTAGACTCCTGATGGCATCCTGACTTCCACTCTTGCCCCCTTCCAGTCTGGCTCCACTCAGGGGACAGGGTGATCTTTTGAAAACATGAATCAGATCACTTCAGTTTCCTGTCCAAAACTTTCCAATGGGTGTATTCGTGTATAATTTAGTTTTGGTTATGTCTGCCATCATCTCCTAACTCTTTTGTCCAAACTCATTCTATTCTAATAATTTCTGGCCTTCTTCATGTTCCTTCAACACTTGGGACTCATTCTTACTTCGAGGCAGTTACTCACAGCTCTACCTGTATCATTTTCTCCCAGATGTTTGTATAGCTACGCCCTCACATCATTTCTGTATCTGGTAAAATGCCATTTCCTTAAAATACACCACCTCTGCCTTCACCCTTTATGTCATTACCTGCTTTAATTTCTTCTTAGCACTTATCACTAACTAACATATGTCACATATTTGTTTGTCTATTGGTCTATTGTCTGTCCTACCTCACTCGAATATAACTTCCACGAGAGCAGGGACTTTGTCTTGTTTACTGCTGTGTGCACAGCCCCCAAACCATGCCTGGCATACTGCAAGTGCTAAATAGTTGTTGAATAAATAATAAAATATTTTTACTCCCTTACAAGGTTGATATGTGGATTAAATAAAATAATTGATAAAAAGCATCTGTGGTAATGCTTGGCATAAAATTAGCACTTAATGAATGACAGCTAATTTTATTGTCAAAGCTGAATTTTATTTCCCCATGCAGTTGGTAGTCATTATCAGGATGAAACATACAAGACATATTCATTTTTCTGTAGCGGTTAGGCTGCTGTGATGATTAATTTTTTGTATCAACTTGTCTGGAAGATGATACTCGGATATTTGGTCAAACATTATGCTGGGATGTTTCTGTGAGGGTGTTTTGGATGAGGTTTACATATCAATTGGTAGACTTTGAGTAAAGCAGATTGCCATCCATAATGTGGGTGGACCTCATCCACTCAGTCTGAAGGCCTAAAACAGAAAGGCTAACCTCCCCAGAGCAAGAGAGAATCTTCTAGCTGACTGCCCTTGGACTTCCTCTCCAACATCGGCTCTTCCTGGTTCTACAACTGAGTGCCTTTGGACTTGAACTGCAACTCTTTCCTGAGTCTCCAGCTTGCTCACCCACCCCATGATATTTTGGTTTCCCCAAGACTCCACAATCGCATCCGCCAATTTCTTAAAATAAATCTCTTTCTATACGTATACACACATCTCTGTTTCTCTGGAGAAGCCGGACTAATACAGATACTTTCAGCTGCAAATATGGTTTACCATCCAGTCTCTACTATGTTGATGAGCATCAGAGACTAAAATATTAGGGATTTTTTTCTCATAATGCAACGTGTTTGCCTAGTAGTTCAGGGATGGGAGCTTCTTGGCCAGTCTTGGTTTTCTCCTCATAGTCACAGTATGGTAGCTTCACTTCTAAACAATTGAGTCCTTACACGGCCACATCAAAGGTAAGAAGAAGCAACTGGTGCTTCTCCTCATATATCTCTCTCTTTCATCAAGGAGGAAAATTTTTACAGTTGTCTCCCAAATTACTTCCCTTTATGTCTTACCAACATGAGTGTATTCATTTTCCCATATCTTACCTGCAAGGGAAGCTGGGAAAATGCTATGAGAGCAAGAAAGAATGGTGGAAAAATAGCTCTTGTTAAGTAACTGTAGCACTGGTCTTATGTCTTAAGAAAATACACCATAATATAATGGAAAAACTGTAGAAGTCTAAATGAGTCAGATTGGGTGTATAAGCTTATTATCGCTACATAAAAAACGATCACAAATTCGGCGGCTTAAACAACATGCATTTATTATCTCACAGTTTCTATGGGTCAGAAGTGTGCGTACGGCTTAGCCAGGTCCCCTACTTAGGGCTTCTTGAGGCTGAAATCAAGGTGTGCACCAGGACTGGAAACTCATCCTCGAACAGGTGTCCTCTTCCAAGCTCTTGGAATTTTGGCAAAATTCTGTTCTTTGTGGTTGTAAGGCTAAAGTTCCCTGTCACATAGCCCTCTCCAGACATGACATTTACTCCTTTAAAACTAAGAAGAGAGCACTCGTGCTGCTTCCTCCTGTCTCTTACCTCTTTTGAAGGCGTCTCCCTTGTAATTAACTTAAAGTCAATGGATTAAGGAGTCTAGCTATATCTGCCCAATCCCTTCACCTTTGACATATAACATAATCACAGGAGTGCTGTCTCATCACCTTTGCCACATTCTATTGGTTAAAAGCCAGTTGTAGGTCCCTCTCACACTTAAGGGGAAGAAATTGTACAAAGTGTGGATCAATGATGATCATCTCAAAATTCTCCTTATTGCACCTGGCTTCACACTTCAATTCCATTACTCTTATCTCTATAACCTTTACTAGTTACTTCTCTGAGGTTCATCTTTTCCACACAGGCAAACCATGTTTTACTGTGCTTTGCTTTATTTTGTTTTTCACAGATTGAAAGTTTGTGGCAACTCTGGGTTGGGCAAGGCTATTGGCACCATTTTCCAAGAGCATTTGCTCACTTCATGGCTCTGTGTCACATTTTGGTAATTTTTGCAATATTTTAAACTTTAAAATTATTAGTGTATTTGTTATGGTAGTCTGTGATCAGTGATCTTTGATGTTACTACTATGACTCACTGAAGACTCAGATGATGGTTAGCGCTTTTTAGCAATAAAGTATTTTTTAATTAAGGTATGTGCTTTTTTAAAAGACATAATGCTATTACAAACTTAATAGACTACAGTTTGGTATAAACATAAATTTTATATGTACTGGGAAACGAAAAAATCTGTGTGACTTGTTTTACTCATTTTATTGAGATATTCGCTTTGTTGTGGTAGTCTGGAAAAAACCTGCGTTATCTTCGAGGTATGCCTATATATAAAATGGGATTAATTAACTTATGAAATTGCTTAAGTATTAACTGATACAAGTATTTAAACACATTGGGGCAAGTGGGGAGTATGGAGCTGAAAACTCCAAACGTCTAATCACATGGATGGTTCCCTAGGCACCTGGACCCCATCCTTAGGGGCTTTCCAAAGTCACCTCATTAACATAAACTCTGGTGTGACTGAAAGAGGCTTGTTATGAATAACAAAAGAACACCCATTTCACCTTTATTCTATGGAGCTATTTCAGGAACTGGAAATAAACTAAATATTTTAGCAAAAGATGCTCCTGTGCCTCTTACATAGAAAATTAGAAGAGTTTTATGAGCTATGCACCAGGAATAGGGGAATAAGACCAAATATATATATTTCTGATTATAAATCACAACATCATAAATGCCTAACTCAGTAGTTGGAACATAGAATGCAAATGTTACTCTCCTGTCTAATCACCTACGGAGTTAAGTAAGATGAACTAAGTGAAATGCTTAGTACAGAGTCTGGTCCGTAGAAACAATATAATAAATATCAGTTTCCTCTCTCTTCCATTTTTACGTGATGCCATTTAAGAAGATATACTGCTTTTTTTTTTAAATGATGTGAGTATCATAAGAAAGATTTGTAGTGTATTTCTGAGCCAGTTATTTAATTTTTATGTTTTTATAATTCTAATTGTATCATAAAGGAAAAATGGAAACACTAATATGTTTGATCTTCTGACACTATTTAATTTTAAAAGAATTTTTTTACAATAAAATTTCTTTAAAAAACTAGAAAATTAGATTTTTATAAAAGGCCCTTCATTCTTTATGGTAATATTTCTGAATGTTTTCAATGCCTAAAGATGATTTGATAAAAAATTTGAAAAGAAAATATTATTATAAATTTTAACTATTGCAAATGTTACATTTAAAATATCACCTATTTGTAAAAAAAGAAAACTTGAAGCAGCTTACAATAAAAATAAACAGTAAAAACATTCTTTAAAAGATTTAAAAACAAAATCAGAGACCATTTATTTAGAGAAATAGACAAAAATGCTCCCAGAAATTTGTTACTAGAAGAGAATATAAAATTTAACCCCATATTTCTTAAAGTAAAAATCAATCAATTAATCAATAAAGGAGCAATGAGTCAGATCACTAAAATTCTCATAAGAAGAGATTCATATTTCTTTAACCTCTTTAAGCTCTTTTAAGAGAACAATTTTTTTTCTATAATTGTATCACTTTGGCCTGGCCAAATTCCTTAAATCTTAGGCCTTAAATACATGTTTGATGAACTGAACTGAACTGTCACAAAAGCTATTCTTTGTAAGATACTTAATTGAGAAAGATATTGCATGGCTACTGACATAAAGGACACCAACATATATAATGGGTAAGATATTTCAGTGCAGGTTTGAGAAGATGTATAAATGTTCTTCTTATAGTTGTTCTTGTGTCTAGTATATATAGAATTTAATCTTGATAAAGCCATTTCTTTAAGGAGCTAAGCATGGTCTTAGAAATCCTTACTCAAATATAATATTGCAATTGAACATTTATTTATTATTAGGATTGGCTAAGTCATTGAAGATTTAAATGCTTTAGATCTGGTCCCTGCATTCCAGGAATTCACAAGGCAACCAATTTGGGATTGGCTTCTCTGACAAGCTCTGAAATGTTGACATTCTGGAGAAGTTTGACTGAAGATAAGGGGATACAGTTTGTATTGGCTATTGTGTTACTGAGCCTAACACATATTTCACCCTGACTCAAAGGGCTGTCCAAATTCTGCATGGAAGGCTATGCCTGTGAGTCCAAAACTGTCCGCAAAGAGATGAAACTACTTGAATTCTTGATTTTGATCCCAAGGTCTGTTCCATACAGAATGAAAGAGAAAAGCTGGCCTAGAAATTTAAAAGCAGGTGTTGTCAATTGCCCATTTCAATCGTTAAAGATCCTCAGTATGGCTCCCAAAGCAATTTGCTTTTGAGTAATATCACAAAGTAATGATCTTACCCAAATAAATTAGTAGGACCATATATATCCACATTTGACATGAATTACTGGATTCAGAATTAGTATTTATACTTGAAATTTGGAGAATACAGAGCCAAAGTCAACAATTTTTGTTGCTGTTCCTTTTACCAGCAAATAGTCAACAGATTTGACTGCTTCTGAAGGACTATTGGCCTATAATAGTGAAATATGTCAACAGCACTGAAAAAAGTAGTAGGCATGTGTGGTAGACAAATTCTAAATGGCTCCCTAGGAGCCCCAGGCCCTGGTGTTTATACAGTTTCTCCTAGTTATTCAATTAAATGCTAAGTAGGTACTGCTATGAGTTGATTTTATAGATGTAATTAAGGTCCCAAGTCAGCTGATTTTATTATAGGGAGATTATCCATGTGGGTCTTTAAAAGCAGAGAGTTTTCTCTAGATGGTTGCATTAGGGAAAGTCAGAGACACATTTTAGCTGCCCTGGAAGAAAGCAACCATCCACACTGAAATGGGCTATGGAAGCTACATGGCAAGAAACTGCAGGAGACATCTAGGAGAAAAGAGTGTCCATGGTCAACAGCTAAATGGAAAATAGGGACCTCAGTCCTACAACCACAAGGAAATGAATTCTCCCCAAATACAGTGAGCTTGGAGGAGGACCCGGGGCCTCAGATGAGAACCATAGCCCTGACCAACACCTTAATTTCAGTCTGGTGAGACTCTGGGCAGTGAATTCATTCATGGTGTACTAGACTCTGACCTACAGAAACTGTGAGATGACAGATTTGTGCTGTTTTATGCTGGTAAGTTGGTGGTGATTTGTTACACAACATGCATTTTAATGCAAAATAATATAATATGCATTTAATTAATTTAACGTAGAGCCAAATTATTAGATACATTGAGAAAAGAGATAATAAGATTCATCTGTTTTATATTTTTTAGAATTTGTGCCTAAAATATACAGAGGTAATTTCTTCCAATTTTAGCTCTATGTGTAGTAATTTAATTCCACATGAAAAAAATGCACAGAGAAAGAAAAGCATAGAACATATTGAGTCCACCAAGTAGTCTCATTAAGTTGTTGTGTGAGGTATTTGAAAGTAATTGTAAACAATACTGGAAATAAAAAAAGAAAGAAAGAAAGAAAGAAAACCAGTTTGGGGTCATGTCAAGTAGGACCAACAAAGGAATTTGTACATTACTCAGTGGTCATGTGAGCCACTGAACATTTTTGAGTGGTTGGGAAGGCCGATTAGAGTTGTACAGCAGGAAGATTTCTCTTAACAGTGTGAGGCATAGATTGGGAGTGGAACATGAAGCTATTGTAATAGACCATGTTAAATTTTGTGCCATGAGCCTACATGAAGATAATAGAATGACATGTGGTTTCAAAGTCTAACACTGTAGTGTTTAAGCCTGAGTGTGATTATGGTGATTGTAATGCTATTAACAAATACGTGTAAGTCACAAGGTAACAAGTTTTAGGGTAAAAATGATAAATTTAGTCTGGATAAATCAGATTTGAGATGTTAGGAAATCATTCAAATGATGGGATGGACAAGCAGTGGGCCATTGACAAAAATTCCAAAGGGAGATTGTTGCTGCAGAAATAGATTTGAAGTTATCAGGATGTAACTTTATGGCAGATGCCTCCTTCAAGGGAAGGAAGACGAAAAGTGGAGGAGACAAAAATACATGAGTGAGAAAATGTTACGTTCCGAAGACAAGAAGCTAAGAGAAAAAATTGAAAAGGCTATAACTTTTATAAGACAATGTGAGAACAGATGTCGTGGTCTGAGGGACAGGATATTTTTTAAAGAAGATAATGGTAAATTAGTCCAGCTATTCCAGGGGTACAGCATGAAGAGCAATGATAAAAGACCTTTGAATTTGGTAACTGGAATGTGATAGTGAACTTCAAAACAGTTTCAGTAAAATAATAAGAGAAGCAAAATTTACACAGAGTTAGACGTCATTTACTGCATATGAACTTTTCTTCAATGTGAAGTTGTAGGATGAGATATGATAAGATAAGAGGGGGCTAATTTACTCATTCATACATTTTTCTTCTACCAAATCCTAAGGATAGTGCTGAGCATAAGTCTCAGATAAGAATAAAACCAATTTACGTATATATATAGTAGTTAAGTTGATATTTCTGGTAGGCTTCTTGTTACATTGCAATTCATTGCATCCTCTTCAACATTATACATACATAGACACACACAGATACATATACATTTATGAATTATACATGTATAATATATAATATATGTATTTACAGGTGATATTCAATCTAGTAAACTAATTTAAAAATTTAGTTTTTAAAATATTCAATTAAATTGTCTTTTTAATATTTTTTCTGAAGATTCAAAATGCTTTGCAAATATTAATTCATTAATCCTTGTCATAATTTATTGAAAAATAATAATTTATTATTATGAATAATAATTTTTTTAGTATAGAACTGGCTTAACCTCAGGCCTTTCTTGAATTTTTATGAAAGCAGTGTATTTTTTTAAACCTCAAGCATATTTCCATTAAAATAGTTAAAATTGTAGATATTTTGTATTTAATCAAATAGAGGTTATGGCCAGCATAGATTCCATTGCAAAGGCACTTAAATGATTAAAAATAATCAGGGTAAACTCATGATGGTCTGAAAGACAGACAATTATATTCAAGTTCTTTTTAATATATTCACATAAATCAAATAAATTTCCATTTTCCCTAAAAGGAGAAACTTTTTCTGATTCTGTGTTTGAAGAAAGACTATTCACAGTGTCAACGAGTAAAGACTGCACTCATTGAGGAATATCTATAGAGGAAGAACAGGAAGTATCCTTCCGCTAAATATAGCACAAAAACTGTATTCATGAGACAATTTTTAGGTTCATAATGTAGTGCATAAAAAATGATGGCTGAAAGCTTGAGAATCTGAAGAAAAAATAAAGCATTGTATGAGAAGTTTAATTCAAGGCTAAAATGGGGATTTTTAGAATTTAACCTTAATAATTTATATATATATGTCTATAATCAAAAAAATTTACAACTCACTACTGTTCTGTATTAACTCCTCTGAAGGAGACTTCCTTTTGCTAACAACCCAGGGCAGAATCTTGCATTTAACCACAGAACTCATTCACCCATTAGCCTCAGTAGTTCTCATCCCCAAGCATAACTGGGAAACAAGTGAAGTTCTGTACAGTGTGCACCATGGCAGGGTCTCAAACTCTTATGGGCACCATATCAGTAGTTTTTTCTCAAGTTGCTTTATGCTTTATAATAGGTACTTAGACTACTACTGACACTTCACCTTCCACTCAACTATGGAAAGTCTGTAGCCTCTTCTGCACACTCTTTACTTTCCAAGGTGACAGAGAATTTTTGATGGTCTTATCAGTGCTAAAGTGTTCAGTGGGAAAGTTACAATTATATGAACTTTCAGAAGGAGTCCAGTGGTTTCCAATACCAAATATCAAGATTTCTTTTAAAGTCTAAACCTTTTAAATATCCTCGTATAAGAGTGGTTGTATTTTTAATACACACTGATTGCACTGATTATTGAAATCCATTGTCCATATAAACTCAAGGACCCCTTGTAGTAACTCATGGTCCCTGTGGTTCAAGCCTCAAAGGTCAGAGATCATCAGTCTAACCTAACCGTCTCATTTTGTATTTGTAAACACTGAGGCGTAGAGAGGTTTAGTGACCTTCCCAAGGTATCCCATCTAAGTAGACTAGAACCTAGGTCTCTTTGACTCCTAGGAATATGTCAATTCCACTGTAACACTTTATACATTCTCTCTGTCATGATGGAGTCAAACGGTGTAATGCGATGTTAAAGCCCACTGGTCAAAGACCACCAGGAATGCACCTGTTGTCGAAGTTTCTGCAGCAAGAGGAAAAGCACATATAGGGACCATGGGATATCATGCTAAGAGGCAGTAGGAAGGGGTTTATTACAGGATTTGGGGTTATGCTGCTGATTCTAAACATGGTTAAAGGAAGCTGAGTTCATTCTGTGTTGGGTGCTGTCTGCAAGTAGGGGCATCTTGGTAGCTTTTAACTAGAAGGAGGGGGTACTGAAGTGGGGTTAGAGCTGTCTTTGGTAAAGAAGCAGTAGTCACTCATGTTAGTAAGAAGACAGGTACATTTAGCTAGTCTTGTGGCTGCAAGATCTTTGTCTCTATCTTATTTCAGACGTGGTCACTGAGTGGCATGTTCCCTGTCTTGTTCCATCCTAGTCATAGCATGCCTTGCTTGGTCATTGTTTATGTTGTTCATATGCTGTGACCATGTTTATGTTCGTTAGGGAACATCAGAGCTTAGCTGTCAGCTGCCATTTTTCATTTTCTCTGTCATGTATAGGACAGACTATGTTGATTGAGAAAGCACATTTGAATCAATAGACAAAGTTGTGAAAAGGAACACTCTAGTTCAACACAGGATACAATTTGGCACCTAAGAATGAAATGAATTGTCTCTCAAAACTGTGCATTTCCTGATACTGGAATGATTTGCAAGTCAAGATCCTTTGGTAAGAGGATGATTAGAATAAATGTGGTCTCCAGCTCTAAGATTTTATGCTTTTAGGTCTAATCCACAAAGTTGCCATAATCATAAAGATTTGAGGCTCAGTTGGAAGAGATAGTCAAACGAATTTTTAACAGACATTATCTTTCATTTCATGCTTCCCAGGCAAAATATTTTACCTTCATAAGGGCTTGTGCTGTTAACTCAAATATTGGCATTAAATCACATATGATTTTGTCCCTTACTCTCTTATACTCTGTATTTCATGAAAAGGAGATCTTTGTATAAGCAGCTCATCTACTAAAATTGGAAGAATACACAGAATGCTATCAGAGTCTCTTCTACTAGGATGAAATGTACATTCATAAAAAATTAACTTTCTTGAACATTTCTCTTTCCATCCTTAATGTATATGATTGAGGTAGTTTCTCACTTTCTCCCATCTCTACCTGTTAAATTACTATCCACCCATCAAGATCCAACTTAGGAATTCAAATGTAACCCCCCGTATGCAGCCTTCTCTGACTCTACCCCCTTGATGGTGGTGTAAGCTCTAAAATTAAGACCTAATATTATGTGCTGCCTTAACATCTGGGGAAACGGAGAGGGCCTCGAATAGCCTATCTGCAAGTCCCCCTCCCCATCTTCTCCCACAGATAAGATCCCCTCACTAAACAACCCTCCTCGGGGGGACCAGGCACAGTTCCTGATTATCCCTGAGTAGCTGGTTTCAGTTCCCTGCGAACTCATGGGATTATTCAAACAAGTCAGTAACATCCTCCCTCAGGAACCATGGGGCATCTCACCCTCTTGGTTTTTTTTTTTTTTTTTTTAATACTTTATTTATTTTATTTATTTATTTATTTATGACTGTGTTGGGTCTCTTAGTTTTCGTGTGAGGGCTTTCTCTAGTTGCGGCAAGTGGGGGCCACTCTTCATCGCGGTGCGCGGGCCTTTCGCTATCGCGGCCCCTCCCGTTGCGGGGCACAGGCTCCAGACGCGCAGGCTCAGTAGTTGTGGCTCACGGGCCTAGTTGCTCCGCGGCATGTGGGATCTTCCCAGACCAGGGCTCGAACCCGTGTCCCCTGCATTAGCAGGCAGATTCTCAACCACTGCGCCACCAGGGAAGCCCACCCTCTTGGTACTATAAAACCTGCCTCCCATGGCCCTTAATTACTTACTATGTCCCTGAGTGCAACTCCTATGTGGCCCTGTGTGCTGTGTAGTCTGCTCCTTCCCACAGGCTGTGAGTGTATGTGACTAATAAGCTGCTGTTGATCTCATTTGCACAGTGTTAGGTGCTGTGTGTTTGGCCATCTCCATGACCCTAGGGCAGGAATCCCTCCTTCACCAACAGGGTAAAGAGGAGGCAATTAACACATAGACTCCTCCACTCTCCCTAAAGCAAGAATGAGTGTTTCTATCTTTCTAACGTTTTGTATGCTCCAGTATCGTTTATTATACTGTGGCTTAAATTATAGTTATAATTTCACAATAGCGACTCCTTATTGCAAAGTGGACAGAGATTTGAGTCTTACTCAGCTTTGTATTTCCTCTAGGGTCTACCACGGCATCTTATAGACAGTAATGATTTTATATTATATTAGTACATTAGTATATGAGTGCATTATATCAGTTCACAATATATTAGTACATTTTTCCTCCTTTCTAATTTTAGAGCAATTTGTATCTAGCTTTTCATCATAAGAAACATCTTTTTCTTCGTATAATTGAAACAGTTTACACTGTAAAAAAGAAGCACATTGAAGATAAATCTTTTGCTGGATCAGCCTTGAGGCTGGCAATATAGTTATGATAGAGAGCCACCGCAGCAAATTTCATTAGTTCTGTGTTCAGCTGGAGACGAATGCTAATCTACTTGTTCATTGCCAGCCCTACTGGGGTGACACATTTCTGATTAATACTTCTTTATTTTGATCCTACTGGATACCATACACCACTGATAAGGCCAAGACTATAGCTGCCACATCATTGTTAGAAGTGGAGCCTATTTTATAAGTTTAGGCCATCTACAAAAATTGTTTTTTTTGCTGTTAGATTTTGCTTTAGTGGCAAAAAGTAATTTAGACATGCACACAGCTAGGCGATCAGGCTCTTAAGCAGAGAAATGATGGGAGGAAACTCAAGCTTTCTGGAGATCATGATGGATTTTATAGGGCAAGGGAAAAGTAATACTAATGTAATAAACTAGAAGTGAAGGAATTCAGCCTTGTGGTGAGATGAGATTGAAAAATAAAGCTGTTTCTCAAGTGTCTAGGCAATCCTGCTTTAGAATTTCCCAGCAAACTTCCAGTTTATTCTGATTTTTCCCCCATCTGAGAGTCATATGTTTCCTCACCACACCTGTTGAATTTTAAGATTTTAATGGTATTAAATGGTGCTCCCTTAATATTTCATGTGTGTATGCTTTGCTTCTTCAATAATATTGGAAAATTGAGAACATAAATAATATTTCTTTTCCATCCTTATAATATCTGGAAGGATGTAGGGACTTTATAAGTTCTTACTGGGTTTGGAAAGGTAAAGTGGATTTTGGAGGAGTTTGAAGAAAGAATTTGAGAATGAAAGAGAGAAATATCCACATATAGATATATAGATATACACACATATGTACATATTTTATGTATACATTTATATTATACACACATATATTTATATATTTATATATTGTATATATCCTTTATACATATTTATATACATTACATATTCAAATTTATACACTTAAATATATATATATATATTCTCCCTATACATTTCTATATATACCAGAGAAGTCCTGAAATGCTTCTTATATGTTCTGTCAATTGGTCTTCACAGTTACACTGTGAGACACTTGTGTCTCTTTTATAGTGGAGGAAACAGGCTTAGAGAATTTGCCTACTATGTTATATGTGCTGAAATCTAGAAGGAACCCAACCCAAAGCAGGCTGACTCCATGTTGTCCTCATCAACAGACTACCAATGGATTTTACTGTCTCCATATTATGAAACTATAGTAGGTTACGTCATTATTGTCTCTTTTCCCAAAATATATGATAATGATTTTTATCTTGATAATTTAAGTAGATGATAATTTTGACTAATTTTTACTAAGATGAGGAAGTTAGATGTGAAAAATTCATAGACAACTTTATTTATTTATTTATTTTAAGTTTTTTCCTTTTTATTTATTTATTTATTTATTTTTGGCTGTGTTGGGTCTTCGTTTCTGTGCGAGGGCTTTCTCTAGTTGCGGCAAGTGGGGGCCACTCTTCATCGCGGTGCGCGGGCCTCTCACCGTCGCGGCCTCTCTTGTTGCGGAGGACAGGCTCCAGACGCGCAGGCTCAGCAGTTGTGGCTCACGGGCCCAGTTGCTCCGCGGCATGTGGGATCTTCCCAGACCAGGGCTCGAACCCGTGCCCCCTGCATTGGCAGGCGGATTCTCAACCACTGCACCACCAGGGAAGCCCCATAGACAACTTTATTTTGTAGTTTAACTTAAGAAAAATGTTATAGGCACAGACATATGTCAGTTATACAGCCAGACCATGAAAGACTTAAGGTCTTAGAGGTTAAAAATTCTCCAAAGTAGAATCATGTATAAGTCACAAAATCTTTTCACTTGCTTGAAATGCTGCAGTTTTCTGCATAATTATTTCTTGAAGGCTCACATTTGCTGTGTGAGAATGGAAGGGAGAAACATATATATAGATATATATTCTATCTATCTGTCTATATATATATCTCACATTGGCTATGTCCAATATGAGATTCAGAGCTTGACACTCCAGAAACATGTTTAATTGAATTAAAGGTGATCTTTGATCAATAATGGATAATTATAAGTTATTACCATATTTCACAATAATATTATCTATCTAGAGTTTTTATTTTCCAAATTATAGGCATACATTTTCCAAATATCAATTTACATTCGTGGTGAACTAGAGGCTTTTTTTGTTTTGTTTCTTTGAAAAATATATATTGAACACTTAACAGTCCTCAATTCTTAGCTATTCCTGTTGACTTCTGAAATGTTGAGAAGTGAAAATTTTGATTAAATGCTGTGCCAGGGAAGAGATATATATATATATATATATATATATATATATATATATATATATATATATATATATATATATATATATATATAGTGCATTAGTCTGCCTATTATAAAATAAGAGCTGGCATGTACCCACCATATAAGACTATTTCAAAATCTGAGTCATTTAATTTAACATTTAAAGATTTAGGAGGCTGGATGGCAGTTATGTAAATATAAATCATTATTATTATTGCTATTCTCAGGTCTTAATGGGGACTTGCAAAAAAAAAACCCAAAATCTTGTCTCTCTTGCTTTGCTCTGTAATCTTAAGTATTGTTTAGTTCCAAAAAAGAAGAGACAGCAAAGAAAAAAAAAAATGGCAACTGGCATTGAGAAAAAACCCTTCTGTGCATTCCAGTGTCTCTTACTTCTTCTGCCAGCGAAGCCATGTGTTCGTGTTACTCAAATTGGATGCAGGTGTGTGCCCATGCACACTCTTCAAACCACATAACAAATGGAGAAAATGCAACAAAACAACAAACTACTCAGAGACTTTGGGAAAGAAAAATGCCCAGCAATGAAGCTTACTTCACTTTCCTTATACGTACATCCAGTCAGACTTCTTAGTGTATGCAATTAACTCCCCAAATCCTGGTTTTCAGATGGGGATCTCTTGTAAAGAGAACCAAGGGAGCTCAAATCCCTGATGGACATTCTATCTGATGGCCTCTTTTAAATGCGTATCATTTTTTTTAGACTTTTGTTGTTGTTGTTACCCACAAAGGCCAGGCCTATTTCATTACTATTTTGCTGACTGCAATAGTCTACTTCTGAACACTGTAATAAGCCAGTTCCACTAAAGTGTAAATATTTCATATTATACATGACATAGGATCTGTTGATACCCTTATATTCTACACTTGAGGGTTTTTGGAACTTCCCCCTTTTGGGGAAAGATAAATTATGCTGTGACGGTTTTAGTACTCTTAAAAAAGCACTTGCACATAAAGAAACCAAAAGAACTCTTTGAATCTTTATTCTTTTTCAGAGCTCACCAGCTTTGCTAAAAGGTGCACCATTCATCTAAGTCTTTGAGAACATACAGCATTGTTAATTTTTTATTCTATTTTCCATATGACACTGTCACTTTGGTGCCATATGAAGGATGTGTCAGATGTTTTGAGAGGGGAGCTTTTGACCAGCTAGAGTGAATTATTGACACATTTCTGTGTGTTTTTAGTCTTTGTAATTTGACTTCCATTGTATTTCTCAGTTTTATATTTGAAATATTTTTATTTACATTTATTTTCCTTTAAGTTACTCTTGGTGTCCTATTTCAATTAATGGGCAATAGGTTTTGGGTAAATCTGTAACTAGTTAGTCAATTAACTAAAATGTTATAAATTATATACCCTTGTCTGTAAGATAACTTATGAACAGTGTTAAAGAGAGAAGACAAATTGAAGAGATAGTAAAGGATATCATAGTTTCTTTATTAAGTAAATATGGTAAGAATGAACGGATCAAATGTATAACTTGTATTTCATATCCTCTGAAAGGCTATTGGGAATGATATAAAGCTTTAATTTCTGAGGTGTTTGTACATGTTCTCTGATAAAGTCATAAACTGCTCATTCTAGCTGAATATCCACTTTTCTCTCATAGAGCCGTAACCATAGGCAAAACCTTACTGCAATTGTGCATTCTTAACTTTTTCATTTTACCATTCATTTTGAAAATAATTTAACATTAATCCTATTCAAATTATGTATAAATTGAATCTGTTTTTTAACATGTACTTTTATTCTTGCTGACACTTAGAGAGATCTCTCAACATCAGTGTTTTGGTACCAACACAACAGGCTGGTTATTAATTTGCTTGTCATTCCCAGGTTCAGTTCAACAATTGGCTTTGGAGCCTCCGTCATTATATTGTACTTTAGGTTAACTGTACATTTATTTATTGCAACCTAGAAGATGTTGGAATATATTAGTTTTCTTGTCACTGATATTAGGAGAAAGAAAATAAAAACCGACATTAGTCCAGTAGACCAGTGATTTGGATCTGGAACTAATGAATTCCAGTTGTTAATGAATTCTAATTTGAAACAAAGAGTTTGAAAATTTGGTTCATAATCTTATGTCCTAATTTGGGATGTAAACAAGTGAGTAAGTTAAGGATGAAGTGGAATCAATAAAGCAAGTGTAGTATGGACTGAAATAGCTGATGAACATCAGTTAAGTACTAGTTTTAAAGATACCATATTTTAGCTCATTTTTTTTGCAAAGGGAATGAAAATAGAGCAAAGCCTAAAACAAAAACTATGCATTATAATATAATGATGAAAAGTATGTAAGGTAAAAAATTCTCTTGTCTGGAAAGCACGTCCTAGTTGTCCAGTTTCTATGAAGCAGGGGCATTAAACTGTCTCAATTGGTTATACAAGGGAAGACTCATCTCTTATGGCCAGATCAGAACTGTCTTTGCTCTTGGTCTTAACTTCTTTTGATAAGTGTCTCATTATCTTATACTCAGGGCAAGTTTTGCTCACTTGGGTCAAAGGTCTAGATATGAATATTAAGTCTCAGAGCAGAGGAAGCTAGATATCCTGGGGGGTTTTTGTTTGTTTGTTTGTTTTGTTTGGCTGCATTGGGTCTTCATTGCTGTGCGCGGGCTTTCTCTAGTTGCGGCGAGCAGGGGCTACTCTTTGATGCGGTGCGCGGGCTTCTCATTGCAGTGGCTTCTCTTGTTGCGGAGCACGGGCTCTAGGCGCCCAGGCTTCAGTAGTTGCAGCACACGGGCTCAGTAGTTGTGGCTCACGGGCTCTGGAGAGCAGGATGAGTAGTTGTGGCGCACGGGCCTAGTTGCTCCGCGGCATGTGGGATCTTCCCGGGCCAGAGATCAAACCGTGTTCCCTGCATCGGCAGGCGGATTCTTAACCACCGCGCCACCAGGGAAGTCCCTGTCCTGGCCTTCATATTCATGTCTTGAATGCCAAAAGAAACCCAGGTTTGCTTCCTATCAGAAGCAGTAAGTTTCAGAGGAGTTGAAAAGGAAGGAAAGGGAAATCGGAGGGAGAAAAATGTGAGATGATGGAAGGAAATGGAGAAATATTTAGTAAGGGAACAGGCATTTTAAAATTATGAATGCAGAAACATACTCTGACTCATTCTTTGTACGTGTGTTTATTTTCTGTTTTATTATTAATAGTAATGAAATTCACCAACATATATTTCTCAATTTCTATTTTACTTTATGTATAACCATTTTATACATTCTTTTACTTTCATTGTTAAACTATATACTTCAAGCAATTTTTTAGTTGGAGATTGTATTGTGTTTGTATGAAAATTTCTTTTCTCATATTCTTGAAGGATAGCTTGACTGTTTATATAATTCTAAGTTAGTAGTTTTTCCCCTCTGTACATTGATGATTTTAGCCCAATGCCTTATATAATCTATTGTTACTGTTTAGAAGTTGGCTCCTGTCAGTCTGAAGACAATATTTCTTTTCTCATTGGTGGCACTGAAAATTTTCTTCTTATCCTAACATTCTCCAGATCTCTGTGCTGTGTTAAGGTGGGACTTTTATTTCGCTCTGCTCTGCACTTTCAAATCAAGGACTACTTTTTATTATGTTGCCTTATTTTAATTCTTGAAAAATTTCTACCACTTTTAAAAAATGTTCCTTCTGTCATTTCTGCTATCTTCATCTTGAACTTATATTAGAAACATGCTGGAGATTCTTTATCCTACCTTCTTTCTGTTTCTTAACAGGTTTTAGCTTTTTTTTTCTCTTTCTGGTAAAATGCCAGGGTAATATGTTCTAATTCATTAATTATTAGTATCAATATATGGTGGACACAATCTAAGGTAACCCCAATGAGTCATGCCCTAGTATGAGCCACTTCCTTAAGTATGGACTGAATCTAAGACTTCCTCTTAACCAACTGAATATGGTAAAAGTGAAGGGGCATCACTCCATTGATGAGGTTGTATTATATAGACTCGGTCTTAGCAGATTACAGTGAAAGACTCTGCTGGTGATCTTGAAGAAGTAAACTGTCATGCTACTGAGTGTCTATGGAGAGGACCATGTGGTAAGGAAATGTGGGCCACCTCTAGGATTTGAGGGCCTCAGTCCTACAACTGCAAAATTTCTTCCAGCAACCACCTGTTGCTGAAGACAAAGCCCCAAAATCCAGGGAGGACACAGCTCAGCCAATACCTTGCTGGCACTCTTGTGAGTTCTGAGCAGAAGACCTAGTTAAGTCTTGCCCAGACTCCTGATCCATGGAAACAGTGAGATAATAAATGTGTGTCATTTTCAGCTGCCAAATTTATGGTAATTGGTTACACAGCAATAGAAAATTAATACAAACTAATATTTCCTACTTAATATTTATAATTCTAAATGTGTTCTTTTACTTCAATGAATGTATTTTTTTCTTTGCCAAGATTTCTAATTTACTGTTTTAATACAATATCCACCTTTTAAAAAAAACTTCCACTTGCTTTTGTTTCTATTTTATTGCTCATTTTTTAGATGTTCTTTTATTTGCCTCAGTAAAGGTCCTAACAATACATACTTTAAAATAGTTTTCAAGGACCAAGTCTTAGTATGGCAGTCCTGAGACTTCTGGTCTGGGTGATTCCGGAACTATCACAGATTTAGTTACCAAGTCAACAGGTGGATTGGCTCATTTCCTGATAGAAGGGTTTTGTTTTTGATCTCCCACCTTTCTAGACATTGTACTTGTTCTAAACGACAGCCCCTCAGCAACTGTTAGAACCTTTTCATAAGAGGGGACTTGTACCTGGTCTCTAGTTTCAAGCAGTAAGTGTGTTTGTAGTCCTTGCATCTGAGTAGTTTCTTTCGTCCACTTAACCTAAGGCCACTAAACATCTGATGCTTCTTCCTTACTTCTCCCACCCAGCACAAGACTGTTCATTAATTTGCATTTCTATTCCTCTTCCTATTTACAAAGATATTTATCTTGTTTTGATCATGACTTATTAACCTAGTCTTTTTTCTTTTAAAACTATTACTCTAGCTTTATGAGATACTTGGAGTGCACTCTGGGGAGGAGGTGAAAGGGGACTTTTTTTCAGTTATTACATGTCAGTGTTTACTTTTAAGTGAGCTGGAAATTCATTTCTTTAGAGCTATCTTCTTTTCTTCTCCTTTTTTTTTTTTTTTAAAGATTGAATTTTATTTATTTTTGGCTGCATTGGGTCTTCGTTGCTGCGTGCGGGATTTCTCTAGTTGTGGCGAGCAGGGGCTACTCATTATTGTGGTGCGTGGGATTCTCCTTGTGGTGGCTTCTCTTGTTGTGGAGCATGGGCTCTAGGCGTGTGGGCTTCGGTAGTTGTGGCACACAGGCTCAGTAGTTGTCGTACGTGGGCTCTAGAGCGCAGGCTCAGTAGTTGTGGCACACGGGCTTAGTTGCTCTGCAGCATGTGGGATCTTCCCAGACCAGGGATCGAACCCGTGTTCCCTGCATTGGCAGGCGGATTCTTATCCACTGCGCCACCGGGGAAGTCCCCTTTTCTCCTTTTTAAATTTAAAGCACATCATGTGCATCTGTTTTAATTTATACTTCTGATTACTTAGGCTAAGGCTCTATTCATTCTTTCAATTATACAAGCTTGGTGTGTTATTAAGGATAGTATGCAATTTGGAATGGCAAAAATTGAGATCATGCATAGGATAAGATTTAAAAATTTCAAATATGTGTCATGTGGCTTTTATTAATGGATACTATAATGATTAGAATTTGACCAAGAGCAGGAAAAACCACATATTGACTCCAGTTCACCCTTCTTATTTAGTCTAAAGCTGGATGGAAGTAACGGACTATTTAGGGTCACTCTTGTTCTAGTTTGCTACCCCTCTGGAAAACTTTGAGCTTTGAAATTCATACTCCATTTAATAAAACTACCAAAATTATACAGTAAAAGTCAAATGCAATATTAATGAAAATGTAGGTTTCCTAACTTATCTTTCTACCTTCAGCTATTCCTGGATGATTAGAGCAATTATTTATGTAAGACTTCCTCTGATTATGACAAAGAGGGCAAGAAGTTCATTTAATTAGAGGGCCTCTGAATTTTTATAACTGGCTTTTCAAATTTCTGCATTAGCTTTGGAGAAGAGGCACCAGTGCACCCCCAACATTCCTCTGGCACCCCCCTTCACAAGATGTTAAGTGTATTGATAGCTCTGTTGCTTCTACCCAAAGAAGCCAGGTAAAGCTGAGAACGGTGGGGACTGTACAAAAGGGTGGGTTAGAGAAATGAGTGTCAACCAGCTCTCATCTCTTTTACTCTTTCCAGTAGTGAGCAGATTACTATTTACCAATGCATTGATTCTACAGCATATTCTTTTTTTTCTCCCCACTTCTGATGTCAGGATACCTTATCAATGGCATCCTACAATTACTATTGACCAGAAATGGATAAATTTCTAGAAACGTACAACTTACCAAGACCAATTCATGAAGAAATAGAAAATCTGAACAAATCAATAATGAGTAAGGAGACTGCATCAGTAATCACAAATTCCCCCACCCCCCCACCCAAAAAAAAACCTGGGCTAGGTGATTTCCCTTCTTTCATTTAAAGAATAATTAATACCAATACTTCTCAAACTTTTCTAGAAAATTGAAGAGAGGGGACACTCCTAAACTCATTTTAAAGATCAGCATTATCCTGATACTGAAGTCAGATAAGGACACTACAAGAAAACAAAACTGCAGGGCAATATCCCTGATGAATATACATGTAAAAATTCTCAACAAAATGTTAGCAAACTGAATCAATAGCACATTAAAAAGATCATACACCGCAGTCAAGTAAGATTTACCCCTGGGATGCAAGCATGGTTCAACCTACCCAAATCAATAAATGTGATATACCACATTAATAGAATGAAAGATAAAAACCATATGATGCAGAAAAATAGATCCATAGAAAGTATTTGACAAAATACAACTATTTAATGACAAAAACTATCCACAAACTGGGTATAGAAGGAACATACCTCAACATAATAAAAGCTATATATGACAAGCTCACAGCTACTATCATAGTCAATGATGAAAAGTTAGACTTTTCCTAAAAGTTAAGGAATAAACAAGAGTGCTCATTCTCACTTTCCCTATTCAACATAGTTCTAGAAGTCACAGCCAACACAATTAGGAAAAGAAAAATCCAAATCAGAAAGGAAGAAGTAAAATTGACTTTGTTTGTAGATGATATAATCTTAAATAGAGAAAATCCTAAAATCTCCACTGAAAATCTGTTAGAACTAAAAAATAAATTCAGTAAAGTTGTAGGATGCAAAATCAACAAACAGAAACCAGTTGTGTTCCTATACACTAACAAAAAACTATCTGAAAAAGAAAGAAAACAATCCCATTTAATAGCATCAAAAAGAAAATAAAATACATAGAAATTTAACCAAGGAGGTGAAAGATTTATACATAGAAAACTATAAGACTTTGATGAAAGAAATCGAAGACACAAGTAAATGGAAAATATGCCATGTTAATGGATCAGAATAGTTAATATTGTTAAAATGTCCCTACTACACAAAGCCTTCTATAGAGTCAATGCAATTCTTATCAAAATTCCTGTGTCATTTTTCACAGAAACAGAAAAAAACAATCCTAAAATTTGTATGGAACCACAAAAGACCTCAAATGGCCAAAACAATCTTGAGAAAGAAGAACAAAGCTGGAAGCATATTACTTCCTGATTTCAAACTGTACCATAAAGCTATAGTAATCAAAATAGTATGGTACTGGTGTAAAAATAGACACATAGACCAATAGAACAGAGTTGAGAGGGTAGAAATAAACTTCTCATTATATAGTCAACTAATATTTGACAAGGAAGCCAATAATACTCAATGGGGAAAGGGTGATCTATTCAATAAATGGTGTTGGGAAAACTGGATAATCACATGCAAAAGAATGAAATTAGACCCCTGCCTTGCATCACTCACAAAAATTAACTCAAGATGGATTAAAGACTTAAACATAAGACCTGACACCATAAAACTCCTAGAAAAAAAACATAGGGAAGAAGCTCCTTGACATTAGTCTTGGAAATGATGTTTTGGGTATGATATCAAAAGAGCAAGAAACAAAAATAAAAACAAGTAGAGCTACATCAAATGAAATAGCTTCTGCACAGCAAAAGGAACAATTAACAAAATGTAAAGGAAACCTACAGAATCGTAGGAAATATTTTCAAATCATATTTCTGATTAGGGGTTAATATCCAAACTGTATAAGGAACTAACTCATACAACTCAATATCAAAGAACAATCCAAATAAAAAATGGGCAGAGGGGGGGGTCCTCGGGAAGATGGCGGAAGAGTAAGACGCGGAGATCACCTTCCTTCCCACAGATACAGTAGAAATACATCTACACGTGGAACTGCTCCCACAGAACACCCACTGAACGCTGGCAGAAAACGTCCGATCTCCAAAAAGGCAAGAAACTCCCCCCGTACTTGGGTAGGGCAAAAGAAAAAAGAAATAACAGAGACAAAAGAATAGGGACGGCACCTGCACCAGTGGGAGGGAGCCGTGAAGGAGGAAAGATTTCCACGCACTAGGAAGCCCCTTAGCGGGCGGAGACTGCGGGTGGCAGAGGGGGGAAGCTTCGGAGCCACGGAGGAGAGCGCAGCCACAGGGGTGCGGAGGGCAAAGCGGAGAGGTTCCCGCACGGAGGCTCGGCGCCGAGCAGCACTCTCCAGCCCGAGAGGCTTGTCTGCTCACCCGCCGGGGCGGGCGGGGCTGGGAGCTGAGGCTCGGGCTTCGGTCGGATCGCAGGGAGAGGACTGGGGTTGGCGGCGTGAACACAGCCTGAAGGGGTTAGTGCACCACAGCTAGCCGAGAGGGAGTCCGGGAAAAAGTCTGCAGCTGCCGAAGAGGCAAGAGACTTTTTCTTCCCTCTTTGTTTCCTGGTGCGCGAGGAGAGGGGATTCAGAGCGCTGCCTAAACGAACTTCAGAGACGGGCGCGAGCCGCAGCTACCAACGCGGATCCCACAGCAACAGGGGCGCAGAGGGAAAAACGGAGAGATTCCCGCACAGAGGCTCGGCGCCGAGCAGCACTCTCCAGCCCGAGAGGCTTGTCTGCTCACCCGCCGGGGCGGGCGGGGCTGGGAGCTGAGGCTCCGGTTTCGGTTTCGGTTGGATCGCAGGGAGAGGACTGGGGCTGGCAGCGTGAACACAGCCTGAAGGGATTAGCGCACAACAGCTGGCTGGGAGGGAGACCGGGAAAAAGTCTGCAGCTGCCGAAGAGGCAAGGGACTTTTTCTTGCCTCTTTGTTTCGCGGCGCGCAAGGAGAGGGGATTCAGAGCGCCGCCTAAACGAACTCCAGAGAAGGGCGCGAGCCGCGGCGATCACCGCAGACCCCACAGCAACAGGGGCGCAGAGAAAAAAAAACGGAGAGACTCCCGCACAGAGGCTCGGCGCGGAGCAGCACTCACCAGCCCGAGAGGCTTGTCTGCTCGGCGGGCGGGGCTGGGAGCTGAGGCTCGGGTTTCGGTTTCGGTTGGATCGCAGGGAGAGGACTGGGGCTGGCAGCGTGAACACAGCCTGAAGGGGTTAGCGCACCACAGCTGGCTGGTAGGGAGTCCGGGAAAAAGACTGCAGCTGCCGAAGAGGCAAGAGACTTTTTCTTGCCTCTTTGTTTCGCGGCGCGCAAGGAGAGGGGATTCAGAGTGCCGCCTAAACGAACTCCAGAGAAAGGCGTGAGCCGCGGCGATCAGCACGGACCCCAGAGACGGGCGTGAGACGCTGGGGCTGCTGCTGCCGCCTCCAAAAAGCCTGTGTGTGAGCACAAGTCACTCTCCACATCGCCCCTCCCGGGAGCCTGTGCAGCCCTCCACTGCCAGGGTCCCGTGATCCGGGGACAAGTTCCCTGGGAGAACGCACTGCCCGCCTCAGGCTGGTGCAACGTCACGCCGGCCTCGGCCGCCGCAGGCTCACCCCGCCTCCTCTGTACACCTCCCTCCCCGCGGCCTGAGGGAGCCAGAGCCCCCGAAGCAGCTGCTCCTTTAACCCCGTCCTGTCTGTGCGGGGAATAGACGCCCTCAGGTGACCTACACGCAGAGGCGGGTCCAAATCCAAAGCTGAACCCCAGGAACTGTGCGAACTGGGAAGATAAGGGGAAATCTCTCCCAGCAACCTTAGAAGCAGCGGATTAAAACTCCACAAACAACTTGATGTGCCTGCATCTGGTGAATACCTGAATAGACAACGAATCATCCCAAATTCAGGAGGTGGACTTTGGGAGCAGGATATATTAATTTTTCCCCTTTTCCTTTATTTGTGAGTGTATATGTATATGCTTCTGGGTGCGATTTTGTCTGTATAGCTTTGCTTTACAATAGCTTTATTTTACTTCACTATATTATAGCCTCTTTCTTTCTTTCTTTCTTTCTTTCTATTTTTTCTCCCTTTTACTCTGAGCCGTGTGGACGAAAGGCTCTTGGTGCTCCAGCCAGGCATCAGGGCCGTGCCTCTGAGGTGGGAGAGCCAACTTCAGGACACTGGTCCACAAGAGACCTCCCAGCTTCACGTAATACCAAAAGGCAAAAATCTCTCAGAGATCTCCATCTCAACATCAAGACCCAGCTTCACTCAACGACCAACAAGCTACAGTGCTGGACACCCTATGCCAAACAACTAGCAAGACAGGAACACAGCCCCATCCATTAGCAGAGAGGCTGCCTAAAATCATAATAAGGCCACAGACACCCCAAAATACACCACCAGACGTGGACGTGCCCACCAGAAAGACAAGAGCCAACCTCATCCACCAGAGCTCAGGCACTAGTTCCCTCCACCAGGAAGCCTACACAACCCACTGAACCAACCTTAGCCACTGGGGACAGATACCAAAAACAACAGGAACTACGAACCTGCAGCCTGTGAAAAGGAGACCCCAAACACAGTAAGATAAGCAAAATGAGACGACAGAAAAACACACAGCAGATGAAGGAGCAGGGTCAGAACATACCAGACTTAACAAATGAAGAGGAAATAGGTAGTCTACCTGAAAAAGAATTCAGAATAATGATAGTAAGGATGATCCAAAATCTTGGAAATAGAATAGACAAAATGCAAGAAACATTTAACAAGGACGTAGAAGAACTAAAGAGGAACCAAGCAATGATGAAAACCACAATAAATGAAATTAAAAATACTCTAGATGGGATCAATAGCAGAATAACTGAGGCAGAAGAAAGGATAAGTGACCTGGAAGATAAAATGGTGGAAATAACTACTGCAGAGCAGGATAAAGAAAAAAGAATGAAAAGAACTGAGGACAGTCTCAGAGACCTCTGGGACAACATTAAACGTGCCAACATTCGAATTATAGGGGTCCCAGAAGAAGAAGAGAAAAAGAAAGGGACTGAGAAGATATTTGAAGAGATTATAGTTGAAAACTTCCCTAATATGGGAAAGGAAATAGTTAATCAAGTCCTGGAAGCACAGAGAGTCCCATACAGGATAAACCCAAG
This sequence comes from Balaenoptera physalus, assembly GCF_965194825.1. Classification (NCBI taxonomy): domain Eukaryota; kingdom Metazoa; phylum Chordata; class Mammalia; order Artiodactyla; family Balaenopteridae; genus Balaenoptera; species Balaenoptera physalus. The sequence continues at coordinate 133,687,073 of NC_138884.1, forward strand.
GAGAAACACACCAAGACACATATTAATCAAACTGTCAAAAATTAAATATAAGGAAAACATATTAAAGGCAGCAAGGGAAAAAAAACAAATAACACACAAGGGAATCCCCATAAGGTTAACATCTGATCTTTCAGCAGAAACTCTGCAAGCCAGAAGGGAGTGGCAGGATATACTTAAAGTGATGAAGGAGAAAAACCTGCAACCAAGATTACACTACCCAGCAAGGATCTCATTCAGATTCGATGGAGAAATTAAAACCTTTACAGACAAGCAAAAGCTGAGAGAGTTCAGCACCACCAAACCAGCTTTACAACAAATGCTAAAGGAACTTCTCTAGGCAAGAAACACAAGAGAAGGAAAACACCTACAATAACAAACCCAAAACATTTAAGAAAATGGGAATAGGAACATACATATCGATAATTACCTTGAATGTAAATGGATTAAATGCTCCCACCAAAAGACACAGGCTGGCTGAATGGATACAAAAACAAGACCCATATATATGCTGTCTACAAGAGACCCACTTCAGACCTAGGGACACATACAGACTGAAAGTGAGGGGATGGAAAAAGATATTCCATGCAAATGGAAATCAAAAGAAAGCTGGAGTAGCAATTCTCATATCAGACAAAATAGACTTTAAAATAAAGACTATTACAAGAGACAAAGAAGGACACTATATAATGATCAAGGGATCGATACAAGAGGAAGGTATAACAATTGTAAATATTTATGCACCCAACATAGGAGCACCTCAATACATAAGGCAAATACTAACAGCCATAAAAGGGGACATCGACAGCAACACAATCATAGTAGGGGACTTTAACACCCCACTCTCACCAATGGACAGATCATCCAAAATGAAAATAAATAAGGAAACACAAGCTTTAAATGATACATTAAACAAGATAGACTTAATTGATATTTATAGGACATTCCATCCAAAAACAACAGAATACACATTTTTCTCAAGTGCTCATGGAACATTCTCCAGGATAGATCATATCTTGGGTCACAAATCAAGCCTTGGTAAATTTAAGAAAATTGAAATAGTATCAAGTATCTTTTCCGACCACAACGCTATGAGACTAGATATCAATTACAGGAAAAGACCTGTAAAAAATACAAACACATGGAGGCTACACAATACATTACTTAATAACGAAGTGATCACTGAAGAAATCAAAGGGGAAATCAAAAAATACCTAGAAACAAATGACAATGGAGATACGACGACCCAAAACCTATGGGACGCAGCAAAAGCAGTGCTAAGAGGGAAGTTTATAGCAATACAAGCCTACCTCAAGAAACAGGAAACATCTCGAATAAACAACCTAACCTTGCACCTAAAGCAATTAGAGAAAGAAGAACAAAAAAACCCCAAAGCCAGCAGAAGGAAAGAAATTATAAAGATCAGGTCAGAAATAAATGAAAAAGAAATGAAGGAAACAATAGCAAAAATCAATGAAACTAAAAGCTGGTTCTTTGAGAAGATAAACAAAATTGATAAACCATTAGCCAGACTCATCAAGAGAAAAAGGGAGAAGACTCAGATCAATAGAATTAGAAATGAAAAAGGAGAAGTAACCACTGACACTGCAGAAATACAAAAGATCATGAGAGATTACTACAAGCAACTCTATGCTAATAAAATGGACAACCTGGAAGAAATGGACAGATTCTTAGAAAGGCACAAACTGCCGAGACTGAACCAGGAAGAAATAGAAAATATGAACAGACCAATCACAAGCACTGAAATTGAAACTGTGATTAAAAACCTTCCAACAAACAAAAGCCCAGGACCAGATGGCTTCACAGGTGAATTCTATCAAACATTTAGAGAAGAGCTAACACCTATCCTTCTCAAACTCTTCCAAAATATTGCAGAGGGAGGAACACTCCCAAACTCATTCTACGAGGCCACCATCACCCTGATACCAAAACCAGACAAAGATGTCACAAAGAAAGAAAACTACAGGCCAATATCACTGATGAACATAGATGCAAAAATCCTCAACAAAATACTAGCAAACAGAATCCAACAGCACATTAAAAGGATCATACACCATGATCAAGTGGGGTTTATCCCAGGAATGCAAGGATTCTTCAATATACGCAAATCAATCAATGTGATACATCATATTAACAAACTGAAGGAGAAAAACCATATGATCATCTCAATAGATGCAGAGAAAGCTTTCGACAAAATTCAACACCCATTTATGATAAAAGCCCTGCAGAAAGTAGGCATAGAGGGAACTTTCCTCAACATAATAAAGGCCATATATGACAAACCCACAGCCAACATTGTCCTCAATGGTGAAAAACTGAAACCATTTCCACTAAGATCAGGAACAAGACAAGGTTGCCCACTCTCACCACTATTATTCAACATAGTTTTGGAAGTGTTAGCCACAGCAATCAGAGAAGACAAAGAAATAAAAGGAATCCAAATCGGAAAAGAAGAAGTAAAGCTGTCACTATTTGCAGATGACATGATACTATACATAGAGAATCCTAAAGATGCTACCAGAAAACTCCTAGAGCTAATCAATGAATTTGGTAAAGTAGCAGGATACAAAATTAATGCACAGAAATCTCTTGCATTTCTATACACTAATGACGAAAAATCTGAAAGTGAAATTAAGAAAACACTCCCATTTACCATTGCAACAAAAAGAATAAAATATCTAGGAATAAACCTACCTAAGGAGACAAAAGACCTGTATGCAGAAAATTATAAGACACTGATGAAAGAAATTAAAGATGATACAAATAGATGGAGAGATATACCATGTTCCTGGATTGGAAGAATCAACATTGTGAAAATGACTCTACTACCCAAAGCAATCTACAGATTCAATGCAATCCCTATCAAACTACCACTGGCATTTTTCACAGAACTAGAACAAAAAATTTCACAATTTGTATGGAAACACAAAAGACCCCGAATAGCCAAAGCAATCTTGAGAACGAAAAATGGAGCTGGGGGAATCAGGCTCCCTGACTTCAGACTATATTACAAAGCTTCAGTAATCAAGACAGTTTGGTACTGGCACAAAAACAGAAATATAGATCAATGGAACAGGATAGAAAGCCCAGAGATAAACCCACACACATATGGGCACCTTATTTTTGATAAAGGAGGCAAGCATATACAGTGGAGAAAAGACAGCCTCTTCAATAAGTGGTGCTGGGAAAATTGGACAGGTACATGTAAAAGTATGAAAATAGAACACTCCCTGACACCATGCACAAAAATAAACTCAAAATGGATTAAAGACCTAAGTGTAAGGGCAGACACTATCAAACTCTTAGAGGAAAACATAGGCAGAACACTCTATGACATACATCACAGCAAGATTCTTTTTGACCCAGCTCCCAGAGAAATGGAAATAAGAACACAAATAAACAAATGGGACCTAATGAAACTTAAAAGCTTTTGCACAGCAAAGGAAACCATAAACAAGACCAAAAGACAACCATCAGAATGGGAGAAAATATTTGCAAATGAAGCAACTGACAAAGGATTAATCTCCAAGATTTACAAGCAGCTCATGCAGCTCAATAACAAAAAAACGAACAACCCAATCCAAAAATGGGCCGAAGACCTAAATAGACATTTCTCCAAAGAAGATATACAGATGGCCTACAGACACATGAAAGAATGCTCAACATCATTAATCATTAGAGAAATGCAAATCAAAACTACAATGAGATATCATCTCACACCGGTCAGAATGGCCATCATCAAAAAATCTAGAAACAATAAATGCTGGAGAGGGTGTGGAGGAAAGGGAACACTCTTGCACTGTTGGTGGGAATGTAAATTGATACAGCCACTATGGAGAACAGTATGGAGGTTCCTTAAAAAACTACAAATAGAACTACCATACGACCCAGCAATCCCACTACTGGGCATATACCCTGAGAAAACCATAGGTCAAAAAGAGTCATGTACCAAAATGTTCATTGCAGCTCTATTTACAATAGCCAGGACATGGAAGCAATCTAAATGTCCATCGACAGATGAATGGATAAAGAAGATGTGGCACATATATACAATGGAATATTACTCAGCCATAAAAAGAAATGAAATGGAGGTATTTGTAATGAGGTGGATGGAGTTAGAGTCTGTCATACAGAGTGAAGTAAGTCAGAAAGAGAAAAACAAATACAGTATGCTAACACATATATACGGAATCTAAGGGGAAAAAAAAAAAAAAAAAGGCCATGAAGAACCTAGTGGCAAGACGGGAATAAAGACACAGACCTACTAGAGAATGGACTTGAGGATATGGGGAGGGGGTGGGGTGAGATGTGACAGGGTAAGAGAGTGTCATGGACATATATACACTACCAAATGTAAAATAGATAACTAGTGGGAAGCAGCCGCATAGCACAGGGAGATCAGCTCGGTGCTTTGTGACCATCTAGAGGGATGGGATGGGGAGGGTGGGAGGGAGGGAGATGCAAGAGGGAAGAGAAATGGGAACATATTGTATATGTATAACTGATTCACTTTGTTATAAAGCAGAAGCTAACACACCATTGTAAGGCAATTATACTTCAATAAAGATGTTAAAAAAAAAAAAAAAAAAAAAAAAAAAATGGGCAGAGGAACTGAATAGATATTTTTCCAAAGGAGACATACAGATGGCCGACAGACACAGGAAAAGATATTCAACATCACTAATCATCAGGGAAATGCAAATCAAAACCACAATGAGGTGTCACCTCACATCTGTTAGAATGGCTATTATCAAACAGATAAGATATAACAAGTGTTGGTGAAGATGTAGAGAAAAGGGAACCCTTTTCTGCACCATTTGTGGGAATGCAAACTGGTACAGCCATTATGGAAAACAGCATGGAGTTTCCCCCAAATTAAAAATAGAACTACCATATGATTCAGCAATTCCACTTCTGGGTATATACCTAAAGGAAATGAAATTAAGATCTTGAAGGGATATATATGCACTCCCCTATTCACTGCAACATTATTCACAATAGCCAAGATGTAAACAACCTAAGTGTCTATCTATCTATGGATGAATGGATAAGGGTGTGGTATATATATATACAATGGAATGTTATTCAGCGATGGGAAAGAAGGAAATCCTGCCATTTGTGACAACACAGATGAAATATGTGCACATTATGCTAAAGGAAATAAGTCAAACAGGGAAAGACCAATACTGTATATCACTTATGTGTGGAATCTAAAGAAGCTGAACTCATAGAGTGGAACGATGGTTGCAGGGGCTGGGGGGTGGGAGAAATGGGGAGATGTTGGTCAAAGGTACAAACTTCCAGTCATAAGATGAATAAGTTCTAGGGATCTAATGTACAGCATAGTGATTATAATCAACAATACTGCATTATATACATCAAAATTGCTAAGAAAGTAGATCTTAAATGTTTTCGCCACAAAAAAGAGGTGGTAATTGTGTGAGGTGATGGAAGTATTAATAATGCTACTTTGGTAATCAGTTTATAATATATAAGTATCAAATCAACACAGTAAGTATATCTTAAACTTACACAACGTCGTATGTCGATCATAGCTCTTTAAGTAAAGCTGGAAAAAATTATTGACAGGGGGTTGTTGAGCTGCACTTGGCATTGATTATATATGTATAAATGTCTGCTACTTGCTTCTCCTCAGTCCTATACTTTTATTGGTCACCTTTTCCTTTAATAGCAAAACAAAACAAAACAAAAAGTTGCAAATCCCATTCCACACTAGACTACAGCTGCCAAACTCTCCCTTTCCTTCCCGATGAAAGGGTATAAATTGTCTTTAGAGCACACATTGTTCTGTTCAATTCATGCTGTTACAACTTCTCTCTTTTCACCTGGTTGCTTGTGGTTTTTCAGATTATTTTCTTCTCTCTATGCATGAAAGATAAAGCCCTCTCTGCCATTTCTTACACAGAGCTCTGCTGAACCAAGGCTAATACATAAGACAAGCTTTAATGAAGTTTTTGAGGTAAAGGAAACCAATTAAAATGCAAAATAACACATGACAGATTCTGTAAATGTACTTTTTTTAATGGAATTTATCATGGACTCTAGCCCCCAACTATGTTGCTGGGATTTTACTGTTTCTGGACTTTTTTCTTCTCTTCTATGCCAAGACATTGCTTCTTTTTCTAGCTACCAGCAGAAAACTCCAAATTCCTTGTTATTATTAGTTATCTAAATGGCACCTATTTGGCTATACCTAATGGTCCTTGTTGTTCTTAACTGATAACCAAACCAAGACTTTTGCCTGTTAAAAGAATTATCTCTTTTAGAGATAAATTATTGTCAGTCTTTTAGAAAGCATATACAACTATGATTTAACAAATACTACATTGTTTTTATTATTTAAAAAAATACTAAATTGTTTCTCTTTACCTATTATTTTCATATTTCCAACTGCCTCTAGACTTTACCTCTTGGATGCCCTATAGTTAGCTCAAATTGACAGTGTTAAAGAATAAAATTCAAGATGTTAAAAACTAAGCTCATTATAAAGACCTTCAAAACCTCTTCCTCCCTTTTTGTCTCATATCTCAGTGATCAGCACCCACCTAATTGTCCAGATTTACAATCTGGGCATCATCCTAGATTCTTCCCTCTTAGTCAGTCCCCAAGTTCAATCATGATATTTTATCCATTCCACATGGTAGAAATTTCTGGAATCTGATAAAGTTTTCTTCACCTCTCCTGTCTTTGTGTAGGTTAGTATCAACTATACATCTCAACTCCATGTCTCCATTATTTTTTCCCTCCAACTGAGTGAGATTCTGGAAGGCAGAATCCAAGGTTGCCTCATGATTTCCACCTCCGGGTGTTTGCAGCTTGTATAATCCCCTCACCTCGAGTTTGGTGGGATCTGTGACTTGCTTCACGATAACAGGGTAAATGATATGAATAACATGAATAACAAGAATACGGCAAATGTGATGGGATGTCACCACTTTGATTATGTTAACACACCTTAATTGAAGCCTTGTGAGACCCTAAGCAGAGGCCCCATCTAAGTCATACCTGGATTTCTGAGCCACAAAACTGTGAGATAATAGTGTGCTTTGTTTTACACTGCTAAGTTTGTAGAAATTTATTATGTAGCAATAGATAGCTAATACATATTTCTTACGTAAACTATGTGATCAGGTTACTCCTCAGCAGAAAAAGTCTATTAATGACTTATCATTTCCCCCAGAACTAAGCCAAGACTCTTACCAAGACCCTTCCCTCCCTGACTCTTACCTAGATTTCTATGAATGCTGAATTTCTGTTAGCTTATTGAATGAGGCATTTTTCTCCTCTTTAGATCTTTGCACGTATTCCTCTTTCTACTTTGACTGTTCTCCCCTGGCTGCTTCTCTTTCCCTAATGGACTTCCTTCTTTTGTTAACTAATTCCTTCACTTCAATTCTGGTTTAGATCTGACTATTTCTGGAAAGCTTTCTCTGACCAAGGAAGCTGGAGGCACCCTTTCCTTGTTTTTTCTATCAAAATGCTTTCCATACATCATTATAATTGCTGGTTTAATTGTCTCTTCTTCTCACTGGAGTAAATGAACCATGAGAGAAAAGATCATGTCTGTTTTGCTCATAAATTGTATATCCTCTGCATCTCACCCAGCGTTAAGGCTCATTCATTATCTATTTCATGAATGAATGAATGACTTACTATAAAATAGAGACTAAATTTGGCAAATATCACATGCAGTACCAATAATTAGAACCACAGGACACTGTCTTGTTGGGGAGTCACAGAAGCATCTGTATTATGCAGCCTTAAGGTGACGCCTAAGGCTCAGACCAGTTTTCCATCCTCTCCTATCTTTCCTTATAGCCTCAGTTAGCTTTTATCCTTGCCTCTAAAGCTTCTTACATCCACTCTGTTCTTTGGTGTTCTCCCTACTAAGGCACTATCCATTTCTCCTACAAAGCCATATCCATACATCCTTTTTTTTGTTGTTGTTACAATTATCAATAGTAACAAAACCTGGGAAGTTGCAAAACTTAAATAGTCTGATTTATATAGTTCATACAGTCATATTCCATGATGAAAATTTACAAATTCCCTTTTGGAATAATAACTGGAACTTCTAAAAGTTCCCTTTCTAGTCCACTGTGTACTTCTAACTTTTGAGTCTATTCTACAGACAATACTCAATGAAACATCCATCCTTAAATTCTGATTTCAAAGATAAGGATGTACAGATTCTTTCTCTTTTCCTGTCTTTACAATAAGAAATCAAAATAGATCATTAAGTGACTTTTTATCTTAATGGATAATTGGCATCTCTGAAGATTTCTGTTTTATCAGGACCTCTACTTTACCCAGAACAATCATTTTGAATCATTTGTCTTGAACATTTCCTGGAATTACTGCTAAAATTTATGATAAATGGCCTATCTAATCAGAATGTACTTAGAATTCTTTGAATAAACTGTGATTTTAGTTATATCTCAATGATATTGTGATGATGGAATTATATTAAAGAATATAATTAACTAGCATAATTAGGGACAGATAGAAATACTGTCAAGCATATGATTTACCCCCCAGTGGTTAGAAATCAAAGGGCTATTAAATTAATAAAGTGATGAATTCACCTTTGAAAACAATAACATACTTTTCTATGAAATATAAAGGGAAAAAAATCACATTCTTTGTTATATGAGCAGAATGAACTATTCTCCTGGTAACTAACTGTGATGGTATTACAAATCAGTCAGGTCTGGGAAGGGCACGTTAAATCAGAAATAAATAAAAACCTCATTACAAAGAATTCCCTTTCCTATATGTTATTCTTGCAATATTTGAAAAATAAAAAATACTTATCTTAATCTTCTAAAGTGTCAAGAGTTTCATACTACAAAATAAAAATTACATATCTTATTTTTATTGCTATCATTTTTTAATTGGTGACATTTTTGAATATTATTTTTCTTTTTGACACTTACCAACATCTGATAGTCTAGCCAGTAAGATATTGTGTTTCCTTCTTTCCTGTTTCAATAGTTAAATATAGAGATGCATATTTTACCCTGCCTTTAGTATGAAGGACCTTCTGTGCCATGATTTATTTTATATATATAAAAGAGCCTTGGCCAGACCATGAGGGTTATATTTTTAAATAACAAAGGGATCAGTGTGAGTACCTTTAGTTTTCTACTTTGAAAATAAATCATGTGAGTCAGACTTCTTAAACCACATACTAAATTAAAAATATCATTGTCCTGGTAATGGATATTAAATAGCTTATTGACTTAGTTTCAACATTACCATTTTTTCCTAGAGGATTCAAATACCCTCAACTGTGATTTGTAGGCAATATGCTAAGTTTTGATTGCTACTATTATAATCTGTATTGTATGTTCATTACATAGCATCAAAGAAAACAAAACCCTACTAGAGTAAAATCCATTTTCAGATTGTTGTGATTTATTTCAAATAATATTTTATTTGAATATATTCACTGAGCACATATTTTATACCAGACACTCTGCTACCTATTGCAGATTTCAAGCCGTATGGGACATGATTCAAGCATCGATGGGACTTTTTAATCTGGAGAAGTAGTAAAATTACTCTGATGAAAGGCAGTTTATACCTCTTGAGTAGTTTAAACTGTGCATACAGAAGAGAAGGAATGCATCTAACTATGACAATTCAGGAAGTTGCATTGAATCAATGATAATCTGAACATTCATGGCACCTTAAGAGAAAGGGATGGGACTTCAGTGGATGACTGTGGGAGCATAGTGACAATTCTAGGTAAAGAGAAAGGCTAAAGCAAAGACATAGAAGTGGAAAACGTGGTGGAATGGTGGATTTCATTAACTGGTTGACACACAAGTTATTTGCTCTGAAGTAGCATTTAAATGAATCATTTAAATATAATGGACAAAGCCTTATCCCAGCGCATGAACAGAAAAGCCTGTGTCAATGGCCTGATCCAGTATTTCCTGAGACTTAATCAAAAGAAATCCATGCTTTCTACATGGTAAGAAATCCTTGTTTGTGTCTATAAATGCATACTTAGGCACAATTATATAATATCAATAAAAAATACAATAATCTATGGACTGATTGGGCATTTAGAAGTCAACAATTTGGTACTCAAACCCCAATTCTGAATTCACATCCCAAATCTTTCACAGGTTCAGACTAACATCTAGGCCTAATAAACCCATCTTGGTTGTTGTAGGATAAACCAAAGTGTATGCCAGTTGAACAGCTGTTTTGAAATCTGTTACTTTGGAGACCCCAAGGGGCTTTCTGACCCCTAATCTTGCTGAGTTACAATGGATACCCTAACTGATGTCTGTGTTGCCAGTTCCCTTGTAAAGCAGGGTAATAAATATCAGGATGAGGCAGGATGTTAACAAAGGTCATTAGCTATACTTATAGGATTGGAAAACATCCAATTGTCAAGCAGAAGTATGGCACTCCAACCAACACTATATCCTTTTTCCACATGGCAACTTCCTTGCTTTCTCATGGAAAAAGAACATTGGAACATCACATAAATTGGCTTGTTAAATCTAAAGGGATATGCAAATGCACAGTGAACCATCGAAATATTAATGTTCATGATTGTGGTCTGCCTGTGTGTTTTAAAACCATTAGCTGTAGAACAAGCCATTATATAGTAAATTCTGTATAATCAGGAGGTAGTCATAATAACCTAAAACTTCTATTTAGTTTATATTAAATTACGGAGATGGATGTAGTATTTGTACATACATACCCACCCAAGCTGAGATTTTTTTGTTTTAGAAAAAATAATTAGTTTAAAATTCCATTTTTTAACTAATATTTTACAGCTACTATGTCTTTTCACCAAAGTTAATTGCAAATTATTTTGTGCTACACAACATTAATTTGTCATGCTCTAGTTGGGCAAATAATAGTAAGGCTTATGCTTCTCTAAGTAGTAATTTTACAACCTATATCTGACAATGTCTTTTACTTTTGCCCCATCCTAAGTTCCCTAGGAAATATTTGAATTTAGGATTCATGCGTTTCTCAGATATGGAAATAAACAATTCATTTTGGCCTGACAAAAAATCATTAAGCTATATTCAGATTACCTAGTGAATAACTCACTTCAACTGAGTGGAAATTAAATTAATTGACATCAGGATCCATGAGTCCTTGCTTAAAATAGCTAACCTAATTAGGATCACTAATATTTTACAGTAAACTAGAGATATGTATGTTTGCCAAATGGCATATTCATTCTTGACAAGTTCTTTTCATGTGAAAGCAATAAGATTCAGAAAGTGTTAAATCTAATTAGGATATAAATCTCTGGCAACATTGCAATATAATATATGTTATGATCCATAATTTTGCCTGAAATATTTTTATTATAAAGATTCAGGTTTCAACTTATATTAAGATTGAACTCTACCTCTACCATCTCCTTTTTAGTACTTGCAACTAATACAAAATAAGTTGCTATCCTTTCCCTTTTGCTCATTGTTACTTCTTGGAGAAGCTATTATTTATGAGTTTATAATGAATGAGTCTGTAGTTCTCAGAATATCCACCATGGTAAAATTGGTTAATTTAGTAGACATAATTTTAGTTATGAAACATCAACTTATTTATTAGCTAACACTGTGATGTCCCAAGGACAAGAGTCAGGTCTTTTTTGTCTTTGTGACTGAAGTCCATGCTAAGCACAAGGCCTGCCACATGGCAGACACATAATTTGAATATTCAAAATACCAGAGGCACACATGTTTAGCCTATTTCATAATATTTCTGAACCCATATAGGCTCAAGACAAAGCTGGCAATTGTCTTACTAATGTGATGGGTAATTATGGAGTCACCAGGGAGTAATTTAGAAAGAAACACTTTTAGACATAAGTCCAAGTCTTTGTTTCACAGATAAGGTTTTTTTTAATGTTTTCTGCTTCTTAGGTTGCTCAATTTCAAGAGCTCACTTAGAGAAAATACACTTCCTGTACTTCTACTTCAAGATAGCAGCAGTGAGAGTCTCTAAAACTTGGGTTTTATAAATTATTGTACTTGGATAAGAGCTTGATATTGGCAATGAAAATCTTTGATGAATTATCAATGACCTGATGTATATAATTACTCATTTCACAGTCAGTAACATAAATTGGAAAATATATTCTCTGGAATTAATAATCTTTATTATAAATATATGACATTTGCTTATGAAAAACCAGCTTTGAATCTGGTGCAACACAGGCTATTTTTCTGCTTTTAATTTATTTAAGATATTTAAAATATAATTTCACCCAAGAGAGTATTTTATTGTTATAAATAACGTTGTATCATATTTCAAATAGCATATGATTATGATTAGTCAAATTCAGTAGATAGAATTCACTTAGAATTGTTATTTTTTTGAAATGACATGCCAAGTCATTTCAAAGGCTAATTTACCCTAGAAAATAGGGAAAAAAAGTTCATTTACAACTGCATGATAGTTTAATATTGTTTCAGTTTAACATTTTAACTCATCTAACCATATGCCGTTGTCTCTGACTCAAACAAAACAAAGCAGAATGACTAAACAAGAAAATGACGAATTCTTTTTTTGTGGAATTATTAAGGAGAGGAAGGTATTTTTGTTTGAGTCATTAAGCTTAAGGTGTCTTTGTTTTTTCAGTGAATCTCAATGATGTGTAGGTTGTTGGCGTAGGTGGTGCTGGGGACAGAGATGAACCTGCCTCGGTCCCGCTGAGAGTTCACAATACAGGAGGGACGCTTGCATACACATGACAATATTACTAGGCAGACTGTAAGGGCTTGATGGGGCCACAACAGATACTGTGAAAATGTGATAGAGAAGAATATGAAGTTATGTCAGGGAAATCAGAAAAAACTTCTTGGAGGAGGTAGGGTATGAGTAATAATATTTGTAAGGATAGTCAAATATAGAGTATGTTAAGCAAGTGAAAACTATGATTCAGATTGGGAAAAAAACCCCAATGCATGTGTATTCTGTATTCTTCATTGGGACAAACAGCAATAAAAAGACATATAAACCATTATTTTCCAAAATCTAGCTTCCTTGGTGCTGAAGCAGCATAATTTGTTATTTTCCTAATAAAAAGAATTTGCATATGGTTGGGGAGGGTGAGAGGAGAGAGTTGAGTACACTGTGTTTAAAACCCAATAATTTTCAATAATTGCCACAATTTTCTCCCTACGTAGTGAATGCCAACTGGAATCAGCATTACCTATGAAGTACAATGGTGGAAAATGTAATGTGTTTTAGTCTAATTATTATGCTTTAAGCCTTTAGATAAAAAATTTATTCAAGCAAGTGTGGTTTTACTGTGTGCAGTCTATCAAGCAGAAACGAGCATGGTTCTTAACAAGTTACACTACAGGAATACTTTCCAAGACCAGAATAAGTACGTTATTTGGTCAAGTTCATTTTTTATGTACTTCTGCTTTCAGAACTCATGCCTCCCAATTTTTAAGCAGTCTTATGAAAACTAAAATATTTAACAACTACTTATTTCCCAAATTCCTATTATATCTAAAGTATCATAAATTGTTCCTAACCCCAATATGACAACTACTTAAAGAACAAATAAATTGCACTCATTCATGCTATATGTAGAAAACATGATTGCTATTTAGTTTTTCCTGGTCTTTAGCCTGTGATAATTCATTGTATTCAATAGTTTCACTAATATCAATAGCTTCAATCTCCAAGGAAGAAGAAAATATGCTTATCCCACTTGAATAAATGTAAGAATAGTTATCAGCTTTCCACATACATTATTTCTCTCCAGTATTTTAAAAATGGTCTTGTTTAGTGTTTCATTTGATTACCATTTATATATATACAAATATATTTATTTATAAATATATAATTTATGTATATACATATATGCATACACCTACATATATACATACATACTTATACATATAAATATACATAACATATAAATATGTGTGTATATATGTAAGTGTATGCATATACATAAATCTATTTTAATATGTTATAAGTAATGAATATTTATATTTTCTGTACAAAACTTGGAAAGTTTGGATAAGCATGACAGATAATATAAAGGTCATACATATTCCTACCATCCAAAGATAACCAATCTAGACATTATTTTAACCCAGGTAATGCAAATGGAAATCTCAGTATTAGAAATGGTATTTGATAACACAAGACCAAGTGTGTTAAATCAGCTTCTTCTTTATGTTTAAAATAAGTTAAGAAGGAATTTTGGGCTAATTTAGATTAATATGGACTAATATTGTGTAGAATTTTCTTCCTGGTAGAAAATTTGACCAGTGTCCCAATGTGCAGTGATCAAAATTGCTTTAAGTGTGGACCAGCTGATTTTCACAGACATAATGACACTTTTATCCCAGCTGTATGTAATTTGTTGTAATTACAACTTCTATTTAATGAACAATATTTCTGACTGAAATGCATTGACTTTCAACTTTCCCATTATGGCATACTGTTTTTGTGTGTTTTTATCTTCTGTGACACGTGTCACAAATAATATGTTATTAATAGAAGTTAAAATACAAGTACTATTCACAAACAACTTAAAGCTCACCCTAAAATAATGTCATTCTTAGTTTCATTCAAGTGTCCTTTCTTGAGAGTAAAAGAAGGAGTAACAGAAAGAGATGGAATGTAGTGTAATCCACAGCATGTCCTAATAACGCTACAGCTGTTAATATATCAATTGTATTGACAGTTGCTTACCAGTAGTGATAACTAATTATTACAGTGCTGGGTGTTCTGTTAAAATCTTGGAATGCTCATTGGATTACATTTGCTCCTTGTGACTATTATGTCGTATGTATTGCAGTAGGAAATTCACTATTCATGAGTGCTTTTCAAAAAGATTGAATTTTGAAGGAATCAATACAGTGAACACAAGAGTTTAGTTCCACAGTGTTCACCATTCCTTTCTGAATTCAGATCAAGCTATTTTAAGTTGTGTCCTAACCGAAATGTGGAATGATCCAGGATAAGAAATAGCATGATGGTGTTTTTTAATGTATCTTTTTCAAAGCAGAAATATTATAATATTTGACTTGTTAGTCTTTTGTAATTTAATCTTTTTTTCCATTATATGGCCCAGAAATAACAAGTGTTCCCCTCATTTTGAGGTAATGAGACAGAATGCCCCTCATGCCTGTGTGATTAAGTCCTCCAAAGTAAAGATGATTTCACCAGAAATTTTAATCTCTATGTAAATCAAGCCATGGCACATGGTAAAAGGTAGTCCTTTCCCCTTGGACAAAAGAAGCCAAATAGTGGCCAACTGTGTGTTGGTTTTCTCACTACATTCATTACTTAGTCATCTTTCGGACAGCCCTTAAACTTAGTGTCCCTTATTACGTTGAGTTATTTTCTGGCCAGTGTGGTAATCTCCTTTTCTCACCTTGGGTGTTACACCTTATTCTACATCCAATACTGTATTAATGTAAAATTTGAAATTTATTTCCTTGTGGCAAATTATTGAATACCTCAATAGAGTTACATAGATCTGTTCAGATTTTCACCGGATTTTCTCGAAACAACATCTGTGTGTTTTGTTTTTTTTTATCTCTTAAAAGCACAACTTGAAGAAGTGTTCCATAAAAAGCAAACCAAGCTATCTCCACAAAAATCACAAGTCCCCAAATCCTATGGATATAATATCTATTTTTGTTAAGGAACATTCAGATGAAGAGAAAAGACTTTTCTTGAAGGATTCCTATAGTAAATGGGAAATAAAACTATTTTCTTTTCTGTGTGTACACACGACCTTTTCTATCATATACACAGTATCCTAGATATGATTGTTGTTTCTCTTATTCTGTCTCCTAGATTTAAAATATTACTCTAGAATACAGCATTTGATTTTCTTAGAATTATCATTTATTTCAAACTCATTCTGAATTGATGGTAAGTTCATGTCAGTTCAAGAAATATTTATTAAATGCCTTTATTTATGTACCAGCTATTGTTCACGGCATAGGGTGTGCACTAGCAAGATGAAGTCTCTGCTCTTACTATCTAAAAAGTTTTTAATTAAACGTTTTAAAAGTTATCCCACTGGGGGCTTCCCTAGTGGCGCAGTGGTTGAGAATCTGCCTGCCAATGCAGGGGACACAGGTTCAAGCCCTGGTCTGGGAAGATCCCACATGCCGCGGAGCGACTAGGCCCGTGAGCCACAACTACTGAGCCTGCGCGTCTGGAGCCTGTGCTCCGCAACAAGAGAGGCCGCGAGAGTGAGAGGCCCGCGCACCGCGATGAAGAGTGGCCCCCACTTGCTGCAACTAGAGAAAGCCCTCGCACAGAAACGGAGACCCAACACAGCCATAAAAAAAAAAAAAAGAAAAAAAAAATCCTAATGTGATTTATTAAAAAAAAAAAGTTATCCCACTGAACATGTTACAAATCAAGTTATAGAAATGCTTATGACTTATTTGCTATAGTTTTATGATTTACAAGTAGCATAGAGAGAGCTTTTAAAAACTGATCAGTGGCTGCTTTTTAAAATAGAGGTTTACTCAAACAGTAGAAATGAAACTGTCTTAAAGTGCAAATACCGTTTCAAGCTATTTGGCAATGTCTTGACACTCCCAAGGAAAGACTAAATATCTCTCGTTGACAGTTAAAGATGTTGAACTGGAATATCCAAGTTTAGAAGCAGAAATAGTGCCAAATAGCACAGTTCTGAACACTGAGCAGATGCTGCATAAATACTTGTTGAAGCGGACTGCAGAGAGTCCCCTCTTACCTTTAAAAGGGGAGTTTCCCCCAGTATGATCCCAGCAAATGTGCTTTACCTCTTCTATCATCTGTTTTTGCTTGGCTACAACCACAGTTACTACACAGGCACATATTCAAAATTACGGGGTGTTCAGAGACGAGGGGGTGCTCAGATTATTTATATCCCTCCAATTAGTACATAAATAACATATCCCTAGGTGTTTCTAAGGTAACTGCGTGATTTGTGAAATAAATTTCACACCATTAGACCTGTCATTTTGCAAAAGCAAATACATCTCATATGATTTTATATGATCAAAAAAAGAGTTATCAATACAGTTAGTACGTGAAGTAAATCTATAGTCCATATAGCTCAACTTTATTATTTTAGATACCTTATATTTAACAAATTAGTATGGCATTTTTTTTTCATCAAATTCTTTCCTTTTAATCTAAGTGACTCCTGGCTATTTCTTGTTTAAAAAAAAAAATCCACCCATAAAATGTGAATATTTAATACCACTGGACAACTTTAAAACAGTACTGTAAAGGAAATTCCAAATGAGAATTTTCAAAGTTATTTGCAAATGTCAATGTCATTGGAACACAAGTAGCCCCTAGTTTTTGAAAGTTCGCTTTATGCCATTTCACTTTTACGAAAGACCTATACAGTAAGTCCCTAACTTTCAAGTTTTGAGCTTTCAAAGTTGAACATGCATTTGGTTTCAGCAAGGAACCAGAACCTGTGCCATCAACATCAGGCGTGGGCGAAATTGCAGCTTGCCCTCCGTCTCCTATTGCTGACGATCCTTCAGCTCTACCATCTCCCACCTCCTCTCCCTCCTCTAGTCAATAACTCTTCTTGCCTGTTCACTCGATGCCAGCCCCTGTATGCCAGCTGTTGTACTGTCCTACTGTACTTTTCAAGGTACTGAACTGTAAGATTAAAAGTGTTTTCTTTATTTTTTGTGTTTGTTTTTTATGCATTATTTGTGTGAGAAGTATTATAACCTATTACAGTACAGTACTATATAGCCGATTGTGTTATTTGGGTACCTGGGCTAACTTTGTTGGACTTACGAACAAATTGGACTTATGAACGTGCTCTGAGAGCAGAGCTTGCTCGTATGTAGGGGACTTACTGTATTAGTAGCTGTTTTGCTAACCAAAAGAACTCCAAAGAAGATTTTTGTTTGTCTGAAAAAAAGTCAAAAAGTGAAAACAGTATTCAGTGTTTGTTTTGCTGGGAGCCATCATAGAGGCGTGGCCAGCCCTGACCAGCGCTGAGATTGGCACCCCCAAGCCTCTCTAGGAACTGCACTCAACATGTCAACATCAGGCCGCCATACACTGAACTGTGTCTGTGAGCATCTGCTTTATGTCAATTTAGTATCCTAAGGTAATGGCTTCTTTGCTCTATGTCATTTTGGCTTACTAAAGGTTTCATAGGAACACTCTACTTTCGAATAGCTGAGGAAACCTGTATGTGACTTATGTCCTAAAGTGATAACTGAAGGTAGACTGAATAGCTGTTTGTGTGTGTGTTGAGTTTTATTACCTGTGTGTTGGTAAATAAAAGTAGTTAAAAAAAAATTAAACCCATGGATTTCCAACCTGAAATTTGGATGATAGGATACCAAAATTGTTTAAAAAGTAAACAATAAAGAAAAGCACAAATTTTTCTCTATAGAAGGGAAGGATAGCTAATATTTATTGTGTGCTAGTTGTGTCAATTATCCTATTGTTCTGTTTGCCTTACAAATGCTTTTTCTTTTAATTACAAAGTGTGATTTTACCCTCCATTTTACTCTTGAGGTCTCAGATAGTTGTATGGGTACCTGTAGGCTGTATGAGTAACTGCAGCTAGTCATTGGAGCTAAGACTGAAACTCAGGTCTTTTGGTCTCTAAGACTCTTGTTCTTTGAAGTATCCCAAGGAACCCCTTGAAATGTGAATATATGAATCATTGACAAGCCTATACTTATTAATAGGTCCTGGGGTCTAGATGTATTAATTTTTTAAAAGTTGGCCTAAAATTTAAGTTTGACAGAAATACTTTAATAACAAAATCTTGCAATTAAACCTTGAATAGGTTTTAAAGGCTGGAGTCCTAGATTTATAATGCAGAATATTCACATGTTAATATTTTATGTTGATCACCACATTCTCGTGATCTGATTATAAGAGCAAATTTTTCTGAGAAAAGGACAGCAGTCAGGCAGTAAAGCAATAGTCAGGATAAGAAATGAAGAATCCTTGAAAACCTTGAAGCTATATGTGATGACAATGGGTCAGCATAGGTGGAAGAAATAGAGAAACAACAATTACGATTTTATCTTGAAATTTTAACTAAAACCCCTTCTTGTCCAAAGCCAGGTTTCTTGGTCTGAACACGCAGGCTTCTGCTAATTTGCCTATCTCTTGTACTGAGTTTCCTTTCTAGAAAGATAATTTTAGGAGTTCTATAACACTGAAATCATTTTCACACATATACCATCAGGGAAATTCTGTGTATCAGCCTGTTTATTGCAAATGATATACCATATGTAAAAAAAAAAAAATCTGCTTTGAAATATTCTGAGTGATTTAGCATTCACTTAGTAAAAGTTGATGACAGCTTGTATATCATATATATACGATTCAAATTTTTATTTCTGTCAGTCTTAATCAACGATGATTTCTTGTTACTGATTGGGATTGTGTAATCCAAACCTAAAAAATTCATATTCAAAAATTTATTTTATGTCTATGTTGAAATAGTTTAGATGTTCAGCACAGAAGTATGTTTTGAAATTTGTTAAGTGCTTGATAAAATTAGTCCTGTATTTTCCAGTTTTAAATTATGTTCTGAGTTCGTGTTATTTTTCCATTAATTTTGAAAATATTTTTCTTAAAGCCCATGCTATTTGCCCTATGAGGAATTACTTTCCTATTTTTCTCCTTGTTTTGCTAGAATCATTTTAAACCCCACTGCTTTCAGGAAATCCCGACCCAGTTTCTTTAATCCTTCTTTTTTTTTTTTTCTAATTTCTCTAGTGCTTTGCCTATACTGTACTATCAAATTATTAGAAACTATTTTTAATTATACCAAATGGAGAAGTACAACTTTGAAATAACTTCATCTAATTAGGATAGGTTCTTCTCTATGGCCTTACCACCCTGAACACACCCTACCTCGTCTAATTAGAATAGCTTCTTGAAGAAGGAACTTTAGGAATCAAGAGAACTATAGGGAGACTTTGTAAGCTGTGTATGTTGTTAGCCCCTGAGGACAAGGAAATTGTTTTGTATGTAATAGATTTCTAGTGTTCAGACTTCTGAAAATGCTGTCTATCCAGGAGTCTTTTAATCCAGAAGAAGATAAAAAAGTCACATTGAAAACAAAGGCAAATAACTGTATAGAGAGGAAGAGAGTTAATCATTGGGAAGCAAATCATTCTCCAGAGTTTTTGACTTAGATTATATTAAGGAGTGTAGGAGTTTTAATTTTAGTTCTTCAGTACTCCAGCTAAAGACTATAAATGATATTGCAGTGTTGAGGAATGGGAACGGGCACTACTTGAAGCAGATAAAATGGCTGTACAGAGAAGTCTATGTAGAGTCTTTGTGTTTTTTCTACATGTTTCATGCAACTGTAGAGAATTTCACAATATAATTATTTTGTGATGACACTGATGGCAGTTTTATAATGATTATATGGTAATAAATGTATATCATATATTATTATATATAATAAATTATAATGAAAAATTTAACTATATATTAGATTATATATAATCTTAAAATTAATATTTTGAGGGTTTATATATAATCTTAAAATTAATATTTTGAGTGTTTATGAATTACCAGCTATAATCTTGAATTAGTATAGATTACTATTTCTGATACAGAGAAAGAAACAGAGTTGAAATTGTTTTGAAGAAGATAGCATTCTCCAATAAAATCATTAAGATCTATGGTGCTATTAGTCAAGGTAGAATATGAGTTGCTGTAAAGAGATTCCAAAGAATAATGGATTAACAGAGTGGAAATTTATTTCCTCTGATGTAACAGTTTGGCATCTCAGGCTTCTGGAACAACTCTGCTCCACAAGGTCATTCAGGATCTCAAGATTTCTTCATTGTATTATGTCTGTCTACACCTGGGCCATTGGCACCTCCATCTTGTTCAGTGAGAAGAAAGGAACAAAAATGGACCTCCAAGAAAAGTCATTTCTTCTTAAGCAAACAATGTGAAAATTGTAGATATCACTTTCCTTCCCATTCCACTGAAGAACTTAGTCACATGGCTACGTCTTCAAAGGAGGCTTGAAAACATTTTGCCTGTAACTTGGTAATTATGGGAAAAGAAGTCAATAAACTTTGGAAAAAAACTAGTAATCTGCTAAAAGGAATATTGTTCATTTGCCTTCTCTCTTTAGAAGCTGTTAGTTCGAATTACAGTGTTGAAGATTGGGCAGAAAGCTTGTAATTCATTTTAACATACTTTTCTCCTGGGATACCATTTTTAATTAAAATATTTAGGAAATCTATTTGATGTTCTTTGTTTCACGTTGTGTACCATAACTGCAATAGAAAAGTAGGAAAGAAAATGGTCACCTGGAAGACTACAGCCTCTTTTTATATATGGAATCCAAAGTGAGTTGTTTTATATCAATTGAACAGAAGAAAGCTTTTATATAATAAATTTTCTTGAAACATTATAATTATCTCCTTTAGCTCTAAGGTAACCCAGGAAAATCACTGTTAAAGGGACATCCTATAATTCTGTATTCAATTTTAAAATAAATAATAGGTTATAATAAGTTATAATTAACTTTTTGTGACTATGTTTCACTGTCATTCATAGATGTTCCTGAGTCTGTCTTTGAAAGCTATCAGTTCCCATGCTTGTTTTTAGCATGAAAAAGAGTCATTTGGCAACATTTCAGACAGAAATGGAAGTTCTAAAATAATAAAATACATTCTTATGCTTTCTATCTAAGCTGACTCAACTCTAATGGTAAAAACAAAGGTGAAACCATAAACAGTTGAAATGACTCACAGAAAAATAATAAGAAAGAAAATTTGGAAAATTAAAAGTTCAACGGAAAATAGTCTAATTAGAAAAATCAACAGAATGAGCTCTTATATAACTTAAGACCTAAAAACTAAGTGCAACCCTAAAAATATATGTATGTATAACTCTAAAAATATCTAATAAACCAAATGAAAACATAAAAGGATAGATTCCACATTCAGATAAACTTTCTACTTTGATATTTAAGGATCATAATCTGCTATATATAGTCTACCAAGAGTTCATCGTGAAAAATCAAATTAGCAGAGTCATTTGGGAGAAACCAATCTAGATAAGTGAAATTATTCTAGAAACTTAATATGCAGATTTTTTTATTCTCAACATGTACATTGATTAAATAAGGTAAGCAATTTGGACTTTTATTTAACACAATAACATTTGTAACTATGGAATCTCTATTTACAAATATATCTCAGAGATATTGCAGGCTCAGTTCCAGACCACCACAATAAAGTGAATATTACAATAAAGCAAGTCACATGAATTTTCTGGTTTCATAATGAGCATAAAAGTTGTGTTTACACTATACTGTAGTCCATTAAGCATGCAGTAACATTATGTCTAAGAAAACAATGTATACGCCTTAATTAAAAAGCACTTTATTGCTAAAGGTTGTTAACTATCATCTGAGTCTTCAGTGAGTCCTAAACTTTTTGCAATTGTAATATTGAAGATCACTGATTACAGATCACCGTAACAAATACAATAATAGTGAAAAATTTGAAGAAATGCAAGAATTACCAAAAATGTGACAGGAGACACAAAGTGAGCAAATGCTGTTGGAAGAATGGTGCTAACAGATTTACTTGACACAGGGTTGCCACACACTTTCAATCTGTAAAAAATGCAATGTAGGCGAAGTGCAAGAAAGCACAGTAAAAATGAGGTCTGCCTGTACATGATTCCTGAAGGATAATTGTACACAATAACAAGAGTTGGAATAAATGTACTATGACACTCAAGAAGTAGAATAAGGTATAATATATAGTGGGAAATATTACAAAGAAAGGGACTAAACTTTGCTTTAGACACAAGAAGAAATGACCCTTGTCCTTATCAGGACTAATCCCTCAAGTGTTCTTCCCTCGATCTTCTTCCAGTGCCTGTCTCAGGAACCCTATCCCACTGGTCAGGACTTATTCAAGATGTTAACTGTTCCCTTTTTATTCCTCTCCCTCTGACTTTTAACATGAGTAGGTTCTCTGTTTTCATGAAGTGGAGGACTTTCACCAAATTTAAGCACCATTGTATGAAGGGCTTTCACTGTCTTGTTTACCAGCTGTATCCTCATCTCTCAGAACTTGACCTTCACTGTTCAGTTAATACTGAATTAGTAATACAATCTTACCATTCCTTCTTCCTTAATACTAATGCTGCTCACATGTATGCCTATACCTTCCGATTCCATTCATTCACAACCGATTCACTTCTGAGAGCGAATCTGGCGTTCCTCCTCACCACTCAATGGGAAATGTGTTCTCCGCCATCACCCAAATCCTCATGAGTTACAAAAAACTTCTCAGCTCTCCTTCTCCTCCAACGATCCTGCTGCACTTGAAATTAAATTTAATTTTTCTAGATTATTTTCTATCTCCATGTTCCAACAGCCATTTCTTGTAGTTCGGTTTCTGATCTTTTGTTCTTCTCTGTATTATAAATAACTCAGAGTCCCTTTTATGTAGTTGTCTTTCAAATCTAAATGTCTTATTCTAGTACAAGTTGATGAAGCATTATGTATTTATATTTTTTCTACTTAAAATTCTATCTCTACATTGCAAATTCTTGCTTCTTCACTAAGATTTAGATCAAATAATTAAAGCATCAGTTTCATTATGAACCCCTTGCTTCATTATGGGAAATCTTGAAGGAGTTTTAAGCAAAGGCTTGCATTATCACATCCTCTGCTTCCTTTTGCTACCCTAGTGCTTCATTATTCCAGTGTCAGTTTCTCCAGGATGCACCTGCAAAATTCTACAGCTTTTTCTTTATTTGGAAATTTACAACAGTTATTGCCAGCAATGCTCTTTAGATATTTATTACAAAAAGCTTACATAGGGACTTCCCTTGTGGCGCAGTGGTTAAGAATCCACCTGCCAATGCAGGGGACATGGGTTCGAGCCCTGATCCGGGAAGATCCCACATGCCATGGAGCAACTAAGCCCACGCACCTACAGCCCGTGCTCTGCAACAAGAGAAGCCACCGCAATGAGAAGCCCGTGCACCTCAACGAAAACTAGCCCCCACAAGCTGCAACTAGAGAAAGCCCGCGTGCAGCAACGAAGACCCAACACAATGAAAAAAAAAAAAAAAAAGCTTACGTAGAGTTTTAGTCATACCTGTCCTCTCTTTCTTAGTGAATTTTAAGTTTCTTAAAGTTTGTAAATCTTATAATGGATAGCAAATTCGTACTAGCTTATCAGCTGATACTTCTTGGATAAATTACTTAATGAATAAATGAGTGAAGGAACTCAAATGTTGGCCTCTGCTATACTTTTTTTCTTACAATATAATATAACCTTATGGTTATGAATCACCTACCTCAGAAATACAGATCTTTAACCAGATCTGCCAGCTGGGCCTATGTACACACAGCTCAACACTGCTTTCCCCACATTTCTCTGGCAGTGAGTGAGAGGGAAGCAGAACCACCGCAGTGACTCACCCCATTCCCTACATGTCCTAATACAGCCCTAACAGTCAGGTTTAAAATCATATATATTCAGCCACCATTATTCCCACCTGACATGTCTTCGTTTCTCTCTCTATCATAGTGTAAGCTCTTGCTTATAATTTCCGAAGGTGATGGAGGGCTAGAATATTTCCTAAAGTAGGAGCAGGAATTCAGTAGCACTCAGTATCCTGCATAAAAAGGATGATTTCTTGGCCTCCTTTATTGTATTAATGTACCTATTCTTTTTTTCAAAAATAAATTTATTTATTTATTTTTTGGCTGCTTTGGGTCTTCGTTGCAGTTGCTGTGCACGGGCTTTCTCTATGGCGAGCGGGGGCTACTCTTCGTTGTGGTGCGCGGGCTTCTCCTTGCAGTGGCTTCTCTTGTTGCGGAGCAGGGGATCTAGGCGCACGGGCTTCAGTAGTTGTGGCATGTGGGCTCAGTAGTTGTGGCTCGCGGGCTCTAGAGCTCAGGCTCAGTAGTTGTGGCACACGGGCTTAGTTGCTCTGAGGCATGTGGGATCTTCCTGGACCAGGGCTCGAACCCGTGTCCCCTGCATTGGCAGGCGGATTCTTAACCACTGCGCCACCAGGGAAGTCCCTAATGTATCCATTCTGATTCTCAAATTTTTCATGATTGTCAAAGCACCCATCATCAGAATAATTTAGGAATTATTTTCTATATTTCAGTAAGAATTGAGGTGGAGGCTTGCAGATAGATGTGTTCACAAATGCAAAATCGGAAATGTTACATTTCACAGCTCTGGGGGATGGAGGGTAATCAAGACCTGCCCATCACAGCTGCAGCTGTCCGCCAAGCTTTGTCCTCCTGGGAGGCTTCCTGGAAGGCCAAGCGAAACTCATGGCTATTGGACTCTTCTGCAGATATGACAAGAGCTTTGGGCCAATACAGCGTTGCATTGCAAGGCTTCCTAGGTGCTTGCACTTGAATTCCTTCTCTTGCCTGCTTTGCCTTTCGCTGACCTATGACTCATTTTGTTCTCAACAAAGGTCCTTTGATCTCCCATTTTGCTCTCTGTCTTCCTTGTTCACATCTATCTCCTAGTTTTTACCATTCACAAACACCCTGATTCTACAAGTTATTCAACTCTATGAAATGAGTCAGAGGCTCACATGCCTATAGGCGCTAGGTCGGTGATATAAATAAAGAAGTTCGGCTTGAGTGAAAACAGTGGAAAACTAAAGGGGACATGACTGCATTTATTTCTGATTGATGGTTGCCACAGGGGAATATGGGCCAAATGTAGCCAATATTAAAAAGGAATTTTTTTAACTCTGCAGACTAATTAGAACATGTTTGTGGGCACCTTTGGCCTGTGACCGGCCTTTTTCTTTTTTTAAATTTGATACTCTGGGATTAATCCCTGAATTACACCAATACAACTGTAGGGATTTATGTCTCAATGCCAACTTTATTTTAGCCAATTCTCTTACTCTTATTGAGTCAGGCAATTAGGTTTCTCACTGTTCAAAATTATTTTTACCTTCATATTAGAATATCTTTTTGTGTCCAAATCAATAATTATGTACTTTAACTTAAACATAATTAGAGTTTCTGATACTCTGTTATAGGCACCACTTTAGCTAATATTTACTTCAGCTCTGATAATTGGCATCATAGTTGTATTTTTAGACGGGGAAGGGTGATTTTCAGTGTCACAGAGCTGGCAGTACTAAAGACATCCTGTCTGAATCAAGGCTCAGAGCAAGGTCTTCTGTCTCTGGTCTACTGAGTTTTCTATTCTGCCACAGTAGTTTCTCAGCTATTACTTTCCAGAGTAATTTACCTTTTTGTTAAATCTTAAATATTGATACTGGAGCTCTGTCCTGTAATTCTCATGCTTTTTTTTTTTTTAATTTCTCAAAAATTAAGATGAAAACATCAGTCATAGGTCTAAGACTCTTAATGATATTCAAGTCATTGACCCTGGTGATGAGATGTGTACAGATGAAGTTCTCATATCTGAAAACAGGCAAGATAAGTCAAAGATCTGATGCATGGAAATTGCTACATCCTTTGCTTTTGTGCTATAAGAGAGATTTCTAGTAAGAGTCTTTCATTCATAAGATAATGTGTTCGGTTGGATTTTAAAAATTCCTATCCAATAATAATTAAAGCCTTAAGTGAGCACCTATTATGTGCAAGGCATATGATAAATACTTTGTAGAATTAGCTATTTTATCTTCACAACAACCCAGTAAAGATATTTTTCCTATTTTAAAGATATGAAGACTAATACTTTCAAAAGATAAGAGAGTTGCCAAAGAAGTTTGCTTAGTACCTGGAATTAGCCAAACTTGAGGTTAAGGGTACAGTCCTCCAGACCACTGAGTTTTCCCAAGACTTCTGACACCAACTGCAACTTTGGCAGTTTCCCAGAACCACAGAGAGTCACTATAATTTGCTAGGACTCACAGAAATCACTGGAACCTATGATATTCACAGTCCTGTTTATGACAAGCAAAGGATGCACATGAAACAGATGCCTAGGGTGGAATCTGGGACTGAGAAAGGTCCAAACGTGAAGCTTCTGAGTCATCAGGGAGGCTCTATCCTCCTGGCATCAATGTGTGGCAATACATGCATGCGATATTGCCAAGCCAAGAAGTTTTTATTGAGGCTTCATTATCTAGACAGGATGGATTGAATCTTTGTCCAAATGGTTGAACTCAATATCCAGCCACTCTGGAGGTCAGGCTGATATCACAGTAGCTCCAAACCCCATCTCTCTCTTTTTTTGTTTTTGGCCTGGCCAGCTCCACACCTGACACATCTCATTAGCATCCACTTTCCTTTCTAGGGGCCCCGGTCAGTGTAAACTTTCAGATGTGGTCCTAGGGGCCCACTGTAAATAACAGAGACACTCCTATCACTCAGGAAATTCCAAGGGTTTAGAGGCTACCTTCCAAGAACCAGAGACAAAGATCAGACACATTCCTTATAACACACTCAGTTAATAAATATCAGAATCAAGATTTAATCTTAGATCTGTTGGGCTCCAGATATTAGTATGTGCATTTTCTTCTCATTTGCCTAGCATAGTACCTGACACATAGTAAGTGCCCAATAAATCTTAATTGAATGAATGAACAAGTCAGATATTTTTTCCTTTTGCACAGACAGGGTAAAATTTCATGGCAATGGTAGATACTCCCAAGGGTGGGTAATTTTGTCATTTTATGAATGATATTCTCACAGGCAGTTGTTAATTATAAAACCCTTAAAACGAGCTTTTGTCCTCCTGAAAACAGCTTGCTGTTGCTAAATAGAATCACCAAGAGATGAAAGAGGGGTGTATAATGCTTGTGACTTAAGTGATTACATACATTGGTTTAAGGCTGTTCTTTTGTGGGAGAATATCATTTCTTAAGAGACGTTACTCTCCTGCGTAATGCTTGTGTGATCACATGAGATTTTCTTTTACATAAGATATAAGCTCTGCCATGTCTCTGAAAAAAGAGTACTTACATTGAAGTAAGATAAAAAGTACATTATGAAAAGCAAACTAAGAGTCAGCCAGTTAGGGTTTGTGTGTGAACACAACGGAGAAATGTGAGTGAGGAAAATATTTTTGGTGAGGGAAATCAGGATTTATTGAAATTACCAAATTCAAATCTATCTTAAAAATCTCTGTATGTTACTTTAAATAAAGGGTCTGATCCAATTTAATTAAATAAACTCTATTAAGTCCTTAGTCAAAAACAGATTATGGGAAAGCATTTGTAAAGCATTTGTCTTTTATCTTTTCTGTGTTTCATCTATTATCCTTTTCATTTTTCTGGATATTAAACGATCAAAATGGCATTAAAAAGGAAACAAAACCTAACCTGTAATTCAGAGCGGATGGCTCATTTTAAAGTAATGGCCTGCAAAAGAAGAAAGATGGATGGAATAACCTTTTTTGTGTGATATATCCTTGGAAAATTTTCTGACTATATAATCATGAACATGGGAAGTTAAAGAGAGAGTATCTCTTTGGGTGTGTTCCCAGACTTCTAATAGTTATGGTTTTTTATTTCTTAGTGTATTGAAATTATTTTATTTATGATTGCATCTAAAAATACATCTAAACATGAGGCTATGCTACTGCTATTTTGTTCGCTTTGCCTATGACAAAGAATGGAAGTTGGAAATGTTGTAGTTACTGAACCATATCTCTTACACATTTCGCATAATTGTACATTAACCTAATGCTGCTTTCACTGAAACAAAATGTAGTAATAGTATATTATTAGGAGGGAGTGAACTTATAATGTCAAAGTAGAGTCATATTCACTTAAATCTCATGTAAAGACAGAATTCACAGGACCACATTTACAAGTGCAACTACAGGAGATTTTAGGTCCTTGAAAATGTTAACTAGAAGGAAACGTAGTAAGATAAACTCACATTATTTTACCCTAAATGAAGAATCTGTTTTCCTTTAATGTTCAATATATAGCTTAATTTCTGCCTGTGTTAGCAGATAATCTGTGAGTATGCCTTTCTGTCAAGCTTCTTTCCTTTATTTCCGGGAACCACAAATCAATTCAGGACTGATTCCTCAGTCCTGACCTCCTGAAATGGCCTTCTGACCATAGTCTTGGACATACCTACCTTCTACTCTCCTATTGAAATGGCTTTATAAGTGGGCCTGTATTTAAAAACTCTGTAGTATCATCTCCCGCTACAAGAAATTGATCTTAGAAACATTCATATACCTCAATATAGAATTTATTCAATAAATACAACAGTCCCCGCTTATTCACAGGACATACGTTCCAAAACCCCCAGGGGATGCCTGAAACTGCAGATAGTACTGAACTCTATACATATATTATGTTTTTTCCTATACATACATACCTACAATAAAGTTTAATTTATAAATGAGGCAAGAGATTAACAACAATAACCAATAATAAAATAGAACAATTATAACAATATACTGTAATAAACGTCATGTGAATGTGCTCACTCTCTCTCTCTCAACATATCTTATTGTACAAATTTGGCAACTTTTCCATCCTAACTAAGCACTTATCTGCACTGTAACATTTGCAGTTTGAGGTGCGACAGCAAAACTAACACACATTTCTTTTTCCCCTCCACAATTTCACAGATAGAAAATTTGTTCTTACCGTAGACCTTAGCAATCTCAACATACGATTTTTTATCCTTTCCTTACTGGATAGAGAACTTTCACCTTTTCACTTAAAGGAGGCACTTTATGGCCTCTCTTTGGCATATGTAAATTGTCAACATCACTCATCTTGCACCTTGTGGTCATTATTAAGTAAAATAAGTGTTACTTGAACACAAGCACTGTGATACCTGGACAGTTGATCTGATAAGTGAGATGTTTGCTAAGTGAAAAATGGGTGGGCTCCTCTGGACAAAGGGATGATTCACATCCCAGGCGGGATGACATGGGATGGTGAGAGATTTCATCACACCACTTAAGATGACACACGACTTAAAACGTATGAAATGTTCATTTCTGAAACTGTTCACATAATATTTTCGTATTGCAACTGACCAAGGGTAACTGAAACCTCTGAAAGCGAAACCACAGATAAGAGAGGACTACCGTCCTAAGGAAAAATAATTATTTTAAAAAATACTATTTTAACAATTCCCCAAATTCTCATTAACTGATGCATCCTGCAATGATGTTTCAGATAGCTGCTACCACAGTCATTAACAGGTATTTATTGCATCGTGCTAGGCATGTTAGAGTACAAATAAAGATCTGTTCCCTGACCATAAGGAGATTGCAGGGTTTATTTTGCTAAAGTATATGTCTTTATTCTGAATCCAAATACAAAAAGTAAACTCTCAGTGCTAATGATATGTGATTTGGCATCTGGGGTATGTAAAGGAATGGACAAACATTGGAGGGAGGTGTATTTTAACAACTAGGAGTACGTGTAGGGGAGGGAAAAAATATGTTTTTCATGTACGCAACTTAGGTTCTCTGGCTGGGACCTTGTAAATTAGACTATTGAAAGACAGATTAACGAGAGAAAAACAAGCAGAATTTTATTAACACGTGCATTACACATACTCATGGGAGCACATGGAGATGAGTAACCCAAAGGGCTTGTTAGCATTGTGCTTAAATACAGTCTTAGGCTAAACAAAGGAAAAGGGGTTTGGAACTTCTGGATGGAGAAAGCAAGTTGTGGGAAGGTGACCAGGAAGAGTATGGTAAAGACTGGTTGTTTAGTAAGGTTTGTTTTGCAGATTTAACTTGGTGCCTTCCCCATTAGTAAGTTATTAAGAGTTCTTCTCCTTCTAGGATAGGAGAGGGAGAGAGATACCTTTACAAATGTAAATTTCCTTTACTAAAGAAAAACTTAGGTACTGTTTTGAGAGCTTTTTCTGCATCCACCTCTTCTTCATGGCCCTTAGCTCAAAAAATCCATATGCCAAAGAGGCATGTTTTGGGGTAACATATTCTGGTACCCTTCATATGGAACTGGTAGAGTTGTTTGCCAGTTTGTAATGAAGGGGCATAACTTTGGCCCAAACACAGTTCACCAATTAGAGTTTAATTCATCTTTTTTTCACTTTTATTTTCACAAGAGGTAAAGGATTTTTTTAATCTCAATCTTATTTTACATATGTGTTGTGTCCATTAAATTTATCTGAATCACTTGAAAATGAATAGAGAAATTTTGATTCTACACAGCTGATTGCATATACCAAACTACAACTGAATATTTAGCTAAAATGACTAATAGCATAATATAAATGTATATGGCAAAGAGAAAGGAAACAGAAAACTGGACAGTTTCTATTGCAATATTTGCAAGTTTATCTTATGCAAAATATTCAGAGCAGTCTAGGTGCTTAGTGAGTACTGGTAAAAACCATATAAACAAAAACAAAATCGATAAATTATATTTAGATCATCACAAAGAAGAATGACACTTCAGAAATTGTTATTATTTTTGCAGTTTTTAGTTGTCATCTTACCAGTAGGAGTAACAAGACTGATGAATATTGTTATTGAGACAAGGTATAATTTTTGTCTTATTAAAGGCATATTCTAGATGTTCATCAGACCGTATTAAGTCTGTTCCCTGGTGTTTCTGCTATAGTAATTTTTTCCCATTATTTTTCTGTTGCTAAGAATGCACACTGTGTAACGATGGTCTCTTTGTGACCACTGGCTGTCAGTGCCAATTATAATTTAAATAGCCCAGGCAAAGAAAATTTAAATTTGAACCAGCAAATAGCTGTCATCAGCACATTACTGAAACAAAGTCATTTAGACTCAGCAGGCTAAAAATGAAAATAGCTGAATTTAAAATAACATTTTTTTCTTTTAGTAATCTTGATAAATGTATTCGTAAGTGAGATAATTGGGCTTTGATTAATCAAAAAATGTTATCCATAGCATGAAATAAATTCAGGTAAGCTTGAGGGATCTTAGTTCCCCGACCAGGGACGAACCCGTGCCCCCTGCAGTGGAATCTCAGAGTCCTAACCACTAGATGGCCAGGGAATTCCCGTGGGTAGGGAAATAAGAGGTTTAACATAGCAATATTCAAG
This sequence comes from Balaenoptera physalus, assembly GCF_965194825.1. Classification (NCBI taxonomy): domain Eukaryota; kingdom Metazoa; phylum Chordata; class Mammalia; order Artiodactyla; family Balaenopteridae; genus Balaenoptera; species Balaenoptera physalus. The sequence continues at coordinate 133,719,126 of NC_138884.1, forward strand.
GAATAATAATAATTTTCCTAAGTTTCCACAAACAAAGCTCGGTTTCTTTTTCTACCTATTAAAACAAACAAACACTGCTTTTAACAGTGAAAAGGATGCTTTGAATCTCTGTGTAGAAATGCTTTTAGCATCGTTTGTCCAGTAGGGGTAATGAATTTGCATTCAGCATCCCCAATCTCAACTCATTTCCCTCATTTTAAAGACCAATGGCTATGGAGAATCAGCTATTGAGTCAGGGGGGGCATCAAGAGATTGCAGAGGACCAGAATAGGCCACCCCAAATATGCCACTTTAGAATAAGGATTATGTTGAGCTAAAGGTCATTAAAAACCACAGGTGCAAGAAAAGCTCTTTACCTCCCTGCTAACTGCCTAAAAATAAAGCATAAATTTCCTCTTTTGTAAAGGAAATTTACATTAGTAGTAAAATAAGTTTCCATTTGTAAATCTATCTCTGTACCAGGAGGAGCGCTTCTCTTGGAGACAACATTTAACACCTGAGAGGCTCCTACCTGCATAACAAGACAACAGTTACTTACCACCCATTTTCTCCCCTCACCTCCCCATAACTTGCCTCTCCCACCCCGAAGCCCCAAACCCCTTTTCCTTTATGTAGCCTAAAGTGGTGTACTAGTCTCAGTCATCTGGACTCCTCCATTTGTCTAATTTCTTTTTGAAACTCCCATGCATATACACAAAATTAAACGTTTTTTCCCCCCTCTTGTTAATCTGTCTTTTATCATTTCGGTTCTCAGGCCCCAGCTATTGAACCTAGGAGGGTAGAGGGAAAAAAGTTCCACCTCTCCTATGAGTTCAAAGCACACATGTTACATAAAAAGGGTGCTTCTAGAGGTTGTCAGGGAGGAGAAAAGGAATTCCTAAAGAAGAAACCCTCTGAGCTGGGTCTTCAAGATTGACTAGTTCTCCAGCAGGCATATTAGGGTAGGACATAAGAGAGGAAAAGCATGTTGTAGTGGCATGAAATCATGCAAGGGCATGGTATGTTTAACCCGTTAAAGAGAAAAACCACAGACCCCCAATGGCGTCACTTGCGCTAAAAGCCCACGTTAAAATCTAGATTTAATACCTAACTTAATTAAGGTTTTCACCTTCCTCAGAAATGTAATCTTAATCAACCATTTTCGAATTTTCTGGTCAGCACCAACGTGGTGATCTGTCACATGGGCCCTCTCCATCCTCGAGGAAGAAGAGACCATCTGCATGATTAACCCCCTGCTGGTCCTTTCCCCACCCCCCGAGTAAGATGTCCTGGCCTAAAAATAATCCTTTCTTTTCTTTTCAGCTCCCTAACCCCACCCTTCTTCCTATAAAAACCTTCCATTTTGTACAGTCCCTTGGAGTGCCCTTCTAGTTGCTAGATGGGACACTGCTGATTCGTAAATCGTTGAATAAAACCGATTAGATCTTCACATTTACTCTGTTGAATTTTGTTTCTTAACAAAAGAAAGCTGGCTGTAGTTGAGGGTCTCTGGGGTGGAGGGTGCTGGGAAAGCAGTAGAGACTTTTTAAGGTTATACGTGCTCATACAGCATCAAGAAGATAATAAGGTCTTTTGACCAAATTATGTGTGTAAGTGGTTATATGATAAATTTTTATTTTATGACTTTTATATTTTATTAAAGTTACATATATAAATGCTAGTAAATGACAATATTTCTATAAAGCTTTCAGTAATAAACAAGTTATTCTTTGTTCCATCGTTCTCCACTACTCCTTTCCCCTCCCGTCTCTACCACTCCCTGGAAGTAACCCTGGAGGTGACCATCTTCAACTCTTAATTGTTTCCTTTTGCATTTGCTGTGCTTGCTCTAAATTCCTAAGTAATATGCTTATGTTAATGTTTAAAATTAGTTTTATATATTAACTTTTGATTTTTACTATGGAAGATGAAAATTTAAGAGTTGTCTTTTTTTTTTTTTGAGTTCTTGTGATATTTTATTTAGAAAAACATAGGACCCCCCCCCCCCACCGAAGCCACAGAATCTTAATTTTTCTCTTTTAAATGTCACACTAGTTAGATATAAGGCCGTCCCGAATAATAAAAGTATTTACACATTGAACATAAAATAAATATAAAACAACTGAGAACAAATTAGTTATCCATTGATTCATTTGGCATTCCCACGGTTCATCTTCTGTTTCATCTTCTTTGCCTTTTATAAATCCTTTTCTTTCTTGCTTTCAAATCTACTTTTGGCTCTGGTTTTACCCGCTGTATTTCTATTGGCTTTTCCTCAGCTGATGTAACAAAAACATCTGCAGTGGGATTATGGGGAAGAATAGTCTTTGGTTGTTTCTTTCTCAGCTTCTGCACCTCTTTCACTTGCTG